>NC_086448.1:423785022-425155022 GCF_028390025.1 Pseudophryne corroboree
CAAAACAGACTTCCAGGCTGTCAGAGCTACTTTTGAAGAAAAGATAAAGATAGTAGGCTTCAAACTATGGGATGGTCAGAACAGTCTCCAGACTTAAACATCATCAAGGCTTTGCTTTTACTGGGGACTGACAATTACATGTATTTGCAGTTTAATCGAGGGGAGCATAAAACCTTTCATACACACGGTGGCTCTAGTCTATTGCTGTCAACAGCCACAATAAGCCGTGCAGAAGGCACAGATATACGAAGAAATGGCATACTGCAATGCACAGAAAGTCCAGTTGCCGAGGCCCAGCTTCTCCATAATATCAGTAGATATAATCTCTTCCATCTAATTGTAGAATAATACTATGGGCTCGATGAGGAGAATGGTTCCATGATATAATTTCTATTGATAACAGAACTATTGCTCTGAGACGTTCAGCATAATATACCTCAGCGAGAAGGGATCCTTAGTTTAAAGAAAGGGATAACTGTAACTTGCGGCTGCTTAATTATTTAATGGTAAAATACTGATACTGCTTAACAGTGGACTTTTCATTTTTTAACAAGCAACAGCTTTCCCTATCACGATATGTATACAATATATGGAATATCATTTCTTTTTAATACTAAATTTACTGCAGTCAATTTCTACGTATTGTTATGTTTATTAAATGTGGCTTGATAGCAGCATTTCAGTCACATAAATTTGTTACATATACAGCATGGATCCTATTTCCATTTTCCTTTATGGGACATGCAGACACTCCCCATGTTGGGTTGTTTATTGATATCAGACAGCCTCTTTTTTTTTTTTTTTTTAAACTCCATTGAGCTGGTGCGGGATGAATTAGACAGAGAGGTAAAAGCTAAGCCAATTGAAAACAATCTCCAATTATTCGGTTTGTACTTTTAGTATACACTTAGTCTTTGACATTAAAATGTATAAATTTCAATAAACACTGGATAAAAGGAGATGCCATAAATGGGGGAGGGGGTGGGGGGGGGGGGGGGGGGGGTGACTTTCTAGTACTATGATTGGGCCTATTTGCAGAGCCTGTAACATGACAGTTAGGAGCTAGTTGGTTGGTACTTTATCACAGTGCAATTTATCACTCTCCAAGGCATTACTTCCCATACATTCAAAGCAGTTCCATATGTTGAGGCACCATTTGCACATCCTTAGGCCATCAGCAGCTGGGAGAAGCCTATTTTACCTTATATGGTTTTGGTTATTAAATAGTTGAAACAGATTGATCAATTTTGGTACTTCCTACATGATAATTCGTATTGGTGAATTACAAATATTAATGCTCCTGCATTCACCTATTAAGTGCAAAGTAAGTAGTGGCACATGTTCAGGACGATGTGCACTTTTTGTAGTATACTGTAGGTGAGATATCAAGATGTTTATTTAAGTGAAATATGTTAATAAAAGATAAACAGTTACCTTTCCGCATACTGAAGATGTATTTTCGAGTTAAGGGAAAAACACTAAATACAGAATACATATCAAGATTACAACAGATTAAAGCAGAAATAATGATGTCACCAAATAAAAAGAAAACACATTTAAGTTATTACATCATCAACCTTTTTCATATATGGGGAGAGGGATTTACTAGTAGTCAATTTGCAGATATAGTGTACTCAAATATAGGGTTTGTTTGGCCTATACCAAAACAAGAAGACAATTCCTTGTTTGGAGCACTCTTTTATAATTAATTGATAGGATGAAGTAATATTAAAATAGAACTTTTAATCTTAGACTCTTTAAAATTAGAGGGTACATAGATTTAACAAAACAGGATTTTGGTACTCACCGTTAAATCCTTTTCTCCTAGTCCGTAGAGGATGCTGGGGACTCCAAAAGGACCATGGGGTATAGACGGGATCCGCAGGAGCTTGGGCACACTAAAAAGACTTAAAACTGGGTGTGAACTGGCCCCTCCCTCTATGCCCCTCCTCCAGACCTCAGTTATAGGAACTGTGCCCAGGAGAGACTGACAGTACAAGGAAAGATTTTTGTTTTAACTAAGGGTGTGTACACACGGTGAGATTCGGACTTATCCGATTCTCACTGTGCGACGTGGGGCCGGGACGGCACTTAGCCAGTATCGCAAGCACATAATGAGTGTGCTTGCGATCCTGGTTCTGTGCGATTTTGGCTAAGTGTCAATCCTGACTATCTCTTATATAGAGATAGTCAGGATTGACTTGGCTGCACAGCCTATTTTTTCGGCCGATGACGACCGCGCGGGGCCGCGCATCGGCATCGCAAGGTGACTGTCACCTTGCGATCTGCACTATCTTTTCTTCCGATTCTGACTATATAGTCAGAATCGGAAGAAAAGATCTTACCGTGTGTACACGCCTTAAGGGCTACCAAACTACCAGCCCACACCATAAACATACCGTACAGCCGGAATAACGCCAAACCAGATAATAGTATGCATAAAACTCCAGCAACCAGCTGCAACAAACCAATACACAACTCGTGTACAAACTAACTTAACCAGTAAGAAAACACACTGCAAGTAATAGTCCGCACTGGGACGGGCGCCCAGCATCCTCTACGGACTAGGAGAAAAGGATTTAACGGTGAGTACCAAAATCCTGTTTTCTCTTACGTCCTAGAGGATGCTGGGGACTCCAAAAGGACCAAGGGGATTATATCAAAGCTCCAGAACGGGCGGGAGAGTGCAGACGACTCTGCAGCACCGACTGAGCAAACGCCAGGTCCTCATCGGCCAGGGTATCAAACTTATAGAACTTAGCAAAAGTGTTCGAACCCGACCAAGTAGCTGCTCGGCAAAGCTGTAGCGCAGAGACACCTCGGGCAGCCGCCCAAGATGAGCCCACTTTCCTGGTAGAATGGGCTTTAACCGATTTCGGCACCGGCAGTCCTACCGAAAAATGAGCCTGCTGGATCATACTACAAATCCAGCGTGCAATAGTCTGTTTTGAAGCGGGATGACCAATCTTGTTGGCCGCATACAAAACAAACAACGCTTCAGTTTTCCTAGTAACAGCTGTCCTAGAAACAGACTTTTAACGCTCTTACAACATCCAGAGATTTTGGAATCGCCACCTCTTCCGTAGCTACCGGAACCACAATAGGTTGGTTAATGTGAAATGAAGAAACCACCTTCGGTAGAAATGGTTGACGAGTCCTCCATTCCGCCCTATCCGAATGAAAAAATAAGAATTTACTTACCGATAATTCTATTTCTCGTAGTCCGTAGTGGATGCTGGGGACTCCGTCAGGACCATGGGGATTAGCGGCTCCGCAGGAGACAGGGCACAAAAGTAAAAGCTTTAGGATCAGGTGGTGTGCACTGGCTCCTCCCCCCATGACCCTCCTCCAAGCCTCAGTTAGGATACTGTGCCCGGACGAGCGTACACAATAAGGAAGGATTTTGAATCCCGGGTAAGACTCACACCAGCCACACCAATCACACTGTACAACCTGTGATCTGAACCCAGTTAACAGCATGATAACAGCGGAGCCTCTGAAAAGATGGCTCACAACAATAATAACCCGATTTTTGTAACAATAACTATGTACAAGTATTGCAGTCAATCCGCACTTGGGATGGGCGCCCAGCATCCACTACGGGAAATAGAATTATCGGTAAGTAAATTCTTATTTTCTCTGACGTCCTAAGTGGATGCTGGGGACTCCGTCAGGACCATGGGGATTATACCAAAGCTCCCAAACGGGCGGGAGAATGCGGATGACTCTGCAGCACCGAATGAGAGAACTCCCGGTCCTCCTCAGTCAGGGTGTGCCCCTGACCAAGTAGCTGCTCGGCAAAGTTGTAAAGCCGAGACCCCTCGGGCAGCCGCCCAAGATGAGCCCACCTTCCTTGTGGAATGGGCATTTACATATTTTGGCTGTGGCAGGCCTGCCACAGCATGTGCAAGCTGAATTGTACTACACATCCAACTAGCAATTGTCTGCTTAGAATCAAGAGCACCCAGTTTATTGGGTGCATACAGGATAACAGCAAGTCAGTTTTCCTGACTCCAGCCGTCCTGGAAACCTATATTTTCAGGGCCCTGACAACATCTAGCAACTTGGAGTCCTCCAAGTCCCTAGTAGCCGCAGGTACCACAATAAGCTGGTTCAGGTGAAACACTGACACCACCTTAGGGAGAAACTGGGGACGAGTCCGCAGCTCTGCCCTGTCCGAATGGACAATCAGATATGGGCTTTTTTGAGACAAAGCCGCCAATTCTGACACTCGCCTGGCCGAGGCCAGGGCCAACAGCATGGTCACTTTCCATGTGAGATATTTCAAATCCACAGATTTGAGCGGTTTAAACCAATGTGATTTGAGGAATCCCAGAACTACGTTGAGATCCCACAGTGCCACTGGAGGCACAAAAGGGGGTTGTATATGCAGTACTCCCTTGACAAACTTCTGGACTTCAGGAACTGAAGCCAATTCTTTCTGGAAGAAAATCGACAGGGCCGAAATTTGAACCTTAATGGACCCCAATTTGAGGCCCATAGACACTCCTGTTTGCAGGAAATGCAGGAATCGACCGAGTTGAAATTTCTTCGTGGGGCCTTCCTGGCCTCACACCACGCAACATATTTTCACCACATGTGGTGATAATGTTGTGCGGTCACCTCCTTCCTGGCTTTGACCAGGGTAGGAATGACCTCTTCCGGAATGCCTTTTTCCCTTAGGATCCGGCGTTCAACCGCCATGCCGTCAAACGCAGCCGCGGTAAGTCTTGGAACAGACATGGTACTTGCTGAAGCAAGTCCCTTCTTAGCGGCAGAGGCCATGAGTCCTCTGTGAGCATCTCTTGAAGTTCCAGGTACCAAGTCCTTCTTGGCCAATCCGGAGCCACGAGTATAGTTCTTACTCCTCTACGTCTTATAATTCTCAGTACCTTGGGTATGAGAAGCAGAGGAGGGAACACATACACTGACTGGTACACCCACGGTGTTACCAGAGCGTCCACAGCTATTGCCTGAGGGTCTCTTGACCTGGCGCAATACCTGTCCAGTTTTTTGTTCAGGCGGGACGCCATCATGTCCACCTTTGGTCTTTCCCAATGGTTCACAATCATGTGGAAGACTTCCCGATGAAATCCCCACTCTCCCGGGCGTCGGAATGAACACTGCTGACAGTGCTATCACCTGATTTTCCGCCCAGCGAAGAATCCTTGCAGTTTCTGCTATTGCCCTTCTGCTTCTTGTGCCGCCCTGTCTGTTTACGTGGGCGAATGCCGTGATGTTGTCCCACTGGATCAATACCGGCTGACCTTGAAGCAGAGGTCTTGCTAAGCTTAGAGCATTGTAACTTGCCCTTAGCTCCAGTATATTTATGTGGAGAGAATTCTCCAGACTTGATCACACTCCCTGGAAATTTTTTCCCTGTGTGACTGCTCCCCAGCCTCTCAGGCTGGCATCCCTGGTCACCAGGACCCTTCCTGAATGCCGAATCTGCGGCCCATTAGTAGATGAGTACTTTGCAGCCACCGCAGAAGAAACACCCTTGTCCTTGGAGACAGGGTTATCCGCTGATGCATCTGAAGATGCGATCCGGACCATTTTTCCAGCAGATCCCACTGAAAAGTTCTTGCGTGAAAACTGCCGAATGGAATCGCTTCGTAAGAAGCCACCATTTTTCCCAGGACCCTTGTGCAATGATGCACTGACACTTTTCCTGGTTTTAGGAGGTTCCTGACTAGCTCGGATAACTCCCTGGCTTTCTTCTCCGGGAGAAACACCCTTTTCTGGACTGTGTCCAGAATCATCCCTAGGAACAGCCGATGTGTCGTCGGAAACAACTGCGGTTTTGGAATATTTAGAATCCACCCGTGCTGTCGTAGAACTACTTGAGATAGTGCTACTCCGACCTCCAACTGTTCTCTGGACCTTGCTCTTATCAGGAGGTCGTCCATTTTCTTTGAAGAAGAATCATCATTTCGGCCATTACCTTGGTAAAGACCCGGGGTGCCGTGGACAATCCAAACGGCAGCGTCTGAAACTGATAGCGACAGTTCTGTACCACGAACCTGAGGTACCCTTGGTGAGAAGGGCAAATTGGGACATGGAGGTAAGTATCCCTGATGTCCCGGGACACCCTATAGTCCCCTTCTTCCTGGTTCGCTATCACTGCTCTGAGTGACTCCATCTTGATTTGAACCTTTGTAAGTGTTCAAATATTTCAGATTTAGAATAGGTCTCACCGAGCCTTCTGGCTTCAGTACCACAACATAGTGTGGAATAATACCCCTTTCCTTGTTGTAGGAGGGGTACTTTGATTATCACCTGCTGGGAATACAGCTTGTGAATTGTTTCCAATACTGCCTCCCTGTCGGAGGGAGACGTTGGTAAAGCAGACTTCAGGAACCTGCGAGGGGGAAACGTCTCGACTTTCCAATCTGTACCCCTGGGATCCTACTTGTAGGATCCAGGGGTCCTGTACGGCCCCAGCGTCATGCTGAGAAACTTGGCAGAAGCGGTGGAGGCTTCTGTTCCTGGGAATGGGCTGCCTGCTGCAGTCTTCTTCCCTTTCCTCTATCCCTGGGCAGATATGACTCTTATGGGGACGAAAGGACTGAGGCTGAAAAGACGGTGTCTTTTTCTGCAGAGATGTGACTTAGGGTAAAAACGGTGGATTTTCCAGCAGTTGCCGTGGCCACCAGGTCCGATGGACCGACCCCAAATAACTCCTCCCCTTTATACGGCAATACTTCTTTGTGCCGTTTGGAATCTGCATCACCTGACCACTGTCGTGTCCATAAACATCTTCTGGCAGATATGGACATCGCACTTACTCTTGATGCCAGAGTGCAAATATCCCTCTGTGCATCTCGTATATATAGAAATGCATCCTTTAAATGCTCTATAGTCAATAAAATACTGTCCCTGTCAAGGGTATCAATATTTTTAGTCAGGGAATCCGACCAAGCCACCCCAGCTCTGCACATCCAGGCTGAGGCGATCGCTGGTCGCAGTATAACACCAGTATGTGTGTATATACTTCTTAGGATATTTTCCAGCCTCCTATCAGCTGGCTCCTTGAGGACGGCCCTATCCGGAGACGGTACCGCCACTTGTTTTGATAAGCGTGTGAGCGCCTTATCCACCCTAAGGGGTGTTTCCCAACGCGCCCTAACTTCTGGCGGGAAAGGGTATACCGCCAATAATTTTCTATCGGGGGAAACCCACGCATCATCACACACTTCATTTAATTTATCTGATTCAGGAAAAACTACAGGTAGTTTTTTCACACCCCACATAATACCCTTTTTTGTGGTACTTGTAGTATCAGAAATATGTAACACCTCCTTCATTGCCCTTAACAAGTAACGTGTGGCCCTAAAGGAAAATACGTTTGTTTCTTCACCGTCGACACTGAAATCAGTGTCCGTGTGTGTCGACCGACTGAGGTAAATGGGCGTTTTAAAGCCCCTGACGGTGTTTGAGACGCCTGGACAGGTACTATTTTTTTGCCGGCCGTCTCTGTTGACATTATCACGTAATTCCTTGAATAAGCCATCCATTCCGGTGTCGACTCCCTAGAGAGTGACATCACCATTACAGGCAATTGCTCCGCCTCCTCACCAACATCGTCCTCATACAGGTCGACACACACGTACCGACACACAGCACACACACAGGGAATGCTCTGATAGAGGACAGGACCCCACTAGCCCTTTGGGGAGGGAGAGTTTGCCAGCACACACCAAAAACGCTATAATTATACAGGGACAACCTTTATATAAGTGTTTTTCCCTTATAGCATTTTAATATATATAGTCATATCGCCAAATAAGTGCCCCCCCCCTCTCTGTTTTAACCCTGTTTCTGTAGTGCAGTGCAGGGGAGAGCCTGGGAGCCTTCCCACCAGCATTTCTGTGAGGGAAAATGGCGCTGTGTGCTGAGGAGAATAGGCCCCGCCCCCTTTTCGGCAGGCTTCTTCTCCCGTTTTTCTGAGACCTGGCAGGGGTTAAATACATCCATATAGCCCCCAGGGGCTATATGTGATGTATTTTTAGCCAGAATAAGGTACTATCATTGCTGCCCAGGGCGCCCCCCCCAGCGCCCTGCACCCTCAGTGACCGCTGCTATGAAGTGTGCTGACAACAATGGCGCACAGCTGCAGTGCTGTGCGCTACCTTATGAAGACTGAAAAGTCTTCTGCCGCCGGTTTCTGGACCTCTTCACTTTTCGGCATCTGCAAGGGGGTCGGCGGCGCGGCTCCGGGACGAACCCCAGGGTGAGACCTGTGTTCCGACTCCCTCTGGAGCTAATGGTGTCCAGTAGCCTAAGAAGCCAATCCATCCTGCACGCAGGTGAGTTCACTTCTCTCCCCTAAGTCCCTCGATGCAGTGAGCCTGTTGCCAGCAGGACTCACTGAAAATAAAAAACCTAACAAAACTTTTACTCTAAGCAGCTCTTTAGGAGAGCCACCTAGATTGCACCCTTCTCGGCCGGGCACAAAAATCTAACTGAGGCTTGGAGGAGGGTCATGGGGGGAGGAGCCAGTGCACACCACCTGATCCTAAAGCTTTTACTTTTGTGCCCTGTCTCCTGCGGAGCCGCTAATCCCCATGGTCCTGACGGAGTCCCCAGCATCCACTTAGGACGTCAGAGAAATTAAGTACGGGCTCTTATGCGATAAAGCTGCGAATTCCGACACTCGCCTGGCAGATGCCAGCGCCAAAAGCATAACGACCTTCCAAGTGAGAAATTTCAACTCAACCTTACGCAAAGGTTCAAACCAGGAAGACATGAGAAACCGTAAGACATCGAGGTCCCATGGAGCTACAAACGGCGGATTGATATGCATCACACCCTTCACAAAGGTCTGAACCTCTGGGAGGGCAGCTAACTCTTTTTGAAAGAAAATAGACAAAGCCGAAATTTGCACTTTGATGGAACCCAATTTCAGGCCTGCATCTACGCCCGCCTGTAAAAAGTGGAGAAAACGACCCAAGTGAAAATCCTCCGCAGGAGCCTTTTTAAGCTCACACCAGGAAACATACTTCCTCCAGATACGGTGATAGTGTTTCGCCGTAACCTCTTTCCTAGCCTTAATGAGAGTTGGAATGACTTCCCTGGGAATGCCCTTACGAGCTAAGATCTGGCGCTCAACCTCCATGCCGTCAAACGCAGCAGCGGTAAGTCTGGAAACACGCATGGACCCTGCAACAACAGATCCTCTCTTAGAGGAAGCGGCCAAGGATCTTCCACCAGCAAGTCCTGAAGATCCGGGTACCAGGCCCTTCTTGGCCAGTCTGGAACGACGAGAATCGCCTGAACCCTTGCTCGACGAATGATCCCCAGCACCTTTAGAATGAGAGGAAGTGGAGGGAACACATACACCGACTGGAAGACCCACGGAGACACCAGGGCGTCCACTGCAGTGGCTTGTGGGTCCCTTGACCTGGAACAATACCTCGGGAGCTTCTTATGAGCCGAGACGCCATCATGTCTATCAACGGAATTCCCCAGCGTCTTGTCACTTCTGCAAATACCTCTTGGTGCAGAGCCCATTCTCCCGGATGAAGGTCGTGTCTGCTGAGGAAATCCGCTTCCCAGTTGTCCACCCCCGGTAGGAAAACTGCTGACAGTGCGCTGACGTGTTGTTCCGTCCAGCGAAGGATCTTTGTGGCCTCCGCCATTGCCGCTCTGTTCCTCGTTCCGCCTTGCCGGTTTATATGGGCCACCGCTGTGATGTGGTCTGACTGTACCAGGACCGGTCGATCCTGAAGAAGACTTCTTGCTTGGAGCAGGCCGTTGTAAATGGCTCTTAACTCGAGAATATTTATGTGGAGACAGGCTTCCTGGAGCGACCATTTTCCCTGGAAATTTCTTCCTTGGGTGACTGCGCCCCAGCCCCGGAGACTTGCATCTGTCGTCAGAAGTACCCAATCCTGGATACCGAATCGGCGTCCCCCCAGGAGGTGATTAGCTTGTAGCCACCACAGGAGAGAAATTCTGGCTCTGGGAGATAGACTTATCTTCCGGTGAATGTGTAGATGAGATCTGGACCATTTGCTCAGCAAGTCCCACTGAAACACGCGGGCGTGAAATCTGCCAAATGGAATGGCTTCGTACGCCGCAACCATCTTCCCCAGAACCAGAGTACAATAATGGATCGACACACTCGTCGGCTTCAGAAGTTCGCCGACCATCGTCTGCAGTTCCCGAGCCTTTTCTTCTGGAAGGAATACCTTCTGTAACTCCGTGTCCAGAATCATGCCCAGAAAAGGAAGCCGAGTGGTCGGAATCAACTGGGATTTCGGCAAATTGAGCACCCAACCGTGCTGTCGCAGAACCGATAGTGACAACTCTACTCTTCTCAGCAACCGTTCCTTGGACCTCGCCTTTATCAGGAGATCGTCCAAGTACGGGATAATTGAAACCCCTTGTTTGCGAAGAAGAACCATAATTTCTGCCATGACCTTGGTGAAAATCTTCGGAGCCGTGGAAAGCCCAAACGGCAACGTCTGAAATTGGTAATGAGAATCCTGTATCGCAAACCTGAGGAAAGCCTGATGTGGAGGATATATCGGCACATGTAAGTAGGCATCCTTTATGTCGACTGACGCCATAAAATCCCCCCCCTCCAGGCTGGCAATCACCGCTCGAAGGGATTCCATCTTGAACTTGAAGACTTTCAAGTATGGATTGAGGGATTTTAGATTTAGAATTGGTCTGACCGAACCGTCCGGTTTCGGTACCACAAAGAGGCTCGAGTAGAACCCCTCTCCTCGCTGGGACGGAGGGACGGGAACAATGACCTTCTGTAGACACAATTTTTGAATCGCCGCCCGGACCACTTCCCTGTCTGGAAGAACCACTGGTAATGCCGAAATGAAGAACCGGTGAGGGGGCATCTCCTGAAACTCCAGTTTGTATCCCTGAGACACGATTTCAAACACCCAAGGATCCAGGTCTGATTGAATCCACACCTGGCTGAATACCTGAAGACGGCCCCCCACCGGTCCGGACTCCCCCAGGGAAGCCCCAGCGTCATGCGGTGGACTTGGTAGCAGCCGGGGAGGACTTCTGGTCCTGTGCGCTGAGGCTGCAGGAAGTTTTCTTCCCCGTCCTCTACCCTTTGAGGAGAGGAAAGATGAGCCTTTCCCACGCCTGTATTTGTTGTGACGAAAGGACTGCATTTGTTGATGTGGTGCCTTTTTCTGTTGTGTGGGAACATAAGGAGGACTTACCCGCAGTCGCGGTCAAGACTAGGTCCGCCAGGCCGTCCCCAAACAAGACAGTACCTTTAAAGGGTAGAGCTTCCATAGACCTCTTGGAGTCGGCATCAGCATTCCATTGATGGATCCACAAGGCCCTCCTGGCAGATATCGACATGGCATTGGTCCTTGATCCCAAGAGACAGACGTCCCTTGCCGCGTCCTTTAGGTAATCCGCAGCGTCCTTAATATAACCGAGAGTTAGAAGGACATTATCTTTATCATGAGTATCCATGTCACTAGCTAAATTCTCAGCCCATTTAGCAATAGCACTACTCACCCATACCGACGCCACAGCAGGTCTGAGCAATGCCCCCGTATTAGCGAAAATGGACTTCAGACACGTCTCCAACTTGCGATCCGCCGGATCCTTGAGAGCTGCCGTGTCAGGAGACGGAAGCGCCACCTTCTTAGACAAACGGGATAGAGCTTTATCAACAGTTGGAGATGCCTCCCATTTTTCCCTGTCATCAGAGGGGAAAGGATACGCCATATAAATCCTCTTGGGAATCTGCCATTTCTTATCCGGCGACTCCCAAGCCTTTTCACAAAGAGTATTCATTTCATGAGAGGGGGGGAAACTTCACCTCAGGTTTCTTTCCCTTGAACAAGCAAATCCTTGTTTCCTGTACCGCAGGTTCATCAGAAATTTGCAAAACATCCTTTATAGCCACAATCATGTACTGAATACTCTTAACTAATCGTGGATGTAATGCAGCCTCAGTGAGATCGACCTCGGAATCAGAGTCCGTGTCGGTATTCGTATCCCCCACCTGAGTAAAAAGGCCTCTTATGGGACCTGGATGGGGTCTGTACCTGAGATAAAGCCTCCTCCATGGACTTTTTCCACACCTGCGTCTGTAACTCAGACTTATCTAACCTCTTAGATAAAGAAGCAACATTGGAATTTATTGTATTAAGGAGTGCTAGTAAATCAGGAGTCGGCTGCGTCGACAGTGCTACATCTAGCCCCGCATCCCCACCTCCCATAACCTCCTCTGGTGAATAACATTCAGGCTCCGACATGTCGACACGTAGTACCGACACACAACCCACACAGAACCGTCCCAGCAAGGTGACAGGCCCACAATGCAGCCCAGAAGAGGAGACAGAGGGAGTATACCAGCTCACACCCCAGCGCCTGTATATTGGTACACGAATATATGTACCCAGCGCTGCCTTATTATCAAAAAGACTGGTACCCCACTGCGGCTCCCCTCTGGAGATGCCCCATTTACTTGAAATCAGTGTGGAGGTCCCGGCAGCGTCTCTCTCTCTGTCTGGTGCAGGGAGAAAATGGCGCGCGTGAGCCGCGGACCGAAGCTCCTCCCCCCTTCCCGGCGGCATCGGCCCGCCAAATTCAAACTCATGTAAAATGCCGGCGGGGGTCTGTAAAAGGTGCCTCGGCACCCACAATCATATGCCGCCCTTACAAAACTTCAGTAACATGCCTCCCAGGGCGCCCCCCCCCCCCCAGCGCCGTGCACCCAGTGACAACCGTTGGTGATATGTGTGTGGGAGCATGGAGCACAGCGTTACCGCTGTGCTTTACCTTCCGTCACTGAAGTCTTCTGATCTTCTCATACTCACCCGACTTCTGCCTTCTGGCTTCTGTGAGGGGGTGACGGCGTGGCTCCGGGAACAAGCAGCTAGGCGCACCAAGTGATCGAACCCTCTGGAGCTAATGGTGTCCAGTAGCCGAGAAGCAGAGCCTTGAAACTCACAGAAGTAGTTCCTGCTTCTCTCCCCTCCTGTAGCCAGCAGGGCTCCCTGAAAATAAAAAAAACCTAACAAAAGTCTTTTTCTAGAGAAACTCAGGAGAGCTCCCCTAGTGTGCATCCAGTCACTCCTGGGCACAAAGTCTAACTAACTGAGGTCTGGAGGAGGGGCATAGAGGGAGGGGCCAGTTCACACCCAGTTTTAAGTCTTTTTAGTGTGCCCAAGCTCCTGCGGATCCCGTCTATACCCCATGGTCCTTTTGGAGTCCCCAGCATCCTCTAGGATGTAAGAGAAAAATTCTATAATGGTTCACCCATTTATAAGTTTAAATGATGGACATAAATTTCGTCCTGTGGTGAAAGTATTTGTGAGAGAATTGTCTCTCGTCACGAGTTCTTCTCTCAATTATATTGTTGGACAATCTTTTTGTCCTAATCACAGCGGACAAAGTGGAATTTGCAGTATTCCCTGACTGAATGGATCTCCTGAATGACTGATCAGTAAGTGTGCTTACTTCCCTGAATCAGCTGCTCTGTCAGCGGGTCAGACATATCTGTCTGGTGTGTACCAAGCTTTAGAGAGGTAAAGGAAGAAAAGGCGAAGTACAGTCATGAGTAGAAACAGAAAAGAAGCGACTGGTGAGGTAGGAGGCAAACCAGAAGAGGACAGTATCACAGAAGCCAATGGAATTTAGGGTTTGGAAGATAAGGGGGTGGCCAACGGTATTAAAGGCAGCAGGCAGGTTGAGAATGAGAACAATGGAGAAGTGAACATTAGGGGATTATTTACTACACTTCCTGGCGTGTTTGAGCCTACAATTTAAAAGGACGTGTCCTCATTCACCTAGCGTTTTTTACCATATGGAAGTCCAGCCACGGGTAACCATATATACTTTTTTGAACACTGTGCGTCTTAGTTGCTATGTAGCCACACACAAAGATGCTAACAGAGTATCAGGGACACTAGATTAGTACGTTTGTCAAACCGGACTTAGTATATAAGGTGTATAAGGTCACAAATCTATGTGGCATGATGCATGGAACAGCTGCTCACATCGGAACACTGTATATTGCCTTTTTAATCCAGTGTTGCGATTTAGTGGCACACAAAAATACCCCTGCAATGTACTTTTGTCACATTAACGATTCCAAGACACATATTTAAGGAAAAATATGATTGACACGGATAAGTTGCAAAGTTCAAGAATTAACAAATAGGGCTATTTGGCGTGATTTGATCAGAGGTGTATGTGGACACACCTGTAGTAGCAAAATATCATGGGGTAAATGTAATAGCCTGCGAACTCCAGGCATTGGAGGGTTTTGCGCGAGTCTGGCCGATGTTTTAAAGTAGCAATCATTTAAAAAAAACAAAAATGCAATTTAATTTACCCATGTCTTTTGTTATTCAAAGCAATGACCATTTACATTACGGAATTAAACATAGTAACAGTTTGAGGTTGAAAAAAGACAATTTGTCCATCGAGTTCAACCTTTCTGTATTCTCCTACACTATTATTTTTAGGACTAATTTTATCTGTAGTGAATGTCGGCTGTTCTGATTATTCATCTTTTTTTCTTTTTTTTTACTTTAACTAGACTGCGTGATCTACCCATCATAACCCTGAATATCCTTATCCATTAGGAATTTATCTAGCCCATTCTTAAAAGTAGTGACAGAGTCTGCCATTACTACTCTCTCAGGCAGGGAATTCCAAATACATATTGCCCTTACTTTGAAGAAACCTTTTTGTCTGTGTGCGAAATCTCCTCTCCTCTAACCTAAGCAGATGTCCACGTGTCCTTTGTGTTGATCTTAGCACAAACAAATCCTCCGCAAGCTGTGTATTGTCCCCTTATATATATTTGTAAATGTTAGTCATGTCCTCTCATAATCTCCTCTTTTCCAGTGTGAACATGCCTAGCCTATCAAGCCTTTCCTCGTTTTCTAGCGTCTCCATCCCCTAGGAAGCAGTGGCCTTTATAAACTGCTGCCTAGTAAATAAACTCCTTATGCTGGCCATACACACGGTCGATATTGTGCACAAATACATGATATTGACCTATCATTAGACCCATTGCATGCATATCGTGCATGTTAATGGGTGCGAATACGATGCGTGGGTCGCACGTCGCATCAGCTGATCATATACGCTGCACATATGATCAGTCAATCCCGGCCCCAGGCGTTTGCGGAGGTATTAGTATGACTCTAATGCGAGCCGTACTAATGTATGGCCAGCATAAGACTTAGCTAATATAAAGCCAACAAAAGAAAGTACAGAGAAAAAGATAAATAATAATCATCTTAAAAACAGTCACTACCAGATGAAGCTGCAGCAACACAGCCAGTCTCCCATGATGCATCCATGTTGGAGTCGGACAGACTCTTTTTTTTTTTTAATCTATGAAAAGTGCCACGGCTTGCACTTAAACTGCTGTTAGCTGAGACGATTAAATCCTGTTACCACTGCCAATTATAATGGATTTTATGAAAATATCAATTTTAGCAGATGGCACTAGTTACTAAAAGATGCTAAGTAACTTGTATGCCATCATCTGCATAACGCTAAACTCTCCACTAGGACAGCTATACCAAGTGGCAGTATAAAGAGTACTGTATACTAGTTGATAAATAGGAATACATGAATGCTGAATTCATGTTTGTTCATGCATGCACATAGTTGTAGACTCTTAAAATTATCTATAATTGTATTATTTTACATACTATTCTTAAATAAATGATAATTTACAAAGCCCAGGGAACTGTAGATATATAGTATATTGGGCTATGCCCACATTTGCTATTTAGGTCCTCAGAAAACATACAAAAACAGAACTTAATCTATTACACTACACAGTTACAAAAATTTGCATGTAAAGGATATCATCACACTTCTGTTGATATTTTGCAAGCAGGTGGCTGGAAAACAAAATTAGACAATTAACATACTGTATGCTTGTTTAGGCAAAATGCAAGCAGCCACAGTAGAGCTACAAGTGTACTGTACGTGCAAAAAATAAAATAAATAAATAAGCAAAAATTTAAGAGTTATGGTTAAACTTACCCTTGTTACCGCTTTTTCTTTAAGGTCCATAGAATCCACAGGGATGGTAACCAGGTACAGGCACCAAACAGTTAAGCTTTTTGCTTTCAAGACGAACTGGTCCTTCTCCCTGATATGCCACCTAAAGCAGGAGAGGAAAGCGGAAAGACTGGTACACACACAGGAAACAGATTGAGAGTAACACACGGAGGCTAGTTGTGTCAGGGTGGGTGCCCTGTGGATCCTATGGACCTCGAAGAAAAAAAAAAAGTTAACAGATGTGTTACCATAAATCTTATTTTTCTTCTTCAGGGTCTATAGGCATCCACAGGGATGATCTAGGGGATGTCCCAAAGCAGTTCAACTAGGGAGCGGACGCTCCTAAGCTGAGAGAAGAATGTTGCATCCAACTGAGGCATCTTGAGATGCAAACGTTTCAGAGGCATAGAACCTAAGAAACGTGTGGACAGAAGACCAAGTGGCTGCCTTGCATAGTTGTTCAGCAGACGTACCATGACGGGCTGCCCACGAAGGCCCCACAGGGCGAGTAAAGTGAGCAGAGACTGTGTCCAGCACAGGGAGGTCAGCTTGTATATAAGCCTGTGAGATAGTCATGCAAAGCCATCTGGCCAGAGTCTGTCTGTTAGCTGGCCAGCCCCGCTTGTGGAATCCATAGAGGACACAGAGTGAATCCGAACTAGTACGGTCCACATAGATTCTAAGAGCACGAACTACATCTAAGGAGGCATCCCCTGCCAAGGTCTGGAGATTTGACGGCGGAACTACTATTTCTTCGTTAAGATGGAAGCTGGATACCACCTTTAGAGATAACAGTGTTTGGTCCGCAGGACTGCTTGGTCATTATGAAAGATCACAAATGGAGAGCGGTAGGAAAGCACTCCTAAGTCTGACACCCTTCCTGCTGAGGCTATAGCCAAAAAAAAAAAAAAGAAGAAGTCTTTGAGGTCAACAGAAACCAGTGGTTCAAAAAGTAACTGCTGCAATGCCGGGAGAAATAGAGACAAATCCTATGGGGTCACCGGAGGGACAAAGGGAGGTAAAATCCGCAATACTCTTTGTAGAAAGGCACGCACATCTGGTAACGGAGCAATCCGCTTCTGGTAGCAAACTGACAAAGCAGAGACCTGTGCCTTAAAAGAAACAAGGTGGAGAACGAGATCCCGACAGGCACAATCACGACATTCTCCCTATGCGGGTGTCCACGACACCCATAGAGGGGGAATATATTAGTGTGCGAGCGTAGCGAGGCACCGTGCCCACAGATTAGCGAGCGCAGCGAGCCCGCAAGGGGCTGCGTTGCGCTCGCCCCCGTCGGGATTGTGCTGGTCGGGATCCCGGTGTCGGTATTCTGACCGCCGGGATCCCGTCCAGCAGGATCTCGTACTGATCCCATTGGGCACACCACTTAAGTATGCCACACTAATAGATACGGGCCGAAGCAGTATTCCGGGACCGCAGTATTGTCTTATCAACAGAACGAGAGGACACTTTTGACCTCAAGAGGGATGACTCAAGAGCCACGCCGTCAAAAACAGGCAAGCTAAGTCCAGGTGTAGACAGGGTCCCTGAGACAAGAGATCCGGTCACAGAGGAAGTGGAATGGGAACATCCATGGATAGACTGGAGATCCTTGAACCCATGGTGCCTGGGCCAAGCCAGAGCTATCAAGATCACGGTGCTGCCTTCCTGCTTGAATTTGCAAAGATCCCTGGTAAGGAGGGAGACTGCAGGGAAGAGGTATGACAGATGGAAAGGCCATTTGATGGCCAATGAATCCACGAGAGGCTACTTCTGGATCCCTTGTTCTGGACCTGTATATTGGCAGCTTGCAGTTGTGTCTGGAGGCAATGAGGTCTTCTTCCAGAATACCCCATTTGTCCACCAGAAGCTGAAAGACTTCTTGATTTAGAGACCATTCTCCGGCGTGCACATCCTGGCGCCTGAGGAAGTCCGCCTCCCAGTTGATGATTGTGGGTATGAAGACCGTGGAGATGGTGTTCTGCCCAGGTGAGAATTTGTGCCACTTCTGCTATAGCTGAGACACTGCAAGTGCCTCCATGGTGATTGAGATGGGCCACTGCTGTGGCGTTGTCTGACTGGACTTGGACAGGGCAAGTTTGAAGAAAGTCCTGAGCCAGAGTGAGAGCTCTGCAAATAGATCTCAGCTCCAGAACGTTCATTGGCAAGACTCTTTTGGTGGGAGTCCAGTCTTGAAAAGGTGTGACTTCCAATGACTGTTCCCTATCCACGGAGACTGGCGTCCATGGTGAGAAGAACCGAATTCGGAATCCAGAATGGGTGACCCATGTCCAGGTGGGAAGTTTGCAACCACCAAAAGGATCAGGTGTTGGAGAGGTCTGAAGTGGAACTGAGCGTATTCCATCATGTCGAAGGAGGATACAATGGATCCCAAGGTCTGCAGTGCAATGAATGGAAACCCTGCGAATTTGGAGCAGTCTGCGCACCTGTTCCGCAATTTCGTCCGTAGGTAGGAAGATTTTCTGTACGTTAGTATCCACAAGAGCTCCCAGATGTACCATCCTCCAAGAGGGGATCAGGGAAGACTTCTTCCAGTTGATTAACCAACCGTGATGATGGCAGCTGAAGATCTCTGGAGA
Source organism: Pseudophryne corroboree (assembly GCF_028390025.1). Taxonomy (NCBI): domain Eukaryota; kingdom Metazoa; phylum Chordata; class Amphibia; order Anura; family Myobatrachidae; genus Pseudophryne; species Pseudophryne corroboree. The sequence continues at coordinate 423,803,649 of NC_086448.1, forward strand.
GAGTGTGCCAGAATCAGCAGGTCGACCAGATAAGGGAGTATTCTGATCCGCTGACACCGAAACTGAGCCGCCATGACAGACATGAGTTTGGTATAGACTCTCTGTGCCGTAAAAAGTCCAAAAGGCAGTGCCTGAAATTGGAAATACTGGTGTAGGACAACAAACCAAAGGTATAGCTGATGAGAGGGCGCTATAGGCACATGTAGGTAAGCGTCCTGATGTCTAAAGAAACCATAAAGTCCCCAGGCTGCACAGCAAGGACAATGGAACGGAGCGTTTCCATACGAAACTTTGGCACTCAGAGATATTTGCTCAGTAACTTGAGGTGGAGCCAATGGGACCCATAGGGCTTCTGAACTAAGAAGAACACGGAGTAAAAGCCCTTAACCCGTTTTGACAGGAAATACCATGCCTGACTGTAGTATGGAGTGAATAGCAGACTGGAGAGCCTGAGCTTTGCAAAGTTCTGCAGGTGGGCTTGTATGAAAATACTGCCAGTTCCCTGGCCTGTTAAAATGGGTCCCCAGCACCAGTATTATTTGCACTGGTGATCCAGTACACTCCGCGGCCATGGCCCATCAGCACCTCTGGTCAGTAATCCAGTACCGGATGTATGGACTGCTAACACACAGGTCCCGCAAGCGAGAGCCTGCCTTACCTCCCCATGTGTGCCTGGCTGCAGTTCTGGACCGTCCCATGTGTCTCTGCGCACGGCGCCCACTGAAAGTACCTCGCCGTAGCTGGAGTTGCGGCGTCGGCAGGGTTGTTGGAACAGCAGTGCTGGCGTCCAAAGGACTGCCTAGCGCTGCCTGCTCAGTAGCAAAAAGAAAATAAAGGATTAAATCATAAAAATAAAGCACTGTCACAAAAGGTGCAGCTCATGCTGGCACCAAACAAAAACTGAGGAGTCTGAGCTGTGAGCGGGGTATAATGGAGAAGATAAAGTGCATTTTGGGAGCAAAGCTTAACTGTTTCGTGCCTGTTCCTGGTTTCCACCATCATACCTAAAAGGTAATCCCAATGGATCTTATGGACCCTGAAGACGAAAATAAAAGTTATGGACCTGACAAGTCTGCTCTCTTGGCATATGCAAACATCAGTGATAGGATCTCCTGAAGCTCTGAAAGATCAGTGTGTGTAACATTTGAGTGTCCATATATAGCAACCGCATACAAATGTGTCCTCATACATCTAACCTCAATACGACATGCAGCGCATAATGCCTGGTGTGAGTAAGCCACCAGGTTATGTGCAACTTTGCTAATGTTGGGCATCTTGTCGTGTCCAATCAGGACGTGACACCTGTATACTGTGCGTCTGCTTTTTGTATTCGAAAAAAGCTATGGCTGCTACATTGTAGCACTTTGTTTACAGATTAAAATGCCTCACTCTCACACAGATATAAAAGTGTCACATATCAAATTAATCAGCAGTCTCCTGGTGTTTTCAAGTCATATCGCGTTGCGACTAAGACAATTTTCAGCATAAAAAGACAAAAAAAAAAATGCCCAATGCTAGCAGATTCTCACGGGACCGGACGCACCAAAAGGAGTTCTTTGGCGCGCCTGCAGCAATGATGTATGAGGATACAAGGACCTCCTTGACAGCTGGACTAAGTTTGGATGCATAATCACCCTAGTGACTTGAGAATGTGCTCCATGAGGAAAGCTTGTTGCCCCTACGCTGCACCCTTAGCCACTATCGTAGAAGAAAGATGGGTAAGAAGGTCACTTTTGAGTATTTACTGGGGATCATTAGAACTGGTTCACAGCAATTAGAAGTTCCCATCCAAAACATTATGATAGTTCTGATCTCACAACCTACAGTATGTCCCTAGATTGATGATTTACCTAGGACTTTCAACCCACTTAATTGTGTATGCAGTGGTTATCCTTTTCACTTGGTATGTCTCATTTTCATGTATAGATTATTCAAACATTGTTACAATAAAGTACGGCCAACATAAGTGTCTTGCCTGTTGCTTTGTGTTGAATGAAAAATGCATGGCTCGGATGAACTTGCAATATCTTGCCTAGAATTTCTCTCTCTCCCATTATGTGTCATCAGTGCCAAACATTTCCTATTCTGCCCAAAGTGATCCTATATAGTGCACTTAAAACTGCTGTCTCATCTGGATACTTCATGGGTAGAATGGATAGTCCTTGTAACTGGCTGCTACACTCTTTGTATTGTCTCTGTATTACGTGTAAAGCTAAACCTCTTTATTATGTATATAGTTTCTGTAGTGTATTATGTTAATACTATCTGTTAAGCGCCTTGAGTCTTATTAGAAAAAAAAGCTCTATATACTGTAAATAAATGATTATTCGATCCTTGAAAAATATACATACACAAATTATTACATGCAACAGTAAGATTCAGGTTAAGCACTTCCCATGCAAATTACTGATCTGTAAATGGAATTTATAGTGCATTCAATAGCAATGAAGCTATGTCAATAATAAAATAAGTGGCGTACTTAAAAACCCTGAGCATGAAAACAACATATTTTCAAAGAACAGGATGTCTCCAGGAATTGAGGCATGTCAAAGTAATAAGCATAATGCAGCTGCAGTGGAACTACACATACCAGCATGATGTGTCACCGTTTTGCTATTATACTAAACTGCAGCATGTTGAAAACTCCTGGCATATCAATTTATGATGTCCCTTCTAAGTGCCAATATAAGTGTGGTCTTTGGCTGCCCACACCTGCCCCTTCACTCGGCTGACAATATCATGTCAAATTCTGGAATTATTAGATGACAAAAACACAAAATGCATAACAGCATTAAACATACTTACTCTGATTCTATTATTTTTTGCTTCAGTGCAATCAAAGCTGCAACGTATTCATTCAGATTCTGTAATATGAATAATAAAACAAAGAATCAATACAAAAATGAACACTGAAATTTGGGGTAGCACAAATGTAAAAATTGTGGCAATAGTGTATTTTTTTCTAGATTTCTTTAATCTAATTTAGAATTCCTATTGTCAACGCCAAAAGTAGTGTAAACCAAAACATTCTGAAAACACTTATTATTCAGAGACTAGGGGGTATATTCAATTGAAGTTGAAAGCTGCAGTCTGTCAAAAAGACGGCAGTTTTCGACTTTTTTATGTCAGAAGGGGTTCCGACCTATTCAATCTAACCCCAAATTTTTCAGCAAGTCGAGGAATTCGACTTGTCGAAAAGCACATGGATCGGCGGAATAGCTGCCGATCCATGTGCTTGTGTCGAAAACGGGGCCAAAAAAAGACAGGTGTTGGCCCCCTTTTCGACCATCTCAATTCGACTTTAAAAAAAGTCGAGGTGAGATGGGGAGAGCAGTGCCGGAGACAGGGAGAGCAGCGCCGGAGGATGTCACAGCCGCCGCTAACAGCAGCGTCCACCCGGCTCCAGCAGCGCTGCTCTCCCCCGTCTCCCCTCCCGCATCTCAATTCGACTTTTTTAAAAGTCGAATTGAGATGTCATTGAATAGCCCAGGTCGGATCCATTCTGACAAATGAATGTCGGAATGGATCAGACTTCAATTGAATATACCCCTAAGGGGCATATGCAATTAACTGCTACAAATTGATCCTCCCGGATATTCAGAAGTCCCGAAGCGTGGTCACACTTATCGGAAATTTCTTTTCGGGTCTCAACTGACCCGAAAACAAGTCATAGATAATAAGCCCTATTTTCTCAATCGCAAAAACAAACACAGAATCCGTCATAAGTTCAGAGACCTATGTGTTATCGCCGGATAATAGGGTAAAAAAAAAAAAAAAAAAAAAGGGGGGTGGGAGTTAACTGAACAGCCCAAAGCGAAATATTGATTAAATAAATTGCGATAAAACCCTGTTAATTTTTCTCCCACAAAAAATATTGGGGCTAAATGAGGATGCCCCTAAATGTAATAACCAAAGGATCATCAAATTAAATATGTAGGGGACCTTGGCCTAACTGTTGACAGGAGAAGTCGTCTTTTCTAGTAGCTCCTGCAGCTTACTATTTAAAAAAAGGGCATTGGGTGTTTTTCCCTGCCCTATTTCCCCGAGGGTCCGACTCAGTCACAGTCTGCCTGGCTTCTTTTGTCTGACGCTTCTCTAGCCTGCACTCAACAAGCTGCTGCATCCTGGTGGTTGTGTTCACAGCTGCCACTGGGCCCACCTGTAGCCTCCTCAATCTGTACCCAGGAGATCCATATATAGGCTGCCCCCTGCGCACACTGCTGCAGGATGGCAGCTTCTCCTACAGGGGCCATAGCGCCTAAACTGGGGAGGCGCTGTCGCCATTTTGAGTTCTTCAAAATTTTGAAGGCTGCTCAAAAGACATCATCTCTTTCCACACAGTAACTGTAGGTCCCTTAAATATCTACTAAGCTGCACTTTTGAACACTACAATTTCAGCCTGAGAGTCAGCTTGTCTTCTCTAGCTGGCAGCGGTCTGAGAAGGCGAGCACTGCAGTGGCTATGGAAGCAGTCCCGTTGCCGCCATACAAGACATTTCACACTCAACGGTCGGTTTATTGCAAGAATAGGGTGGCCCTGCTAGACCTCTGGTACGTGGTGGATGTACGCTTGCGGAACTCTCCCAGTAGTGATCTTCAAATGCTGCAGCCTTAGCTACCTACTGTATTCATTTCCCAGACTAATGTATCCCGAGTGAAGTTCTTTCACCTGCCCATGTGACAATCCTTGTGGTAAATCCTTCTTAAACACCTACTTTCCTGACCGCTATGTTCTTCAACTCTTTTCACCCCCTTCCACACCCATTCTGTTTTTGCTGACGGGCGTAGTATCATCATTTCAGCTCGCTACCCCTGGGATAGCGAGGCAACCTAACCCTTTACGCCACTAAACTTGATTACTATGTGTGCGATATGTGCGATAACAGGGATCACTTTAGAAAGGAGATTGGGCGTGATATATCATTTGAATACCACCATGAATGTCTATTTGGCGTTTTCAGTTGATTAAGGCTCCAAGGAAGTGTTTTGTGCATCAGCGGGCACTAGATGGCGCCCGATGAAGTAATTCACGTGTTGCTCCATTCAGGGACGCACACAGTCGCCAGTGCTGACGTTCTGTTGTTCCGTCATTTTGATGGGCTGGTAACTAGTGTAATTATAAATAAAAGATACTTACTCCCTGGGGCCTCTTACAAATCATGCAGATACACTATAGATAGCTAGTAAAGTGATCAGCATAAGACAAGTCTGCCCCCCCTGCCATGACTTAAGTTTAAATTCTCTGGGGGACTTCAATGCAATGTGCTACCAGACATCAACATGAAGTCCAGTACACATATTACATTACAATTATGGTTACAACCTTCACTAGAACATTCCAAAGGAACTTCAAAGCCACTGCACAGAATTGAATTGCTCCCCTCTAATTAGGGCTAGATTCAAATACCCACGAGTACTGCAGTGTGACCTAACGTGGTAATCCATAGACATGTTTTAATAAAAACAAAAATGGGATATTCAATTACAAACATCAAGACACATGTTAATTTTGCAGTGTGGTCTATGTGAAGAGTATGAAGGAGTTGGGAAATCATCCTGTGCATCAATAAAAGTGTTACATAATATAGCAAGTCACCATAAGGATGGTGTAGGCTAATTTTAGTTGCAATAACAAATGTGTAGGAGGGTGTTATAAGGTTTGACATGGTTGAAATGTACAACTTTTATTAATGAATGAAAAATAACCAGCGGGTATATTTCATTAAAATAAAAGCGTTTTAGAGTATTTTGGGGTACATTTTTATGTGTCTATAGTATCTGGTTACTTTGCATAAACAAGTAGTAAACTACAGATAAACCAAAGCAAAAAAACAACACAAACATTTTCCATCAAAACAATACTGTACGTCAACATAAACATTATTAAATGACATGAAAAAAAAGCTGTTTTTACTGCCCATATTTTATTATTTACTATTTAAATACAAGATTAGTCAATAAAAGGGGTGTATCAGATGTACTGCATTATATTCTGATATTTTACTATTAAAAAAAAAAAAAGGAAGCTATCCCCAATTTAAGGTATGCACAGTAAAAGCCGATATTTCTCACATTCAATGCTGCATTAACTTATACTATTTTCTAATAGAACAGCAAAAAGTAATGGCTGCCGGAAACAATGTGTGAACTTGTTCACAGCTGATTGAATCTGTGCATTAGTTTAAAACCACGCACATTCTCATTAAATTGTAGTTATAGGTGCAGATCTCACAAACTTGTTATTTTGACATAACAAGTGAACACTGTCCTGTCATAGCATTTACAAAAGGCAAATCAGTATGCCTATTATGCTTACTTTGACATTTGAGATCATACAGAGGTATGGGAATTGATGGAATTTTAACTTATTTAAGAAAAAAAAAAGTAACAAATAAGTTTACATATTATTGTAGAGAAATGTATCTCCTTCAGAAACAAATATAACGGAACAGTCTGTGGGCATCCTATATAATAAATAGCTAAGGCTGCTCCATGCCTCTATTGTGTGTGCCCGCGGCCACTTGAGGCCGTCACAGCTGAAAGTGATAATGCAGGGATTAGTTACAGCCTGCTGCTAATTGATTCAAAAATACTGATCTGTTTCACACTTGCTGCATATGGAGAGAGGGTGCTGGGGAGAGAGAGTGGGAGTAGGGGTAGGTATTTGGTATAGCAGTTGTCATTTATAACGACCTATACATAAAGCTACCGCTGCTCCTTACCTCTGTAGTGCTGCGGTGGCCGTCACTGAAAGCTACCTGACGGAGCTACCTTCAGTACACACACACACACACACAAAACAGAGGTACACTGCACCCCCCCACCATATACTGCCCCTATATACACTGTGCCCCCATCTTCATCCATATACTGTACCCCCATACCTCTCCATATTGTGACACTATAGACATGGCACCCCCCTCCTTCATATACTGGGTTATGTGGATGATGCTTGAGTAATTAATACCTGCTGTAAAGCTGTACAATTTAGGCAGGATCCTGCAGCCTCTGAAGCAATGCCAGCAGCCTTTGAGTGGGTCTCCCCAGGCATCATGATGAGGATCACCTATCCTCTTTGGACAGTGGGGAATACAGAAACTACACCTGAAAAATAACCAAAATTGCAAAAAATAAAAAGACTGTAAACATAATTAACTTTTAAAAAAGGCCTTAAGTACAGACTATACATTTTAATTGTGTCTCCAAAGTAAATTACATACAATAATCTAGCACACACAGAGTACGAAAGCATATTATTAATATTTAAAACCACCAACTGCACTGTATAAAGGCTCTCACTTTATAATAAGAATTTACTTACCGATAATTCTATTTCTCGTAGTCCGTAGTGGATGCTGGGGACTCCGTCAGGACCATGGGGAATAGCGGCTCCGCAGGAGACAGGGCACAAAAGTAAAAGCTTTAGGATCAGGTGGTGTGCACTGGCTCCTCCCCCTATGACCCTCCTCCAAGCCTCAGTTAGGATACTGTGCCCGGACGAGCGTACACAATAAGGAAGGATTTTGAATCCCGGGTAAGACTCATACCAGCCACACCAATCACACTGTACAACCTGTGATCTGAACCCAGGTAACAGCATGATAACAGCGGAGCCTCTGAAAAGATGGCTCACAACAATAATAACCCGATTTTTGTAACAATAACTATGTACAAGTATTGCAGACAATCCGCACTTGGGATGGGCGCCCAGCATCCACTACGGACTACGAGAAATAGAATTATCGGTAAGTAAATTCTTATTTTCTCTAACGTCCTAAGTGGATGCTGGGGACTCCGTCAGGACCATGGGGATTATACCAAAGCTCCCAAACGGGCGGGAGAGTGCGGATGACTCTGCAGCACCGAATGAGAGAACTCCAGGTCCTCCTCAGTCAGGGTGTGCCCCTGACCAAGTATCAGCTCGGCAAAGTTGTAAAGCCGAGAGCCCTCGGGCAGCCGCCCAAGATGAGCCCACCTTCCTTGTGAAATGGGCATTTACATATTTTGGCTGTGGCAGGCCTGCCACAGAATGTGCAAGCTGAATTGTACTACACATCCAACTAGCAATCGTCTGCTTAGAAGCAAGAGCACCCAGTTTGTTGGGTGCATACAGGATAACAGCAAGTCAGTTTTCCTGACTCCAGTCGTCCTGGAAACTATATTTTCAGGGCCCTGACAACATCTAGCAACTTGGAGTCCTCCAAGTCCCTAGTAGCCGCAGGTACCACAATAAGCTGGTTCAGGTGAAACACTGACACCACCTTAGGGAGAAACTGGGGACGAGTCCGCAGCTCTGCCCTGTCCGAATGGACAATCAGATATGGGCTTTTGTGAGACAAACGCCGCCAATTCTGACACTCGCCTGGCCGAGGCCAGGGCCAACCGCATGGTCACTTTCCCTGTGAAATATTTCAAATCCACAGATTTGAGCGGTTTAAACCAATGTGATTTGAGGAATCCCAGAACTACGTTGAGATCCCACAGTGCCACTGGAGGCACAAAAGGGGGTTGTATATGCAGCACTCCCTTGACAAACTTCTGGACTTCAGGAACTGAAGCCAATTCTTTTTTGGAAGAAAATCGACAGGGCCGAAATTGGAACCTTAATGGACCCCAATTTGAGGCCCATAGACACTCCTGTTTGCAGGAATGCAGGAAACGACCGAGTTGAAATTTCTTCGTGGGGCCTTCCTGGCCTCACACCACGCAACATATTTTCGCCACATGTGGTGATAATGTTGTGCGGTCACCTCCTTCCTGGTTTTGACCAGGGTAGGAATGACCTCTTCCGGAATGCCTTTTTCCCTTAGGATCCGGCGTTCAACCGCCATGCCGTCAAACGCAGCCGCGGTAAGTCTTGGAACAGACATGGTACTTGCTGAAACAAGTCCCTTCTTAGCGGCAGAGGCCATGAGTCCTCTGTGAGCATCTCTTGAAGTTCCGGGTACCAAGTCCTTCTTGGCCAATCCGGAGCCACGAGTATAGTTCTTACTCCTCTACGTATAATTCTCAATACCTTGGGTATGAGAAGCAGAGGAGGTAAGACATACACCGACTGGTACACCCACGGTGTTACCAGAACGTCCACAGCTATTGCCTGAGGGTCTTTTGACCTGGCGCAATACTTGTCCAGTTTTTTGTTCAGGCGGGACGCCATCATGTCCACCTTTGGTCTTTCCCAACGGTTCACAATCATGTGGAAGACTTCCCGATGAAGTCCCCACTCTCCCGGGTGGAGGTTGTGCTGAGGAAGTCTGCTTCCCAGTTGTCCACTCCCGGAATGAACACTGCTGACAGTGCTATCACATGATTTTCCGCCCAGCGAAAAATCCTTGCAGTTTCTGCCATTGCCCTCCTGCTTCTTGTGCCGCCCTGTCTGTTTACGTGGGCGACTGCCGTGTTGTTGTCCCACTGGATCAATACCGGCTGACCTTGAAGCAGAGGTCTTGCTAAGCTTAGAGCATTGTAAATTGCCCTTAGCTCCAGTATATTTATGTGGAGAAAAGTCTCCAGACTTGATCACACTCCCTGGAAATTTTTTCCTTGTGCGACTGCTCCCCAGCCTCTCAGGCTGGCCTCCGTGGTCACCAGCATCCAATCCTGAATGCCGAATCTGCGGCCCTCTAGAAGATGAGCACTCTGTAACCACCACAGGAGAGACACCCTTGTCCTTGGAGATAGGGTTATCCGCTGATGCATCTGAAGATGCGATCCGGACCATTTGTCCAGCCGATCCCACTGAAAAGTTCTTGCGTGGAATCTGACGAATGGAATCGCTTCCTAATAAGCCACCATTTTTCCCAGGACTCTTGTGCAATGATGCACTGACACTTTTCCTGGTTTTAGGAGGTTCCTGACTAGCTCGGATAACTCCCTGGCTTTCTCCTCCGGGAGAAACACCTTTTTCTGGACTGTGTCCAGAACCATCCCTAGGAACAGCAGACGTGTCGTCGGAAACGGCTGCGATTTTGGATATTTAAAATCCACCCGTGCTGTCGTAGAACTACTTGAGATAGTGCTACTCCGACTTCCAACTGTTCTCTGGACCCTGCCCTTATCAGGAGATCGTCCAAGTAAGGGATAATTAAGACGCCTTTTCTTTGAAGAAGAATCATCCTTTCGGCCATTACTTTGGTAAAGACCCGGGGTGCCGTGGACAATCCAAACGGCAGCGTCTGAAACTGATAGTGACAGTTCCGTACCACGAACCTGAGGTACCCTTGGTGAGAAGGGCAATTTGGGACATGGAGGTAAGCAACCTTGATGTCCAGGGACACCCTATTGGTTCGCTATCACTGCTCTGAGTGACTCCATCTTGATTTGAACCTTTGTATGTAAGTGTTCAAAGATTATCCATTTAGAATAGGTCTCACCGAGCCGTCCGGCTTCAGTACCACAATATAGTGTGGAATAATACCCCTTTCCTTGTTGTAGGAGGGGTACTTTGATTATCACCTGCTGGGAATACAGCTTGTGAATTGTTTCCAATACTGCCTCCCTGTCGGAGGAAGACGTTGGTAAAACAGACATCAGGAGCCTGCGAGGGGGAGACGTCTCGAATTTCCAATCTGTACCCCTGGGATACTACTTGTAGGATCCAGGGGTCCACTTGCGAGTGAGCCCACTACGCGCTGAAACTCTTGAGACGACCCCCCACCGCACCGGAGTCCGCTTGTACGGCCCCAGCGTCATGCTGAGGACTTAGTAGAAGCGGTGGAGGGCTCTGTTCCTGGGAATGGGCTGCCTGCTGCAGTCTTCTTCCCTTTCCTCTATCCCTGGGCAGATATGACTGGCCTTTTGCCCGCTTGCCCTTATGGGGACGAAAGGACTGAGGCTGAAAAGACGGTGTCTTTTTCTGCTGAGATGTGACTTGGGGTAAAAAAGGTGGATTTTCCAGCTGTTGCCGTGGCCACCAGGTCCGATGGACCGACCCCAAATAACTCCTCCCCTTTATACGGCAATACTTCCATGTGCCGTTTGGAATCTGCATCACCTGACCACTGTCGTGTCCATAAACATCTTCTGGCAGATATGGACATCGCACTTACTCTTGATGCCAGAGTGCAAATATCCCTCTGTGCATCTCGCATATATAGAAATGCATCCTTTAAATGCTCTATAGTCAATAAAATACTGTCCCTGTCAAGGGTATCAATATTTTCAGTCAGGGAATCCGACCAAGCCACCCCAGCGCTGCACATCCAGGTTGAGGCGATCGCTGGTCGCAGTATAACACCAGTATGTGTGTATATACCTTTTTAGGATATTTTCCAGCCTCTCAGCTGGCTCCTTGAGGGCGGCCCTATCTGGAGACGGTACCGCCACTTGTTTTGATAAGCGTGTGAGCGCCTTATCCACCCTAAAGGGTGTTTCTGGCGGGAAAAGGTATACCGCCAATAATTTTCTATCGGGGGAAACCCACTCATCATCACCCACTTCATTTAATTTATCTGATTCAGGAAAAACTACAGGTAGTTTTTTCACACCCCACATAATACCCTTCTTTGTGGTACTTGTAGTATCAGAAATATGTAACACCTCCTTCATTGCCCTTAACATGTAACGTGTGGCCCTAAAGGAAAATACGTTTGTTTCTTCACCGTCGACACTGGAGTCAGTGTCTGTGTCGACCGACTGAGGTAAATGAGCGTTTTACAGCCCCTGACGGTGTTTGAGACGCCTGGACAGGTACTAATTTGTTTGCCGGCCGTCTCATGTCGTCAACCGACCTTGCAGCGTGTTGACATTATCACGTAATTCCTTAAATAAGCCATCCATTCCGGTGTCGACTCCCTAGAGAGTGACATCACCATTTCAGGCAATTGCTCCGCCTCCTCACCAACATCGTCCTCATACATGTCAACACACACGTACCGACACACAGCACACACACACACACACACACACAGGGAATGCTCTGATAGAGGACAGGACCCCACTAGCCCTTTGGGGAGACAGAGGGAGAGTTTGCCAGCACACACCAAAAACGCTATAATTATACAGGGACAACCTTTATATAAGTGTTTTTCCCTTATAGCATTTTAATATATATATACATATCGCCAAATAAGTGCCCCCCCTCTCTGTTTTAACCCTGTTTCTGTAGTGCAGTGCAGGGGAGAGCCTGGGAGCCTTCCCACCAGCATTTCTGTGAGGGAAAATGGCGCTGTGTGCTGAGGAGAATAGGCCCCGCCCCCTTTTCGGCGGGCTTCTTCTCCCGTTTTACTGAGACCTGGCAGGGGTTAAATACATCCATATAGCCCCCAGGGGCTATATGTGATGTATTTTTAGCCAGAATAAGGTACTATCATTGCTGCCCAGGGCGCCCCCCCCCCCCAGCGCCCTGCACCCTCAGTGACCGCTGCTATGAAGTGTGCTGACAACAATGGCGCACAGCTGCAGTGCTGTGCGCTACCTTATGAAGACTGAAGAGTCTTCTGCCGCCGGTTTCTGGACCTCTTCACTTTTCGGCATCTGCAAGGGGGTCGGCGGCGCGGCTCCGGGACGAACCCCAGGGTGAGACCTGTGTTCCGACTCCCTCTGGAGCTAATGGTGTCCAGTAGCCTAAGAAGCCAATCCATCCTGCACGCAGGTGAGTTCACTTCTCTCCCCTAAGTCCCTCGTAGCAGTGAGCCTGTTGCCAGCAGGACTCACTGAAAATAAAAAACCTAACAAAACTTTTACTCTAAGCAGCTCTTTAGGAGAGCCACTTAGATTGCACCCTTCTCGGCCGGGCACAAAATCTTAACTGAGGCTTGGAGGAGGGTCATAGGGGGAGGAGCCAGTGCACACCACCTGATCCTAAAGCTTTTACTTTTGTGCCCTGTCTCCTGCGGAGCCGCTATTCCCCATGGTCCTGACGGAGTCCCCAGCATCCACTTAGGACGTTAGAGAAAAAATATTTTTATATACTGATCATTTTAAAATTCCCCCCCCAAAAACCCTTGCAAACGTATTTGCGTCAAAAATAAATCTGCATGAAATTTGTTTTCTCAACCTTCTAAAAACACAAAAATGGATTGGGCTACCGCCGAGATTTTGCACGTGCTGCTCCCTTTCTCTGGAAATTTCTACTTCTTCCCCTCAGACTCTCCACCCCTCTAAAATACTTCAAATGGGCTCTCAAGACCCACTGCTTCACCAAACCCCGCCGTCTCTCATCTTAAGCTCTCTGTGGCCTACACTCACTTTCTACCCCATCTGTGTCACTCCTGTCTGTTTGCCCCTCCACTTTGGAACGCAAGCTAGGTCTCTTACCTACCTTTTTTTCAATACTTTTACCTATGTTTTTTTCAATACTTTTGACGGCACAAAGTGGCCGATTCAGACCCGATTGCTGCTGTGCGTTTTTCTCACAGCGGGCGATCAGGTCTGAACTGCGTATGCACCGCAATGTGCTGGAGCGATGGACTGCATCGACAGGGAGCGTCGGGATGGTGCGAAAAATTCCACTGCACCGGCCAAACGCAAGGAAACTGACAGGAAGAGGGCGTTTGTGGGTGGCAACTGACCGTTTTTGAGAAGTGTACGGAAAAACATAGGCGGGACCAGGCATTTGGAGGGAGGATTCCCGACATCAGCTCCGGCCACGATCATCGCAGCGGCTGAGTGCTGGTCTGTGCAGAGACTACACAAACTTCTGTTTGTGGACCCTTCCTGCACATGCGATCGCACCCCTGCACAGCGATTTCCCCCTCCCCCTGTAGGCAGCGACTACAAGATCGCAGGGATGCAAAAAACGCACCCTAGCAATCAGGTCTGAATTAGCCCCCAAATCCCTTGGTTTTCTGCCACCCTGATACTTATATCAGTGCTGTCTGCTGACACAGCTATGTTTATATACCCTGGTTGGGATCGGGTGACCGGCAGTCGGGATCCCGGCTGCCAGCGGTGTTGAGGGACGAGCGCAATGAAACGCCACAGGTTCTAATTCCATTCTATGGGTGTCATGGACACCCATGAGTGTGGATAGTCCCCGTTAGTCAGCATCCCGACTGTCGGGATTTCGGCGTCGGTATACTGACCGTCAGGATCCCGACCGCCGGTAACATGATTACATCCCATATACCAGTCATATATTGTATCTACTACTACTGCTACTCTTTCCTGCATGAAGGTCCGATGGGCGATTTCGTTGACGACCCATGGAAGTATCTTCAGCAACATAGTGGGAACATAATGGATCATTTTAATAATTTGTCATTCGGATCTGCCGGCATTGGGCAAATCATCAAAAAATAAATAAAATAAAAAATAACTAATGTGTACAGAGCTGAAGATGATAAATGAAAGTTTGCTTTTACTTGTTCGCAGCACTTTCAGTGATAATTCATAACTTGATATATCACCAATACTTCATCACTTTGGCCTCTTTTAAGGTTAACCAATAACAAGGTAGACAAGGTCTTAGTGAAATATTCTGTAGTTTTTTTTTTTTTCTTCGTTTTTTTGTAAAGAGTAGTATTGTGGGGGGTTTTAATGAACATATACTCAACATTAGAAAGCTAGGAATAGGAAATTAAATGTGTCTGAGAATAAAAATACAAAAAAAGATTGGTATGAATAAATGTCAGAATATGGGGGTCAATTGAATCCTGTGCGGATTGAACAGCGCCCGGAATTAACGTCCGGTGCTATTTAATACAGCGTTATGAGACGTCTGACCAGAGGATTTCTTCTCACAGCCCTCCAGGGGTATGAGCAGAAATCTGACAAAAGTTCTGGCGCAATGCTGTTTTTTGCCCTAAGCATGGCAGAAACAGTATTGCGCCGGGAACTTAAGTCGCAGAATTCCAGTTCTTGCGACAAAAACACAGTCAGCGAGAACCTACAATACCTACATAATAGCATGCTAAACTGAATAGCACCGATAGCTTATTCCTGGCACTATTCAATCCGCGCTGAATTGAATTGACCACATGGACTTGTATATAGACTCAGAGAATGACATTTGTACAGTTGTTCCAAAGGTCTTTTAAAAACTATTTTGGAATCCTCTAATTCCATAAAAATAAGATTTTACTTACCGGTAAATCTATTTCTCGTAGTCCGTAGTGGATGCTGGGGACTCCGTAAGGACCGTGGGGAATAGACGGGCTCCGCAGGAGACATGGGCACTTCAAGAAAGAATTTAGATTCTGGTGTGCTCTGGCTCCTCCCTGTATGTCCCTCCTCCAGACCTCAGTTAGAGAAACTGTGCCCAGAAGAGCTGACAGTACAGGGAAAGGATTTTGGTAATCCAGGGCAAGATTCATACCAGCCACACCGTATAACTTGAGATAAACATACCCAGTCAACAGTATGAACAACAACAGAGCAACAGGTCAACCCTGATGCAACCATAACATAACCTTTATTTAAGCAATAACTATATACAAGCATTGCAGAAGAAGTCCGCACTTGGGACGGGCGCCCAGCATCCACTACGGACTACGAGAAATAGATTTACCGGTAAGTAATATCTTATTCTCTAACGTCCTAGTGGATGCTGGGGACTCCGTAAGGACCATGGGGATTATACCAAAGTTCCCAAACGGGCGGGAGAGTGCGGATGACTCTGCAGCACCGATTGAGCAAACACTAGGTCCTCCTCGGCCAGGGTATCAAACTTGTAGAACTTTGCAAAAGTGTTTGAACCTGACCAAGTAGCCGCTCGGCAAAGTTGCAATGCCGAGACCCCTCGGCAGCCGCCCAAGAAGAGCCCACCTTCCTAGTGGAATGGGCCTGAACTGATTTTGGCAGCGGCAATCCAGCCGCCGAATGAGCCTGCTGAATCGTGTTACAGATCCAGCGAGCAATAGTCTGCTTTGAAGCAGGAGCACCAAGTTTGTTGGAAGCAGACAGGATAAACAAATACTCTGTTTTCCTGACCCTAGCCGTTCTGGCTACATAAACCTTCAAAGCCCTGACTACATCAAGCAACTCGGAATCCTCCAAGTCCGTAGTAGCCACAGGCACCACAATAGGTTGGTTTATTTGAAAGGATGAAACCACTTTTGGCAGAAATTGTGGACGGGTCCGCAATTCTGCTCTATCCGCATGGAAAATCAGATAGGGGCTTTTATGTGACAAAGCCGCCAACTCTGACACACGCCTAGCCGAAGCCAAGGCTAATAGCATGACCACCTTCCACGTGAGATATTTCAACTCCACCGTTTTGAGTGGTTCAAACCAGTGGGATTTCAGGAAACTCAACACCACGTTAAGATCCCAAGGTGCCACTGGAGGCACAAAAGGGGGCTGAATATGCAGCACTCCCTTTACAAACGTCTGAACTTCAGGTAGAGAAGTCAACTCCTTTTGAAAGAAAATGGATAGGGCCGAAATCTGGACCTTAATGGACCCCAATTTTAGGTCCAAATTCACTCCTGACTGTAGGAAGTGAAGGAAACGGCACAGCTGGAATTCCTCCGTAGGGGCATTCCTGGCCTCACACCAAGCAACATATTTTCGCCATATACGGTGATAATGTTGAGCTGTCACGTCCTTCCTAGCCTTTATCAGCGTAGGAATGACCTCCTCCGGAATGCCTTTCTCCGCTAGGATCCGGCGTTCAACCGCCATGCTGTCAAACGCAGCCGCGGTAAGTCTTGGAACAGACAGGGCCCCTGTTGCAACAAGTCCTGTCTTAGAGGAAGAGGCCACGGGTCCTCTGTGAGCATTTCTTGCAGATCTGGATACCAAGTCCTTTGCGGCCAATCTGGAACAATGAGTATCGTTCTCACTCCTCTTTTTCTTATTATTCTCAGCACCTTGGGTATGAGAGGAAGAGGAGGAAATACATAGACCGACTGGAACACCCACGGTGTCACCAGGGCGTCTACAGCTATCGCCTGAGGGTCTCTTGACCTGGCGCAATACCTCTGTAGTTTTTTGTTGAGGCGGGATGCCATCATCTCCACCTGTGGCAGTACCCACCGACTTGCAGTCTGTGCGAAGACTTCCCGATGAAGTCCCCACTCTCCCGGGTGGAGGTTGTGTCTGCTGAGGAAGTCTGCTTCCCAGTTGTCCACTCCCGGGATGAACACTGCTGACAGTGCGCTTACGTGATTTTCCGCCCAGCGAAGAATTCTGGTGGCTTCCGCCATCGCTACCCTGCTCCTTGTGCCGCCTTGTCGGTTTACATGAGCCACTGCGGTGATGGTGTCTGACTGAATCAGAACCGATTGGTCGCGAAGCAGGGTCTCCGCTTGACGTAGGGCGTTGTATACGCCCCTTAGTTCCAGGAAGTTGATGTGAAGGCAAGTCTCCTGACTTGACCACAGACCTTGGAAATTTCTTCCCTGTGTGACTGCTCCCCACCCTCGGAGGCTTGCATCCGTGGTCACCAGGACCCAGTCCTGAATGCCAAATCTGCGGCCCTCGAGAAGGTGAGCACTCTGCAGCCACCACAGGAGAGAGACCCTGGCCCTGGGGGATAGGGTGATTAACCGATGCATCTGAAGATGTGATCCGGAACACTTGTCCAGTAAGTCCCATTGAAAGGTCCTCGCATGGAACCTGCCGAAGGGAATGGCCTCGTATGATGCCACCATCCTTCCCAGGACTCGAGTGCAGTGATGCACTGACACCTGTTTTGGTTTTAATAGGTTCCTGACCAGTGTCATGAGCTCCTGAGCTCTCTCTATCGGGAGATAAACCCTTTTCTGGTCTGTGTCTAGAATCATGCCTAGGAAAGGCAGACGAGCCGTAGGAACCAACTGCGACTTTGGAATATTTAGAATCCAGCCGTGTTGCCGTTACACTTCCAGAGAAAGTGCTACGCTGATCAGCAACTGCTCTCTTGATCCTGCTTTTGAGGTGATCGTCCAATTATGGGATAATTGCGACCCCTTGCTTCCGCAGGAGTACCATCATTTCCGCCATTACCTTGGTAAATATTCTCGGTGCCGTGGAGAGACCAAACGGCAACGTCTGAAATTGGTAATGACAATCCTGTACCACAAATCTGAGGTACGCCTGATGAGGTGGATAAATGGGGTCTCAATCTCTGCTGATAAGGTATCTGTCCACGCTGCTACAGCGCTATAAAGCCATGCCGACACAATCGCCGGTCTGAGTAGAGTACCAGAATGTGTGTAAATGGACTTCAAAGTACTTTTACTGCATGTTATCTGCAGGATCCCTGAGGATAGCTGTTAAGTCAGCGCTACCTTTTGGGCAAACGTGACACCCTAGGGGAAGATTCCCATCGTACCCTGGCCCTAGTAGGTAAAGGATACTCCCTGAGAATTCTTTGTGGGAAGCTGCAGCTTCTTGTCTGGAGATTCCCGCTCTTTTTCTTCCTGAGAGGAGGGAAATTTACCTCAGCTTTCTTCCCCTTAAACATGTGTACCCTTGTGTCAGGGACAGATGAGTCATCAGTGATAAGCAAAACATTTTTTATTACAATAATCATATACAGGTTGAGTATCCCTTATCCAAAATGCTTGGGACCAGAGGTATTTTGGATATGGGATTTTTCCGTATTTTGGAATAATTGCATACCATAATGAGATATCATGGTGATGGTACCTAAGTCTAAGCACAGAATGCATTTATGTTTCATATACACCTTATACTCACAGCCTGAAGGTCATTATAGCCAATATTTTTTATAACTTTGTGCATTAAACAAAGTGTGTCTACATTCACACAATTCATTTATGTTTCATATACACCTTATACACACAGCCTGAAGGTCATATAATACAATATTTTTAATGACTTTGTGTATTAAACAAAGTTTGTGTACATTGAGCCATCAGAAAACAAAGGATTCACTATCTCACTCTCACTCAAAAAAGTCCGTATTTCGGAATATTCCGTATATCGGATATTTGGATATGGGATACTCAACCTGTATTGAATACTTTCCTGCCATTTTGGCTGTAACTTTGCATTATCGTAGTCGACACTGGAGTCAGACTCCGTGTCGATATCAGTGTCTATTATTTTGGATAGTGAGCATTGAGAGACTCTGAAGGTCTCTGTGACATAGGGACAGACATGGGTAGATTCCCTGTCTGTTCTCTAATCTTTTGTGCAATAAATTTACCTTAGCACTTAATTTCACATATCCAAAAAGGTGTCGGCGTTGTCGACGGAGACACCACTCACACACATTTGCTCCATCTCCTCCTTAGGGGAGCCTTTTACCTTAGACATGTCGACACACACGTACAGACACACCACACACTCAGGGAATGCTCATCTGAAGACAATTCCCACACAAGGCCCTTTGGAGAGACAGAGAGAAGAGTATGCCAGCACACACCCCAGCGCTATATGACCCAGGAATAACACAGCAATTTAATGTTTACCCAGTAGCGCTGTTATTATCTGCGCCGAATTATGTGCCCCCCCTCTTGTTTAAAACACTCATCTACCGTGTATCAGCAGGGGAGAGTCCGGGGAGCTTCCTCTCAGCGGTGCTGAGGAGAAAAAACATGGCGCTGGTGAGTGCTGAGGAAGAAGCCCCGCCCCCTCGACGGCGGGCTTCTGTCCCGCTTAAATATACATTTTCTTGGCGGGGGCTCATACATATATACAGTGCCCAACTGTATATATGTGTACTTTTGCCAACAGAGGTCCCAAATGCTGCCCAGGGCGCCCCCCCCCCCCCCCTGCACCCTTACAGTGACCGGAGTATGTGAGGTGTGTGGGAGCAATGGCGCACAGCTGGGGTGCTGTGCGTTTCCTCAGTGAAGAACGGAGTCTTCTGCCGCCGATTTTGAAGTCTTCTTGCTTCTCATACTCACCCGGCTTCTGTCTTCAGCCTCTGCGAGGGGGACGGCGGCGCGGCTCTGGGATCAAACGACGAGGGTGAGATCCTGTGTACGATCCCTCTGGAGCTAATGGTGTCCAGTAGCCTAAGAAGCAGGACCTAGCTTCAGAGAGTAGGGCTGCTTCTCTCCCCTCTGTCCCACGATGCAGTGAGTCTGTTGCCAGCAGAGCTCCCTGAAAATAAAAAACCTAACAAAATACTTTCTCTCAGCAAACTCAGGAGAGCTCACTGAACAGCACCCAGCTCGTCCGGGCACAGATTCAAACTGAGGTCTGGAGGAGGGACATAGAGGGAGGAGCTAGAGCACACCAGAATCTAAATTCTTTCTTAAAGTGCCCATGTCTCCTGCGGAGCCCGTCTATTCTCCATGGTCCTTACGGAGTCCCCAGCATCCACTAGGACGTTAGAGAAATAACCGCCACAATTACATAAGTGGTTCTCAACTTGGGGTGTTGGTACATCCAGGAGTACTCAAAAAAGGAGATTTATGGCAAGTACTTACCGTTGTTAAACCTCTTTCTGCAAGGGTTCCACAGGGATAACAGGGTGTAGAGTAGGATCTTGATCCGAGGCACCAACAGGCTAAAAGCTTTGACTGTTCCCAAGATGCTCAGCGCCGCCTCCTCTATAACCCTGCCTCCGTGCACAGGAGCTCAGTTTTGTTAACCAGTCCAATGCAGTAGCAGGTAAAAGACGACAACCGTTAGGAGAAGGTATCAGCGGCTAACGCCATACCAACCCAAAGAAACTAAATGCGTCAGGGTGTGCGCCCTGTGGAACCCAGTGTATCTTGCAGAAAGAGATTTAACAACGGTAAGTTCTTACCATAAATCTCCTTTTCTGCAGCGGGGTACACTGGGTTCCACAGGGTTAACATCAGGGATGTCCTAAAGCAGTTCCTCATGGGAGGGGACGCACTGTAGCAGGTATGAGAACCCGGCATCCAAAGGAAACATCCTGGGAGGCAGAAGTATCGAAGGCATAGAACCTTATGAACGTGTTCACTGAGGACCACGTAGCCGCCTTGCACAATTGTTCAAGGGTCGCACCACGGCGGGACGCCCAAGAAGGTCCAACCGACCGAGTAGAATGGGCTTTGATGGTAGCAGGAGCTGGAAGACCAGCCTGTACATAAGCTTGTGTAATCACCATTCTAATATACCTGGCCAGGGTCTGCTTATTCGCAGGCTAGCCACGTTTGTGAAAATCAAAAAGTACAAAGAGAGAATCAGACTTCCGAACGGAGGCTGTCCTCTTCACATAGATATGGAGAGCCCGTACCACATCCAAAGAGCTTTCTTTGGAGGACAAATCAGGAAAGATAAAGGCCGGAACCACAATCTCTTGATTAAGGTAGAAAGAAGACACCACCTTAGGTATTTAACCAGGGCGTGTCCGAAGAACCGCCTGGTCACTGTGAAAAATCAGAAAAGGTGACAGACAGCATAAGGCACCCAAATCTGAAACCCATCTAGCAGATGCAATAACCAGCAGAAACAAAACCTTAAGAGTAAGCCACTTAAGGTCCACAGACTCAAGAGGTTTAAACGGAGACTCTTGCAAGGCCTCCAGAACCACTGACAAATCCCAAGGAGCCACAGGCGGGACACAGGGAGGTTGAATCCGTAACACACCCCGAGTGAATGTATGAACATCAGGCAGAGTCGCAATTTTTCTCTGAAACCATACCGACAAGGCAGAAATATGAACCTTGATGGAAGCCAGACGAAGGCCTAAGTCCAGGCCACATTGCAGGAAGGCCAAATGTTTGGCTGTACAAAATTGTAAGCATCATGATGGTTAGATGTGCACCAAGTAAAGAAAGAATTCCAGACCCTATGATAAATCCAAGCCGAAGCTGGTTTACGGGCCTTCAACATGATTTGAATGACAGCCTCAGATAATCCTTTGACAATCAGAAATGAAGCTTCAAGTGCCACGCCGTCAAAGCCAGCAGGGCCAAATCCTGGTATTCACAAGGGCCCTGAACGAGGAGGTCTGGGCGTTGCGGAAGTAGAAGAGGACGCTCTATCGAGAGACCCTGCAGGTCTGAGAACCAATGTCGTCTGGCCCACGCTGGAGCGATGAGAAGTAGGATTCCTCCTTCTTGCTTGAACTTCCTTATTACCCTGGGCAGAAGTGACACCGGAGGGAACACGTATGGCAGCCGAAAGTTCCATGGAATTGCCAGTGCGTCCACGAACGCTATTTGAGAATCCCTGGTCCTTGCTCCGAAGACCGGAACCTTGTGATTGTGCCGAGACGCCATCAGGTCTACATCTGGTAGGCCCCACTTGTCCACTAAGAGTTGAAATAGTTCTGGATGGATGCTCCACTCTACGGCGTGTACGTCCTGACGACTGAGGAAGTCCGCTTCCCAGTTGAGGACCCCCTAAATGAACACTGTTGTTATGGCCGGCAGATGGCGTTCCGCCCACTGAAGAATCCTGGACACTACCATCATTGCCATGCGGCTTCAAGTGCCGCCTTGATGATTTATGTACACCACCGTGGTGGCGTTGTCCGACTGTACTTGAACAGGCCTGTTCTGTATGAGATGCTGGGCCATGTTTAGAGCATTGAACACTGCCCGCAACTCCAGAATATTTATCGGGAGGCAAGACTCCTCCCTGGTCCACCGACGCTGAAGACAGTGTTGCTCCAACACCGCTCCCCAACCCCGCAGGCTGGCGTCCGTTGTCAGAAGGACCCAGTTGGAGATCCAGAAGGGACGAGCCCTGCTCAATCGATGGTCCTGTAGCCACCAGTTCAGTGACAGACGAACCTCCGGAGACAAGGAGATCATGCGAGACGTGATCCGATGAGGTAGGCCATCCCACTTGGCAAGAATCAGCTTCTGCAGAGGGCGGGAATGAAAATGAGCGTACTCTACCATGTCGAAAGCAGACACCATGAGGCCTAGTACTTGCATCACTGAGTGTATCGACACTCGCAGGCGAGAGAGGAAGCATCGAATTCTGTCCTGAAGTTTCAGGACCTTCTCCTAAGACAAGAACAACCGATGGTTGTGAGTGTCCAAAAATGGCCCCAGGTGCACCATGAACTGAGCAGGGATCAGGGAGGATTTCTTACAGTTGATGAGCCACCGTGGGCTTGCAGAAACTGGACCGTCAGATCCAGATGACGAAGGAGAATTTCTGGGGAATTCACCAGGATCAGCAAGTCGGCCAGATACGGTAGGATCCTGACGGCGGAGTATGGCCTTCATTACGCCATGACCTTTGTGAATACTCGCAGAGCTGTGATCAATCCAAAGGCTAAGGCCCAAAATTGAAAATGGAGGTTGCCAATAGCAAACCGCAGGTGTTGCTGATGTGACATGGCAATAGGAATATGAAGGTAAGCATCCTGTATGTCCAGGGAGACCATATAGTTCCCGGGCTCCAAAGCCAGAACAATAGAGCAAAGAGTTTCCATACGAAACTTGGACACCCTCACAAATTTGTTCAAGGACTTGAGGTTGAGAATGGGCCGGGAGGAACCATTCGCTTTCGGGACTAGGAATAGCAGTGAATAGTACCCCTTGTCTCTCTGAGCCAGAGGCACCGGCACTACCACTCGTGTCCAGGAGGGACTGTACCACTAAATGAAGAGTTTTTGCCTTCACCTGATCCGAAGGGATGTTTGTCAGGCAAAATCGAAGAGGGGGGACGATTCTTGAAGGATATGGCGTATCTGTGAGTGACGACTTCCCTTATCCAGGCGTCGGAAGTGGTCTTCAACCATTCTTGGGTAAACCTTAGATGTCGGTCTCCCACCCTGGTATCCCCCAGGGGGAGGCCTGCCACGTCATGCAGTAGGCTTGTCTGATTTGGAAGCAGGCCAACGGGCAACCCAGGCACATTTAGGTTTGGGCTTAGTGGTTTTGGAAGTGCGAGCCTGTTTCGGGTATGCCTGACCCTTTGCTTTACCTGGAGGCCGAAAGGAACGAAAAGGAAGTACTCTTTACCTTCGGGACCGAAGGAGCAGTACTAGGTAGACATTCCATTTTAGCTGAAGCTAAGTCAGCAACAATCTTGTTGAGATCCTCATCAAAAAGGATATTTCCCTTAAAAGGGAGGACCTCCAGGGTTTTCTTAGAGTCCAGATCCACAGACCAGGACCGTAACCAGAGAATCCGGCGAGCCAGAATGGACTTAGTAGAGCCCGCAATAGTGGACCGATGCACAGCTCCCACAAGGGTACAAATAGCCTTTAAGCAACCCTCCACACGCTTATTCGTCGGTTACTTCAGAGAGGTGACAGGAGTTACAGGCAGAGAAGAGGACACTCTAATAATCCAATATAAACCACCCTTTGAAATTGGAAATAAATAGATAAATGCAATGAATCTCTTTAAACACTTTACTGAATTTAAAACACTAGTGTCTCTTATTGTGTCTTTTGGAGAGAAGCAGTGGGAAAATTCTGGATGTTTCCACATGCACAGTGAACTGATATGTGTAACAAATCACTTTACTAATGGATACAAATTCCCCCAAATCCGCCAGGATTAAATAAAAGAAAGAAGAAAAACCAAACAAAAATTGCAGCACAAGAAAAATAAAAAAAAAGCTAAAAAAAATAATATTTTACTCACCGGTAAATCTATTTCTCGTAGTCCGTAGTGGATGCTGGGACTCCGTAAGGACCATGGGGATTAGCGGCTCCGCGGGAGACTGGGCACAACTAAAGAAAGCTTTAGGACTACCTGGTGTGCACTGGCTCCTCCCACTAAGACCCTCCTCCAGACTTCAGTTAGGATACTGTGCCCGGAAGAGCTGACACGATAAGACTCATACCAGCCACACCAATCACACCGTATAACTCGTGATACTATACACAGTTAACAGTATGAAATATATCTGAGCCTCTCAACAGATGGCTCAACAATAACCCTTTAGTTAGGAAATAACTATAAACAAGTATTGCAGACAATCCGCACTTGGGATGGGCGCCCAGCATCCACTACGGACTACGAGAAATAGATTTACCGGTGAGTAAAATCTTATTTTCTCTGACGTCCTAAGTGGATGCTGGGACTCCGTAAGGACCATGGGGATTATACCAAAGCTCCCAAACGGGCGGGAGAGTGCGGATGACCTCTGCAGCACCGAATGAGCAAACTCTAGGTCCTCCTCAGCCAGGGTATCAAACTTGTAGACTCTTACAAAAATGTTTTAACCCGACCAAGTAACAGCTCGGCAAAGTTGTAAAGCCGAGACCCCTCGGGCAGCCGCCCAAGAAGAGCCCACTTTTCTCGTGGAATGGGCTTTTACAGAATTAGGGTGCGGCAGTCCAGCCGCAGAATGTGCAAGTTGAATCGTGCTACAGATCCAGCGAGCAATCGTCTGCTTAGAAGCAGGAGCACCCAGCTTGTTGGGTGCATACAGGAGAAATAGCGAGTCAGTTTTCCTGACTCCAGCTGTCCTGGAAACATATACTTTTCAGGGCCCTGACTACATCCAGTAACTTGGAATCCTCCAAGTCCCAAGTAGCCGCAGGCACCACAATAGGTTGGTTCACATTAAAAAATTATACCACCTTAGGAAGGAATTGGGAACGAGTCCTCAATTCCGCCTTATCCATATAAAATACAGATAAGGGCTTTTGTATGACAAAGCCGCCAATTCTGATACACGCCTGGCCGACGCCAAGGCCCACAGAATGACCACTTTCCACGTGAGGTATTATAGCTCCACGGATTTAAGTGGCTCAACCCAATGCGACTTCAGGAAATCCAACACCACGTTGAGATCCCACGGTGCCACTGGAGGCACAAACGGGGGCTGACTATGCAGCACTCCCTTAACAAAAGTCTGAACTTCAGGCAGTGAAGCCAGTTCAATTTTGGAAGAAAATCGATAGAGCCGAAATCTGGACCTTAATGGAACCCAATTTTAGGCCCATAGTCACCTCTGACTGTAGGAAGTGCAGAAATCGACCTAGCTGAAATTTCTCCTTTGGGGCCTTCCTGGCCTCACAGTACGCAACATATTTCCGCCATATGCGGTGATAATGGTTTGCGTTCACTTCTTTCCTAGCTTCAAATAGCGTAGGGATAACTTCCTCCGGAATTCCCTTTTCCTTCAGGATCCGGCGTTCAACCGCCATGCCGTCAACGCAGCCGCGGTACGTCTTGGAACAGACAGGCCCCCTGCTGCAGCAGGTCCTGTCTGAGCGGCAGAGGCCATGGGTCCTCTGAGATCATTTCTTGGAGTTCTGGTTACCAAGCTCTTCTTGGCCAACCCGGAACAATGAGTATAGTTCTTACTCCTCTCCTTCTTATTATTCTCATTACCCTGGGTAAGAGAGGCAGAGAAGGGAACACGTACACCGACTGGTACACCCACGGTGTTACCAGAGCGTCCACAGCTATCGCCTGAGGGTCCTTGACCTGGCGCAATATCTTTGTAACTTTTAGTTGAGGCGGGACGCCATCATGTCCACCTGTGGCCTTTCCCAACGGTGTACAATCATTTGGAAGACTTCTGGATGAAGTCCCCACTCTCCCGGGTGGAGGTTTCTTAGTTGTCCACTCCGGGAATGAACACTGCTGACAGTGCTAACACATGATTTTCCGCCCATCGGAGAATCCTTGTGGCTTCTGCCATCACCATCCTGCTTCTTGTGCCGCCCTGTCGGTTTACATGAGCGACCGCCGTGATGTTGTCTGACTGGATCAGCACCGGCCGGTGTTGAAGCAGGGTCTAGCCTGACTTAGGGCATTGTAAATGGCCCTCAGTTCCAGAATATTTATGTGTAGGGAAGTCTCCTGACTTTTCCATAGCCTTGGAAGTTCCTTCCCTGTGGGACTGCCCCCCCCAGCCTCGAAGGCTGGCATCCGTGGTCACCAGGACCCAGTCCTGTATGCCGAATCTGCGGCCCCCTAGAAGATGAGCACTCTGCAGCCACCACAACAGCGACACCCTGACCCTTGGAGACAGGGTTATCCGCCGATGCATCTGAAGATGCGACCCGGACCACTTCAACAGATCCCACTGGAAAATCCTTGCATGGGACCTGGCGAATGGAATTTCTTCGTAAGAAGCTACCATCTTTCCCAGGGCTCGCGTGCATTGATGCACCGACACCTGTATACGTATTAGGAGGTCTCTGTCTAGAAACAACAACTCCTTGGACTTCTCCTCCGGGAGAAACCCTTTTTATCCTGTTCTGTGTCCAGAACCATACCCAGGAACAGTAGACGCGTCGTAGGAACCAGCTGCGACTTTGGAATATTCAGAATCCAGCCGTGCTGTTGTAGCACTTCCCGAGATAGTGCTACTCCGACGAACAACTGCTCCCTGGACCTCGCCTTTATAAGGAGATCGTCCAAGTACGGGATAATTATTTCGGCCATTACCTTGGTAAATACCTCGGTGCCGGGGACAGACCAACGGCAACGTCTGGAATTGGTAATGACAATCCTGTACCACAATATTGAGGTACTCCTGGTGAAGAGGGTAAATAGGGACATGCAGGTAATCATCCTTGATGTCCAGTGATACCATGAAATTCTCCAGGCTTGCAATAATCGCCCTGAGCGATTCCATTTTGAACTTGAACCTCCGTATATAAAAGTGTTCAAGGCTTTCAATTTTAGAATGGGTCTCACCGAACCGTCTGGTTTCAGTACCACAACATTTTGGAATAGTAACCCCGGCCTTGTTGAAGGAGGGGTACCTTGCTTTCACCTGCTGGAAGTACAGCTTGTGAATTGCCGCCAGTACTACCTTTCTCCGAGGGCAGCCGGCAAGGCTGATGTGAGGTAACGGCGAGGGGGAGTTGCCTCGAACTCCAGCCTGTATCCCTGTGATACTATTTGCAGAACCTAGATATCCACCTGTGGGCAAGCCCACTGGTCCCTGAAGTTCCCGAGACGCGCCCCTACCGCACCTGTCGAGCCCCAGCGTCATGCGGTGGACTCAGAGGAAGCGGGGGAAGATTTTTGATCCTGGGAACTGGCTGCTGGTGCAGCTTTTTTCCTTCTTCCCTTGTCTCTGTGCAGAAAGGAAGCGCCTTTGACCCGCTTGCTTTTCTGAAGCCGAAAGGACTGTACCTGAAAATACGGTGCTTTCTTAGGCTGTGAGGAAACCCGAGGTAAAAAAATTTCTTCCCAGCTGTTGCTGTGGATACGAGGTCCCAGAGACCATCCCCAAACAATTCCTCACCCTTATAAGGCAGAATCTCCATGTGCCTTTTACAGGCAGCATCACCTGTCCACTGCTGGGTTTCTAATACCCTCCTGGCAGAATGGACATTGCATTAATTCTGGATGCCAGCCGGCAAATATCCCTCTGTGCATCCTTTATATATAAGACAACGTCTTAAATATGCTCAATGTTAGCAAAATATTATCCCTGTCTTAGCGTATTAATATTATCTGACAGGGTATCAGACCACGCTGCAGCAGCCCTATTTATGCTGAGGCAATTGCAGGTCTCAGTATATAACCTGAGTGTGTAAATACAGACTTCAGGATCGCCTCCTGCTTTTTATCAGCAGGTTCCTTCAAGGTGGCCGTATCCTAAGACGGCAGTGCCACCTTTTGACAAACGTGTGAGCGCCTTATCCACCCTAAGGGATATCTCCCAACGTGACCTATCCTCTGGCAGGAAAGGGTACGCCATCAGTAACTTTTTAGAAATTACCAGTTTCTTATCGGGGGAAACCACGCTTCTTTACACACTTCATTCATTCATCTGATGGGGGGAACAAAACACTGGCTGCTTTTTCTCCCCAAAAATAAAACCCCTTTTATGTAGTACTTGGGTTCATGTCAGAAAATGCGTAACACATTTTTCATTGCCGAGATCATGTAACGGATGTTCCTAGTGGATTGTGTATATGTCTCAACCTCGTCGCCACTGGAGTCAGACTCCGTGTCGACCTCTGTGTCTGCCATCTGAGGTAACGGGCGTTTTTTGAGCCCCTGATGGCCTTTGAGACGCCTGGGCAGGCGCGGGCTGAGAAGCCGGCTGTCCCACAGCTGTTACGTCATCCAGCCTTTTATGTAAGGAGTTGACACTGTCTGTTAATACCTTCCACCTATCCATCCACTCTGGCGTCGGCCCCACAGGGGGCGACATCCCATTTATCGGCCTCTGCTCCGCCTCCACGTAACCTTCCTCATCCAACATGTCGACACAGCCGTACAGACACACCGCACACACATAGGGAATGCTCTGACTGAGGACAGGACCCCACAAAGTCCTTTGGGGAGACAGAGAGAGAGTATGCCAGCACACACCAGAGCGCTATATAATGCAGGGATTAACACTATAACTGAGTGATTTTTCCCCAAATAGCTGCTTGTATACATATATTGCGCCTAAATTTAGTGCCCCCCCTCTCTTTTTAACCCTTTGAGCCTGAAAACTACAGGGGAGAGCCTGGGGAGCTGTCTTCCAGCTGCACTTGAAGAGAAAATGGCGCCAGTGTGCTGAGGGAGAAGCCCCGCCCCTTTTCCAACTGACTTTCTCCCGCTTTTTCTGGAATACTGGCAGGGGTAATTTTACATCTATATAGCCTCTAGGACTATATATGATGTAGATTTGCCAGCCAAGTTGTCATATATTGCCCTCAGGGCACCCCCCCCAGCGCCCTGCACCCATCAGTGACCGGAGTGTGAGGTGTACATGAGGAGCAATGGCGCACAGCTGCAGTGCTGTGCGCTACCTTGGTGAAGACCAAAGTCTTCTGCCGCCGATTTTCCGGACTCTTCATGCTTCTGGCTCTGTAAGGGGGACGGCGGCGCGGCTCCGGGAACGAACACCAAGGTCGGGTCCTGCGGTCGATTCCTCTGGAGCTAATGGTATCCAGTAGCCTAAGAAGCCCAAACTACCACCTGTTAGGTAGGTTCGCTTCTTCTCCCCTTAGTCCCTCGCTGCAGTGAGTCTGTTGCCAGCAGATCTCACTGTAAAATAAAAAACCTAAATATACTTTCTTTCTAGGAGCTCAGGAGAGCCCGTAGTGTGCATCCAGCTCAGCCGGGCACAAGAATCTAACTGAAGTCTGGAGGAGGGTCTTAGTGGGAGGAGCCAGTGCACACCAGGTAGTTCTAAAGCTTTCTTTAGTTGTGCCCAGTCTCCTGCGGAGCCGCTAATCCCCATGGTCCTTACGGAGTCCCAGCATCCACTTAGGACGTCAGAGAAATAGTCCTTATTGTTTTATCAAAGTCTAATGATATACTGCGGCGTCCCGCACATATATGATGTGTGAGCGCTTGATGTTGAATGAATACTGGGATGGATGGATGGATGGATGGATGGATGGATACTGTGGGTCTGCGCAGTGTTAGGTCGTTTTGTGTGACTTGGCGAGGTTTGGATATAAGAGTTAGGGACTCCGGACTCGCTCCTCCACCCTCCCCCAGGTCCCAGTGGTGCATCTGTGTTCAGGCGCTCCCCTGGAAGCCGGCCAGTCCGGGGGATGAGCACCGTCTAGGGCAGGGACGCTTGCAGTCACAGCTACTCTGAGCCGTTTCCTGCACGCTCCCCGCCATGTACGGAGACTCACCTGCTATCGCTCCCCGCTGTCCACCACGTCCGTACACCGGCTTCTTACCCTCGTCCTCCATCCTACTGGTTGCTAGGCGACACTGCTCACTTCCGTGTTACCTGGTCACGTGACCAGATCGTCCCGTTTTCTTTAGCACTGAGTGCTCCGTTTGCAATGAATAGGTTGGTCTTTGTTTGCTGTAGCTCCAACGTGTTCCAGCCCCTTGGGCCTTCCTCTGGGAAAAGTGGATGAGTGTGGTAACAGTTCTACCAGTCTTTAAAGTCTGTGCATAGTCCCGCCCCTCATCACCTGATCCCCGTTTGTTCATGTTATTAGTCTCTCCTGCTTTCCATCACAAAAAGGGGGGGGGGGAATAATTCAAGCTTGCAAATAATCCGTATTGAGCATCATTTAAAAGATATTGTTTCTAAGTTACAACTGTTCCAGAATGGTTTAGTGTATATCACATCTTGCTAAAATTAAGATTTGCTGAATCTCTCTGGAAAGTCTTGTGCAATGAATAAGTAAATAAAATAAAATATAATGAAATGTATCCCCCAATGTGGATGCCTTACCCTATTCTTTAATATGTATCTCTGTGTGTGCGCATCCACACATTATCTGGATCTGTCTAACAATGTCCTATAGCTGAATAAATATATTATATATATCTATATCTCCTGTGTTTTTCTATGTTTTCACTTCTTACATATAATGGATTTTTACCTCATTACCAAGATTTAGCCCAAATGGGGACAGGGTCTTAAGTTCATACATCCACCTAAGCTCTATGGTGTTTATCTTTTCAATAAAGTTGCCCCCCTCCCCCTCCAATTCGTGTGTACTTCCTGTATCCCTACGAACTTAAGCAAACATGGATCATTGTCATGATATTGTTTAAAATGTTGAGAGATTGTGAACTTCAAAACAGGTTTTTAATGTTGCGAATATGTTCGCTTATTCTCGTTTTGAGTGTGCGTGTGGTAAGTCCCACATATTGTTTGTTGCAACCACATTCTAATAGATAAATGACCCTTTTGCTGTTACAAGTGAGTCTGCTTTTGATGTTGTAGGTTTTTTGTGTATTGGTAGATACAAAATTGGTTATTGGTTTGCTGCTTGAAATGCCCCTAATTTTGCAACCTATACAGGTTCCACAGTGATAGAAACCTTTTCTTGGTTCTATATGGTTGATATAAGACTGTGTTGTCAATCTCAGTGGTAAGTGGCTATGTACCAACTTCTGCTTCAAATCAGACGCTTTCCTAAAGACAATTTTTGGTTTTGTGATCAAGACATCATTTAAAATCTCACCTTCTAATAACGTCCAATGCTTGGTTAGAATACGTTGTATTGATCTTGCTTGTTGCGTATAATCAGTAATGAATAATACTTCAGTTGAATGTTGTCTACCTCCTTTGTCTTTATATTCCAGTAATTGACTTCTATCTTTTTCCCCAACTTCATTGAATACTTCTTCTATTAGGTGTTCTTTGTACTTTTTCTCTCTAAACTCTACCATCAATTCTCTCCCTTGAATAATGTAATCTGCTTTTTTGGAACAGTTGCCCCTTGGGGATAGATTTCAACCAATTGGGGTGATGTTCACTCGTAGATAGAATATAACTATTCACATCAACATTTTTTTCTAAAGGTTTTGGTCTGTAGTTGCCCCTCTTCTGCAAAGATGTTAAGGTCTAAGAATTCCACGCTACTTTTACTGTATTTGGTTGTGAAGTTGAGGTTATTGTTATTGTTGTTCATGTACTGTAAAAATTTAGTGAGTGTTTGTTCTTCACCTCGCCATATGAAAAAAAATGTCATCTATATACCTTGTCCTGAGCACGAGATTCTCCCCAGGCACTGGATTCGTCCAGATGAACTCGTCCTCCCACCAACTCATAAAATGGTTGGCGTAGTTTGGGGCGAATCTCGTGCCCATCGATGTTCCTGTGGTCTGCAGGTAGTAGGTCCCCTCAAACCAAGCATAATTATGTTTCAATATGAATTGTATGCTGTCAATGATGAATTGTCTTTGTAAGTTATCCAGACTCATGTCTTTTTCTAAATGGTATTTTACACTGGTTATCCCTTGGTTGGGGTCTATTACTGAATATAAAGAGGTGACCTCTGAATTGACCTGCCATAGTTCTTCACCCCATTGTATTTCTTGTATCTTATGGAGTATGTGTGTTGTGTCATGTAAATATGAATTCTGTTTTTGTACATAGGGTTGTAAAAATATATCCAAATATTCTGAGAGATGAGATGTTAATGAACCTATTCTGGATATAAAATAGGTCTGCCTTGTGGGTTGAGCGAGTTTTTATGAATTTTGGGTAGATCGTAAAATACTGTAATTATTGGATGTTGAGTTTGTATGTATTGATGTTCTTGTTCATTTAGGATACCTAAATCTGCTCCCTTCTGTAAAAATAGTTCAAGTTCTTTCTGAAATGTATTGGTTGGATCCTGATGTAGTTTCTGGTATGTCTGTGTGTCGTCTAAAATGTGGTATGCCTCTTTAACATAGTCAGCTTTATTCAATAAAACTACTCCTCTGCTGGTTTTATAATCAAGGAGTTGCTATCTTGTAGTTCTTGCAGTGCAGTTTTTTCCTTTTTGGTCAGATTGCATAAAGGTCAGTTTGTATTCAATACTTCAATCTCTCTCTCTACCATCTTGACAAATGCCTCTACTTGTGAACCGCTTAGATGGCTTGGATTGAAACTGGATGGTGGTTTCAGTGTGCTATGTTTAAATGTCTCTCTCTTTCTGTGTCTCCTACTGAGGAGACTGATGGTTGGTGTTAGTCCGTAGTCTTATCTTTATTTTATTTACTTTACTTATTCACTGCACAGGACTTTCCAGAGAGATTCAGCAAATCTTAATTTTATCAAGATGTGATATACACTAAACCATTCTGGAACAGTTGTAACTTATGGTGCCTATACACTTATGAGATAATTGGTGCTATCCTTCGATTTCGACCACATCTGTGAGAAATCGTAGGATTGTATGCACATTTTAGTACCTTGAGACGCGATGCGCAGGCACCCCGGTCGAATATCGCGTCTCAAGATATTATGTGCTGCACTTAATATTTGTTGCATCGCAGTGCAATCACATGTGGTTTCAACCCCACATGAGATATATCGCACTGCGATGTGCGATGGGCACCCGCCGGGAGTGGCCAGAGGCCGCTCCCACTCAGCGGTGACATGCCCATCACGTGATTACCATGCGATCTATCGCATGATAATCACTTTGGCAGTTCAGGTGTGATTCCATCGCACCTGAACTGCCAGTGCGATACCCCGCAATGTCGCGTCGCAGGGCATCGCACAAGTGTATGGCCAGCATTAGAAACAATATCTTTTAAATGATGCTCAATACGGATTATTTGCAAGCTTGAATTATTCCCCCCCTTTTAGTGATGGAAAACAGGAGAGACCAATAACATGAACAAACAGGGATCAGGTGATGAGGGGCGGGACTATGCACAGACTTTAAAGACTGATAGAACTGTTACCACACTCATCCACTTTTCCCAGAGGAAGGGGCTGAAACGCGTTGGATCTACAGCAAACAAAGACCAACCTATTCATTGCAAACTGAGCACTCAGTGCTAAAGAAAACGGGACGATTCGGTCACGTGACCGGGAAACACAGAAGTAAGCAGTGTCGCCTAGCAACCAGGACGGAGGACGAGGTAAAGAAGCGGGTGTACGGACGTGGTGGGCAGCGGGGAGCGATAGCAGGTGAGTCTCCGTACGTGGTGGGGAGCGTGAAGGAATCGGCTCGGAGGAGCAGTGACTGCAAGCGTCCCTGCCCTAGGCGGTGCTCGTCCCCGGACTGGCCGGCTTCCAGGGGAGCGCCTGAACCCAGACGCACCACTGGGAGTTGGGGGAGGGTGGAGGAGCGAGGCCGGAGTCCCTAACTCTTATATCCAAACCTCGCTAAGTCACACAAAACGACCTAACACTGCGCAGACCCACAGTGTCCATCCATCCATCCATCCATCCAAGTATTCATTCAACATCAAGCGCTCACACATCATATACGTGCGGGACGCCGCAGTATATCATTAGACTTTGATAAAACAATAAGGACTATTTTTTGGCTTTTTGGATTTTTCTTGTGCTGCAATTTTTCTTCAGTTTTTCTTCTTTTGTTTAATCCTGGTGGATTTTGGGGAATTTGCATCCCATAGTAAAGTGATTTGTTACACATATCAGTTCACTGTGCATGTGGAAACATCCAGAATTTTCCCACTGCTTCTCTCCAAAAGAGACAATAAGAGACACTAATGTTTAAAATTCAGTAAAGTGTTTAAAGAGATTCATTGCATTTATCTGTTTATTTCCAATTTCAAAGGGTGGTTTATATTGGATTATTAGAGAAGCCAGAGTGATAAACGATCACATAGTCTAGGATTGAGCGCAATACAAACTTGCATTATAATCGTTATTTATAGGTTGGTCACCTTTGTAGTACAGCATCTTGTCCGGATAACAAGATACTCAATGCGCAGATAAATTTCTATTTAAAAGAGCAGAGGACACCGCCAGCCGAGCTACTTGCGAATCCACCGGCGGAGGCGTTTCCCAATAGGCGTTTCCCAATTTTTACTTAACTCCGCAGCGCAGGGGTAGCGAGCTAGCATCTCCTTGTGAGGTGTGAATTTCTTTCCTGGGTTTTCCCAGGATTCCCGATGTATATCAACCAAGTGGTCAGAATGAGGTAAAACTAATTTAGCAACCTTCTGATGATTGAACCTATCAGGTTTATTAGAGGTAACAACAGGTTCAGGATCATCAACTTGAAGAATCAACCTGATAGCCTCTAATAGGTCAGCAACATCCACCTGTGAAACAGATTCCCCATCAGAAGCATCTGGATCAGTGTCTGAAGGGTCAGTATATATGCCATCCTCATCAGACAAAGTGTCTGAAACATGGGTGGATTATGAGGAAGGAATGGCCCGCTTAGAGGATCCCTTGGTCTTATGCGGGTGAGGGTTAGGTTTCTGTTTGTTCAATGAGTGATTCAATTGCTGTAACTGAGTGGACAGGAGATCTGCCCATGGCGGATTAACCGCAGGGACAATATGTGGCTGTACCGGCACGTGAGGTCCCATAGGGGGCGTAAGTCTAGTTACCAGCGTATTTAGTAAAGTAGAGAAAGTAGCCCAAGGCGGGTCGTTATGTACTCCATTGCTACAGACCTACTGGGGGACAGGGAACCCCCAGAACCTGAACCCTCCGTTGCTATGTTTTCCTCTAACGTGTCATCACCACCGCGTATTGCGGGATCAGCCACAGAACCATCGCCCCTTGAAGCTGACATAATAAGAAAACGTAAACCACGGGCAACACAGTACAATATCAGCAGTATAATACCTGACCAAGAACCCCCTGTACAGTGTGATAGCACAAACAGAGGATTCAAGAGGTATACAGCGACTGAAAATCAGAGAAAAATACACAATAAGTATATCCTGTGAAATACCTATATCAAATAATAACCCTTACGCACTTACCCACCCTCAGGGTACAGAATATAGGGATAACAATCTGATTGAGATACACGAAGTAGAAATCACACAGCAGCTATATGCGCGCACACACAGTCACATGTACAATGCAGAAATTATGACAAATAATAAAACTGCACTGGACTAGCAATACTAAGTAAAGCTATATAGACTTAGATATATCAATGCACAGTAAAGACTGGATGTATATCACAGGGTAATTGTACTACATAACCCTGAAGTAATGCACTGTTTCTTAACGAACACTGTCAAAAGACATGTAGAATACTTAAGTGTCCTGTAAAATGCACAGCGCTGATAATGCAGGTGGCTTTACAGAGGAGACTTTGCCCATGCAGTCCCAGAATTAGCTCAGCATGTGTAATGGCGCCCAAACGCTGACAGGGAGTGAGGGAGACAGAGAGATGCAGCTCCAGGGCGGGAACATTTACTCTAAATGGCGCCCTGGGAGGGGCTACAGGTCAGAGCCTTATCCCCTTGCTGTACTTCACCATCGGGTACTGTCGGCCATAATAAAAATGGTTTATGCAGAAAACCGACCTCTGCCCTTGCCCTGGTGGTCTAGTGGGGTCCCTGTACCAACACAGTGTCCACGCCAGCACGCCACCTAAAGGCCACGCCGGATCACGATTTACAGCGGGTCCCACCTGGGGGACCCTCTTACCTCCTCCCTAGATGCGGCCATGCGATCCCAGAGAGCTGCGGAGAGTGTGTGTGCCTGACCTGAAGAACTGGAGCCCTCCGCTGTAAGTACCCGGCAACCAAGGCGCGGGAGTACACAGCCAGGGGAGGTGATGGAGCTGCAGCAAGAGATGTCAGAATGCCATCTAGCACTCAGAGTGCCTCTGCTGCAGCCCTTGAAGTCTTCTGTCTTCTTTTAAAAAGCTCTTTTCAGGGCTGCTGCCTGTTAGTGTCCTGCACTGCAGGCACCAACTTACAAATTGAGCTCCTGTGCACAGATGCGTAGTTATAGAGGAGGCGGCGCTGAGCATCTTGGGAACAGTCGAAGCTTTTAGCCTGTTGGTGCCTCGGATCAAGATCCTACTCTACACCCCAATGTTATCCCTGTGGAACCCAGTGTACCCCACTGCATAAAGTTTGTTTAATGACAATGCTGGGACATCCAGGTGATAATTAAATACACAGGGAATGCATCATAGTAGGCCACTGACACAATGAAAAAGTATGTTCCAATGAGAGAAAGCATGTGCAATTGTTGCTCTGGAGCTGGGCATCACTGACCTGTCTAAACTATTGGGCGTGATAGGGAAAATGTGTGAAAAGCGCAACTTTTCTGCTTACTCCATCGGGAGGGTAAGCAGAAATAATTAGGCATCTGCATATCTGCACCTGGACAGATTAACCAAAAAACATTACTGAATCATCCCCTTATTGTTTTACTACAGTATATAGCAGTGCCTAAACATTTTATTACATTTAATTTGTATTCATTACAAATGTACTGATTTGCAAATGTTGGGGTATAAGTAACGCGAACGGGTGGAAAATGATTGGAACCACTGGTGTAGATAAACACAAAGCTCATAATATAAACAGAAACAGTGATCCCGAGACTCCACATCCTGATTATCCATACTTTCCATAATGCAACACTAAAACAGCACATCCTCACATACTGCACATAAACAGCAAGTATATACAATCAATATATGACAACAGAAATATAATAACAAGACTTTGACACATCTCAACCTCCAGCACAAAAGACAATCAGCTCAGCACAGAACACAGCTAGTACACACACACCCAGGGCAGCAACGGCCGGCACGTCAGATCCTCTCACTACAACACACACACACACATACACCGGGGTGACCTGGCGCACACTCACCATCAACCAGCTGTAGCGCTTCAGTCGATACAGGACCATGTTGTTACGTCGGGGTGTAACGGGACAGCCAGCGCTACTGCTGCTGCTCTATGTTCCGGAAGTAGTGCGTTTACCAGCAAAACACTTCCCTGTCGCGTCCGGCTCGTCGTCCACATGCGCGTATTCCATTGGGCGCGTCCTGCCCTTACCATGATACACTAGCAGGCTGGCTGTGTGTAAGCGCTACACCCCTTAGCGTGTGTGAGACGGGACCTTAGATTGGTCGGCTGCAGAGAGGTGGCGACCTGTATTACATACACGTGATTGGAGCAGGCGCGGCGTGTGTCCGTCGTCCAGTCCTGCCACGGAAGGGAAACTAGACGCTGGCTACAGTCCTTGCCTCCAGCTCAGCCAGGGTAGCGCGCAGTCAGCACTGGTGGCAGCCGGTCTATTGCACAGTACTATTCTGGGATCGCTGCCGTATGGCCCTCATTCCGAGTTGATCGCTCGCTAGCTACTTTTAGCAGACGTGCTGCCCACTGAGGAGCGTATTTTCGCTTTGCAAGTGTGCGAACGTCTGTGCAGCCGAGCTGTGCAAAAACACTTTGGGAGTCATTCTGACCCAATCACACGCTGCAGTAATTCGCAGCGTGGCGATCGGGTCAGAACTGCGCATGGCCGCCCGTCGTTGTGCTACGATCGCCTCTGCCTGATTGACAGGCAGAGGCGGTCGATGGCCGGGAGGGGGCAAAGCGGCGGTGTTTGTGGCCGGACCGTGCGGGGAGTGGCCCGCAGCGGCTGCGTGATGTCACACGCAGCCACTGCGGGCCAGGGAGCGAGGAGTAGCTCCCGGCCAGCACGCTAAAGCTGCACTGGTCAGGAGCTACTCTTGAAGTGCAAAGGCATCGCCGCTGTGCGATGCCTTTGCACTTCTGCGGGGGGGGGGTTGGCAGCACTGACATGCGGGGCTGACTAGCCCTGTGCTGGACGTCCCCCCGCTTGGTCTGAGTTATTGATCGTAGCTGTGCTAAATTTAGCACAGCTACGATCAACTCGGAATGACCCCCTTTGTGCAGTTTCTGAGTAGGTCTGGTCTTACTCAGCCCTTGCGATCGCTTCAGTCTTTTTGGTCCCGAAATTGACGTCAAACACCAGCCCTGCAAACGCTTGGACACGTCTGCGTTTTTCCAAACATTCCCAGAAAACAGTCAGTTGCCACCCACACACGCCTCTTACTGTCAATCTCCTCGCGATCGCCCGTGCAATTGGATTCTTTGTTAAATCCATAGCTCAGCAACGATCTGCTGAGTACCCGTACGATGCGCATTGCAGTGCATGCGCAGAAGAGACCTGATCACTGCGCTGCGAAAAACGTCAGCGAGCGATCAACTCGGAATGACCCCCATTATCCACGTACTGTATTACTCTGTGCCTGCTTCCCACTGAGTTATATAACTGTATAACAGTAAGTGTTATTTTTGTTACCTGTCCAATTACACATGTCTGAGCTGCCTGTCCCAACGTCCTAGACCCGAGTCACGCTGCACACACCTACATGACTAACCAACAAGAGATGTCATTCACTGCATATTAGGGGGTCATTCCGAGTTGATCGCACGTAGCAACTTTTTGCTGCTCGTGCGATCAACTAGACGCCGCCTATGGGGGAGTGTATTTCTCTGACGTCCTAGTGGATGCTGGGGACTCCGTCAGGACCATGGGGAATAGCGGCTCCGCAGGAGACAGGGCACAAAAGTAAAAGCTTTAGGATCAGGTGGTGTGCACTGGCTCCTCCCCCTATGACCCTCCTCCAAGCCTCAGTTAGATTTTTGTGCCCGGCCGAGAAGGGTGCAATCTAGGTGGCTCTCCTAAAGAGCTGCTTAGAGTAAAAGTTTTGTTAGGTTTTTTATTTTCAATGAGTCCTGCTGGCAACAGGCTCACTGCATCGAGGGACTTAGGGGAGAGAAGTGAACTCACCTACGTGCAGGATGGATTGGCTTCTTAGGCTACTGGACACCATTAGCTCCAGAGGGAGTCGGAACACAGGTCTCACCCTGGGGTTCGTCCCGGAGCCGCGCCGCCGACCCCCTTGCAGATGCCGAAAAGTGAAGAGGTCCAGAAACCGGCGGCAGAAGACTTTTCAGTCTTCATAAGGTAGCGCACAGCACTGCAGCTGTGCGCCATTGTTGTCAGCACACTTCATAGCAGCGGTCACTGAGGGTGCAGGGCGCTGGGGGGGGCGCCCTGGGCAGCAATGATAGTACCTTATTCTGGCTAAAAATACATCACATATAGCCCCTGGGGGCTATATGGATGTATTTAACCCCTGCCAGGTCTCAGAAAAACGGGAGAAGAAGCCCGCCGAAAAGGGGGCGGGGCCTATTCTCCTCAGCACACAGCGCCATTTTCCCTCACAAAAATGCTGGTGGGAAGGCTCCCAGGCTCTCCCCTGCACTGCACTATAGAAACAGGGTTAAAACAGAGAGGGGGGGCACTTATTTGGCGATATGACTATATATATTAAAATGCTATAAGGGAAAAACACTTATATAAAGGTTGTCCCTGTATAATTATAGCGTTTTTGGTGTGTGCTGGCAAACTCTCCCTCTGTCTCCCCAAAGGGCTAGTGGGGTCCTGTCCTCTATCAGAGCATTCCCTGTGTGTGTGCTGTGTGTCGGTACGTGTGTGTCGACATGTATGAGGACGATGTTGGTGAGGAGGCGGAGCAATTGCCTGTAATGGTGATGTCACTCTCTAGGGAGTCGACACCGGAATGGATGGCTTATTTAAGGAATTACGTGATAATGTCAACACGCTGCAAGGTCGGTTGACGACATGAGACGGCCGGCAAACCAATTAGTACCTGTCCAGGCGTCTCAAACACCGTCAGGGGCGTTAAAACGTCCTTTTACCTCAGTCGGTCGACACAGACACGGACACTGACTCCAGTGTCGACGGTGAAGAAACAAACGTATTTTCCTTTAGGGCCACACGTTACTTGTTAAGGGCAATGAAGGAGGTGTTACATATTTCTGATACTACAAGTACCACAAAAAAGGGTATTATGTGGAGTGTGAAAAAACTACCTGTAGTTTTTCGTGAATCAGATAAATTAAATGAAGTGTGTGATGATGCGTGGG
This sequence comes from Pseudophryne corroboree, assembly GCF_028390025.1. Taxonomy (NCBI): domain Eukaryota; kingdom Metazoa; phylum Chordata; class Amphibia; order Anura; family Myobatrachidae; genus Pseudophryne; species Pseudophryne corroboree. The sequence continues at coordinate 423,844,444 of NC_086448.1, forward strand.
TTTCCCCCGATAGAAAATTATTGGCGGTATACCCTTTCCCGCCAGAAGTTAGGGCGCGTTGGGAAACACCCCTTAGGGTGGATAAGGCGCTCACACGCTTATCAAAACAAGTGGCGGTACCATCTCCAGATAGGGCCGCCCTCAAGGAGCCAGCTGATAGGAGGCTGGAAAATATCCTAAAAAGTATATACACACATACTGGTGTTATACTGCGACCAGCGATCGCCTCAGCCTGGATGTGCAGCGCTGGGGTGGCTTGGTCGGATTCCCTGACTGAAAATATTGATACCCTTGACAGGGACAGTATTTTATTGACTATAGAGCATTTAAAGGATGCATTTCTATATATGCGAGATGCACAGAGGGATATTTGCACTCTGGCATCAAGAGTAAGTGCGATGTCCATATCTGCCAGAAGTTGTTTATGGACACGACAGTGGTCAGGTGATGCAGATTCCAAACGGCACATGGAAGTATTGCCGTATAAAGGAGAAAAAGACAACGTCTTTTCAGCCTCTGTCCTTTCGTCCCCATAAGGGCAAGCGGGCAAAAGGCCAGTCATATCTGCCATGGGATAGAGGAAAGGGAAGAAGACTGCAGCAGGCAGCCCATTCCCAGAAACAGAAGCCCTCCACCGCTTCTGCCAAGTCCTCAGCATGACGCTGGGGCCGTACAAGCGGACTCAGGTGCGGTGGGGGGGGTCGTCTCAAGAGTTTCAGCACGCAGTGGGCTCACTCGCAAGTGGACCCCTGGATCCTACAAGTAGTATCCTAGGGGTACAGATTGGAAATTCGAGACGTCTCCCCCTCGCAGGTTCCTGAAGTCTGCTTTACCAACGTCTCCCTCCGACAGGGAGGCAGTAGTGGAAACAATTCACAAGCTGTATTCCCAGCAGGTGATAATCAAAGTACCCCTCCTACAACAAGGAAAGGGGTATTATTCCACACTATATTGTGGTACTGAAGCCAGACGGCTCGGTGAGACCTATTCTAAATCTGAAATAGTTGAACACTTACATACAAAGGTTCAAATCAAGATGGAGTCACTCAGAGCAGTGATAGCGAACCAGGAAGAAGGGGACTATATGGTGTCCCGGGACATCAGGGATGCTTACCTCCATGTCCCAATTTGCCCTTCTCACCAAGGGTACCTCAGGTTCGTGGTACAGATCTGTCACTATCAGTTTCAGACGCTGCCGGTTGGATTGTCCACGGCACCCCGGGTCCTTACCAAGGTAATGGCCGAAATGATGATTCTTCTTCAAAGAAAATGGACGATCTCCTGATAGGGGCAAGGTCCAGAGAACAGTTGGAGGTCGGAGTAGCACTATCTCAAGTAGTTCTACGACAGCACGGGTGGATTCTAAATATTCCAAAACCGCAGCTGTTTCCGACGACACGTCTGCTGTTCCTAGGGATGATTCTGGACACAGTCCAGAAAAAGGTGTTTCTCCCGGAGAAGAAAGCCAGGGAGTTATCCGAGCTAGTCAGGAACCTCCTAAAACCAGGAAAAGTGTCAGTGCATCATTGCACAAGGGTCCTTGGAAAAATGGTGGCTTCTTACGAAGCGATTCCATTCGGTAGATTTCACGCAAGAACTTTTCAGTGGGATCTGCTGGAAAAATGGTCCGGATCGCATCTTCAAATGCATCAGCGGATAACCCTGTCTCCAAGGACAAGGGTGTTTCTTCTGCGGTGGCTGCAGAGTGCTCATCTACTAAAGGGCCGCAGATTCGGCATTCAGGACTGGGTCCTGGTGACCACGGATGCCAGCCTGAGAGGCTGGGGAGCAGTCACACAGGGAAAAAATTTCCAGGGAGTGTGATCAAGTCTGGAGACTTCTCTCCACATAAATATACTGGAGCTAAGGGCAATTTACAATGTTCTAAGCTTAGCAAGACCTCTGCTTCAAGGTCAGCCGGTATTGATCCAGTGGGACAACATCACGGCAGTCGCCCACGTAAACAGACAGGGCGGCACAAGAAGCAGGAGGGCAATGGCAGAAACTGCAAGGATTCTTCGCTGGGCGAAAAATCATGTGATAGCACTGTCAGCAGTGTTCATTCCGGGAGTGGACAACTGGGAAGCAGACTTCCTCAGCAGGCACGACCTCCACCCGGGAGAGTGGGGACTTCATCGGGAAGTATTCCACATGATTGTGAACCGTTGGGAAAGACCAAAGGTGGACATGATGGCGTCCCGCCTGAACAAAAAACTGGACAGATATTGCGCCAGGTCAAGAGACCCTCAAGCAATATCTGTGGACGTTCTGGTAACACCGTGGGTGTACCAGTCGGTGTATGTGTTCCCTCCTCTGCTTCTCATAACCAAGGTACTGAGAATTATAAGACATAGAGGAGTAAGAACTATACTCGTGGCTCCGGATTGGCCAAGAAGGACGTGGCACCCGGAACTTCAAGAAATGCTCACAGAGGACTCATGGCCTCTGCCGCTAAGAAGGGACTTGCTTCAGCAAGTACCAGGTCTGTTCCAAGACTTACCGCGGCTGCGTTTGACGGCATGGCGGTGGAACGCCAGATCCTAAGGGAAAAAGGCATTCCGGAAGAGGTCATTCCTACCCTGGTCAAAGCCAGGAAGGAGGTGACCGCAAAACATTATCACCACATGTGGCGAAAATATGTTGCGTGGTGTGAGGCCAGGAAGGCCCCACGAAGAAATTTCAACTCGGTCGATTCCTGCATTTCCTGCAAACAGGAGTGTCTATGGGCCTCAAATTGGGGTCCATTAAGGTTCATATTTCGGCCCTGTCAATTTTCTTCCAGAAAGAATTGGCTTCAGTTCCTGAAGTCCAGAAGTTTGTCAAGGGAGTATTGCATATACAACCCCCTTTTTGTGCCTCCAGTGGCACTGTGGCATCTCAACGTAGTTCTGGGATTCCTCAAATCAAATTTTAAACCGCTCAAATCTGTGGATTTGAAATATCTCACATGAAAAGTGACCATGCTGTTGGCCCTGGCCTCGGCCAGGCGAGTGTCAGAATTGGCGGCTTTGTCTCACAAAAGCCATATCTGATTGTCCATTCGGACAGGGCAGAGCTGCGGACTCGTCCCCAGTTTCTTCCTAAGGTGGTGTCAGCGTTTCACCTGAACCAGCTTATTGTGGTACCTGCGGCTACTAGGGACTTGGAGGACTCCAAGTTGCTAGATGTTGTCAGGGCCCTGAAAATATAGGTTTCCAGGACGGCTGGAGTCAGGAAAACTGACTCGCTGTTATCCTGTATGCACCCAACAAACTGGGTGCTCTTGCTTCTAAGCAGACGATTGCTCGTTCGATTTGTAGCACATTTCAACTTGCACATTCTGTGGCAGGCCTGCCACAGCCTAAATCTGTCAAGGCCCATTCCACAATGAAGGTGGGCTCATCCTGGGCGGCTGCCCGAGGGGTCTCGGCATTACAACTCTGCCGAGCAGCTACGTGGTCGGGGGAGAACACGTTTGTAAAATTCTACAAATTTGATACCCTGGCTAAAGAGGACCTGGAGTTCTCTCATTCGGTGCTGCAGAGTCATCCGCACTCTCCCGCCCGTTTGGGAGCTTTGGTATAATCCCCATGGTCCTGACGGAGTCCCCAGCATCCACTAGGACGTCAGAGAAAATAAGATTTTACTTACCGATAAATCTATTTCTCGTAGTCCGTAGTGGATGCTGGGCGCCCATCCCAAGTGCGGATTGTCTGCAATACTTGTACATAGTTATTGTTACAAAAATCGGGTTATTATTGTTGTGAGCCATCTTTTCAGAGGCTCCGCTGTTATCATGCTGTTAACTGGGTTCAGATCACAGGTTGTACAGTGTGATTGGTGTGGCTGGTATGAGTCTTACCCGGGATTCAAAATCCTTCCTTATTGTGTACGCTCGTCCGGGCACAGTATCCTAACTGAGGCTTGGAGGAGGGTCATAGGGGGAGGAGCCAGTGCACACCACCTGATCCTAAAGCTTTTACTTTTGTGCCCTGTCTCCTGCGGAGCCGCTATTCCCCATGGTCCTGACGGAGTCCCCAGCATCCACTACGGACTACGAGAAATAGATTTATCGGTAAGTAAAATCTTATTTTTAGCATAGCAAGGCTGCGATCGCTTGTGCAGCCCTGCTATGCTAAAAAAGTTTTGTGTAAAACAAGACTAGCCCTGCAGTTACTTACCCTGTGCGATGGATCCAGCGATGAAGGTCCCGGAATTGACGTCAGACATCCACCCTCCAAACGCCTGGACATGCCTGTGTTCGCTGCTCCACTCCCAGAAAACGGTCAGTTGACGTTGCGGAACTCCTTCCGCCTGTCACTCTAATTCTTGTCGTTGCCCAGCAACGCGCGTGCGCATTGCGGCCGTCGCACATGCGCAGAACAGACCCGTTCGCACCGCTGCGACAAACAGCAGCGTGCGAACGGGTCGGCATGAACCCCCATGTTAGAAACAAATTTGGGCCCAGATTTATCAAGCTTTGGAGGGGTGTGGTTCATAAGGTCGACCACACTTTGGTCGACTGTCTAGGTTGACCACTATTGGTTGACAGTAACTAAGTCAACACCTAAAATAGGTCGACATGAGCAAGGTCGACATAACAAAAAGACGACTTGTTTTAAAAAAAAAAAATGTTGTCGTTTTCTTCTTACAGTGACTGGGAACCCCAATTAGTGCACCGTGTCCCCTAGCATGATTCGGGCAAGGTGCCTGGCTCCGCTGCCTCGGCACAGTTTACAGTTCCAAATTGTAGTCCACGTGGATCATAAAGTATGAAAAAGTCCAAAAAAATGGGGAAAAAATTGTGAAAAACCCATGTCGACCAATAGAGGTGGACCTAGAGACCGGATAACGCTTTGGAGAGTGATAAATAGGGTTATAAAGGGCCAACCAACCAGCTCCTGTCATATTTCAAACACAGCCTGTAACATGACAGGAGCTGATTGTCTGGTACCAGAGCTGGTCCTAAACAATATGATGCCCTAGGGAAGACTTTGGCTGGTGCCCCCTAACACCGCTGCTATTCCGCCTCTGACCCTGCACCCCTTTCCAAGCACCATCACCCCTCACACAGTCCTCATTTCTCTTACGTCCTAGAGGATGCTGGGGTCCACATTAGTACCATGGGGTATAGACGTGTCTACTAGGAGCCATTGGCACTTTAAGAATTTGAGAGTGTGGGCTGGCTCCTCCCTCTATGCCCCTCCTACCAGACTCAGTTTAGAAAATGTGTCCGGAGGAGCCGGTCATAGCTAGGGGAGCTCTACAGAACTTCTCTGGTAAAAGTTTATTTTTAGAGTTTATTATTTCTCATACGTCCTAGAGGATGCTGGGGACGCTTCAAGAACCATGGGGTATAGACGGGATCTGCAGGAGACATGGGCACTTTAAGACTTTTAAGGGTGTGACCTGGCTCCTCCCTCTATGCCCCTGCTCCAGACCCCAGTTTTAGAATTGTGCCCAGGCAGACTGGATGCACTTAGAGGAGCTCTACTGAGTTTCTCTGAAAAGACTTTATGGCCCTCATTCCGAGTTTGCTCGCTAGCCGCTTTTCGCAGCAGTGCACACGCTAAGCTGCCGCCCTCTGGGAGTGAATCTTAGCTTAGCAGAATTGCGAACGAAAGATTCGCAAAATTGCGAATAGAAATTTCTTCGCAGTTTCTGAGTAGCTCGAGACTTACTCTGCCACTGCGATCAGTTCATTCAGTTTCGTTCCTGGTTTGACGTCACAAACACACCCAGCGTTCGCCCAGGCACTCCCCCGTTTCTCCAGCCACTCCCGCGTTTTTCCCAGAAACGGCAGCGTTTCTTCACACACACCCATAAAACGGGCAGTTTCCGCCCAGAAACACGCACTTCCTGTCAATCACACTCCGATCACCAGAACGAAGAAAAATCCTCGTAATGCCGTGAGTAAAATACCAAACTTCTTAGCAAATTTACTTAACCCAGCCGCAGTGCGAACATTGCGCATGCGCAGTTAGCAGAAAATCGCACCGATGCGAAGGAAAATAACGAGCGAACAACTCGAAATGAGGGCCTATGTTAGGTTTTTTATTTTCAGGGAGGACTACTGGCAATAGTCTCCCTGCATCGTGGGACTTAGGGGAGAGAAGTCAGACCTACTTCTAGTGAGTTTAAAGGCTCTGCTTCTTGGCTACAGGACACCATTAGCTCCTGAGGGTTTGGAACACTAGGTATGCCTAGGGGTTCACTCCCAGAGCCCGCCGTCACCCCCTTTGCAGAGCCAGAAGTCAGAAGAAAGAAAGAAGACTTAAATGACGGCTTCTGAGGTACCGCACAGTGATCGCTCCCACACACAGCGGCACTACAGGGTGCAGGGCGCAGGGGGGCGCCCTTGGCAGCATAAAACTCATTAAGGCTGGCAAAGTGGATTTTAAGTGCCTAGGCACAAAATCCTGACCCCCGCCAGTGTGATTATATTTAAAAATAGCAGGGCTGAAGCGCGCCATTAAGGGGGCGGGCTTAGCCCTCACAGCTCTCATCAGCGCCATTTTCTCTTCTCTGAGCTGCAGAGATGCTGGTCCTTCCTCAACACTGCTGTACAGGTGGCAGGGTGAAAAACGGGGGGGGGGGGGGGGCACAGTTGATTTGGTGGCTGCTGGCAATAACCTCCCTACATCGTGGGACTGGGGGAGTAGTGTCCGCTCTGCGGGGTCTGAGCCACTATCTTCGCTGACAGGACACTGAGCTCCTGAGGGGATTGAACGTTCCCCGCCACAGGAGATCGCTCACCCCGGCAGCATGCCGCCACCCCTTACAGAGCCAGAAGATCAGTGACGAGTAAGTCACCGGCCCCCCTAGCAGCGGGGAGCCGGTGTGAAGATGGCGGCAACAGGGTATTGAGCGCAGTACTAACTGCACTCCGGGGCTTAGCGGTACTTAGTGCAGCGCTGTGAGGGGCGCCCTGAGCCAGCGCCTACACCCTACACTGACCTCTCAGCCTGTCAGGGTCCCAGGATCGCTGCCAGCACAATTCCTCAGGCCAGTATAATCTCCAGAAGAGTGGGAAGACAATGCCATTAAGGGGGCGGAGCTTCTCAGAGTGAACCCAGCAGCGTTCAGCGCCATTTTCCTGCCTGCAGAAACGCTGTCAGTGTAGAGCAGTCCCTCCATATCAGCTGCAGCTATCTCTTACGGTACCAGGGGATTGTAGAAGGGGGGGAGACTGTGTAACCTATTAAGGTGCACAGTCAGCGCTGCTTTGGGTCTCCCTATACCTTGAAAGCGCTGTGTGTGGGTTGCCTCCAATCTCTCTGTCTCTCTTGCCATTCTTGGGGGTGAAACTCTGTCTATCCTTCCCTGTGTGTGTGTGGAGTGTCTGGGGTCTCCATTTAGCTATGTCCAGGGACTCTGTGTCATATGCTGCAGAAGATATGTCCTCCCAGGATGATCTCATGCCATGTAATCAGGATTGCACTGTTTTAGCGCAGATACCAGCAAGGGAGCCTGAATGGTTATCCTCTTATCAAATCTATGATTTCTCAGATTTCTACTAGGGTTGCACAGAATTAATCTGCAACTCAAGTTTCTCTTACGTCCTAGAGGATGCTGGGGACTCCGTAAGGACCATGGGGTATAGACGGGCTCCGCAGGAGACATGGGCACTATAAAGAACTTTAGAATGGGTGTGCACTGGCTCCTCCCTCTATGCCCCTCCTCCAGACCTCAGTTAGATCCTGTGCCCAGAGGAGACTGGGTGCATTACAGGGAGCTCTCCTGAGTTTCTCTGAAAAAATAATTTTATTTTTATTTTCAGGGAGCACTGCTGGCAACAGGCTCCCTGCATCGTGGGACTGAGGAGAGAGAAGCAGACCTACTTAAATGATAGGCCCTGCTTCTTAGGCTACTGGACACCATTAGCTCCAGAGGGAGTCGGAACGCAGGTCTCCCCTCGCCGTTCATCCCGGAGCTGCGCCGCCGTCCTCCTCACAGAGCCGGAAGATAGAAGCCGGGTGAGTATAAGAAGAAAGAAGACTTCAAAGGCGGCAGAAGACTTCAGATCTTCTCTGAGGTAACGTGCAGCGGTAACGCTGCGCGCCATTGCTCCCACAAACACACACGGCAGGCACTGATGGGTGCAGGGCGCAGGGGGGGCGCCCTGGGCAGCAATTTTAAACCTCTAGGACTGGCTGAAATGAATATATAGGCTCCGTGGGCTGTATATAGTAAATCCCCCGCCAGTATTTAAAGAAATTGAGTGGGACCGAAGCCCGCCGCTGAGGGGGCGGAGCTTGATCCCTTAGCACTAACCAGCACCATTTTCTCCACAGACACTGCAGAGAAGCTGACTCCCCGGACTCTCCCCTGCTGAACACGGTGACACAGGGCAGAAAAGAGGGGGAGGGGGGCACTTGTAAGGCGCAGTAGGTGTATTATATGCACATAATTATATAAAAGCGCTATTTAGCTGGGAATTGGTTTTTCCAGTGTCAGTTGGCGCTGGGTGTGTGCTGGCATACTCTCTCTCTGTCTCTCCAAAGGGCTTTATTGGGGATCTGTCTCCATATAAATATCCCTGTGTGTGTGGGGGTGTCGGTACGAGTGTGTCGGCATGTCTGAAGCGGAAGGCTCTTCTAAGGAGGAGGTCGAGCAGATGATTGTGGTGTCTCCGTCCGCAACGCCGTCACCTGATTGGTAGGACATGTGGAATGTTTTAAATGCAAATGTGACATTGTTACATAAGAGGTTGGACAAAGCAGAGTCCAGGGAAAAAGCATGGAGTCAATCCATGGCTTTGACTGTGTCACATGGCCCTTCAGGGTCTCAAAAACGTCCCCCTTCCCAAATGGCAGACACTGATACCGACACGGATTCTGACTCCAGTGTCGACTACGAGGATGCAAGGTTACACCCAAGGGTGGCAAAAAGTATTCATTATATGATTATTGCAATAAAAGATGTTTTACATATCACAGATGACCCCTCTGTCCCTGACATGAGGGTACACATGTTTAAGGAAAAGAAACCTGAGGTGACATTTCCCCCATCTCATGAGCTGAACACATTATTTGAAAAAGCTTGGGAAACTCCAGACAAAAAACTGCAGATTCCCAAAAGAATTCTTATGGCGTATCCTTTCCCGGCACAGGACAGGGTACGGTGGGAATCCTTGCCCAGGGTAGACAAGGCTTTGACGCTCTTATCCAAGAAGGTGGCGCTACCGTCTTTCAGACACGGCAGCCCTCAAGGATCCTGCTGACCGCAGACAGGAAACGACTTTAAAATCAATTTATACACATACGGGTGCTTTGCTCAGACCGGCAATAGCATCGGCTTGGGTTTGTAGCGCGGTAGCAGCTTGGACAGATACCTTGTCAGCTGATATGGATACCCTAGATAGGGATACCATTTTGTTGATCTTAGGTCACATCAAAGACGCAGTCTTATATATGAGGGATGCTCAGAGAGACGTCGGCCTACTAGGTTCAAGGGCCAACGCTATGGCGATTTCTGCTAGGCGAGCACTGTGGACCTGCCAGTGGACGGGTGATGCCGACTCAAAAAGGCATATGGAAGTTTTACCTTACAAGGGTGAGGTTTTATTTGGGGAAGGTCTCGCGGACCTGGTTTCCACAGCTACCGCGGGTAAATCTACTTTGTTGCCTTATGTTCCCCCACAGCAAAAGAAAACGCCGCAATATCAGATGCAGTCCTTTCGTTCGCATAAGTCCAGAAGAGGTCGGGGCTCTTCCTTCCTCGCCAGTGGTAAGGGTAAAGGGAAAATAATGCCTGCTACGGCCAGTTCCCAGGAACAGAAGTGCTCCCCGGCTTCTACTAAATCCACCGCATGACGCTGGGGCTTCACTGGGGGAGTCCGCTCCGGTGGGGGCACGTCTTCGACTCTTCAGTCACGTCTGGATTCAGCCGGACGTGGATCCTTGGGTGATGGAAATTGTATCCCAAGGCTACAAGCTGGAATTCGAAGACGTGCCTCCCCGCCGATTCTTCAAATCGGCTTTACCAACGTCTCCCCCAGAGAGGGAGATAGTTTTAGCTGCAATTCAAAAGCTGTGTCTACAGCAAGTGATTATCAAGGCTCCCTTAATACAGCAGGGAAAAGAGTACTATTCAACCCTATTTGTGGTCCCGAAACCGGATGGCTCGGTCAGACCCATTCTAAACTTAAAATCACTGAACCTGTACTTAAAAAGGTTCAAGTTCAAGATGGAATGGCTAAGGGCAGTGATCTCCAGCCTGGAAGGGGGGGATTTTATGGTGTCACTAGACATAAAGGATGCATACCTTCATGTCCCCATTTATCCTCCTCATCAGACGTACCTGAGATTCGCTGTACAGGACTGTCATTACCAATTTCAGACGTTGCCGTTTGGGCTGTCCACGGCCCCAAGGGTTTTCACCAAGGTAATGGCGGAAATGATGGTACTCCTGTGCAGGCAAGGAGTCACAATTATCCTGTACTTGGACGATCTCCTGATAAAAGCGAGATCAAAGGAACAGTTACAGAAAAGCGTGTCGCTCTCTCTGAGAGTGCTGCAGCGACATGGCTGGATCCTAAATCTACCAAAGTCACAGTTGGTTCCAACAACTCGGCTGTCTTTCTTAGGCATGATTCTGGACACAGAACAAAAGAGGGTTTTTCTCCCGATGGAAAAAGCCCAGGAACTCCAGAACATGGTCAGAGACCTGTTAAAACCAAAAAGAGTGTCAGTACATCAATGCACTCGGGTACTGGGAAAAATGGTGGCGACCTATGAGGCCATCCCCTTCGGCAGGTTTCATGCGAGGACTTTTCAGTGGGACCTTCTGGACAAGTGGTCCGGGTCCCACCTTCAAATACATCAGAAAATAACCCTATCACCCAGGGCCAGGGTGTCTCACCTGTGGTGGCTGCAGAGTGCTCACCTTCTAGAAGGTCGCAGGTTCGGCGCTCAGAACTGGGTTCTGGTGACCACAGACGCAAGCCTCCGAGGATCGGGAGCAGTCACACAAGGCAGGAATTTTCAGGGACTGTGGTCAAGCCAGGAGGTTTGTCTACACATCAACATACTGGAATTAAGGGCCATATACAACGGCCTGCGACAAGCGGAGAATCTTCTTCGCGACCTACCGGTTCTGATTCAATCAGACAACGTCACAGCCATGGCTCATGTAAACCGCCAAGGCGGGACAAGGAGCAGAGTGGCAGTGGCGGAAGCCACCAGGATTGTGCGCTGGTCAGAAAATCATGTAAGCGCTCTGTCAGCGGTATTCATTCCGGGAGTGGACAACTGGGAAGCAGACTTCCTCAGCAAACACGATCTCCATCCAGGAGAGTGGGGTCTTCATCAAGAAGTCTTTGCAGAAATAACAAGTCTTTGGGGACTTCCTCAAATAGACATGATGGCATCACGCCTCAACAAGAAGCTTCGGAGGTACTGTGCCAGGTCAAGGGACCCTCAGGCAGTAGCGGTGGACGCCCTGGTGACACAATGGGTGTTTCAGTCGGTCTATGTGTTCCCTCCTCTTCCTCTCATCTCAAAAATATTGAGAATCATAAGACGAAAAAGAGTACGGACAATACTCATTGTTCCAGATTGGCCTCGAAGGGCCTGGTATTCAGTTCTTCAGGAGATGCTCACAGGAGATCCGTGGCCTCTTCCTCTCAGAGAGGACCTGTTGCAGCAGGGGCCCTGCATGTTCCAAGACTTACCGCGGTTACGTTTGATGGCATGGCGGTTGAACACCGAATCCTAGCGGGGAAGGGTATTCCGGAAGAAGTCATCCCTACTCTGATAAAGGCTAGGAAGGAAGTAACGGCAAAACATTATCACCGTATCTGGAGGAAGTATGTATCTTGGTGTGAAGCCAAGAATGCTCCTATGGAAGATTTCCACTTGGGCCGTTTTCTCCACTTTCTACAGACAGGAGTGGATATGGGCCTAAAGCTAGGCTCAATTAAGGTACAGATTTCGGCCCTATCTATATTCTTTCAGAAGGAATTGGCTTCTCTCCCAGAAGTCCAAACTTTTGTAAAGAGAGTGCTACACATCCAGTCTCCTTTTGTGCCCCCAGTGGCACCATGGGACCTTAACGTGGTGTTACAGTTCCTAAAATCTCACTGGTTTGAACCTCTTCAAACAGTTGACTTAAAGTTTCTCACTTGGAAGGTGGTCATGTTGTTGGCTTTGGCATCTGCAAGGCAGGTGTCCGAATTGGCGGCCTTATCTCATAAGAGCCCCTATTTAATTTTCCATGAGGATAGAGCAGAGTTGAGTACTCGTCCTCAATTTTTGCCCAAGGTGGTGTCATCGTTTCATATGAACCAACCTATTGTGGTGCCTGTGGCTACGGGTGACTTGGAGGATTCCAAATCCCTTGATGTAGTCAGGGCCTTAAAAATTTACGTAGCCAGGACGGCTCGGGTTAGGAAAACAGAGGCACTGTTTGTCCTGTATGCAGCCAACAAGGTTGGCGCTCCTGCTTCTAAGCAGACTATTGCTCACTGGATCTGTAACACGATTCAGCAGGCTCATTCTACGGCTGGATTGCCGTTACCAAATTCAGTGAAGGCCCATTCCACCAGGAAGGTGGGCTCTTCTTGGGCGGCTGCCCGAGGCGTCTCGGCCTTACAGCTTTGCCGAGCAGCTACTTGGTCGGGTTCAAACACTTTTGCAAAATTCTACAAGTTTGATACCCTGGCTGAGGAGGACCTCATGTTTGCTCAATTGGTGCTGCAGAGTCATCCGCACTCTCCCGTCCGGTTTGGAGCTTTGGTATAATCCCCATGGTCCTTACGGAGTCCCCAGCATCCTCTAGGACGTAAGAGAAAATAAGATTTTAAACCTACCGGTAAATCTTTTTCTCCTAGTCCGTAGAGGATGCTGGGCGCCCGTCCCAGTGCGGACATATTTCTGAATGAGTTGTATATAGTTATTGCTTACATAAGGGTTATGTTACAGTTAAGATCAGTCGTTGGCTGATACTGTTTTGTTTCATACTGTTAACTGGTTGCGTATATTCCAGGTTGTATGGTGTGGATGGGTGGGCTGGTATGAATCTTGCCCTTGGATTAACAAAAATCCTTTCCTCGTACTTTCCGTCTCCTTTGGGCACAGTTTCTCTAACTGAGGTCTGGAGGAGGGGCATAGAGGGAGATGCCAGTGCACACCCATTCTAAAGTTCTTTATAGTGCCCATGTCTCCTGCGGAGCCCGTCTATACCCCATGGTCCTTACGGAGTCCCCAGCATCCTCTACGGACTAGAAGAAAAAGATTTACCGGTAGGTTTAAAATCTTATTTTTACAGAACTCTATGGCGGTTTGGTCCGGTTCTGTTACCTCAGGGCTCACCTCTGTAGGTTCCCACAAACGTGCTTTTGCCCAGATTATGCAAGATGACATGGATACCGATTCTGACACGGCAGACGGTGATGGGGATGTGCTCAGGGGGGCCACATCTCTTGCTAAAGGGGTGCAGTTGATGATAGAGGCTATTAGGGATGTGTTGAATATTGTTGATACAACAACTGAGCAGGTTGAGGAGGCTTACTTCACTGACAATAAGAAAGCCTCGCTAACCTTCCCTGCATCCAAAGAATTAAATGCTATTTTTGAGAAAGTGTGGGAAAACCCGGAGAAAAAATTCCAGATCCCTAAAAGGGTTCTGGTTGCTTTCCCCTTCCCTGAGGAGGATAGGAAAAAATGGGAAAACCCACCCATAGTGGAAACGTCTGTATCCAGAATCTCAAAAAAGGTGGTTTTACCTGTTCCAGGATCAACCACCTTAAAGGAGCCAGCTGATCGCAAGATTGATACTACGCTCAAATCCATATACACAGCTTCAGGGGTGGTTCTACGTCCCACTATTGCCTGTGCATGGATTTCCAAAGCTATAGTAAAGTGGTCAGGCACGTTACATGAGAATTTGGATACTATGGATAAAAGTGATGTTGAATTGTTTTTACGTAACATTCAGGATTCTGCAGGATTTATGGTGGAATCCATGAAAGTTCTGGGTTCCATGGCTCCAGGGATATCTTTTAATGTCTTTCTCAGCTCGTAGGGGACTTTGGCTGCGCCAGTTGTCTGCCGATGCGGAATCCAGGAGAGGTGTGGAGACCCTACCCTACACAGGTCAGACTCTCTTTGGGGAAGCGTTAGATGCATGGATCTCCACGGCTACAGCGGGTAAGTCACCTTTTCTTCCCCCAGCTGCACCTGCTACGAAGAAACCTTTTTCTTCAGCTGCATCACAGTCCTTTCGGGTTGCTAAGACAAGAAAGGCCAAACCGTCCAACACCTTCTTTAGAGGCGGTCGACCAAAATCCAAGAAGTCTACTGCTGCAGGTTCCCAGGAATAGAAGCCTGCTTCAGGTACGCCAAAGTCCTCAGCATGACGGTGGACTGCGCGGCCTGGAGGTAGGACCGGTGGGGGTGAGACTCAGACATTTCAGTCACGACTAGGAGTCGTCTGGCCTGGATCCCTGGGTACCAGATATTGTGTCCCAGGGGTACCAGTTGGAATTTCAAGATCTCCCTCCTCACCGGTTCTTCAATTCAGGATTGCCAGCTTTGCCGGCAGATAGGGCTATCCTACAGGAAACCATCCAGAATTTGGTGGAGGCACAGGTTATTGTACCAGTTCCTCCCCAGATGCAAAACAAGGGTTACTATTCGAACCTTTTTGTGGTACCAAAACCGGATGGTTCAGTCAGGCCCATTCTGAACTTAAAATCACTAAACCCCTTTCTGAGGGAGTTCAAGTTCAAAATGGAGTCTCTAAGGGTGGTGATATCAGGTCTGGAGGAGGGGGAGTTCCTGGTATCCCTGGATATCAAGGATGCATACCTTCACATTCCGATTTGGGCGCCGCATCAAGCTTATCTCCGATTCGCATTGTTGGACTGTCATTTTCAATTCCAGGCCCTGACATTCGGCCTCTCCACAGCACCGTGGGTATTTACCAAGGTGATGGCGGAAATTATGGTTCTCCGCAGACGGGGTGAACATAATTCCATATCTGGACGATCTGATAAAAGCATCGTCCAAGTAGAAGCTCTCACAGTCCATAGCTCTCACGACCCAGTTTCTCAGGGAACATGGTTGGATCCTGAATCTTCCAAAATCACATTTGGAACCAATCAGTAGGTTGTCATTTCTGGGAATGATCCTCAACACGGAAGTGCAGAGGGTGTTTCTTCCACAGGAAAAAGCGTTAGTGATAAAAAACAATGGTCCGGGATGTCCTGAAGCCAGCCCGGGTGTCGGTTCATCAGTGCATTCGCCTTCTGGGGAAGATGGTGGCCTCTTACAAGGCTCTGCAGTATGGGAGATTTCATGCTCGGTCCTTCCAACTGGATCTCCTGGACAAATGGTCGGGATCTCATCTACACATGCACCAGAGAATACATCTGTCGCCAAAGGCCAGAACCTCACTCCTCTGGTGGCTGCAATTACCTCACCTTCTGGAGGGCCGCAGGTTCGGTATTCAGGACTGGATCCTTCTAACCACGGATGCAAGTCTCCGGGGCTGGGGCACAGTCACTCAAGGGGAAACCTTCCAAGGAAGGTGGTCAAGTCTGGAAGCCGGCCTGATGATAAACATTCTGGAACTAAGAGCCGTCTACAATGGTCTTCTCCAAGCGGCCCATCTTCTTAGAAATCGGGCCATTCAAGTGCAGTTGGACAATGTAACGACAGTGGCTTACAGAAACCAACTGTCAGGAATCAGCATTCAGTGATGTCTCACTTACCAGCGCGCTGGTGTGCAGGCCTCCGGAGGTCACGGCCCCAGTCTGCGGCTGTATGAGCATCCTGTCTGCGGAGCACAGTACCCACTATTGTGGTGAACCCCTGAAGTCAATTCTGCGGGTCCCCTCCTGTGTACCGGCCATCTGCACAGCATGGGCGCTGCCATGACACTTGCGATCAGCTGACCAGAGAGCACCCAATCCTGCGCTGTGATTGCTTACATGATCCAAGTATCCAATGACTGCCGACCAGGGGGTATAAGTCCAGAGCATCGGCTCAGTCTCATCACCTTGGACAATGCGTTGCATTGCAGCATAGCGTCTCCTGGTTCCAATTTCCAGTTCCAGTCTCCAGTCTTCAATCTCCTGTTTCCAGCGATCTCCTATTTCTGGCATCTCCAAGTGATCTCCCGGTTCCAGTATTCCTGTGGAACTACAGGTCCCAGCATTTACTTCAGCTCCAACTTCTGCTACAGTCAGCCTCCACCTTTTGCAGCAAGAGACTTTCTTCAGGTGCTTCAGGTGAAATATTTGTGAGCATATAATAAACATCATTGCGGACATGTGCAGGAATCTCTTACAGTCTCCTCGGTTTCTCCATCGCATGACCACTGACCCACTAGTGCCCCCTCCGGGGACAGACATAACCACAGATCTGACACCGACAGGGCGGAACGAAGAGCAGAGCTGCAATGTCAGAGGTAACAAGAATCATCCTCTGGGCGGAGAAACGCGTTGGTGCTGTCGGCAATCTACATTCCGGGAGTAGACAATTGGGAAGCGGACTTCCTCAGCAGACACCATCTTCATCCAGGAGAGTGGGGTCTCCATCCGGAGGTGTTCAAGGAGGTAACAGATCTTTGGGGCGTACCCAAAATAGACATGATGGCCTCTCGTCTCAACAAGAAGCTTCGACGATATTGTTCCAGGTCGAGGGACCCACAAGCAGTGGCTGTGGACGCCCTAGTGACTCCGTGGGTGTTCCAGTCGGTGTACGTGTTTCCTCCACTTCCACTCATTCCAAGAGTTCTAAAACTCATAATGGGAACAAGAGTTCAGGCAATTCTCATTTCTCCGGACTGACCAAGAAGGGCTTGGTACGCAGATCTTCTGGATCTACTGCTAGAAGGGCCGAGGCCTCTTCGGGAGGACCTGCTGCAGCAGGGGCCATTCGCTTATCAAGACTTACCGCGGCTACGTTTGACGGCATGGAGGTTGAACGCCAGATATTAGCTCAGAAGGGCATTCCGAACAAGGTTATTCCTACCCTGATACAGACTAGGAAAGGAGTAACGTCAAAGCATTACCATCGCATTTGGAAAAAGTATGTGTTTGGTGTGAATCCAAGAAGTTTCCTACAGTGGAGTTTAAACTTGGACGATTTCTCCTCTTCCTCCAAGCAGGTGTGGATATGGGCCTGAGATTAGGTTCCGTAAAGGTCCAGATTTCGTCCCTATCCATTTTCTTCCAGAAACAGTTCGCTGCCCTCCCTGAGGTTCAGACCTTTTTGAACGGAGTTCTGCACATCCAACCTCCCTTTGTGTCGCCTACGGCACCCTGAGATCTTAACGTGGTGTTGCAGTTCCTCCAGTCGGACTGGTTTGAGCCTCTACAGGAGGTTGAGATCAAGTTTCTCACGTGGAAGGCTGTCACTTTGTTGGCCTTGGTTTCTGCTAGCCGTGTGTCGGAGTTGGGGGCTTTGTCATGTAAAAGCCCATAATTGATCTTCCGTGAAGATAGAACTGAGCTCCGGACATGTCCGCAGTTCCTTCTGAAGGTTGTGTCGGCATTTCATATCAACCAATCTATTGTAGTGCCAGTTGCTACTGACTCCTCAGTTTCATCAAAGTCCTTGGATGTTGTAAGGGCTCTGAAAATCTATGTGAAGAGGACTGCTAGTCACAGAAAATTGGACTCTCTGTTTGTCCTGTATGATCCCAAGAAACTTGGGTGTCCTGCTTCTAAGCAGACAGTCTTCGCTGGATCAGGTTCACAATCCAGCATGCGTAGTCTATGGCAGGATTACCGTGTACTACGTCTGTTAAGGCCCACTCTACTCGTAAGGTGGGTTCTTCCTGGGCGGCTGTCCGGGGTGTCTCGGCTGTACATCTTTGCCGAACGGCTACTTGGTCTGGGTCGAACACATTTGCAAAGTTCTACAAGTTCGATACTTTGACCTCTGAGGACCTGATGTTTGGTCAATCAGTTCTGCAGGAGCCTCAGCGCTCTCCCTCCCGTTCTGGGAGCTTTGGTACATCCCCATGGTACTAATGTGAACCCCAGCATCCTCCAGGATGTAAGAGAAAATAGGATTTTAATTACCTACCGGTAAATCCTTTTCTCGTAGTCCGTAGGGGATGCTGGGTGCCCGCCCAGCGCTTTGTGATCCTGCAGTGGTTACTTAGTTCAGTACTGCTTAGTTCTTGGTTAAATACTGTTTTATTACTTGGTAAGTAATCTTGTTCAGCCGTTGCTGATGTTTCAAGCTGGTTAGCTTGGTTTGCCCTGTGTGTGAGCTGGTGTGAATCTCGCCACTATCTGTGTAAAATCCTTCTCTCGAAGATGTCCGTCTCCCCGGGCACAGTTTCTAGACTGAGTCTGGTAGGAGGGGCATAGAGGGAGGAGTCAGCCCACACTCTCAAACTCTTAAAGTGCCAATGGCTCCTAGTGGACCCGTGTATACCCCATGGTGTTAATGTGGATCCCAGCATCCTCTATGGACTACGTGAAAAGGATTTACTGGTAGGTAATTAAAATGCTATTTTTAATGTTGAATTATTACCTTTACATTTTTAACCACAGCCCTTCCCAGCTTATTAAGAAGCTAGGGTCCGGGTCTGTGTGTACTGCTATGAGCAGAAGAGGCTTGTCGGCACCCAGGCAGAGGAGTCCCGCCATAGACCTAAATCAGCTTTAGCATACACATACACATAGAAATGTGTACATACATGAAAAGATGTGTAATTACATGAAAATTGTGCTTATATTATACATAGGGATGTGTATATATGTATATATATATATATATATAAAACTATAGGTAGCACATGGCTGGACGCCATTTTAACACAACTTCTGGTTCTTCTTCCAGGAATTTAGTGTTGCCTACAACACTTGGCCACTGTAGGTGCAGGGGTGTTGGTAGAATTTCTGTGAAGCACATGGTTCACAAATTTTAGTGTATGCCAGGGGCAGAGCACTTCTGGCTTATACATAACTGTACTTAAACGTGGGAACTGTTCTTTCACAGTATACCGGTCTCTGTGCAAAATAAGCGCCTTGTCGGTAAGGTCGGTGCACGTGTTACCTAATGGATCCACTTTCACAGTGTGTCTTGAAAGTACGAGTACAAATGCAGACATCTACCCTGGTCCTTCTTGGCCGATGCTGGCAAGTGTGGTGACTAAGTTACAGTTGGCCGCTGCGCGGAAAGATTGTAATGTGGCTACATCTGATTCTAGGTTATACCGTCTGAGCTGCCTGAGTGAGCTCAGGAGATTTCAGGGACTTTGTAAGGTTACAAAAGTCCAGGTCTAGATCAATTCCTAACTAGTCATCATGGGCCGCATGGTTTACCAGTTTTCAGTGGTGTTGCATTCTAAAAACAAGGCCATCAGTCGGATAGTGAAGTTACTGATGACCCGGCCATTGATAATCTCATCAGGGCAGTACGCCGGATTCTCTTAATAAGCGGTTTTCTATGCCTAGACGTTTCTGTCCAACAACCCGTTCCCAGAGCCTATGGCAAGTAAATGGGAGCATCTACTAAACAGTAGATTCCTCTGTGTCAAAACTTTTCAAGAAGTTACCCATTCCAGTCCCAGCTGCAAGTATGCTTAAAGATCTGTAAAAGCGTAAGCTAGAAGCTATGCTAAAGTCAATGTATACAGCAGTAGGGGTGTTGCTTAGACCTGCTTTCGTTGATGCTTGGAAGGCTGTAGTTGCATGGGAAACGCCGCTTAAGTGGCCCTACTGGAGTTTCTACTCCTTGCTGATCACATCTGTGAATCTGCAGAGTATTTGGGTACGGCTTCTGTGGAAGCTTCACTATTTGCAGCTCACCGAACACTTTGCTTACATTCTTGGCAGGCAGAGGCAGAGTCAAAATGAGGAATATATGTATTGCCTTGCACTGGCAATATCTTATTTAGTCCTACATTGGAAAAAGGGATTTCTCAGGCTACTGGGGGAAAATCTGTTTACTGCTATTGCCGCACCAGTTCCTAAAAGGAAACATGCTGGACCAGTGTTCAAATCTTTTAGACATCAGTCCTTTCGTGGCCATGCTACACGAACAATTATGTAGAGTACAAATGGTACAGAATGTAACCGTCGTCAGGACACAGAGGCCGCTGACAAACCAGTGGCATGACGGGCTTACAGACCATCTCGGATCTTCAGTGATGGGAGCACGCCTTCAGATGTTTCACTTGGCGTATTTTAGACATCAACAGATCGGGGGATCCACAATTTAGTGGTCAAAGGTTACAATATATAGTTTGATTGTCTACCACTAAGGCGTTTTTTTTTTTTTCAAGACAGATCTGTCTGTGTCAGAAGACAAGAAGGTGGTTCTGCAAACCGCTATTCAATCTCTCGTACATTCAGCAGTTTAAGTCACACCAACACGGTCAAGGTTATTATTCCAGTCTTTTTGTAGTACCAAAGCCGGCCGGATCAGTCACACCGATATTGTACCTAAAGGGGCTCACTCAGTACATCACGTACTACATATTCAAGAGGGAATCCCTGCAGTCGGTGATTGCAGATTTACAACCAGAAGAGTTCATCATTTCGCTTGATCTCACGGATGCGTACTTCCACTGCATCAGGTGTCCTTAAGGTTGCAGTACAACAAAACCATTATCAATTTCAGCCACTACCGTTTGGCCTCTCATCAGCGCTTCGGGTATTCACAGGTGGGAAGTCTGTGATGATTGCTCATCTCCGATCCCTGGAAGTGATAATAGTTCCGCATTTAGACGATCTCATCAAAGCTCCGTCTCAACAAATATTCCTTCAACATGCCTAAAATGTACTAGTTCAGCACTGTTGGATTGTCGTCTTCAAGAAATCAAGCCCTGTCCCGTCTCAAAGAATTCAATTCCTAGGAATGATTCTGTATACGGTGATTAAACTAATTTAACTGCCACAACAGGAAGCGCAAAGTATTCATACGAAACTGCTACAGTTAGTGCGCAAACTATGGACAGGTTCTGTGCATTTGTGCATTCTAATGTTAGGAAAGATGGTGGCGTCTTTCACAGCACTTCAGTACGGAAAATTTCACTCACATTCTTTTCAACTGGATTTTCTCGCACCGTGGTTAGGCTTTCATCTACAAATTCATCAAAGGGTGCGCATGTCTTCAAGGGCCAAAGTATCACT
Organism: Pseudophryne corroboree; assembly: GCF_028390025.1. Classification (NCBI taxonomy): domain Eukaryota; kingdom Metazoa; phylum Chordata; class Amphibia; order Anura; family Myobatrachidae; genus Pseudophryne; species Pseudophryne corroboree. Next base: position 423,865,523 of record NC_086448.1, read on the forward strand.
ACTCTCGTGGCTCCACTTACACAATCTCACTGTAGAAAAGGGTTCAGAGTCTGGAATTGGATAATTCAGACAACGGACGCATGTCTCAGAGGTTGGGAGCAGTGGTTCTACATTGTCAGCTTCAGGGTCTATGGCCATACAGCCTCGTGTATCTATTTCCACCATTTCCACTGCTTCTTCGGTTGTTAAAGCAAATACAAAGAGACAATTCTCGACCTTCATACTAGTGGCGTCTCATTGGGTTCGGAGAGCGTGGTTCTCGGATCTCTGCGGGCTACTCGCAGAGCATCCGTGGCCGCTTCCGCTACGTCTAGACCTACTATAACAGTGTCCATTCCTTTACCCCCTTTTAGCACGGCTGCATTGACGGGGTGCCTGATGAAATCGCTCTTTTACGACAAGAGGGCATTTCGGAGTCAGTTATACCAACCATGTTACATGCTAGGAAGACAGTTACAGCAGCTCATTATCACAGGATTTGGCGAGCTTATATAGGTTGGTATAAAGCTCTGAGGTTTTCCGAAATCTTCTTCCCAGTTATCCCGTCTTTTGCTAGTTTTAAAGACAGGGTTAGATGACAGAGCGGAACTTCGGACAAATTCAGTTTTTCTACCTAAGGTGGTATCTTCTTTTCACATCAATCAACCAATCGTACTTCCTGTTTTTCTGAAAATTCAGGAACTCCAGCTACTTTGAATGTGGTACGCGCACCTCGCGTTTATGAAACTGAACATCAGCAGTACGGAAAACTTATACATTGTTTGTTCTCTATGATGCAGTCAAGATGGGTTGGCCAGCTTCCAAGCGGACCGTGGCCAGATGGAATAAGCTGACCATACGTAAGGCTTACCTTCATGCTAGGCTACAACCGCCTGCATCCATTTCAGGCCATTCCACACGTTCTGTGGGACCGTCATGGAGCTTCTACGATGCAGCTTTGTCGAGCAGCTACATGGTCATCAGTGCACACGTTTGTGCGCTTTTTACAAGTTTGATACGTTTGCAGCATCAGCATCTAGCTTTGGCCGTCTAGTGTTACAGGTGCCAAACAGCTCTCCCGCCCAAGGGGGAAACTTTGGTATGTCCCAAGAGTACTCTAGTGACCCCTAGTGGATGAAAAAGAAAATAGGATTTTGGTACTTACCAGATAAATCCTTTTCTTTGAATCCACAGGGGGCACTGTACGCCCACCCAGTGCAGTTTCACCTGTCTTGTGGTAAGTTCAGTAGATCTTATGGTAACACATTATCACCGACTTGTTAAAACATTAAGGTGATTGTTATCTATTGTCGTATCAACTATTTAGTTGTCCGTTATGTTATAGGTCAACTTTATGGTTTTCCGTTATGTTATTATGTTATATGTAATTCTCCATTGTTCATCTTCTCTTTCACTCCTCTTCAGCTCAGTAAAAAACACTGAGGTCTCTGGGGGAGTATGGAGGGGTAGGAGGGTTACACATTTAAATATTTAAATGTGCCTATCCCTGCTAACGCACCGACCATATCCCAAGCGTACTCCAGTGCCCTCTGTGGATTCCAGGAAAAGGATTTATCTGGTAAGTACCAAAATCCTATTTTTGCAGCGCTGCGATCAGATAGTTGCTGCCTATGGAAGAGTGTATTTTCGCTTTGCAAGTGTGCGAACGCTTGTGCAGCCGAGCAGTACAAAAACAGTTTGTGCAGTTTCTGAGTAGGTCTGAACTTACTCAGTCGCTGCGATCACTTCAGCCTGTCTGGTCCCAGAATTGATGTCAGACACCCGCCCTGCAAATGCTTGGACACGCCTGTGTTTTTCCAACCACTCCCTGAAAACGGTCAGTTGACACCCATAAATGCCTTCTTCCTGTTAATCTTCTTGCGATCGGCTGTGCAAATGGATTCTTCATTAAATCCATCGCCCAGCACCGATCCACTTTTTTTTATTATTATTACATTTTATTTATAGGGCGCCACAAGTGTTTCGCAGCGCCATACAAAGGACAGTACAGGGAGACAAAACTTAGCATAACAGTAAATAAATAACAAAAATAGAGTGCAGGTAACAAAGAGTACCACAACTCTCAAAACATAATACAGCTTAGATGTAAGTAGCAAGAGAATAATCAGATAGAGAGGAGCCTTTACCAGTTGGAGAAAAAAAGATGGTCGCTGAGTGAAATGTGTCGAGAAGAGGGCTTAGACAACAAGAGGAAAGAGGGCCCTGCTCTGAAGAGCTAACAATCTAGTGGGGAGGGGCGACAGTCAGATGACATGAGGTGCAAGCAAGCAGGAGGAAGCCTGATGGCAGTATGCAAGCAAAGCAGAGATGTTCAAGGCATGGGGCAGGGAGATGGAGGAGCAGCCTAAGGACTAGGTTATGCATCGGAGGGGTATGCTTTGATAAATAGGTTGGGTTTTTAGTGCCCGTTTGAAGCTTTGCAAGGTCGGGGAGAGTCTAATGGAGTGTGGGAGTGCGTTCCACTGAAGGGGTGCAGCATGGGCAAAATCTTGAACTCGTGCATGGGAAGCAGTGACCAAGGCAGAGGAGAGGCGGCAGTCATTGGCCAACCGTAGTGGGCGGGAGGGAGTATGAAGGGAGAGGAGGTTGGAGATGTAGGGAGCAGTGGAATTAGAGATGGCCTTGTATGTGGGGGTGAGGAGTTTGAAGAGGATTCTGTAGGGGAATGGGAGCCAGTGTAGATTTTGTTGAAGGGGAGTGGCAGAAATGGAGCGGCGGGAGAGGAAGATGAGCCTAGCTATGGAGTTGAGGACAGATTGGAGCAGAGTGAGGTGGGAGCAAGTGAGGCCAGTGAGGAGAACATTGCAATAGTCTAGTCATGAGATGACCAGTGAGTGGATGATAAGTTTAGTTGCACTCTGGGAGAGAAATGGCCTGATGCGAGCAATGTTGCGTAGCTGGAAACGACAAGATTGCGACAGAGCTTGGATGTAGGGTGCAAAGGAGAGGGAGGAGTCAAGAGTGATGCCCAGGCAGCGGAGTTGGGGAACGGGGGAGATGATTGTGTTGTCAACAGTGATAGAGATATTTGTAGGGGGTGTTGCTCTGGCTGGGGGAAAGATAATGAGTTCAGTTTTGTCCATGTTGAGCATTAGAGAGCCCTCAGACATCCAGGAGGAGATGGCAGAGAGGCAGCTGGAGACCTGAGAGAAGACAGTGTGGAACAGATCAGGAGAGGAGAGGTAGAGTTGTGTTTCATCGGCATAGAGGTGGTATTGAAGGCCAAAGGAGGTAATGAGCGCACCCAGGGAAGAGGTGTACAGGGAGAACAGAAGGGGGCCTAGGACAGAACCCTGAGGGACAACCAACAGGAAGGATGGAAGGGTGTGAGGTGGTTCCGAAGGCAGACACAGAAAAGGAGCAGTTAATGAGGTAAACCAGTCAAGGACGGTGCTAGAGAGGCTAACGTTTTGGAGTGTGTGGAGGAGGGGAGGGTGAGCCACAGTGTCAAAGACAGCAGAGAGGTCCATAAGGATGAGCAGAGAGAAGTGGCCCTTGGATTTGGCCGAAAGCAGGTCATTGGTGACTTTCACCAGGGCAGTCTCGGTGGAGTGGGCGAAAGCCAGATTGTAGTGGATCAAGGATGGAGTTGTCAGAGAGGTAGCTAGTGAGACGGCTGTAGACCAGTCGTTCAAGTAAATAGTGGATATGGTGTTTAGCGCATCCCTAGCTTGAGCATGTAAATATTGGGCTCTATACATACAAAGAATGTCCACAATGAGACAGAAATTGTGAATAAAATTACCAATTTATTTGCATAAATAGATATAAAATCAAATTAAATGAATATAAAGTGCAATGGTGGGTGTAAATTGCTTGTCGACTTCCTCCCTAGTACCGGTACACAAAACAAACATGCAACACATGGACAAACATATACAATGCCTGTGGGCACACTGCAAAAGCGTTTTACCCCACTGGTAATGGATGATGTCAATGACCTATTATATCGACAGTCTTTGGTCAAAGGAAATAAAGTTTTTGTTTTGTGTCGTTCCTTATTGTAATAGGTTCTATATCTGGTGATTCACACTGAAAATTGCAGTCTCTGTCGTATTGTGACTTCTCCTGTCACTGCAAACAAATGTCCCTGCGTGCAGGGCAATGCTGATGCTGCAGTCCTGTGATTAATGTCCCCGTATATCACTGACAATGAAGGGCACTAGGTTAGGGATTGACCCTTTGCCTACCTCAACGCGGTTGCCGCTGTGTGGGGGTCCTTGTTGGTGGTATAGTGGATTGATCTGTAGTCTGCCGGCAGACTTCCGTGGCTCCGTATTCTCGTCTCTGCAAACACTGGAGCCGGATCGATTCCTCCGCAATCAATGCATTTCGCCTGTCAAAGGCTTCCTCAGGATGGCTGCGTAATCGATCTACAGTCGTCCACTGTATTTATTCACTGCTGCTGCCGCGCTCTGTAGCTTCCGCCCTTACATAAGATGGTTCAGCTTGCATCTTTGCCCTTACATATTTATATTCGTTTCTAGATCATGCTTGATACAGTACATATATCACGCTGTATGATGGAGTCTCACAATGTGGAACCTCTGGAGAACTGTATCCTCTAAAGCAGACGGCGTCTTCAGTCGGCATTTACTATTGAAAAAACAAAAAAGATTGACCAGGCGCTAATCAATGGCAATTTCTGTGCAGCCGTCAATAGACAGGGGTCACTCAACTCTGTAGGTAGACTATCTAAAAAAAAAAACAGCAGAATTGCAGCGCACAGAAAAAGCACAAATCAATGAATAAAATAAAAAGGTTTTTATTAAATTAAAACAATTATAACCTTAAGACGAGTGTGTAAGCTTTAAAACACATCACCATCTAAATTATCTGCACTAAACACTCCAACAGCCAAACATATATTAAAATGCAAGAAAAAAAGCTCTGTTTATACATCTAATGCTACCTTGTAGCTTATCTTCAAAAAATGTATCAACAATGTTGCATTCATAGAGCTATTGCCAGTATTTCATACAGATCAGTTAAGCTACATTCAGGTGTGAATAAATGGATTGATGGACTTCCTTCTGATGAGGTTTTCTTAACGATCAGAGAATTAAATCAACACTCAATTCCTGTGTTTAAAAGTCCAATGTCCACAATTGTACAATTGTATATAATCAGCTGGCCAGATATTATAGATATCACTGATGCATTTATGAACTGTAAACAATGTACACGTCCTCCCCGGCTGCTGGTGCCGTACCTTTTTTTGGCAGTCTTTTCAGGGGGACCACGAGACCCACTCTCCACACGTTACGTGTCAGAACCCCCTTCTCCCCGACTGCTGAGTGCTTAAACCTTACGTGGCAGTCTTTTCTGGGAGACTGAGGTGCAGTGTTCCAGACGTGGAGTGGTTTTCCGGTGCAGACGTGTCACTGCAGACTGGTTAGGTAGTGAACGTCTCAAATAAACTTTACGCATTTCTCCGCCTCCTTACCGTCTCAGCGGCTTCTTCAGAAGTGGTTCCATGTCTGTCTCTGATGTTATTTAAACACCGCGGCTCATTAGCCGCGCAGGCGCACTCCATGTAGTCCACGCCTCGTTCTCACTCTGGAGCGCATTCATCACGGCTTTGATTGCCGCATGTGTTTAATAACTCCTTCAAACCTCCGAGTTTGTATATAGCACGCTTTAAATATCACACCTGCTAGATTGGGATACTTATTTAAAGCACATTTCTTTGTTTCACAATCACTAGTTATATCTATCTTTCAGACATGAAACTATATATTATTTCGTACACATACACTCACATTTATTCTAAAATTCTATGTATTACCCTATTTCTGAGTGCACACTCATATAAAAAAAACCTATGGGATAAAAATTATTATTATTATTTTTTTTTTTTTTAGTAATATATCACCGCTGAATGCATAAATAAACAACCTATAAAAAGTTGTTACTTCACCACACACAATTTAAATAAAAATAGAATGAACAAAGCTACTAGTATTAAAAAAGTATACATATACAATTATAAACCTATATAAATATTTTTAAACAGGAAAAATGTACATATATCTAATATTTCTATATATCATAAGAGAGAAAATAGGAAAGAAATATCATATAGGAACCTCTTTAATGTTGGGAATTTTCTAAGGACAAAGTATAGAAAGAAAGGGGGAGGTTTTATCTTCTCAACCCCTATCAGTTCGCACAGTTTATATATATATATATATATATATATATATATATATATATATAGCTATAACCCTACACTATTTTCTGCCATATCCATGTTTTTTCCACTCCAGAAAAACTGTTGGTATTTCACATGGATACTGGGCTCATAAATATATCACAAAAAAAGTATGAGGATAGTAAGAGAGAATAAAGAAGAGAGGACAATATATACTGCAACCAGAGAAATAAAAAATGCACTTCAAATATTGTTCATCTCAATAACATCATTCAGTCCATTGGGGGATAGTGTATACATTCTGTAAATCCAGAAGGCTTCCCTTCTACATAGCCTTCCATAACGATCCCCTCCTCTTGATGTCACTTTTATTTGTTCAATTGCCACAGCAAAAAGTCCATCAAGAGTTTGATTTTGACACATTGCAACATGATTCGAAAGGGGATGCAGTTTATTTCCACTTAAGATGTTTCTCTTGTGTTCCATAAATCTAATATGGAAGGTCCGTATGGTACGACCTATATATTGCTTTCCACATTTACATCTCAACAAGTAAATTACATAGGAGGATTGACAATTAAGAAATTCCTTTATCTGAAATCTCTCTCCTGACACTGATGAGCTAAATTCCGTAACTTTCCTAGATGTATTTGTACAGACTAAACATTTTATATTCCCACATCTATGATATCCTGGTGGTCTACTTGGTATCCAATTTAGATTTAGCTCACCCGGGGATTCTATTTTTCTTTTAAAATGACTCTGAACTAACTGGGACTTCAGATTGTCTGATCTCCTAAAAATCACTCCCCCTTGTAATTGAATTTCTGTTTTCAAAACTTCATCTTGTAACAACATGAAAGTGTTATTTTTCACTATATTTCTAATCTCTTTGGCATATCCATTATGTTGTGTGACAAAATTAACTGAACGATTATCTCTTTGTTTTTATTTTTTGTTTCCATTTTTAACAAAGATGACCTTTCCATTGAACTTACTTCCTTGTATGCTTTATTAACAACTAACTCAGGATAACCTTGTTTCAATACATTATTCATGAGTTCCTTGGCTTGTTGTTGATAGGTGGCTTCTAGGGTACAATTCCGTTTCATCCTAATCAGTTGCCCCTTAGGTATATTATTTTCTCTAACGTCCTAGTGGATGCTGGGGACTCCGTAAGGACCATGGGGAATAGACGGGCTCCGCAGGAGACTGGGCACTCTAAGAAAGATTTAGTACTACTGGTGTGCACTGGCTCCTCCCTCTATGCCCCTCCTCCAGACCTCAGTTAGAATCTGTGCCCGGACAGAGCTGGGTGCATTTTAGTGAGCTCTCCTAAGCTTGCTAATAAGAAAGTATTTTGTTAGGTTTTTTATTTTCAGAGAGCTTCTGCTGGCAACAGACTCTCTACTACGTGGGACTGAGGGGAGAGAAGCAAACCTACTAACTGCGGCTAGGTTGCGCTTCTTAGGCTACTGGACACCATTAGCTCCAGAGGGATCAAACACAGGAACCTAACCTAGGTCGTCCGTTCCCGGAGCCGCGCCGCCGACCCCCCTCGCAGAGCCAGAAGACAAGCCGGCGGGTTGAAGCAAGAAGACGTCATAATCGGCGGCAGAAGACTCCTGTCTACATATGAGGTAGCGCACAGTACTGCAGCTGTGCGCCATTGCGCCCACACTAACCCACACACTCCGGTCACTGTAGGGTGCAGGGCGCAGGGGGGGGGGAGGGCGCCCTGGGCAGCAATTGATTACCTCCTGGCAAAAAAGCAGCATATATACAGCTGGGCACTGTAATATGCATGAGCCCCCGCCATTAATTTTAGACAAAATCGCGGGACAGAAGCCCGCCGCTGAGGTGGCGGGGCCTTCTTCCTCAGCACCCACCAGCGCCATTTTCTCTCCACAGCTCCGCTGAGAGGAAGCTCCCCAGGCTCTCCCCTGCAGACTCACGGTAGAAAGAGGGTAAAAAGAGAGGGGGGGCACATGATTATAGCAATGAAAGATGTGTTACACATCACAGAGGAAACCCCAGTCCCTGACAAGAGGGTTTATATGTATGGGGAGAAAAGGCAAGAGGTGACCTTTCCCCTGTCACATGAGTTAAATGAGTTATGTGAAAAAGCTTGGGAATCTCCAGATAGAAAACTGCAGATTTCCAAACGGATGCTTATGGCGTATCCTTTCCCGCCAACGGACAGGTTGCGCTGGGAATCCTCCCCTAGGGTAGACAAAGCTTTAACACGCTTATCCAAGAGGGTAGCCCTGCCGTCACAGGATACGGCCACCCTAAAAGATGCTGCGGATAGAAAGCAGGAGGGTATCCTGAAGTCCATTTATACACATTCAGGTACCCTACTAAGGCCGGCGATTGCGTCGGCCTGGATGTGTAGTGCTGTAGCAGCATGGACAGATAATCTGTCTGAGGAACTGGATACCTTAGACAAGGATACCATTTTACTGACCCTGGGGCATATAAAAGACGCTGTCCTATATATGAGGGATGCCCAGAGGGACATATGCCTACTGGGCCCTAGAATAAATGCACTGTCAATTTCTGCCAGAAGGGTCCTGTGGACTCGGCAATGAACAGGTGATGCCGACTCCAAAAAGCACATGGAGGTTTTACCTTTCAAGGGTGAGGAATTGTTTGGGGACGGTCTCTCGAACCTAGTTTCCACAGCTAAGGCTGGGAAGTCAAATTTTTTGCCATATATTCCCTCACAGCCTAAGAAAGCACCGTATTACCAAATGCAGTCCTTTCGATCACAAAGAAGCAAGAAGGTCAGAGGTGCATCCTTTCTTGCCAGAGGCAGGGGTAGAGGAAAGAAGCTGCACCATACAGCTAGTTTCCAGGAACAGAAGTCCTCCCCGGCTTCCACTAAATCCACCGCATGACGCTGGGGCTCCACAGGTGGAGCCAGGAGCGGTGGGGGCGCGTCTCCGAAATTTCAGCCACCAGTGGGTTCGCTCACAGTTGGATCCCTGGGCTATACAGATTGTGTCTCAGGGATACAAGCTGGAATTCGAAGTGATGCCCCCTCACCGTTACCTCAAATCGGCCCTGCCAGCTTCCCCCATGGAAAGGGAAGTAGAGTTAGCGGCAATTCACAAGTTATATCTCCAGCAGGTGGTGGTAAAGGTTCCCCTCCTTCAACAGGGAAGGGGATACTATTCCACAATGTTTGTGGTACCGAAATCGGACGGTTCTTTCAGACCCATATTGAATTTAAAGTCCCTGAACATTTATCTGAAAAGATTCAAGTTCAAAATGGAATCGCTCAGAGCGGTCATTGCAAGCCTGGAAGAGGGGGATTTTATGGTGTCTCTGGACATCAAGGATGCTTACTTGCATGTTCCCATTTATTCACCTCATCAGGAGTACCTCAGATTTGTGGTACAGGACTGTCATTACCAATTCCAGACGTTGCCGTTTGGGCTCTCCACGGCATCGAGAATATTTACCAAGGTAATGGCGGAAATGATGGTGATCCTGAGAAAGCAAGGAGTCACAGTTATTCCATACTTGGACGATCTCCTCATAAAGGCGAGGTCCAGAGAGCAGTTGCTGATCAGTGTAGCACACTCTCAGGAAGTGTTGCAGCAGCATGGCTGGATTCTGAATATCCCAAAGTCGCAGCTGATTCCTACGACGCGTCTGCCCTTTCTGGGCATGATTCTGGACACAGACCAGAAGAAGGTGTTTCTCCCGGCGGAGAAGGCTCAGGAGCTCGTCACTCTAGTCAGAGACCTCTTAAAACCGAAACAGGTGTCGGTGCATCACTGCACGCGAGTCCTGGGAAAGATGGTGGCATCGTACGAAGCCATTCCCTTTGGCAGGTTCCATGCGAGGATCTTTCAGTGGGATCTGTTGGACAAGTGGTCCGGATCGCATCTTCAGATGCATCGGCTGATCACCCTGTCCCCGAGGGCCAGGGTGTCTCTTCTGTGGTGGCTGCAGAGTGCTCACCTTCTCGAGGGCCGCAGGTTCGGCATACAGGACTGGGTCCTGGTGACCACGGATGCGAGCCTCCAAGGATGGGGGGCAGTCACTCAGGGAAGAAACTTCCAAGGGTTGTGGTCAAGTCAGGAGGCTTGTCTGCACATAAATATCCTGGAACTAAGGGCCATATACAATGCCCTGAGTCAAGCGGAGCCTCTGCTTCGCAACCAACCGGTGCTGATTCAGTCAGACAACATCACCGCAGTGGCTCATGTAAACCGCCAGGGCGGCACAAGAAGCAGAGTGGCGATGGCGGAAGCCACCAGGATTCTTCGTTGGGCGGAGTATCACGTGCAAGCACTGTCAGCAGTGTTCATTCCGGGAGTGGACAACTGGGAAGCAGACTTCCTCAGCAGGCACGACCTCCACCCGGGAGAGTGGGGACTTCATCACGAAGTCTTCACTCAGATTACAAATCGATGGGATCTGCCACAGGTGGACATGATGGCATCCCGTCTCAACAAAAAGCTACAAAGGTATTGCGCCAAGTCAAGAGACCCTCAGGCGATAGCTGTGGACGCACTAGTAACACCGTGGGTGTTCCAGGCGGTCTATTTGTTTCCTCCTCTTCCTCTCATACCCAAGGTGCTGAGAATCGTAAGAAAAAGAGGAGTGAGAACAATACTCATTGTTCCGGATTGTCCAAGAAGGACTTGGTACCCGGAACTGCAAGAAATGCTCACAGAGGACCCATGGCCTCTGCCTCTCAGACAGGACCTGTTGCAACAGGGGCCTTGTCTGTTCCAAGACTTACCGCGGCAGCGTTTGACGGCATGGCGGTTGAACGCAGGATCCTAGCGGAAAAAGGCATTCCGGATGAAGTTATTCCTACGCTGATAAAGGCTAGGAAGGACGTGACAGCAAAACACTATCACCGTATACGGCGAAAATATGTTGTCTGGTGTGAGGCCAGGAAGGCCCCTACAGAGGAATTCCAGCTGGGCCGGTTCCTGCACTTCCTACAGTCTGGAGTGACTATGGGCTTGAAGTTGGGGTCCATAAAGGTCCAGATTTCGGCCCTATCCATTCTCTTTCAAAAGGAACTGGCTTCTCTTCCTGAAGTTCAGACGTTTGTTAAGGGAGTGCTGCATATTCAGCCCCCTTTTGTGCCACCAGTGGCACCTTGGGATCTCAACGTGGTGTTGGGTTTCCTGAAATCCCACTGGTTTGAGCCACTTAAGACCGTGGAGCTAAAGTATCTCACGTGGAAGATGGGCATGCTATTGGCCTTAGCTTCGGCTAGGCGTGTGTCAGAATTGGCGGCTTTGTCATGTAAAAGCCCCTATCTGGTTTTCCATATGGACAGGGCAGAATTACGGACTCGTCCGCAATTTCTGCCGAAGGTGGTGTCATCTTTTCATTTGAACCAACCTATTGTGGTGCCTGCGGCTACTCGTGACTTGGAGGATTCCAAGTTACTAGATGTAGTCAGGGCTTTGAAGATCTATGTAGCCAGGATGGCTGGAGTCAGGAAAACTGACTCGCTGTTTATCCTGTATGCATCCAACAAGCTGGGTGCTCCTGCTTCAAAGCAAACCATTGCTCGCTGGATCTGTAACACGATTCAGCAGGCTCATTCTGCGGCTGGATTGCCGCATCCAAAATCAGTAAAAGCCCATTCCACAAGGAAGGTGGGCTCTTCTTGGGCGGCTGCCCGAGGGGTCTCGGCATTACAGCTTTGCCGAGCAGCTACTTGGTCGGGTTCAAACACGTTTGCTAAGTTCTACAAGTTTGATACCCTGGCTGAGGAGGACCTTGTGTTTGCTCATTTGGTGCTGCAGAGTCATCCGCACTCTCCCGCCCGTTTGGGAGCTTTGGTATAATCCCCATGGTCCTTACGGAGTCCCCAGCATCCACTAGGACGTTAGAGAAAATAAGATTTTACTTACCGGTAACTCTATTTCTCGTAGTCCGTAGTGGATGCTGCGCGCCCGTCCCAAGTGCGTACTTCTTCTGCAATACTTGTATATAGTTATTGCTTAATAAAGGGTTATGTTATGTTGGCATCCATTGTTTGATGCTCTGTTGTTGTTCATACTGTTAACTGGGTAAGTTTATCACAAGTTATACGGTGTGATTGGTGTGGCTGGTATGAGTCTTACCCTGGATTCCAAAATCCTTTCCTTGTAATGTCAGCTCTTCCGGGCACAGTTTCCTTAACTGAGGTCTGGAGGAGGGGCATAGAGGGAGGAGCCAGTGCACACCAGTAGTACTAAATCTTTCTTAGAGTGCCCAGTCTCCTGCGGAGCCCGTCTCCCCATGGTCCTTACGGAGTCCCCAGCATCCACTACGGACTACGAGAAATAGATTTACCGGTGAGTAAAATCTTATTTTCCACGAGTTTAATTGTGAACTACCATAATTAAGATATCTATTACTATCTACTGATTTCTTATATGTTTCTGTAATAATTTGGTCATCCCTCACCGATAGGGCGATATCCAGAAAATTAATTTGTGAAGAACTAAAAATTGCAGTGAACTTTAGGCCATATGCATTGGTACAAAGCAAGTGGGTTTAGGATAAATGACAGTAAGAAGGCGCCTAAATCAAATAACCAAGGTATGACAATACATTCCTTATATGATGAAGGGTCTCTTCATAGCTCCATTCCCTTTTGACAGATGAATTCTCACCATGTGGGGAAAAATCAGAAATACATCATGTGTAGTACAATTAATTTAGTAAACTGACATACACATACATAGAACTCTAAAGAAGACACAATAAAAAAAGAGATGATCCCCAAGTTTTGGTACATATGGTTCTGATAGCACAATTAGCTCTCAAACAGGCAAGATGATAAAAAGTCACCAGATAGTCTCCCGGGGTGGACAGTCCGTGAATGCCCTCGGGCAACCAGTGTTGCAGTCCAATCGACCAGAAACTCGGGGTCCAGGTAAACAGCCAACGCGTTTCGACCCAAGTGCTCTGGGTCTTTCTCAAGGCAGAATGAAAGTCTCTGTAACAGAACTGACTTATATACCCCCTAAAGCCAATCCCCTTCCTCTATCCATTAAACCTCTATGGTCCAATCAGAGGTCTCATAGTTCCTATATTGACTATTTAAAGGTGCATCCATATGTCAATCAAATATGTGCATGCCCAGTGGTTGATCCGGATGGAAGCCACGCCTCGTGTCTCTGAATGCGCGGGATCTCAAACCTGCGGTGACGGCGTCTCCTTGGTAACCAACGTGCTCCCGGAAGTCGTCATGTCCGATCCGCCAGCGGCTCCCCCTCATCCTTTTCCCTAGCAGCCGTACCGAGACATTCCCGGAAGCTGTCATTCGGAGTCTGCTGGCTTTATCCCCATGGCGACTTCGCTGCCGTGGCAACCTGTGATGCGTCCCCGCAGTTGATTCCTCACCACAGACACAGACCCCGTAACGTCACATCCGTTTCAACAGCTTCTCCCTGCCTGCCGTCTCCATAGTGCATTGTTGCCATGGTGATCGCCACAAACACATGCACACTCCCCATAATCCAGGAAGTCTAAAAAATTTTTTTTTTTTTTACAATGCTCTTAATGAGATCTAGAAAGCAGACAAAAAACATGCAATATATAATGAGTATATGCAATGAAAAGAGTATGTGCGATCTGATAAAAATAGCAACATATAGTTAAATGAAAAAAAAATATCATAAAAACCACTCTAATTCGTCACAAAACAAATGCACAGTCCCCATAGTCCAGGACACCTACATTTTTCCAATGCTCTTAATAGGGTCTAAAGAACAGACAGAAATCATACGATGCATAATGAGTATATACAATAAAAACATTCAAAAGAATATGTGAATTCTAATAAATATAACAGCATAAGATTAAAAGATGTTATAAAAACCACTTTAATTCAAAATCTTTGTTCATGCCTAGCGGGTGAAGAGTGTTAAAATCAAAAATCTATTTCATCTCGCATTTAGCTAGTAAGGAGGCACTATCCTTTTGGCGAGAATTGCACCTCACCAATTTGATTCCAGCAAATCTCACAATATTTGAGACCGAACAATTATGAACTGTTTTGAAATGGCTGGAGAGAGCATGAGTCTCCAACCCTTTTTTGATGTTTCTACAGTGCTCCCCTATCCGTATCTTTAGGGCACGTGAAGTACGCCCTATGTAGAACAAGTGGCATGAACATTCTATGAGATAAATAACATTGCTCATATTGCAAGTAATAAAATCTTCCACTTTAAAAGTATACCCATTTATGGTGATTACATCCAGTTTTCTGGTGCCGTCACTTTTAACTTCTCTGCATCCTGTACATGACCCACAGCGGTGGAACCCTTTGGTGGCAATTCTCCCTTCCCGTTTCTTTAAAGGGAGATAGCTCCTTACCAATGAATTTTTAAAATTTGGGGCTTTCTTGTAGATAAAAACCGGACGTACCGGAATGACCGCTTTTAAAATCGGCTCTTTCCTCAGGATGTTCCAATTTTTCTTAAAGGAATTTTCTAGGACTTTATATTGGGAATTGTAACCCGTAATAAATGCTCACTCATACCTATTGTTGTGGGATGTTTTTCCAGTATTTGTCTTTAGTAGGTCTCGCCTATCTACTTTCTCAACCTCATCTAATGCTCGTTCTATGTTCTCCATTTTATAGCCATTTCTTAGAAATCTTGTTTTCAATTCATCTGCTTGTTCCTTAAAAACATTATCATGTGTACAATTTCTTTTCATCCGTTTCAACTGGCCTAATGGAATCGAATTTAGCCAATTGATATGGTGGCAGCTATCGTAACCAATGTATGTTCTTGAGTCAGTCTGTTTAGTGAACGCCCTGGTGCAAATTTCTTGATTTTCTATGGTAACCGTAATATCTAAGAAGTCCACTGTAATTTGATCACTCTTAAAAGTAAGTTCTATATTAAGAGAATTTGTATTTAAATAGGAACAAAATTGGTCCAAGACTTCCTTTTCTCCCCTCCATATGAAAAAAATATCGATATAGCGACGCCAGGACACCAGATTCGCTCCAAACGGGTTGATATTCCAAACAACCTCCATCTCCCATTCTCCCATAAAAATGTTGGCATAACTTGGGGCGAATCTGGTGCCCATGGCTGTGCCAATCTTCTGGATATAGAATTCGCCATTGAAAATAAAATAATTGTTGTTCAATATGAACTTTATCCCATCTACAATGAAGTTTTGGACTTGACTCTCTATGGAGCTGTTGCTTAAATAATTTGTTACTGCTCTAACACCTGCCTCATGGTCAATTATTGAATACAGTGACTTCACGTCTGCTGTTACCATGTGCATGTTCCCTTCCCATTCTACTGTGGATAGAAATTCTAGAAAATCTCTTGTGTCCTTCAAATGTGAAGGATTAGTGACAACTAGAGGTTGGAGGAAATAATCTATATATTCGGACAGGTTAGCCGTTACGGAATCCATACCTGATATGATTGGTCTACCAGGGGGATCCGTGACGCTCTTGTGCACCTTAGGCAGTAGGTAAAGTGCTGGTACAGTGGGATTTTGATTCAGGAGAAATTGAATCTCCTTCTCCTCTAAAATCCCTGATCCTTTGTATCTGTCAACAAGGGTTTGCAAGTCTGCACTAATCCTCCTTGTTGGATCTGATCAGAGCCTCAGGAAGGTGTCCTTATCTCCAACATGTTCCTCAACTTTTTTTAAGTACCATCCAGTATCCATAACAACAACCCCCCCGCCCTTGTCTGCGGGTTTGATGGTTATTTCTGAGTTGCTCTTGAGGTCTTTAAGAGCTCCCCTATCTTTGAAGGTCAGGTTGGATTTTATACCGGTTGGTTTAATATCCCTCAGATCTTCTTTGATCAGTTCACAAAAAGTATCTATAAAGTTACCTTTAACATGTGAGGGGGAAAAAAACGATTTCGGTTTAAAGGGAGTATTAGTTGGTACACCCAAACCTTCGGAGTCTGATACTGTCTCCTTGGTGAGGAAGAACTTCTTTATGCACAATTTGCGAACAAATTTATTGATGTCTACAAAGGTCTCAAACTTATTTATAGAGGTCGAGGGGGCATATTTCAGGCCTTTCTCCAAAACTCCTTTTTCATGTGCAGATAGCACGTGGGAGCTGATGTTAAAAATCATAACCCCCCTTTCCCTTTCAGACGTGTCATTCTCGTTGGTTTTTGTCCCTATACCAATGATGGTATCTTCCTCAACATTTTTTCTTTCTAATATGTTATGTTTTGCACGTCTTTTACTCTTCTTATGTTTTTTCTTCTTTTTAATCCCACGCATTCAGTACTATATATAACTACAGAAAGAAATATCAACAGAGAACTTCTAATTATGAGGCTAAACAAAGCTATAGACCTCAGAAAATTAGGAATCAAGGACCAGGTAAAAAGGTAGATTTCAGTGAAAATTATAGGGGTACATCACAAAAATACTCTACACCGAAATGGAATAGGAATTATTATAATAATTCTAACCGATTTAATTTGCAGACCAAGTATAGATATGAGGTGTTGGAAGATTACAACTCTCCAGCAAGGAGTAGAAATAGAGGGAGATTCTATAGTGGTCCCTCAGAAACTGAGGAAGAATATGAAGATTCACCTCAGAATTCCCATTTTTTAGGAAGGCGCCCACATTTGAGGGGCTTATTAAAAGACGACCGGAAACTCCCCCAAAAAAGATCAAGAGAACAAAGAGAGGTGGTAGAAGAGGAAGACGGAGACAGAAATGTCAACAATAAAAAGAGTCTATGTGTGAGGTAAAGGAGCAGACATGTATTTATAATCTGTCCTCAAAAATACTGGCGCCAAATGAGATTAAATTACTAGAGAGAGGCCTTACCTTTGCCCCAGTTAATAAACCAAACATGTTCACTTTATTCATAGATTTAAATAGGTATATAAGAAATCTTAGTAGGAAGAGATATTTTGCACTAAAGGCCATTAGATCACAAAAAGAGTTAGGTATGCCCATAATTCTTGATAGTGAAGAGAGGGAAGCTCTGAGAAATTTGGAAGAACTTGAATTAGAATCTGGTAGAACACCGGATGAACAACAACATCAATCTGTGAAAATGTATGATATAGAACGAGAAGGTACCTTTAAAAATAGATCAGAATTTTATCCTCTACAATATAAGGGACCGTATATAGAATGTTTTTATAAGAGTACATTACAACAATTCCATGAAATGTGTGATAGAGCGGAGAAAAAATCAATCAGGGATAATCTCAGTAAGGGAGAACGGAGAGCAATAAAAACCTTGTGTGATGATAAAACCATGACTATAAAATCTGCAGATAAGGGTGGTGGGATTGTGATCCTTAATACTACGGATTATATTATTGAGTCCATGAGACAGCTTGGAGATGAAAGATATGATATGAAAATGGACCACAATCCCACCACCCAATATAAAAAAAAATTAAAGAATATGTTGGATTTGGCCCGTGACGAGGGGGTGATATCCAGAGAAACTTTTTCTTTTTTATTTAATAAATATCCTGTCACTCCTACTTTTTACTATCTACCTAAAATTCACAAGACACTTTTTCAACCACCTGGGCGTCCTAAATTTCTGGTGTAGGGTCCCTCACTAATAATTTGTCTTCCTTTGTTGATTTTTATTTACAGAAATGCGTAGAGGGTCTGAAGTCATATATAAGGGATACAAAACATTTTCTTAATAAAATTAATACAATCAAGTGGAAACCAAATTATTATATGTTAACCCTTGATGTCGAATCACTTTACTCCAATATACCTCATGATTTAGGAGTTAAAGTAATAGAAAATCATCTTTTGATGAAAAGTGATATATCGGACTCTCTGCGTAGGTTCATTACTCAATCTATTTAGTTTATCTTAGGACACAATTGTTTCACGTTTGATGCACGATTTTATTTACAGACACGGGGGACTGCGATGGGGATCAGATTCGCACCGAGCTATGCAAACCTATACATGGGCGCCTTTGAGGACGAACATGTGTGGGGTGCGTGCTACGGTGCAAATCTGGTGCTCTTCGTTAGATTTATAGATGATTTATTTATAATTTGGGATGGGGATTTAGAATCACTTAACTTGTTTATTCATAGTCTTAACACCAATGTATATGGCCTAAAGTTCACTGCAATTTTTAGTTCTTCACAAATTAATTTTCTGGATATCGCCCTATCGGTGAGGGATGACCAAATTATTACAGAAACATATAAGAAATCAGTAGAGAGTAATAGATATCTTAATTATGGTAGTTCACATTTAAACTCGTGGAAAAATAATATACCTAAGGGGCAACTGATTAGGATGAAACGGAATTGTACCCTAGAAGCCACCTATCAACAACAAGCCAAGGAACTCATGAATAATTTATTGAAACAAGGTTATCCTGAGTTAGTTGTTAATAAAGCATACAAGGAAGTAAGTTCAATGGAAAGGTCATCTTTGTTAAAAATGGAAACAAAAAATAAAAACAAAGAAAGAAATAATCGTTCAGTTAATTTTGTCACACAACATAATGGATATGCCAAAGAGATTAGAAATATAGTGAAAAATAACACTTTCATGTTGTTACAAGATGAAGTTTTGAAAACAGAAATTCAATTACAAGGGGGAGTGATTTTTAGGAGATCAGACAATCTGAAGTACCAGTTAGTTCAGAGTCATTTTAAAAGAAAAAAAGAATCCCCGGGTGAGCTAAATCTAAATTGGATACCAAGTAGACCACCAGGATATCATAGATGTGGGAATATAAAATGTTTAGTCTGTACAAATACATCTAGGAAAGTTACGGAATTTAGCTCATCAGTGTCAGGAGAGAGATTTCAGATAAAGGAATTTCTTAATTGTCAATCCTCCTATGTAATTTACTTGTTGAGATGTAAATGTGGAAAGCAATATATAGGTCGTACCATACGGACCTTCCATATTAGATTTATGGAACACAAGAGAAACATCTTAAGTGGAAATAAACTGCATCCCCTTTCGAATCATATTGCAATGTGTCAAAATCAAACTCTTGATGGACTTTTTGCTGTGGCAATTGAACAAATAAAAGTGACATCAAGAGGAGGGGATCGTTATGGAAGGCTATGTAGAAGGGAAGCCTTCTGGATTTACAGAATGTATACCAGTGACGTGCGGTGAGGGCACTGATTGGTGAGGCACTGGAGAACCTTCCCCCTTCAATAAATACAATCTGTGTGAGGAGGGCAGGGCTGTTTGTATCTGATTGGGGGGAGCTGTGTGTGGGGTGGGGGGGGGGGTCTGTGTGAGGAGGGAAGAGCTGTGTGTGCGGATCTGAGTGTGGGGGGGGGCTATATGAGGAGGGGAGAGCTGGGTGTGATGAATGAGTGGGGGGGAGAGCTGTGGGGGGGGGTTGTGTGAGGAGGGGAGAGCTGTGTATGGAGATCTGAGTGGGGAGAGCTGTGGGGGGGGTGAGGAGCAGAGAGCTGCGTGTGGTGATCTGAGTGGGGGGGAGCTGTGGGGGGCTGTGTGAGGAGGGGAGAGCTGTGTATGGAGATCTGAGTGGGGAGAGCTGTGGGGGGGGGGGGTGAGGAGCAGAGAGCTGCGTGTGGTGATCTGAGTGGGGGGGAGCTGTGGGGGGCTGTGTGAGGAGGGGAGAGCTGTGTATGGAGATCTGAGTGGGCGAGAGCTGTGGGGGGGGGTGAGGAGCAGAGAGCTGCGTGTGGTGATCTGAGTGGGGGGGAGCTGTGGGAGGGCTGTGTGAGGAGGGGAGATCTGTGTGTGGGGATCTGAGTGGGGGGGGTTCTGTATGAGGAGGGTAGGGCTTTGTGTGGGGGTCTGAGTAGGGGGGGAGAGCTGTAAAAGGAGGGGAGGTTTGAGAGAGAGAGGAGAGCTGTTTGTTTACCTTTTCGTTAGATGGCTGTGGCTGGGGGCGGTTGCTGCAGTAGTCAGGGCCGGCCAGGGAGAGGATGAATAGAGTTAGGAACAACGACCTCTGCCACTGGGAAGCAAAAACAGTGGGAAAAGGGTTGTTTATTATTAATTAATTAATTATGCAGCATTAAAAACATTTGCCCCCTCTTATGCAGCCTGAGTTATATAGCTAGCTGCTGGTGCTGCAGCTATCTCAGTACTCTGCCCTCCCTCCCCTACCCGATTGTAGTAGCAGCAGCAGGGTAGGTAGGACGCTGTCAGCCCTGCACAGTGTTCCCCCATGTGTCAGTAGCAAACAGACAGCACCACTGTGCAGGGCTGACAGCCTTCTGGCAGTGCAGGAGCAGCTTCGAGCGGGGAGCCGGGAGGATCTCTCCCTCCCTGCTGACAGCCCATCGCGGGCATGCCGCCGGACGGGGACGTACTTTCACAGCTCCCCAGTGGCAGGAGGTCACTGCAGTGAGCTGAATCTCACAGCGGTGGGTATGCGTCGGGCCGCCACTGCTCCCAACGCTGCCGGATCGCGGAAACCGGCCAGACACAGGGGTGAGTGAAGGCCACTGAGGGGACACTTCTCCCACTAGGATATAGAACCAACTGTAGAGATCAGCAAACCGGAAACTGATCCGGCGACCCAATCCGCCCCTGCCATTGGCCAGCGGATCCAGTGGATCCGCTGGGCCAATCACATCTGGGGGACTGACAGGGGCATGCATTCATTGGGGCTGAATGCACGCCCCTGTCATTGAGGCACCAGAACAGGTGCCGCTTCCCTATGCATTTTCAATGGGCTTTCCCAGCCCATTGCTTCACCCTGCCCCCTGTCCGCCCCCCGTTGCCCGGACTTTTAGTGTTAGCAGCGGGAGGCACCTCTCCCGCTGCCTCACACCATCACACACAACCATAGTAACAGGGGGAAGATTATTAGAATAATAACAGAAGATATTTATCACAGACTCTGTGTTATAAATATCTTCTTTTTATTATTTTAATCATTATGACAGGGGAGGCACTGCCTCCCCTGACTGCACGTCCCTGATGTATACACTATCCCCCAATGGACTGAGGGGCAGATGTATTAACCTGGAGAAGGCATAAGGAAGTGATAAACCAGTGATATGTGCAAGGTGATAAAGGCACCAGCCAATCAGTTCCAATATGTAAATTAACAGTTAGGATCTGATTGGCTGGTGCCTTTATCATTTTGCACATATCACCGGTTTATCACTTCCTTATGCCTTCTCCAGGTTAATACATCTGCCCCTTTATGATGTTATTGAGATGAACAATATTTGAAGTGCATTTTTTATTTCTCTGGTTGCAGTATATATTGTCCTCTCTTCTTTATTCTCTCTTACTATCCTCATACTTTTTAGTGATATATTTATGAGCCCAGTATTCATGTGAAATACCAACAGTTTTTCTGGAGTGGAAAAAACATGGATATGGCAGAAAATAGTGTAGGGTTATACACCGGCACTCCGCTCCTATCTGAGGAAATATACAGATAAGCTTATATGAACTTTTAAATTGTACGAGTCCATCTATGTGTTTCTGTCGTTTTATGTATTATTAAATGTTTTTTTAAATAATACTGCACTATCAGAGGCTTTTCCTTCCCACATGGGACTTTTTTAAAGGTTTATAGACCTGATGACGGAATGATGGCAGCATCTTGTTAATCCATTGCAATTATAGATGTAAGTGCCTCATATTTACATATCTCTCATTGAAACACTGAGATACTTGGTGCTGCACCTTTTAAAAAATGGTATATAAGCACATTACCTAAGGAAAAAGGGAATCAGCACACTGCAAGTTTCAAAACTCATCTTTAATTGCTTATATGCTTTTTACAAAGCACTCACAGCACCTCTCTTTGCACATATTCACTTTATTGCTAATTTTGCACAAAAACAGCACTTAGTCACTCTTATAAAGAGCAGCACATTGACACACTGTCTTTTTGTATATACGTACAAACTCCACACCAATGACCGGACGGATGGGAATGGAGAGACAGTGCGAATAAAGAACATCCAGATGCAAAGACTTTTTAAACAAAGCGAATTTTCTACATATGTCTGGTACGCATACTTTTACTACCACTAAAGGATTCACAAAGTTTTATTCACAAACACTGAAGGCGCAACTGATTCATCACTAGAACATATATATATATATATATATATATATATATATAACTGTGCGAACTGATAGGGGTTGAGAAGAAAACCCCCCCCCCTTTCTTTCTATACTTTGTCCTTAGAAAATTCCCAACATTAAAGAGGTTCCTATATGATATTTCTTTCCTATTTTCTCTCTTATGATATATAGAAATATTAGATATATGTACATTTTTCCTGTTTAAAAATATTTATATAGGTTTATAATTGTATATGTATACTTTTTTAATACTAGTAGCTTTGTTCATTCTATTTTTATTTAAATTGTGTGTGGTGAAGTAACAACTTTTTATAGGTTGTTTATTTATGCATTCAGCGGTGACATTACTAAAAAAAAAAAAAAAAAATTTTTTTAATCCCATATTGTTTTTTTTATATGAGTGTGCACTCAAAATTTTGGTAATACATAGAATTTTAGAATAAATGTGAGTGTATGTGTACGAAATAATATATAGTTTCATGTCTGAAAGATAGATATAACTAGTGATTGTGAAACAAAGAATTGTGCTTTAAATAAGTATCCCAATCTAGCAGGTGTGATAATTAAAGCGTGCTATATACAAACTCGGAGGTTTGAAGGAGTTATTAAACACATGCGGCAATCAAAGCCGTGATGAATGCGCTCCAGAGTGAGAATGAGGTGTGGACTACATGGAGTGCGCCTGTGCGGCTAATGAGCTGCGGTGTTTAAATAACATCAGAGACAGACATGGAACCACTTCTGAAGATGCCGCTGAGACGGTAAGGAGGCAGAGAAACGCGTAAAGTTTATTTGAGACGTTCACTACCTAACCAGTCTGCACTGACACGTCTGCACCGGAAAACCACTCCACGTCTGGATCACTGCACCTCAGTCTCCCAGAAAAGACTGCCACGTAAGGTTTAAGCACTCAGCAGTCGGGAGAAGGGGGGTTCTGACACGTAACGTGTGGAGAGTGGGTCTCGTGGTCCCCCTGAAAAGACTGCCAAAAAAAGGTACGGCACCAGCAGCCGGGGAGGACGTGTACATTGTTTACAGTTCATAAATGCATCAGTGATATCTATAATAGCTGGCCAATTGTGGACATTGGACTTTTAAACACAGGAATTGAGTGTTGATTTAATTCTCTGATCGTTAAGAAAACCTCATCAGAAGGAAGTCCATCAATCCATTTATTCACACCTGAATGTAGCTTAACTGATCTGTATGAATTACTGGCAATAGCTCTATGAATGCAACATTGTTGATACATTTTTTGAAGATAAGCTACAAGGTAGCATTAGATGTATAAACAGAGCTTTTTTCTTGCATTTTAATATATGTTTGGCTGTTGGAGTGTTTAGTGCAGATAATTTAGATGGTGATGTGTTTTAAAGCTTACACACTCGTCTTAAGGTTATAATTGTTTTAATTTAATAAAAACCTTTTTATTTTATTCACTGATTTGTGCTTTTTCTGTGCGCTGCAATTCTGCTGCTTTTTTTTTTTAGATAGTCTACCTACAGAGTTGAGTGACCCCTGTCTATTGACTGCTGCACAGAAATTGCCATTGATTAGCGCCTGGTCAATCTTTTTTGTTTATTCAATAGTAAATGCCGACTGAAGACGCCGTCTGCCTTAGAGGATACAGTTCTCCAGAGGTTCCACATTGTGAGACTCCATCATACAGCGTGATATATGTACTGTATCAAGCATGATCTGGAAACGAATATAAATATGTAAGGGCAAAGATGCAAGCTGAACCATCTTATGTAAGGGCGGAAGCTACAGAGCGCGGCAGCAGCAGTGAATAAATACAGTGGACGACTGTAGATCGATTACGCAGCCATCCTGAGGAAGCCTTTGACAGGCGAAATGCATTGATTGCGGAGGAATCGAAACGGCTCCAGTGTTTGCAGAGACGAGAATACGGAGCCACGGAAGTCTGCCGGCAGACTACAGATCAATCCACTATACCACCAACAAGGACCCCCACACAGCGGCAACCGCGTTGAGGTAGGCAAAGGGTCAATCCCTAACCTAGTGCCCTTCATTGTCAGTGATATACGGGGACATTAATCACAGGACTGCAGCATCAGCATTGCCCTGCACGCAGGGACATTTGTTTGCAGTGACAGGAGAAGTCACAATACGACAGAGACTGCAATTTTCAGTGTGAATCACCAGATATAGAACCTATTACAATAAGAAACGACACAAAACAAAAACTTTATTTCCTTTGACCAAAGACTGTCGATATAATAGGTCATTGACATCATCCATTACCTGTGGGGTAAAATGCTTTTGCAGTGTGCCCACAGGCATTGTATATGTTTGTCCATGTGTTGCATGTCTGTTTTGTGTACCGGTACTAGGGAGGAAGTCGTCAAGCAATTTACACCCACCATTGCACTTTATATTCATTTAATTTGATTTTATATCTATTTATGCAAATAAATTGGTAATTTTATTTACAATTTCTGTCTCATTGTGGACATTCTTTGTAGGTATAGAGCCCAATATTTACATGCTCAAGCTAGGGATGCGCTAAACACCATATCCACTATTTATCACATACCTAGTGGGATTCTATAGTATACCCACACGGTGTCATATAGCAGCAACCAGGTAGAGGGAGCAGTGTGCAGGAATAGCGCCGTTCCTCATCCCCCTTTTTTTAACCAGTCGTTCAAGTAGTTTGGAGGTGAAAGGGAGAAGAGAGATGGGGTGGTAGCTAGTGAGTGATGAAGGGTCGAGGTTGGTTTTTTTGAGAATAGGGGACACCAAAGCATGTTTGAATGGTGAGGGAAAGATGCCAGTAGAGAGTGATAGGTTAAAGAGGTGAGCAAGGTGGGAGCAGGCAGCGGGGGGGGGGGGGGGGAAACGGAGAAGACGGGTGGGGGTCCAAGGGGCAGGTTGAGGGGGAGGATAAGATGAGGGAGTGGACTTCCTTGTCTGAGGTGGGACGGAAGCAGGACAGGATGGGATAGATGGAGGGGAGGGATGATGGGGGCAGCAGAGGGGTGATGGGAGGCAAAGTCAGTGGCAGTGAGGGAGGAGGGGAGGAGGGGGGCGAAGGAGAGTGTTGAAAGTGTCAAAGAGTCAGCGTGGACTGGAGGACTGAGAAGTTATGAGTGCCTGAAAAAAGGATTGCTTGGCGAGAGAAAGAGCAGAGCTGTAGGTAGAGAGGAGAAACTTGAAATGGAGGAAATCTCCCAGAGAGTGCGATCTCCTCCAGGAGCTTTGTACCCGTACGACGCGCCTGCGCATTGCGGTGCATACAGATGCGCAGTTTTGCTGAGTTTTGACCTGATCACAGCGCTGCATAAAATAGCTAGCGTGCGATCAACTCGGGATGACTCCCATGGTTTTGCCCAACTGCTAACAAATTTGCTGCTGCGATCAACTCTGAATTAGGCCCTTAGTCTTTTGGAACACTTTACAGCTGTTCTCAGACATATTATGTAATGCATACACTGATTTAATAAACTGGGTTATTACCGGGTCTACCCAGGTCACAGCTTGGTGTAAAAAGGTCCTTGAAAAATAAACCAGGTCGAGTGGGCTGGGAAGCTGACCCTGGTAGCTACTACGGTTGGACCTAGGTAATGGTGCAGTGTAAATAGCTCGACCCAGGTTATGCTTAACCACTAAACTGACAAAAAAAAATTTCCCCAAAAACCACTCAGAAATTGTCAGGTTTTTTTATGAGTTAATTAGGTGAAGAACATGACCCTTATCCAAAATGATTTTAGTTTTAATTTTCAAAAAAAAATTATAATAAAATAAAATAATTTATTTTTCAAACATTGAAATATCAGTCGGGAAGATCGATAACATCGGAACATCTGTAACATGATGACCATCGCAACGTTACTATTTGCACCCCAGACAGCTGCCAGGTACACAAGGGGGGGCTGGTTTACACTTTCCCAGCGGCTACTGTTGTCTGCAGCCGCTGGGTGGGGGGTCCTGCCGTGCTGACTGCTCAGCTATGATCGTCAGCACGGCAATATTGAGGGGAGGGTGCAGGGAGGCAGAGGGACCTTCCAGTCCCTCTGACAGCAGCAGCGGAGGGAAGTTTCCCTTCCCTGCCGCTGCTAACACTGTTTATCTGACTGGTCGCATCCTGTGTGACCAGGTCAGATAAAGCACTTGCTGGTATGGTCACATCTGATGCAACCTTGCCATGCAAGTGGTTAATAGCTGCTGATTGGCTGTGTATGCACAGGTCTGCCACAAGGCATACTTGCCTACTTTTGGAAAGTAGTTTCAGGGAGATTGTAATCGATAGCGGTATGCAGCGCGTGCCGCTGAGGGGGTATCATGTTCCGCCAAAAGTGCGTGTCTAGCTCCACCTATGGGCGTATCTATTGCCACTTAGGGGTGTGTCCAGCAGTGGCCAATGAAAACTATAGTATGAAGTTGCATATACAACTTGCAAATAACATTTGTTACTTTTAAGTGAGGCCAGTGAAAGAGATTGGCTTCCTTTTACACTAAACCAGTGGTTCTCAGACTTTGTACCGTGGCACCCTGGGGTACCTCACGACACTTGCAGGGGTACCTTGGATTGGTGATCAAGGACTAATTCAAATTATTTATGGTCAATGTAATAGGCAAAACCAAAAACAAATATCTAGACAAACATAAGAAAGTCCTGTCTCCCACCACATAATTAAACCTAAGGAGGATATATAAACACAATTTACTTAACTTTATATTTCTTTCTAAAGTTCTCAGTAATAAACTTATGGCCTAGAGGTGCCGTGAAAAAAAACCTCAGATACTCTAGGGTGCCGTAATTTAAAAAAGCTTGGGGACCACTGTTCTTTACCAAGATCCATATGCTGACAGGAGAAAGGGGAGAAACTGGGTGCTGAGTGTCACAGGCATTACCAGCCCTCAGAGAGCGAACTCACTGACAGCCATGTCAAAATCCCCATCTCTCTTCTATTCCTCCTGTCTCCAACTATTCCTACCGTCTTCCCCTATTTCCCCCTATTCATCCCATCTCACCATATTCTTCCTTTGCTCTACCTGTCTCCCCCTATTCTTCCCACTATTTCTCCCATCTCTAAACAAACAACCAAAGAGGCCGCGCATGTGAATCAATTATACCGGTGGTTCAATTTCTAAAAATAGTTTTAATAAGCACAAACCACCATATTACATAAAAATTCAAACAATGCATCTACTTAATAAAAAACAGAATATTATATGCAGCTTAATATCTCTATTGAGTACTCGGAAACAATTATTACAACAGCATAAGCTGACTCCCAGAGACTGTTCAGAGAAGATATTAAGTAACTTTCTAAATCACTGTCAATTGCAACAATGTAAACAGCTGTTACTAGATAACTATTTGCATCCTTGCAAGTAAAGTTAGTACAATAATGAAGCTGGCTATCCTCCAAGTTTAGATGTAGTATAGTGGATTGCGATAATAAGTACTGTGGTTCTAGAGGTAGTTTAAACAAAGTGTTTCATTCGGTAATTCCATCTGGGATAAATAAAGCTGGTGACTGGGAAGTGAGGTTTTATATTAATTCATATTAGTTGTAATTGTTCCACCATTAATGTCACTCGTTCATACTCACTGCACACGGTCCAAAGAACTGTTGTGACCGCGTACACATAATGAGGTCGATTCAATTCGGCAACAGTTGAATAGCGCCGGGAGTTTGCTCCCGGCGCTATTCAATACGACGACTGACCCTCAAGTGTCGGGAATTCTTCTCTCATCCCTGGGGGATGAGAGAAAAAACCCGACAAAAGTGCTGCCGCGCGGCCGGCGCAAGGCTGATTCTGTCGGGAATCAGCATCGCCGCGGGTAGTTAAGTCGGAGAATGCCCGTTCTCCCAACAAAACTACCTGTTAAGTCGGCGAGAACGGGCCATCGCCGACTTAACTGGAGCTGAATGAATAGCGTCGGGAGCAAACTCCCGGCGCCATTCAACTGTCGGAGAATAGAATTGACCCCAAACTGTGGCAATGGATGTAGGTGCACTTCCCCTTTTGGTGGCGTGTATTTTGATAATGCCGTGTAGATAAGGGTTATTTTCCTGAGCCTCCTCGGGTGCCGAAGCTTAATCCACATTTGTGGCCACTCACTTTAACTGCAGCTACTTCGATGGCGTGGGGTGCAGGGCTCGGTTATGGTCAGGGTGAAGGCTTTTGTTCTTCTGCTATATAAGGTAGAATACTGCCTCTTATGTTTTATGTGCTGACTAAATTTCATACAATAAAATGAAACGTTGATTGAGAAAAGTCGTGCAGACTATGTGAATCCGCTCTGCAAATGAATTAGACCTGTGAGTGCTGCAGCAATTTCTCTGAACATATATAAATATACTGCAGGGGCAAACGCAGGATTTTTAGGGGTGGGGGTAGGATGTAGGTAGTAGTGGGAAGTAAGGGGCAGGATGGGAGCAGTAGTGCAGAGCAGGGGGCAGAATGTAGGTAGTAGTGGGAAGTAAGGGGTAGGATGGGAGTAGTAGTGGGAAGCAGGGGGAAAGCTTGGTGTAGTAGTCATGAGGTACCGTAGGATGGGAGTAATGGTGCATAGAAGGCTGGGAGTAGCAGTGTGGGAGAACGAGAGATGTTGGGGTGAGAGAGACATGAAAAGAGAGCGAGATGTGGGGGAGAGAGAGTGGGAGGGATAGAGTGAGATGACAGAGAGACACAAGGGACTGATGGGGATTGAAACCTGCAAGGCTGCATGCTGCTCCACAGTCACACGATTAGCTGCAATGTCCAGTTCTCGCCTCCTCTGCCTTTTGAGATGAGTTCCTTGTGCGGCCACACTGCTGTCACTCACTGTCTGACTGCGGGCCGCGCTGTGCTTTACTCTCTGACAGCGGCTACCCACCAGAAATCCCGCTGCGCCAATTTGTCCCCAGGCTAGAGGGACATCAGAATTGAAGACACGCCACTGTGCCCGCCCATCTGCACCACCCAGCAGATCACACGCGGCTGTCAGCTCCCGACTCTGAGTGGGAGCTGAGAGATGCGCGCTGCAGTTCCCCCAACGACGTTACCATGATTTGGGCATACACAGCTGCAGTGCCGGCTCCTCCATTCAACAAATGAAAAATCAGTCAGCTGCGCCGATATATCGGTGTGCAGAGGGGGTTTCCAGGTACTCGGAACCCCCCCTCATGCGCATATGTACTGTATATATTACATACATTCTTTCCATATTAAAAATAATTGCCCCTGAAGGTGGAAATATCACATATATATATATATATATATATATATATATATATAATGTTGCAAATGCATTTACATGGTAGCAATGCTATTCCCAAATACATACAGTACTTTTACTTACTATGAACTTTGGGACTTGAATGCAGAACTTGCAGCAGGACTTCAAGTTGTTCAGTGGGACCAAGCACTTTGCAGGAGCGGGGGTGGAGCCAAATAGGTTATATGGAAAATGCAATGCATTGCCTCTGTCACCTCCCCACAGGCCTGCGAATCATGTCAAAATGCCGGAGAGGGAGGGGGGGGGGGGGGGTGATGGGCCACGATCAAGGACAGCGGTCACTAGAAAAAAAAACATGGTGGAAGGGGCCACTGGCAGAGTGTGCAGTTCGGGACCCTGCATGCCTCAGGACAAGATACAACGCCGTGGCCTGATGCTGACACCGCTAGCGGCTCCCGGGGTATGGCTGCGTGCATGTCCCGGTTACCTGGGTGATGGCCCGTCTCCTTATCAGTCCCAGACCATTATGTGAATCTCAGCGGCTGGCTTCAGTGCCTTACAG
The DNA here is from genome assembly GCF_028390025.1 of Pseudophryne corroboree. Classification (NCBI taxonomy): domain Eukaryota; kingdom Metazoa; phylum Chordata; class Amphibia; order Anura; family Myobatrachidae; genus Pseudophryne; species Pseudophryne corroboree. The sequence continues at coordinate 423,895,469 of NC_086448.1, forward strand.
GCGCCTGCAGCAGGTACCTGGGTCTTCACACTCCTCTATCTATCACACAGGGGTTGAAGCGCGCGGTTACTTTTTCCATGCATGGCCTGCCCCCCGACTTTTCAGGTCTCGCACATGCGCAGTCTGTAATCTCACGAGGGGCAGGGGAAAAAGCAGGAGGACTAGCAGGGCTTCCGGGGCAGCCGGAGGCTAAAGTAAAAACCGGGAGCCTCCCGCTAAATGCGGGAGGGTAGGCAAGTCTGCCACAAGGGAGTGTCTGTGAGTGGCATGCCAGACAGACCCAGCCAGGTAAAGAGTACACGGTGCTGACCCAGGAATAATCCAGTTCCAAGGAGCAGTGTAAACAGTCCTGTCTGAATTGCCATTGCTTTTTTTACCCTCACTCACAATCCTCTCATTTCTTACAGCCCAAATCAATTTCTGTACCTATTTTATCTACACTTTTTATTCACTTCAAATTAAATTTACACCCATTGAGCTTACATTGCTCTTCTCACCTGCATTTCTGCAATTCTTCTGCTCTGATTCCCTTCAGCTAGGAACACACTGTCAGATTTTTTTTGGGTTGGCCCGACAATCGGATGATTTTTTAGGAAATCGTAAGCACCAATATCTGAGCTACACACTTGAAGATTTTTTTTCTGTTACCAATTTTCTGCCAAATCACACTGCATTTGCACATATCCGCCCACAAGGTGGATGACATAGTGACAGGAAAACATAGGAAATATGGGCAGATTATTGAGAATGCACACACGCTGTTAGATATCGGGAGATTGTGTCCAAGATTTTTGGTCTAGGACAATAGATCGCAAAACCAAATGCTCGTGTGTGTGGGCAAGATTTTCCAGAATTATCGGCAAAACGCCGAAATGATCATTCGTACGCACTATACGATAAATCAGGCCGATGTTCCAATTATTGGCAAATCGGGCCAATAATTGTATAGTGTGTACTTAGCTTAACAGCCTCCACTTCTAGTTCCAGTTTCCTCACCTATTTATCTACTCCACACTATGTCAAGGTTTTCTTCTACTCCCAACATAACTCAGCGTCTACCTAATCATGCATCTTGGCCCCTGTTCACACCTTTATCCTTCAACCCAGTCTCCTACACGGTTCTGTATGAATGGTCGACCATGTTATGGTCGACAGTCATTAGGTCGACCACTATTGGTCGACATTGACATGGTCGACACATGAAAATGGTCGACACATGAAAGGTCGACACATGAAAAGGTCGACATGAGTTTATTAAACTTTTTTTGGTGTTGTTTTTTGCTTAAAGTGACTGGGAACCCCAATTAGTGCACCGCGTCCCCTCGCATGGTGCCTTCGCTCCGCTGCCGCTTCGCTCGGCACAGATTACCGTTCCAATCGTAGTTCACGTGGATCGGAAAGTATGAAAAAGTTCCCCAAAAGAAAAAAAGTTTAAAAAACTAATGTCGACCTTTTCATGTGTCGACCTTTCATGTGTCGACCATTTTCATGTAATACAAAAATGGAAGAAGTGGTTGTAAAGTGCGCAATAAAGGTCCAAAGATCAGCCCAGAGGTAATAAAAGAAGTTTCACCTACTTCACAAATATCACAGTGTACCAAAATATTATATTCCCCTTAGGCGCTGCTTGGATCTAACATGTCATGTATCGGGATATCTTCAATATCACAACCTATATAATGTAGCTTGATGTTCCTCAAATGATGAGGGACAACAAGAATACAGAGAAAAAGAAAAAAACACAATAGTGTAGAAGTCCTTTTAAGAACTGTGCATCTCACTCACAATGTTTTCCAGAAAAAACAGGCACATATGGGTTTTCTTTATAATGTAGATTTTCTCAAGATGGACTGGACTACTGTAACCTCCTCCTGACTGGCATCCATGACAAATACCTCTCTCAACTTCAATCTATCCTCAATGTTGCTACACACTACGTCCACCTCCCCTCTCTTACAACACCTTCACTGACTCCTCTTCCCTTTCAGAATCCATTTCAAGCTTCTCATACTCACTTACAAAGTCCTCACCCACTCCTCTCCCATTTACATCTCTGACCTTAACTCCCTTTACACTGCCACCCGTCCTTTTCACTATGCTAACGCACGCCGACTCTCCTGCCTACTGATTACTTCCCCCCACTCCCACCTCCAAGATTTTAATGTGCTGCTCCCTTTCTCTGGAATTTCCTACCTCTCCCCCTCAGACTCTCCACCTCTCTACAAAACTTCAAACGGGCTCTAAAGACCCACTTCACCAAACCCAGCCAAATCTTATTCTAACCCTCTATTCCATGCTTTCTGTCTACCCCATCTGTGTCACCCCTTTAGAATGTAAGCTCTCACGACAAGGGCCATCTTCCTTCATGTGCTCATCCTTTACTTACTTTAATATTCTTCAATTGCACCAAATCCTGCGGTCTTCTGCCACCTGATACTTATTTCAGTGTCATGTAGCTGTGTTTATTTACCCTGTACTTGTCCTATATTGTCTTCAACTGTAAGTTGCTGTTTTCCTGTTTTGATTATTTGTTTATGTACTCTGTAATTGGGTGCTGCGGAACCCTTGTGGTGCCATATAAATAAAGGATAATAAAACAGTCTGACCCAGGTTGGAACCGTGTTCTGAAACCTGGGTTTTTGGTGGATAAGTGGTATAAGTGAAAAGAATTATAAACCAATAATACCTCTTTCACACAAAACTCTCGCAAAAAAAGAAGGGTTCTCCTCTTCCCCCAAGAGAATCAGAGACGGATTATTAACAGGTTGCAATTTTAGACAAAGGTTTAAAATTTGCTCCCGACCAACACATCAACAAATTTGACTTGTTTTGTAGATCTCAACAAATACATCAGGAACGTAACAGTTCAGAGACACATCCTTAAAATTCCATACCTCCACTATCTTATGTGTCAGTAGTCAAACCTCTAGTTGCTCCACCTTCTAAGTTCTACCCGGTAGAATCCAGGGGTCGCCATTTAGAAATTAAATAATTAAAAAACATATAAAGGGGCTGCTGTGGTCTTACAGGGAAGAAAAGCTTGCATACATGAAGCTCACTAAATTCTGGAAGATACCTCAACATATATGAGGTTATTCGATAACCCCACTAATATCTTTCAAGAAGAACTTCAGGTTCTTCTATGTGATGCTAGAAAACAGAACCTAATATGTAAGGAGGAACTTGAATACCTTTTTATCAAGAACCCATTGGTACCTATCCTTTATCATCCCCCTAAAATACACAAAGATAAATAATGTCCCCACGGAAGATCAATAATATCAGGGGTAAACTCCCTCACAGCAAACCTCTCACACTTTATTAAAACTACAACCTTATGTTAAAAAAAACAGTAGTCACATTTGAAAGACTCGACTAGCCTTCTTCAGGAAATCAAGGATTACACTTAGTCACCTGAAGATAGGTGGTTGACCATCGATGTACAGGCCCTTTATTCATCCATTCCTCATGATAAAGGAGTAGAAGCAGTCCGCAAGATTTTAGAATCTGATCCAAACAAATCACCAGCAGAAACCGTGTTTCTAATAAACAGCATTTGGTTCATTCTGCAACATATTTTTTTCCAATTTGATAATGTTTTATACCTCCAACAGCAGCGAACAGTGATGGTGACGAAATTTGCCCCATCGTATGCAAATCTGCTGATGGGCGATTGGAAAGATTTGTTTATTTACAGCACCAGATTTGAGACGGAACATATTACATTTTATCGCTGGTATATTGATGATTTAATATTTATCTGGAAAGGGAATATTCAGAGAATTAATCAATTCAATGAGCACATCCACGAGAATGTCTTTAAGTTAACATTCAAATTCTGCGGCTTCAAAGAGTGAGTCAGCTCCGGCTTGAGCTCCTCACCGGCGCACCAGAATAAATCTTTTAAAGGCTCCCTACAGCTTCCACTCCCCCCGCACAAGATCCCGCAGCACTTGGGGACCGGCATGGACCGCTTTGTCACCCCTGCCCAGCAACCAGCCTTGCAGCCTCCACACCAGGAGAAGCGCCGCGTGGCTGGCAACATGGCACCGGATGCGGACCCTGCACTGTCTCTCCGGCTTCTAAGAAGTCCATGACCGAGGTATCTACTACCCCCGCCCCAGTAATTTACTCTGCTGACAGAGTTACCTATGGTGTAGTTGTGGATACGATTAAGTCCACTATGGCACTGCTACCGTCCCAAGATGTGAAAGACATCACACTACAGCTGCAGCAGCTGACGCGGAGAGTCACACAGGCTGAAAACCAAATTGGGGTGGCTATACATGATATTGAGGGGCTACAGAAATCTGTCCAGAAGCTCACATCTGACAACTACATTTGGAACAAGTTATCTGATATTGAAAATAATATGACTGGGGGGACTACCTGAATCAGTGAAAGGTGCGTCCCTCCTCATTTTGTTCATAACACTTTACCGAGCTAGTTAGGAATTGAACAAGACTGCCAAGACTTGGTGATCAAAAGGGTTCACAGGATCGGTCCCCGGGTTACGCTTTTAGGTGTCTGAACTACTTACATAGGCCCTCATTCCGAGTTGTTCGCTCGCAAGGCGAATGTAGCAGAGTTACACACGCTAAGCCGCCGCCTACTGGGAGTGAATCTTAGCTTCTTAAAATTGCGACCGACGTACGCGCAATATTGCGATTACAAACGAGTTAGCAGTTTCAGAGTAGCTCCAGACTTACTCTGCCTGTGCGATCATTTCAGTGCTTGTCGTTCCTGGTTGACGTCACAAACACACCCAGCGTTCGCCCAGGCACTCCCACCGTTTCCCCGGCCACTCCTGCGTTTTTTCCGGAAACGGTAGCGTTTTCAGCCACACGCCCCTGAAACGCCGTGTATCCGCCCAGTAACACCCATTTCCTGTCAATCACATTACGATCGCCGGAGCGAAGAAAAAGCCGTGAGTAAAATTACTTTCTTCATAGTAAAGTTACTTGGCGCAGTCGCAGTGCGAACATTGCGCATGCGTACTAAGCGGATTTTCACTGCGATGCGATGAAAAATACCGAGCGAACAACTCGGAATGAGGGCCATAAAGTGGCTGTTTGGACTGCCTCACGCAGAATGAAAGATCTGACCTGGAACGGTCATAGGCTGTATATATACCAGGATTATTATCGGTGAAAGCCGGACCGGACCAAGGGGCTGATGTATTAACCTGGAGAAGGCATAAGGAAGTGATAAACCAGTGATATGTGCAAGGTGATAAAGGCACCAGCCAATCAGATCCTAACTGTTCATTTACATATTGAAGCTGATTGGCTGGTGCCTTTATCACCTTGCACATATCACTGGTTTATCACTTCCTTATGCCTTCTCCAGGTTAATACATCTGCCCCCAAGTTCCGGAACGCCGGACGAGACCCGCTCGCTGCAGCGACCCCTGTCGCTGAGGAGCTTTGTAGGCGCGTGTCCGTGCGGGGGGCGTGTACCTAACAGGCAGTCAGCGGGGAGAAGGGGAGCGAGAGCTTAGAGCCGGCTTCCCTCACGAAGCTGCGGCTGCTGCTCCCGTGAGACTGTCAGCCCTGCACACACAGCGGACGGGCGGACGGGTCCGTGCGCTGCTGTGTGCGGGGAGACATAACAGCCTCCTGCCCCGCTGCTGCTGTGCCCGCACAGAGGGAGAGAGGGAGGGGGGAGCAGCACAGGGAGATGCTGGTGCTGTGCTGCATACATATATACAGGGGGGGGGGGGCATGTATACAATAAGGCATTATATATAATAAATAATGAATTGCCAGTTGAAGGTGTGGGAGGGGGCCACACAGGCACATATATTTTTTTTTTACTTCAATTATAGCTGCACAGGGGTCACCTGGATGAGGCTCCTGCTGTCCGCCATCCTTGTGCAGCTACGTCTGATCATTGGCCCTTACTCAGAGATGGATACAGCCGCTGCGTTCGCATGCAGCAGCTGCGGCCATAGGGTCAGCGCACGCCTGGCGGCCATAATGCGCGTGGGCGACTCTTCATCATGCGATTGCATCCCAGAAGGATGCGATTACTAGGTGATTGACAGGCGAAGGACGGCAACACAGAATTGAAGGAGAGGACATCGGGAAACGCAGGTGTGTCATGGACGTTTTGGGGGCAAGTCTATGATGTCGCCTGCATTTCCTGCATATGGAAACATGGCGGTGGTGCCAGGCTGCGCAAGCAGAGGTCAATCTCTAATTGATGTGTTCACAATTGAATTGCGAACGCATCGCAGTTTGGCACCACACATGCTGGACGGCCACCGTCATGTGAGTCTATGGTCGCAGATTTTACTGCGAGTGAAACATTTCTGCAAACAACTCTGAATAGCCCCCACAGCAAATAGAAGTGTAATAAGGGTGGGGCGACCGGTGTATGTGCCGGGGGAGTCAGTCGGCGGGCTTGCTTATATGGTCGGAGCTGGGCGCCGGCCACATAGTCCCCTCTGGGGATTCGGTGAAAACCGGACCGGATCACTGTCCGGAACGCCGGACCGGATCAGCTTCCTGCAGCGACCTCTGCCGCCGGGGAGCTGTGAAAGCGCGTCCCCGTCCGGGGGGCGTGTCCGCGGACGGGCTGTCAGTGGGGAGGGAGAGATGTGTGCCGGCTCCCCGCTCAAAGCTGCAGCTAGGAGGCTGTCAGCCCTGCACAGTGGCGCTATCTGTGCGCTGCTGTCACACAGGGAAACGCTGTGCAGTGCTGACAGCCTACCTACCCCGCTGACACTACACTCGGACAGAGGGAGGGAGGGAGGGGGAGAACGGAGATAGCTGCTGGTGCTATCTATTTGAAACACTGGCTGCATAGGGAGGGGGATTTTTTTTTTAATGCAGTAAAATATAAAAAAAATTATAATAATAAATGACCACTTGCACACTGTTTGACCACGACACCATTGTAATAAATATAATTAAAACTATTTGGGTACTAATTAGCACATACTGCTTGAGGGGCCCGACAGGGGAGTCCGCCTCCCCTTTCCCAAATATACTTACTCTTGTCGGTGCTGGGCGGCGCTATCTTTCCAGTGACAGCATCAGGAAGATGGCCACCGCACATTGAAAGCAAAGACTCTGGCACTGTGTCATAGTCTTTGCTCTGTAGTGCACATGCACCATGTTCCCAGATGTCACTGGGAAGATGGCGCCACCGGCCGAAGAGGAGGGACCCGCTTCCGGTCAAGCAACCTGGCCCCATTGAATAAATTGCGCACAACTAATACTTTAATCAATTATTTCTTTCAGGGGTGTAGACACAACCCCAATTTAGGCCACACCCCGTTACATTACTGGGACTCAGCATGGCTCTCCACGCCTCTGACCGCACGCTCTATTGTGGGGTGGGGTGCCGTTATACCCCATCCATTTGGTAGAATTGGGTGCAGAACACCCAAACAAACTTAGATGTTCAGGGTACCGGAATAGGACCACCTTAGATACCAGTTCCAGGTGCCGGAATGGGGTGTAGACCATCTTAGATAGCTGTTCCGGCTGCCGGAACGGGGTGCAGACCACATTAGATAGCTGTTCCAGGTGCCTGAATGGTGTGCAGAACACCCAGATAACCTTAGATAGCTGTGCCGGAATAGGGTGCAGAGCACCTAGACAATCTTAGATAGCCATTCTGGGAGATGGAATGGAATGCAGGCCACCTTAGAAAGGCGTTTCTAGTGCCGGAACAGGATGCAGACCACCTTAGATACCCGTTCCGGGTGCCCCTATGGTGTGCATAATACCCAAATAACCTTAGATAGTTGTTCCGGGTGCCGGAATAGGACGCAGGCCACCTAAGATGTCCGATCCGGGTTCCAAAACAGGGTGCAGACCACTTTAGACAACTGTTATGAGTGTCATAACAGGATGTAGACCACCTTACATAGCTGTTTCAGGTGCCGGAAAGGTGTGCAGGACACCCAGACAACCTTAGATAAGCTGTTCCGTGTGCCAGAACAGGATGCAGACAACCTTAGATACCTGTTCGGGTGCCGGAGTGGTGTGCAGAACACCAAAATATCCTTATATAGCTGTTGCCAGAACAGGATACGGACCACCTTAGATGACCATTCCGGGTACTAGAATGGTTTTCAGAACACCCAAATAACCTTAAATAGCTGTTCCGGGTGCTGTACAGGATGCAGAACACCCAGAAAACCTTAGATAGCTATTATGGGAGATGGAATGGAATGCAGGCTACCGTAGAAAGTCGTTTTGAGTGCCGGAACAGGATACAGACCACCTTAGATACCCGTTCCATGTGCCGGAATGGTGTGCAGAGCACTCAAACAACCTTAGAGATCCATTTAGGGTGCCGGAATATGATGTAGACCACCTTAGATACCCGGTCCGGGTGCCGGAATGGTGTGCAGAACACCCAAAGAACCTTAGATAGCTGTTCAGGGTGCCGGAATAGGGCGCAGAACACCTTAGATACCTGTTCCGGGTGCCGTCACAGGGATCTAACTGTTTTAGACAACCGGTCCGGGTGCCGGAACAGGAGGCAGACCACCTTAGATAGCTGTTTCATGTGACGGAATGGTGTGCAGGACACCCAGACAACCTTAGATAGCTGTTCAGGGTGCCGGAATAGGGCGCAGAACACCTTAGATACCTGTTCCGGGTGCCGGAACAGGGCTCAAACCATCTTAGACAACCGGTCCGGGTGCCGGAACAGGAGGCAGACCATTTTAGATAGCGGTTTCATGTGCCAGAATGGTGTACAGAACACCCAGACAACCTTAGATACCTGTTCCGGGTGCCGAAAAAGGGCGCAGACCACCTTAGACACCTGTTCCGGGTGCCGGAACAGGGCTCAAACCATTTTAGACAACCGGTCCGGGTGCCGGAACAAGATGCAGACCATCTTAGATAGCGGTTTCATGTGCCAGAATGGTGTACAGAACACCCAGACAACCTTAGATACCTGTTCCGGGTGCCGGAAAAGGGCGCAGACCACCTTAGATACCTGTTCCGGGTGCCGGAACAGGGCTCAAACCATCTTAGACAACCGGTCCGGGTGCCGGAACAGGATGCAGTCCATCTCAGATAGCGGTTTCATGTGCCGGAATGGTGTACAGAACACCCAGACAACCTTAGATAGCTGTTCAGGGTGCCGTAATAGGGCGCAGAACACCTTAGATACCTGTTCCGGGTGCCGTCACAGGGATCTAACTGTTTTAGACAACCGGTCCGGGTGCCGGAACAGGAGGCAGACCACCTTAGATAGCTGTTTCATGTGACGGAATGGTGTGCAGGACACCCAGACAACCTTAGATAGCTGTTCCGGTTGCCGTAATAGGGCGCAGACCACCTTAGATACCTGTTCCGGGTGCCGGAACAGGGCTCAAGCCATCTTAGACAACCGGTCCGGGTGCCGGAACAGGATGCAGACCATTTTATTTAGCGGTTTCAGATACCGGAATGTTGTGCAGGACACCCAGACAACCTTAGATACCTGTTCCGGGTGCCGAAAAAGGGCGCAGACCACCTTAGACACCAGTTCCGGGTGCCGGAACAGGGCTCAAACCATCTTAGACAACCGGTCCGGGTGCCGGAACAGGATGCAGACCATCTTAGATAGCGGTTTCATGTGCCAGAATAGTGTACAGAACACCCAGACAACCTTAGATACCTGTTCCGGGTGCCGGAAAAGGGCGCAGACCACCTTAGATACCTGTTCCGGGTGCCGGAACAGGGCTCAAACCATCTTAGACAACCGGTCCGGGTGCCGGAACAGGATGCAGACCATCTTAGATAGCGGTTTCATGTGCCGGAATGGTGTACAGAACACCCAGACAACCTTAGATAGCTGTTCAGGGTGCCGGAATAGGGCGCAGAACACCTTAGATACCTGTTCCGGGTGCCGGAACAGGGCTCAAACCATCTTAGACAACCGGTCCGGGTGCCGGAACAAGATGCAGACCATCTTAGATAGCAGTTTCAGGTGCCGGAATGGTGTACAGAACACCCAGACAACCTTAGATACCTGTTCCGGGTGCCGAAAAAGGGCGCAGACCACCTTAGACACCTGTTCCGGGTGCCGGAACAGGGCTCAAACCATCTTAGACAACTGGTCCGGGTGCCGGAACAGGATGCAGACCATCTTAGATAGCGGTTTCATGTGCCAGAATGGTGTACAGAACACCCAGACAACCTTAGATACCTGTTCCGGGTGCCGGAAAAGGGCGCAGACCACCTTAGATACCTGTTCCGGGTGCCGGAACAGGGCTCAAACCATCTTAGACAACCGGTCCGGGTGCCGGAACAAGATGCAGACCATCTTAGATAGCGGTTTCATGTGCCAGAATGGTGTACAGAACACCCAGACAACCTTAGATACCTGTTCCGGGTGCCGGAAAAGGGCGCAGACCACCTTAGATACCTGTTCCGGGTGCCGGAACAGGGCTCAAACCATCTTAGACAACCGGTCCGGGTGCCGGAACAGGAGGCAGACCATTTTAGATAGCGGTTTCATGTGCCAGAATGGTGTACAGAACACCCAGACAACCTTAGATACCTGTTCCGGGTGCCGGAAAAGGGCGCAGACCACCTTAGATACCTGTTCCGGGTGCCGGAACAGGGCTCAAACCATCTTAGACAACCGGTCCGGGTGCCGGAACAGGATGCAGACCATCTAAGATAGCGGTTTCAGGTGCCGGAATGGTGTGCAGGACACCCAGACAACCTTAGATACCTGTTCCGGGTGCCGGAAAAGGGCGCAGACCACCTTAGATACCTGTTCCGGGTGCCGGAACAGGGCTCAAACCATCTTAGACAACCGGTCCGGATGCCGGAACAGGATGCAGACCATCTTAGATAGCGGTTTCATGTGCCGGAATGGTGTACAGAACACCCAGACAACCTTAGATAGCTGTTCAGGGTGCCAGAATAGGGCGCAGAACACCTTAGATACCTGTTCCGGGTGCCGGAACAGGGCTCAAACCATCTTAGACAACCGGTCTGGGTGCCGGAACAAGATGCAGACCATCTTAGATAGCAGTTTCAGGTGCCGGAATGGTGTGCAGGACACCCAGACAACCTTAGATACCTGTTCCGGGTGCCGGAAAAGGGCGCAGACCACCTTAGATACCTGTTCCGGGTGCCGGAACAGGGCTCAAACCATCTTAGACAACCGGTCCAGGTGCCGGAACAGGATGCAGACCATCTTAGATAGTGGTTTCATGTGCCGGAATGGTGTGCAGGACACCCAGACAACCTTAGATAACTGTTCAGGGTGCCGGAATAGGGCGCAGACCACCTTAGAACCCTGTTCCGGGTGCCGGAACAGGGCTCAAACCATCTTAGACAACCGGTCTGGGTGCCGGAACAAGATGCAGACCATCTTAGATAGCAGTTTCAGGTGCCGGAATGGTGTGCAGGACACCCAGACAACCTTAGATACCTGTTCCGGGTGCCGGAAAAGGGTGCAGACCACCTTAGATACCTGTTCCGGGTGCCGGAACAGGGCTCAAACCATCTTAGACAACCGGGCCGGGTGCCGGAACAGGATGCAGACCATCTTAGATAGCGGTTTCATGTGCCAGAATGGTGTACAGAACACCCAGACAACCTTAGATACCTGTTCCGGGTGCCGGAAAAGGGCGCAGACCACCTTAGATACCTGTTCCGGGTGCCGGAACAGGGCTCAAACCATCTTAGACAACCGGTCCGGGTGCCGGAACAAGATGCAGACCATCTTAGATAGCGGTTTCATGTGCCAGAATGGTGTACAGAACACCCAGACAACCTTAGATACCTGTTCCGGGTGCCGGAAAAGGGCGCAGACCACCTTAGATACCTGTTCCGGGTGCCGGAACAGGGCTCAAACCATCTTAGACAACCGGTCCGGGTGCCGGAACAGGATGCAGACCATCTTAGATAGCGGTTTCATGTGCCGGAATGGTGTACAGAACACCCAGACAACCTTAGATACCTGTTCCGGGTGCCGAAAAAGGGCGCAGACCACCTTAGACACCTGTTCCGGGTGCCGGAACAGGGCTCAAACCATCTTAGACAACTGGTCCGGGTGCCGGAACAGGATGCAGACCATCTTAGATAGCGGTTTCATGTGCCAGAATGGTGTACAGAACACCCAGACAACCTTAGATACCTGTTCCGGGTGCCGGAAAAGGGCGCAGACCACCTTAGATACCTGTTCCGGGTGCCGGAACAGGGCTCAAACCATCTTAGACAACCGGTCCGGGTGCCGGAACAAGATGCAGACCATCTTAGATAGCGGTTTCATGTGCCAGAATGGTGTACAGAACACCCAGACAACCTTAGATACCTGTTCCGGGTGCCGGAAAAGGGCGCAGACCACCTTAGATACCTGTTCCGGGTGCCGGAACAGGGCTCAAACCATCTTAGACAACCGGTCCGGGTGCCGGAACAGGATGCAGACCATCTTAGATAGCGGTTTCATGTGCCGGAATGGTGTACAGAACACCCAGACAACCTTAGATAGCTGTTCAGGGTGCCGGAATAGGGCGCAGAACACCTTAGATACCTGTTCCGGGTGCCGGAACAGGGCTCAAACCATCTTAGACAACCGGTCCGGGTGCCGGAACAAGATGCAGACCATCTTAGATAGCAGTTTCAGGTGCCGGAATGGTGTACAGAACACCCAGACAACCTTAGATACCTGTTCCGGGTGCCGGAAAAGGGCGCAGACCACCTTAGATACCGGTTCCGGGTGCCGGAACAGGGCTCAAACCATCTTAGACAACCGGTCCGGGTGCCGGAACAAGATGCAGACCATCTTAGATAGCGGTTTCATGTGCCAGAATGGTGTACAGAACACCCAGACAACCTTAGATACCTGTTCCGGGTGCCGGAAAAGGGCGCAGACCACCTTAGATACCTGTTCCGGGTGCCGGAACAGGGCTCAAACCATCTTAGACAACCGGTCCGGGTGCCGGAACAGGATGCAGACCATCTAAGATAGCGGTTTCAGGTGCCGGAATGGTGTGCAGGACACCCAGACAACCTTAGATACCTGTTCCGGGTGCCGGAAAAGGGCGCAGACCACCTTAGATACCTGTTCCGGGTTCCGGAACAGGGCTCAAACCATCTTAGACAAACGGTCCGGATGCCGGAACAGGATGCAGACCATCTTAGATAGCGGTTTCATGTGCCGGAATGGTGTACAGAACACCCAGACAACCTTAGATAGCTGTTTAGGGTGCCAGAATAGGGCGCAGAACACCTTAGATACCTGTTCCGGGTGCCGGAACAGGGCTCAAACCATCTTAGACAACCGGTCTGGGTGCCGGAACAAGATGCAGACCATCTTAGATAGCAGTTTCAGGTGCCGGAATGGTGTGCAGGACACCCAGACAACCTTAGATACCTGTTCCGGGTGCCGGAAAAGGGCGCAGACCACCTTAGATACCTGTTCCGGGTGCCGGAACAGGGCTCAAACCATCTTAGACAACCGGTCCGGGTGCCGGAACAGGATGCAGACCATCTTAGATAGTGGTTTCATGTGCCGGAATGGTGTGCAGGACACCCAGACAACCTTAGATAACTGTTCAGGGTGCCGGAATAGGGCGCAGACCACCTTAGAACCCTGTTCCGGGTGCCGGAACAGGGCTCAAACCATCTTAGACAACCGGTCTGGGTGCCGGAACAAGATGCAGACCATCTTAGATAGCAGTTTCAGGTGCCGGAATGGTGTGCAGGACACCCAGACAACCTTAGATACCTGTTCCGGGTGCCGGAAAAGGGCGCAGACCACCTTAGATACCTGTTCCGGGTGCCGGAACAGGGCTCAAACCATCTTAGACAACCGGTCCGGGTGCCGGAACAGGATGCAGACCATCTTAGATAGCGGTTTCATGTGCCGGAATGGTGTACAGAACACCCAGACAACCTTAGATACCTGTTCCGGGTGCCGAAAAATGGCGCAGACCACCTTAGACACCTGTTCCGGGTGCCGGAACAGGGCTCAAACCATCTTAGACAACTGGTCCGGGTGCCGGAACAGGATGCAGACCATCTTAGATAGCGGTTTCATGTGCCAGAATGGTGTACAGAACACCCAGACAACCTTAGATACCTGTTCCGGGTGCCGGAAAAGGGCGCAGACCACCTTAGATACCTGTTCCGGGTGCCGGAACAGGGCTCAAACCATCTTAGACAACCGGTCCGGGTGCCGGAACAAGATGCAGACCATCTTAGATAGCGGTTTCATGTGCCAGAATGGTGTACAGAACACCCAGACAACCTTAGATACCTGTTCCGGGTGCCGGAAAAGGGCGCAGACCACCTTAGATACCTGTTCCGGGTGCCGGAACAGGGCTCAAACCATCTTAGACAACCGGTCCGGGTGCCGGAACAGGATGCAGTCCATCTCAGATAGCGGTTTCATGTGCCGGAATGGTGTACAGAACACCCAGACAACCTTAGATAGCTGTTCAGGGTGCCGGAATAGGGCGCAGAACACTTTAGATACCTGTTCCGGGTGCCGGAACAGGGCTCAAACCATCTTAGACAACCGGTCCGGGTGCCGGAACAAGATGCAGACCATCTTAGATAGCAGTTTCAGGTGCCGGAATGGTGTACAGAACACCCAGACAACCTTAGATACCTGTTCCGGGTGCCGAAAAAGGGCGCAAACCACCTTAGACACCTGTTCCGGGTGCCGGAACAGGGCTCAAACCATCTTAGACAACTGGTCCGGGTGCCGGAACAGGATGCAGACCATCTTAGATAGCGGTTTCATGTGCCAGAATGGTGTACAGAACACCCAGACAACCTTAGATACCTGTTCCGGGTGCCGGAAAAGGGCGCAGACCACCTTAGATACCTGTTCCGGGTGCCGGAACAGGGCTCAAACCATCTTAGACAACCGGTCCGGGTGCCGGAACAAGATGCAGACCATCTTAGATAGCGGTTTCATGTGCCAGAATGGTGTACAGAACACCCAGACAACCTTAGATACCTGTTCCGGGTGCCGGAAAAGGGCGCAGACCACCTTAGATACCTGTTCCGGGTGCCGGAACAGGGCTCAAACCATCTTAGACAACCGGTCCGGGTGCCGGAACAGGAGGCAGACCATTTTAGATAGCGGTTTCATGTGCCAGAATGGTGTACAGAACACCCAGACAACCTTAGATACCTGTTCCGGGTGCCGAAAAAGGGCGCAGACCACCTTAGACACCTGTTCCGGGTGCCGGAACAGGGCTCAAACCATCTTAGACAACTGGTCCGGGTGCCGGTACAGGATGCAGACCATCTTAGATAGCGGTTTCATGTGCCAGAATGGTGTACAGAACACCCAGACAACCTTAGATACCTGTTCCGGGTGCCGGAAAAGGGCGCAGACCACCTTAGATACCTGTTCCGGGTGCCGGAACAGGGCTCAAACCATCTTAGACAACCGGTCCGGGTGCCGGAACAAGATGCAGACCATCTTAGATAGCGGTTTCATGTGCCAGAATGGTGTACAGAACACCCAGACAACCTTAGATACCTGTTCCGGGTGCCGGAAAAGGGCGCAGACCACCTTAGATACCTGTTCCGGGTGCCGGAACAGGGCTCAAACCATCTTAGACAACCTGTCCGGGTGCCGGAACAGGATGCAGACCATCTTAGATAGCGGTTTCATGTGCCGGAATGGTGTACAGAACACCCAGACAACCTTAGATAGCTGTTCAGGGTGCCGGAATAGGGCGCAGAACACCTTAGATACCTGTTCCGGGTGCCGGAACAGGGCTCAAACCATCTTAGACAACCGGTCCGGGTGCCGGAACAAGATGCAGACCATCTTAGATAGCAGTTTCAGGTGCCGGAATGGTGTACAGAACACCCAGACAACCTTAGATACCTGTTCCGGGTGCCGGAAAAGGGCGCAGACCACCTTAGATACCTGTTCCGGGTGCCGGAACAGGGCTCAAACCATCTTAGACAACCGGTCCGGGTGCCGGAACAAGATGCAGACCATCTTAGATAGCGGTTTCATGTGCCAGAATGGTGTACAGAACACCCAGACAACCTTAGATACCTGTTCCGGGTGCCGGAAAAGGGCGCAGACCACCTTAGATACCTGTTCCGGGTGCCGGAACAGGGCTCAAACCATCTTAGACAACCGGTCCGGGTGCCGGAACAGGATGCAGACCATCTAAGATAGCGGTTTCAGGTGCCGGAATGGTGTGCAGGACACCCAGACAACCTTAGATACCTGTTCCGGGTGCCGGAAAAGGGCGCAGACCACCTTAGATACCTGTTCCGGGTTCAAGAACAGGGCTCAAACCATCTTAGACAAACGGTCCGGATGCCGGAACAGGATGCAGACCTTCTTAGATAGCGGTTTCATGTGCCGGAATGGTGTACAGAACACCCAGACAACCTTAGATAGCTGTTCAGGGTGCCAGAATAGGGCGCAGAACACCTTAGATACCTGTTCCGGGTGCCGGAACAGGGCTCAAACCATCTTAGACAACCGGTCTGGGTGCCGGAACAAGATGCAGACCATCTTAGATAGCAGTTTCAGGTGCCGGAATGGTGTGCAGGACACCCAGACAACCTTAGATACCTGTTCCGGGTGCCGGAAAAGGGCGCAGACCACCTTAGATACCTGTTCCGGGTGCCGGAACAGGGCTCAAACCATCTTAGACAACCGGTCCGGGTGCCGGAACAGGATGCAGACCATCTTAGATAGCGGTTTCATGTGCCAGAATGGTGTACAGAACACCCAGACAACCTTAGATACCTGTTCCGGGTGCCGGAAAAGGGCGCAGACCACCTTAGATACCTGTTCCGGGTGCCGGAACAGGGCTCAAACCATTTTAGACAACCGGTCCGGGTGCTGGAACAAGATGCAGACCATCTTAGATAGCGGTTTCATGTGCCAGAATGGTGTACAGAACACCCAGACAACCTTAGATACCTGTTCCGGGTGCCGGAAAAGGGCGCAGACCACCTTAGATACCTGTTCCGGGTGCCGGAACAGGGCTCAAACCATCTTAGACAACCGGTCCGGGTGCCGGAACAGGATGCAGACCATCTTAGATAGCGGTTTCATGTGCCGGAATGGTGTACAGAACACCCAGACAACCTTAGATACCTGTTCCGGGTGCCGAAAAATGGCGCAGACCACCTTAGACACCTGTTCCGGGTGCCGGAACAGGGCTCGAACCATCTTAGACAACTGGTCCGGGTGCCGGAACAGGATGCAGACCATCTTAGATAGCGGTTTCATGTGCCAGAATGGTGTACAGAACACCCAGACAACCTTAGATACCTGTTCCGGGTTCCGGAAAAGGGCGCAGACCACCTTAGATACCTGTTCCAGGTGCCGGAACAGGGCTCAAACCATCTTAGACAACCGGTCCGGGTGCCGGAACAAGATGCAGACCATCTTAGATAGCGGTTTCATGTGCCAGAATGGTGTACAGAACACCCAGACAACCTTAGATACCTGTTCCGGGTGCCGGAAAAGGGCGCAGACCACCTTAGATACCTGTTCCGGGTGCCGGAACAGGGCTCAAACCATCTTAGACAACCGGTCCGGGTGCCGGAACAGGATGCAGTCCATCTCAGATAGCGGTTTCATGTGCCGGAATGGTGTACAGAACACCCAGACAACCTTAGATAGCTGTTCAGGGTGCCGGAATAGGGCGCAGAACACCTTAGATACCTGTTCCGGGTGCCGTCACAGGGATCTAACTGTTTTAGACAACCGGTCCGGGTGCCGGAACAGGAGGCAGACCACCTTAGATAGCTGTTTCATGTGACGGAATGGTGTGCAGGACACCCAGACAACCTTAGATAGCTGTTCCGGTTGCCGCAATAGGGCGCAGACCACCTTAGATACCTGTTCCGGGTGCCGGAACAGGGCTCAAGCCATCTTAGACAACCGGTCCGGGTGCCGGAACAGGATGCAGACCATCTTATTTAGCGGTTTCAGGTGCCGGAATGTTGTGCAGGACACCCAGACAACCTTAGATACCTGTTCCGGGTGCCGAAAAAGGGCGCAGACCACCTTAGACACCTGTTCCAAGTGCCGGAACAGGGCTCAAACCATTTTAGACAACCGGTCCAGGTGCCGGAACAGGATGCAGACCATCTTAGATAGCGGTTTCATGTGCCAGAATAGTGTACAGAACACCCAGACAACCTTAGATACCTGTTCCGGGTGCCGGAAAAGGGCGCAGACCACCTTAGATACCTGTTCCGGGTGCCGGAACAGGGCTCAAACCATCTTAGACAACCGGTCCGGGTGCCGGAACAGGAGGCAGACCATTTTAGATAGCGGTTTCATGTGCCAGAATGGTGTACAGAACACCCAGACAACCTTAGATACCTGTTCCGGGTGCCGGAAAAGGGCGCAGACCACCTTAGATACCTGTTCCGGGTGCCGGAACAGGGCTCAAACCATCTTAGACAACCGGTCCGGGTGCCGGAACAGGATGCAGACCATCTAAGATAGCGGTTTCAGGTGCCAGAATGGTGTGCAGGACACCCAGACAACCTTAGATACCTGTTCCGGGTGCCGGAAAAGGGCGCAGACCACCTTAGATACCTGTTCCGGGTTCCGGAACAGGGCTCAAACCATCTTAGACAACCGGTCCGGATGCCGGAACAGGATGCAGACCATCTTAGATAGCGGTTTCATGTGCCGGAATGGTGTACAGAACACCCAGACAACCTTAGATAGCTGTTCAGGGTGCCAGAATAGGGCGCAGAACACCTTAGATACCTGTTCCGGGTGCCGGAACAGGGCTCAAACCATCTTAGACAACCGGTCTGGGTGCCGGAACAAGATGCAGACCATCTTAGATAGCAGTTTCAGGTGCCGGAATGGTGTGCAGGACACCCAGACAACCTTAGATACCTGTTCCGGGTGCCGGAAAAGGGCGCAGACCACCTTAGATACCTGTTCCGGGTGCCGGAACAGGGCTCAAACCATCTTAGACAACCGGTCCGGGTGCCGGAACAGGATGCAGACCATCTTAGATAGTGGTTTCATGTGCCGGAATGGTGTGCAGGACACCCAGACAACCTTAGATAACTGTTCAGGGTGCCGGAATAGGGCGCAGACCACCTTAGAACCCTGTTCCGGGTGCCGGAACAGGGCTCAAACCATCTTAGACAACCGGTCTGGGTGCCGGAACAAGATGCAGACCATCTTAGATAGCGGTTTCAGGTGCCGGAATGGTGTGCAGGACACCCAGACAACCTTAGATACCTGTTCCGGGTGCCGGAAAAGGGTGCAGACCACCTTAGATACCTGTTCCGGGTGCCGGAACAGGGCTCAAACCATCTTAGACAACCGGTCCGGGTGCCGGAACAGGATGCAGACCATCTTAGATAGCGGTTTCATGTGCCAGAATGGTGTACAGAACACCCAGACAACCTTAGATACCTGTTCCGGGTGCCGGAAAAGGGCGCAGACCACCTTAGATACCTGATCCGGGTGCCGGAACAGGGCTCAAACCATCTTAGACAACCGGTCCGGGTGCCGGAACAAGATGCAGACCATCTTAGATAGCGGTTTCATGTGCCAGAATGGTGTACAGAACACCCAGACAACCTTAGATACCTGTTCCGGGTGCGGGAAAAGGGCGCAGACCACCTTAGATACCTGTTCCGGGTGCCGGAACAGGGCTCAAACCATCTTAGACAACCGGTCCGGGTGCCGGAACAGGATGCAGACCATCTTAGATAGCGGTTTCATGTGCCAGAATGGTGTACAGAACACCCAGACAACCTTAGATACCTGTTCCGGGTGCCGGAAAAGGGCGCAGACCACCTTAGATACCTGTTCCGGGTGCCGGAACAGGGCTCAAACCATCTTAGACAACCGGTCCGGGTGCCGGAACAAGATGCAGACCATCTTAGATAGCGGTTTCATGTGCCAGAATGGTGTACAGAACACCCAGACAACCTTAGATACCTGTTCCGGGTGCCGGAAAAGGGCGCAGACCACCTTAGATACCTGTTCCGGATGACGGAACAGGGCTCAAACCATCTTAGACAACCGGTCCGGGTGCCGGAACAGGATGCAGACCATCTTAGATAGCGGTTTCATGTGCCGGAATGGTGTACAGAACACCCAGACAACCTTAGATAGCTGTTCAGGGTGCCGGAATAGGGCGCAGAACACCTTAGATACCTGTTCCGGGTGCCGGAACAGGGCTCAAACCATCTTAGACAACCGGTCCGGGTGCCGGCACAAGATGCAGACCATCTTAGATAGCAGTTTCAGGTGCCGGAATGGTGTACAGAACACCCAGACAACCTTAGATACCTGTTCCGGGTGCCGGAAAAGGGCGCAGACCACCTTAGATACCTGTTCCGGGTGCCGGAACAGGGCTCAAACCATCTTAGACAACCGGTCCGGGTGCCGGAACAAGATGCAGACCATCTTAGATAGCGGTTTCATGTGCCAGAATGGTGTACAGAACACCCAGACAACCTTAGATACCTGTTCCGGGTGCCGGAAAAGGGCGCAGACCACCTTAGATACCTGTTCCGGGTGCCGGAACAGGGCTCAAACCATCTTAGACAACCGGTCCGGGTGCCGGAACAGGATGCAGACCATCTAAGATAGCGGTTTCAGGTGCCGGAATGGTGTGCAGGACACCCAGACAACCTTAGATACCTGTTCCTGGTGCCGGAAAAGGGCGCAGACCACCTTAGATACCTGTTCCGGGTTCCGGAACAGGGCTCAAACCATCTTAGACAAACGGTCCGGATGCCGGAACAGGATGCAGACCATCTTAGATAGCGGTTTCATGTGCCGGAATGGTGTACAGAACACCCAGACAACCTTAGATAGCTGTTCAGGGTGCCAGAATAGGGCGCAGAACACCTTAGATACCTGTTCCGGGTGCCGGAACAGGGCTCAAACCATCTTAGACAACCGGTCTGGGTGCCGGAACAAGATGCAGACCATCTTAGATAGCAGTTTCAGGTGCCGGAATGGTGTGCAGGACACCCAGACAACCTTAGATACCTGTTCCGGGTGCCGGAAAAGGGCGCAGACCACCTTAGATACCTGTTCCGGGTGCC
This sequence comes from Pseudophryne corroboree, assembly GCF_028390025.1. Taxonomy (NCBI): domain Eukaryota; kingdom Metazoa; phylum Chordata; class Amphibia; order Anura; family Myobatrachidae; genus Pseudophryne; species Pseudophryne corroboree. Next base: position 423,916,483 of record NC_086448.1, read on the forward strand.
GGAACAGGGCTCAAACCATCTTAGACAACCAGTCCGGGTGCCGGAACAGGATGCAGACCATCTTAGATAGTGGTTTCATGTGCCGGAATGGTGTGCAGGACACCCAGACAACCTTAGATAACTGTTCAGGGTGCCGGAATAGGGCGCAGACCACCTTAGAACCCTGTTCCGGGTGCCGGAACAGGGCTCAAACCATCTTAGACAACCGGTCTGTGTGCCGGAACAAGATGCAGACCATCTTAGATAGCAGTTTCATGTGCCGGAATGGTGTGCAGGACACCCAGACAACCTTAGATACCTGTTCCGGGTGCCGGAAAAGGGCGCAGACCACCTTAGATACCTGTTCCGGGTGCCGGAACAGGGCTCAAACCATCTTAGACAACCGGTCCGGGTGCCGGAACAGGATGCAGACCATCTTAGATAGCGGTTTCATGTGCCAGAATGGTGTACAGAACACCCAGACAACCTTAGATACCTGTTCCGGGTGCCGGAAAAGGGCGCAGACCACCTTAGATACCTGTTCCGGGTGCCGGAACAGGGCTCAAACCATCTTAGACAACCGGTCCGGGTGCTGGAACAAGATGCAGACCATCTTAGATAGCGGTTTCATGTGCCAGAATGGTGTACAGAACACCCAGACAACCTTAGATACCTGTTCCGGGTGCCGGAAAAGGGCGCAGACCACCTTAGATACCTGTTCCGGGTGCCGGAACAGGGCTCAAACCATCTTAGACAACCGGTCCGGGTGCCGGAACAGGATGCAGACCATCTTAGATAGCGGTTTCATGTGCCGGAATGGTGTACAGAACACCCAGACAACCTTAGATATCTGTTCCGGGTGCCGAAAAAGGGCGCAGACCACCTTAGACACCTGTTCCGGGTGCCGGAACAGGGCTCAAACCATCTTAGACAACTGGTCCGGGTGCCGGAACAGGATGCAGACCATCTTAGATAGCGGTTTCATGTGCCAGAATGGTGTACAGAACACCCAGACAACCTTAGATACCTGTTCCGGGTGCCGGAAAAGGGCGCAGACCACCTTAGATACCTGTTCCGGGTGCCGGAACAGGGCTCAAACCATCTTAGACAACCGGTCCGGGTGCCGGAACAAGATGCAGACCATCTTAGATAGCGGTTTCATGTGCCAGAATGGTGTACAGAACACCCAGACAACCTTAGATACCTGTTCCGGGTGCCGGAAAAGGGCGCAGACCACCTTAGATACCTGTTCCGGGTGCCGGAACAGGGCTCAAACCATCTTAGACAACCGGTCCGGGTGCCGGAACAGGATGCAGACCATCTTAGATAGCGGTTTCATGTGCCGGAATGGTGTACAGAACACCCAGACAACCTTAGATAGCTGTTCAGGGTGCCGGAATAGGGCGCAGAACACCTTAGATACCTGTTCCGGGTGCCGGAACAGGGCTCAAACCATCTTAGACAACCGGTCCGGGTGCCGGAACAAGATGCAGACCATCTTAGATAGCAGTTTCAGGTGCCGGAATGGTGTACAGAACACCCAGACAACCTTAGATACCTGTTCCGGGTGCCGGAAAAGGGCGCAGACCACCTTAGATACCTGTTCCGGGTGCCGGAACAGGGCTCAAACCATCTTAGACAACCGGTCCGGGTGCCGGAACAGGATGCAGACCATCTTAGATAGCGGTTTCATGTGCCGGAATGGTGTACAGAACACCCAGACAACCTTAGATAGCTGTTCAGGGTGCCGGAATAGGGCGCAGAACACCTTAGATACCTGTTCCGGGTGCCGGAACAGGGCTCAAACCATCTTAGACAACCGGTCCGGGTGCTGGAACAGGAGGCAGACCATCTTATTTAGCGGTTTCAGGTGCCGGAATGTTGTGCAGGACACCCAGACAACCTTAGATACCTGTTCCGGGTGCCGAAAAAGGGCGCAGACCACCTTAGACACCTGTTCCGGGTGCCGGAACAGGGCTCAAACCATCTTAGACAACCGGTCCGGGTGCCGGAACAGGATGCAGACCATCTTATTTAGCGGTTTCAGGTGCCGGAATGTTGTGCAGGACACCCAGACAACCTTAGATACCTGTTCCGGGTGCCGAAAAAGGGCGCAGACCACCTTGGACACCTGTTCCGGGTGCCGGAACAGGGCTCAAACCATCTTCGACAACCGGTCCGGGTGCCGGAACAGGATGCAGACCATCTTAGATAGCGGTTTCATGTGCCGGAATGGTGTACAGAACACCCAGACAACCTTAGATAGCTGTTCAGGGTGCCGGAATAGGGCGCAGAACACCTTAGATACCTGTTCCGGGTGCCGGAACAGGGCTCAAACCATCTTAGACAACCGGTCCGGGTGCCGGAACAAGATGCAGACCATCTTAGATAGCGGTTTCATGTGCCAGAATGGTGTACAGAACACCCAGACAACCTTAGATACCTGTTCCGGGTGCCGGAAAAGGGCGCAGACCACCTTAGATACCTGTTCCGGGTGCCGGAACAGGGCTCAAACCATCTTAGACAACCGGTCCGGGTGCCGGAACAGGATGCAGACCATCTAAGATAGCGGTTTCAGGTGCCGGAATGGTGTGCAGGACACCCAGACAACCTTAGATACCTGTTCCGGGTGCCGGAAAAGGGCGCAGACCACCTTAGATACCTGTTCCGGGTTCCGGAACAGGGCTCAAACCATCTTAGACAACCGGTCCGGATGCCGGAACAGGATGCAGACCATCTTAGATAGCGGTTTCATGTGCCGGAATGGTGTACAGAACACCCAGACAACCTTAGATAGCTGTTCAGGGTGCCAGAATAGGGCGCAGAACACCTTAGATACCTGTTCCGGGTGCCGGAACAGGGCTCAAACCATCTTAGACAACCGGTCCGGGTGCCGGAACAGGAGGCAGACCATTTTAGATAGCGGTTTCATGTGCCAGAATGGTGTACAGAACACCCAGACAACCTTAGATACCTGTTCCGGGTGCCGGAAAAGGGCGCAGACCACCTTAGATACCTGTTCCGGGTGCCGGAACAGGGCTCAAACCATCTTAGACAACCGGTCCGGGTGCCGGAACAGGATGCAGACCATCTTAGATAGCGGTTTCATGTGCCGGAATGGTGTACAGAACACCCAGACAACCTTAGATAGCTGTTCAGGGTGCCGGAATAGGGCGCAGAACACCTTAGATACCTGTTCCGGGTGCCGGAACAGGGCTCAAACCATCTTAGACAACCGGTCCGGGTGCCGGAACAAGATGCAGACCATCTTAGATAGCAGTTTCAGGTGCCGGAATGGTGTACAGAACACCCAGACAACCTTAGATACCTGTTCCGGGTGCCGGAAAAGGGCGCAGACCACCTTAGATACCTGTTCCGGGTGCCGGAACAGGGCTCAAACCATCTTAGACAACCGGTCCGGGTGCCGGAACAGGATGCAGACCATCTTAGATAGCGGTTTCATGTGCCGGAATGGTGTACAGAACACCCAGACAACCTTAGATAGCTGTTCAGGGTGCCGGAATAGGGCGCAGAACACCTTAGATACCTGTTCCGGGTGCCGGAACAGGGCTCAAACCATCTTAGACAACCGGTCCGGGTGCTGGAACAGGAGGCAGACCATCTTATTTAGCGGTTTCAGGTGCCGGAATGTTGTGCAGGACACCCAGACAACCTTAGATACCTGTTCCGGGTGCCGAAAAAGGGCGCAGACCACCTTGGACACCTGTTCCGGGTGCCGGAACAGGGCTCAAACCATCTTCGACAACCGGTCCGGGTGCCGGAACAGGATGCAGACCATCTTAGATAGCGGTTTCATGTGCCGGAATGGTGTACAGAACACCCAGACAACCTTAGATAGCTGTTCAGGGTGCCGGAATAGGGCGCAGAACACCTTAGATACCTGTTCCGGGTGCCGGAACAGGGCTCAAACCATCTTAGACAACCGGTCCGGGTGCCGGAACAAGATGCAGACCATCTTAGATAGCGGTTTCATGTGCCAGAATGGTGTACAGAACACCCAGACAACCTTAGATACCTGTTCCGGGTGCCGGAAAAGGGCGCAGACCACCTTAGATACCTGTTCCGGGTGCCGGAACAGGGCTCAAACCATCTTAGACAACCGGTCCGGGTGCCGGAACAGGATGCAGACCATCTAAGATAGCGGTTTCAGGTGCCGGAATGGTGTGCAGGACACCCAGACAACCTTAGATACCTGTTCCGGGTGCCGGAAAAGGGCGCAGACCACCTTAGATACCTGTTCCGGGTTCCGGAACAGGGCTCAAACCATCTTAGACAACCGGTCCGGATGCCGGAACAGGATGCAGACCATCTTAGATAGCGGTTTCATGTGCCGGAATGGTGTACAGAACACCCAGACAACCTTAGATAGCTGTTCAGGGTGCCAGAATAGGGCGCAGAACACCTTAGATACCTGTTCCGGGTGCCGGAACAGGGCTCAAACCATCTTAGACAACCGGTCCGGGTGCCGGAACAGGAGGCAGACCATTTTAGATAGCGGTTTCATGTGCCAGAATGGTGTACAGAACACCCAGACAACCTTAGATACCTGTTCCGGGTGCCGAAAAAGGGCGCAGACCACCTTAGATACCTATTCTGGGTGCCGGAACAGGGCTCAAACCATCTTAGACAACCGGTCCGGGTGCCGGAACAGGATGCAGACCACATTAGATTGCTGTTTCATTTGCCGGAATGGTGTGTAGGACACCCAGGCAACCTTAGAGAGCCGTTCAGGGTACTGGAATAGGGCGCAGACCACCTTAGACATGCTAAAACTGTGGCAGGGCATGCTGGGATGTTTAGTTTCACAACATCTGGAGAGCCACAGGTTGGCCAGGCCTGCTCTAGGACCTAAGAGAAATAGGCTTAATAACCGTATACAATGTCAAAGTGCAGCAAAGAAGGCAAGTAAGGTGCTAGCGTGCATAAAACGGGGCATTGAGACAAGGGACGAGGATGTAATCCTGCAGCTGTACAAATCATTGGTACGTCCGCACCTGGAATATTGTGTTCAATTTTGGGCACCACATTATAAAAAAGATATCTGTGAACTCGAAAGGGTTTAAAGGCGTGCTACTAAATTGATAAAAGGCTAGAGGGACTGGATTACGAGGAAAGGCTTACTAGGTTGAATATGTATACACTGGAAAAGAGGCATCTAAGAAGAGACATTATTAATATCTTCAAATATGTAAAGGGACATTACAAAGAGTTATCAGAGGAATTGCTTATTAAAAAAAACTTTGTATAGGACACGAGGACACTCGCTGAGGATAGAGGAGAGAAAATTCCGTACGCAGCAGAGGAAAGGGTTCTTCACTGTTAGGGCAATAAGGATTTGGAATTCCCTGCCAGAGAAGGTGGTAATGGCGGAATCTGTAAATGCAGTTAAAAATGGATTGGATAAATTTCTGACTGAAAAAGATATCCAAGGTTATAGAATTTAAAATATCAACTTTGATAATCTGGGATTAACATGATTTATAGTTGTTAACTAGACATAAAACATTACTTCAGCAGGGACATTATAATGAACTTGGCTTAATACAGAATACAGGTTGAAGCCGATGGGCATCTTTTCAACCTCATTAACTATGTTACTATGTTACAGTCCCTTTATACATTGCCAGGTAGAGCCCCTCTTACACACTGCACCAGGAAGAGTCCCCATTCCTGTTACACATTGCACCAAGTAGAGCCCCGGCGCCGGGAGCCCGACCGCCGGCTTACCGACAGCTTGGCGAGCGCAAATGAGCCCCTTGCGGGCTCGCTGCGCTCGCCACGCTACGGGCACGGTGGCGCGCTACGCGCGCCACACTATTTTATTCTCCCTCTATGGGGGTCGTGGACCCCCACGAGGGAAAATAAGTGTCGGTATGCCGGCTGTCGGGCTCCCGGCGCCGGTATACTGAGCGCCGGGAGCCCGACCGCCGGCAAACAGAAGACCACCCACTGAGATATCTGACTTCAAAGCAGTGGTCTCCATCCAAGCTTATTAATTGATTCTCCTAGCCAGATATCTCAGGTTCTGTCTGACTTTGAGTTTTTCTGACAGTGTACCCCAAAAGATGGGATTCTCCCCTTTTGGTTGACTCTGGCAGCTTGTCTCTACCATACCCAGATCCAGAGATATCAGCCTTCAAGCAGCAGGCTCCAGCTCCACATGCCTAATATATATTATAATATATTTGTATATTTTCGTTGGTGGAATGCTCTGGCTCCTGAACTCTGATCCCCAGGTCCCCAGCACCTCCTGAAGGAGGGGGGTGGGGTGGGGGGGGTGAAGGGGGGGATAGCTACTTTTTTAATCTCATTCAAAGTTAAAAAAAAATCTATTACCAGGAACTTGAGATATCTACAGTCAAGCAAGCTGCCCTCCCACCAGAAAATGATGAATATTAAGCCCACTCCACTATCCACCACTCCCCTACATATTAAAAAACCCCTACCACCCTGGAAGTCATGTACCAGGGCCCCTTCATTCAGCACAATGTAAACTTTCTACAGTTTAGTGTTCACCCTCCCACCACATAACTGACCACCTGTGCAGTAGAGGAGTAATTAGCAGAAATTACTGCTCCAGGTCCTACATGCAGAGTGGAATATAGGGCCTGGTTCAGGTTCCACCCCCCCCCCCCCCTTTTCCAAGCAGAAATTGCGATCACACCGCAGGGGACCTGCCTCCATCTTTTTAAATGCGGTGGCTGCGTGTGACGTCACGCAGCCGCCCCAATCATGCCCCTGTCATGTCCACCCCATTCATGCTGGCACGCCCCCCATTTCCAAGCCACGCCCCCGCAAAGCTAAGTCTCTGCCTTGGAAAAGGAGCGTTGCCGCACCCTGCCCCACGAACACTTCATTTGCATTTTCTGCGGGCGCACACAGAAAATGCGGGCGCAGGACAGGCCCTGTGCATGCATCGCATCCTTTTAGTAATTTTTGCGTTTGGATTGCGTATTGCGATCCGTCCTGAATTGTGCCCATAAAACACCCCCTACCACCCACGGGACACCAAAGCTGCCGCTGATAGCACCCCTTCCACTAGAGGATGGGTAGGGGCCCCAGTGCATTGCTGTGCCCAGGGGCCTACACTGCTGTTAAGACATCCCTGGTTTGTGTGTGTGTGTGTGTGTGTGTCTGTGTGTGTTATACTTACTTCAGCCTCCAGAGCAGCTGCTTCCACCTGGCTGCCGGTTTGTCAACCGCGCTATGTTCTTCTCCTACTGCGGACATTGGGAATTGGGAGGGGCGGAGCGTAGGTGGTACAGGATGCTGCAGTCACTGCAGCGTGCCAATGCAGGCTGCCTGTCACTGTGTGAGCAGGAGCCGGTATAGTACAACACTGGCGGGGCAGCGACGGAAGCACAGCTGTGGGGGTGCTGACTATCTAAGGATGTATGGGTGTTTTTGCACCCCGTTCCAACACCCAGAACGATTATCTAAGGTGGTCTGCGTCCAATTCTGGCACCCAACAAGGCTATCTAAAGATGTCTCTGTGTTCTGCACACTAGCACGGTACCGAGAATAGGTATCCAAGGTGGTCTGCTGCCCGTTTCGGAACCCAGAATGGGTATCTAAGGTGGTCTACATCCTATTCCGGCACCCGGAACAGCTATCTAAGGTGGCCTGTGCCCTATTCCGGTACCCGGAATGGCTATCTAAGGGTGTCTGGGTGTTCTGCACACCATTTCGGCAGATGAAACAGCAATCTAATGTGGTCTGCACCCTGTTCCGGCACCCAGAACGGTTGTCTATGATGGTTTGAGCCCTGTTCCGGCACCCGGAACAGGTATCTATAGTGGTCTGCCCCCTATTCTGGCACCCTGAACAGCTATATAAGGTTGTCTGGGTGTCCTGCACACCATTACGGCACATGAAACAGCTATCTACGGTGGTCTGCATCCTGTTCCGGCACCCGACACACTTGTCTATGATGGTTTGAGCCCTGTTCCGGCACCCGGAACAGGTATCTAAGGTGGTCTGCGCCCTATTCCGGCAACTGGAACAGCTATCTAAGGTTGTCTGGGTGTTCTGTACACCATTCCGGCACATGAAACCGCTATCTAAGATGGTCTGCATCCTGTTCCGGCACCCGGACCGGTTGTCTAAGATGGTTTGAGCCCTGTTCCGGCACCCGGAACAGGTATCTAAGGTGTTCTGCACCCTATTCCGGCACCCTGAACAGCTATCTAAGGTTGTCTGGGTGTTCTGTACACTATTCCGGCACCTGAAACCGCTATCTAAGATGGTCTGCATCCTGTTCCGGCACCCGGACCGGTTGTCTAAGATGGTTTGAGCCCTGTTCCGGTACCCGGAACAGGTATCTAAGGTGTTCTGCGCCCTATTCCGGCAATCTGAACAGCTATCTAAGGTTGTCTGGGTGTTCTGTACACCATTCCGGCACATGAAACCGCTATCTAAGATGGTCTGCATCCTGTTCCGGCACCCGGACCGGTTGTCTAAGATGGTTTGAGCCCTGTTCCGGCACCCGGAACAAGTATCTAAGGTGGTCTGCGGCCTATTCCGGCAACCGGAACAGCTATCTAAGGTTGTCTGGGTGTTCTGTACACCATTCCGGCACATGAAACCGCTATCTAAGATGGTCTGCATCCTGTTCCGGCACCCGGACCGGTTGTCTAAGATGGTTTGAGCCCTGTTCCGGCACCCGGAACAGGTATCTAAGGCGGTCTGCGCCCTATTCCGGCAACCGGAACAGCTATCTAAGGTTGTCTTGGTGTCCTGCACACCATTCCGGCACATGAAACAGCTATCTAAGGTGGTATGCATCCTGTTCCGGCACCCGGAATGGTTGTATAACCTGGTCTGCGTCCTGTTTCGGCACCCGGAACAGGGTTCTAAGGTGGTCTGCGCCCTATTCCGGCACCCTGAACAGTTATCTAAGGTTGTCTGGGTGTCCTGCACATCATTCCGGCACCTGAAACCGCTATCTAAGATGGTCTGCATCCTGTTCCGGCACCCGGACCGGTTGTCTAAGATAGTTTGAGCCCTGTTACGGCACCCGGAACAGGTATCTAAGGTGTTCTGCGCCCTATTCCGGCAACCGGAACAGCTATCTAAGGTTGTCTTGGTGTCCTGCACACCATTTCGGCACATGAAACAGCTATCTAAGGTGGTATGCATCCTGTTCCGGCACCCGGAATGGTTGTATAACCTGGTCTGCGTCCTGTTTCGGCACCCGGAACAGGGTTCTAAGGTGGTCTGCGCCCTATTCCGGCACCCTAAACAATTATCTAAGGTTGTCTGGGTGTCCTGCACACCATTCCGGCACCTGAAACCGCTATCTAAGATGGTCTGCATCCTGTTCCGGCACCCGGACCGGTTGTCTAAGATGGTTTGAGCCCTGTTCCGGCACCCGGAAAAGGTATCTAAGGTTGTCTGGGTGTTCTGTACACCATTCTGGCACATGAAACCGCTATCTAAGATGGTCTGCATCCTGTTCCGGCACCCGGACCGGTTGTCTAAGATGGTTTGAGCCCTGTTCCGGCACCCGGAACAGGTATCTAAGGTGTTCTGCACCCTATTCCGGCACCCTGAACAGCTATCCAAGGTTGTCTGGGTGTTCTGTACACTATTCCGGCACATGAAACCGCTATCTAAGATGGTCTGCATCCTGTTCCGGCACCCGGACCGGTTGTCTAAGATGGTTTGAGCCCTGTTCCGGCACCCGGAACAGGTATCTAAGGTGGTCTGCGCCCTATTCCGGCAACCGGAACAGCTATCTAAGGTTGTCTGGGTGTTCTGTACACCATTCCGGCACATGAAACAGCTATCTAAAATGGTCTGCATCCTGTTCCGGCACCCGGACCGGTTGTCTAAGATGGTTTGAGCCCTGTTCCGGCCCCCGGAACAGGTATCTAAGGTGTTCTGCGCCCTATTCCGGCACCCTGAACAGCTATCTAAGGTTGTCTGGGTGTTCTGTACACCATTCCGGCACATGAAACCGCTATCTAAGATGGTCTGCATCCTGTTCCGGCACCCGGACCGGTTGTCTAAGATGGTTTGAGCCCTGTTCCGGCACCCGGAACAGGTATCTAAGGTGTTCTGCGCCCTATTCCGGCACCCTGAACAGCTATCTAAGGTTGTCTGGGTGTTCTGTACACCATTCCGGCACATGAAACCGCTATCTAAAATGGTCTGCCTCCTGTTCCGGCACCCGGACCGGTTGTCTAAGATGGTTTGAGCCCTGTTCCGGCACCCGGAACAGGTATCTAAGGTGTTCTGCGCCCTATTCCGGCACCCTGAACAGCTATCTAAGGTTGTCTGGGTGTTCTGTATACCATTCCGGCACATGAAACCGCTATCTAAGATGGTCTGCATCCTGTTCCGGCACCCGGACCGGTTGTCTAAGATGGTTTGAGCCCTGTTCCGGCACCCGGAACAGGTATCTAAGGTGTTCTGCGCCCTATTCCGGCACCCTGAACAGCTATCTAAGGTTGTCTGGGTGTTCTGTACACCATTCCGGCACATGAAACCGCTATCTAAGATGGTTTGCATCCTGTTCCGGCACCCGGACCGGTTGTCTAAGATGGTTTGAGCCCTGTTCCGGCACCCGGAACAGGTATCTAAGGTGTTCTGCGCCCTATTCCGGCACCCTGAACAGCTATCTAAGGTTGTCTGGGTGTTCTGTACACCATTCCGGAACATGAAACCGCTATCTAAGATGGTCTGCATCCTGTTCCGGCACCCGGACCGGTTGTCTAAGATGGTTTGAGCCCTGTTCCGGCACCCGGAACAGGTATCTAAGGTGTTCTGCGCCCTATTCCGGCACCCTGAACAACTATCTAAGGTTGTCTGGGTGTTCTGTACACCATTCCGGCACATGAAACCACTATCTAAGATAGTCGGCATCCTGTTCCGGCACCCGGACCGGCTGTCTAAGACGGTTAGAGCCCTGTTCCGGCACCCGGAACAGGTATCTAAGGTGTTCTGCGCCCTATTCCGGCACCCTGAACAGCTATCTAAGGTTGTCTGGGTGTTCTGTACACCATTCCGGAACATGAAACCGCTATGTAAGATGGTCTGCATCCTGTTCCGGCACCCGGACCGGTTGTCTAAGATGGTTAGAGCCCTGTTCTGGCACCCGGAACTGGTATCTAAGGTGTTCTGCGCCCTATTCCGGCACCCTGAACAGCTATCTAAGGTTGTCTGGGTGTTCTGTACACCATTCCTGCACATGAAACCGCTATCTAAGATGGTCGGCATCCTGTTCCGGCACCCGGACCGGCTGTCTAAGACGGTTAGAGCCCTGTTCCGGCACCCAGAACAGGTATCTAAGGTGTTCTGCGCCCTATTCCGGCACCCTGAACAGCTATCTAGGTTGTCTGGGTGTTCTGCACACCATTCCGGCACATGAAACAGCTATCTAAAATGGTCTGCCTCCTGTTCCGGCACCCGGACCAGTTGTCTAAGATGGTTTGAGCCCTGTTCCGGCACCCGGAACAGGTATCTAAGGTGTTCTGCGCCCTATTCCGGCACCCTGAACAGCTATCTAAGGTTGTCTGGGTGTTCTGTACACCATTCCGGAACATGAAACCGCTATCTAAGATGGTCTGCATCCTGTTCCGGCACCCGGACCGGTTGTCTAAGATGGTTTGAGCCCTGTTCCGGCACCCGGAACAGGTATCTAAGGTGTTCTGCGCCCTATTCCGGCACCCTGAACAGCTATCTAAGGTTGTCTGGGTGTCCTGCACACCATTCCGGCACATGAAACCGCTATCTAAGATAGTCGGCATCCTGTTCCGGCACCCGGACCGGCTGTCTAAGACGGTTAGAGCCCTGTTCCGGCACCCGGAACAGGTATCTAAGGTGTTCTGCGCCCTATTCCGGCACCCTGAACAGCTATCTAAGGTTGTCTGGGTGTTCTGTACACCATTCCGGAACATGAAACCGCTATGTAAGATGGTCTGCATCCTGTTCCGGCACCCGGACCGGTTGTCTAAGATGGTTAGAGCCCTGTTCCGGCACCCGGAACTGGTATCTAAGGTGTTCTGCGCCCTATTCCGGCACCCTGAACAGCTATCTAAGGTTGTCTGGGTGTCCTGCACACCATTCCGGCACCTGAAATCGCTATCTAAGATGGACGGCATACTGTTCCGGCACCCGGACCGGTTGTCTAAGATGGTTTGAGCCCTGTTCCGGCACCCGGAACAGGTATCTAAGGTGGTCCGCGCCCTATTCCGGCACCCTGAACAGCTATCTAAGGTTGTCTGGGTGTCCTGCACACCATTCCGGCACATGAAACAGCTATTTAAGGTGGTATGCATCCTGTTCCGGAACCCGGAACAGGTATCTAAGATGGTCTGCCCCCCATTCCGGGACCTGGTACTGATATCTAAGGATGTCCTATTTCGGCACCCATAGCATATAAGTTTGTCTGGGTGTTCTGCACCCAATTCTACCAACCGGAATGGATATAACGGCACCCCACCCCACAGGGGCGTGGAAATCCATGCTGGGCCCCAGTAATGTAATGCGGTGTGGCCTAAATTGGGTGCGTATCTACACCTCTGAAAGATATGATTAATTAAAGTATTAATTGTGTGCAATTTATTCAAAGGGGCCAGGTTGCTTAATCGGAAGCAGGTCCCTCCTCTTCGGCCGACGGCGCCATCTGCCCAGTGACATCTGGGAACATGACGCATGTGCACTACAGGACGCTGCCCAGTACCGCGAAGCGTAAGTATATTTGGGAAGGGGGATGTGGACTCCCCTGTCGGGCCCCTCCAGCAGCCTGGGACAGGGTAATTAATACCTGATTACCCGCCTCTTGGCACCACTGCATGTGGCGCTGCTCATAAATATTAGTTTTAATTAGATTTTTTTATAAAGGCGGCGTGGTCACACCCCCTACCCTCCCAACAAAAACAATGTGCAATTGGTCATTTATTTTTAATTATTTATTTATATATTTATACTGCTCTAAAAAAGAAAAAAACCCTCCCTATGCAGCCAGTGTGTGAAATAGATGAGCTGCAGCACCAGCAGCTATGTCCGTTCTCCCCCTCCCTCCCTCTGCCCGAGTGTAGTACCAGCGGGGTAGGTGGGAGGCTGTCAGCCCTGCACAGCTGTTCCCTGTGTGACAGCAGCGCACAGACAGCGCCACTGTGCAGGGCTGAAAGCCTACTAGCAGTGCAGCAGCTTCGTGCGGGAGCCTGCAGTGATTTCTCCCTCCCCGCTGACAGCCCGTCCGCGGACCCGCCCCCCGGACGGGGACGCGCTTTCACAGCTCCCCAGCGGCAGAGGTCGCTGCAGGGAGCTGATCCGGTCCGGCATTCCGGAATTTGGTCCGGTCCGGTTTTCACCTAATCCCGGATTATTCTGTGGAACTGACCAGGATCCGTAAAGCGTTCTCTCCTCTTTGCTCACAAATGGTGTCTGAGAGCCACAAGTTTGGATTAATGAACCCTGCTTGACTCTATGATAGCTCTTACCTGCGGATGCAGCTGCCTACTTGCAACACCTTTCCAGGGACACCAATGCTGATATTAGTAATCCCTCCTGAACCGTGTCATACCGATAGGTTTATTACCTCTGTTACTGCTGTTATTCAGGGGTAGATTTACTATCCTTCTTTAAGAGATAATGCGCTATATGCACACGTTATGTGCCGCAAATAGCGCATCCCCTAATGTATTATCCCGTCGAAGTGATATTGTAAGCAGGGGCGGTATGCGCCCTCTGCCTTATCGGCGCCTCTATCTGTTAGGCAGAGCACCGATAAGCTTGCTTACTTATAAACGTTCGGTGTGCCCGCACGTTGGTCTCTCCTACCCTGTTCCTCTTCGCCTCACAGAATCGGCGCTGCAGGTCTCCAAGCAGTTCCTCTTTTTTTTTCCGTGTCTTTCAATAAACTTTATTGTTAAACATACAAAGGCTCCAGCATCCAGCAAAGCAAACCGCGCATGCGCCAGCATTACTCCCGCAAGGTATGCTGGGAGTAAATGTACGGCGCAGGCGCATAAGTAACAACTGCGGCCAAGGGAGACGGACGTTATGGGAGGACGCGTATCACTAGCAGGGTGAGATAACGCACTCCCATAACGAAGACAGCAGCCTTAGTAAATGCATTGGAAAAGAGGACCCACTTCACCACGATAATGTGGTGAAGCGGGTCCCAGCATATAAGGAACGAAAACGGCATTTTAATAAATCTACCACTCAGTCTCATTTCTTGAATTACCTCATATCTAGCTCTTTGATGTTTATCTTTTACCCTTTTCACTGTGTTCAATAATTGCCTTCTACCATATTAATATGCTGTTTACGCATACCTTTTATAGCTCAGTCCTTTTCTATCATTTGGGCTGTTTGCTTACCTGACATTTATGCACCATTGCTGATTTATTATTATTCACAGGAAATGCTGCCCATGTTATAAGGTTTAATGTATCCTGCATCTTGTGTGCTGATTTTTACTGAGTTTGTGATGTTCCGGTGCACCCGCAGGAGCCCTGCATATCCTTATTCATGCTTGTACTTTCATTGGTTTAATTTTGTTCTACTGACTACTATAAGTATTTCTTCTCCGGAAGTGTGGTTATCATACCATATCTTGTCCATGATAATCCTCTCATATCTTATCTTCCTCCCTGTAGGTCCTACCCTCACCCCTTTCCTCCCTTCCTCCTCTCCCGTTCTTGTTCTCATTTTATTTATATTACAAATGTGCTGCTGCTGCTGGTGTCTGCACACCTGTACGCAAATAACCCCATCATACAATGACTGAAATACATATTGGCACCTTGAATGTAGGGGATTCAATTCCCCAGCCAAAAGGAGCAAAATTATCCTACAGTATATTTAAATGAACAACATGTAGATCTGACCTTTCTTTAGGAGACACATCTCACCCCTGAGGAATCATTGAAGCTGGGCTGGGTGGTGTCAGCCTCCATCTCCTACATTCTAAATCACAAGGTGTTGCCATACTAATTAAACGTACTGTTCCTATGGAGATTCTGCATGCCCATACAGATCCTGAAGGTAGATTCGCAATTGCTTCTGCTCTTTTCTTCTTGCAAATATTTATACCTCAAATATTTATTCTAAATAAAAAAATGATGTCTCTTCTCACACCACATTTATCACTTCCTCTAATACTTTGTAGAGATTTCAACCTTATTTCTTCAACCCTTCTTGAGAGATTGCAAAAACCTCACAGGGCAAATTCCCTACCTAAGTTGGGCGTCCCTTCCATTGCTGAACATGTACAGGCTGTTGATGTCTGGAGAGCTCTACACCCCATAGACAGGGTATATACCTGCCTTTCAGCGGTTCACCATACCCTATCCAGGATAGACTATATCCTGGTTCCCCAATTGCTCTTCGCCACCATAACAAGTTCTCAGATAGAGCTAATCTCTATCTCTGACCACACTCTAATTACTGCCATTTTACATATCGCTGACGACATACACCTAGTGAAACTGTGGAAATTCCCCTCATGCCTTTCGAAATCCCTCAAATTTAGATATAGATTGGAGGCGGCCTGGGGTGATTATATGCTTAATAATTCTGCACATATGATGTCTGACCCTTTATTCTGGTTAACAGCCAAATCTGTTCTTTGAGGAGACGTTATTTCCTATGTCTCCGCTAACAACAAGAAATATGCAAAACAATACCTAGAATTACAGTCGTCTCTGACAGCAGTCTTTCAGAACTACAAATTCTCCCCCTCTTCCCACTTCAAACATCTCTATCTCACTGCTAAGATACATTTTGATGAGTTTATGGATAAAATGGGTGAGAGATACCTCTTTTCAGTAAATTATCGTTTCCATAAATTCGGAAACAAAACCGGTAAGCTCCTCACCAATCTACTAAATGGTACCCGCACTCACATGATGATTTACCTTTTGCAAACACCACAGGGGTCTCTCACGACTTCTAACACAGAAATAGCTGAGGTGATGCTTCAGTTGTTTACTGATATCTATTCTACTGGGCCTCCTGCACCTTCTTCCCCCTCTTCAGATGATAGTGTACCAGCTACTTTTTGTGATAACCTTCCTTGTTCTCAAATTTCTTCAGAGATGGCCTCCTCACTCACCGCCCCGATTACTATTGAGGAAGTATGACATGTGATATGACTTCTTAAAGGAGACAACGCCCCAGGTTACATAGTCTCCTTGTAATAGCGCCTGCTCTATGTCTCATTTTGGCCGCCCACAACACACTTCTGATTAATACCGGCAGTGACGTCATGGGTTCCAGTGTTATGGAACTGCGTTGAGCAGCATTGGCGCTCTTTTCCTTAATTGATATAGGTATAAATAAGGAGCCTGGGAGGCAGGGCACTTTTTCCACAGTTTCCACTCCTTGTCTTTAATTTGGATTTCACCGCTGATGCCTCACTGAGCGTATTGGTCACATTGAGAAAGATCCCAGATGGGGACCAAATGTGGAAATTGGCCTTTTTTTGAATAAATACTTAATTTTTTTTGTGTTGACTAACAAGACTGGAGAGTGCTATCTTTCCCATAATATATATATATATATATATATATATATATTATACAGTGGGGCAAAAAAGTATTTGGACAGCCATCGATTGTGCAAGTTGACACACTTGAAAAGATGAGAGAGGTCTACAATTTCCATCATAGGTACACTTCAATTGTGGGAGACAAAATCTGAAAAAAACTAGAGAATCACATTGTATGATTTTTAAACAATTTATTTTTATATTCTTGCGGAAAATAAATATTTGGACAATCAAAAAGTTTAACTCAATACTTTGTAATATAACCTCGGTTGGCAATTACAGAGGTCAAACGTTTCCTGTAGTTCTTGACCAGGTTTGCACACACTGTAGCAGGTATTTTGGCCCACTCTTCCATGCAGATCTTCTCTAGATCTGTCATGATTTGGGGCTGTCGCTGGGCAACATGGACTTTCAACTCTCTCCACAGATTTTCTATTGGGTTGAGGACTGGAGACTGGCTAGGCCAATCCAGGACCTTGAAATGCTTCTTACGGAGCCACTCCTTAGTTGCCCGGGTGGTGTGTTTGGGGTCATTGTCATGCTGGAAGACCCAGACACGTTCCATCTTCAATGCTTTTACTGAGGGAAGGAGGTTTTTGCCCAAAACCTCACGATACATGGCCCCATTCATCCTCTCCTTAATACGTATCAGTCGTCCTGTCCCCTTTGCAGAAAAGCAGCCCCAAAGCATGAAGTTTCTACCCCCATGCTTCACAGTGGGTATGGTGTTCTTGGGATGCCATTCATCATTCTTCTCCCTCCAAACACGGCGAGTGGGGTTTATACCAAAAAGTTTGATTTTGCTCTCATCTGACCACATTACATTCTTCCAATCCTCCTCTGGATCATCCAGATGGTCACTGGCAAACTTTATACGGGACTGGACATGTGCTGGCCTAAGCAGGGGGACCTTTCGGGCGCTGCAGGATTTCAATCCATGACGACGTAGTGTGTTACTAATGGTAACCTTTGTGACTGTGGTCCCAGCTCTCTTGAGGTCATTGACCAGGTCCCCCCGTGTAGTTCTGGGCTGATTCCTCACCGTTCTCAAGATCATTGATACCCCACGAGGTGAGATCTTGCATGGAGCCCCAGGTCGAGGGAAATTGTCAGTGATCTTGTATTTCTTCCATTTTTTAATAACTGCGCCAACAGTTGATCTCTTCACACCAAGCTGCTTGCCTATTGTCGAGTAGCTCATCCCAGCCTTGTGCAGCTCTACAATTTTGTCCCTGGTGTCCTTAGACAGCTCTTTGGTCTTGGCCATGGAGGAAAGGTAGCAGTCTGACTGTTTGAGGGTGTGGACAGGTGTCTTTTATACAGATAACCAGTTCAAACAGGTGCCATTAATACAGGTAACGAGTGGAGGATAGCTGAGCTTCTTAAAGAAGAAGTAACAGGTCTGTGAGAGCCAGAAATCTTGCTGCTTGGTAGGTGTCCAAATATTTATTTTCCACAAGTTAATTGTTTAAAAATCATACAATGTGATTTCCTTTTTATTTTTATTTTTTTCAGATTCTGTCTCTCACAGTTGAAGTGTACCTATGATGGAAACTACAGACCTCTCTCAACTTTTTAAGTGGGTCAACTTGCACAATCGGTGGCTATCCAAACACTTTTTTGCCCAACTGTATATATATATATATATATATATATAGATGCTAGCAGTCAAAATTCCGGTGCTGGAATCCTGATCTGCAGCCTGAACACTGGCGCTGGAATATCGACATCGCTCTAAATGCCAATGTCAGAATCCTGATAGTAAGTATACCAGGGCAGGTTAAGATTAGGCCATGGGGGGTGGGTTAAGGTTAGGCTGTGGTGGTGGTGGTGGTGGGGTTAGGGTTACGCTGTCAGGAGGGAGGGTTAGGATCAGGCACTAGTAAATAGGTTAGGCTGCAGTGGGGGATGGTTAGGTTTAGGCTGCGAGGAGGGAAGGTTAGGGTTAGGCTTCGGGGAGTGAGTGTTAGGCACTAGGGGGTGGGTTAGGGTTAACCTGCAGTGGGGGAGGGTTAGGGTTAGGCTGCGGAGAGGGAGGGTTAGAGTTAGGCTACAGGAGGGACGGTTAGGCGGAGCAGGTAGCAGGGAGAACGCTGCCACTCCAAGTACCGCTCCTGGTGAAAGTAGATAGAGTGAAAGAGTGAGGGAAGATGCTGTCACAGCCAAGCGGGGACCGGCCAGTGAGGGGAGACGCTGAAGCTGCCGAGCGGGGTTGGCCAGTGAGGGGAGACGCTGTAACAGCCAAGCAGGGGCAGGACAGTGAGGGGAGACGCTGCAGGGGCCAGCCATTGAGGGAAGTGTGAAACAGCCGAGCCAGTGAAGGGAGTGTGGGTGAATGGTGGAGAAGAGAGGAGGTAAAGCAGTGCAGCAGGAGAGTGCCCCAAGGACGGTGCGAGGATAGTCTCATCACAGGACTCAAGGTGCAGTCATATAAACAGCGCCCCCGGACACGCAAGTATCACAATCATTACTGTATTGACTTTATTGCATAAGTGACTTTTTCTTCTTTTTTTCTCTGATTGAATTATCAATTACTGTTCTGTTGTGAATATTGTTTCTCTTTTCTCTAGGCCATAGTACAGTATCGTATTGCATAGATTGTATCGTTTGTATTGTTTTTAAGAAGGTAACAGGGAGTTAGAGTTGTCAAACAATGGGAGGGGCCGCAATTGAGAATCTCACTCAGTGCATGTTGTGCAAGATGCATGCGCACCTGGAGCAACCGTCCCAGTGTGAATACATCTGCGCGATGTGTGTGCTAACGGTTGCCCTGGAAGCCCAGGTAACTGATCTAGAGCAAACTGTTACAAGACTGAGGGATATTCACAATCTCGAGCATAGCTTACACAGAACAGTGGAGGAGTTGCAGGGGGAGGCACAGGTAGACGAGGATAACCAGGTAGTCAGCTGGGTCACGGTTAGAATGAAGAAAAGAGGGGGAGGCAGCATCTCTGAACTAACAAACCCCAATAAGTTTGCCCGATTGGACGAATATTCTGTGGATGGTAGTGAGGAAATGACGGAGCTGGAGGAGACTGTTCCCTCTAGCAACTGGAGGAGTGGTCCCTCCAACACAAAGGGGATAAGAGAAAGCAAGGTAACTAGTTAGATTGTGGTGGTAGGGGACTTTATTATCAGGAAGACAGACAGGGCAAACAAAGTTAGTGTTAGGTGGGATGTCCTTAAGAAAGATTATAGGGATTTATGCCAGAAATTAAAGGCAAGGACATCTAGAGTAATGGTCTCCGAAATATTACGTGTGCCACGCGCTAGCCCAGGGAGGCAAAGGAAGATTAGGGAGGTTAATGTGTGGCTTAGAGACTGGTGTAGAAAAGTAGGGTTTGTGTTCCTGGAACACTGGGCAAACTTCTCAGTCAGGTGCCATCTTTTTTGTTGCGGTGGATTGCGCCTGAATGAGGAGGGGGCAGTGGTGCAGGGGGGAAGGATGGTTAGAAGGTTAGAGGAGATTTTAAAATAGGTGCCTGGGGGGTGGGTTTAGCAATTAACTATGGGTCAAGCAGTGAAAATAGTAAGGATGGAGGTAGCGATGGGGGTGGAGAAGTGGGGTGGGAAAGAGCAGCCGGCAAGGGTATTACCAAAACACAAATTAATGATGACATGGATCGCCTATAATGCACATAGAAAATAAAGTTCCTAGCAGTAGAGGGAATACTTATCTTAATTGTATGTATGTAAACGCTAGAAGCCTTACAGTTAAAAAGGGGGAACTTGAAGTCCTTTCAGTAAACAAACAGTATGATATTACAGGTATTACTGAAACTTGGTGGGATGAATCTCATGATTGGACAGTTAATCTGGAGGGTTATACACTGTTCAGGAGAGACAGAGTAAATAAACTGGGTGGTGGGGTGTGTCTTTACGTAAAGCCGTTTTTAAAACCTGATATACGGGAAGATATCTACGAGGGGACTGCAAATATTGTTGTGACTTTATGGGTAGAAATTGCACGCTGGGGAAGGGAACTAAAAAGGTACTATTAGGGCTGTGCTACAAGCCACCTGATATTAATGTGTCTGATGAGGAATTGTTACTGAAGCAAACTGAGAAAGCATTAGGATTAGAAGACATAATAGTGATGGGAGATTTTAACTATCGGGAGATTAATTGGATAAATGATTCATGTGATACTACTAGGGGTAATAGGTTTCTAAACACCCTAAATGATCACTACTTACTTCAACTAATGGAGGAACCGACTAGGGGCCTAATTCAGATCTGATCACAGCAGCAAATTTGTTTGCTAATGGGCAAAACCATGTGCAGTGCAGGTGGGACAGATATAACATGTAGAGAGAGTTAGATTTTGGTGGGTTATTTTGTTTCTGTACAGGGTAAATAATGGCTGCTTTATTTTTACACTGCAATTTAGATTCAGTTTGAACACACCCCATTCAAATCTCACTCTCTCTGCACATGTTATATCTGCCCTCCATGCTGTGCACATGGGCCCTCATTCCGAGTTGTTCGCTCTGTAATTTTCTTCGCATTGCAGCGATTTTCCGCTAATTGCGCATGCGCAATGTTCGCACTGCGACTGCACCAAGTAAATTTGCTAAGAAGTTTGGTATTTTACTCACGGCATTACAAGGTTTTTTCTTCGTTCTGGTGATCGTAATGTGATTGACAGGAAGTGGGTGTTTCTGGGTGGAAACTTGCCGTTTTATGGGAGTGTGTGAAAAACGCTGCCGTTTCTGTGAAAAACGCGGGAGTGGCTGGAGAAACGGGGGAGTGCCTGGGCGAACGCTGGGTGTGTTTGTGATGTCAAACCAGGAACAAAGCTGACTGAACTGATCGCAGTGGCAGAGTAAGTGTCGAGCTACTCAGAAACTGCTTAGAAATTTCTAATCGCAATTTTGAGAATCTTTCGTTCGCAATTTTGCTAAGCTAAGATTCACTCCCAGTAGGCGGCGACTTAGCGTGTGCAATGCTGCTAAAAGCAGCTTGCGAGCGAACAACTCGGAATGAGGGCCATGGTTTTGCCCAACAGCTAACAAATTTGCTGCTGCGATCAACTCTGAATTAGGACCTAGGTACAATGCAATCTTAGACCTGGTATTAACAAACAATGGGGAATTGATATCAAATATTATAATAGGAGAGCCCATGGGAAACAGCGACCACAATATGGTCACATTCAATATCAGTTCTCATAAGCAGCCCTACATAGGCTCAACTAGAACTCTAAACTTTAGCAAAGCCAACTTTAACATGATGAAGTAAGCTTTAAGGGGCATTGAATGGGGTGATAAAGCTAAATATTTATCTTATATAAAACCCTTTGTGAGGTCTAAGAACACTGTACGCTATTTACGTATGAAGTACCGTAAGGGTACGCTTGTTGCGTAACAATCGCTTAGCCGTGGTCGAGACGCTCAAGCGTCACGTTCGCTCACGGCCAAGAGATCACAGGCAGGCACGCTATTGGCTGCTGACTAACGTAATGGTTCACTATAGCGTAACGGACGCTGTATCGGGAGCGGGCTGCTCGAGCGATACAGACGCTCACGAGAATACGCTGTTGGTATCGGGCACACTTATAGGTGAGCGACTACCGTAATGCTACGCTATCAGCGTAGCGGACGCTCGAGACCACAAGGAGATCACGAGCGGCGCAGACGCTCACAATGTTAAACCTTTATATCTAAACCATAAACAGTATATTATGCAGTAAAACCTTAGTGTAGTGATAGTGTGTAGATGCAACCTTGTGTAACCTGATTAACTTAGAAGCTGTTTGAGCGCCACCGACGCTCTGAGATTACTTAACACTATATAGAAAATACACGGATACCTGGGCTTAGGGTCTAACGCCTTATATATATATTATGGATATTACTTGCAAAAGAATTAACACAATACAAGTCATACACTACAATATAACATAGACTAACTAACCAGATAACTACACAGGAAATACAATACAATACAATTACGTTTTAAGGGAAAATAAGAGGGAAAGAGGAGAAGAGAGAGAGAGAGAGAAAGATATGGCCCATAAACAACAAGGAAAGACAATATGATTGCGGAGAAAACTTACGCACAAAGGAAACGATCGCATGCGCCTCTGGACATCCAGCTCCCGATTTTCAGCAATGAGAACCGTTGAAGAGTGAGCTGGATGTGATCGGCTTGTCTATTTATGCCCCACACACAATACAATTAAATGGTCCCTACAATCTCATTGTTCATTGGACACAGGAATTCCTCCTCGCACTATAACAAAAGGTCATAGGTTGATTCATACAGGTGGGCTGTGACTATTTCCAACAGCTCAGGTGGGAGGGAAACTGGGTTTCCCGCCGCATGGATAATTAAGTGCAAATAATAGTAAATGTTCATAAACTTCTTATGTCCATAACTATTCGCACGAGCGATTAATCCACTTCAAACCAACACCGGGATATTGCTAATTAAAAACTCTTCCGATGGATACTAAACACCACTGTATTACTCCTGTCTGACCCTTCGTATCAAACAAAGGGGGATTTCTCTGTTCATGAACATTCTACATTAACCAAACTTTCAGAATCTATCAAAGGGACCATGGTCTACAAAATACATTATATAGTGAAAATATGTAACGATTGAGTCGCACGCTACGATCACATAAACTCTACCGTAAATACGCATACCGTGCGCCTGCGGGTGCCCGCGACTGTGAGTATGCGCACGCACGGGAGAGCGTACGCATGCGCAGCGCGGACGTGTATGAGGTGCAAATATGGCAGTGTGTATAGAGATATTTTTCTGACTTTGACAGTCCACCCTTTGGCAGTCAACAATAACTGCCACCTTCTAAAACATTTCAAAAAGAGAAAAATATATGTCAGGGGTTAATACATTTCCATGGTTGGGTAAGGGAGGAGAGGAGAAGGTAGGAAAAGGGTATGACCTAGTGAGATAGCAGAAGCATGTGTGTATGAATCCGTGTTTGGGGGTCATGTATCATCGTGCCGTACGTGTTTTAAATCAAGCTTCGAGGCATTGCGAAGTATACATTTGAATTCCTTCTTATCCCGTGGTACGGGTCTGTGGATGGGCTGTCAAACTTTACCGAGCTCTTTTCGGAACAAAATGGGGAGCACATTTTAGTTGATGATACATGAATGGGGGAATATGTGATTGCTGATATCTGTGCCTGTATTCCCTATACTATGTGTGTAATTACCTGAAGGTTGTAGAGATGAAGAAAAGACATAATTACGGTAAATGCAGTGGTATTCTATGTCAGGTAAATGAACATTTGTCGGTTGAAGTCTTGTTCGGTGTCTGTTGAATGCAGTCTTCTTTGTGCTTTTGCCCATAAGGTGCGAGCAAAAGCTTTGTCAATGTCCATAGATTTACAAAAGTGTTGGGCTAGCGTAATTTTAAAATTTCTAGGGAAACTGGGGATCTATGGCAAAGTTCATCAAAAATCTGTGTATCAGGTTGTCAAAACTTCTTCTTTAATCCATCTGTTGTCTGTATATCGGCTCATCAAATTCCTCGTCCAAGTGGGTCTTTTTACCTTGGAGGAAACGGAAAAACAGGTGAAAGAAACGGACCGTAGAAATCGCATTTTCATCACATCATTGTTTCTACATTTGGGTCATAAATCAAATCCATTGGAATTACAGTTTCCTCACTCCTCAGATTCATTACCTCAGGTAGTACTTTTCCAATATAACACAATCCTTCAGAGTTTGGGGCAAGCCACTTTATACGCCTTCCTCCCGCATATGAAATATGCATCATCGGGGAGAACACACGGGACGGAGTAGGACATAACCATATTACACACCTTCCATGTGAAATCTCCTAACCCTAATTCTTCCATCTGCTTAGTACACGTATCAGGTTGTACGATATGTGCACAGTATCCTGGTGATACCTCTCCAACTCTCGTAATCCTATTTCCTAAGGTATACCTATATCGGAAAGATTTTCCTCTACTGGCTATGTGGCGTATAAGCTCTGTACCTGTAGGCATTCTATCTGCTCTATGCGAAAAGGTCATGGTTTGGTTACTCCATGACACTTCCCAATTTCCTGGCTTTCGGGGATTGGAGATGTTAAAACATAATGAGGGATCTATCCACATGATATTGGTGGAGCTTCAAACTAGGAGGACTGGAGATATTAAACCTCCTGTCCACCGGCCTCCCACCACTTAGCTCAAGTACCTCCCCTATCGTTAAAGGAAATGGTACTAGTCCTGATTTGCTATGACCTTGAGGTACTTGAGAGCATACCCAACAATCTGTTTGATTTAACACACTACCCACTAAAGAGTGATAGTCACTCAATGGATGCCGGTCCATATGGACATCAAAACTGGACTGGCATTTCCCAATGCACCCATCCTCCACCACGTTGTCACAGAGCCTACAGATACAGTTTTCTTTTCAGCTAACAATGTTTACAAATAACATGGCTGCTAGATCGTTTCCGGTACTCGCCTTTTGCTTGGTGGTTGTATTGCTATTGGAAATTTACACCTCCGTCTCAGTCATCGGAACCTTTCTGGATCCTTTCTCGACCTCACTGGTACTCTCGCCGGAACAGACTGCTCGGGTCAACATCATGGTCAACAGGAAAATCCATATCACAGTCTCTTTGGGCAAGTCCATCTTACAGGAGGAGAAAAGAAGAAATTTGTAATGGGGGTACAGAAAAACAGTTTGAGGGGGAGAGAAACTTGTCACGATAATTAAGTTCTCTAGTCTTGTTGTTCTTCTTGTTCTGCTGTCATCTCAAAGGTGCTGTCTCTCAGTCTTCCAAACGAACATTCCGGTGATGCAATATTCCCTCCAAACCAGCGATCTTTCTGTAAGGAGCAAAAAAAAATAAAAATCTTGCATTACCATTTGTCTAACTGAGGTGTGACATACCATCTTTAAAACATAAAACATGAGTGAGAAGAGTAAAAAAAACAAAAGAGAGAGAGAGAACAATTCATATATGTATATATAACATAACACATCAATAAACAACAGAAAAAGAAAGAAACATTTTTCAAACATAAACATTTTCTAAAACATTGTCCGATCATCGGGCTGTCATATCTACATGTCCAATGGTTTCCTTGCGCAGTCCCTCCCCCCAGCACTTCCATATTCCATTGTCTGTATCTGGCCAGAATACATTGGTGCGGATAGGTCATGCTGGGGTTTGGTAGACTTCTGCAAAGACCAAGTATATATGCAATGTTTGAATCCTACCAATAATCGTCAGAGATGGGGAGAGAGAAAAAGAAACATTTCACAGATACATTTACAACGTTTCACCCGGTCATTCCTGTGTCTTCAGGGAATGACCTCCCAATTTATTAACTATAACCTCAGGCTTACCATCAGTCCTAATGATCACCTTTCCTGACTGCACATTATGGGTGTGGGCCAAAATTTTTCCTATATGATCCCTGATTATAATTTGGTGTGTTATAATTTTGCTCATTTCTTGGTCTAGGGGGTCTAACTTTATGTGGGTTATTACAGTTGCTGGCATAATGCCCTTCTCTTCTACAATGATAACAAATCCTTGGCTTTCTCCATGTGCTAGGGGCCTGGGGTTCCGGTCGACTTGATGCCTCCTCTAGTGCTTGGATGTTCAGTGCCATTAACCGCTCTCCCTGCGCTTCCCTGGTTCTTTGGATATTTCGGTCATGCTCGATAGCGGACTCTCTTAATGCAGCGACCGAGATACCTCTCCAATGAGGTATCGAGGTTTGTACCCTAATTTTTAGTGTGTCTTTTAAGTTGTTCATTAATATAGACACAGCTACCTCTCTGTGGTGTACATTAGTGTCAATGTCATCTATACCCGTGTACCTAGCCATATCCTGCAGAGCCCGGTGAAAATACTCTGATGCGGATTCACCTTCTTTTTGTTTTATTGTAAAGATTTTATTCCACTTTACTACTGTAGGAAAATATTCTTTCAACTGTAGATTAATTCTTTTTACATTATCTTGGTTATACTCGTCTGTTAGTGGCACTTCCTCATCTAGCTTACAATCAGCGATAAATTTCAATGAATCAACATCGGGGGGTAAACATGTCCTCAAAACTGTCCTCCAATCTTTGTTATTTGGCTCTGCAGTATGTCCTAGCACTCTAATGTATTTTTGACAAGCAACTAAGTCTTTCCTGGGATCAGGAAATTCAGACAGAATTGTTCTTAATTCTGTTCGGGAAAAGGGGCAGTACATGGCGATGTTCCTGATGGGAGTGACTCCTGAAGAGTCAGTTTCCCCATTCGGTACTGCAATTACCCTGACAGGATTAAGTCCAGTAACGTCATTCTGAATTGGTTCTACGATATGAGGTACATTTGTTTGTGCGTGATGTATAATACCATACGTACCTGTGGACACGACCTCACCTGACCCTCCGTTAGGGGGTTTGATTACAGTCTTTACCGATTTGGTCGCGTCCACCTGGATGTCTTGTGTGATGGCTTCTGGAAGAGGTGCCGACATCGTTCTGGGCTCACTTTCTTGTTTGTATTCCTGAGGAAAGTTTAACATGGGGTGCGACTTGCACGGGTTAATAGTTGTACATTTAACACTTTCATTTTTATAAACCTTATTACGTTTGTTACATTCAGTCTTAATATAGTTACTAAGTGCACTTTTATCACACCCCATTGTGCCTTTCTCTGCAACCATAATCCTCTCCATTGCCACGTCTCTCCTCTCAAGATGAAAGTTAGGTATGTAAGTTACATTTCTTTGCATGTCACTTTCCTGTAGCCATATCTGCAAACAATCATCATGTTTAACTCGTTGTTTCCAGTATTTTATGAGACAGATCCTCCGCCTTAAATTATGCAACACCTCTGTGTCAAAACTACCTATCCCGGGAAATGGTGCCTTATCCCCCGCAGTCATTCGTGTCCATTCATCACAAAAGGTCTCAGTGTGGGGACCATATTTCCCCCACATTACTAACCGAGCAGACCCTCGGGGTCTGCAAGCCTCTGGAGTCTGAATCCTGACTGCTGAACGTCTCTGTGTTGTGCACTTGGCTGCCATTGTGGACCTTACACAGAAAAACTTCCTAAAATGCACCAAACACAGAAATTTACGTTGGAAATCCTTAAAGCTCTTCCACTGAACTTCTTCTGCTCCGAGTATCTCCGGTCCGCCTTCTAGCAGACACGTGTAGCCGTTGCAGGCCCTATCTCTAGAGATTTTCCTGAGAAAATTCCCTTCCTTTTTCTTTACACAAATCACGCTTGCATGTGCTCCCTACAACACGTATGAGGGCAAGATTTACGCATGGATATACGACCTCATATCACGTTGCGTTACAGGTCACACATACAACCGTGCGGTCCAATCGTACCACTTATAGACACTTGTTGCCCATAAATGGTAGGATCATTGGAGTCTCCCTACTGTGCTCCAAAACAGCCAGAGCGTAATACAACGAAAACTTTATCACACTCTGTTGCACGTTTTCACTTCAGACCGTGCTCATCACGTTCCACCAAAGATCACACAGATCACAAAGTCCACAAAGCGGGATTCAATACCGTTTTATCACACAGATCACAAAGTCCACAAAGCGGGATTCAATACACTCATACCGTTTTCAACCCACTATCATTCTTATAGTTTTTTGATCAGAAAAATCATTTCCCGTAGTCTGATAGCTCTCCCCAGAGGCGTTACAGTAAAGTAAGGTATTTAAACTAAGTTTTGGAAAACTGAAATCAATTTGTGCTATTTATCGCCTTGCGTTATTTACCGCGTTGCGCTATTTATCTCCTTTTAAAAATAACACTTGTGATTTGAGTTACATGGGCGTACACGGACGCTCCGTTGCGTAATATACGCTGCGTGCGTCGGCCTCTGGGTTGCGTACGCAAGTCTCAGTCCTTTGTTAGAGACACGTGTACGCAAAGCAAAGATCCACTGTAACACAACTTATACGTTTATCAATGTAGATGATCCTCGATCATCTACCGCGCACCACACTGACCTCCTCGTCTCTCAGGCAAAGCTGTGTATTTGTCTATACTTTAACTATATTACCTTTACTCAAACTATTGAAATAGCGGCAAATCTCTCTTAGCACTTTTATCAACTATAAAACTGGCAACCAGGAGAGTGATATACGAAAATACACAAATGAAAAAGAAATGCAGATATATATATGTGCGTGCGTGTGTACGCAAGACAGAAAAATAAACAGTTTTAAAAGACACTAGCGTGTTGTTCTTACCTCCGGTTCCCGGATTCCTTCAGCACCCCTTACTAAGTGAAACAGACGCTTATCCCGTCAGCACTACGAGGAATATAACCTCCCGCCCTTTGCTGATGGATAATGTCTGCTGAATTTACCTAGTGCAGATATGTGAAGGACGGGCGAGCCGCCAATTGATAAAGCTAAATATTTATCTTATATAAAACCCTTTGTGAGGTCTAAGAACACTGTACGCTATTTACGTATGAAGTACCGTAAGGGTACGCTTGTTGCGTAACAATCGCTTAGCCGTGGTCGAGACGCTCAAGCGTCACGTTCGCTCACGGCCAAGAGATCACAGGCAGGCACGCTATTGGCTGCTGACTAACGTAATGGTTCACTATAGCGTAACGGACGCTGTATCGGGAGCGGGCTGCTCGAGCGATACAGACGCTCACGAGAATACGCTGTTGGTATCGGGCACACTTATAGGTGAGCGACTACCGTAATGCTACGCTATCAGCGTAGCGGACGCTCGAGACCACAAGGAGATCACGAGCGGCGCAGACGCTCACAATGTTAAACCTTTATATCTAAACCATAAACAGTATATTATGCAGTAAAACCTTAGTGTAGTGATAGTGTGTAGATGCAACCTTGTGTAACCTGATTAACTTAGAAGCTGTTTGAGCGTCACCGACGCTCTGAGATTACTTAACACTATATAGAAAATACACGGATACCTGGGCTTAGGGTCTAACGCCTTATATATATATTATGGATATTACTTGCAAAAGAATTAACACAATACAAGTCATACACTACAATATAACATAGACTAACTAACCAGATAACTACACAGGAAATACAATACAATACAATTACGTTTTAAGGGAAAATAAGAGGGAAAGAGGAGAAGAGAGAGAGAGAGAGAAAGATATGGCCCATAAACAACAAGGAAAGACAATATGATTGCGGAGAAAACTTACGCACAAAGGAAACGATCGCATGCGCCTCTGGACATCCAGCTCCCGATTTTCAGCAATGAGAACCGTTGAAGAGTGAGCTGGATGTGATCGGCTTGTCTATTTATGCCCCACACACAATACAATTCAATGGTCCCTACAATCTCATTGTTCATTGGACACAGGAATTCCTCCTCGCACTATAACAAAAGGTCATAGGTTGATTCATACAGGTGGGCTGTGACTATTTCCAACAGCTCAGGTGGGAGGGAAACTGGGTTTCCCGCCGCATGGATAATTAAGTGCAAATAATAGTAAATGTTCATAAACTTCTTATGTCCATAACTATTCGCACGAGCGATTAATCCGCTTCAAACCAACACCGGGATATTGCTAATTAAAAACTCTTCCGATGGATACTAAACACCACTGTATTACTCCTGTCTGACCCTTCGTATCAAACAAAGGGGGATTTCTCTGTTCATGAACATTCTACATTAACCAAACTTTCAGAATCTATCAAAGGGACCATGGTCTACAAAATACATTATATAGTGAAAATATGTAACGATTGAGTCGCACGCTAAGATCACATAAACTCTACCGTAAATACGCATACCGTGCGCCTGCGGGTGCCCGCGACTGTGAGTATGCGCACGCACGGGAGAGCGTACGCATGCGCAGCGCGGACGTGTATGAGGTGCAAATATGGCAGTGTGTATAGAGATATTTTTCTGACTTTGACAGGGGAATTTTGTTTCAAGGAAGAAATACTATGGAAAAATGGGAGGTATTAAAAACGCTGCTTGATAACTATACTTGTCAATTGATTCCCATGGGCAGCAAATGAAGGAGAAAAGCTAGTAGCAAATCAAAGTAAATTAAACCCCCAAAAGTTTTTTAAATACATCAACAGCAAAAGATTCAAGAAGGAGAGCATAGGCCCTTTAAAGGACAAGTTGGGCATCTTAATCAAAAATAATAATAACATAGCAGAAAACTTAAATGAGTTTTTCTCATCTGTATTCACAAGGGAGGACCAGATGGTGGGATTAACGCTGAACCTCAGCAATGATAATGTCCCAATGCTAAGTGCTTGTTTAAGTGAGGAAGTAGTCTGTGACCGATAAAAAAAAAAAAGGATTAATAAGTCACCTGGTCCCAATGGAATTTACCCGAGGGTTCTCATGGAACTACACTCCGAGCTAGCAAGTCCACTATCTTTGATTTTTATTGACTCACTTATATCAGGCATGGTTCCCAAAGACTGGCGTATAGCACAAGTTGTGCCGTTATTCAAAGGGAAGTAAATCTGAACCGGGTAATTATAGACCAGTAAGCCTTACATCTATAGTGGGGAAAGTACTGGAAGGTATTTTAAAAGATAGAATACAGAATTTCCTGGAAGCCAATAAGGTTATTAATAGTAACTAACATGGATTTGTGAAGGATAGATCATGTCAAACAAACTTATTAGGCTTTCATGAGACAGTTAGCGCTAACCTAGATCAGGGCATGAAGGTGGATGTAATCTTTTTAGACTTTGCTAAAGCTTTCGATACAGTACCGCACATGAGACTTATCTATAAGTTACAAGAACTGGGGCTAGGGAGCACAATATGCACTTGGGTTAGAAATTGGCTGGATAATAGGGAGCAGCGAGTAGTGGTAAATGGAACTTTTTCAAATTGGACTGAAGTACTATGTGGCATGCCACAAGGGTCTGTACTTGGACCACTATTGTTCAACATTTTCATAAATGATTTAGAGGTAGGTCTAGAGAAGATGGTGTCAATTTTTGCAGATGATACCAAACTGTGTAAGATTATAAATTCGGAGGGGGATACTGAGTCTCTTCAGAATGATCTATTTAAACTAGAAACTTGGGCTGCAAAATGGAGAATGAGGTTCAATATAGACAAGTGTAAGGTAATGCACTTTGGTAGTAAGAACAAAAATACTACCTACATACTAAATGGGGGAAAATTAGGGGATTCTGTACTGGAAAAAGATTTAGGTGTTCATATAGATAACAAACTCAGCAGCAGTACCCAAAGTAGGATTGCAGCAAATAAGGCAAGCAAGGTATTAGCATGCATAAAACAGGTAATTGATGCAAGGGATGAGAGGGTTATAATCCCATTATATAAATCACTTGTGAGGCCACATCTCGAATACTGTGTACAATTTTGGGCACCATACTACAAACAGGATATTCTAGAACTAGAAAAGGGTCAGAGACGGGCGACCAAATTGATTAAGGGGATGGAGACACTAGAATATGAGGAAAGGCTTGCTAATCTAGGCATGTTTACACTGGAAAAGAGGAGATTAAGAGGGGACATAATTAACATTTACGATTATATAAGGGGATAATACACAGTTTGCGGGGGATCTGTTTTTAGTAAGATCAACACAGAGTACGCATGGACATCTCCTTAGATTAGAGGAGATTTCACACAATACATATTTGGAATTCCCTGCCTGAGAGCGTAGTAATGGCGAACTCATTCATTACTTTTAAGAATAGGCTAGATAAATTCCTAATGGATAAGGATGTATGGGGTGATGGTAGGTAAATCACGCACTATAGAAAAAATAAATCAATAAGAGGAATAAACATAATGGCCAACATTCACAACAGATAAAATGGTCCTAAAAATAATACAGTGTAGGACAGTGGTTCTCAAACTCGGTCCTCAGGACCCCACACAGTGCATGTTTTGCAGGTAACCCAGCAAGTGCACAGGTGTATTGATTACTCACTGACACCTTTTAAAAGGTCCATAGGTGGAGCTAATTATGTCACTTGTGATTCTGTGAGGAGACCTGCAAAACATGCACCGTGTGGGGTCCTGAGGACCGAGTTTGAGAACCTGTGGTGTAGGAGACCACTAATAGATTGAAATCGATGGACAAATTGTCTTTTTTCACCTCAGAAACTATGTAACTATATGTAACTAGGGGGTGGGTTAGGCTGTGAGGAGGGAAGGTTAGGTTTAGGCTATGAGGAGGGAGCTTGGGCTGCGGAGAGGAAGGGTTAGGGTTAGGCTACAGGAAAGGTTATGCTTAGGCACTAGGGGGTGGGTTAGGCTGCAGTGGTGGAGGGTTAGGGTTAGACTGTGAGGAGGGAGGGTTAGGCTTAGGCTGCGGGGAGGGTTAGGGTTAGGCTACGGGAAGGGAGGATTAGGCTTAGGCACTAGGGGGTGGGTTAGGCTGCAGTGGTGGAGGGTTAGGGTTAGACTGTGAGGAGGAAGGGTTAGGCTTAGTCTGCGGGGAGGGTTAGGGTTAGGCTACGGGAAGGGAGGATTAGGCTTAGGCACTAGGGGGTGGGTTAGGCTGCAGTGGGGGGGGGGGGGGGGGTTACAGTTAGGCTATGAGGAGGGAGGAATAGGCTGTGAGCAGGGCCGGTGCTAGGGTGTTTGGCGCCCTCTTGCAAACTACAAAATTGCGCCCTCCCTCCGTTAACTTAGAAAGGGACTGCGTCTATCACAAAAGAGGGATGTGGTCTCACAAGGAAGGAGTGTGGACACACAATAGCACCTCACAATAGTTGCTCCAATTCAAATTACGCCACACTGTAGCACAATCTTATTCACATTATACTGCACGTAGTCCCCATGATTCATATGACACGACATAGGGGGATATTCAAGTAGGTCGGCTTTTTCGCCTAGGTGAAAAAATAGGACTTGTTGCAATTTTTAAGGTGAATGTGGATTCACCCTATTCAATAGCAGGGCCGATGTTTTGCCTAGGTGAAAAATTCAGCAAGAGCAAAAAAAATGTGGATTGGCGAATTCACATGTTTTCTCACCTGCGCCGGTGAAAAGGCTGGCCGTTTTTGATGATTTTGAGGCATTTTTCGACAATGCCTTTTCACACAAAAAAAAGTGAAAAGGCATTGGCGAAAATGCCTTTAAAATGGGCGAAAACGGCCCGAAACTGAATAGGCAGGGGGCAAATTCAACAGCTCGGAGATTACGCTGATGGGGAGTTAGAAGGAAGGTGAAGGCAGGGGCGCTGACAGGGGAGTTAGAGGGAGAGTGAGAGCATGGGCGCAGACGGGGTGTTAAAGGGAGGTTGAAGACAGGGGCACCAGTGGCGGATCCAGGGGGGGGCACTCGGGCGCATGCCCCCCCTGTCATTTGTGGCCTTCTGTCCCCCCTCCCCCCCGGCGCTGGCGCCGCACAGGGAGATGACGGGCGCCCGCTGAGATTGTGTTACCAGCGGGCGCCCGTCTCCCTGCACAGCGGCAGCCGGAGGCAGGAGCTCAGTGCTGAGCTCCGGCTTCCGG
The DNA here is from genome assembly GCF_028390025.1 of Pseudophryne corroboree. Lineage (NCBI taxonomy): Eukaryota > Metazoa > Chordata > Amphibia > Anura > Myobatrachidae > Pseudophryne > Pseudophryne corroboree. The sequence continues at coordinate 423,950,440 of NC_086448.1, forward strand.
CGCTGTCACTGTGCGCCGTTGCGCTATGGGAGAGACGTCAGACATGACGTCTCTCTCATAGTGCTGACTGAGGAGCGGACGCCCAGGGAGGAGGAGGACTGCAGCGGCCTGGTAGCGGGAACGGGGCTCGGTAAGTATGAGGTTTTTTTCTTCCTTGATGCAGCGGGGGCATCTACTGGGGGCAAACTACGGGGGACATTACTACTGGGGGGGCATCAACAAGGGGCATTACTACTGGGGGGGCAAACTACTGGGGGCATTATAACTGGGGGGCATCTACTGAGGGCATCACTACTGAGGGGTCATCTATTGGGGGCAGCTACTGGGGGACATTTTTACTGGGGGCCATCTACTGGGGGCATTACTACAGGGGGGTCATCTATTGGGGCAAACTTGTAGGGGGCATTATTACTGGGGGGTCATCTATTGGGGGCAGCTACTGGGGGCATTATTACTGGGGGGCATCTACTGGGGGCATTACTACTGGGGGGTCATCTATTGGGGGCAGCTACTGGGGGACATTTTTACTGGGGGCATTATTAATGGGGGGCATCTACTGGGGGCATTACTACTGGGGGCAAACTCCTAGGGGGCATTACTACTGGGGGCAAACTACTGGAGGATATTATTACTGGGGGGCATCTACTGGGGGCAAACTGCTGTGGGACATTATTACTGGGGGGGCATCTACTGGGGGCAAACTGCTGGGGGACATTATTACTGGGGGGCATCTACTGGGGGCAAACTACTGGGGGACATTATTACTGGGGGGCATCTACTGGGGGAAAACTGCTGGGGGACATTATTACTGGGTGGCATCTACTGGGGGCAAACTACTGGGGGACTATTACTGGGGGCCAACTACAAAGGTGCTAACTACTGGCAGCGTAACTACAGGGGCATTACTACTGGCGGCTTAACTACATTGGCATTACTACTAGGGGGCTAAACTACAGGGGGGCCAAACTACTGGGGGCTTAACTACAGGGGCCAAACTACTGGGGGATAACTACAGGGGCCAAACTACTGGGGGCATTACTACTGAAGGCTAAGCTACATGGGGGCATAACTACAGGGGCTAAACTACAATGGGGCAAACTACAGGGGGCATTACTACTGGTGGCATTACCACTGGGAGGCTAAACTAAAGGGGGGGGGGGGTAAACTACTGGGGTCATAACTGCAGGGGAATTACCACTGGGGGCATAATGACTGGGGGCATTACTACAGGCAACATTACTAATGGGGGCAATACGGGCATTGCAAAAGGGGCACCATTACTATGGGGTCTATATAAGGGGCACTACCAGTACAGTGGACATTGCATAATGAGCGCTACAACTGTGGGTATTGTATAAAAAGTGCCACCTCACATGCACCGAAGCCGCACGCAAATGTACTTGCCCCTTCCATGGTGCCCCCCCTATCATTTTCTTCTGGATCCGCCCCTGAGGGGCACTGAGGGGGGAGTTAAAGGAAAGGTGAGGGCACCCTGAGGGGGGAGCTACAGGGAGGGTGAGGGCAGAGGCACTGAGGGGGGAGTTACAGGGAGGGTTAGGGCAGGGGCGCTGAGGGTGGAGTTACAGGGAGGGTGAGGGTAAGGATGCTGAGGGGGGAGTTACAGGGAGGGTGAGGGTAGGGACGCTGAGGGGGGAGTTACAGGGAGGGTGAGGGCATCCTGAGGGGGGAGGTACAGGGACAGTAAGGGTAGGGGCACTGAGGTGGGAGTTACAGGGAGGGTGAGGGCAGGGACGCTAAGGGGGGAGTTAGAGGGAGGGTGAGGGCACCTTGGGGGGGATGCCAAAGGGATGGTAAGGGTAGGGGCACTGAGGGGGGAGGTTCAGGGAGGGTGAGGGCTGGGACGATGGGGAGTAGTTAGAGGGAGGGTGATTACAAAGCTGTGACAAAGCTGCGGAAAGCTGTGACAAAGTGCGCATGCGCAGATGGCCAGGGGGAGTGCAGCGCAGCACAGACTGAGCGCAATGGTGATAGGAGAACTCTGTAGTGGCCGCGGCGGTGATGAGGAGGGAGAAGAGAAAGCAGATGGGGAGCTAAGGGGCAGCAGGGCGATGACTACTCAGATCCCAGTGAAAACGGCAATTAACGCGGTGGCGGAGGTTAGTACATCCTACCCACAGAGAGGTGACAAGAGAGAGAGAGAGGAGAGGACGAGAGAGAAAGAGAGGGAGGATGAGAGAGGGAGGTGAGGACGTCAGCCACTCACCCTTGGCAGATCACCTTTCCCTGTTGATAGTGAGCTCTTTCAAGCTGCTGATGCTGCAGCTGGCCCTGCTGCTAGGGTCCAGGTTCGGGACTGCCTGGGTGACGTGTCTCATTAGGGCCAGGGACTCAGGCAGATGCGTGGGTGGACAGCCATGTGTTGAGCCACACACCGTCGCCCAACGCCGTGGTGCTTCTCCTCCTCCTCCTTCTCTCTTACCGGTGCACCCTTCATTTGGCCTCCTGCTGCACTGGCTCCGGCACCCCTAAACCATGCTCCAGCCTCCCATTGTCACGGGCGCTGCCATGTTGCTGTGGATCAGCTGATCGCAAGTCCTCCAACCACAAGCATTGGTTACTCACATGACTCCGCTGTCCAATGGATAACCAGCAAGGGGGATAAAAGGGATAAACCGAGCTCTGGCAAATTGCCTAGAACAACTTCGCTATCTCAGCTGCGTTCAGGCTCAGACTCCAGTGTTCAACTTATGTTCCTGTTGTCTTGTTTATTACCAGCGATTCCCAGTTCCAGCAGTATTACCAGCACTGTGATTCAGCTCCAAGTATTTCACCTACATTAAGAGCTGGCAGCATTTGCCAGCTCAGTGTTTCCATCATTAAGTACTCGCAAATATATTGTGATTCCAGGAGCTACGTTTCCTCTACAGTGTATTCTAGAGTGTGTTGCTATTCCAGTCCCAGAGCAATCCACCCAGTGTCTGCTTGTGTGTACTGCAGTTCCAGCTGTCTCTCTGGTTCCAGTCCAGTCCAGATATATCTGCTTCCAGGCTGACTCCAGTTCTAGCTGTATCTCCGATTCAGGTATATCTGCTTCCAGGCTGACTCCAGTTCCAGCTGTCTCTCCGGTTCCAGTCTGGTTCAGGTATATCAGCTTCCAGGCTGACTCCAGTTCCAGCTGTCTCTCCGGTTCCAGTCCGGTTCAGGTATATTCGTTTCCAAGTTCTGACTCCAGTTCCAGTTGTTTCTCTGGCTCCGGACCGGTTCAAGTTAAACTGCTCCAAAGCGAACTCCAATCCCAGTTGCCTCACCGGTTCCAATCCGGTTCAGGTTAATACTTCTTCTTGCTGTAATCTGTCCAAGTTACTTCCTAGACTTTGGTCAAACCTAGACTGTTACTAGTCCAATTGCAAAATTCCTTCCATGCAAATCCTCAATAAATATTCCCAAAGATATTAGTATATCTCTGTGTTCCTCGAGCGCAAGACGTACCTACGTCCACCGAGTTTCTTGCACTGTGTGCCTTCCATGGAATCACGCTTAAATTCAAACTTGGGTTCACAAAATACCAGAGTGCTGCCAATATGCACTAATTGTGCCAATGGTACTTTGGATAAGGGTGACAAATTAGCAGAAAAGCATAGAACAATTTTGCAACAGTAAAAAAGAAACAATAAAATTGTTTCTCCCTATAATTCATTCTCAGGGCACAAAAACCATTGAATGCCCAATAAAGCTTCATGCAAAGAGCATAAAAGAATTCTGCAGCAGTACAAAAAAAATACTTAATTTCCTTTACAGAATATTATTTGCTGGGCATAATTACCATTACATTTGGTATGGCTTCTATGTGTCTTATAGAGAATGATAACACCATGCAAATGGCACTTCTACTTTTAAACAGTGTGCGGCAGGCCGCAGTGAACAAGTTAATGAGAGTATGACATTGTTCAGCAGGAATAGGAAAAAGAAAGATAGTGTGTGATAGCCTACGGTATGCCTTGCTGTCCCTCACTGGAAAAGGGACATACTCATCGGAGCTGAAGGGGTTAACCAGCCGGCGGGTTGCTAGGCAATGCCGGCCGGTAGGAAGAAGATGAGGACCGAGGAGAGCTGAAAAACTGAGCCCTGTAAGGGTGAGAAGCGGGTTGTGTGCTGACAGAGGAGTGGAGACATGCGGCGCTGCTGCGGAGCGGGACGGCGTGAGAGAGGCACCGCAAGAAGGAGCTGCAGGACAAGGGAGAGGGTGGTGTGCGGCCCTAGCAGACTGAGTGCGGCCCCAAGGATGGGACCAAGCGGCGCCCATGACTGCAGGTGCAAGAGAGAGGCCAGTGGGGAGTGGAGCCCCAGTGAGGAGCTGTGGAACAGGAAGCCACAGTACTGTCTGTCCTTCAGCCCCCCTCCTTTCCCCCCTGTTAACCAAGGGACACTTTGTAAGAGGAGTAGAAGATGCCTTGGCCGGGGCTGCGGATCCCTAACAAATATGCATCCTCTGCAGCCAGAGAAACTTTATCAAGTGTAGCACTCTGAGTTACCACCGTACTTCAGCCGTGCACCCACAAAGCCACTACCTGACTCACCGCCTACATGGTCCCGGGGCCCCAACCAGGGACAGTGTCTTAAGCTATGCCAAAACCCCCAGCCTTGATAGGCTGGTCATAGCCCGGCAGCCTTATGTAGCCAAAAGAAAGAACCGGGAGCAGGGCCGGCGCTAGAGTGTTTGCCCCCCCCCCCGCAATTGATAAATTTGCACCCTCCCATCCAAAAAAAGGAAACAGTGCGCACCGCAAAAAGGGGTGTGGTCACACAAGGGAGGAGCATGGCCACAATGGTGAACCGAGAGAAAGAGATAATAAAGGCGCTCATTTCATTATGACATTATAATGCCCTGAATTCTTTTACAACCAAGGAGTCAAATGGAAATTTAAGAATAAATATTTATTTATCAGAAAAAATAATAAATAAAAAACACTTTGTTTAGAGCAAGCTCATGTATAAAATACAGTGTATTATCCCTATCCTCACTGATAGACCACATATGTAGAAATATGGAACTCACATAAATTGCATGTATAATGTTTCAATAAACAATGAAAGCCATGAAGCTAACTGAATAGTTGATAGTCCAAATGTAACAAACTGTTACAATGCTTATGAAACACTGTTACAAAAACGGCTGTAGAAAGGCGTTTTCCTGTTGAGTATAACACAGTTACTTAGTATATATTAATTGCTGATAGCAGATGTAGGCTCTAAAATATATATCAGTCCGTTATGGGAATCACCTCAAAGTTCAAAAAGACGGTATATAGGCAGCAATAGAATATTAGGTTACCTTGCCAATAGGGCTGGTAAACCCGAGCGTCCTCGGGTGAGTCCAAAGTGTGCCCAATATATTGTGAAGCTAGAGGGTTCGTGGCTTATATGTCCGTGCTGATGTCCATTAATGAAACATGTGAGTGTTCTATTGTGAGCTCCTTAAATAGAGCACATATAGTTACAGGAGTCATCTTTGAAAAAGTCACGGGTTGCGTGACGAAACGCGTCAGAACTCCTCCCCTATCTCACTAATTGACCGCACAATTTGGGACACATTTACTGTTGCCTCACTCCATCTGATACAGCAGTGGGCGATATGAGACAGGACACGGCCGGTGTATGTGCTCCGTGCGGCTGCCTAAACTGTTCACATCAGCCTCTCTCCCTCTGACTACCAACAGACGGCGCACGTCCAGGGAGTATAGGAGGAGATCTACGTGCAGCTGGATCCTTGCGGCGGCTTCCATTCAATCAGCCACATACCTGCTCTTTCCCCACATTCTGCAGCGGGTGGTGCACGCCCAGGGAAATCGAGCTAACCATCAGCAGCGGGATCCCTGTCAGCACAGACATATAAGCCACGAACCCTCTAGCTTCACAATATATTGGGCACACTTTGGACTCACCCGAGGACGCTCGGGTTTACCAGCCCTATTGGAGAGGTAACCTAATATTCTATTGCTGCCTATATACCGTCTTTTTGAACTTTGAGGTGATTCCCATAATGGACTGATATATATTTCTGCTGCGGGGGTACACTAGGCTCCACAAGGATAGTCATTGGGGTGTAGAGTAGGATCTTGATCCGAGGCACCAACAGGCTCAAAAGCTTTGACTGTTCCCAGAATGCATAGCGCCGCCTCCTCTATAACCCTGCCTCCCTGCACAGGAGCTCAGTTTTGTAGTTGGTGCCGCAGATGGGTTCACTATGGTATGCCGGCGGTCAGGCTCGCGGCGACCAGCATACCGGCGCCGGGAGCCCGACCGGGATCCCGTCAGTCGGCATACTGAAGACCACCCGCCGCAGATAGCAGGCACATAACAGAGGGGCTGCTCTGGGCAGCCCTAAGAAGAGCTTTTTTTGAGAAGAAAAGTGAAGACTTCAAGGGCTGTAGCTGTGTGTACATGTCTAGTGACATTCACTGCTGCGGCTCCATCTCTCCTCAGCGGCGCTGTACACTCCTGAGCCCTGGTTGCCGGGTAACTACAGCAGGAGGCTCCGGTTTTCTTCTGAGTCAGGCACACACAACGGGGGCTCTCCGGGATCGCGTGGCCGCGCTTTGGGAGGTGGTGAGTGGGTCCCGCTCGCGGGACCCGTGCTTTATCGCGATCCGGTGCGGTCGGTGGGAGGTGGGCCGCGCGCGCTGGCGGTGGACACTGTGGCAGTTCAGGCGATCCCACTAGATCACCAGGGCATGGGTGCAGGTCAGGTTTTCTCTTAAAACCTTAACCTCACTCGCAAGAGTGGGTATGCCACGCGCTTGACAGAGTTGATTCTCCTCTAGCAGCTGAAAAAAATTGGAACGTCACTCCAAACTGAACACAATATGCAATTGTACTCTAGGTACCAAAGACAGCGCTTAGTAATACACAAAATAAAAATTAAAAATTAAAAGTAAAACAGATATATGCAGACAGGTGGAAAGGATCAATCAATATTTATCCAATTCAATATCTATTTGGTCGGTTTAAAATGCTTTGTTACACATATAAGGGCATTTATGTGAACAAGTTAAAACATGACTGACTTTGACCATACTAGTGGACCGTGTGGCACTACTATCCAGGATATTTGGACGGTGGACCTTCTTCAGAACAAGCCTGGGACTCTCTCTGACGACCTTTCCATTGCTAAACGGAGAACCTATTTCCCCCAACCGGTGTGTTGAAATCTCTTCATGCTGAGACATCACCAGGGAATGTGACATTTGGTTCCACCGGGATCGGTAACTATTAATGGAGAGACTTACCATTCATACCCAGGAAACATAGGTCCACCAACCACTGGTTATTTATTAGTGCCCTGCACACGATCACCCAGCTTGCTTCAAGTCAGTCATGTTTTAACTTGTTCACATAAATGCCCTTATATGTGTAACAAAGCATTTTAAACCGACCAAATAGAAATTGAATTGAATAAATATTGATTGATCCTTTCCACCTGTCTGCATACATCTGTTTTACTTTTAATTTTTAATTTTTATTTTGTGTATTACTAAGCGCTGTCTTTGGTACCTAGAGTACAATTGCATATTTCTCTTAAAACCTTTTTTGTGTGTAGCCCGCAGTACCTGGTCTTTTTGCCAGCAGAGGGGATCAGTACGTAATCCCGCTGGACGGGATCCCGGCGGTCGAAATACCGACGGCGGAATCCCGACCACACAATCCCGACAGCGGTGGCGAGCGGAACGCAGCCCCTTGCGGGCTCGCTTCGCTCGCCACACTGCGGGCACGGTGCCTCGCTACGCTCGGCACACTATTATATTCTCCCTCTATGGGTGTCGTGGACACCCACGGAGGGAGAATATGTCGGGATTGTGGCGGTCGGGATTCCGGCGTCGGTATTTCGACCGCCGGGATCCCGTCCAGCGGGATGTTGACCGCATCCCCAGCAGAGGCGGTAAGGCTTAGACCTGGAGCCCCTCCCCAGCCCCAGGGCACCAGTTCCAGCAAATGTTCCCGCCCTGGAGCTGCATATCTGTCTCTCTCTCACTCCCTGTCAGTGTTTGGGTGCCATTTCTCTCCGTTACACTGTTCCTGGGACTGCTTGGGCAAATCCTCCTTTGTAAAGCCACCTGGTTGACAGCGCTGTGACTTTACATGACACTTAAGTATTCTACATGTCAATTAGACAGTGTTAGTTAAGAAAGAGTGCATTTAGTCAGGGTTCTCTGATACAAGTACCCTGTGACATACATCCAGTTCTTACTGTGCAGTGTTATATCTATTGACTACATAGCTATATACATAAGCTGGTCCAGTGCAGTATTATTGTTAGTAATAACCTCTGCATTGTATAACTGTGACTATATGTGTGTGCATTAGCTTGCTGAGTGGTTTCCATTTTGTGTCTCTCACTCAACTTGCTATCTCTATATTCTATAACCTGAGGGGGCTTGGTGCGTCAGGTTTTATAATTATATAGGATTTTCACAAGATATACTTTAATACGTATTTTTCTCTGTGATTTTAGTCACCATAGCTCTCCTGTGTCCCTGCTTATGCTGACTACACTGCGCAGAGGTTTGGGCAAGAGGTATTGTGCTGCTGACAATTGTACTGTGTTACCTGATACTGCAAGTTATATCATGTCTGCTTCTGAAGGTAACGGTTCTGGGGCTGAACACACTGCCGATGTTGCTGAAGCCACAGATCCCTATGAGGAGACCATAGCAGCTATGGGCTCTGGTTCTGGGGGCTCCTTGCCCCCCAGTGGGACTGTGGCAACTGGGGGGCATAATGACCCACCGTGGGCTACTTTTTCCACGCTTCTACATACGCTAGTTACTAAACTAACACCCCCTATGGGACCTCCTATGCTGGTGCAACCGAATGTGGTCCCTGCAGCTAACCCGCCGTGGGCGGATAATTTGTCTGCTCAATTAAAGAAGTTGAACCAGTCCTTGACTACTAAAAAGTCTGACCCTCGCTCGCCTAAGACCAAGGGGTCCTCTAAGCGAGCTCTTATCTCCTCACAATCCACTGCTGTCACTGACACCTCATCTGATGAAGATGGCGCTTACACTGACCCCACAGATTCTGACGCAGATACTGCTGAGGGGGAGGGTAGTTCACATGTGGATGTTCCTGATCTTTTGGAGGCTATTAAGTTGATTTTACAGATTACGGATGATCCCGAGCCATCCGCCCCTCCTAAGAAACCAGATAGGTTCAAGCGTCAGAAGGTGATTAAATAAGTTTTACCTCACTCTGACCACCTAGTGGATATACGTCAGGATCCCTGGGGAAACCCGGGAAAGAAGTTTGTGCCTCAAAAGAAGATGCTGGCTCGCTATCCCCTCGCGCCAGAGCTGTCTAAAAATTGGGAAACGCCTCCTCCAGTAGACTCACATGTGGCTAGGATGGTGGTTTCCTCAGCTCTACCTGTCACTACCGTCACGTCTCTGAAAGAGCCTACGGATAAAAGTGTGGAGGGATCCCATGTTGCTGCACAAAGGCCCACTATTGCAGCAACATGGGCTGCAGAAGCTATTGAAGCATGGGCCCTAGAGTTAGAAGCTGAAATCTCTTCTGACCAGGCTAGACAATGCTTGTCATATATTGTCACAGCTTCTCACTATATTAAAGAGGTGGCTTCTGATGCCGGTATCCTAGCAGCCAAGGCCTCTACTACATCAGTCCTGGCTCGCCGGATATTGTGCCTGAGATTCTGGTCTGTGGATCTGGACTCTAGAAAAACCCTGGAGGTACTCCCTTTCAAGGGAGATATTCTGTCTGGGGAGGACTTAAATAAGATAGTGACTGTCTTGGCTACTGCCAAAACTGCCTGTCTGCCAAGTACCGCTCCTTCTGTGTCGAAAGCTAAAGGTACGTCCTTTCGCTCCTTCGTCCTTCAGGTAAAGCAAAAGGTCAGGCGTACAGCAAGCAGGGCCGCACTTCCAAACCTGGTAAGCCGAAGCCCAAAAGAGCCTGGGCTGCCCGTCAGCCAGCTTCCAAGACCGATAAGCCTGCCGCATGACGGGGCGGGCCTCCCCCTGGGGGACCCCAGGGTGGGGGGCCAGCTTCTAGGGTATACTCAGGAATGGTTGAAGACCACTTCAGATGCCTGGGTACGGGAAGTCATCACTCGAGGTTACGCCATAGCCTTCAAAAACCGACCCCCTCATCGATTTTGCCGGACAGACGTCCCGTTGGACCAGACAAAGGCAAACACTCTACATTCGGTGGTACAGACCCTCCTGGATACAGGAGTCGTAGTACAGGTGCCTCTTGCTCAGAGGGGCCGGGGGTACTATTCTCCGCTGTTTCTGGTCCCGAAACCGAATGGGTCCTCCCGGTCCATTCTCAACCTCAAGGCATTGAACAGGTTTGTGAAAGTTTCCAAGTTCCGTATGGAAACCCTTCGCTCTATAGTTCTGGCCTTGGAAAATGGGGACTACATGGTCTCCCTGGACATACAGGATGCTTACCTGCATATTCCTATAGCAGTGTCACATCAGCAATACCTGAGGATTGCGATTGGCAAACTCCATTACCAGTTTCGGGCGTTACCTTTTGGTTTAACTACGGCTCCGCGAGTCTTCACCAAAGTTATGGCGGTGATGACGGTGGTACTCCGCCGTCAAGGGGTCAGGATACTGCCGTATCTGGACGACTTGTTAATCCTGGCAAATTCCCCAGAACTTCTCCTACGTCATTTGGATATGACTGTCCGGTTTCTACAAGCCCACGGGTGGCTCATCAACTGGAAGAAATCCTCCCTGGTCCCTGCTCAGAGCATGGTGCACCTGGGAGCGCTATTGGACACTCACAACCAGCGGTTGTTCTTGTCTCAAGAGAAAGTCCTGAAGCTTCATGACAGTATTCGTCGCTTCCTTTCTCGTCCGCAAGTGTCGATACATTCGGCGATGCAGGTGCTGGGCCTCATGGTGTCAGCATTCGACATGGTGGAATATGCTCAATTCCATTCTCGCCCCCTCCAGAGGCTGATTCTAGCCAAGTGGGATGGCCTGCCTCACCGGATAAGGTCTCACATGATGTCATTGACTCCGGAGGTCCGTCTGTCGCTGCACTGGTGGCTGCAGGACCAACGATTGTGCAGGGGCCGTCCCTTCTGGATATCCGACTGGGTCCTGTTGACGACAGATGCCAGTCTAAGAGGTTGGGGCGTGGTGCTGGAGCAACACTCCCTTCAGGGTCGGTTGACCAAGGAGGAATCTCTCCTCTCGATCAACATTCTGGAATTGTGGGCGGTCTTCAATGCGTTGAACCTGGCCCAGCATTTAATTCAGAACCGTCCTGTTCAAGTACAGTCGGACAACGCCACCACAGTGGCTTACATAAATCATCAAGGCGGCACTCGAAGCCGTTTGGCAATGAAGGAAGTCTCACGGATTCTACAATGGGCGGAACGCCATCTACCAGCTATATCGGCAGTATTAATTACGGGGGTCCTGAATAGGGAAGCGGACTTTTTCAGTTGTCAGGACGTACACACCGGAGAGTGGGGCCTCCATCCAGAAGTGTTTCAACTCCTAGTGGAAAAGTGGGGCCTTCCAGACGTGGCTCTGATGGCGTCTCGACACAATCACAAGGTTCCGGTCTTCGGAGCAAGGACAAGGGATCCTCAAGCAACATTCGTGGATGCGCTGGCGGTGCCGTGGAGGTTTCGGCTGCTGTACGTGTTCCCTCCGGTGTCACTCCTGCCCAGGGTAATTCGGAAGTTCAAGCAAGAAAAAGGAATTCTGCTTCTCATTGCTCCAGCGTGGCCCAGACGGCACTGGTTCTCAGACCTGCAGGGCCTATCGTCAGAGCGTCCAATTCTACTTCCACAACGCCCAGACCTCCTCGTTCAGGGCCCCTGTATCTACCAGGACCTAGCCCGGCTGTCTTTGACGGTGTGGCTCTTGAAGCTTCCATCTTGAGGGCTAAAGGGTTTTCTGAGGCGGTCATTCAAACTATGTTGCAGTCCCGGAAACCATCTTCTGCTCGGATTTACTATAGGGTCTGGCATTCTTACTTTATTTGGTGCGCATCTAACAATTATGATGCTTCCAAGTTTAGTATAGCTAAGCTGTTGGCCTTTCTTCAGCAGGGCCTGCACTTCAGTGGCGTGCGGTGAGGTCAGTGGCTGGTGAGGCACTGTAGCCATCATGTCCACCATGTCCCGCCAATGCCCGCTACTGCCCCCGAGTCGATGCCTGCGCCGAAGGTACACGTGCTCCCAGAAAAGTGAGTGTGGTCTCGCAATGAGGGTGAGGACTCACAACAAGGTGTACGGTCGTATGATGAGGAGAGGGTAATACCTTGGAAAGGCAGAGGGTGACAGGATAGAGATGGTGATGGGGCGACAGTGATGCAGGTGAGATGCAGTGGGTGACAGGTAAAGGGTGATAGAGAAAGGCAGTGGGTGAAAGGGAGATGGTGACACCAGGGAGAGGATGACAGCAGTGGGTGACATCAGGGAGAGGGTGACTGAGAAATGCCAGGGAGAGGCAGTGGGTGATGCCATGGAGAGGGTGATAGCGAGAGGGTGACGCCAGTGAGTGGGTGATAGCAGAGGGTGATGCCAGGGAGTTGGTGACAGGAAGAGGGTGACAGGGAGAAGGTGACAGCAGTGGGTGATGCCAGGGTGAGGGTGATGCCCGGTAGCTGGTGACAGGAAAAGGGTGACAGGGAGAAGGTGACAGCAGTGTGTGACGCCAGGGTGAGGGTGATGCCAGAGGGCTGGTGACAGGAAGAAGGTAACAGGGAGAAAGTGACAGAAGTGAGTGACGCCAGGGTGAGTGTGATGCCAGGGAGCTGGTGACAGGAAGAGGGTGACAGGGAGCTGGTGACGGAAAGAGGGTGACAGGAAGAGAGTGACAGGGAGCTTGTGACAGGAAGAGAGTGACAGGGAGAAGGTGACAGGAAGAGAGTGACAGGGAGAAGGTGACGGCAGGGTGAGGATGATGCCAGGGGGCTGGTGACAGGGAAGGTGACAGCAGTCGGTGCCAGATGTGGGTGACAGAGAGAGGGTGATGCCAGGGAGATGGTGACAGCAGTAGGTGACAGGAAGAGGGTGATGCCAGGGAGAGCATGACAGCAGTGGATGACAGTAGAGGGTGATGCCAGGGAGAGAGTGACAGCAGTGGGTGACAGTAGAGGGTGACAGGGAGAGGGTGATACTAGGGAGAGCCCATTCTGCCGGCGGGATCAGTACGAGATCCCGCTGGATGGGATCCCGGCGGTCGGAATACCGACACTGGGATCCCAACCGGCACAATCCTGACAGGGGGGCGAGTGCACCGCAGCCCCTTGCGGGCTCGCTGCGCTCGACACAGTAATTGATTCTCCCTCTATGGGTGTCGTGGACACCTACAGAGGGAGAATATGTTGGGATTGTGCTGGTCGGGATCACGGTGTCGATAATCCGACCGCTGGGATTCCGTCCGGCGGGATCTTGACCGCATCCCCTGCCGGCTTGGGTCCCTTGAATGCAGCATGGGTGAGCTCAGCCCATTACAAAGTGCCCCCCCCCTCCTCCCAAATCCCAGCCAGCAGCTGCAGCAACCCAACCCCACCCCCTTCCCCCTCCCCAGCAGGCTGGGCAGCATCAAGAGGTATTGCTACTAGCCCCTCACACTAATGAAGCACAATGTCCTCAGCAGTAAAACATTGCCCCTGCCTTAATTAGGATTTATTTATCAGCGCCCCCCCCCCCCCCCCCCGTAAATCCCAGCCAGCGCAACAACACCAACCCCCCTCCACCAGCAATCGATAACTAAGGATGTTGAACAAACCTCTTCCATTTGGCGTTTTTCCGCTCAGCACCCCGTGTACAGTGTGTCACAACTGAGGGCCTGAGCTGACGGGAGGCAGCCTCAGTTGTAGGGGCTGAGATGTACCGGAACCTGGGAGGTTGTATCAGACCCCTGGACATGTAAGTAACATGAATAATAACTGCCCGAAGGCGTGACCACGACAACTTGGATAAAAGTCAATGATGTTTATTATGACAACTCCGCAACACAGCAGCAGTAAAAGAAAACGTAAAAGTCAGCAAATAATAAATACAGTTCCTGGGTACTACAGGATGGCAGGAGCCACAGGGCACTGGTAGTGTGAGATAGTTCTTATGATCTTCTAGATGGAAAGTCCTTACCAGGCCCGACTGTAGCAATGGAGATAACCCAGGATTGTGCCAGCTGGTGTTCCAGGAAAAGCTGGGTTGCTGAAGGTAAAACAGCTGCTGTGGATACTGGCTGGAACCAGACTGTTGTTAGCACGGAGTGGATACTGGCTGGAACCAGTTAAATAATAAATGAACTTGGGAGCGATGAAATATGAACTGAAATGTAGAACTTGAGAGCGGAGAAATAATAATACCGGTGGAGAGTGGTAAAGTGTAGAAAGGACACCGGCCCTTTAAGGGAAGCTGTACTCTGCTGGAAGCTGAGCTGGAAGCAGGTAATGTTGTAGCTGGAAACAGATGAATCCACAATGGATTGGAGAGTCAGGCTACACCGCAGGTGGAATGCTGGTGCGGGTCTCTATGGTGGAAGTCTTGAGACAGGAGCTGGAACCTGGAAGACAATCACAGGAGAGAGACAAACAGGAACTAGGTTTGACAACCAAAGCACTGACGCCTTCCTTGCTCAGGCACAGTGTATTTATACCTGCAGCAAGGAAGGGATTGGCTAGGCAATTATGCAGATTAACAATACTGACAACAGATTGGAGGAAATGATCAGCTGACAGAATCCAAGATGGCTGCGCCCATGCAGACACTTGGAGGGAAGTTTGGTTTGTAATCCATGTGGTAATGAAAACAGTAATGGCGGCGCCGGCCACTGGAGACAGGAGACGCCAGGCTGACAAGTGCACATCCAACCACGCGGACACAGCGGAGGCCGCGGCTGACGTAATCGCCACTCTGACACTCTGCATGCAGAAGCTCAGGGACGGCGGCGGAGGCCGCGGGAGACGCCATGCCAGATGTAATAAGGCGTTACTGTGACAGCGTCTCAGAGAGACAGGAGAGGATGCAGGAATGTGAACATTAGGATAACAGATGGGATCCGGTCCTGGAGCGCTGAGCCAGCCTTAGGAGGCATCTGATGGGTAAGAAATGGCGTCCAGATACCCGGATCGTGACACAGTGAGTGCAACACAGCGTGTCAGGAAGCCGGAGGAGCCAACAGAGGTGTGTGGATCGCGGCCCCTCCTTCCCCTCTGCCAGGACTGCGTTACTGGGGGACAGGCAGGGCAGAGGGTAGTGGGCGGAGTGTGTATCCCCCCCCCCTCCTGAATCTGCCCAATCACATCACTGTTAGTGACAGGGGCGTGCTTTCATACGGGCTGAAAGCACGCCCCTGTCACTGGTAAGTGCCGCTTTTGCTGTTTTCATTAATGGGCTTTCACTGCCCAATTCTTGGCTCCGCCCCCCGCTTCCGGTCCTTTAACATAGACAGTGGGAGGCACCGAGAGCGGTGCCTCCGCTACACATTTAAAACAGTTTTTATAATGAAAAAATAAAATAAAAAAATTATTAAAACAGTATAAAGACTAAAGCAGATACTTATGACACAGGACATGTGTCATATGTATCTTCTTAGCATTATAGTAATCATTAATGACAGGGGAGGCACTGCCTCCCCTGACTGCACGTCCCTGCTGGACTTAGGCCTGCGTCTGGCCTCCCTCAAGGTTCAAATATCTGCCTTGTTGGTGTGGTTTCAGAGAAAGATTGCGACCTTACCTGATGTACATACCTTTACTCAGGGTGTGTTGCGTATCCAACCTCCCTATGTCCCGCCTGTTGCTCCTTGGGACTTGTCGGTGGTTTTGGAGGCGTTACAAGAGTCTCCGTTTGAACCTCTTGGTTCAGCTGATCTTAAGTGTCTTTCCCTTAAGGTGGTGTTTCTGCTGGCTATTGCTTCAGCTAGAAGAGTGTTGGATTTGGCTGCCTTGTCTTGTAGTTCCCCATATCTGATATTTCACCGTGACCGGGTGGTTCTTAGGACTCGTCCCGGATACTTACCTAAGGTGGTTTCTTCGTTCCACCTTAACCAGGAGATTGTGGTTCCGGCACTTGTTTCTCCTGATCTGTCTCCCAAAGAGCGGTCTTTGGATGTGGTACGGGCTCTCCGTATCTATGTGAAGAGAACTGCTTCTATTAGGAAATGTGATTCTCTCTTTGTGCTGTATGGATTTCACAAACGGGGCTGGCCTGCTCACAAGCAAACTTTGGACAGATGGATTAGAATGGTGATTGCACATGCTTATGTGAGGGCTGGTCTATCAGCTCCTGCTCACATTACGGCCCATTCTACTCGGTCTGTTGGACCTTCTTGGGCGGCCCGCCGTGGTGCGACCCTTGAACAATTGTACAAGGGTTGGTATGGCATTAGCCGCTGACACTTCTCCTGTCGTGAGAGTGTGGTGTATGTGGCTACTAACCGTTGTCGTCTCTTTTCCTGCTACTGCATTGGGCTGGTTAACTAAAAACTGAGCTCCTGTGCAGGGAGGCGGGGTTATAGAGGAGGCGGCACTATGCATTCTGGGAACAGTCAAAGCTTTTGAGCCTGTTGGTGCCTCGGATCAAGATCCTACTCTACACCCCTATGTCTATCCTTGTGGAGCCCAGTGTACCTCGCAGAAAGAGTTTTAACAAAGGTAAGTTCTTACCATAAAACTCGTTTTTAGAGCCTACATCTGCTATCAGCAATTAATATATACTAAGTAACTGTGTTATACTCAACAGGAAAACACCTTTCTACAGCAGTTTTTGTAACAGTGTTTCATAAGCATTGTAACAGTTGGTTACATTTGGACTATCAGCTATTCAGTTAGCTTCATGGCTTTCATTGTTTATTGAAACACTATACATGCAATTTATGTGAGTTCCATATTTCTACATATGTGGTCTATCAGTGAGGATAGGGATAATATACTGTATTGTATACATGAGCTTGCTCTAAACAAAGTGTTTTTTATTTATTATTTCTTCTGATAAATAAATATTTATTCTTACATTTCCATTTGACTCCTTGGTTGTAGAAGAATTCAGGGCATTATAATGTCATAATGAAATGAGCGCCTTTATTATTTCTTTCTCTCGGTTCATCGAGCTCATTCAGGAGTATCACACAACTCCTTATAGAGGCGCACGTACATTTGACATTATTAATTCCTGGCTTAGGTTATTAGATCTGTTTACTGAGTAACTGTTAGACACAGGCGCAGCAATTTTTTCTATTGCACTATGGCCACAATGGTACCTACAATTCAAATAATGCCACATAGTATTATAATCTTATTCACCTTACCCAAAACGTAGTGCCCCTGATTCATATTACACCACATTGTATTCACGTTACGCCACACAGTACTAATCCTTATATACAATGTGCCCGGAGCAAGGGTATGTTTCAGTGCCCCCTCCTCTTTACGTGATTGGGGGCATGTTACTTTTGAAAAGAACAAGATATTTTAAAATTGGTGACAGGGGCAGTTCTAGACCTTGAGGAGCTCTGGGCAAAAATTTAATTTGCTGCCCGCCACTCTCAATATAGGGACAGTGCGTGTACAAAAATATAGGAACAGAATAGTACCAATTAACATTACACCGCACAGTTGTGTCCATTAGTCACATTACACCACACAGTAGTGTCTGCTATTCACATTACACCTCACAATACTGTCTGTTATTCACATTACACCTCACAGTAGCGTCCATTAGTCACATTACACTGCACAGTAGCGTCAGTTAGTCACATCACACTGCACAGTAGCGTCCGTGAGTGCCGTAACTAGGCACTTTAGCGCTGTGTGCAAGAAACGGCATTTGCGCCCCCCATGCAAGATAGGGGCAGTGCGCGCCCCTATATAAAAATATATAGGGGCATGGCTTCATGGGGAAGGGGCGTAGCCACAAAATAATACCAATTCATACTACGGTGCACAGTAGTCTCCATTATTCAAATTACGCCGCACAGTAGCGCCACTACACCAGGTACAGCCCCTTTTACACATTACGGCAGACAGTCCCCCTTTTTACACATTACGGCAGACAGCGTCCCCCTTTTACACATTATGGTAGACAGCGTCCCCCTTTTTACACATTGTGGCAGACAGCGTCCCCTTTTTACACATTACGGCAGACATCGTCCCCCTTTTTACACATTACGGCAGACAGTGTCCCCTTTTTTACACATTACGGCAGACAACGTCTCCCTTTTTACACATTACGACAGACAGCGTTCCTTTTACACATTACGGCAGACAGAGTCCCCTTTTTACACATTCCGGCAGACATTGTCCCCCTTTTTACACATTACGGCAGACAGCGTCCCCTTTTTACACATTATGGCAGACAACGTCCCCCTTTTTACACATTACGGCAGACAGAATAAATAGAAAAATAGATCTCTCCACACTGGCAGTCAGACTCCTCGTGCTGGCAGATCCCTCGGTGCAGGCAGGGGAGAAGGAGGAGGAGGGAGGGGAACTGGAGCTGCAGCAGCGCTATGTAATTGGTATAGGCACCGCTGCAGCAGTCACCTCTCCTTCTGTATTGGCTGCCCGCCGCCGTGAATGCTGGGATGAAGGAACCGCATCCCAGCATTCACAGCAGCGCCGGGCAGCCAATGCGGAAGGAGAGGGGACTGCTGCATCGGCACCTCTACCAATAATAATAATACCAATTCATACTACGGTGCACAGTAGTCTCCATTATTCAAATTACGCCGCACAGTAGCGCCACTACACCAGGTACAGCCCCTTTTACACATTACGGCAGACAGTCCCCCTTTTTACACATTACGGCAGACAGCGTCCCCCTTTTACACATTATGGTAGACAGCGTCCCCCTTTTTACACATTGTGGCAGACAGCGTCCCCTTTTTACACATTACAGCAGACAGTGTCCCCTTTTTTACACATTACGGCAGACAGTGTCCCCTTTTTTACACATTACGGCAGACAACGTCTCCCTTTTTACACATTACGGCAGACAGCGTCCCTTTTACACATTACGGCAGACAGAGTCCCCTTTTTACACATTCCGGCAGACATTGTCCCCCTTTTTACACATTACGGCAGACAGCGTCCCCTTTTTACACATTATGGCAGACAACGTCCCCCTTTTTACACATTACGGCAGACAGAATAAATAGAAAAATAGATCTCTCCACACTGGCAGTCAGGCTCCTCGTGCTGGCAGATCCCTTGGTGCAGGCAGGGGAGAAGGAGGAGGAGGGAGGGGAACTGGAGCTGCAGCAGCGCTATGTAATTGGTATAGACACCGCTGCAGCAGTCACCTCTCCTTCTGTATTGGCTGCCCGCCGCCTCTGTGAATGCTGGGATGAAGGAACCGCATCCCAGCATTCACAGCAGCGCCGGGCAGCCAATGCGGAAGGAGAGGGGACTGCTGCATCGGCACCTCTACCAATAATAATAATACCAGTTCATACTACGGTGCACAGTAGTCTCCATTATTCAAATTACGCCGCACAGTAGCGCCACTACACCAGGAACAGCCCCTTTTACACATTACGGCAGACAGTCCCCCTTTTTACACATTACGGCAGACAACGTCCCCCTTTTTACACATTATGGCAGACAGCATCCCCTTTTTACACATTACGGCAGACAGCGTTCCACAGAGTCCCCTTTTTACACATTACGGCAGACAGTGTCCCCTTTTTACACATTACGGCAGACAGAATCCCCTTTTTACACATTACGGCAGACATCGTACCCCTGTTTACACATTACGGCAGACAGCGTCCCCTTTTTTACACATTACGGCAGACAGCGTCCCCTTTTTTACACATTACGGCAGACAGTGCCCCCCTTTTTATACATTACGGCAGACAGCGTCCCTTTTTTACACATTATGGCAGACAGCGTCCCCCTTTTTACACATTGCAGCAGACAGAATAGATAGAAAAATAGAGAGAGAGAGAGAGAGAGAGAGAGAGAGAGAGAGAGAGAGATACTTACCATCTCTCCCCGCTGGCAGTCAGGCTCCTCGTGCTGGCAGATCCCTCGGTGCAGGCAGGGGAGAAGGAGGAGGAGGGAGGGGAACTGGAGCCGCAGCAGCGCTATGTAATTGGTAGAGGCGCCGCTGCAGCAGTCCCCTCTCCTTCCGTATTGGCTGGCCGCCGCCGCTGTGAATGCTTGAATGAAGGAACCGCATCCCAGCATTCACAGCAGCGCCGGGCAGCCAATGTGGAAGGAGAGGGGACTGCTGCAGCGGCGCCTCTACCAATTACAAAGCGCTGCTGCGGCTACAGTCCCCCTCCCTCCTCCTTCTCCATTGCCTCCGACGCTGCTGCTCTCCTCACCAGTGCGGCGCACACAGCAGAGGCGGCTTGTAATGAGTCATTTTGAGTCATTACAAGCCGCTGGCCATTGCGCCCTCAGGGCAACAGCGCTGTATGCCAGGCACATCTTGCACACACGTAGTTACGTCCCTGGTATCTGTTAGTCACATTACGCTTCACAGTAGCATCCGTTAGTCACATTACACTGCACAGTAGCATCTGTTAATCACATTACACTGCACAGTAGTACCCTTATACATGTTAGGCCACACAGGAGAGCACCTTATACACATTATGCGGCCAGGTAGAGCCCATTATACATATTATGCCAGGTACAGCTCTCATTCTCTCCACAGCACTGCCCCAGTACCTGCAGGAGGTCCCGACTCCAGCGCTGCTCCTCCTCTGCCTTCTCCTCATGTCTCTTGGAGGCGCCATTACCCCTGCAGCATCGGCTCTGTAGGATGTCGGCAGTGATGCCGAGAGGGAGGGAGGGAACGGGTACTAATTACTCGGGCCATGGACTGATTGAGGGCCCGGTGGGGGCCCTGGTACACCGCACTCCCTACCTCCTCCCTCCTTACTGGGCAGCAGCATAAGCACTCATCTTGGCAGCACAGCACATGCTGCAGTGTGCTCAGTGCTGTGCTGCAGTGAGGCTGCTGCTGCTGCTGCTGAGCCTCTGTCTGTTCGGGTAGTGGGGGGAAGTGATCACACTTCCCCCTCAAATTGACTCTGGCTGAGGGACTCAGGGCCACCCCTGGACCCCTACATCCTGCTCGGCACTACAAAGATTAAAAAAAAAAAATTCACAAGGGGGCATGGCCACGCCTCCCATGATTAGGCCACCCCCCAAAAATGATGCTCAGAAATCCCCTCAAGTAGTGACGTACTGGTGTTGTGTGTGGGCTGAAGCCACGTACTGAGCCCAGCTCTCTGGGGAAGGATGGAGGAGAGAGCCGCGCTACACGCATCAGCGGCGATGCAGAGCAGGACGGCGCCTCCCTTCAGCACGGCGTCTCCCTGCACTGCATCCCCTTGCTGAGCGGGTAGCGCCGGCTCTGACCAGGAGCTCCATTACACAACCTGAAATGCTTCTGTATATATAAATTGAGTTCATTGATCAACCCTCTGAGATATCGCCTGTGAGATATCGCCTCCCAATTCAGCGTTATTGCTGTCTGCTGTGTGCAGGGTTTACCAAACTAACCAGCGGAAAAGTCATCCTAATATAGGGGGTCATTCCGAGTTGTTCGCTCGCTAGCAGATTTTAGCAGCATTGCACACGCTAGGCCGCGCCCTCTGGGAGTGTATCTTAGCATAGCAGAATTGCGAACGAAAGATTAGCAGAATTGCGAATAGAAAATTCTTAGCAGTTTCTGAGTAGCTCGAGACTTACTCCTACACTGCGATCAGCTCAGCCCATTTCGTTCCTGGTTTGACATCACAAACACGCCCTGCGTTCTGCCAGCCACTCCCCCGTTTCTCTAGACACTCCAGCGTTTTATCCTGGCACGCCTGTGTTTTTCCGCACACTCCCTGAAAATGGTCAGTTTCCGCCCAGAAACACCCACTTCCCTGTCAATTACACTCCGATCACTTCAACGATGAAAATTCTTCATTCGGACGTGAGTAAATCTACTAAGTTTTGTGCTAAAATACTTAGCGCATGCGCACTGCGTACCATGCGCATGCGCATTTTTGCCTTAATCGCTCCGTTGCGAAAATCGGCAACGAACGAACAACTCGGAATGACCCCCATTATCTGTTGACTTTTTGGTGCATTGCATAAACTTATGCTTGAACTTCTCAGGATCGTGAATGGAGTCAGACTCCAGTTGTTGGACCCACAGCGCCACCTAGTGGCTTACTAGTATACTGTTTGAATATTCCTGAACCAGTTTTTTCTAAATGACAGTTTGAGTATTGATGTTCTGAAAAAGCACTGATGTTGATGTTGTGATATGTTTATGTTTACCATGCAAATGGTACGTGATAACAAAGTAATGTGCCTTTCTGAAATGTACTAGGTTTAATAACCAGGAACTCAAGTTACTTTAAACGGTGACTACCCTCTTTTGCAATAAATCTTTGTTACCGTGTCCCATCGTAATGATCCTTGTACACTTGGGGGTGTTGTCAGTACTGGGGTATCTCCGTCCTTCTGCCCAAATCCAATACAGGTGTTCCACGCAGATTTCGGCAGGCGTTGCGGCAAGTGAGAACTGGTTGGCCAGACAGGCCGCAACTGGACAGGCTTTCCTGTCCGCCGTCCCCTTTGCGACTGTTATGCTGTGCACATTGTAGTGGTGTGGAAAGACCACCAGCTACATGCCCTGAAGAAGTGTCCTTGGTATGGTGCAATCTGGGCAGCCCCTTCACTGGAACCGATGCTGGTTTCAATAAAATAAAAATATTATAGCAAATATTTACATTATTGTAAAATAGAAACCATTGTTATACTCTTTTTCTATAAAGCATACATTTATTTTGCAGATTCATTTTACACAATCAGATTCATTTAATTTCTCATACGTCCTAGAGGATCCTGGGGGTGCTTCAAGAGCCATGGGGTATAGACGGGATCCGCAGGAGACATGGGCATTTTAAGACTTTAAAAGGGGTGTGAACTGGCTCCTCCCTCTATGCCCCTCCTCCAGACTCCAGTTAGATTCTGTGCCCAGAGAGACTGGTCACACACTGAGGAGATCTACTGAGTTTCAGGGAAAATACTTTATGTTAGCTTTATTATTTTCAGGGAGAACTGCTGGCAACAGGCTCCCTGCTTCGTGGGACTGATATTAGAGAAGCAGACCTACTTCTCTGAGTTCAAAGGCTCTGCTTCTTAGGCTACTGGACACCATTAGCTCCAGAGGGTCTGATCACTTGGTACGCCTAGCTGCTCGTTCCCGGAGCCGCGCCGTCACCCCCCTTGCTGAGCCAGAAGAAAGAAGCCGGGTGAGTAAATGAAGAACAGAAAACTTCAGCGACGGCAGAAGACTTTGTGACTCTGAGGTACCGTGCAGCGCGCCATTGCTCCCACACACAAGCGGCACTACAAGGGTGCAGGGCACAGGGGGGGCACCCTGGGCAGCATGTATACCTCAGATAGAAACTGGCAAGAGAGGTATTAAGTGCCTGGGCACTAAATACAGACCCCCACCAGTATAAATATATAGAAAATAGCGGGGCTGAAGCGCGCCATTGAGGGGGCGTGGCTTAGCCCTCACAGCTCTAACCAGCGCCATTTTCTCCTCAAAGACGCTGGCCCTGCCAAAGCACTGCTGAATAGATCACAGTGAAAAATGGGGGGGGGAACAGTTGGTTAGTGCAAAATATATTGAAAATAAAGCACAATATATATTGAGTGTGGCGTAAAAGAGCTGGTAAACGTCTGTTGTGTTTCCCTGACAGAAAGTACTGGGTCTATCCCTTATAGTCGGCATGTCTGAGGCTGAGGGCTCTGCCACAAACGGCTATGGGAATGTCTCTGTCGGCACCGCCGACTCCTTATGGTACTTGGTTCATGTATATAATGTCAACATGTCAGTAGATGTATGCTTTTCCAATGAGAAAACTATATGGGAGACACAGACGTGTGTGGGTGACCCTGTCGGCACCAAGTAATCTGACTGGGTAAAAATTGACATGATAATGTGATGCATTTCAGAAAGCTATACCTGTATGTATATATATGTATGGTACGGTTGCATAGATCTGTGGCTCGAACACAGACGTAGTAATTTTTGTGGAGGGCGTAATATTAATAATATATTTCCCTCAGACCCCTCGAGATCGCAAAAAAATTATTTTGCCCAGTCACTACTCCCTGATATCGACACGAATACTATTTCTTATGTCGACCATGATGTTTCCTGATTAGATCCACAACATCGGCATTCAGTACGTTTCATACACATTAAGAACGTATTAACGTCACTAGGGAACCTGCTGTTCCTGACAAAAATATATATATGAAATAAATATATATATATATATATATATATATATATAGATATATATATATATAGATATATGTGTGTATATGTGTATTTAAATGTGTATATTCATATTAAAATTTATAATGAATGCTGAAGTAAAGTTATTCCTTCTCATGTGCTGGTCGCTCTGTTGAAAAAGCTCTAGGTCAGCCGTGACAAGATGGTTTCAAATCCTCATGAGGAGTCCGAGTGTTTATTCTTTTCCCGCCGTGGATAGAATAAAGTGAGAGTCATCCCCTGTTCTGCATGGGGCCCTGTCACAAAGGATCGTATACAGGAAGCTAAGCAGAGGCGTAACTAGGGTTTTTGGAGCCCAGGGCAAGATCAATAATGGCGCCCCCCCCCCCCCCCCCCAAAAAAAAAAAAATTTCTAATAAAAAGAATAAATTAATAAAATGCTAATAATAAAAAAAAACAAAACAAAAGGAAAGTATGTGCAGACGCCACCGGTGTCACTGCATATAAAGATGTCAGGGTGTGTATGTATGTGTATGTAGGTGCAGTGGTCGAAGTAGAATTTTGAAGGTGGAATGAAAGAGTTTAGATAGCAATTATGTGCGCGCCGAAGGCGCGCGCGCTCCGGAAAAGGGGCGCGGTCACTCAAAAGGGGCGTGTCCTTCAGTGTATTAGGACCCCTTGTACTATCTAGTACTGGTGCCCCTTTCACATTATAGCACACGGTATGAGCCGAAATTCACATTATAGCACACAGTATGAGCCGAAATTCACATTGCCCCACACGGCATGAGCTGAAATTCACATTATGGCACACAGTATGAGCCGAAATTCACATTACCCCACATGGTATGAGCCAAAATTCACATTACTCCACATGGTATGAGCCAAAATTCACATTACCCCACATGGTATGAGCCGAAATTCACATTACAGCACACGGTATGAGCCGTAATTCACATTACAGCACACGGAATGAGCCAAAATTCACATTACCCCACATAGTATGAGCTGAAATTCACATTATAGCACACGGTATGAGCCAAAATTCACGTTACAGCACATGATATGAGCCAAAATTCCCATTATAGAGTTAGGGGATCCTACCCCCAGAATTAACATGGCCTGTGGGACACTATGATGAGGGAGCCCACCCCCTTAATAGACTAATTGCAGAGTTTAGCAGCGGAAGGGCTGCAGCGGTTTCTCACCCCAAGCTGCGGCGCTTCTGCCACCTCCGACACTCCACATCTTCGGCACGACCCGGGATGCAGAGCACCGCACCGGGTATGCACCCTTTTCAGTGTGGTCTGCTGCGCTCTGAAGGGGTTCTTGTTTCATGCTGCAGGATTCCGATGTGCACCTTCCTCCCCGCTGTTGCTGTCACGGTAAGCATTAGTATCGATTACCGCAGAGGCCATTTTCTGAGGCATATGTGTTAAACCTCAGGAACTGAGATGCCCTTCTCACCATACAGCTGTGTGGCCGAGCCGGGCGGGGGTACAACCAGCAGCAGCATGCCGGATATCAGCAGCAGAGGGTGCGGGCTGTACATACTTGAGGTAGCTGGATATTCAACAGTGCTGAAAGCCTCCGGAGCGCGCACCCCCGGAGCTGCAGTACACCGGCAGAGGACACCCATCCCCCGAACCCTGCGTAGCCCAAAGCCGGACATCAGCAGCATGTTGAACGCGGAAGCAGAAGCTGCTTATTGCCGGTCAACGTGCTGCTGATCTCCGGCTTTGGGCTCCGCACGTGCATTACAGCCCCCACCCTCGGCTGCTGATATCCGGCATACTGCCCCTGCTGCTGGCTTTCCCCCCCCACCGGCTCGCCCACCCAGCTGGATGGTGAGTGAGAAGGGCATCTCAGTGCCCGTGGTTTAATACATATCTCTCTTCGGTAAATGGCCATTAGTACATCCCACACACACTGATTACACACACACACAGACTGGCCACCCCCAAATCCTACACACACCCACTCAGACTACACACACACACACACACACACACACATTCTCATACTTTCCTCTCCCCCACACACACACACTGGACTGCAAAAATTTACACACACTGACACTGTTCCACACACACACACTCACACTGTCCCACACACACAATTAACACACACGCACACTGTCCCACACACACAATTAACACACACGCACACTGTCCCACACACCAGTGGCGTGCGGTGAGGTCAGTGGCGTGCGGTGAGGCACTACAGCATAATGTCTGCCGAATCCTGCCAATGAGCCCTACCGCCACCGAGCCAATGCCCGCCACTGCCTCTGAGCCGATGCCCACTGCCACCACCAATGGCTTACAAACTGGCCCACCATCAACTGACCCAGCCCTCCGCCACTAATTTGCAACTCAGTCCAAAGCCGCCAATGCCCGCTGCATGCCTGCTCATCATACTTGTGATGTATTGTACAATTTTATAGAAAAAAATAATAATTAGTGTTTGGGACTGGGAAGGGAGTGGGAGGAGGACATGAATGCAATTTTGTTGTCCAGGGCTTCCATTAACTTAATGGAGAAGGGTCTGAATGGGTTAAAAATGTCCAAAAAAAACAGCGTGAGGTCCCCCCTCCTAAGTATAGCCAGCCTCGGGCTCTTTGAGCCGGTCCTGGTTGTTTAAATACTGGGAAAAAATTGGACAGGGGTTCCCCGTATTTAGACAACCAGCATCGGGCTTAGTCCGGTCCTGGTCCCAAAAATACGGGGGACAAAAGATGTAGGGGTCCCCCCGTATTTTTAAAACCAGCACCGGGCTCCACTAGCCAGGGATATAATGCCACAGCCGGGGGACACATTTATGTAGGTCCCTGTGGCCATGGCATTACCCCCCCAACTAGTCACCACTGGCCGGGGTTCCCTGGAGGAGTGGGGACCCCTTAAATCAAGGGGTCACCCCCCCTCCAGGCACCCAAGGGCCAGGGGTGAAGCCCGAGGCTGTCCCCCCCATCCGTGGGCTGTGGATGGGAGGCTGATAGCCATGTAAGTAAAAAAGAATATTGTTTTTTGTTGTGGAACTACAAGGCCCAGAAAGCCTCCCCCGCTTGCTGGTACTTGGAGAACCTCAAGTACCAACATGCAGGGAAATAACGGGCCCGCCGGTACCTGTAGTTCTACAACAGAAAAAATACCCAAATAAAAACACAACTCACACACCGTGACAGTAAAAATTTATTAAAACACACTGACACACTCACACATACTTACCTATATCCCACGCCGGTCACGTCCACTTGTCCAGTAGAATCCAATAGGGGTAGCTGTAAAAATGAGAGACACATTACTTACCTACATCCCACGCCGGTCACGTCCACTTGTCCAGTAGAATCCAATAGGGGTACCTGTAAAAATGAGAGAGAGATTACTTACCTACATCCCACGCCGGTCACGTCCACTTGTCAGTAGAATCCAATAGGGGTACCTGTAAAAATGAGAGAGAGATTACTTACCTACATCCCACGCCGGTCACGTCCACTTGTCAGTAGAATCCAATAGGGGAATCTGTAAAAATTAGAGACAGATTACTTACCTACATCCCACGCCGGTCATGTCCACTTGTCCAGTAGAATCCAATAGGGGTACCTGTAAAAATGAGAGACAGATTACTTACCTACATCCCACGCCGGTCACGTCCACTTGTCAGTAGAATCCAATAGGGGCACCTGTAAAAATGAGAGACAGATTACTTACCTACATCCCACGCCGGTCACGTCCACTTGTCAGTAGAATCCAATAGGGGTACCTGTAAAAATGAGAGAGAGATTACTTACCTACATCCCACGCCGGTCACGTCCACTTGTCAGTAGAATCCAATAGGGGCACCTGTAAAAATGAGAGACAGATTACTTACCTACATCCCACGCCGGTCACGTCCACTTGTCAGTAGAATCCAATAGGGGTACCTGTAAAATTGAGAGACAGATTACTTACCTACATCCCACGCCGGTCACGTCCACTTGTCAGTAGAATCCAATAGGTGTACCTGTAAAAATGAGAGACAGATTACTTACCTACATCCCACGCCGGTCACGTCCACTTGTCAGTAGAATCCAATAGGGGTACCTGTAAAAATGAGAGAGAGATTACTTACCTACATCCCACGCCGGTCACGTCCACTTGTCAGTAGAATCCAATAGGGGTACCTGTAAAAATGAGAGACAGATTACTTACCTACATCCCACGCCGGTCACGTCCACTTGTCCAGTAGAATCCAATAGGGGTACCTGTAAAAATGAGAGACAGATTACTTACCTACATCCCACGCCGGTCACGTCCACTTGTCCAGTAGAATCCAATAGGGGTACCTATAAAAATGAGAGACACATTACTTACCTACATCCCACGCCGGTCACGTCCACTTGTCCAGTAGAATCCAATAGGGGCACCTGTAAAAATGAGAGACAGATTACTTACCTACATCCCACGCCGGTCACGTCCACTTGTCCAGTAGAATCCAATAGGGGAATCTGTAAAAATGAGAGACAGATTACTTACCTACATCCCACGCCGGTCATGTCCACTTGTCCAGTAGAATCCAATAGGGGTACCTGTAAAAATGAGAGACAGATTACTTACCTACATCCCACGCCGGTCACGTCCACTTGTCAGTAGAATCCAATAGGGGCACCTGTAAAAATGAGAGACAGATTACTTACCTACATCCCACGCCGGTCATGTCCACTTGTCCAGTAGAATCCAATAGGGGTACCTGTAAAAATGAGAGACAGATTACTTACCTACATCCCACGCCGGTCACGTCCACTTGTCAGTAGAATCCAATAGGGGTACCTGTAAAAATGAGAGACAGATTACTTACCTACATCCCACGCCGGTCACGTCCACTTGTCAGTAGAATCCAATAGGGGTACCTGTAAAAATGAGAGAGAGATTACTTACCTACATCCCACGCCGGTCACGTCCACTTGTCAGTAGAATCCAATAGGGGTACCTGTAAAAATGAGAGACAGATTACTTACCTACATCCCACGCCGGTCACGTCCACTTGTCCAGTAGAATCCAATAGCGTTACCTGTAAAAATGAGAGACAGATTACTTACCTACATCCCACGCCGGTCACGTCCACTTGTCCAGTAGAATCCAATAGGGGTACCTATAAAAATGAGAGACACATTACTTACCTACATCCCACGCCGGTCACGTCCACTTGTCCAGTAGAATCCAATAGGGGCACCTGTAAAAATGAGAGACAGATTACTTACCTACATCCCACGCCGGTTACGTCCACTTGTCCAGTAGAATCCAATAGGGGAATCTGTAAAAATGAGAGACAGATTACTTACCTACATCCCACGCCGGTCATGTCCACTTGTCCAGTAGAATCCAATAGGGGTACCTGTAAAAATGAGAGACAGATTACTTACCTACATCCCACGCCGGTCACGTCCACTTGTCAGTAGAATCCAATAGGGGTACCTGTAAAAATGAGAGAGAGATTACTTACCTACATCCCACGCCGGTCACGTCCACTTGTCAGTAGAATCCAATAGGGGTACCTGTAAAAATGAGAGACAGATTACTTACCTACATCCCACGCCGGTCACGTCCACTTGTCCAGTAGAATCCAATAGGGGTACCTGTAAAAATGAGAGACAGATTACTTACCTACATCCCACGCCGGTCACGTCCACTTGTCCAGTAGAATCCAATAGGGGTACCTATAAAAATGAGAGACACATTACTTACCTACATCCCACGCCGGTCACGTCCACTTGTCCAGTAGAATCCAATAGGGGCACCTGTAAAAATGAGAGACAGATTACTTACCTACATCCCACGCCGGTCACGTCCACTTGTCCAGTAGAATCCAATAGGGGAATCTGTAAAAATGAGAGACAGATTACTTACCTACATCCCACGCCGGTCATGTCCACTTGTCCAGTAGAATCCAATAGGGGTACCTGTAAAAATGAGAGACAGATTACTTACCTACATCCCACGCCGGTCACGTCCACTTGTCAGTAGAATCCAATAGGGGCACCTGTAAAAATGAGAGACAGATTACTTACCTACATCCCACGCCGGTCATGTCCACTTGTCCAGTAGAATCCAATAGGGGTACCTGTAAAAATGAGAGACAGATTACTTACCTACATCCCACGCCGGTCACGTCCACTTGTCAGTAGAATCCAATAGGGGTACCTGTAAAAATGAGAGACAGATTACTTACCTACATCCCACGCCGGTCACGTCCACTTGTCAGTAGAATCCAATAGGGGTACCTGTAAAAATGAGAGAGAGATTACTTACCTACATCCCACGCCGGTCACGTCCACTTGTCAGTAGAATCCAATAGGGGTACCTGTAAAAATGAGAGACAGATTACTTACCTACATCCCACGCCGGTCACGTCCACTTGTCCAGTAGAATCCAATAGCGTTACCTGTAAAAATGAGAGACAGATTACTTACCTACATCCCACGCCGGTCACGTCCACTTGTCCAGTAGAATCCAATAGGGGTACCTATAAAAATGAGAGACACATTACTTACCTACATCCCACGCCGGTCACGTCCACTTGTCCAGTAGAATCCAATAGGGGCACCTGTAAAAATGAGAGACAGATTACTTACCTACATCCCACGCCGGTTACGTCCACTTGTCCAGTAGAATCCAATAGGGGAATCTGTAAAAATGAGAGACAGATTACTTACCTACATCCCACGCCGGTCATGTCCACTTGTCCAGTAGAATCCAATAGGGGTACCTGTAAAAATGAGAGACAGATTACTTACCTACATCCCACGCCGGTCACGTCCACTTGTCCAGTAGAATCCAATAGGGGCACCTGTAAAAATGAGAGACACATTACTTACTGTTAGGCGCCGAGGGTCCGCTCGTCAGTGCGGCCCGGCGCCTAGCAACTAGGGACGCCGCATGCGGACAGCCGCCGGCTCCCTAGCAACGCTAGACGCCGGGCGCACGGAGCCGCACAGACCCTAGCAACGGGGACGCCACTGTCGGACCGCGTTCCCCGTTGCTGGGTCTAAGTTAATCACCTCACTGGTTCCTGGCCGTGCAGCATGCAGCTGCACGGCATGTTGTAATTAGCCCTGTCTGGCTCCTGATTGGAGGGCTTCCATTTAAAGGCACTCTCAGGACTTCTCACAGACGCCGGTTATAGCTTCCTGTTTGCTGTGTCAGTTGCAGAGAGTTTTCCAGTCCTGTTCTATCCGGTCATTCCTGTCCTCAGTGATCCAGTACTCGGAAGTTGTCATCCTTTCCTGGAGTCCAGACCGAGCACCTTTAACATCCTGTGGTGTTCGTGAGTCGCGGCGTAGCCGTGTGTTGCGGCTTGACCGCTTACTATTTATTATTTGGTTATATTGTGTTTCGGAGCCTTTTGCGGAGGATTCCGCTCCCACAAATCCACTCTGGTATCCAGCGGTGCTGGATAGGAGTAACGGATTAGTGGATTTTTGGTTGTCTTTTTCCCTGGCGGTTTGTCCGCACATACTTCTGGTTTAAGTTAGTTAGCTTGTAGCCCCTGGCCTGGTTGCTGAGTCAGAGGGCCCCTTGTTATCACCCTGTCTCGGATTTCCCTTTGTCTCCCATTAAGACCTGAGGGGGCATCGGAGTTGGGCAGACATAATCCGCCCTTCAAACGCGGCTGCCATGGGCTCAAGCAACCATAGTCTCGCAGGGGATTTCTGATTACACGGGCGAGACAACGGAGTTAGGGCGCCAGGGGTTACTAGGCTTTCCCGCTCCCGTAACCAGCATTTCCTTCCAGTACTCTGGCCTCTGTCATAAGATCTCCTCTGGTCAGAAGTACTGGAATCATAACACTTACCTACATCCCACGCCGGTCACGTCCACTTGTCCAGTAGAATCCAATAGGGGCACCTGTAAAAATGAAAATGATACTTACAAACTTCAATCCACAGGAGGAGGAGAGAGAGAGAGAGAGAGAGAGAGAGAGAGAGAGAGAGAGGGGGGGGGTAGGAGAGAGAGACTAACCTGCTGCTGCTGCTGGGGAGACCGGCACACACTGCAGGGCCACGACGGGAGGACGGAGCCGGCGGAGCAGGGGGAGAGCCGCACAACACCGCTCCTGTCGGCAGCAGCGGAGGAGGACGGGGGCGCACACTGCAGACACCATCACCGCCGGGACAATTAACACACGCACACTGTCCCACACACGCACACACACAATTAACACGCACACTGTCTCACACACACACACGCACTGTCCCACACACACGCACACTGTCTCACACACACACACGCACACTGTCCCACACACACAATTAACACATATGCACACTGTCACACACACACACATACAATTAACACACACACACGCACACTGTCCCACACACACACACAATTAACACACACACACTGTCCCACACACGCACAATTAACACACTCACACAATTAACACACTCACACTGTCCCACACACGCACAATTAACACACTCACACAATTAACACACTCACACTGTCCCACACACACACAATTAACACACTCACACAATTAACACACACTCACACACACACACTGTCCCGCAACCCCCTCTCCCGACAGAAAAAAAACTAAAGTCCACTCCGCTCACCTGGCTGTTAAACCCGCTCACTGAAGCCGCGCAGGCGCGCGCGCGCGTACCGTCGCGGTCGCGCGCACGCGCGATCGCGCACAGTACAATGTGTAGGGAGACGGAGAGAGGGGGAGGGCCGGGGGAGATGAGCGGAGGCTCCTGGCTGCCGCTGCCTGTCCAGTGTGACAGGCACAGCAGCCGGGAAGACAGGGAGAGCGCCGCAGGTAGCGTCGGCGGAATCCCTGTTGCATGGGGTGAGCGGGCCGTGCCGGTGGCGCCCCCTCTGTTGGGGCTTCCACAGCGCCCAGGGCACGTGCCCTGCTCGCCCCGTGCTAGATACGCCTCTGAAGCTAAGTGATATTTTAATTATATGTTTTGATTATATTTGCATTACATGCACATGGGGGAGTGCTTGTATTCAGAAATGGTCGGTTACCTTGTAATCTGATATAATTACCCTGGGGAGAGATGGGATACTCCTTAAGTTGGGTCATATCTAGAACATTGCAGCATACTGCTGTGCGACTACAAGAGGTATGGGACTCTTGGGTTCGCGGGCCAATTCCATGGCGGTCTCGGCTAGGAGGGCGTTGTGGATTCACCAATGGAATGCTGAGGCTGACTCCGAGAAGTACTGGAGTATCTTCCCTGTGAAGGTGAAACCTGGTTTGGGGATGGCTTTGTTAAGTTGATCTCGGCAGATACCACTGATAAGTCTACCTTCTTGAGCTATGTTCCCTCACGACGGTTGGTGATGCATTTTTGTAGGATGCAGTAATTTCGACCGGATGGATACGGTTTTTCCCCTTCTTTGCAGGTAGAGGAAGGTGAAAAGGTAAGAGGTCAGCAGCATTTTCAAGTTCGCAGAAGCAGAAATCATCCTCTGTTTCTTCCACATCCACCGCATGTCGCTGGGTCTATCTTGCGGGAGCCCACATCGGCGGGACCACGTCTAATACTCTTCAGTCAGTCCTGGAATGGACATGGACCAGTGAGTTAAGAACAAGGGGGACATACTGGAGTTTCCAGATAATTCCCCTCACTGATTTTTCAAATAGATCTTACCGATTCTCCTCTGGACGAGGAGGTAGTATGCGACGACATACAAGAGTTGAGTCAGGATCAGGACATTGTCCTGCTGTCCCTGTCATTAAAAAAAAAGCAAAAAAAAAAAAAAAAAAAAGCTGTTATTCAAGCTTTTTCGTGCTTCTGTGCCCGGACAGCTCGGTCAGAACAATCCCAAAAATTTCTACTTAAGAAGTTGAACTACAAGATGGAATCTCTCAGGGCAGGGATCTCCAATCTGTAAAAGGAGAAAGAGGGTCTAAGTACGGTTTCTTCCGCATTAGGCTTACTTGGGTTTGCTATTCAGGATTGTCATTGCCAATTCACCGGAGTGATGGCAGTATGATGGTTTTCCTTCAATAGTAAAAGCCATTATTATTCTGTACTGAGACGCTCTCCTGACTACGGCGAGGTCAAGAAACAAGTGGTGCAAATCGTTGTTTTCTCTCTGACAGTTCTTTAACACAGTGGTTGGCTCCTGAACTTGCCAGAATCACTGTTGATCCCAACGACGCAGATGTCGGAGTTGGGAATAAGGTTAGATACAGAAATGTTGAGAGTTTGTTTTTTCCAGTGGAAAGAGA
The DNA here is from genome assembly GCF_028390025.1 of Pseudophryne corroboree. Classification (NCBI taxonomy): domain Eukaryota; kingdom Metazoa; phylum Chordata; class Amphibia; order Anura; family Myobatrachidae; genus Pseudophryne; species Pseudophryne corroboree. The sequence continues at coordinate 423,984,893 of NC_086448.1, forward strand.
TCTGAGGATCCAGAGTCGGATCAGATTTGCAACAGTGTAAATCCATCAATACGTTCCGTTGATGAAAAAGATGGTTGCGGCCTACGAGGCCATTCGGTGAGCAGGTTAACTGCCAGAGTAGTTTTAGCGTGACCAGTTGGACATCTGGTCTCACCTGCACATGCACCAGAAAATACTCCTATTTTCCAGGACCAGAATATCTCTCCTGTGGTGGCTGCACAGTTCTCACCTCCTAGAGTGACAAAGGTTCAGGATCCAGGATTAGATCCTGGTGTCCATGGATACAAGTCTCCGAGGATGGGGAGCAGTCTTTCCAGGGGAAGAATTTCCAGGGACAAAGGTCAAGGCGGGAAGCTTGTCTGCAGTAAGCATTCTGGAATTAAGGGCTATTTACAGTGGCCTTCTGCAAGCGGAACATCTTCTTCGCGATCTGCCTGTCTTAATTCAGTCTGACAATTTAACAGCAGTGGTGTAAGTAAACCGCTAGGGCGGAACGGAGAACAGAGCGGCAATGGCAGAAGCCACAAGAGTTTTCCGCTGGGCGGAAAAGGCATGTAATCGCAGCAGACATGATCTCCATCCAGGAGAGTGGGGTCTTCATCAAGTGGTTTTCACAAAAGTGACAAGTCTTTTGGGAATTCCTCAAATAGACATGATGGCGTCTCGCCTCAACAAGAAACTTCAGAGATATGGTTCCAGGTCAAGGGACCCTCAAGCAATAGCAGTGGACGCCCTGATGACACAATGGGTGTTTCAGTCGCTCTATGTGTTCCCTCCATTTCCACTTTTTCTGAGGGGATAAAGATCATAAGAAGAACAAAGGTTCAGGCGATCCTCATTGTTCCGGACGGGCCAAAGAGGGCTTGCTATCCAGATCTTCAAGAATTACTCATAGAAGATCCCTGGCCTCTTCCTCTACGAGAGGACCTGTTACAGCAAGGACCGTGTGTATATCAAGACTTACCGCGGCTGCGTTTGACGGCATGGCGGTTGAACGTCATATCCTAGCCCGAAAGGGTATTCCCAGTGAAGTCATTCCCACACTGCTTCAGGCTAGAAAAGAAGTAACGGCGATGCCTTACTACCGTATTTGGAGAAAACATGTGTCTTGGTGTTAATCCAAGAGGACTCCTACAAATATATTTCTGCTGGGGCGTTTGCTCCATGTTTTGCAAGCAGATGTGGATGCGAGCCTAAAGTTAGGCTCCATTAATGTACAAATTTCGGCCTTATCTATTTTCTTTCAGAAAGAATTGGCCTCCCTTCCAGAAGTTCAGGCCTTCGTGAAGGGCGTGCTGCACATCCAACCTCCCTTTGGGCCCCCTGTGGTACCGTGGTATCTTAATGTGGTGTTGCAATTCCTTCAATCTCATTGGTTGAACCTTTGCGTAAGGTTGAGTTGAAATTCCTTACTTGGAAAGTGGTCTTGCTGTTGGGTGTTTGTATTGGCGGCTTTGTCTCACAAAAGCCCCTGTTTAATCTTCCATGCAGATAGAGCGGAGTTGAGAACTCGTCAGCAATTTCTGCCAAAAGTGGGTTAATCGGTTTCACGTAAACCAGCCTATTGGGATGCCAGTGGCTACTGACGCCTTGGCGGAATCAAAGTCTCTCGATGTGGTCAGAGTTTTGACAATCTATGTCACCAGAACGGCTCAGGTTAGGAAAACAGAGGCGCTGTTTGTCCTGTGGGCTCCCAACAAGATTGGGGCTCCTGCTTCCAAGCAGACTATGGCACGCTGGATTTGTAATACGATTCGGCAGGCTCATTCTACGGCGGGATTGCCGTTACCGAAATTGGTGAAGGCCCATTCTACCAGAAAGGTGGGCTCTTCCTGGGCGGCTGCCGAGGGGTCTCGGCATTACAGCTTTGCCGAGCTGCTATTTGGTCGGGATCAAACACCTTTGCGAAGTTTACAAGTTTGATACCCTGGCTGAGGAGGACCTCTTGTTGGTCAATCGGTGCTGCAGAGTCATCTGCACTCTCCTGCCCGTTCTAGAGCTTTGGTAAACCCCATGGTTCTTGAAGCACCCCCAGCATCCTCTAGGACGTATGAGAAAATAGGATTTTAATACCTACCAGTAAATCCTTTTCTCTAAGTCCGTAGAGGATGCTGGGCGCCCGTTCCAGTGCGTACTGTATCTGCAGTCATTGGGTATGTTTACACACATGGTGTGTTATGTTTAAGTCAGCCTGTTGCTGACGATATTCAGGCCATAGCATGCGTTATGCTGTTACTGGTTGTGTTTACACGCATAGGTTGTGTTACGTTTTATGTCAGCGTATTGCTGCATATTCTTCTTGCCGTCGGCTGGTATTCTATTGAATGCCACGTTCTGCGGCATACTGGAGGTGTGAGCTGGTAAAATGCTCACCGTGGTTTAACAATAAATTCTTTCCTTGAAATGTCCGTCTCCCTGGGCACAGTTCCTATAACTGGAGTCTGGAGGAGGGGCATAGAGGGAGGAGCCAGTTCACACCCCTTTTAAAGTCTTAAAGTGCCCATGTCTCCTGCGGATCCCGTCTATACCCCATGGTTCTTGAAGCACCCCCAGCATCCTCTACAGACTCAGAGAAAAGGATTTACCGGCAGGTATTAAAATCCTATTTTTTTTAGCTAGAATTTAAATACTAACAGTTTATACGTAATATTTCAATGGTAAATAATTCTATATTTCATTATGTCATGCAATTCGTATATTAATGCCAACACAATACAGTTTTATTTCATTTCTTCATCTTTAAAACTATTGAAAAAATGTATCTGAGCATAAAAAAAAAATCCATTTTATATAAATCATGTCAATAAGAGTGAAATTCATTTTATCTTATTACAGTTCAGAGAACAAGAGACATCCCTTGGAAGCAAAAATGTTTTCACACTTTGAACAACTCACTTTGTCAAAAAGCTGAGACACTTGGAAAACATTTCTAACTTTGTATGTAAAAGAAAAGGCTAAAGGTGTGTACACACGGTAAGATATTTTCTTCCGATTCTGACTATATAGTCAGAATCGGAAGAAAATATAGTGCAGATCGCAAGGTGACAGTCACCTTGCGATCCCGATCCGATGCCGATGCGCGGCCCCGCGCGGTCGGCATCGGAAGAAAAAATAGGCTGTGCAGGCAAGTCAATCCTGACTCTATAGAAGAGATAGTCAGGATTGAAATCGCACATAGCCAGCATCGCAAGCACAGTTATTATGTGCTTGCGATACTGGCTAAGTGCCGACCCGGCCCCCTGTCGCACGGTGAGAATCGGATAAGTCCGAATCTCACCGTGTGTATGCACCCTTAGGCTCAGTTTTTTTTAACTAAACATATTTTACAGAGTTTCTAGGTTATAGAGCCAAATCAGACCTGGACGCTGCTGCGGCAATGGTTGCAGGCTGAAGCCTGGTGAAGTGTGCGCACACTGCACGTGTGCACACAGTGAGATGTGACGGTATCTCACTTGTGTGATTACCTGTTTGACAGACAGAGGTGGTCGCGGGTGGGAGGCGGTGTTGCGGCGCCACTGCATTGTCCGGACCATTTGTGAGGCGGGCCGCGGCTGCGTGGCATCACACGCAGCCGCTGTGACCCGAAACATGGCAGGCAGCCGCCTGCCTTCGCAGCTAGGCTGCGCAGGTAGTCGGCTATTCTAAACATACGAAAGCATCACCGCCGTGCGATGCTCTCACATGTCTGCAGGAGGGGAGCTGGATCTGTCATGTGTGGCGGACTTGCCCTGTGCTGGGCATCCCCACCCCCCATGTCTGAGTACTTGATTGTAGATGTGCTTTTTTTAGTTATCTCTGTTTTGTGTTTATTCTGAACTTCCATCCATGTGTACCAGTTCCCATAATAAATATCATTGATAGCATACTGTAGATTACCATTCCTTGGGAGTACTTGTGAAACTGCACCCGGTTCCGGTATGAATGGTCTACCATGTTATGGTCGACAGTCATTAGGTCGACCACTATTGGTCGACATTGGCATGGTCGACGTGGACAAATGGTTGCCACGTGAAAATTGTCGACACATGGAAGGTCGACACATGAAAAGGTCGACATGTGTTTTTTCACTTTTTTTTGGTGTCGTTTTCTGCGGAAAGTGACGGGGAACCCCAATTAGTGCACCGCGTCACTTGCCATGCTTCGGGCAAGGTGCCTCGCTGCGCTCGGCACAGGTTACCATTTCCAATCGTAGTCCACATGGATCGTAAAGTATGGAAAAGTTCCACAAAATAATTTAAAAAAAAAACACCTCATGTCAACCTTTTCACATGTCGGCCATGTGTCCATGTTGACCAATAGTGGTCGACCTAACGACTGTCGACCATAACATGGTCGACCATCCAAACGGATACCACTGCACCCAGGGGGTTCCAGACAGTACAATCCAACCAAATAGCAGAGGCATAACTGTGGGAGGCAACAGAGTTGGCTGTCGTCAGGCTACTGCTCTGCAGAGGGGCACATCTCCTCCTGTTCCATGTTCGGCAACACCATTCAATTAAGTTAATTGACAGCAGCCGCTATCTCTTCTGTGTCCAACTCCCCTCCCTCACTAGTCCCTGCACTTTACAAGTCATACCCTCTTTATTGTAGATGCACATATCCAGAATTATAACCTACAACCTATTACACTGGAAGCAGGAACCTTACTGACGGAGCAATTTGCTCCTGTATAAGAAGTGTGAGAATTTTAACTATCTGAAATTAATTCTCATGCTTTCTATACAGAAGCAAAATATCTCTATCAGTAAGGCGCCTGCTTCCAGTGAAATAGGTTGTATGTATCTAATCCTGGGTATGACACTTGTGAAACAATTGTCAGAGAAATAATCATCAATGTGATGACTGAGTTGACCTATGTAGTGTGTGGCTGCACACTACATAGATCTGCCTAGTTGCAATGGTTTGGAATTGACAATTCTCAGTATATTTATATTCATATAATCTGCAGATTTACTGTGCAGGAGTAAAAAGCTTGATCAGTAAGGTGTCTGCCTTCAGTGTAACAGGTCATTGGTTCTAATCCTGTGTTTGACTGCTAAGAAATGTGTGATTTAAAATAAATGACAATGAAATGTAAATATATATTACATTTTTCTCAGAAACCTCCTGGAGTGTTCTGTAATGCCATTCCTCCCTGTGTTTCACAATTAGGGTTCTCTGTGCTCAGTTATACCCCTTTTACACTCGCACTCCCGGGTCACTCCCGGGATGCTTCCCGGGATGCGTCCCAGGATGCCTTCCCGGGACTGACCCCTTTCACACTGCACTAAGACCTGGGATCGACCCGGGACAGCCCCATTTACACTGATCCCGGGATATCCCTGCAAATGCATATGCATGTCATTAGAAATGGCCTTTTCTGGCTCACATAGATGAGGTCACACTAGTCAACAAAGGGAGGGGTGGTGCCTGCTCACACCATTGCTGCAGTCATGGCCGACGGAGTACCAGTGTGTATGCCTGAGCTCATGATTCTTTCTGCTTTGCAGATGTTTCATACAGCCACTGACAGCATGATGCAGCTTGTCACACTGTGCAGTATACTGCACATATATTTTATGAGGAGGAGGAGGGTGCAATTTATGCTGGATAGGGCTGCTAGTCGCCGCCAATATTTGCACAGGAGGAGAGCCCTCATATCATCCAGGATGAGTACCATCCTGAGCGTGAGTATGGGCCCTAATCGCTCATTTTGGTCCAGAGATCGCCGGCACAGAGAATCCTTTATGAGGACCGTGGAAGCTTACCAGGATGAGGAGTGGATGGCTAACTTCCGTGTGTCTCGTGCAACCTTTAACTACATCCTGGAATTACTTACCCCAGCACTTGACATGCAGACCACCAGGCTTAGGAGACCCATCGAGGCACGCAGGAGATTAGCTATTGCGTTGTGGTGGTATGCTACCCCAGGAGAGTACCGCTCAGTCTCATGCTTGTTCGGTGTTGCGATCTCCACCTGCTGTGTCATAGTCCACCAGGTGACTAAAGCAATTGTATCTACCTTATACAAGCGCTTCATATCTCTACCACAAGGACAGCGCTTACAGGATACCATCAAAGGATTTGTGAAGCGAGGCTATCCGCAGTGTGGAGGAGCGATTGATGGGACACACATCCCCATTATTGCCCCACGTGACAACCATGCTGACTATTTTAATAGGAAGGGCTGGCACTCCATCATATTACAGGCTGTTGTGGACCACAAATATTGGTAAGTGTTTATTTTTGGGGTGGTGGGATGAGTTGCATGTGTGAGTTTTACATTCTAACTTTTTTAAATTTACTGTTCTTTAGTTTCCTAGATGTGTTTATTGGCTGGCCAGGCCGATCTCATGACTCCCGAGTTCTTGCCAATTCTGACCTGTACAACATCGTAGAGGAGAACCCGGGAGGCAGGCTATACCCCAAAGAGTGTGCAAAGATTGTGAATGGGGTGGAGATCCCTGTCCACATCATCGGGGATGCTGCATACCCTTTACGCCCCTGGATTATGAAAGGCTACACCCAACAGGTCCAGTTAACCCCAGAGCAACAAACCTATACTCACACCCTGAGTTCAGCAAGGATGGTGGTTGAGAACGCCTTTGGCAGGTTAAAAGGAAGATGGCGTTGTTTGATGAAGCGCAATGATGTGGACCTAAAGAATATGCCTAATGTTGTAGCTGCGTGCTGTATACTGCACAACATCTGTGAACTGAAAAATGAGCTATTCCTTCCTGAGTGGACTGTGCAGGACCCTGAGGTTATAAACCCACATGTGGAAGGTGCTTTGTTTGGGACTGCCTCAAACTCCGCTGCAGAACAAATACGCCACACTATTACGTCCAACCTTGCAGCACTGGTACAATAGTGTTTAAGAATCAGCACAACATGTTTGGTGAATTACGTTTTTTTTATTTTGTATTCCACCTTTGATCTTTGGTTTCAATATTTATGATTTTCCAAAAAAACCACATTGCCACAAACTTTGTATATATGCAGAAACAATGTAGAAAACACTGAAAACATGGTCTACTGTTACGCACAAATGGGAATGTTATACATAGATTTGCAAACAAGTTTTGATTGGCATAAAAAAAAAAAAAACACTGGTAGGCTTGTAGATACAACACCATAAACCACAGTGTCCCTGCAGTATATTATTACTGTGTAAAAAATAAATAAAAAGTGCTTTAATGTAGACACTATACAAAACAGAACATAGATTTTTTTTTTAAGAAGGCACAAACAGTTGTGCATAAACAATGACCACACTGTGGTTATTTAACAACAAATAACAACAATAAGAAATTCACTGTGTTTCACGGCAAATTGCGCAATACAGTAAACTCTGTGCTTTGCGCACTAGATGGTGCAGTATTTGGGGCATAGTATGGGCCAGGATTAAATGATGAAAACCCTGCTCAGGGTATTGTGAGTTGTGGTGTTGGATTGGTGCTCTTGAGGTATTGGTCATACGCTCATAGAACGCCATGTTCATTTGGTGCAATTCCCTGTGGCGGTCATACTGCTCTCTACTCATGCGTTCCTGCATTGTCATGACTTGGGAAAGAAATGCATCATGCATTTGGCGTTCTTCCTCTAGAAACCTGTCGAGCCTTGCATCCTCCTGTGCGGACATTGTAGCGTCCATCTCTCGGAGTTGGTCGACAAGGACATTTGACATGGCTTTAGCCACTTGCTCCGCTCTGTTCAGTTTCTTCCTTCTAGGCGGTACGGTGTAAACTGTGAAGAGAAGAAATACAAAATGAGCGTATAGAAAAATAGCAGCGTTAGCAAACATGTGTTTGTGGCATTAATCCACCTACACACTAGCTACTCTGCAACATTGAACTATTTATAAAAATGCAAAGCCCCCCTGGGTGGGGGCAGAAATTGCAAAGCGTGCCACCGTGCCAGCAGCGTGCTGAGCGCAGTGATCCTGCAAGGGGCTCATTTGCGCTCGCCACGCTGCTGCCACACTGGCCACTCATACTACACGCATAACCGGATGATTAACAATTGTGGATTTGTGCTATGAGTGTTATTTTCTAAACATGTACTTACTGTTTTTCTGTAAAGTTGTGGTGACGGTACTTTGTACAGTCCCACTGTCACTGGTCTGAGCTTCCACGACGTCTTCAATGGTTGCAGTTATGCTGTCGTCGTTTCTGGATGTGTTTATGGACGGCTGGGAGGATGTGTCGCTGTCCTCAGGTGTGTCGTCAATTAACAACGGGGATGACGGACAGACGTCACTGCTTGTCTGTGTCTCTTCTGGAGTGCCTTCTGTAGTAGTGTACTGTGAACTGGAAGACAGACTCACCGGACTGCATATAGCTGTGTTTCCAAAGATATTGGCACAGATGTCATAGTACTGCCAGTCGATACGGCCAACACCGCTCTTTTTCCTGTTGTTGTCATGCACCTTCAGAAACTGCTTTTTAAGAGTTTTCATTTTGTTTAACACTTGCTGCTGTGTGCGGATGATTCCCCTGGCTTCCAGCATCTTGGAGATGTTTTTATAAATGACTGCATCTTTAACTGTGCCTGTGATCTGCCTCATTATTTCCTCCTCTCCCCTAATGCTCAGCAACTCTCTAACCTCCTGGTCTGTCCAGGTCGCCATGCTGCCTTCCTCACACGCATCAAGGACGCTCCCCAGGGCTCTGACAGATGACATCATCTTTTCTGAGCCCATGAAAGCTCTAATCGGAGGCCTTTTAACAGTCCCGGGTAGTGAATCCCGGGATGGGCCCTTTCACACTACCCAGCTTCCCGGGACGGTCCCGGGACCAACCCTGGTCGAGACCAGGGTTGAAATCCCGGGATGCTCGACCCGGGAAATTGTCCCTGTACCCTTTCACACTGACAAAAATCCCGGGATGATGCGCGTTCACGTGCAATATCCCGGGATTTTCATGCGAGTGTAAAAGGGGTATTACTGTAGCTAAGACTAGAGATGAGCGGGTTCGGTTCCTCGGAATCCGAACGCGCCCGAACTTCATGTTTTTTTACACGGGTCCGAGCGACTCGGATCTTCCCGCCTTGCTCGGTTAACCCGAGCGCGCCCGAACGTCATCATCCCGCTGTCGGAATCTCGCGAGGCTCGGATTCTATCGCGAGACTCGGATTCTATATAAGGAGCCGCGCGTCGCCGCCATTTTCACACGTGCATTGAGATTCATAGGGAGAGGACGTGGCTGGCGTCCTCTCCGTTTATAGAGAAGAGAGTGAGACAGTAGAGAGAGACACAGTAGTAATTTTGGGGAGCATTAGGAGGAGTACTAGTTACTTGCTGAAGTGATAGATAGTGTGACTGTATTATCTGACTTGTGGGGGAGACACTGACAGTGGGGAGCAGTTAGAGTCTGAGAGCAGGACTCAGGAGTACATATAACGTACAGTGCACACTTTTGCTGCCAGAGTGCCACACTGCCATTGTGACCACACTGACCACCAGTATAATATATATTGTGATTGTCTGCTTAGGAGTACTACTTGCAAGTTGCTGATAGTGTGACCAGTGACCTGACCACCAGTTTAATAATCACCACCAGTTTAATATATATATATATATATATATATATAATTGTATATAATATATATATAATATTGTATACCACCTACCCGTGGTTTTTTTTTCTTTCTTCTTTATACATACTACTATAGTAGCTTACTGTAGCAGTCTGCGGTGCTGCTGAGCTGACAGTGTCCAGCAGGTCCGTCATCAGCCATTACATAATAAATATATCTACCTGTCCGGCTGCAGTACTAGTGTGATATAATATATATTGATTTCATCTCATTATCATCCAGTCTATATTAGCAGCAGACACAGTACGGTAGTCCACGGCTGTAGCTACCTCTGTGTCGGCAGTCGCTCGTCCATCCATAATTGTATACCACCTACCCGTGGTTTTTTTTTTCTTCTTTATACATACTACTATAGTAGCTTACTGTAGCAGTCTGCGGTGCTGCTGAGCTGACAGTGTCCAGCAGGTCCGTCATCAGTCATTACATAATAAATATATCTACCTGTCCGGCTGCAGTACTAGTGTGATATAATATATATTGATTTCATCTCATTATCATCCAGTCTATATTAGCAGCAGACACAGTACAGTAGTCCACGGCTGTAGCTACCTCTATGTCGGCAGTCGCTCGTCCATCCATAATTGTATACCACCTACCCGTGGTTTTTTTTTTCTTTCTTCTTTATACATACTACTATAGTAGCTTACTGTAGCAGTCTGCGGTGCTGCTGAGCTGACAGTGTCCAGCAGGTCCGTCATCAGTCATTACATAATAAATATATCTACCTGTCCGGCTGCAGTACTAGTGTGATATAATATATATTGATTTCATCTCATTATCATCCAGTCTATATTAGCAGCAGACACAGTACGGTAGTCCACGGCTGTAGCCACCTCTGTGTCGGCAGTCGCTCGTCCATCCATAATTGTATACCACCTACCCGTGGTTTTTTTTTCTTTTTCTTCTTTATACATACTACTATAGTAGCTTACTGTAGCAGTCTGCGGTGCTGCTGAGCTGACAGTGTCCAGCAGGTCCGTCATCAGTCATTACATAATAAATATATCTACCTGTCCGGCTGCAGTACTAGTGTGATATAATATATATTGATTTCATCTCATTATCATCCAGTCTATATTAGCAGCAGACACAGTACGGTAGTCCACGGCTGTAGCTACCTCTGTGTCGGCAGTCGCTCGTCCATCCATAATTGTATACCACCTACCCGTGGTTTTTTTTTTCTTTCTTCTTTATACATACTACTATAGTAGCTTACTGTAGCAGTCTGCGGTGCTGCTGAGCTGACAGTGTCCAGCAGGTCCGTCATCAGTCATTACATAATAAATATATCTACCTGTCCGGCTGCAGTACTAGTGTGATATAATATATATTGATTTCATCTCATTATCATCCAGTCTATATTAGCAGCAGACACAGTACGGTAGTCCACGGCTGTAGCTACCTCTGTGTCGGCAGTCGCTCGTCCATCCATAATTGTATACCACCTACCCGTGGTTTTTTTTTTCCTTTCTTCTTTATACATACTACTATAGTAGCTTACTGTAGCAGTCTGCGGTGCTGCTGAGCTGACAGTGTCCAGCAGGTCCGTCATCAGTCATTACATAATAAATATATCTACCTGTCTGGCTGCAGTACTAGTGTGATATAATATATATTGATTTCATCTCCTTATCATCCAGTCTATATTAGCAGCAGACACAGTACGGTAGTCCACGGCTGTAGCTACCTCTGTGTCGGCAGTCGCTCGTCCATCCATAATTGTATACCACCTACCCGTGGTTTTTTTCCTTTTCTTTCTTCTTTATACATACTACTATAGTAGCTTACTGTAGCAGTCTGCGGTGCTGCTGAGCTGACAGTGTCCAGCAGGTCCGTCATCAGTCATTACATAATAAATATATCTACCTGTCCGGCTGCAGTACTAGTGTGATATAATATATATTGATTTCATCTCATTATCATCCAGTCTATATTAGCAGCAGACACAGTACGGTAGTCCACGGCTGTAGCCACCTCTGTGTCGGCAGTCGCTCGTCCATCCATAATTGTATACCACCTACCCGTGGTTTTTTTTTCTTTTTCTTCTTTATACATACTACTATAGTAGCTTACTGTAGCAGTCTGCGGTGCTGCTGAGCTGACAGTGTCCAGCAGGTCCGTCATCAGTCATTACATAATAAATATATCTACCTGTCCGGCTGCAGTACTAGTGTGATATAATATATATTGATTTCATCTCATTATCATCCAGTCTATATTAGCAGCAGACACAGTACGGTAGTCCACGGCTGTAGCTACCTCTGTGTCGGCAGTCGCTCGTCCATCCATAATTGTATACCACCTACCCGTGGTTTTTTTTTTCTTTCTTCTTTATACATACTACTATAGTAGCTTACTGTAGCAGTCTGCGGTGCTGCTGAGCTGACAGTGTCCAGCAGGTCCGTCATCAGTCATTACATAATAAATATATCTACCTGTCCGGCTGCAGTACTAGTGTGATATAATATATATTGATTTCATCTCATTATCATCCAGTCTATATTAGCAGCAGACACAGTACGGTAGTCCACGGCTGTAGCTACCTCTGTGTCGGCAGTCGCTGGTCCATCCATAAGTATACTAGTATCCATCCATCTCCATTGTTTACCTGAGGTGCCTTTTAGTTGTGCCTATTAAAATATGGAGAACAAAAATGTTGAGGTTCCAAAATTAGGGAAAGATCAAGATCCACTTCCACCTCGTGCTGAAGCTGCTGCCACTAGTCATGGCCGAGACGATGAAATGCCAGCAACGTCGTCTGCCAAGGCCGATGCCCAATGTCATAGTACAGAGCATGTAAAATCCAAAACACCAAATATCAGTAAAAAAAGGACTCCAAAATCTAAAATAAAATTGTCGGAGGAGAAGCGTAAACTTGCCAATATGCCATTTACCACACGGAGTGGCAAGGAACGGCTGAGGCCCTGGCCTATGTTCATGGCTAGTGGTTCAGCTTCACATGAGGATGGAAGCACTCAGCCTCTCGCTAGAAAAATGAAAAGACTCAAGCTGGCAAAAGCACCGCAAAGAACTGTGCGTTCTTCGAAATCCCAAATCCACAAGGAGAGTCCAATTGTGTCGGTTGCGATGCCTGACCTTCCCAACACTGGACGTGAAGAGCATGCGCCTTCCACCATTTGCACGCCCCCTGCAAGTGCTGGAAGGAGCACCCGCAGTCCAGTTCCTGATAGTCAGATTGTAGATGTCAGTGTTGAAGTACACCAGGATGAGGAGGATATGGGTGTTGCTGGCGCTGGGGAGGAAATTGACAAGGAGGATTCTGGTGGTGAGGTGGTTTGTTTAAGTCAGGCACCTGGGGAGACACCTGTTGTCCGTGGGAGGAATAGGGCCGTTGACATGCCTGGTGAAAATACCAAAAAAATCAGCTCTTCGGTGTGGAAGTATTTCAACAGAAATGCGGACAACATTTGTCAAGCCGTGTGTTGCCTTTGTCAAGCTGTAATAAGTAGGGGTAAGGACGTTAACCACCTCGGAACATCCTCCCTTATACGTCACCTGCAGCGCATTCATAATAAGTCAGTGACAAGTTCAAAAACTTTGGGCAACAGCGGAAGCAGTCCACTGACCAGTAAATCCCTTCCTCTTGTAACCAAGCTCACGCAAACCACCCCACCAACTCCCTCAGTGTCAATTTCCTCCTTCCCCAGGAATGCCAATAGTCCTGCAGGCCATGTCACTGGCAATTCTGACGAGTCCTCTCCTGCCTGGGATTCCTCCGATGCATCCTTGCGTGTAACGCCTACTGCTGCTGGCGCTGCTGTTGTTGCTGCTGGGAGTCGATGGTCATCCCAGAGGGGAAGTCGTAAGCCCACTTTTACTACTTCCACCAAGCAATTGACTGTCCAACAGTCCTTTGCGAGGAAGATGAAATATCACAGCAGTCATCCTGTTGCAAAGCGGATAACTGAGGCCTTGACAACTATGTTGGTGTTAGACGTGCGTCCGGTATCCGCCGTTAGTTCACAGGGAACTAGACAATTTCTTGAGGTAGTGTGCCCCCGTTACCAAATACCATCTAGGTTCCACTTCTCTAGGCAGGCGATACCGAGAATGTACACGGACGTCAGAAAAAGACTCACCAGTGTCCTAAAAAATGCAGTTGTACCCATGTCCACTTAACCACGGACATGTGGACAAGTGGAGCAGGGCAGGGTCAGGACTATATGACTGTGACAGCCCACTGGGTAGATGTATGGACTCCCGCCGCAAGAACAGCAGCGGCGGCACCAGTAGCAGCATCTCGCAAACGCCAACTCTTTCCTAGGCAGGCTACGCTTTGTATCACCGGTTTCCAGAATACGCACACAGCTGAAAACCTCTTACGGCAACTGAGGAAGATCATCGCGGAATGGCTTACCCCAATTGGACTCTCCTGTGGATTTGTGGCATCGGACAACGCCAGCAATATTGTGTGTGCATTAAATATGGGCAAATTCCAGCACGTCCCATGTTTTGCACATACCTTGAATTTGGTGGTGCAGAATTTTTTAAAAAACGACAGGGGCGTGCAAGAGATGCTGTCGGTGGCCAGAAGAATTGCGGGACACTTTCGGCGTACAGGCACCACGTACAGAAGACTGGAGCACCACCAAAAACGCCTGAACCTGCCCTGCCATCATCTGAAGCAAGAAGTGGTAACGAGGTGGAATTCAACCCTATATATGCTTCAGAGGTTGGAGGAGCAGCAAAAGGCCATTCAAGCCTATACAATTGAGCACGATATAGGAGGTGGAATGTACCTGTCTCAAGCGCAGTGGAGAATGATTTCAACGTTGTGCAAGGTTCTGCAACCTTTTGAACTTGCCACACGTGAAGTCAGTGAGTCAGGTCATTCCCCTCATCAGGCTTTTGCAGAAGAAGCTGGAGGCATTGAAGGAGGAGCTAAAAGGGAGCGATTCCGCTAGGCATGTGGGACTTGTGGATGGAGCCCTTAATTCGCTTAACAAGGATTCACGGGTGGTCAATCTGTTGAAATCATAGCACTACATTTTGGCCACCGTGCTCGATCCTAGATTTAAAACCTACCTTGGATCTCTCTTTCCGGCAGACACAAGTCTGCTGGGGTTCAAAGACCTGCTGGTGACAAAATTGTCAAGTCAAGCGGAACGCGACCTGTCAACATCTCCTCCTTCACATTCTCCCGCAACTGGGGGTGCGAGGAAAAGGCTCAGAATTCCGAGCCCACCCGCTGGCGGTGATGCAGGGCAGTCTGGAGCGACTGCTGATGCTGACATCTGGTCCGGACTGAAGGACCTGACAACGATTACGGACATGTCGTCTACTGTCACTGCATATGATTCTCTCCCCATTGAAAGAATGGTGGAGGATTATATGAGTGACCGCATCCAAGTAGGCACGTCAGACAGTCCGTACTTATACTGGCAGGAAAAAGAGGCAATTTGGAGGCCCTTGCACAAACTGGCTTTATTCTACCTAAGTTGCCCTCCCACAAGTGTGTACTCCGAAAGAGTGTTTAGTGCCGCCGCTCACCTTGTCAGCAATCGGCGTACGAGGTTACTTCCAGAAAATGTGGAGAAGATGATGTTCATTAAAATGAATTATAATCAATTCCTCCGTGGAGACATTGACCAGCAGCAATTGCCTCCACAAAGTACACAGGGAGCTGAGATGGTGGATTCCAGTGGGGACGAATTGATAATCTGTGAGGAGCGGGATGTACACGGTGATATATCGGAGGATGATGATGAGGTGGACATCTTGCCTCTGTAGAGCCAGTTTGTGCAAGGAGAGATTAATTGCTTCTTTTTCGGTGGGGGTCCAAACCAACCCGTCATTTCAGTCACAGTCGTGTGGCAGACCCTGTCACTGAAATGATGGGTTGGTTAAAGTGTGCATGTCCTGTTTATACAACATAAGGGTGGGTGGGAGGGCCCAAGGACAATTCCATCTTGCACCTCTTTTTTCTTTCATTTTTATTTGCGTCATGTGCTGTTTGGGGAGTGTTTTTTGGAAGGGCCATCCTGCGTGACACTGCAGTGCCACTCCTAGATGGGCCAGGTGTTTGTGTCGGCCACTAGGGTCGCTTAGCTTACTCACACAGCTACCTCATTGCGCCTCTTTTTTTCTTTGCGTCATGTGCTGTTTGGGGAGTGTTTTTTGGAAGGGCCATCCTGCGTGACACTGCAGTGCCACTCCTAGATGGGCCAGGTGTTTGTGTCGGCCACTAGGGTCGCTTAGCTTACTCACACAGCTACCTCATTGCGCCTCTTTTTTTCTTTGCGTCATGTGCTGTTTGGGGAGTGTTTTTTGGAAGGGCCATCCTGCGTGACACTGCAGTGCCACTCCTAGATGGGCCAGGTGTTTGTGTCGGCCACTAGGGTCGCTTATCTTACTCACACAGCTACCTCATTGCACCTCTTTTTTTCTTTGCGTCATGTGCTGTTTGGGGAGTGTTTTTTGGAAGGGCCATCCTGCGTGACACTGCAGTGCCACTCCTAGATGGGCCAGGTGTTTGTGTCGGCCACTAGGGTCGCTTAGCTTAGTCATCCAGCGACCTCGGTGCAAATTTTAGGACTAAAAATAATATTGTGAGGTGTGAGGTATTCAGAATAGACTGAAAATGAGTGGAAATTATGGTTTTTGAGGTTAATAATACTTTGGGATCAAAATAACCCCCAAATTCTATGATTTAAGCTGTTTTTTAGTGTTTTTTGAAAAAAACACCCGAATCCAAAACACACCCGAATCCGACAAAAAAAATTCGGTGAGGTTTTGCCAAAACGCGGTCGAACCCAAAACACGGCCGCGGAACCGAACCCAAAACCAAAACACAAAACCCGAAAAATTTCAAGTGCACATCTCTAGCTAAGACCCTGCCTTTTTTGCCAGAACTCCTTCAGAAAATGCCTGCACTCCTCCAGACTGTTAGAGTTCATGAACTGCTGTTAAGAGAATGCACCTCTGCTTCCCAAAAGCGGCCTCCTAGTGACACCTGTTCTCATAATGGGGTATATTTACTAAGGTCCCGATTTTGACCGAGATGCCGTTTTTTCTTCAAAGTGTCATCTCGGTAATTTACTAAGCAAAAATCACGGCAGTGATGAGGGCATTCGTAATATTTTGGAAGTCCTAGGAAAAAATCACGAATCAATACACCATCGGTCAAATACGCCTGCAATTTGGTAGAAATCGGGAATTTACTAAAAAGTGCAAAACACAAACACTGCCGACAATAGCCAAACACTGCCGTGCTAAAATACAAATCGTGAAAAAGTGCTAAAAAAAAACAGACCTGCTTTTTTATCCCGTGTTTGTATAGGCATGCACGGATCCATGAGATCCGTGCATGTATTTCAGTGGGTAGGGGTGGGAAATGTTATAATTTAAAAAAAAAAAATGCGTGGGGTCCCCCCTCCTAAACCAAACCAGCCTTGGGCTCTTTGAGCCGGCCCTGGTTGCAAAAATATGGGGAAAAAATTGACAGGGGTTCCCCCATATTTAAGCAACCAGCACCGGGCTCTGCGCCTGGTCCTGGTTCCAAAAATACGGGGGACAAAAAGCGTAGGGGTCCCCCGTATTTTTGAAACCAGCACCGGGCTCCACTAGCTGGACAGATAATGCCACAGCCGGGGGTCACTTTTATACAGTGCCTTGCGGCCGTGGCATCAAATATCCAACTAGTCACCCGGGGTACCCTGGGGGAGTGGGGACCCCTTCAATCAAGGGGTCCCCCCCCCCAGCCACCCAAGGGCCAGGGGTGAAGCCCGAGGCTGTCCCCCCCATCCAGTGTGTGTGTAAAGACATTACACACACACCTTGAAAGTATAACTTTAATGCATACATACACACCACCATATACACATACTTACCTTATGTTCACACGAGGGTCGGTCCTCTTCTCCAGTAGAATCCATGGTGTACCTGTTGAAAAAATCCTACTCACCAAATCCAGTGTAGAGGGCTCCTCAGATAATCCATTTGTAATCCACGTACTTGTAAAAATAAAAAAACGGGACACCCGACCACAAACTGAAAGGGGCCCCATGTTTTCACATGGGACCCCTTTCCCCGAATGCCAGAAACCCCCTCTGACTGATGTCTAAGTGGGTTTCTTCAGCCAATCAGGGAGCGCCACGTTGTGGCACCCTCATGATCGGCTGTGTGCTCCTGTACTGTCTGACAGGCGGCACACGGCAGTGTTACAATGTAGCGTCTATGCGCTCCATTGTAACCAATGGTGGGAACTTTGTGGTCAGCGGTGAGGTCACTTTCGGTCAACCGCTGACTACAAAGTTCCCACCATTGGTTACAATGAAGCGCATAGGCGCTACATTGTAACACTGCCGTGTGCCGTCTGTCAGACAGTACAGGAGCACACAGCCGATCAGGAGGGTGCCACAACGTGGCGCTCCCTGATTGGCTGAAGAAACCCACTTAGACATCAGTCAGAGGGGGTTTCTGGCATTCGGGGAAAGGGGTCCCATGTGAAAACATGGGGCCCCTTTCAGTTCGTGGTCGGGTGTCCCGTTTTTTTATTTTTACAAGTACGTGGATTACAAATGGAGTATCCGAGGAGCCCTCTACACTGGATTTGGTGAGTAGGATTTTTTCAACAGGTACACCATGGATTCTACTGGAGAAGAGGACCGACCCTCGTGTGAACATAAGGTAAGTATGTGTATATGGTGGTGTGTATGTATGCATTAAAGTTATACTTTCAAGGTGTGTGTGTAATGTCTTTATTGGGGTATTTTTTTAGTAGTAGTACTGCAGGTACCAGCGGGCCCGGTTTTCCGCCGCATGCTGGTACTTGTGGTTCTCCAAGTACCAGCTTGCGGGGGAGGCTTGCTGGGACTTGTAGTACTGCTACTAAAAACAATATTCATTACTTTCAACAAAGGCTATCAGCCCCCCATCCGCAGCCCATTGGATGGGGGGGGACAGCCTCGGGCTTCACCCCTGGCCCTTGGGTGGCTGGGGGGGGGGACCCCTTGATTGAAGGGGTCCCCACTCCCCCAGGGTACCCCGGCCAGGGGTGACTAGTTGGATATTTGATGCCACGGCCGCAAGGCACTGTATAAAAGTGACCCCCGGCTGTGGCATTATCTGTCCAGCTAGTGGAGCCCGGTGCTGGTTTCAAAAATACGGGGGACCCCTACGCTTTTTGTCCCCCGTATTTTTGGAACCAGGACCAGGCGCAGAGCCCGGTGCTGGTTGCTTAAATATGGGGGAACTCCTGTCAATTTTTTCCCCATATTTTTGCAACCAGGGCCGGCTCAAAGAGCCCGAGGCTGGTTTGGTTTAGGAGGGGGGACCCCACGCATTTTTTTTTTTAAGTTTAAACATTTTTTTTTTTTACAAGGTGCACAATAAAGCCCTGCACGGATCTCTCAGATCCGGCCAAGATTCATTGTATTAAAGTCGGCAGTGTTTTACAAGTCACTCACGTAAAACACTGCCTAAAAAAACGAATGACATCGACATCGGAAAAACCGAAAATGCAGAATACGGCAGCTTAGTAAATTAGTTGTAATCAATTCAAAAAGTTGCATATTTACACTTTCGATGTCATTCGTGATTGAACTTTGACCTCAAACGGGAAAATACGATTCTTAGTAAATTTACCCCAATGTTTCATGCTGTTATAGCAGCATCCAACACTGCACGGCTAATGACTGGGAGTGTGAAGTGTCCTAGTAGTTTGCATGTTCCCCTTTCTGAGGCAGTATGAGATTTTTGCAGGTATAATCAGCTGGGTCTATATTGTCCCAGTTCTGGACACTTTTTCTCCTGCCTATCCCGCAGGCCCTAGTTTGATCTGGGCAATGCCAGGATGGTGTTGCCTCATAGTGCCACTTCCCCAGGAGAGGTTCCAGTTTTTATGCCTCTGGAGGTTTTTCCAAGTTTGCCACCCCAGGAAGGATTTACAAGTGTCCCGCCCCAGGAGATGGTTTGAAGTTTTCAGCCCCAGGAGGATGTTCCAAGTGTTCAGCCCCAGGATGGATCTCTAGTGCCATAGTCCCAGCAGGAGTATCTAGTGCCCTAGCCCCAGGAGGGGTATCTTGTGTCACAGTCCCAGCAGGGGTTTTTAGTGTCATGGTCCCAGGGCGGGACTTCTGTCTGCCAGTCCCCTATAGTATCTCTCTTTCATGGAACTACGATCATTCATTGTTACTCAATGACTACCAGGACTATTTAAAGGAACAGGACATCTCAGAGACTACTAACACTATACAGAAAGTAGCATACCATATCTTCAGTATAGTATGGGCAATCTTCACTGAAGAGTATGCTTTCAAGTTTTACAAATAGCACTAATAAATGTTTTGCTAAATAATTCTCTCAAATAATTGAAGTTTGTCAACAATAGAAAAATTATAAGTAACAGGTTTTTTTTGCATGTGTAGGTAAATGCCTAGTATATAAATATTTACCAGTTATCTCCAATAGCACAAGTATATTCTACAGTTGAGATATGAATTGAAAAGTTGTAACATATTTTCTGAATGCTAAAAATTAATAGCTCTACAATGAAATGCCACACAGTTCTTTTCAATATGCACAAATCATAGCACAGTAGTCAAATACTTAGATCTTTCACAGAGCTGAATTTAGTTTCACCACAGAGAAATATCAGGTGACAGGCTTTCCAAGTGATACAATCAGATGAACTTTGCTGACCAGCTCAGAGAATAAATCCAAGTAAGCATCAGGATAAGACAGGATCAGACTGATTACAACCCACAACAGGATATCCGTGGAGATTCCCTATAAGGGCTGAAACATCAATATGCACCAGTCAAATAACCACAGTCAGTGCTAGATCATCAATTGTCTGTGGACTCTAGTGCTGATATGTTTGCAAACTGTGGATCTCCTAACGGGTTCAGTATGGTATGCCGGCGGCCGAGCTCCCGGCAACCAGCATACCGGCGCCGGGAGCCCGACCGCCGGCTTACCGACAGTGTGGCGAGCGCAAATGAGCCCCTTGCGGGCTCGCTGCGGGCAGCTATTTTATTTTCCCTCCAGGGGGGTCGTGGACCCCCATGAGGGAGAATAAGCGTTGGTATGCCAGCTGTCGGGATTCCGGCGCCGGTATACTGTGCGCCGGGATCCCGTCAGTCGGCATACTGAAGACCACCCCTCCTAACTACCTACCAGGTTTCCATTCTTTATTTATTTATCCAGGATTTCTTTTTTGTTTCTGCCATTATTACCACCTTGGACACTGAGTTATTTTGGTTTTAATCTGGGCTTCCCTCATGTCTGTATACCAGATCCCATAATAAATATCATCATGTGAATATATTACCTTTCTTTACAACTACTTATGCAACTGCATCCAGGGAATTCTTGCACAAATTTTTCACTCCATGCTTGCATCAAACCCTTCAGTGACTTCTCATTCTATAAATACTAAGAGCCATCCCAAATTTATTCAGCAAAGAGACATTCAAACAATAAGAATGCTTTTTTTAAACAATTTATTTTACTGAAACTTCAATGCACAGTAAAGAAATCAAAGACATATTTACATTCAAATTAAACAACATTGTCTGTATCGGGACAATAGGGGGTACATTTACTAAGATGGGAGTTCTATTTAAGATGGGATGTTGCCCATAGCAACCAATCAGTTTTACTTCTCATTTATCTAGAACCTTCTAGAAGATGATACCTGGAATCTGATTGGTTGCTATGGGCAACATCCCATCTTAAATAGAACTCCCATCTTAGTAAATTTACCCCTAGGTACAAACAATGCAAGAAATTCCTATAGACATGACATGTTTCAAAAATATCAAGGAATAAAGCCAATAACAATAATAATTAAGGATTAGGGAGAATTGGAGGGTCCTCTAAAGAAACGCGCATCTCATACCATAAAGTTCTCTAAAAATATTTCAATATGGAGTCCTTGGTGGATATTAGTATAGTCTCCATGTAACTCTTCTATGGATCAAATAATTTTTTAACACGCGGCTCCTTTTGGAGGGAAGCCTCCAACTAGTCCATGTGAAAGATAAAGAAAAGTTTTTCTTTAAATAATGCAAGTGAGGGTCGAGTAGACTGAGTCCATAACTGTAATATGGTTTTCGAGTGGCAGAAGATACTGCCAATAGCAATTTCCTTACCCCTCTAGGAACTCTAACATCAGCTGGTAAAATACCAAAGAGTGCCCACTCAGGTGTCAGCGGTACAAAGTTAACTAGGTGTTCCATGGTGAAGCAACAGATCTGTTGCCAGAATCGTTTACAGGTTGAGTATCCCATATCCAAATATCCGAAATACGGAATATTCCGAAATACAGACTTTTTTGAGTGAGAGTGAGATAGTGAAACTTTAGTTTTTTGATGGCTCAATGTACACAAACCTTGTTTAATACACAAAGTTATTAAAAATATTATATTAAATGACCTTCAGGCTGTGTGTATAAGGTGTATAAAAAACATAAATGAATTGTGTGAATGTACACACACTTTGTTTAATGCACAAAGTTATAAAAAATATTGGCTAAAATGACATTCAGGCTGTGTGTATAAGGTGTATATGAAACATAAATACATTCTGTGCTTAGACTTGGGTCCCATCGCCATGATATCTCATTATGGTATGCAATTATTCCAAAATACGGAAAAATCCCATATCCAAAATACCTCTGGTCCCAAGCATTTTGGATAAGGGATACTCAACCTGTAATATACGGGCACATCCAAAAGCAGTGAAAGAGATCTGCTTATTAATTGAGAATTTAAGACAGACAGGGCTCTCTAAGATCCCCATTTGATATCCTCTAGTTAGAGATATATATGCATGATGGAAAGTGTTAAGAAAGATTTCTGAAAATGTGGCTATTGGGAATGTATTAATCGAGTATTCCAATTGTTTCAGGAGAATTTAAATTGTCACAGAGGGAAAGTGTTCCAACCACTGAGATAGGCCCGTATGTATGGTGGAGTATTCCAAAAGAGCTCAGAGAAATTTATAATACAGTATGTGGATATCGCTCCTTTAGATAAAGAGGATCCCACCAGGGACTTATCCAGGAGGTTATCCCCGTTCCCCACCATGAGAAGGTGAGAAATCCTACTCACATAGTGCTGAGCCTGTAGCTACGAAAAAGTAGATCTTCCGCTCACCGGGAGCTTAGCCACAGCCTCAGAATAGGAAAGGGGTTTATGCGCATCCATCAATTGCCCTACTGTGCACAATCCCTCATTTGCCCACTTAAAGAATACCTACGCTTCTTCATCTTGAAAGTTTGAACTATATATAAATGGCAAATGGACTGAGGCATGTGGTTTCACTTTATAATTATGACGTAAAAGTAACCAAAGTTTTCTAGTGGACATAAGAAGAGGGTTATTTAGGACTTCAGATGGGATCTAATTTTAAGTCATATGTAAGAAAGCTACAAAAGAAGTTCAAGGTATGAAATTTTGTTCCAATGAAATGTTGATATAGCTATGGCGAGCCGTCAGCCAGTCTTTAAGGTGTTGGAGTAATGCAACATAATTATATGTTAGTATATCTGGAAAATTAATTCCTCCAATTCCATTTCGGTTGATATAATTTGACCATGCCAATTCTTGGCCTTTTGTTATTCCATATAAAATGTCAAAATAATCGAGTAAAGGACAGGACGTCAGTTCGGGACAAAAGAATAGGAAGCACTTGCAGTGGCTATAGGAGTTTGGGAAATATATCCTTCCTAATACATTTGCTCTTCCTAGGTATGAAAGCTGAAGATGGCTCAAATCCTTCAAATCCCTGGCAAGTGTAGAGACAACCCTATCCATGTTACATTTATATAAACGAGTAATGTTTTGGGGAAGAATAATCCCCAAATCTGACATTTGATTTCTCCTTCGTCCTAGAGGATGCTGGGGACTCCAAAAGGACCATGGGGTATAGACGGAATCCGCAGGAGACATGGCACTTTAAGACTTTAAATGGGTGTGAACTGGCTCCTCCCTCTATGCCCCTCCTCCAGACCTCAGTTAGATTCTGTGCCCAGAGAGACTGGACACACACTAGGGGAGCTCTACAGAGTTTCTCTAGAAAAGACTTTCTGTTAGGTTTATTGTTTTCAGGGAGCACTGCTGGCAACAGGCTCCCTGCTTCGTGGGACTAAGGGGAGAGAAGCAGACCTACTTCTGTGAGTTAAAGGCTCTGCTTCTTAGGCTACTGGACACCATTAGCTCCAGAGGGTCTGATCACTTGGTATAGCCTAGCTGTTCGTTCCCGGAGCCGCGCCGCCGTCCCCCTCACAGAGCCAGAAGAGAGAAGCCGGGTGAGTAACAGAAGTAAAGAAGACTTCAGTGAAGGCGGCAGAAGACGTCAGTCTTGGAGGTACTGCGCAGCGGTCGCGCTGCGCGCCATTGCTCCCACACACCAACGGCACTACACGGGTGCAGGGCGCAGGGGGGGTGCCCTGGGCAGCAATAAAACCTCATTTTAGTTCTGGCAAAGCGGTATATAGTGCCCAGGCACTATATACAGACCCCCGCCAGTATGAAAATAAGTGGGACATAAGCGCGCCATTAGGGGGCGGGGCTTTGTCCTTCCAACTCTTATCAGCGCCATCTTTTATCTTCACAGCAAGCTGCAGAGACGCTGGTCCTGGCCCTTCACTTCTGTCACAAGTAACAGGGTGTAAAAACAGGGGAGGGGGCACAGCATATTTGGTGTTGAATATATATATATATATATAAAGCGCTGCTGGGTCTGGGGCATTGTATATTCCTTCAGACCGGGGGTGGCGTTGGGTGTGAGCTGGCAAACTCCCTCTCTGTCTCTCTGAAGGGCCTTACTGTGGGTCTGTTCCCTATAGCCCAGTGTGTTAGTGGCTGTCGGTACGCGTGTGTCGACATGTCTGAAGCTGAATGCTCCTCCCAGGAGGAGGCTGGTGTGGGGACAGAACAGAATGTGGGAGTGACTCTGTCGGCACCGCCGACTGCTGATTGGGTAGATATGTAGAGTGTCTTGAATGCAAGTGTGGCTTCATTGCATAAGAGATTAGACAAATCTGAGTCTCAGAACCAAGCATGGAGACAATCCATGGAAGATGTTTTGTCACAAACTCAGACCCCCTCAGAAACGTTTGTTTACCCAAATAGCAGACACTGATACTGACACGGATTTGGACTCCAGTGTCGACTATGGTGATGCCAGGTTGAATCCTAAACTGGCTAAGAGCATTCAGTACATGATTGTGGCGATAAAAGAAGTGTTACATATCACGGAAGACCCTGCTTTTCCTGATACATGGGTCTGTATGTTTAAAGGAAAGAAACCTCCGGTAACGTTTCCTCCCTCTCATGAACTGAATACTCTTTTTGAAAAGGCTTGGGAAATTCCTGACAAAAGGTTGCTGATTCCCAAGAGAGTTATTATGGCATACCCGTTTCCCTCTGAGGATAGGAAAAAGTGGGAGTCGACTCCCAACGTGGACAATGCTCTAGCACGGCTGTCCAAGAAGGTGGCGCTTCCGTCCCCTGACACGGCGGCCCTAAAGTATTCTGCGGGTCGTAAGCAGGAAACTACCTTGAAATCTATTTATGTCACTACGGGTACACTGCTCAGACCTGCGGTGGCGTCAGCATGGGTGAGTAGTGCAATTGAAAAGTGGGCAGATAACTTATTATCTGACTTGGACACCCTGGATAGGGATAGCGTTCTTTTGACGCTGGGTAATATCAAGGACGCTGCAGTCTATATAAGGGAGGCTGCGAGAGATACTGGCCTCTTGGGATCAAGGGCCAATGCCATGGCAATCTCGGCTAGGAGAGCATTATGGACTCATCAATGGAATGGTGATGCTGACTCTAAGAGGGCTATGGAGGCGCTGCCGTATAAAGGTGATGTTTTGTTTGGTGAGGGACTCGCGGACCTGGTATCTACAGCTACCGCGGGTAAGTCATCTTTTCTACCTTTTGTCCCTCCACAGCAAAAGAAAACGCCTCATTATCAGATGCAGTCCTTTCGGTCTAGTAAATTCAAAAAAGGACGAGGGTCCTCCTTCCTTGCTGCTAGAGGTAAGGGAAGGGGAAAAAGATCACCGGCTGTGGCAAGCTCCCAGGAGCAGAAGTCCTTCCCGGCTTCTGCCAAGTCCACCGCATGACGCTGGGGCTCCGTTGCGGGAGTCCGCACCGGTGGGGGCACGTCTTCAGCTCTTCAGTCGGGTCTGGGCTCACTCAGGCTTGGATCCTTGGGTGCTGGAAATTGTGGCCCAAGGATACAAACTGGAGTTACAAGACGTGCCCCCTCCGATTTTTCAAATCGACCTTGCCAGCTTCTCTTCCGGAAAGAGAAGTGGTGGGCGCTGCAATACAAAAGCTGTGTCAACAGCAAGTTATTGTCACGGTGCCCCTGTCACAACGGGGAGAAGGGTTTTATTCAAGCCTGTTCGTGGTCCCGAAGCCAGATGGCTCGGTCAGACAGATTCTGAACTTAAAATCCCCCAATCTATATTTGAAAAGATTCAAATTCAAAATGGAATCTCTCCGAGCAGTGATTTCCAGTCTGGAAGAAGGGGATTTTATGGTGTCAGTCGACATAAAGGATGCTTACCTCCATGTCCCCATATATTCTCCTCATCAGGCTTACCTGAGGTTTGCTGTTCAGGATTGTCATTACCAGTTTCAGATGTTGCCGTTTGGTCTTTCCACGGCCCCGAGGATTTTCACCAAAGTAATGGCGGAAATGATGGTGCTCCTGCGCAAGCAGGGTGTCACAATTATCCCGTACTTGGACGATCTCCTGATAAAGCCGAGATCAAAGGAGCTGTTACTAAAAAACGTTGCGCTCTCCCTGTCAGTTCATGGTTGGCTCCTGAATTTACCAAAGTCACAGTTGATTCCGACAACACGGCTGTTGTTCTTGGGCATGATTCTGGACACGGAATTACAGAGAATTTTTCTCCCGATGGAAAAAGCTTTGGAAATACAGAACATGGTCAAGGGGATTCTGAAACCGGCAAGGGTGTCGATTCTTCAATGCACTCGGGTACTGGGGAAGATGGTGGCGGTCTACGAGGCCATCCCATTTGGCAAGTTCCATGCCAGGGCTTTTCAGTGGGACCTGTTGGACAAGTGGTCCGGGTCTCGTCTACACATGCACCGGAAGATAAGCCTATCTCCCAGGGCCAGGATTTCTCTCCTGTGGTGGCTCCAAAGTTCTCACCTGTTAGAGGGATGCAGGTTCGGGATCCAAGATTGGATCCTGGTAACCACGGATGCAAGTCTCCGAGGTTGGGGAGCAGTCACACGGGGACAAAAATTCCAGGGCAAATGGTCAAGCCAGGAGGCTTGTCTGCACATAAACATTCTGGAATTAAGGGCCATTTACAACGGCCTTATACAAGCAGAACATCTTCTTCGCGGCCTGCCCGTCCTGATTCAGTCGGACAACATAACAGCAATGGCGCACATAAACCACCAGGGCGGAACAAGGAGGAGAGCGGCGATGGCGGAGGCCACAAAGGTTCTTGGCTGGGCGGAGAGACATGCAAGTGCTCTGTCAGCAGTCTTCATTCCAGGAGTGGACAACTGGGAAGCAAACTTCCTCAGCAGACACGAACTCCATCCAGGAGAGTGGGGTCTTCATCAAGAGGTCTTTGCAGAAGTAACAAGTCGTTGGGGACTTCCTCAAATAGACATGATGGTGTCTCGCCTCAACAAGAAACTTCAGACATACTGTTCCAGGTCAAGGGACCCTCAAGCAGTAGCAGTGGACGCCCTGGTGACACCGTGGGCGTATCAGTCGGTCTATGTGTTCCCTCTACTTTCACTCATCCCAAAGGTGATACGGATCATAAGAAGAACAAGGGTTCAGGCGATACTCGTTGTTCCAGATTGGCCACGAAGGGCCTTGTATCCGGATCTTCAGGAATTACTCATAGAAGATCCCTGGCCTCTTCCTCTGAGAGAGGATCTGTTGCAGCAAGGGCCGTGCGTATTCCAAGACTTACCGCGGTTGCGTTTGACGGCGTGGCGGTTGAACGGAAAATCCTAGCGCGGAAGGGTATCCCTGGAGAGGTCATCCCCTCTCTACTGAAAGCTAGGAAGGAGGTAACAGCGAAGCATTACCACCGTATTTGGAGGAAATATGTGTCTTGGTGTGAATCCAAGAAGGCTCCTACGGAAGAATTTCAGCTGGGTCGGTTTCACCATTTTTTACAAGCAGGTGTGGATGCGGGCCTGAAGTTAGGCTCCATTAAAGTGCAGATTTCGGTCTTATCAATTTTCTTTCAAATGGAATTGGCCTCGCTTCCAGAAGTGCAGACTTTTGTGAAAGGCGTGCTGCACATCCAACCTCCATTTGTGCCCCCAGTGGCACCTTGGGACCTTAACGTGGTGTTACGGTTCCTTGTGTCACATTGGTTTGAACCTTTACAAACGGTTGAGTTGAAATTTCTCACTTGGAAAGTGGTCATGCTATTGGCCTTGGCGTCCGCAAGGCGGGTGTCGGAATTGGCGGCTTTGTCTCACAAAAGCCCCTATTTGATTTTCCACGAGGATAGAGCGGAGTTGAGAACTCGTCAACAATTTTTACCAAAGGTGGTTTCTTCGTTTCACATGAACCAACCTATTGTGGTACCTGTGGCTACTGAAGCCTTGGCTGCTTCAAAGTCTCTCGATGTGGTCAGAGCTTTGAAAATTTATGTTGCCAGAACGGCTCGTATTAGGAAAACGGAGGCTCTGTTTGTCCTGTATGCTTCCAACAAGGTTGGGGCTCCTGCCTCTAAGCAGACTATTGCGCACTGGATTTGTAATACAATCCAGCAGGCTCATTCTACAGCAGGATTGCCGTTGCCGAAATCGGTAAAAGCCCATTCTACCAGAAAGGTGGGCTCGTCTTGGGCGGCTGCCCGGGGAGTCTCGGCATTACAACTTTGCCGAGCAGCTACTTGGTTGGGTTCAAACACCTTTGCGAAGTTCTACAAGTTTGATACCCTGGCTGATGAGGACCTCCTGTTTGCTCAATCGGTGCTGCAGAGTCATCCGTACTCTCCCGCCCGGTCTGGAGCTTTGGTATAAACCCCTTTGTATTTTTGGAGTCCCCAGCATCCTCTAGGACGAAGGAGAAAATAGGATTTTAATACCTACCGGTATATCCTTTTCTCTTAGTCCTTAGAGGATGCTGGGCGCCCGTCCCAGGGCAGACTCTATCTGCAGTACTTGTTCATAGTTATTGCGTTTGCCACACAAAGGTTGTGTTTTGGTTTCAATCAGACTGTTGCTGATTTTTGGTTCATGCTGTTAACTGGTTTTAGTTAAATGCCATGTTGTACGGTGTGTTGTGGTGTGAGCTGGTATGTGTCTCACCCTTGGTTAACAAAAATCCTTTTCCTCGAAATGTCCATCTCCCTGGGCACAGTTCCTATAACTGAGGTCTGGAGGATGGGCATAGAGGGAGAAGCCTGTTCACACCCATTTAAAGTCTTAAAGTGCCCATGTCTCCTGTGGATCCCGTCTATACCCCATGGTCCTTTTGGAGTCCCCAGCATCCTCTACAGACTAAGAGAAAAGGATTTACCGGTATGTATTAAAATCCTATTTTTTAGCCCACTTAAGAGAGAGGGATGCTGCCCATTTTGGACGAGTAAATCCCTTTTTGAGCTTCCTGGCTTGAGATTTGTCAAAGTTGACAAAGAAACCTTAAACTGGTCCATAGGTATCTAATAAAACCAGGAGAGGTCATAGAGATGATTTTGGATTAGAAAGAAAGATCAGGACATCATCCGCAAAGGCAGTGATTTTAGTTTTGACCTCATCTACACAAATGCCGTTCAAGGTCAGCCATAAGTTAATTAATCGGAGCAGGGGATCTAATGTGAGATTAAAGAGGATGGGAGATAGAGGACACCCTTGACTGGTTCCTCAGGTCATGACTATTGAGTCACTCCTCAGTGGCAAACGCAGGATTTGCACGGGGGGGTTTCCAGAACTGGGCAGAGCCAATCACGGGGGTGGGGACTGAGGTGACCCAGTATATGCTGGGTCCGTAAAACTAGTGTGTCTGTGTGTGTGTGTGTGTGTGTATATATATATATATATATATATATCTACACATATATATTGTCAAAGTCAGAAAAATATCCCTATACACGCTGCCATATTTGCACCGCACACTGGTCCGCGCTGCGCATGCGTACGCTCTCCCGTGAAGGCGCATACCCGCAATAGCGTGCACCCGCGGGCGCACGGTATGCGTATTTACGGTAGAGTTTATGTAATCGTAGCGTGCGACTCATTCGTTACATATTTTCAGTATTAATGTAGTTTGTAGATCATGATCCCTTTGATAGTTTCTGAAAGTTTGGTTAATATAGAATGTCCCTGAGCTGAGGAATCCCTCTTTGTATCGTAGGAAGGGTCTAACAGGAGTCATGCAGTAGTGTTTGATACCCATCGGAAGAGTATTTAAATAGCAATATTCCGGTGTTGGTTTGGAGCGTATTAATCGCTCGTGCGAATAGTTATGGACATAAGAAGTTTATGTCCATTTCTATTATTTACTCATACTCAGGTATGCGGCGGGAAACCTAGTTTCCCACCCACCTGAGCTGTTTGAAATCGTCACAGCCCA
Organism: Pseudophryne corroboree; assembly: GCF_028390025.1. Taxonomy (NCBI): domain Eukaryota; kingdom Metazoa; phylum Chordata; class Amphibia; order Anura; family Myobatrachidae; genus Pseudophryne; species Pseudophryne corroboree. The sequence continues at coordinate 424,015,046 of NC_086448.1, forward strand.
CCTGTATGAATCAACCTATGACCTTTTGTTATGATACAGGGCCGAATTCCGACGTCCAATGGACAATGGGATTGTAGGGACTATGAGATTGCATTGTGTGTGGGGCATAAATAGGCAGGCCGACCACATCCAGCTCTCACTCTTCAACGGTTCTCATTGCTGAAAATCGGGTGCTGGATGTCCAGGCGCATGCGATCGTTTCCCCTTGTGCGTAAGTTTCTCTCCGTAATCATTGTCTTACTGTGAGCCAATTTCTCTCATCTCTCTCCATTTCTTTCTCTCTCTCTCCTTTCTCTTTTCTCTCACATCTCCCCTAGACTAGTATTGAATTGTATTAGATAGTATTGTATTTTGGTTAGGAAGTCTCTGTTATATTGTAGAGTATCATTTGTACTGTTATCCCCTTTTACAAGTATATTAGATATAATACAGTTAATAGGCTTTGGACCCTAAACCAGTATCTGTGTATTTTCTATAGTGTTAAGTGTTCACTTGAGCGTCGGTGACGCTCAAGCAGCTTTGTAGTTAGTCAGGTTACACAAGGTTGCACTTACACCCTGTACTCACATTAAGGTATTCTGTGCATTTCATTGGTATAAGGTTTAGACATAAAGGTATAGCGTTGTGAGCGTCTGCGCCGCTGGTGATCTCCTCGTGGTCTCGAGCGTCCGCTACGCCATAGCGAATCATTACTCTAATCATAGCCAATAACATGTTGTCCTGTGATCACTGGGCCGTGAGCGAACGTGACGCTTGAGCGTCTCGCCTACGGCTGAGCGATCGTTACGCAAATAGCGTACCCTTACGGTACTTCTTAAGTAAGCAGCGTACAGTGTTCTTAGACTTCATAAAGGGTTGTTTATACGACAAAGGAATTTAGCATTGTCAATTGGAGGCTCGTCCTGTCCTTCTCATATCTGCACTAGGTAGATCAGCAGACATTATCCCCCAGCAAAGGGTGGGAGGTTGTCTCGCAGTGCTGACGGGATAAGCGTCTGCTTCGCTTAGATAAAGAGTGCTGAAGGAATCCGGGAACCGGAAGTAAGAACAAAACGCTTGTGTCTTTTAAAACTGTTTATTTCTCTTCTGTCTTGCGTACACACGCACGCACATATATATCTGCATTTCTTTTTCATTTGTGTATTTTCGTATATCACTCTCCTACTTGCCTTTTATAGTTGATAAAATGTGCTGAGAGAGATTTGTCGCTATTTCAATAAGTTGAGTAAAGGTAACATAGTTAAAATATAGACAAACACACAGCTTGTCAGTGTGGTGCGCGGTAGATGATAAAGGATCCTCTACATTGATAAAAGTAGAAATTGTGTTACGGTGGATCTTTGTTTGCATACACGTGTCTCTAACAAAGACTAGCGTACGCAATCCAAAGGCAGACGCACGCAGCGTATATTACGCAAAGGAGCGTCTGTGTACGCCCACGTAACTCAAACCACAAGTTGATTTTCAACGCAAAGCGATAAGTAGCGCAACGCGGTAAATAATGCAAGGCGATAAATAGCACAAATTGATTTCAGCTTTCCAAAACTTAGTTTAAATACCTTACTTTACTGTAATACCTCTGGGGAGAGCTATCAGACTACGGGAAATGATTTTTCTGATCAGAAAACTATAAGAATGATATTGGGTTGAAAACGGTATGAGTGTATTGAATCCCGCTTTGTGGACTTTGTGATCTATGTGATAATCCCGCTTTGTGAACTTTGTGATCTATGTGGAACGTGATGAGCACGATCTGAGTGAAAACGTGCAACAGAGTGTGATAAAGTTTTCGTTGTATTACGCTCTGGCTGTTTTGGAGCACAGTAGGGAGACTCCAATGATCCTACCATTTATGGGCAACAAGTGTCTATAAGTGGTACGATTGGACCGCACGGTTGTATGTGTGACCAATAACGCAACGTGATATGAGGTCGTATATCCATGCGTAAATCTTGCCCTCATACGTGTTGTAGGGAGCACATGCAAGCGTGATTTGTGTAAAGAAAAAGGAAGGGAATTTTCTCAGGAAAATCTCTAGAGATAGGGCCTGCAACGGCTACACGTGTCTGCTAGAAGGCGGAACGGGGATACCCGGAGCAGAAGAAGTTCAGTGGAAGAGCTTTAAGGATTTCCAACGAAGTTCTGTGTTTGGTGCATTTTAGGAAGTTTTTCTGTGTTAAAAAGGTCCACAATGGCAGCCAAGTGCACAATACAGAGACGGTCGGAGGTCAGGATTCAGACTCCAGAGGCTTGCAGACCCCAAGGGTCTGCTCGGTCAGTAATGTGGGGGAAATATGGTCCCCACACTGAGACCTTTTGTGATGAATGGACACGAATGACTGCGGGGGATAAGACACCATTTCCCGGGATAGGTAGTTTTGACTCAGAGGTGTTGCGTAATTTAAGGCGAAGGATATGTCTCATCAAATCAGCAAAGAGACGAATCAAGCATTATGATTGTTTACAGATATGGCAACAGGAGAGTGAAATGCAAAGAAATGTAACTTACTTACCTAACTTTCATCTTGAGAGGGGAGAGATGGCAATGGAGGGGATTGTGGTTGCGGAGAGAAGCACAAGGGTAAACAATAAAAATGCTCTTAGCAACAGTAGTACAGATAATAAGAATAAATGTGATAAATGTAACAATGCTAATTGTAATGCTGTTGAATGTACAACTATTAACCCATGCAAGTCGCACCCCATGTTAAACTTTCCTCAGGAACACCAACAAGAAAGTGAACCCAGAACGATGTCGGCACCTCCTCCAGAAGCCATCACACAAGACATCCAGGTGGACGCGACCCAATCGGTAAAAACTGTAATCAAACCCCCTAATGGAGGGTCAGGTGAGGTCGTGTCCACAGGTATGTATGGTATTATACATCACGCACAAACAAATGTACCTTATATAATAGAATCAATTCAGAATGACATTACTGGACTTAATCCTGTTAGGGTAATTGCAGTACCAAATGGGGAAACTGACTCTTCAGGAATCACTCCTGTCAGGAACATCGCCATGTACTGCCCTTTTTCCCGAACAGAATTAAGAACAATTCTGTCTGAATTTCCTGATCCCAGGAAAGACTTAGTTGCTTGTCAAAGATACATTAGAGTGCTAGGACATACTGCAGAGCCGAATAACAAAGATTGGAGGACAGTTTTGAGGGCATGTTTACCCCCCGATGTTGATTCATTGAAATTTATCGCTGATTGTAAGCTAGATGAGGAAGTGCCACTAACAAACGAGTATAACCAAGATAATGTAAAAAGAATCAATCTACAGTTGAAAGAATATTTTCCTACAGTAGCAAAGTGGAATAAAATCTATACAATAAGACAAAAAGAAGGTGAATCCGCAGAAGAGTATTTTCACCGGGCTCTGCAGGATATGGCTAGGTACACTGGTATAGATGACATTGAAACTAATGTACACCACAGAGAGGTAGCTGTGTCCGTATTAGCGAGCAACTTGAAAGACACACTAAAAATTAGGGTACAAACCTCAATACCTCATTGGAGAGGTATCTCGGTTGCAGCATTAAGAGAGTCCGCTATCGAGCATGACCGAAATATCAAAAGAACCAGGGAAGCGCAGGGAGAGCGGTTGATGACACTAAACATCCAAGCACTAGAGAATGCATCAAGTCGACCGGAACCCCAGGCCCCTAGCACATGGAGAAAGCCAAGGATTTGTTACAATTGTAGAAGAGAAGGGCATTATGCCAACAACTGTAACAACCCACATAAAGTTAGACCCCCTAGACATGAAAATGAGCATGAATATGACACACCAAATTACAAGCAGGGATCACATAGGAAGAATTTTGAGCCACATCCATGATAGGTAGTCAGGAAAGGTGATCATTGGGACTGATGGTAAGCCTGAGGTAACGGTTAATAAATTGGGAGGTCATTCACTGAAGACACAGGAATGACCAGGTGAAACGTTGTAAATGTATTTGTGAAGAAAAATGTTTTTTTTCTCTCTCTCTATCCCCATCTCTGACGATTATTGGTAAGAATTCACACATTGCATATCCACTTGGTCCTTGCAGAAGTCTACCAAACCCCAGCATGACCTATCCGCCACAATGTATTTCTGGCCAGATACAGACAGTGGAATATGGAGGTGCTGGTGGGGAGGGACTGCTCAAGGAGACCATTAGACACATAGATATGACAGCCTAATAAGTCTGACAATGTTTTTCTAATGCTAACAATGTTTTCTTAATGTTGACAATGTTTAAAAAAAAAAAATGTTTTGTTTCTCTTTTCTTATTGATGGTTATTGTCGAGTTATGTAATGCATATATGCACATGAATTGTTCTCTATCTCTTTTGTTTTTTTTGTGTTTTCTCTCTCTTCCCACTCATGTTTCCATGGTTTAAAGATGCTATGTCACCCCTCAGTTGGACCAATGGTGATGCCAGATTTTTGCTCCTTACAGAAAGATCGTCGGTTGGGAAGGAATATTGCATCACCAGAATGTTCGTTTGGAAGACTGAGAGACAGCACCTTTGAGAGGACAGCAGAACAAGAAGAACAACAAGACGAGAGAACTTGTTATCGTAACAAGTTCTCTCTCCCCCTCAAACTGTTTTCTTATGCCCCCTTTACAAATTTCTTCTTTTCTCCTCCTGTAAGATGGACTTGCCCCAAGAGACTGTGATATGGATTTTCCCGTTAACCATGATGTTGACCAGAGCAGTCTGTTTCGGTGAGAGTACCAGTGAGGTCGAGAAAGGATCCAGAAAGGTCCTGATGACTGAGACGGAGGTGTAAATTTCCAATAGCAACCCAATCACCAAGCAAAGGCGAGTACCGGGCACGATCTAACAACCATGTTATCTGTAAACATTTTCTTTGAAGGATTGTTAGTTCAAAAAGAAAACTGTATCTGTAGGCTCTGTGATAATCTGGTTGAAGAGGGATGCATAAAGAAATGCCAATCCAGTTTTAATATCCATATGGACCGGCATCCATTGAGTGACTATCACTCTTTAGTGGGTAACGTGTTAAACCAAACAGATTGTTGGGTATGCTCTCAAGTACCTCAGGGTCATAGCAAATCAGGGCTAGTACCATTTCCTTTAACGTTAGGGGAGGTACTTGAGCTAAGTGGTGGGAGACCGGTGGACCGGAGGTTTAACATCTCCAGCCCTCCTAGTTTGAAGCTCCACCAATACCATGTGGATAGGTCCCTCTTATGTTTTAATATCTCCAATCCCCGTAAGCCGGGAAATTGGGAAGTGTCATGGAGCAACCTTACCATGACCTTTTCACACAGAGTAGATAGAATGCCTACAGATACAGAGCTTGTACGCCACATAGCCAGTAGAGGAAAATCTTTCCGGTATCGATATACCTTAGGAAATAGGATTACTAGAGTTGGAGAGGTATCACCAGGATACTGTGCACATATCGTACAAACTGATACGTGCATTAAGCAGATGGAAGAATTAGGGTCAGGAGATTTCACCTGGAAGGTCTGTAACATGGTCATGTCCTTCTCCGTCCCATATGTTCTCCCCGATGACGCATATTTCATATGCGGGAGAAAGGCGTACAAGTGGCTTGCCCCAAACTCTGAAGGATTGTGTTATATTGGAAAAGTATTGCCTGAAGTGATGACTGTTACACATGACAAAATGAAGGACATACACCGTGGTGCCCAAGCTCCTTATACTCACACTCATTACGAGCACCGAGTTAAAAGACAACTGTCAGAAAGGTTAGAGCATCCGGCCTCTGATCTTATCCATGAATCCACCGGGATTCAGGTTCTGGTAGCGTTAGATTTCACTCGTACCGCTCGAGGAGTGATGAATTATAGATACATTTCCGCACTCGCCAATTTGTTAGATAATATCACTGAAATGTATGATGACACGTTTAGATACACTGGAAGAGAACTTCAAGCTTACAAAACAGAACTAGTTCAGCATAGGATGGTTCTTAATTATCTTACAGCAGTAACAGGCGGATATTGTGTTACATTGGCAACACAGTACGGCATAAAGTGTTGCACGTATATCACAAATAGCACCGAGGATCCGGTAGAGGTCATAGACCAAAAGATGGACGATATTCTCCAATTGAAGTGGGAATTTCGTCGAAAACACAATCTCACCCTTGCTGCTGTAGGTAATGAGCTGACTGGTTGGGTGTCATGGTTGAACCCGCGAAATTGGTTCTCCGGTTTGGGAGACTGGGCTCAAGGAGTCATAATGGATGTTGGAAAGTTTCTACTATGTATCTTGGGTGTCGTTATATCGATTGGATTGATATTTAGATGCGGGCAGGCTTTAATGAGGTGCAAACAAAGTACAAAAGTGATGAGCTTGAGGAGTGAGGAAACTGTAATTAACCTGGATTTGATTTATGACCCAATGATAGAAACCATGATGTGATGAAAATGCGATTATACGGTCCGTTTCTTTCACCTGTTTTTCTGCTTTTCTCCAAGATACAAAGACCCCCTTGGACGAGGAAGTTGACGAGACGCTATACAGACAACAGACAAGCACCAAAGATGAAGTTTTGACAACCTATGATATGGACACTTGATGAACTTTGCCATGGATCCCCAGTTTCCCTAGTATTTTTAAACTCACGCTAGCCCAACATTTTTTGTAAATCCGATGGCTCTGACAAAGCTATTTGCTCATGCCCAAGGAGCAATACAGCGCAAAGAAGACGACTCTCAACAGATACCGAACACAACTTCAACGACAGATGTACATTTCCCTGACATAGAATATCATTGCATTTTCCATAAGTGTTCTTCACCTTCATCTCTACAACCCTCAGGTAATAACACACATAGTATAGGGAATACAGGCACAGATATCAGCAATCACATATCCCCCCATTCATGTATCATCAACTAAAATGTGCTCCCCATTTTGTTCAAAATCCGAAAAGAGCTCGGTAAAGTTTGACAGCCCATCCACAGACCTGTACCACAGGATAAGAAGGAATTCAAATGTATACTTCGCAATACCTCGAAGCTTGATTTACAACACGTACGGCACGATGATACATGACCCTCCAAACATGGACTCATACACACATGCTTCTGCTATCACACTAGGTCATACCCTCTTCACACCTACTCCTCTCTCCTCCCTCACCCAACCATAGAAATGAATTAACCCCTGACATATATTTTTCTCCTTTTGAAATGTTTTAGAAGGTGGCAGTTATTACTGACTGCCAAAGGGTGGACTGTCAAAGTCAGAAAAATATCCCTATACACGCTGCCATATTTGCACCGCACACTGGTCCGCGCTGCGCATGCGTACGCTCTCCCGTGAAGGCGCATACCCGCAATAGCGTGCACCCGCGGGCGCACGGTATGCGTATTTACGGTAGAGTTTATGTAATCGTAGCGTGCGACTCATTCGTTACATATTTTCAGTATTAATGTAGTTTGTAGATCATGATCCCTTTGATAGTTTCTGAAAGTTTGGTTAATATAGAATGTCCCTGAGCTGAGGAATCCCTCTTTGTATCGTAGGAAGGGTCTAACAGGAGTCATGCAGTAGTGTTTGATACCCATCGGAAGAGTATTTAAATAGCAATATTCCGGTGTTGGTTTGGAGCGTATTAATCGCTCGTGCGAATAGTTATGGACATAAGAAGTTTATGTCCATTTCTATTATTTACTCATACTCAGGTATGCGGCGGGAAACCTAGTTTCCCACCCACCTGAGCTGTTTGAAATCGTCACAGCCCACCTGTATGAATCAACCTATGACCTTTTGTTATGATACAGGGCCGAATTCCGACGTCCAATGGACAATGGGATTGTAGGGACTATGAGATTGCATTGTGTGTGGGGCATAAATAGGCAGGCCGACCACATCCAGCTCTCACTCTTCAACGGTTCTCATTGCTGAAAATCGGGTGCTGGATGTCCAGGCGCATGCGATCGTTTCCCCTTGTGCGTAAGTTTCTCTCCGTAATCATTGTCTTACTGTGAGCCAATTTCTCTCATCTCTCTCCATTTCTTTCTCTCTCTCTCCTTTCTCTTTTCTCTCACATCTCCCCTAGACTAGTATTGAATTGTATTAGATAGTATTGTATTTTGGTTAGGAAGTCTCTGTTATATTGTAGAGTATCATTTGTACTGTTATCCCCTTTTACAAGTATATTAGATATAATACAGTTAATAGGCTTTGGACCCTAAACCAGTATCTGTGTATTTTCTATAGTGTTAAGTGTTCACTTGAGCGTCGGTGACGCTCAAGCAGCTTTGTAGTTAGTCAGGTTACACAAGGTTGCACTTACACCCTGTACTCACATTAAGGTATTCTGTGCATTTCATTGGTATAAGGTTTAGACATAAAGGTATAGCGTTGTGAGCGTCTGCGCCGCTGGTGATCTCCTCGTGGTCTCGAGCGTCCGCTACGCCATAGCGAATCATTACTCTAATCATAGCCAATAACGTGTTGTCCTGTGATCACTGGGCCGTGAGCGAACGTGACGCTTGAGCGTCTCGCCTACGGCTGAGCGATCGTTACGCAAATAGCGTACCCTTACGGTACTTCTTAAGTAAGCAGCGTACAGTGTTCTTAGACTTCATAAAGGGTTGTTTATACGACAAAGGAATTTAGCATTGTCAATATGCTTGTGCCATTATGCCACAGTTTACACTGCACCACTGGCTGTTGGAGTGATGCAGGTCGTTGATTAAGTGGATGCATTAAAATCATTTATACTAAAGTCCTGGAGTGCCATGTCCTGTCTTGGACATTTGTTTGTTCTGACTCTTCTACATATATATATATATATATATATCTACACACACACACATATATATATATATATATATATATATATACATACACACATACATATACACGGGTGGTCTTCAGTATGCCGGCGGGTGGGCTCCCGGCGACCAGCATACCGGCGCCGGGAGCCTGACCGCCGGCATACCGACACTTATTCTCCCTCGTGGGGGTCCACAACCCCCCTGGAGGGAGAATAGAATAGTGTGGCGCGCGTAGCATGGCGAGCGCAGCGAGCCCGCAAGGGGCTCATTTGCGCTCGCCATACTGTTGGTAAGCCGGCGGCCGGCCTCCCGGCGCCGGTATGCTGGTCGCCGGGAGGCCGGCAGCCGGGAGATCGTAGTGAACCCATATACACATATACATAGCATATTAAACATGCATACATATATATATAGACAAATATGATATAGCGCTGATTATTGCCTTACAGAGAAAATATAAGATATGTGTATAAAGATACACTAAGCATGTGTCCATATATTTGAATCACAGCAACTTCATGTGGATGTTGCCAGAAGCACTAGATCCTCGTTATAATAGTGGGACCGCAGCTCCCCTTCCAACAATCCGAACTCCTCCGGAGAAAAAGTATCTGTCAACAAAGCATATATAGGGGGCGCTCCATAGTGCATAAAAGTTTTATTTTAAAAATAATACACAGGGTATTTTAAAACCAATTGTAAATATTCGTACCAGAAGGCAACCAGTGTGGGCTGGTTACCACGTGATTCAAGTAAGGGTGATCAATTGGAAAAGCAGCAGCAAGTGTCAGGCGATCATACCGGATACCTCCACCCGACGACGGCTGGTCTCCCCAGGCTCTCGGGCAGGAATCACACACGTCCCCGACTCCTTGCTCAGCGATACCAACGATCATGTACGTCACCAGACTCCGCCCCAACGCGTTTCGTCATAGACTTCGTCAGAGGGCTGGAGTCTGTGACGATCAGGTCCATTATAAAGTGTTCAGTGTCTAATTTACATGAGTATTGGAGTGATTACACCTGAGCTGCAGGCTGTTGTTTAAAGCTATGGTGGAAGTATACCATAACGATACTCCCTGGTAGTAATTAAGAGCTTGTTAGATAAATGTACAAGAAGATATATATTGTTACATTGTCATGTTATCATTAAAGACCACCTCTCAAATGAAGGTGTACACATTAACGGAACTATTATAGTCTCCATAATTATATAAAACAATTTAGACCATTTATAGGATTTAAGGACACAGTCTGCAGCTTGGTTTACAAAGCCGTAAAAGATCAGATTACATAAGTATAGGGTCTGCAGGATGTGAGCCACAAACTGTCGTATATTAGCATAATAGACCCCTGATGAACACACATTTAGGATATTATACTAAAAACAAGTATTATTTAGATTATTTAGATAGATTATTTCAATTATTCAAACAATTTAAATTAGGATGAATAATAAGCACCACTAAATGCGGCTAAGCGTAGATAGTGTATAGTTAAATACAAGTTGCAGGGGAAGTGTTCCTTCATTATTTAAATCCTTTTCTAAGATTTTTTTACAATACCACAGTGTGCGGTCAGATCCTACATTATAAAAGCATAACTGGCATAGTGTACACCGGCTTTAATGGCGCAATATATAGAACATACATGGATATAAAATTTTACTAGTTGACATCTGATTAAACAATTCAAATATAAATGGATTTTATACATATAACAATGCGTACCCATTATACTATTATATGACTAGATAAACAATAAGTACATAAACGACTGGATGATTATTTATATGGGTCTGACAACACAATCACGTAAACAGAATAATATTCAGAGAATTGCCAGAAAGTTATCAAAGGGAGTATATATATATATGTGGGGAGAATATCACTTAAGGAAAGGGGTGATCTCAAACCCTTCATTTAACCCCTCTGGTCTCAGAGTTTTGAGGGTAAGTATCCAGAAAGTTTCTCTGCGTTCTAGTTCTAAGTCCCGGTCTCCCCCATATTTATTCATACTAATGTGTTCGATACCTTTAAATCGAAGCTTCGTCGGATCACTTTGATGGTGTTCCTTGAAGTGTCGTGGAACACTGTGATTTGTGACTTGATTTTTAATGTTTCTAGTATGTTCCAATATACGTACTTTTAACATTCTTTTTGTTTTGCCGATGTATCTATAACCGCAAGGACATATAAGCATGTATACTACATGGGTAAAGTTACAATTAATAAAACTATTAATTTGATATGTTTTAGTTTTGTTTTTGTCATAGAAGATAGTTTTCTCCTTATCAAGGAGTTTACACACCTTGCAGCTACCACAGGCATGGCTGCCTTTGAGATCATCCAGAAAATGTTTGTCTTTATTCTCTCTAATAGGTGCTAATCGGCTTCTTGATACCAAAGTTTTGACATTTTTAGCTTTCCTGTAAAAAATCCCAGGGTGACTAGGAAGATGTTCCCCTAATACAGGGTCTAGTTGTAGAATATGCCAATTCTTTTTGAGTATCATTTTTATGTTTCCAGCTTCGTTGTTAAAGTCTGTGACAAATGGGCATATATTTTTATTTTTCTCTAATTCCATTTTTGCCACTTTGTCCTTATATACAAGCAGGTCTTGTCTATTCTTATCCCTTGCTCGTTTTTTGGACTGTTCAATTAGGCCTATTGGATACCCTCGGTCCAGAAACCTCTCTGTATAAATTGAAGCTTGTTCATCAAACTTATCAAGAGTGGCACAATTTCGTCTAAGTCGCGTGAATTGAGAAAAAGGAATATTTCTTTTCCAGCTAGGTAAATGACAGCTGGCGAAGTCTAAGTAACTATTACAGTCCACTTTCTTGAAAAATGTATATGTATTAATTTTACCCATAGTTGTCAATTCAGTGCTATCAAGAATTAGGTCTAAAAATTCAATTTTGAACTTATCCGCTTTATATGTAAACTTTAAGTTATATTCATTGATGTTGATATTATCAATGAAGGTCTTAAGTAGTTCCTCACCACCCTTCCATATTATCAGAATGTCGTCTATGAATCTTTTAAATAGGACTATATAGTCCGCAAATTGCCCTATAGATGAATTTTCCCATTCACCCATGTAAATATTCGCTAGACTCGGGGCACAAATCGTGCCCATCGCTGTACCGCATGACTGGATATACCAGTCATCCAGGAATGTGAAGTAATTGTGTACCAATACATAGTGGAGGCAGTCACAGATGAAATTGACCATAGGGGTATTAAGTTCAGGGTCCTGTGATAGTACATTCCTGACACTATTTATGCCTTTTACATGGGGGATGGCCGTATATAAAGCCTGTACATCCACAGTGCACCACATATAATTACTTTCCCATTTAACATTTTCTAAGATCTGCAAAACATGAGTGGAGTCACGAATATGAGATGGAAGATAGGTAACATACTTCTTAATGTGGGTATCCACAAATTCAGACACATTCGACGTAAGAGAACCAATGCCGGCTACTATTGGCCGGCCTGGTGGCCTGATAGGATTTTTATGCATCTTAGGCATGTGATAGAATGTTGCTATTTTGGGATGTAGATTAAGTAGATATTTGTATTCCTCTTGGGAAATACATTTATTCCCTATACCCTGATCAAGGAGGCTTTTAAGTTCATTAATGAAGCCAGCTGTGGGGTCCTCACTGAGTTTGAGATAAGAGGAATTGTCTTTAAGCAGATTATATGCTTCCTCTATATAGTGAGTTCTATCAAGAATCACTATCCCCCCCCCTTTATCAGCACTTTTAATGACAATATCAGAGTTCTCAGAAAGACTTTTAAGTGCTTGGAACTCTGCTTGTGTAAGATTTGATGACGGATTCTTCATATTTCTCTGTAATTTATCTATATCTTTCCTGCATGTTTGGGCAAACATTTCTATATGAGGTCCCTTTGATTCTAATGGGAAATAGGTGGATTTGCACTTGAGACCTGACCTATTGATTTCCTTAATATCGTTCTGCCAGTTTCTCACGGGAGCATCATTCTTTCTCAAAAAGTGTCGTTTGAGGGTGAGGTTTCTTACATAAAGACTAAGATCTATCTGGAGATTAGTTTTGTTAACATGGCAGGATGGAGCAAATGAAAAGCCCTTTTTTAGAACATTTTTCTGTGTGTCATTAAGTTCTATTTTAGATAAATTAAATATACCTGCATCATGTGTGTCTAATCCATGTTCCTTTTCTTTGAATCGTTTGTTACTGATTCCAGCTCCTCTCCTTCCTCTAACCGTCTTTTTCGACCTATTGGAGACTGTGCCCTCGTGTAGTGATATCTCATTACTTGTTCTTTTAGCCTTGGGGGTCTTTGCTGTTCCTTTTGAAAATCCTGCTGGTCCCTGATCTGATCATCCTTCATGGATGCCAAACGCTCATATCGATTTTTATGAACAAATCCGTTATTACTGGATTTGTATCTATAGTTACCTTGATTACGATCACGGTAACTATTAGTATCATATTGCCTCTGTTTATATCTGACTTGTTGCCAGCCTGCCTCCCTTCGTGCAGTGTGTGAGTCATGCCTATCCCCATTAAACCCACGATTATCTCGGGGAATATTAATTGTAACTTTACCCATGTAGTATACATGCTTATATGTCCTTGCGGTTATAGATACATCGGCAAAACAAAAAGAATGTTAAAAGTACGTATATTGGAACATACTAGAAACATTAAAAATCAAGTCACAAATCACAGTGTTCCACGACACTTCAAGGAACACCATCAAAGTGATCCGACGAAGCTTCGATTTAAAGGTATCGAACACATTAGTATGAATAAATATGGGGGAGACCGGGACTTAGAACTAGAACGCAGAGAAACTTTCTGGATACTTACCCTCAAAACTCTGAGACCAGAGGGGTTAAATGAAGGGTTTGAGATCACCCCTTTCCTTAAGTGATATTCTCCCCACATATATATATATACTCCCTTTGATAACTTTCTGGCAATTCTCTGAATATTATTCTGTTTACGTGATTGTGTTGTCAGACCCATATAAATAATCATCCAGTCGTTTATGTACTTATTGTTTATCTAGTCATATAATAGTATAATGGGTACGCATTGTTATATGTATAAAATCCATTTATATTTGAATTGTTTAATCAGATGTCAACTAGTAAAATTTTATATCCATGTATGTTCTATATATTGCGCCATTAAAGCCGGTGTACACTATGCCAGTTATGCTTTTATAATGTAGGATCTGACCGCACACTGTGGTATTGTAAAAAAATCTTAGAAAAGGATTTAAATAATGAAGGAACACTTCCCCTGCAACTTGTATTTAACTATACACTATCTACGCTTAGCCGCATTTAGTGGTGCTTATTATTCATCCTAATTTAAATTGTTTGAATAATTGAAATAATCTATCTAAATAATCTAAATAATACTTGTTTTTAGTATAATATCCTAAATGTGTGTTCATCAGGGGTCTATTATGCTAATATACGACAGTTTGTGGCTCACATCCTGCAGACCCTATACTTATGTAATCTGATCTTTTACGGCTTTGTAAACCAAGCTGCAGACTGTGTCCTTAAATCCTATAAATGGTCTAAATTGTTTTATATAATTATGGAGACTATAATAGTTCCGTTAATGTGTACACCTTCATTTGAGAGGTGGTCTTTAATGATAACATGACAATGTAACAATATATATCTTCTTGTACATTTATCTAACAAGCTCTTAATTACTACCAGGGAGTATCGTTATGGTATACTTCCACCATAGCTTTAAACAACAGCCTGCAGCTCAGGTGTAATCACTCCAATACTCATGTAAATTAGACACTGAACACTTTATAATGGACCTGATCGTCACAGACTCCAGCCCTCTGACGAAGTCTATGACGAAACGCGTTGGGGCGGAGTCTGGTGACGTACATGATCGTTGGTATCGCTGAGCAAGGAGTCGGGGACGTGTGTGATTCCTGCCCGAGAGCCTGGGGAGACCAGCCGTCGTCGGGTGGAGGTATCCGGTATGATCGCCTGACACTTGCTGCTGCTTTTCCAATTGATCACCCTTACTTGAATCACGTGGTAACCAGCCCACACTGGTTGCCTTCTGGTACGAATATTTACAATTGGTTTTAAAATACCCTGTGTATTATTTTTAAAATAAAACTTTTATGCACTATGGAGCGCCCCCTATATATGCTTTGTTGACAGACATATATATATATATATATATATATATACACACACATACAGTACACATATATATACACATGTATATATATATATATCATATGTGTGTGTGTGTGTGTGTGTGTTTATATGTATGTATGTATGTATGTATGTATATACATGTGTATATATGTAGGCACATGGATATATATGTACTATAATTAAAATAAAGTAAACTTTTATTGCACTTGCAAGTGCCACCAGGAAGACGGCAGGCTGCAGAGGACGCTAGACAGTCATTAATAATACTCATGCAGCTAAAAAAAAAAAAATGTTTTTTTTTTCTTTTAGTGGAGGGTTTTTTTTTGGTACTCTGAAACCCCCCCCTGGGTGCGCCACTGCTCCTAGTGCCATTAATCAGGAGCGAGCTCAGAGGGGAAGAGAAAATTTATAAAATTAATAATTTCGGTGTCAAATGAATATATGTGAATAACACTTGAAAAAGAAAAGGCCAAAATACAGTATCAAATGCCTTATGGGCATCTAAATTAAGGCGCATGTTAGGTTAATCAGGAGTGATATTCATGGCAACTATATACGCGATTGCCGTCCGTATCCCTTTTAAAGGAGTGGCGTTCACTAACAAACTCCAGCTGGTGGGAGGAGATAATGGAAGATAAAAAGATTGCAAGAGTGTGGCCATAATTTTAGAGAGGATCTTCAGATCCACATTTAGTAAAGTTATGGGACGATAAGAATTTAAGCAGGTAGGAACCCAACCTGGTTTTGGGATTAGCGTAGTAAAGGCTTCCTTAAAAGTTGGGTATCATGGACAAGTCTTGTGTATAGTACAATATATTTCTAGTAACGTAGGGTTAATATCTAGTTGTAGGAGCTTAAACTACTCGCCTGAAAGGCGATCTTGCCCAGGGGTCTTACAAGTATGAAGGGAGGATATTGCAATATTAATTTTAGCTAGGAGATCTCTGAGGCTAAGAATTCACGTTCCAAAGAAAGGCGGGGCTTTAGTGACTAAATCGTTCATTAATGACTGGTTTGAAGGTAGGGTGGAATATATGTTAGAATAAAATTTATGGAAGGCTGAATAAATATCAGGAGTTTTAATCACAGGGGATAGACCCAATATGATTTTTACGACGCAATGTCCTGGCAGCTAAGAGACAGCCCGTCTGGCTTCCCCATCTGTAGTAATGATTTTTTTTGTATAGTCTAAATGCAATTGAGCCTGGGAGAGGAAAAAAACATAGTCAAGTAGATTATTAGCTTGCATGTAAGCCATACATTTATCTGCAGAGGAGTCAGAAACTGTCACTCCTCCATGCCTGGGGTGGCGCTCTCTGCTCTGGTGCTCAGCACTCTCTGCTCTGTATCTGCAGCTTGGTAATTAGCGGTTACCACAGCTGTGAGCAGCACCTGAACTCACTATATAGGCCAGCCACACAGGCTCTCAGTTGCCAGTTCATCGTGTCAAGGTTGTCTCAGTTCCTGTTCTTGGGTATGCTGGTCTCTACTGCTAAAACCATCCATAGTTCTGCCAGGCTCCAACAGCTATCCTGTGTAGCTACTCTGCTACAGTGCAATCCCGTTATCCTGCTACGTTGCATAGTACAGTGCTGTCCTGTGATCCTGCTACAGTTCAATCCTGTTATCCTGGTACGTTGCATACTCTACCACAGTGCTATCCTGTGATCCTGCTACAGTGCAATCCTGTTATCCTGGTATGTTGCATACTCTACCACAGTGCTATCCTGTGATCCTGCTACAGTGCAATCCTGTTATCCTGCTACGTTGCATACTCTACCACAGTGCTATCCTGTGATCCTGCTACAGTGCAATCCTGTTATCCTGCTATGTTGCATACTCTACTACAGTGCTATCCTGTGGTCCTGCTACAGTGCAATCCTGTTATCCTGCTATGTGTTATGATTCCTGTACTCCAGACCGGAGGAGATCTTATGGCAGGGATCTGAGTACAGGAAAACAAGCTGATTGTGGGAGCTGGATAGCCTAGTAACCCCTGGCGCCCTAACTCCGTTGTCTCGCCCGTGTAATCAGAAATCCCCTGCGAGACTATGGTTGCTTGAGCCCATGGCAGCCGCGTTCGAAGGGCGGATTATGTCTGCCCAACCCCGATGCCCCCGCAGGTCTTAAAGGGAGACAAGGGGAAGTCCGAGACAGGGTGATAACAAGGGGCCCTCTGACTAAGCAACCAGGCCAGGGGTTACAAGCTAACTAACTAAATCAAAAGGTATGTGCGGACTAGCCGCCAGGAAAAAGGACAACCAAAGATCCACTGATCCGACACTCCTATCCGGCACCGCCGGACACCAGAGTGGATCTGTGGAAGCGGAATCCTCCGCAAAGCTCCAGAACACAATTAAACAAAATAATAAACAGAAGCGGACAAGCCGCAACACACGGCTGCGCCGCTACTCACGACACCACCAGATGTTAAAGGTGCTCGGTCAGACTCCAGGAACGGATGGTAACTTCCGAGTACAGGATCTCTGAGGACAGGAACAACCAAAAGGACCGGGACTGGGAACTCTCTGCAGCAGACACAAGCAAACAGGAAGCTATCACCGGCGTCTGTAAGAAGTCCTGAGGGTGCCTTTATTCAGGCACCCTCCAATCAAGATCCAGACAGGACAATCAAATAGAAATGCCGTGCAGCTTGCATGCTGCACGGCCAGCACATAATCAGGGTAATGAGAATAGACCCAGCAATGGGGAACGCGGCTGAACGTGGCGTCCCCGTTGCTAAGGTCAGAGCGGCTCCGTGCGCCCGGCGTCTTAGCGTTGCCAGGGAGCCGGCGGCTGAACGCGCACGGCGTCCCTGGTTGCTAGGCGCCGGGCCGCACGGCCGAGCGGACCCCGGCGCCTAACAGTACCCCCCCCTTGAGGAGGGGTCAAGGAACCCCTAAAGCCAGGTTTCCGAGGAAATTCACGAAAAAATGCTTTTTTGAGCTTTGGGGCATGAAGGTCTTCATCCAGGACCCACGACCTTTCCTCTGGCCCATAACCTCTCCAATGCACCAAAAAATAAAGCCGACCCCGGGACAACTTGGAATCGAGAACCTTCTCAACCAAGAACTCTTGCTGACCCTGTACATTAACTGGTGATCTCCCCTGAGATTTTTTACGAGGAAATCTGCTGGACGAAACATATGGTTTAAGCAATGAGCAATGGAAGGTATTTCCGATCCGTAAAGTTTTTGGTAAACGTAACCGGAAAGCAACTGGATTGACTTTTTTGATAATGAGAAATGGTCCAATAAATCTAGGACCCAATCTGGCTGAGGTTTGTCGAAGTTTGATGTTGCGAGTCGACAACCACACCCTGTCTCCTACTTTAAAAGTGCACGGCCGCCGGAGCCTGTCAGAAATTTTTTTTTCCCGGAAAGCTGCTTTTCTGAGAGCCAGGTGCACTTTTTTCCAAATAAGTTTAAGATGAGAGGTCAGGGCCAGAGAGGAGACAGAGGAATGTTGAAAAAATGAATTAGCTCTGGGGTGGAAACCAAAAACTGCAAAAAATGGAGACACATTGGTGGAGGAATGACAGGCATTATTATAAGCAAACTCCGCCAATGGAAGAAACTCAGACCAGTCATTTTGGAGTTTGGCCGAGTACAAACGCAAATATTGTTTTAGAGATTGGTTAACTCGCTCAGTCTGTCCATTGGATTGTGGATGATAGCCGGAGGTTAAAGATAATTTAATTTTTAACGAAGCACAAAAAGACCTCCAAAATTGCGCAATGAATTGTGGACCCCTGTCAGAAACAATATCAGTGGGTAACCCATGGAGTCTGAAAACATGACGGAGGAACAAGACTGCCAATCCCTGGGCAGATGGCAATCGGGGAAGAGCAATAAAATGGGCCATCTTGCTAAAACGGTCCACTACCACCCATATGACTCGGCATCCGGCTGACAGAGGGAGATCCACCACAAAATCCATGGAGATATGCGACCATGGCCTAAGAGGAACTTTCAAGGGCATAAGTTGACCAATAGGCAAAGAACGGGGAACTTTATGCTGTGCACAGACCTGACACGAAAAAACAAACTCTTTAATGTCTTTGGAAAGACCAGGCCACCATACTGAGCGGGATACTAATTCCAAAGTCTTAGCGATTCCCGGATGCCCTGCAACTTTGCTATCATGAAATTCCGCCAAAACAGTTGCTCTCAAAAACTCAGGAACAAAAAGACGACTAGCAGGAGTATTTCCCGGAGCTTGATGTTGAAGCAGTTTTAATTGGGAAAATACATCCTGTGTGAGACCTGCCTGAATGACTGAAGGCGGAAGTATGGGAGTAACAGGACTGTTGTCTTGAACCGGAAGGAAACTGCGTGACAGGGCATCTGCCTTGGTATTCTTGGAACCTGGTCTGAAGGTGATAATGAATTTGAAACGAGTAAAAAATAAAGCCCAACGAGCCTGTCGGGCATTCAGTCGTTTAGCCGATTCAATGTATTGAAGATTTTTGTGATCAGTCAAAACTGAAATGGTGTGGGTAGCTCCTTCAAGCCAATGTCTCCACTCCTCGAAAGCCCATTT
The DNA here is from genome assembly GCF_028390025.1 of Pseudophryne corroboree. NCBI lineage: Eukaryota > Metazoa > Chordata > Amphibia > Anura > Myobatrachidae > Pseudophryne > Pseudophryne corroboree. The sequence continues at coordinate 424,034,584 of NC_086448.1, forward strand.
AATAGCCAGCAATTCCCGGTTACCAACATCGTAGTTGGATTCTGCAGATGAGAATTTCCTGGACATAAAGGCACAAGGATGTAACTCAAGGGAATCTGGATCCTTCTGAGAAAGGATAGCCCCTACTCCAACCTCCGAGGCATCTACCTCAACAATGAAAGGTAATTCTGGGTTGGGATGTCTAAGGACAGGGGCTGAGACAAAGGCTTGTTTCAAGGCCTGAAAAGATAACTCCGCTTCACATGACCAATTGGTAGGATCTGCTCCCTTCTTAGTAAGTGCCACAATGGGAGCAACTAGGTCAGAGAAAGAGTGAATAAATCTTCTATAGTAGTTTGCAAACCCTAAAAAGCGCTGAATTGCTTTTAAATTGGTGGGTTGCGCCCAACTAAGGATGGCTTGGAGCTTTTTTGGTTCCATTCGGAATCCCCGAGGGGAAATAATGTACCCTAAAAAGGATACTTCCGTGACATGAAATTCACACTTCTCCAGCTTGGCATATAAGTGATTTTCACGTAATCTCTTTAGCACCTGACGCACCTGGGTAACATGTTGTTCCACGGAGTCAGAATATATCAAAATATCGTCTAAATAGACCACGACGAATCTTCCCAGAAACTCACGGAGCACATCATTAATGAGATCCTGGAAAACTGCCGGAGCGTTAGATAGGCCGAATGGCATGACCAGATACTCATAGTGGCCCGACTGAGTACTAAATGCCGTTTTCCACTCATCCCCTGACCTGATTCTGATGAGGTTATATGCTCCTCTAAGATCAATCTTAGAAAAAATAACAGCCGAACGTAGCTGATCAAAGAGGACAGAGATCAGCGGCAGAGGGTAAGTATTCTTTACTGAGATCTTATTCAAAGCTCTAAAGTCAATGCAGGGTCTGAGTGAACCATCCTTCTTCTCTACGAAGAAGAAACCTGCACTTAAAGGGGATTTAGATGGCCTGATAAACCCTTTCCCAAGGCTTTCTTTCACATACTCATTCATGGCCACCGTTTCAGGACCAGACAATGCATATAACCTTCCTTTAGGCAACGTGGCACCAGGAATTAACTCAATGGCACAATCATAAGGCCTATGGGGAGGCAAAATATCCGCATTGCCCTTGGAAAACACATCAACAAAATCCTGGTATTCCCCAGGAATATGTGCGGAACTGGCGGCAGCTACTCGGATAGGAAGCGTAATACATTCTTTATCACAGATGGTACCCCATTGTAGGATCTCCCCAGACTGCCAATTAATGATGGGATTATGAAAGGCCAGCCAAGGATGACCCAGAACCACAGGAACTGCTGGACAATGGGTAAGGAAAAACTCAATTTTTTCAGAATGCAGAGCTCCCACCGAGAGCAAAACAGGAGGTGTACATAGAGAAATAACCCCATTGGATAAAGGACTCCCATCTAAACCATGCATGGTGATACACCTACCCAAGGTTAGCTGAGGAATACCTAAGGCCTTGGCCCATGTTAAATCCATAAAGTTTCCTGCAGCTCCACTGTCCACAAAAGCAGAGACCGAGGAACAGAGGCTGCCATAGGAAACTTTAGCAGGAACCAACAGTGAATTATTTGAGGAGATGAGCTGCAGACCAAAGTGAACCCCCTCACAACTCACTTGGTCAGGAAGTTTCCCAACTTGTTTGGACAACTACGGGCAAAATGTCCCTTACCTCCGCAGTATAAACACAGACCATAATTTTGCCTCCTGGTTCTTTCTTCCGGAGACAATTTGGAGAGACCAATCTGCATAGGCTCCTCTATGTCTACAGGAATGGAAGGAACCCAGGGAGAGGACCCGACAGATGCCCCTTTTTCAGCCCTCCGCTCTCTGAGCCGACGATCTATTTTAATAGATAGCTCCATGAGGTTATCGAGGGTCTCAGGAGCGGGATACTGGAGGAGACTGTCTTTTATAGATTCAGATAAGCCGAGGCGAAACTGACTGCGCAGGGCTGGGTCATTCCAGCCACAGTCGTTCGACCAACGGCAAAACTCCGTACAATAATTCTCTGCGGGATTCCTACCCTGTCTAAGAGCACGCAACTGACTTTCTGCGGACGCCTCTCTATCAGGGTCGTCATACAATAGCCCTAAAGATTTTAAAAAGGCGTCTACAGACGATAAGGCCGGATCGTCTGTCTTTAAACCAAAAGCCCAGGTCTGAGGATCCCCCTGAAGTAGAGAAATAATAATCCCAACCCGCTGAGCCTCTGTACCTGAGGTAACTGGTCTTAAACGAAAATACAGTTTGCAAGATTCTTTAAAATTAAAAAACTGTTTTCTATCCCCAGAGAAACGGTCAGGCAGATGCATTTTTGGTTCAGGGATGACCCTCGGGGAAGTCCGTAACAGATCTTCCTGTGACCTCACCCGGAGGGACAGATCCTGAACCATCTGAGTAAGTTCCTGAATCTGACTAACAAGAAGCTGGCCAGGGTTTGGCCCAACACCGGTGGGATTCATAAGGCCGACAAAAAATCTCCCAACTAAAAAGTGAAAAAATTTACTGTAAGTTTAATCTTTTCTTTTGTTGGCCGGTGATAATGTTATGATTCCTGTACTCCAGACCGGAGGAGATCTTATGGCAGGGATCTGAGTACAGGAAAACAAGCTGGTTGTGGGAGCTGGATAGCCTAGTAACCCCTGGCGCCCTAACTCCGTTGTCTCGCCCGTGTAATCAGAAATCCCCTGCGAGACTATGGTTGCTTGAGCCCATGGCAGCCGCGTTCGAAGGGCGGATTATGTCTGCCCAACCCCGATGCCCCCGCAGGTCTTAAAGGGAGACAAGGGGAAGTCCGAGACAGGGTGATAACAAGGGGCCCTCTGACTAAGCAACCAGGCCAGGGGTTACAAGCTAACTAACTAAATCAAAAGGTATGTGCGGACTAGCCGCCAGGAAAAAGGACAACCAAAGATCCACTGATCCGACACTCCTATCCGGCACCGCCGGACACCAGAGTGGATCTGTGGAAGCGGAATCCTCCGCAAAGCTCCAGAACACAATTAAACAAAATAATAAACAGAAGCGGACAAGCCGCAACACACGGCTGCGCCGCGACTCACGACACCACCAGATGTTAAAGGTGCTCGGTCAGACTCCAGGAACGGATGGTAACTTCCGAGTACAGGATCTCTGAGGACAGGAACAACCAAAAGGACCGGGACTGGGAACTCTCTGCAGCAGACACAAGCAAACAGGAAGCTATCACCGGCGTCTGTAAGAAGTCCTGAGGGTGCCTTTATTCAGGCACCCTCCAATCAAGATCCAGACAGGACAATCAAATAGAAATGCCGTGCAGCTTGCATGCTGCACGGCCAGCACATAATCAGGGTAATGAGAATAGACCCAGCAACGGGGAACGCGGCTGAACGTGGCGTCCCCGTTGCTAAGGTCAGAGCGGCTCCGTGCGCCCGGCGTCTTAGCGTTGCCAGGGAGCCGGCGGCTGAACGCGCACGGCGTCCCTGGTTGCTAGGCGCCGGGCCGCACGGCCGAGCGGACCCCGGCGCCTAACACTATGTTGCATGCTCCACTACAGTGCTATCCTGTGATCCTGCTACAGTGCAATCCCGTTATCTTGCTACATTGCATACTCTACTACAGTGCTATCCTGTGATCCTGCTACAGTGCAATCCTATTATCCTGCTATGTTGCATACTCTACTACAGTGCTATTCTGTGAACCTTGTACAGTGCTATCCTGCAATGCCGCATCTCCGCTAAAGTGCATCCAGCTACGGTGCTAACCTTCTACAGTGCAACCCTGCATTCTCTGCTCAAGTGCATCCAGCTACGGTGCTAACCTTCTACAGTGCAATCCTGTAACCCTGCATTCTCTGCTCAAGTGCATCCTGCTATGGTGCTAATTCTGCTACAGAACAATCCTATTACAGGGTCTATACAGTCTACAGTGTTACAAGTGCCTTCGCAGTCCACAGTGCCTCTGTGTTTCCTCAGTCCCCAGTATCACAAGTGTGTTCTCTAGTATCCAGTACTGTCAGGTACTTCCCAGACTCCCAGCATTGCAAGTGCATTTCCAATTCTCCCTTTCCTTTTGTGTTCTCCAATCATTCCTGGTTAGTTGTTGTTTACAGTTGTACACTGCTTTACCCTGTATAAATAAACCTGCTATTGTACCGAGAACATCAGTCCCTGTGAATATGTTTCTAAAGAGGGAATTCCAAACGGATTCTGACAGAAACATAGTCCGAAAATCGTGCCCGTACTGCCTCAAATAGAGAGGTATATTGCTCCTTAAGAGTTTTATTGCAGTTGGCAATATAAGATATGATATGGCCACGCATTACAATTTTGGAAGCCTCCTAGAACAAGATTGGATCTCCCCAATGTTCAATATTAGTATCATTGTAATCTGACCAATGGCATTTGAGGTAGGATTTAAATTCTTCTGATTGAAATAGATATGAGGGAAACCTCCACGTGTGGTGCAAAGGTTCAATCAGTGGTGGTCGTATAGATAATGCTTCAGGCGAGTGGTCTAAGATAATGTCACTTATATCAGCGGAGGACACCATCTGAAGTAAGGTTTTTTAACCCACCAAAAGGTAGCCAATGAGTGAAAACGAGCGATGGACTGAAAAGGGAAGGATTTATCAGGAGGGTGGAAAAACCTCTATTTTTCAGTCAATTGATTATGTATCATAAAGTCATTTAGGATAGTTGAAGTTTGAGAAGATAGGTTGGATGGGACATGGGATTTATCCAGGGCTGGATCCGTGACAGTATTAAAGTCACCTCCCAATATGAATGGAAAAGTGGTACGTTGGGCAAATTATTGGGAAATATTACCAAAGAATTCCGACAATTGGCTATTAGGGGCATATAAGTTTAGTATAGTATAAGGTGTAGCCCTGATTTTAATGTCGACCAGAATAAATCTACCTTCCGGGTCGATGATAGTATAGGAGAGGTGTCTTGCGAAAAGAATTGCCACACCCCTGGACTTGTGTATATAGGGAGCGAGATACATTCATTTAACCATGAGGCTCTAAGGAAGGAGCCATCTCCAGCCCTGCAATGTTAAAGTTACCTCAGCCAGAATAAAAAAATCGGGAAGACCGCGCGACATTGAAGGGTCGGGGCTTCACTATGAGAGGATCCAGCAGCTCACCAGCGCCATTTTCCCTCTACAGTGGGCACAGACGCTGACAGGATAGGGATGCGCAGCTCCTCCGATGTGACTCCAGATTACCCCAGCGGTACCAGGGGGTCATAGCAGGGGGGGAGCGACTATTAGTGTAGTCCCATATCAGGTTACTTAGTCTGCGACCTGGCTAAGCTTGGCATTAGCGATAAGGGCGCGGTGGGGGCTGGCTTCAAACAACTCTATGTCAGGGCCGGTTCGAGGGCCCTCGTCGCCCCGGGCAGGGAATGGGGGTGTGGCTTAATACAGGGGGCGTGGTCAGTCACGCCCCCTGTACAGTAGAAGCGCCTCTTAAATGCTGAGCGGTGCGCGATGACGTCATCGCGCACCGCACAGCAAAAGGTCCTCTCCACAAAGGGAAACTAGACGAGTAGCGTCTAGTTCCCTTCGCGGAGAGGACCTTTGCTGTGCGGTGCGCGATGACGTCATCGCGCACCGCTCAGCAAAGGTCCTCTCCGCGAAGGGAAACTAGACGCTACGCGTCTAGTTCCCTTCACAGGAGACCACAGCCGCAGGAACCGGGGGACACAGTGGGCAGGAACCGGGGGACACAGTGGGCAGTGGAGGGCACAGCAGTGGCGGATCTTGCCATGGTGCGGCGCCAGCGCCCTCCGGAAGGCGGCGCCCCGGGCAAAAGTCCTGCTTGCCCGTGGCAAGATCCGCTACTGCTCTGTGTCTCCCTGAAGGGCTCTTTGTTTAATTGTGCTTAACCTTTTCCTGTGTGTGTGTGTGTGTGTGTGTGTGTGTGTGCTGTCACATTTACATTATATCAGGCAAACAGTGTGTTTCTTGTACAGCTGAGTGTTCCTCTTTACCAGGGGGCTCACTACTGGGTACTCAGGGTTCACAAGCTAGCGGGGCTGAACCGGAGTGAGTTAATTCTCTCAAAGGAATGATTTCCACTCTTTCTACAAAATTGTCCTGCAATGAGAAAGAGACACGATACTTAAAACAAACTGTGGATGAGTTTATGAACAGAGACTTAGTCCCCAAACCAGCGTCTCATTCCCCTCCCATTTGTCCACAAAAGCGATCTCTGGCCCATATCCTGCAATCTGACTCTGACGCTGATGGGTCAGACTTGGAGGAGGATGAGGTAGACTTGGAAAGGGGGGATGTAGCTCTGTCACAGGGAATAGGGGCTCTTGTAGAGGCTATCAGAGATGTTCTGCATATTCCTGATAAGGTGTCAGAGGAGAGTGAGGAATCTTATTTTAATGTAAAGAAGAAGTCCTCAGTTACTTTTCCTGTGTCAAAGGAATTGAATACCCTGTTTGAAGAACCATGGGTTAATCCTGATAAGAAGTTTCAGATCCCTAAAAGGTTGCTCTCATCTTTTCCTTTTCCTCTGGAGGATAGGAAAAAATGGGAAAATCCTTCGATAGTGGACTCATCAGTCTCAAGGGTGTCAGATAAAATTGTATTGCCTTTTCCTGGTGTAACCTCCCTAAAAGACATGGCTGATCGTAAAATTGAGACTACACTCAAATCATTGTACACAGCTGCTGGGGTGGCCCAAAGACCCGCTATTGCATGTGAAATGGTCAGGTAACCTAATTGAGGGGTTAGATTCCTTATCTAGGGGGGATGTTGTCTTACTCCTGCAGCATATACAGGACTCTGTTAACTTTATGGTGGAAGCCATAAAGGAAATAGGCGTGCTTAACGCACGCACCACTGCTATGGCAGTGTCGGAACGCAGGGGCTCGTGGCTACACCAGTGGACTGGTGACGCAGACTCCAGGAAAGGCGTGGAAGGCCTACCATTCACAGGATAGGCTTTGGTTGGAGATGAACTAGAGAAATGGATCTCCACAGCTACTGCGGGTAAGTCTACATATCTTTCTTCCGTAGCCCCCCCCCCCCCCCCCCCAGAAAGCTTATTCAGCTTCTAAGTTACAGTCCTTACGGACGGCCAAGTTCAAGGACAAATCCAGAGGTGCTTCTACATCCTCCAGCGGTGCAAGGGGTAAACCGTGCAAACCAGCAACTGCAGGTGCTCAGGAACTGAGCTTAGGCTCTGCTTCCTCAAAGACTTCAGCATGACGGTGGACCGCAATGCCTGGAAGGCTGTCAGGTGGGAGGCCGACTACAATTCTTCAGTCAGATCTGGTCAAATTCGTACCAGGATTCTTGGGTCATAGATCTTATTTCTCTTAAGACCTAGAAGATGCTGGGGTCCACATTAGTACCATGGGGTATAGACGGGTCCACCAGGAGCCATTGGCACTTTAAGAGTTTGAGAGTGTGGGCTGGCTCCTCTCTCTATGCCCCTCCTACCAGACTCAGTTTAGAAAATGTGCCTGGAGGAGCTGGTCACAGCTAGGGGAGCTCTCCAGAGTTTCCCTAGAAAAGTTTTATTTAGAGTTTATTATTTTACAGGGAGGCTGCTGGCAACAGCCTCCCTGCTTCGTGGGGCTAAGGTGGAGAGTAGTGTCCGCCCTGCGGGGTCTGAGCCACTTACTCAGCTGACAGGACACTGAGCTCCTGAGGGGTCAGATCGCTTCCCGCCGCAGGGGATCGCTCGCCCCAGCAGCATGCCGCCACCCCCTTACAGAGCTGAAGAATCGGTGGCGAGTGAGTCACTGACCCCCCTAGCAAGCGGGGGGTCGGTGTGAAGATGGCGGCAGCAGGGTAGGAGAGCAGTATTAACTGTGCTCCGGGATGCTCAGCGGTACATGGTGCAGCGCTGTGAGGGGTGCCCTGAGCCAGCGCTACACCCTACACTGGTCCCAAAGCCTGTCGGGGTCCTCGGATCTCAGCCAGCACTCAATCTTCAGGCCAGTATAGTCAGTGGATGAGCGGGAAGACAACGCAATTTTGGGGGCGGAGCTTCTCCTCAGAGCAGACCCAGCAGCGTTCAACGCCATTTTCCAACCTGCACAGCGCTGATCAAGAGAAACAGGTCCCTCCACAGCAACTCCAGCTATCTGTAAACGGTACCAGGGGGTTGTAGAAGGGGGGGAGGCTGCAATACGACCGTGTATCCTATTAAGGTGCACAGTCAGCGCTGACAAGGGATCTCCCTTTGGTTAGAAGCGCTGTGTGTGGGTTGTCTCCAATCTCTGTGTCTCTCTTGCCTTTCTTGGGGGGGAAACTCTGCCCTCCCCTGTGTGTGTGGAGTGTTTGGTGGTCTCCTTTAGCTATGTCCAGGGACACTGTGTCATATGCTGCGGAAGATATGTCCTCCCAGGATGATCCAGTTCCATGTAATCAGGATAGCACTGGTTTAGCACAGATTCCAGCAAGGGAACCTGAGTGGTTTTCCTCTATCAAATCTTGGATTTCTCAGATTTCAGACAGGGTTGCAAGTAATGAATCTGCAACCCAGGTATTACAGAACTCTATGGCAGTATGGCCCGATTCTGGTACCTCAGGACGCTCCGCTATATACCCCCACAAACGTGCGCTTGTTTATGTCATACAAGATGACACGGATACCGATTCTAACACCACAGACGGTAATGGGGATGTTGTCACAACTGAGGGTTTAGGCTGACAGGAGGAAGCCTCAGTTGTAGGGGGTGAAATGAAATCAAACTTAGATGGTTTAATCTAGAGATGAGCGGGTTCGGTTCCTCGGAATCCGAACCCGCCCGAACTTCAGTTTTTTTTACACGGGGCCGAGCGACTCGGATCTTCCCGCCTTGCTCGGTTAACCCGAGCGCGCCCGAACGTCATCATCCCGCTGTCGGATTCTCGCGAGGCTCGGATTCTATCGCGAGACTCGGATTCTATATAAGGAGCCGCGCGTCGCCGCCATTTTCACACGTGCATTGAGATTCATAGGGAGAGGACGTGGCTGGCGTCCTCTCCGTTTATAGAGAAGAGAGTGAGACTAGAGTAGAGAGAGACACAGTAGTAATTTTGGGGAGCATTAGGAGGAGTACTTTAGGAGGAGTACTACTACTTGCTGAAGTGATAGATAGATAGTGTGACTGTATAATGTATATCTGACTTGTGGGGGAGACACTGACAGTGGGGAGCAGTTAGAGTCTGAGGGGGAAATTTACTAAGCTCCCGATTTTGACCGAGATGCCGTTTTTTCATCAAAGTGTCATCTCGGTAATTTACTAAACACTAATCACGGCAGAGATGAGGGCATTCGTAATTTTTTGCAAGTCCAAGTAAAAAATTACGAATGAATACACCATCGGTCAAAACGCGGCTGTTTAAGTATGAATCTCGGTCATTTACTAAGAAGTGCAAAGCAAAAAAAAAACAAACACTGCCGTGAAAAATTACAACTCGTAAAAAAGTGCTGAAAAAAAACAGACCTTTTTTTTTTATTCGTGATTGGATAGGCATGCACGGATCCATGAGATCCGTGCATGTATATCAGTGGGAAGGGGTGGGAAAGTGCTTATTTTTTCAAAAAAAATTGCGTGGGGTCCCCCCTCCTAAGCATAACCAGCCTCGGGCTCTTTGAGCCGATCCTGGTTGCAGAAATATGGGGAAAAAAATGACAGGGGTTCCCCCATATTTAAGCAACCAGCATCGGGCTCTGCGCCTGGTCCTGGTCCCAAAAATACGGGGGACAAAAAGAGTAGGGGTCCCCCGTATTTTTAAAACCAGCACCGGGCTCCACTAGCTGGACAGATAATGCCACAGCCGGGGGTCACTTTTATATAGTGCCCTGCAGCCGTGGCATCAAATATCCAACTAGTCACTCCTGGCCGGGGTACCCTGGGGGAGTGGGGACCCCTTCAATCAAGGGGTCCCCCCCCCCAGCCACCCAAGGGCCAGGGGTGAAGCCCGAGGCTGTCCCCCCCCATCCAATGGGCTGCGGATGGGGAGGCTGATAGCCTTTGTTGTAAAAGAAAAGATATTGTTTTTAGTAGCAGTACTACAAGGCCCAGCAAGCCTCCCCCGCATGCTGGTACTTGGAGAACCACAAGTACCAGCATGCGACGGAAAAACGGGCCCGCTGGTACCTGTAGTAGTACTACTACTAAAAAAATACCCAAAAAAAGACAAGACACACACACCGTGAAAGTATAATTTTATTACATACATACACACATACATACATACTTACCTTAAGTTCCCACGCAGGTCGGTCCTCTTCTCCAGTAGAATCCAAGGGGTACCTGTTGAAGAAATTATACTCACGAGATCCAGGGGTCCAGGCTCCTCGGGAAATCCAGGGGTAATCCACGTACTTGAAAAAAAAAAAAAAAACGGTGTCCCGACCACGAACTGAAAGGGGACCCATGTTTGCACATGGGTCACCTTTCCACGAATGCCAGAAACCCACTCTGACTTCTGTCTAAGTGGGTTTCTTCAGCCAATCAGGGAGCGCCACGTTGTAGCACTCTCCTGATCAGCTGTGTGGTCCTGTCCTCACTGACAGGCAGCACACGGCAGTGTTACAATGTAGCGCCTATGCGCTACATTGTAACCAATGATGGGAACTTTCTGCCCTGCGGTTGACCTAAAGTGACGTCACCGCTGAGCAGAAAGTTCCCAGCATTGGTTACAATGTAGCGCATAGGCGCTACATTGTAACACTGCCGTGTGCTGCCTGTCAGTGAGGACAGGACCACACAGCTGATCAGGAGAGTGCTACAACGTGGCGCTCCCTGATTGGCTGAAGAAACCCACTTAGACAGAAGTCAGAGTGGGTTTCTGGCATTCGTGGAAAGGTGACCCATGTGCCAACATGGGTCCCCTTTCAGTTCGTGGTCGGGACACCGTTTTTTTTTTTTTTTCAAGTACGTGGATTACCCCTGGATTTCCCGAGGAGCCTGGACCCCTGGATCTCGTGAGTATAATTTCTTCAACAGGTACCCCTTGGATTCTACTGGAGAAGAGGACCGACCTGCGTGGGAACTTAAGGTAAGTATGTATGTATGTGTGTATGTATGTAATAAAATTATACTTTCACGGTGTGTGTGTCTTGTCTTTTTTTGGGTATTTTTTTAGTAGTAGTACTACAGGTACCAGCGGGCCCGTTTTTCCGCCGCATGCTGGTACTTGTGGTTCTCCAAGTACCAGCATGCGGGGGAGGCTTGCTGGGACTTGTAGTACTGCTACTAAAAACAATATCTTTTCTTTTACAACAAAGGCTATCAGCCCCCCCATCCGCAGCCCATTGGATGGGGGGGGACAGCCTCGGGCTTCACCCTGGCCCTTGGGTGGCTGGGGGGGGGGGACCCCTTGATTGAAGGGGTCCCCACTCCCCCAGGGTACCCCGGCCAGGGGTGACTAGTTGGATTTTTGATGCCACGGCCGCAGGGCACTATATAAAAGTGATCCCCGGCTGTGGCATTATCTGTCCAGCTAGTGGAGCCCGGTGCTGGTTTTAAAAATACGGGGGACCCCTACTCTTTTTGTCCCCCGTATTTTTGGGACCAGGACCAGGCGCAGAGCCCGATGCTGGTTGCTTAAATATGGGGGAACCCCTGTCATTTTCCCCCCCATATTTTTGCAACCAGGATCGGCTCAAAGAGCCCGAGGCTGGTTATGCTTAGGAGGGGGGACCCCACGCATTTTTTTTTATTATTTTACAGTGTTTAATTAAAAAAAATAAAAAAAATAAACCCCAGCACGGATCACACAGATCCGGCCGAGATTGATTGTAAAAAAAGTCGGCAGTGTTTTGCTAATCACTGCCGTAAAAATAGAAAAAAAACCACGAATGACATCGACATCGGAACAAAAGAAAAACCCGAATACGACAGCTTAGTAAATTAGTCGTAATCAATTCAAAAAGTTGCAGTTTTACACTTTCGATGTCATTCGTGATTGAACTTTGACCTGAAACGGGAAAATACGAATCTTAGTAAATTTACCCCTGAGAGCAGGACTTGCTGCCAGAGTGCCACACTGCCATTGTGACCACACTGACCACCAGTATAATATATATTGTGATTGTCTGCTTAGGAGTACTACTTGCAAGTTGCTGATAGTGTGACCAGTGACCTGACCACCAGTTTAATAATCACCACCAGTTTAATATATATAATATATATATATAATTGTATATAATATATATATAATATTGTATACCACCTACCTGTTTTTTTTTTTTCTTTCTTCTTTATACATACTACTATAGTAGCTTACTGTAGCAGTCTGCGGTGCTGCTGAGCTGACAGTGTCCAGCAGGTCCGTCATCAGTCATTACATAATAAATATATATTATATACCTGTCCGGCTGCAGTACTAGTGATATTATATATATATATATATATTGATTTCATCTCATTATCATCCAGTCTATATTAGCAGCAGACACAGTACGGTAGTCCACGGCTGTAGCTACCTCTGTGTCGGCAGTCGCTGGTCCATCCATGATTGTATACCACCTACCCGTGGTTTTTTTTTCTTTCTTCTTTATACATACTACTATAGTAGCTTACTGTAGCAGTCTGCGGTGCTGCTGAGCTGACAGTGTCCAGCAGGTCCGTCATCAGTCATTACATAATAAATATATATTATATACCTGTCCGGCTGCAGTACTAGTGATATTATATATATATATATATTGATTTCATCTCATTATCATCCAGTCTATATTAGCAGCAGACACAGTACGGTAGTCCACGGCTGTAGCTACCTCTGTGTCGGCAGTCGCTGGTCCATCCATAATTGTATACCACCTACCCGTGTTTTTTTTTTTTCTTTCTTCTTTATACATACTACTATAGTAGCTTACTGTAGCAGTCTGCGGTGCTGCTGAGCTGACAGTGTCCAGCAGGTCCGTCATCAGTCATTACATAATAAATATATCTACCTGTCCGGCTGCAGTACTAGTGTGATATTATATATAAATATATTGATTTCATCTCATTATCATCCAGTCTATATTAGCAGCAGACACAGTACGGTAGTCCACGGCTGTAGCTACCTCTGTGTCGGCAGTCGCTGGTCCATCCATAATTGTATACCACCTACCCGTGTTTTTTTTTTTTCTTTCTTCTTTATACATACTACTATAGTAGCTTACTGTAGCAGTCTGCGGTGCTGCTGAGCTGACAGTGTCCAGCAGGTCCGTCATCAGTCATTACATAATAAATATATCTACCTGTCCGGCTGCAGTACTAGTGTGATATTATATATATATATATATTGATTTCATCTCATTATCATCCAGTCTATATTAGCAGCAGACACAGTACGGTAGTCCACGGCTGTAGCTACCTCTGTGTCGGCAGTCGCTCGTCCATCCATAAGTATACTAGTATCCATCCATCTCCATTGTTTACCTGAGGTGCCTTTTAGTTGTACCTATTAAAATATGGAGAACAAAAATGTTGAGGTTCCAAAATTAGGGAAAGATCAAGATCCACTTCCACCTCGTGCTGAAGCTGCTGCCACTAGTCATGGCCGAGACGATGAAATGCCAGCAACGTCGTCTGCCAAGGCCGATGCCCAATGTCATAGTACAGAGCATGTAAAATCCAAAACACCAAATATCAGTAAAAAAAGGACTCCAAAATCTAAAATAAAATTGTCGGAGGAGAAGCGTAAACTTGCCAATATGCCATTTACCACACGGAGTGGCAAGGAACGGCTAAGGCCCTGGCCTATGTTCATGGCTAGTGGTTCAGCTTCACATGAGGATGGAAGCACTCAGCCTCTTGCTAGAAAAATGAAAAGACTCAAGCTGGCAAAAGCACCGCAAAGAACTGTGCGTTCTTCGAAATCCCAAATCCACAAGGAGAGTCCAATTGTGTCGGTTGCGATGCCTGACCTTCCCAACACTGGACGTGAAGAGCATGCGCCTTCCACCATTTGCACGCCCCCTGCAAGTGCTGGAAGGAGCACCCGCAGTCCAGTTCCTGATAGTCAGATTGAAGATGTCAGTGTTGAAGTACACCAGGATGAGGAGGATATGGGTGTTGCTGGCGCTGGGGAGGAAATTGACAAGGAGGATTCTGATGGTGAGGTGGTTTGTTTAAGTCAGGCACCCGGGGAGACACCTGTTGTCCGTGGGAGGAATATGGCCGTTGACATGCCTGGTGAAAATACCAAAAAAATCAGCTCTTCGGTGTGGAAGTATTTCAACAGAAATGCGGACAACATTTGTCAAGCCGTGTGTTGCCTTTGTCAAGCTGTAATAAGTAGGGGTAAGGACGTTAACCACCTCGGAACATCCTCCCTTATACGTCACCTGCAGCGCATTCATAATAAGTCAGTGACAAGTTCAAAAACTTTGGGCGACAGCGGAAGCAGTCCACTGACCAGTAAATCCCTTCCTCTTGTAACCAAGCTCACGCAAACCACCCCACCAACTCCCTCAGTGTCAATTTCCTCCTTCCCCAGGAATGCCAATAGTCCTGCAGGCCATGTCACTGGCAATTCTGACGAGTCCTCTCCTGCCTGGGATTCCTCCGATGCATCCTTGCGTGTAACGCCTACTGCTGCTGGCGCTGCTGTTGTTGCTGCTGGGAGTCGATGGTCATCCCAGAGGGGAAGTCGTACTCGTAAGCCCACTTTTACTACTTCCACCAAGCAATTGACTGTCCAACAGTCCTTTGCGAGGAAGATGAAATATCACAGCAGTCATCCTGCTGCAAAGCGGATAACTGAGGCCTTGGCATCCTGGGTGGTGAGAAACGTGGTTCCGGTATCCATCATTACTGCAGAGCCAACTAGAGACTTGTTGGAGGTACTGTGTCCCCGGTACCAAATACCATCTAGGTTCCATTTCTCTAGGCAGGCGATACCGAAAATGTACACAGACCTCAGAAAAAGAGTCACCAGTGTCCTAAAAAATGTAGCTGTACCCAATGTCCACTTAACCACGGACATGTGGACAAGTGGAGCAGGGCAGGGTCAGGACTATATGACTGTGACAGCCCACTGGGTAGATGTATGGACTCCCGCCGCAAGAACAGCAGCGGCGGCACCAGTAGCAGCATCTCGCAAACGCCAACTCTTTCCTAGGCAGGCTACGCTTTGTATCACCGGTTTCCAGAATACGCACACAGCTGAAAACCTCTTACGGCAACTGAGGAAGATCATCGCGGAATGGCTTACCCCAATTGGACTCTCCTGTGGATTTGTGGCATCGGACAACGCCAGCAATATTGTGTGCGCATTAAATCTGGGCAAATTCCAGCACGTCCCATGTTTTGCACATACCTTGAATTTGGTGGTGCAGAATTTTTTAAAAAACGACAGGGGCGTGCAAGAGATGCTGTCGGTGGCCAGAAGAATTGCGGGACACTTTCGGCGTACAGGCACCACGTACAGAAGACTGGAGCAACACCAAAAACGCCTGAACCTGCCCTGCCATCATCTGAAGCAAGAAGTGGTAACGAGGTGGAATTCAACCCTATATATGCTTCAGAGGTTGGAGGAGCAGCAAAAGGCCATTCAAGCCTATACAATTCAGCACGATATAGGAGGTGGAATGCACCTGTCTCAAGCGCAGTGGAGAATGATTTCAACGTTGTGCAAGGTTCTGCTGCCCTTTGAACTTGGGTTACTAGGGCAATATTCAATCTTCAGACGTGTTAGGCTCAGGTGAGTATATTCTTAGTTCGACAACGATTCCCCACTCCAATTCACACGATTTTACCCAAAAAATAGAAAAGAAAGCGATATAGTGAAGTATTGTCAGATTCAGTTATATTAATATGACAATACTTCACTATATCGCTTTCTTTTCTATTTTTTGGGTAAAATCGTGTGAATTGGAGTGGGGAATCGTTGTCGAACTAAGAATATACTCACCTGAGCCTAACACGTCTGAAGATTGAATATTGCCCTAGTAACCCAGGGAGCGCACCACAGCAAACTTGACTGTATAAACTGTGATTCTTTGGGATTTAGTTGACCATCCCGGCTGGTGGACTGCAGCACCTTTGAACTTAAGCGCCATCTTTACATTTCTTTTGCCCTTTGAACTTGCCACACGTGAAGTCAGTTCAGACACTGCCAGCCTGAGTCAGGTCATTCCCCTCATCAGGCTTTTGCAGAAGAAGCTGGAGACATTGAAGGAGGAGCTAACACGGAGCGATTCCGCTAGGCATGTGGGACCATGTGTGGAGCCCTTAATTCGCTTAACAAGGATTCACGGGTGGTCAATCTGTTGAAATCAGAGCACTACATTTTGGCCACCGTGCTCGATCCTAGATTTAAAACCTACCTTGGATCTCTCTTTCCGGCAGACACAAGTCTGCTGGGGTTCAAAGACCTGCTGGTGAGAAAATTGTCAAGTCAAGCGGAACGTGACCTGTCAACATCTCCTCCTTCACATTCTCCCGCAACTGGGGGTGCGAGGAAAAGGCTCAGAATTCCGAGCCCACCCGCTGGCGGTGATGCAGGGCAGTCTGGAGCGACTGCTGATGCTGACATCTGGTCCGGACTGAAGGACCTGTCAACGATTATGGACATGTCGTCTACTGTCACTGCATATGATTCTCTCCCCATTGAAAGAATGGTGGAGGATTATATGAGTGACCGCATCCAAGTAGGCACGTCACACAGTCCGTACTTATACTGGCAGGAAAAAGAGGCAATTTGGAGGCCCTTGCACAAACTGGCTTTATTCTACCTAAGTTGCCCTCCCACAAGTATGTACTCAGAAAGAGTGTTTAGTGCCGCCGCTCACCTTGTCAGCAATCGGCGTACGAGGTTACTTCCAGAAAATGTGGAGAAGATGATGTTCATTAAAATGAATTATAATCAATTCCTCCGTGGAGACATTGACCAGCAGCAATTGCCTCCACAAAGTACACAGGGAGCTGAGATGGTGGATTCCAGTGGGGACGAATTGATAATCTGTGAGGAGGGGGATGTACACGGTGATATATCGAAGGATGATGATGAGGTGGACATCTTGCCTCTGTAGAGCCAGTTTGTGCAAGGAGAGATTAATTGCTTCTTTTTTGGTGGGGGTCCAAACCAACCCGTCATTTCAGTCACAGTCGTGTGGCAGACCCTGTCACTGAAATGATGGGTTGGTTAAAGTGTGCATGTCCTGTTTATACAACATAAGGGTGGGTGGGAGGGCCCAAGGACAATTCCATCTTGCACCTCTTTTTTCTTTAATTTTTCTTTGCGTCATGTGCTGTTTGGGGAGTGTTTTTTGGAAGGGCCATCCTGCGTGACACTGCAGTGCCACTCCTAGATGGGCCCGGTGTTTGTGTCGGCCACTAGGGTCGCTTATCTTACTCACACAGCTACCTCATTGCGCCTCTTTTTTTCTTTGCGTCATGTGCTGTTTGGGGAGTGTTTTTTGGAAGGGCCATCCTGCGTGACACTGCAGTGCCACTCCTAGATGGGCCCGGTGTTTGTGTCGGCCACTAGGGTCGCTTATCTTACTCACACAGCTACCTCATTGCGCCTCTTTTTTTCTTTGCGTCATGTGCTGTTTGGGGAGTGTTTTTTGGAAGGGCCATCCTGCGTGACACTGCAGTGCCACTCCTAGATGGGCCCGGTGTTTGTGTCGGCCACTAGGGTCGCTTATCTTACTCACACAGCTACCTCATTGCGCCTCTTTTTTTCTTTGCGTCATGTGCTGTTTGGGGAGTGTTTTTTGGAAGGGCCATCCTGCGTGACACTGCAGTGCCACTCCTAGATGGGCCCGGTGTTTGTGTCGGCCACTAGGGTCGCTTATCTTACTCACACAGCTACCTCATTGCGCCTCTTTTTTTCTTTGCGTCATGTGCTGTTTGGGGAGTGTTTTTTGGAAGGGCCATCCTGCGTGACACTGCAGTGCCACTCCTAGATGGGCCCGGTGTTTGTGTCGGCCACTAGGGTCGCTTATCTTACTCACACAGCTACCTCATTGCGCCTCTTTTTTTCTTTGCGTCATGTGCTGTTTGGGGAGTGTTTTTTGGAAGGGCCATCCTGCATGACACTGCAGTGCCACTCCTAGATGGGCCCGGTGTTTGTGTCGGCCACTAGGGTCGCTTATCTTACTCACACAGTTACCTCATTGCGCCTCTTTTTTTCTTTGCGTCATGTGCTGTTTGGGGAGTGTTTTTTGGAAGGGCCATCCTGCGTGACACTGCAGTGCCACTCCTAGATGGGCCCGGTGTTTGTGTCGGCCACTAGGGTCGCTTAGCTTAGTCATCCAGCGACCTCGGTGCAAATTTTAGGACTAAAAATAATATTGTGAGGTGTGAGGTATTCAGAATAGACTGAAAATGAGTGGAAATAATGGTTATTGAGGTTAATAATACTTTGGGATCAAAATGACCCCCAAGTTCTATGATTTAAGCTGTTTTTTAGGGTTTTTTGAAAAAAACACCCGAATCCAAAACACACCCGAATCCGACAAAAAAAATTCGGTGAGGTTTTGCCAAAACGCGGTCGAACCCAAAACACGGCCGCGGAACCGAACCCAAAACCAAAACACAAAACCCGAAAAATTTCAAGTGCACATCTCTAGTTTAATCAGACCCCTGGACATGTAAGTGTGGAAGGAAACCCGAAGGTGTGACCATGACAAGCAGGTTAAAAGTCAAATGAAAGTTTATTAAACAGACTCCGTATAATCACAACAGCGTTCACAGTCAGAATTAGCAGTGGCAGATAATACAGTTCCTGGATCACTAAACCATAAAAGGTATAACAGGGCACTGGTAGGTTGCAGAACAGATGTTATAGTCCTTGGGTAGAATAACCTTACCAGGCAAGGGTGTAGTAGTGGAGACAACCGAGGAACACGCCAGTAGGTGTATGAGATGATGCTGGTAACTGGATGCACTGTAGGAGTCACTGGACGGAACCAGCCAGATGGTGGAGACACGGAGTTAAAACTGAAAGATGCTAGGGTGCGTGGAAACAGATGAAATGAAGAGTGGTTACCGGTGGTAGTGGATACTGCTGGTAAGTAGAAATCCGCTGGGAGAACACCGGCTCTTTAAGGAGGCTGAATTCTGTTGGAAGCAGGTTGCTGGAAACAGATGGGTTAATAGCTGAAAGCTTGGAAGCTGGAAGCAAACGAAGTAATAGCTGAAAGCTGAATCAGTCACAGAGGATTGCAGAGTCAGGCTGCACCGCAGGATGGAAAGCAGGTGCGGGTCTCTTTGTGGATGCTGGAGACAGGAGCTGGAACCTGGAGAAACAAACCACAGGAGAGAGAGACTGGAACAAGGTATGACATTCAAAGCACTGACATCTATCTGGCCCAGACACAGGATACTTATACCTGCTGCTATGCAGGCATTGGCTGGGCAATTATGCAGATTCCAGAGACGGTGGATTGGAGGAATTGGAGCATGTGATCAAATCCAACATGGCTGCGCCCATGCTGGAACCTGGAGGGAAAACTGGTTTGAATGAAATGTGCAAACACAATGACAATGGCGGCGCCGGCCGCGGAGGACAGGAGACGCCAGACGACAGCTACATGCTGAGACACCTGGAGGGCAGCAGAGGCCGCGGCAGGCATGATACATGATTCTGAGAACCTGCAGCAATAACACAGTAACGGCGGCGGAGGCCGCGGAGGACGGGAGACGCCATGTTGTGTTCAAACATGGCGCCGCTGTGGTAGTGTCTCAGAATGACAGGAGGGATGTGCAGAGTGTTGACACAGATGAGAACCGGATTTGGAACGCTGGGCCAGTCTCAGAAGACACCTAAACGGCAGGTAATGGCGTCCAGATACCCGGATCGTGACAGATGTGTTGCAGGGGGTCTGCCTCTCTTGCAAAGGGGGTGCAATTGATGATAGAGGCTATCAGGGATGTGTTGAATATTAATGATACCTCACCTGAGCAGGTTGAGGAGGCTTTTTTCACTGAAAATAAGAAAGCCTCGCTAACCTTCCTTGCGTCAAAGGAATTAAATGCTATATTTGAGAAAGCATGGGAAAACCCTGAGAAAAAATTCCAGATCCCTAAAAGGGTCCAGGTGGCGTTTCCTTTCCCTGAGGAGGATAGAAAAAAAATGGGAAAACCCACAAATTGTTGACGCATCTGTGTCCAGACTCTCAAAAAAGGTGGTTTTACCTGTTCCGGGATCTACGGCCTTAAAGGAGCTGGCTGATCGTAAAATTGATAATACACTTAAATCAATGTACACCGCTTCGGAGGCCATATTACGTCCCACTATTGCTAGTGCATGGATTGCAAAAGCTATAGTAAAGTGGTCAGGCACCTTACTTGAGGATTTGTATACGATGGATAAGAGTGATGTTGAATTGTTTTTGTGTAACATTCACGATTCAGCAGGTTTTATGGTAGAATCCATGAAAGACCTAGGTTCCATGGCTGCGGGAATCTCTTCCATGTCTGTCTCAGCTCGTCTGGGACTGTGGCTGCACCAGTGGTTGGCCGACGCGGAATCCAGGAAAAGTGTGGAGTCCCTACCCTACACAGGTCAGACTCTCTTTGGGGAAGCTTTGGATGCATGGATATCCACGGCTACAGCGGGTCTCCGTTTCTTCCCTCAGCTGCACCTGCTCCGAAGAAATCCTTCTCTTCATCAGCATCACAGTCCTTTCGGCCTAACAAACCGAGTTAAATCCAAGAAACCTGCTGCTGCAGGTTTCCAGGAACAAGCCTGTTTCAGGTACGCCAAAGTCCTCTGCATGACGGTGGACTGCGCGGCCTGGAGGTGGGGCCAGTGGGAGCAAGACTCAGACAGTTCAGTCATGTCTGGGTATCGTCCGGCGTGGATCCCTGGGTGATAGTTATTGTGTCCCAGGGATACAGGCTGGAATTTCAGAATCTCCCTCCTCACCGATTTTTCAAATCAGGCTTGCCAGTTCTACTGGAAGACAGAACTGTCCAACAAGAGGCTGTCTAGAAGTTGGTGGAGGCACAGGTCATTGTGCCAGTTCCTCTTCATTTGCAAACCACAGGTTACTATTCGAACCTTTTCATGGTACTGAAACCGGATGGTTCGGTCAGGCCCATTCTGAACCTAAAATCACTGAACGCCTTTCTAAAGGAGTTCAAGTTCAAAATGGAGTCTCTCCAGGCGGTGATATCAGGTTTGGAAGAGGGGGAATTCCTAGTATCCCTGGATATCAAGGATGCGTACCTCCACATTCAAATTTGTCTGCCGCATCAGGCTTATCTCCGTTTCGCATTACTGGACTGTCATTTCCAGTTCCAGTCCCTGTCATTCGGCCTCTCAACAGCACCGAGCGTGTTCACCAAGGTGGTGGCAGAGATGATGATTCTCCTCCGCAAACAAGGGGTGAACATCATTCCATATCTGGACGATCTGCTGATAAAGGCATCGTCCAAGGAGAAGCTGTTGCAGTCCATTTTTCTTACAACCCACCTACTCAGACTCCACGGTTGGATTCTGAACCTTCCACAATCACATTTGGAACCAACCCAGAGGTTGTCTTTTCTGGGGATGATCCTCGACACGGAAGTGCAGAGGGTGTTTCTTCCGCAAGAAAAGGCGTTGGTGATACAAATAATGGTCCGGGATGTCCTGAAGCCAACCCGGGTGTCGGTTCATCAATGCATTTGCCTTTTGAGAAAGATGGTGGCCTCTTACGAGCCTCCCCAGTATGGGAGGTTCCATGCTCGGGCCTTCCAACTAGATCTCCTGGACAAGTGGTCAGGATCTCATCTACACATGCACCAGTGAATTCGTCTGTCGCCAAAGGCCAGGATTTCACTCCTTTGGTGGTTCCAATTGCCTCACCTTCTGGAGGGCCATAGGTTCGGGATTCAAGACTGGGTCCTTCTAAACATGGATGCGAGCCTTCGGGGCTGGGGCGCAGTCACTGAAGGGGAAACCTTCCAAGGAAGGTGGTCAAGTCTGGAAGGCAACCTGCCGATCAACCTCCTGGAACTAAGAGCCGTCTACAACGGTCTTCTTCAGGCGGCCCATCTTCTAAGATATTGGGCCATTCAAGTACAGTCGAACAATGTAACGACGGTGGCTTACATAAACCAACAGGGCGGAACAAAGAGCAGAGCAGCAAAGTCAGAGGTAACAAGAATCATGCTCTGGGCAGAAAGACGCGTTGGAGCTCTCAGCAATCTTCATTCTGGGAGTGGACAACTGGGAAGCAGACTTCCTCAGCAGACATGATCTCCATCAAGGGGAGTGGGGTCTCCATCTGGAGGTGTTCAAGGAAATAACAGACCTTTTGGGGGTTACCCCAAATAGATATGATGGCCTCTCGTCTCAACAAGAAGCTTCGACTCTATTGTTCTAGGTTGAAGGACCCACAAGCAGTGGCAGTGGATGCCCTGATGTCTCCGTGGGTGTTCCAGTCGGTGTATGTGTTTCCACGACCTCCACTCATTCCAAAAGTTCTAAAGCTCGTAAAGTGAACAAGAGTTCAAGCGATCCTCATTGCTCCAGACTGGCCAAGGCGGGCTTGGTACGCGGACCTTCTGAATCTTTTGCAGGAAGAGCCGAGGGCTCTTCCTCTTCGAGAGGACATGCTGCAGAAGGGGCCATTCACCTATCAAGACTTACCGCGGCTACATTTGACGGCATGGAAGTTGAGTGCCTGATACTTGCTCGGAAGGGCATTCCGAAGAAGGTCATTCCTACCCTGATACAGGCTAGGAAAGGGGTAACGTCTAAGCATTACCATCGTATTTGGAAGAAATATGTCTCTTGGTGTGAGTCCAAGAAGTTTCCTACGGTGGAGTTTCAACTGGGACGTTTCCTCCTCTTCCTGTAAGCAGGTGTGGATATGGGCCTGAGGTTGGGATCTGTGAAGGTCCAGATTTCGGCCCTGTCCATTTTCTTCCAGAAACAATTGGCTGCCCTCCCTGAGGTTCAGACCTTTTTGAAGGGAGTTCTGCACATTCAACCTCCCTTTGTACCGCCTTCGGCGCCTTGGGACCTTAACGTGGTGTTGCAGTTTTTCCAGTCGGACTGGTTTGAGCCTCTGCAGGAGGTTGAGGTCAAATTTCTTACATGGAAGGATGTCACGTTGTTGGCCTTAGCTTCTGCTAGACGTGTGTCAGAATTGGGGGCTTTGTCTTGTAAAAGCCCTTACTTGATCTTCCACGAAGATAGAGCTGAGCTCCGGACACATCACCAGTTTCTTCCAAAGGTTGTGTCGGCATTTCATATCAACCAACCTATTGTGGGGCTACTGACTCCTCAATTTTGTTTGTGAGGGCTTTGAGAATCTATGTGAAGAGGACTGCTCGTCACAGGAAATCGGACTCTTTGTCCTGTATGATCCCAAGAAAATTTGGTGTCCTGCTTCAAAGCAGACTATATCTCTCTGGATTAGATTCACTATCCAGTATGCGTATTCTACGGCAGGACTGCCGTGTCCCAAATCTGTTAAGGCCCACTCTACTCGTAAGGTGGGGTCTTCCTGGGCGGCTGCCCGGGGTGTCTCGGCGTTTCAACTTTGCAGAGCGGCAACTTGGTCTGGGTCGAACACATTTGCTAAGTTCTACAAGTAAGATACTTTGGCCTCTGATGATCTGAAGTTCAGTCAATCAGTTCTGTAGGAGTCTCTGCGCTCTCCCTCCCATTCTGGGAGCTTTGGTACATCCCCATGGTACTACTGTGGACCCCAGTATCCTCTAGCATTTAAGAGAAAATATGATTTTGGTTACCTACCGGTAAATCCTTTTATCGTAGTCCGTAGAGGATGCTGGGCGCCCGCCCAGCGCTTCGTTTTCCTGCAATCGTTATCTGGTTCAGTACGACTTTGTTTAGTTATGTACTGCATTGTTACTTGGTAAGTAATGTTTCAGCAGTTGCTGAGTTTTTCAAGCTAGGTTAGCTTGATGTACCTTGTATGTGTGAGCTGGTGTGAATCTCGCCACTATCTGTGTATAATCCTTCTCTCGAAGATGTCCGTCTCCTCGCGCACAGTTTCTAGACTGAGTCTGGTAGGAGGGGCATAAAGGGAGGAGCCAGCCCACACTCTTAAAGTGCCAATGGCTCCTGGTGGACCCTTCAATACTCCATGGTACTAATGTGGACTCCAGCATCCTCTATGGACTACGAGAAATGGATTTACCGGTAGGTAACCAAAATCCTATTTTCCCAGGGCTACAGACTGGAGTTCCAAGAGCTCCCACCTCACAGATTCTTCAAATCAGGCTTGCCAGTTTCACAAGAGGCAAGTATAATTTTACAGCATGCTATCCAAAAGCTGGTATAGACTCAAGTCATTGTTCCAGTTCCACCTCATTTGCAAAACAAGGAGTATTATTTCAACTTGTTTGTAGTACCGAAACCGGATGGTTCGGTAAGACCAATTTTGAACCTCAAGTTGTTGAACCCGTACTTACGAGTGTTCAAATTGAAGATGGAGTCTCTGAGAGTGGTGATCTCAGGTCTGGAGGAAGGGGAATTCCTAGTGTCTCTGGATGTCAAGGATGCGTACCTTCACATTCCGATTTGGCCACCTCATCTGGCTTATCTGCGGTTTGCACTGCAGGACTTTCACTGCCATTTCCAGGCCCTGCCATTTGGTCTCTCCACGGCACCGAGGGTGTTCACCAAGGTGATGGCAGAGATGATGTTTCAACTCCGCAAACAGGGAGTGAACATAATTCCGTACCTGGTCGATCTCCTGATAAAAGCACCGTCCAGGGAAAGGTTGCTGGACAGCATTGGTCTCTCAACCAAACTCCTCCAGGATCACGGGTGGATTCTGAACCTTTCCGAAATCTCACCTAGAGCCAACACGGAGGCTCCTGGGAATGATACTGGACACGGAGTCGCAGAAAGTGTGGAAAAGGCATTGGTAATCCAGTCAATGCTTCGAGATGTCCTGAAGCCAACCTGGGTATCGGTGCCTCTATGCATTCGCCTTCTGGGGCAAATGGTGGCCTCTTATGAGGCACTTCAATATGGTTTCACGCAAGAACCTTCCAGCTCGATCTATTGGACAAATGGTCCGGATCGCATCTTCACATGCACCAGAGGATCCGTCTGTCACCAAAAGCTAGGATCTCCCTTCTGTTGTGGCTACAAACTTCTCACCTCGTCGAGGGTCGGAGGTTCGGAATTCAGAACTGGATTCTGTTGACCACAGACACAAGCCTCAGGGGTTGGGGAGCAGTCACTCAGGGGGTGCAGTTTCAAGGAAGATGGTCAAGTCAAAACACTGCGGCATTGTCAGCGGTCTTCATTCCGGGAGTAGACAACTGGGAAGAATACTTCCTCAGCAGACGTGACCTGCACCCGGGTGAGTGGGGCCTTCACCCGGAAGTGTTCAGGTGTTTGACTCGTCAATGGGGATATCCACAGATCAACATGATGGCCTCTCATCAAGAAGCTCAGGCGGTATTGTTCCAGGTCGAGAGACCCACAGACAGTGGCGGTAGACGCTCTGACGACTCCATGGGTCTATCAGATGGGGTACATGTCTCCTCCACTTCCTCTGATCCCAAGAATTCTTAAGTGAATATAAAGGAAAAAGGTTCAAGGAATACTCATTGCTTCGGACTGGCCAAGAAGGGCCTGGTACGCGGACCTTCTGGAGATGCTCCTCGAAGATCCGTGGCCTTTACCTCTTCGCGAGGATCTTCTACAACAGGGCCCGTTCGTCTATCAGGACTTACCGCGGCTACGTTTGACAGCATGGAAGTTGAACGGCTGATTCTAACCAGGAGAGGGATCCCTAACAAAGTTGTCCCGACTATGATCCAAGCCAGGAAGGTGCTAACGTCTCAGTATTACCATCGTATTTGTAAGAAATGCGTCTCTTGGTGTGAGAGCAGAATTTATTCTGTGGTGGAATTTCATCTGGGATGTTTCCTGCTTTTTCTGCAGTCAGGTGGATGTGGGCCTGCGTCTGGGCTCCATAAAAGTCCAGATTTCGGCCTTGTCCATTTTCTTTCAGAAACAATTGGCTTCTCTCCCTGAGGTCCAGACGTTCTTGAAAGGTGTTCTGCACATCCAACCTCCCTTTGTGCCTCCCACGGCACCTTGGGATCTCAATTTGGTGCTGCAGTTCCTCCAATCGGACTTGTTTAAACCGTTACAGGAGGTGGATGATGTCAAATATCTTACGTGGAAGACCGTCACACTGTTGGCCTTCGCTTCAGCAAGACGTGTGTCGGAGCTGGGGGCTTTGTCTCACAAAAGTCCCTATTTAATTTTCCATGAGGACAGAGCTGAACTTAGAACTCGTCAGCAAATTCTTCCTAAAAGTGGTGTCTGCGTTTCACATCAATCAATCGGTTGTCACCGACACCTCTGCTACTTCAAAGTCTTTGGATGTTGTGAGGGCTTTGAAGGTGTATGTCAAGCGAACAGCTTATTACAGAAAATCGGACTCGCTGTTTGTTTTTTATGATCTCAATAAAATTGGGTGTCCTGTGTCAAAGCAGTCCATTGCACGCTGGATCAGGCTTACTATCCAGCATGCTTATTCCGCGGCAGGTTTGCTATGTCCAAAATCTGTACAGGCCTATGGGTATATTCAGTTGCGGTCGAATTGCCAAAATTGTTGAAAAACGGGTAATTTTCAACACAAAAAACTTGTCGAATTTGATTCGACAATTCAATACAGTACTTTTCGACAAAAAACCTGACGTTTCATTTTCGACTTTTTGCAATTCGACATTTTTTCAATTCGACATGTCTGCAATGTTAAAATGCGTCTTTTTGACAAAAGTATATTCAATTGAAGAATGTCAATTCGACAACAGTGCTTTTCGACAGTCATTTCGTCAATTTTATTCCGCCTCATTTTTCTGTCGTGATCTAATAATTTTTTTTAAAAACATGTATTTTTTGGTGCTTTTTTGATTGCTAATAGCATATCTATTTATATTTGATGGGATTATCTACTTGGTTTGTCTCTTTAGGAGCCACAGGTATTATTTAACTGTTTTTTGTTTTTTTAAAGAATATTTATTTTTTTACTAACTACAATAATATGGAGATATCAGTGCAGGTTTTTCAGTTGGAAGGGGTGTTGAAAGTGTTAAAATTCCTGAAAAAAATTGCATGGGGTCCTTCCTCCTAAGCATAACCAGCCTCAGGCTCTTTGAGCCGGTCCTGGTTATAAAAATACGGGGAAAAAATTGACTGTGGTTCCCCCATATTTAAACAACCAGCACCGGGCTCTGCGCCTGGTCCTGGTGCAAAAAATATAGGGACAAAACACGTAGGGGTCCCACATATTTTTTCCACCAGCACCGGGCTCCACTAGTCAGAGAGATAATGCCACAGTCAGGGGACAATTTTATATAGGTCCCTGCGGCCGTGGCATTAAATCCCCAACTAGTCACCCCTGGCCGAGGTACCCTGGAGGAGTGCGGACCCCTTAAATCAAGGGGTCCCCCCCTCCAGCCACCCAAGGTCCAGGGGTGAAGCCCGTGGCGGGTCCCCCCCCATCCAAGGGTGTCGGATGGGGGCTGATAGCCTTTTGTGACAAAAAAAATATTGTTTTTTGTAGCAGAACCACAAGTCCCAGCAAGCCTCCCCTGCAAGCTGGTACTTGGAGAACCAGAAGTACCAGCATGCAGGGATAAAACGGGCCCACTGGTACCTGTAGTTCTACAAAAAAAATACCCCCTAAAAAACACAACGCACACACCGTGACAGTACAACATTATTACATACATGCACACCTACATACACACATACTTACCTATGTTGACACGAAGCTGTCGGTCCTCTTCTCCAGTAGAATCCAGGGGTACCTGTAAATAAAAATTATACTCACAACAATCCTGTGTAGATCGGTCCTCTTCTTGTTTGTAATCCACGTACTTGGCAAGAAAAAAAACGAAGAACCCGAACCACGCACTGAAAGGGGTCCCATGTTTACACATGGGACCCTTTTCCCCGACTGGCAGGACCCCCCGTGACTGCTGTCAAAGAGGGTCCCTTCAGCCAATCAGGGAGCGCCACGTCATGGCACTCTCCTAATTGGCTGTGTGCGCCTGAACTGTCAGTCAGGCGGCGCACTCGAGATACAATGTAGCGCATAGGCGCTCCATTATATCCAATGGTGGGAACTTTGCGGTCAGCGGTAGACCGCGAGGTTATGTGGGGTCACTCTTGTAATGTCCATGAAGTCGAATCCAGGCCGCCCACTATTCGTCAATTGGTCCGTTTTTCGAAAGGGGGACTGTTGAATCCGTTATTTATTGAATATGTCGCATTCGGGTCCCGGCGGGAGGGTTTCCAGCCGGAATTCGACTGCAATTGAATATACCCCCTAGTCTACTAGGTCGGTGGGTTCTTCCTGGGCGGATGCCTGGGGTGTCTCGGCTTTACAACTCTGCCAAGCAGCTACTTGGTCAGGTTCGAACACATTTGCTAAGTTCTACAAGTTCGATACTTTGGCCTCTGAGGACAGTTTGGTCAATCAGTTCTGCAGGAACCTCAGCACTCTCCCACCTAGTTTGGGAGCTTTGGTACATCCCCATGGTACTAAATGGACCCCAGTATCCTCTAGAATGTAAGAGACAATAGGATTTTAATTACCTACCAGTAAATCCTTTTCTCATAGTCCGTAGAGGATACTGGGTGCCCGCCCAGTGCTTCGTTCTTCCTGCACTGTTACTTGGTTAAGTAATGTTGGTTCAGCCGTTGCTGTTCCTGTTTCATGTTTGGTTAGCTTGGCTTTCCTATTGTTGTATGTGCTGGTTTGGAATCTCACCACTATCCTTATTTATCCTTCTCTCAAAGTATGTCCGTCTCCTCGGGCACAGTTTCCTAGACTGAGTCTGGTAGGAGGGGCATAGAGGGAGGAGCCAGCCCACACTATCAAAGTCTTAAAGTGCCCATGCTCCTAGTGGACCCGTCTATACCCCATGGTACTAAATGGACCGCAGTATCCTCTATGGACTACGAGAAAAGGATTTACTGGTAGGTAATTAAAATCCTATTATTAATTAACAGTTTCTTATATAGCGCAGCATATTCCATTGCGCTTTACAATTAGAACAACAGTAATAAAACAAAACTAGGCAAAAACAGAAAGACAGAGGTTGGAAGGCCATGCTCGCAAGCTTACAATCTATGGGGAAATAGGCATTGCTACACAGGGGCCCTCATTCTGAGTTGTTCGCTCGCTAGCTGCTTTTAGCAGCCATACAAACACTAAGCCGCCGCCCTCTGGGAGTGTATCTTAGCTTAGCAGAAGTGCGAACGAAAGGATCGCAGCGCTGCTACAAAAAAAGATTGTGCAGTTTCTGAGTAGCCCGAGACCTACTCCTAGCTTGCGATCACTTCAGACTATTTAATTCCTGTTTTGACATCACGAACACGCCCTGCGTTCGGCCAGCCACGCCTACATTTCCCCAGCCACTCCTGCGTTTTTATCTAGAACGCCTGCGTTTTTACACACACTCCCCGAAAACGGTCAGTTACCACCCAGAAACACCCACTTTCTGTCAATCACTCTGCGGCCAGTCTGTTTCTGATCGTTTGAGTAGACACATGCACATTTGTGGCTTGCTGGAGGTCATTTTGCAGGGCTCTGGCAGTGCTCCTCGTGTTCCTCCTTGCACAAAGGTGGAGGTAGCAGTCCTGCTGCTGGGTTGTTACCCTCCTACGGCCTCCTCCACGTCTCCTGATGTAACGGCCTGTCTCCTGGTAGCACCTCCATGCTCTGGACACTATGCTGACAGACACAGCAAACCTTCTTGCCACAGCTCGCATTGATGTGCCATCCTGGATGAGCTGCACTACCTGAGCCACTTGTGTGGGTTGTAGACTCCGTCTCATGCTACCAGTAGAGTGAAAGCACCGCCAGCTTTCAAAAGTGACCAAAACATCAGCCAGAAAGCATAGGAGCTGAGAAGTGGTCTGTGGTCACCACCTGCAGAACAACTCCTTTATTGGGGGTGTCTTGCTAATTGCCTATAATTTCCACCTGTAGTCTATTCCATTTGCACAACAGCATGTGAAATTGATTGTCAATCAGTGTTGCTTCCTAAGTGGACAGTTTGATTCCACAGAAGTGTGATTGACTTGGAGTTACATTGTGTTGTTTAAGTGTTCCCTTTATTTTTTTGAGCAGTGTGTGTATATATATACATATATATATATATATATATATATATATATATATATATATATAGTGCAAGAGGGAGTAAACGGCACTATGGAGATATATCTAAGGGCTGCTATGAGCATGAGGATTTTCATTAGACCACCTTGGCATCTATGATGAGTATAAGCTTTTCATGATCCTCTACCTTTATTGAATTTTTGCATGACTTTATGCACTTTATTGGAATTACATTGTGATGATTTTAAATGCATAAATGTGTCTGCAGTAATTTGGAGGTGCTTTTTTATATATACCGATGCTCAGCTCTGGCACTCCAGCTCCGTTTACTTGCTAAGGTGCCTTCCTTGTGGGGCAATCCCACACATACATGAGCAGGAACAGAGGTGGCACTCAAAGACTTGCACAGAATGGTGAAAAAAGTACCCTTCCAGGGATGCTGTTTTAATGCGTGTGACGTTTCGGGGACGGATCCCCTTCCTCGGACAGTGATACAGTGCATGGGTACAGATATAAATACATTAATTAATTGGTGCCACTTACCCCCCTTCATGACTCCCAGCTGCGTGCATCACGGTGTCCCGAGCCTCCCCCGTCCCACACTTCCGGTCTCAGCGTCACAGCTGGCCAGGAAGTGACGTGCATGGGCCGCTCGGTTGCCATGACGACGCGCCGTGAGCTGTCACATAGGAAGCAGAAAACATAAACTCTGTAACAACCAGTTAGTTTAAAACATCTAGATACTAGATAGCTATAGTGCACATTGGCCCTCATTCCGAGTTGTTCGCTCGCTAGCTGCTTTTA
Source organism: Pseudophryne corroboree (assembly GCF_028390025.1). Lineage (NCBI taxonomy): Eukaryota > Metazoa > Chordata > Amphibia > Anura > Myobatrachidae > Pseudophryne > Pseudophryne corroboree. The sequence goes on from NC_086448.1 coordinate 424,065,413, forward strand.
GCAGCATTGCACACGCTAAGCCGCCGCCCTCTGGGAGTGTATCTTAGCTTAGCAGAATTGCGAACGAAAGATTAGCAGAATTGCGAATAGAAAATTCTTAGCAGTTTCTGAGTAGCTCCAGACTTACTCAGCCATTGCGATCAGTTCAGTCAGTTTCGTTCCTGGTTTGACGTCACAAACACACCCAGCGTTCGCCCAGACACTCCCCCGTTTCTTCAGACACTCCTGCGTTTTTCCTAGAAACGCCAGCGTTTTTTCGCACACGCCCAGAAAACGGCCAGTTTCCGCCCAGAAACACCCACTTCCTGTCAATCACACTCCGATCACCAGAACGATGAAAAATCCTCATTATGCCGTGAGTAAAATACCTTACTTTTATGTAAAATAACTAAGCGCATGCGCTCTGCGAACCTTGCGCATGCGCAGTAAGCGACTAATCGCAATATAGCGAAAATCGGCAACGAGCGAACAACTCGGAATGACCACCATTGTTCAACAACAATTCTGTGATGTGCAATAAAAAATATGGACATACATACAAATTGCGCTTAACATAAGCTAGAGTCAGAGGCAGAACTCTGGGAGGCAACGGAGTCATCTGCCGCCGGGCTCCTGCTCTGAAGGGGGGTACCTCTCCTCCCATTCTGTGACACCATTTAATTAAGTTAATTGATAGCTGCCGCTGTCTTTTCAGTGGCCGGCTTCCTCACTGGTCCCTGCACCTTACAAATCACACCCTCTTTATTATACTGAATATACACATTTTACAAGTGTCACACCCAGGATTAGAAACCACAACCTTTTACACTGGAAGCAGACACCTTACTGATTAAGCTGTTTGCTCCTGTATAGGAAATATGAGAATTTTAACTATGTGAAGATACTTCTCTGACAATTACATGTAACTTCATATAGTTAGAATTCTAATACTTCCTCTATAGGACCAAATAACTCCATCAGTAAAGTGTCTGCTGTTAGTGTAACAGGTCATGGCTTCTACACACACACACACACACACACACACACACACACACACACACACACACACACACACACACACACACACACACACACACACACACACACACTTATCTGAATATAGGAAATACGGGGGCACCAATATTTATCTTGCCTCCGGGCAACTGTGACGAACTTACGCCACTGGCTAGAGTATGCCTGGTGTGAAAAACCAATATATAAAGTGCAATGTGCTAGTACAGCATGTGCACCGAACAGTGTGGCACAGAAACCTGAGGTATAAACTTGTAACAAGCCAATATTTCATGTGTGTAATTTCTTTGTCCTTATAAGTATTTACTAAAATTTAAGACAGTTACTGCAATATATTGCACACTTGCATGCAGACAAATCCACAATCAGCCACAGTGTATGAGCAGTTATTTACATAATATAATTATGCCTTGTGCTAAGATGATAGACTGATCCCTACCACGGAAATATCATTATTCATTTAGCGGCACCATTTACGCAAGCTTACAGGAAATTGATGAGTCCCAAGGATTCATTCAATCCCCTTGGTGCCATACGATCAAGTTTAAAAATCCATTTGGATTCTAATTGTAGCAATTTCTTGCCCCTGTCTCCACCACGTATAGCGGCAGGGACATGATCAACCGCTTTGTATCTGACTTCCTCTATCACAGTAGAACCTTATCTGATTATTATCGGGCAAAGTAGATACCCAGGGGGTTTCGTGTACACAACACCCCGACCATTGGTCGACACAATACCGTTTTTTGTAAACGTTGGATCTCCATTTTGAATAAATGTTCGATGGACCTTATCTTACTCGTCATCGAGGAGTCTACAAGAGAGTTAAAACTGACCGTAGAGAACATCAATCGGTTTGGAAGTGACTCTTCAACTGACTGGCTCATCAAACTCCAGGAACAAGTCGACGCTTACAAAAATGACTTATTGAAATATAAAAGGGAAAAGCACAAGAAAGTCGTATCTGACTACGCACAACACCGGGTTTCTACCTGGTTAAATCAGACGGCTTCAACTAATAGGAGGGGCAGAGGACCATATACGTACAGACGCCCCCAGTGGGTGCGATTCTCTAGTACATCTGCAAGCGAAAATGAGGACCTGGTGGAAAGTACATCCAGAGCCAGACAGGCAACCCCTTTAGGGGTGAGTACCCGGGCGGGTCTCGCCGCTCGGGGACGAGGCAAACAAGATGTGGAGGCCAAACGCGGAGGCAGAACAGTGGGAAGAAATAAAAACAAATTTAACTGTTGTGAAAAGCGCCTCAATATAAAGTGTGTGTATATATCAAAGAATTTCTGAATTGCTGCGCAGCCTGAAACTATGGGGTAAATTTACTAAGCTCCCGATTTTGACCGAGATGCCGTTTTTTCTTCAAAGTGTCATCTCGGTAATTTACTAAACACTAATCACGGCAGAGATGAGGGCATTCGTAATTTTTTGCAAGTCCAAGTAAAAAATTACGAATGAATACACCATCGGTCAAATTACGCCTGTTTAGATATGAATCTCGGTCATTTACTAACCATTCGTAATTGTAATTGCTGCCGTGAAAATGCATTCGCGGCCGCGAAAAATTACAATTCGTAATTTTTTCCTAAAAAAAAACGGGCCAGCATTTGAAAAGCGTGTTTACATGTGTACTCAATTATCCATTACTCACACCTGAATGTTTGGCCCTATAAAAGTGTTCCAGGCACATTTTGAACTTCTCTCACTCTGAAATGGCGGCTGTGGTGTGTGGCAATGATTTTTTGTTTGCTGTGGGATACCTTAGACTGCTCCATGAGGCTTCCAGGAATCAGGCCCAGGTAAGTGAACATGGTCAACAGGTTGTCCAGGTACCGCGGAGGCTGCGCCAGCCTCGTTTTTTTAGAGGGCGTTTAAACTTAAATGCATTGTCCGATGATAGGGTCATACAGATGTTCCGCCTAAATAGAAACAACATTTTCCACCTGTATGACCTTGTCAAACTGGGCATAGACCCTGAGACAGCACGCTCTCGCTCTGTCTCAGGCCTACACAAACTCCTGGCTGTGTTACACTTTATGGCTACTGGGAGCTTCCAGGCTGTGGCAGGCGACGTCATTGGTATCTCACAGCCCACCTTTTCCAGATATTTGATGCAGGTGAGTCTAAAAATACATAGGCGGTTATGTCTAAGTGTTGCTTCTGTAAGTTCAAACAACACAGTATTGTAGAGAATACCTAACATGACACTCACCTTAGCTTCTTTAATGTCCACTCAGGTTTTGGATGTGTTGGAGCCACACATTAATGCCTCAATCTGCTTCCCTACCGAGGAGTCGGAGTGGAGTGCTGTCAGGGTAGCTTTCTATGAGCTTGCTGGCATGCCCAATGTGCTGGGGGCCATAGATTGCACACACGTTCAGCTGAGATCACCTAAGGGCCGCCAACATATATATACTAATAGACATCTGTCCCAATCAACTAATGTCCAGGTGGTCTGTGATGCAAACTTAAAAATTATGAGTGTTGTTGCAGGTTACCCTGGTGGCTGCCATGACTCCTTCATCCTCAGTCAGTCATCGCTCTTCGATAAATTTGAGGACGGACAAATGCCTGATGGCTGGCTGTTGGGTATGTTTAAAATGTTTTGTGTGTATGTCTTTTATCCACAAACTCGAGTTATGATTAGGTGAAAGAATAATCTAACATATGTACTAATGTGGACTATATCTGTTTTTCAGGTGATGGGGGTTACGGCTGCTACTCTTGGCTCCTTACTCCATTGTCCCAACCTGATTCTCCTGCTGAACACAGTTACAATCATGCACATAAGGCTACGCGGAATGTGATAGAAAGATGTTTTGGTGTGCTGAAGTCACGGTTTCGGTGTCTGGATAAATCTGCTGGCCTTTTGTTGTATAGTCCCTCAAAGGTGACTAGAATTGTGTTCTGCTGCTGTTTTCTCCATAATCTGTGTTTAACCCAACATCTGGCACATGATGAGGGAGAAAGCAGTCGGCAAGCAGAGGAGTTAGACCCATCTGGTGACAGTGTGAGTACATATGTAGGGAGGCAGGTACGGCAAGAAGTGATCCTGCGCTATTTTTCAGGTCAGTTTTAGTAGGCTGTAATTATCCTTGACTAAACACTTTGCACTACTTTCTATTGTGTGTTTTGTTACTTACTGTTTGTAGTTTATAGTGGTGTGTCCATTGTACTTAGTTTATGCTAAAAATACATTTTCAGTCATTACCCATGAAAAACATACATACATACAGAGCAGCTTCGACAATGTTTGAGACGGACAGAGGAAGTTGTGTGTTTGTCAAATACAAATTTTTATTTTGCCAATCACATTGGGGTTATTTTTTCCGCTTGTGTGTGCTGGGTGCTGAGCTTTGTGCTGGCTCACTGGCACGTGCTCTGGAGGAACGCCGAACAGGGGAGGTTACTGGCGTTTGGATAGGGGTCGTGGTCCCCGAGCTGGAGGTTACTTGGTGAGCTCCCATCAATGAAATATTGCTGCTCAAATTATTAAGGCTTGCAATCAGCTGAGTGTTGGTTGCAGTGTGGCTGGCTACAATCCTGGATAACGACTCATTCACCACTTGGTTGTGCTGAATGAGCTGAACGAGTGCCTGCTGATGGCGCTGTTGCTCATCTATGATGCGCGATAAATGAGCAAGCATTTGGCTGTTGTCAGCCCTTATTTGCTCCATTGAGGTTGCCATTCGCCCTACTTGTACAATCAGTCTGCCCGAGTTGCGACTAATACGCGGTAGATGATGGGGCAGACTGGCAAGGTGTTGTGTATGTGCGGTCAGGCTGGCATTGCTTTGAGCCTGTTGGCTTGTCCAACTGGCCCAAAAATCATCTGGTATTTGGCTTGGGGGCGGAGCTTGTGCCAGTTGTGGACTGATGGAGGCTTGGGGGATATCCTGCAGCTGTATTGGCTGGCTTGGGTCAACAGGTGTAAGTTGCAGTGTGATGGTTGCCTGTTGGTCTTGTCCCTGCTGGTCCACGTCGGCCATCAAGCTGGGCTCTGTATGGGGTGGCCAACATGCAATGTTTATTTGTAAATTTTTTGCAAGGCTACTTCTACACATTACTACATTCATAATACTCCATTTTTTAACTTTTTGGCGTTGATTTTATAAACTTATAATGTTTTTTATGCTCAAAAACATATATACCAACACAGGCGGCCACATAGACAGATTTGCATAATCCTCACCTAACTAACTCCCCTCCACAGCATTACACTGTTAGATTCCCTCCCCTGACCACGATATAGACTACTTACCTGGATAGTCCAGAGGAGCGGAGCAAGTAAGCCATCTACATACTGGACAGGGGAGATGTGTGAACACTATAATGTTGTGGATGCTGTTTTTTTTTTGGAATTTTATTGTTATTTTATTTAAATGTGCACGTGTGTGGGCCAAATGTAAAAAAAATTCTGATATTTATTAAAAATGATGTTGGCGAGAACATCCACTAAGACCTTATAAAAAATTTTTTTTTCACCTTTAGCAATTGAAGACGTAACATCACATTGCTTGTTCTGGAAAACATGTAATCTCAAAACCAACTAACAACATATTAACTGTACTGTGTATATTATTGCCTATGTGTTTAATTTCTGTTTTTACTCACCAGATAACTGAGGGGATCGGGGCTCATCACTCTGCGAACTCGCCAATAGTGCCAGTGGTGGCTGGGGTGACACTGCCGAAAGTCGTCGCCTGGGTGGGGATGATGGAGCCGCAGATTCCGAGCCAAGACGCCGTGTCTTACTTGGCCTCCTGGGTAAGTGGCCCAAGCCCTGTGATGGGCGCCTTACAGGAGGTCGGCTTCCAGAAGCAGAACCTATGTGAAAATATAAACATTAATATTTTGTACTTCTATGTGTTTTCAGAATATGTGACTACACTGAAGTCTTACCTGCAATCCCAGCCTCATCCTGACTTGTCTGAGGCCTGTCTGGCCGGCTGGTCTGTGGGACTGTTGAAAAAGTGTACCAAACATTATTACCATGCTTTGTGTAAAAAAAAACCCTGCAAAGCCTTATTGTACTGTAACCATCTATTAGGTATTGGATAAACAAATAATTTCTGATTAAGAGCTTCAAGCTTCATTATTTTGTGGTGTATATCCAAATGTACATGATGTTGCACACAATAAATCTGTTACATTTTAGAATTATGCCTCAGATATTGCAGAGATTGACTACTTGCAAATGTTTCACAAATTTAATGTTGAAATAATTGCACCGTTTTTCAGAAGTAAATAAATACAAAAATCTGTTTAAAATAAGCAGACAACACAGATGTCCAAGCAATATCGTCAAAAAAAAAATCTTTTTTTTGTAAAAAATTAAAAAGCCATTGCACATGTTTTTGCGCAATATTAAATTTACCAAACAGCCAATGCAAGGTGAAAAAAGCACATTCTAAACACAAACACACCTTAAGGGTGCATAGGCCTGCAATATGTGAAACACAATTTATGCATCCTTTACCCTTTAAAAATTACATTTACAACATTTAGAGGACATTTAAATAAAAATATAACACATCAAACTTACCATCCTGCGTGGGTCGGTCCGAATCCCGGACATGAGTAGCAGACACCACTTCGGCAGGAATCAATGCCCGCACAGGCTCCTCCCAGTCCCGATAGGTGGCCCGGAAAGGGGGGCCACCTCCGGTTCTTCTTGCAGATTTGGCCTCTTTGGCCATCTTGGCCTTGACACGCCGCTTTATATCATAAAACCTCTTGCGGCACGTGTCCTCAGTCCGCCTCACCACACCCTCACTATTCACGGCAAGTATTACTTGCCCCCACAGGACAGACTTCCTGCGGGAGGACACCTTGCCAGCATCCTGACCAAACAATTGGCGATGGTGCTTCATCAGCTCACGCACCAAAGCCATGTTTTCAGCATAGCTGAACTTTATATTCCTGCCAGTCTTGGTAGTGGTGCGTGGCTGCGGAGCCACAACACCATCACTATCACTGGAAAATACAGCAACAGGCACCCCCTCCTCCTCCTCCTCACTAACCTCCTCCCTCTCACTACCCCCCTCCACCTCACTAACAGCCTCCACCTCACTACCAGCCTCCACCTCACTACCAGCCTCCACCTCACTAACCTCCGCCACCACACTGACCTCTGAGTCTGACATGACAAACAACAAAAAACACTGAAAAATCAAAACACAAAACACACTCCTCCACTACTCCTACTACTACACACCACACAGCCAACACACACGCTCACTCACTCACTCACTCACTCACTCACTCACTCACTCACTCACAAACAATGACAAAAGACTGTAAAAAAAAAACAAGGACAAAAAAGTAGACAAACTGTGAAAAAACAATACTACAAATATGACAAGACTACTTACACACACAGTACAGCACTCAACAATCACCAAACTCCTCTCCAAATCCACCAAAAACTCCACCAAACTCACCAACTCCAAATACACCTTCCTCTCTCCTCTCCACTAGCTAAACCCACGAGGTGCGGTGTGTTTGGGGCGGTTTTATAGTAATATGCACAGACACTCCTCCTTCACGAATACAACCAATCACGGCCGCGTGACGAAAACGAAACTTAGGACTAAAAACGCGGCAGCAATTTCTAAATCACTGCCGTAACAGACATGTGACGCAGTCGTAAAAAAACCCATAAACGCGGCCGCGAAACAGCAAACGCGGCCGCAATCTACAGCAGAAAAGCACGAATGACATCGACATCGGAAGAAACGAAAAATACGAATACGACAGCTTAGTAAATTAGTCGTAATCAATTCAAAAAGTTGCAATTTTACACTGTCGATGTCATTCGTGATTGAACTTGGACATGATTCTGGAAATTACGAATCTTAGTAAATTTACCCCTATATGTGTAATAGTAGGAAAAGATGAACTAAAAAAAGGGGAACCGGCTGCGCTGGATTTCAGAAAGATTAAATAATAATGGAGAGAGCCAATATGTCAATATAAAAAGACAACCAGATTTAATAAAACATAATAGACATTATGAATATTGAAAATAATTAAAACAACTAATGTTGCATAAATAGTGTCACAGTCCGGTATCTCACAGTATCAGCAATGTGTGGACTTGTACAGAATTGCAGCTGTATTATATAGTGCTGAAGTCCATATTCCGTAACAGGATTTATGTGCCGTTCGTAATGCTCAATAATGATACGTGAAAGTACAATGTGTGGAGTTCCAATATTGGATCACGTAAAAGAGCCAGTGAGTCGATTAATGGTGAATGATTACCTCTCCAGTGGGTTGGTCCATCTACCGGGCGTCCCCGGACAGGAATCCTGCGTTACCCACACACAGCAATGTAGCGGAGAGGAGAGAGAATACTATTCGAGAATCAGCTGGCTTGAGCAGCGTGGTTGGCAGCGGCCGTTTGAGAGTCTCGAAGCCGCCCTGGAATAAATCGTCTGAAGGCGCTGAGCTGGTATCACATGTGAGACACCTGAGCAAGGTGTATGGGAGGCGGGTCCTAACGCGTTTCGTCACGCTCCACGTGACTTTTTCAAAGGTGATTTCCTGCCTCCAGGTTCCCCAGTATTTAACCGTAGTTGGTCCAGAGGAGACAGCTGTCTTCACAGGGAGAAAGCTTTGCAGCCGGAAGACGTTCTCGGACCAGTGGGAAGACCTCCCAAAAACAGGACAACTTAATTTTCAATCTGTCCTCTTATACGCTTAGTGACCCGGAAAAGCAGCTGTTAAATAAAGGCCTTTCCTTCATACCTACAAACTACCCTGACAAATTTAAATGGAAGGTGGATACCTTTAAATTATCACGGTCACTAAAAATTAAAGAACATTTTGCTAAACAACCGGTGTTATCTATTACCCCTGCTTTACCATCTAGGTTGGCAAAATTTGGAGCTCGATCAAGGTTCGATCCACCATCCACGAACGCCACTTTAAAAACTTTTCATTGTTTAATGGAGAATTCAATCAATGGATCTGCTGAACCTGTCAGACATAATCTATCCTGGGAAGAACAACTGGCCCTGCGAGAGCTACAAAACAGACGGGACATCATTATAAGGGCAGCAGACAAGGGGGGATCCGTAGTCATCCAGGACACAACGGCTTATATTGCGGAATGTGAAAGATTGTTAAGCGACACAACAACTTATTGTGTTCTTGACCAGGACCCCACCCTGATTTACAAACAAAAATTAGATACCATATTGAAACATGCTGTAAGTGAAGGGTAAAGGGTTCATCTCACAAATGATTTGCGATAAGTTGACTACCAAGTGGCCGGTAGTACCTCTCCTGTACACTCTGCTTAAGATCCATAAGGACGCACAGAGGCCCCCGGGGAGACCCATCATCTCTGCCCGGGGGTCTCTGTGTGAGCCTATTGCCATTTTCTTGAATCATTATTTACAACCCTTTGTACAGGACACATTTACATATCTTAAAGATTCTGGTATGTTGCTTGAAAAATTGGTATTGATAGGGCAGGTCCTCAGTGATGCGACGCTGGTAACGTTGTACGTTGCCAGCTTGTACACATGCATCCCACTTCAGGCGGGGCTGGCATCGGTTGCACGACTTATTACCGGTAACAAGTTATATGGGGGTCCAGATATTGGTCTTTTCATGGAGCTACTGGCATTCACGTTGGAGCACAATTTTTTTCTATTCAATGGGCGTTTTTTTAAACAACTGACTGGTTGCTCCATGGGTTCGCCAGTGGTTCCATCTTTCGCCAATTGTTACATGTGGGAAGTAGAGAGGGGCTTGTTTTTTGAAAATGTGGAAACATCTGGAGCCATGTTATTATATTACAGATATATTGATGATCTCTTAATTTTGTGGAACAATGATTTGGCTAGGCTCATAGAGATCATAGATAGTCAGAATCGTTCTAGCAGCCCGATTAAACTCACTCTCACTGCTAGTAAGACAGAGGTATGTTATCTTGGTGTCCTTTATTCAACTAAGGGACGGTAAGATACTTACCTACTTATATAAAAAGCCCACCGACAGGAACACAATCCTTCACGCAGATAGTTTTCATCCCAAGACCATGATACGCAGTCTGCCGTGCTCTCAATTTTTAAGGGTATGCAGAAATAACTCAGACCCGGTCATGCGGGATGTACAATTGAGAGAAATGGTCAACAATTTCTGTGATATAGGATACTCCCAGGTTGAGTTGAATAAAGCATGTGAGAAAGCTAAACAAACTCTTGCACATAAAAAGAGGAAAGCCAAAAACCTAGCTAAAGAAGTTATGCCCTGGGTAAATGAATATAACACCAGTAGCCCTGAGACATCCAGACAGGTCAGGAATCTCTGGCAAATGGGAACCTCAGACCCGGATCTGAAGTGTTTCCATAACCATAGATTGATGCCCAGTTACACCCGCAGTAGAAATATTAGAGACATGATTGTCAAAACTGATGTAACGGGTTTTTGTCAATCAAGAGCTCCTAGAAACTTCTTAAGTAGAAAAAATGGGTGTTTCTGTGATAGGTGGCTAAGCGTACCTGCAGTCTCACGCCTGTCCAGTTGCTGCCTCTCTGGTCGTTCGGTTCTTGCTTGTCGCGACGTCGGGCGGAATCTCGTGGGAAGGCTGCGTAGGACCTGGGCAGAAGGGATGGGGATACCCCAGTATAGTCAACACCCCCCCTTTAAAGGTGAAAGGACCACTACGGTGGGATACAGTAACAAAGATTTATTATAGACAGGGTTAGTCACCGGTCCATGTGACTAAATTCACCTCTTATTAAAGTTCAGTGCAATTCAATAAGCCACAATACTTTCAGTCACATACTAAAAATATAACATAACATTAACACAAGAGCATTTCAGAATTTCAACACTCAGACGTCTTATACAGCTGTTTCATGAGTATGCATGCGTTATACTGACGGGTCACTAGATGGTGCTAGATTGGACATGTTCAGTTTATGCTGCTGACAAAATGTTCCAGCTATATCACGGTCCTACAGGGGGTGCTGTAGAATGAGTTCGCACTGTGCACAGTATTTGTAATCCAACGGGTGGTGCCGTGGAGCAGCTACTTGCCATGTATAGCACCAGTTTCCAATAGAGGGCGCTGTGGAGTAAGTCATATCACAGTATAGCAATGCTTCAAATAGAGGGCGCTGTGGAGTAAGTCATATCACAGTATAGCAATGCTTCAAATAGAGGGCGCTGTGGAGTAAGTCATATCACAGTATAGTGGGTCACAGAGCAAATGACCCAATCCTGGCACACACATTGTGCTGCAGCTCAAACAGTCTAGGGATAAGTGTCACTTCGTGTTTTCCTTGCAATTGCAGTGGTAAGGGGAAGCAGAGGGTTTCACAAAACCCTATCCCTTAAGGCTCTCTCTGGTACAATGGAAGGCAGCTCCAAATAAATCCCACATGTCCCTCTCCTTGTACATAGGGTCCTGCTGTGATCTGTCCCAAGGGGCTGTGATGTTGCAAGCTGTCAGGGTGACCACTGTTGGTCTGGGTGCCCATACGTGGGGGCTGTCTGGGGTGAAGTAGAGTACCTGCATTATCTGCTGCTGTTGCCAGCTCCTGCCGGTCACTTCTCACTGCTGCTTTTCAGGATGACAGCCGTCTCTCGATGCCCAGTCTCTCCCAGCGCAGCGCGCCTCCAGACCTCCGCGTACAGCTCTTCACACCCACGCATGACACACTGCCTCCTGTTCCAAAGCCATGCTCTCTCTGTCTGCTCACTGCAGCTCTCCTTCCTGCTTCTCTCCCCACACAACAAGGCCAATCAGAGCGCTCCCAGCTTCCCGCTCTGCAGGGATCCTGATGGAAAGCCCAGGGTCCTAGTGCTATACATATTCCTCTCCTGGTTGCCATAGTTGCTTAGCAACCAGTGTAAAAAGGATTTTAATCCTCACAGTGCATCTGCAACTGGTTTAACTAGCAGAAGGGGTACCCCAAACGCGGGTATCACATGTTGGCCCGATTGATTGGGTTTGGAGAGCGGACACAAATGGGCGCAAATGCAGCCAAGGTGTTAAAAGGCCTAGATAAATGTCACCACATTTAGAGTAAGAGATATTCAATAGAAAGTTTAAGCCTTTTTACACCCTTAGCGCAATTCACAAAATAACGTCCCTTCTTATCTTTTTGGATGTCAAGCTTCCTCCTCGTTCTTCTTCTAGGGAGGAGACTCTGATCCGTGTATTCCAACACGATATGAAAGAAAAAGATAACCACCAATGTGCAGAATCTTCTTTCACAGATAGTCTCTATATATAGTGTCTCTATAGTAAGGTACAAGCTTCAGCATACCAAACATCCGTTTGGACAAATAGCAATATGTGATTTATAAATCTTTTATCTTCTGTTTCTTTTATATTCGTGTAGTATAGTGATTTAAAGTGAAGGATAGTCCAATCTGGAACGTACCCAAAACTCACACATTAAGTGTAGACCATAAACACATCTAGGTATCTTTGGGGTATATTGCGTACCCGAACTCACGGTGTATGACGTGGAATCACTCGTATAAAGGTATCTTTTAACAGGGATGATTCAATATTCCTTTTCTCTCTTGGAGATCTCATGTGCTCAGTGTAGATATAGGAAAAAAAAGAAAATGCAATTTTCGTGCAGAGTATTTTTGATAAAAGTGAAAAAAGTGCTCAAAGGGTAAGTCCTTCACCACTTTCCTTTATGTGTAAGATCCACCCAAAAGAAGGGGGAGGGGAAATTAATAAATTTAACGACCCATGAAAGGGAGTCCACTGGAATGCGTACCCAACACTCACACAGCCAATGCTGGTTCTAAACGTATCTAGGTATCTTTGGGATCGATTTATATGGCGTACCCGAACTCACAGTGTAGAGCGTGTGGTGGTTCGTATAAAGGTATCTTTAGGGGCCCAGTAATGCTCTTCCAGTAAATCTTCAACCATTCATGGATTCACTCGAGCAGGAAAGTAAAATAAAACAAAAAAAATACTGTGTAGTACGTTCTAAAAGAGATGGATTAAATGGTATCGCTCAAACTATAGCGCACCTCACTCACACTTCATAAGAGTATTATATACACATCAAGGTATCTTTAAACATTTCTCATATCGATTAGGTGCATTCAAACCAGGGATAGATGCTCAAGAGAGAAGCTGATCATGGGGAAGTGCGTACCAAGCACTCACAAGGAAAATGAGGGAATCAAGTATATCAAGGTTTCTTTAACATATGAAAACTCTTCAAACAGTCCGTACCCCAACTCACACTCTGTGATGTAGTGCTGCTCCTATCAAGGTATCTTTCTCAGATGGTCAAAAAAATGCCCCCTTCTCCAATGATTTTCTTCTGACACAACATATGTCCACCATTTGTTCCATAAAAACCAGTAATTTATTTAAACAGAATGAAAAGTCCAAATTCCAAAAAAGGACAAGATATCCCAATGAAGACAGAGCAATAAAAATAAAAATAAAAAAGAAAAAAGAAAAAGATTAAAAAACAATTTTCCAGCTAAAATAGCTAATGGCTACTCACACTCCTGAGGCAGTATCAACGCGTTTCGGTCATGTGACCTTTATCAAGATAGTGTGGAGTGTGCAGGAGCCCAAATATTTAAACTATGAGTAGCCAATGAAATCACTGCAGGAAGTGACGTCATGTAATTAGTGCAATTATGTCTAAAAATATACATTTCTACATAAAAACATCCTAATGGATCATAAATTCTATTCACTTGTGTATAAATAATGTCCATCCTTTTGTAGCACATCTTTAAACAGCATTAAATCGTTTAAAATTCATATTAGCAACATAACTATATCTCCCGGAAGTGCCCAGCCGCTATGTATCCTGGGAAGTGTAGTCCGTTTTTTTAAATTTACATCCGTAGGTCAAAACTCTGTAAATGGAGGTGGTGTTGTACATTTTCTTATAACTAGCCGTCAACGCTGATGTAAGGTACATTACTTTGTGTTTCTCATTGTTTTAACTCTTTTACTTTTCATCATTAATTTCGTGACCGGAAGTGACGTCGCGCTACTTCATAGCCGGAAGTGACGTCGTGTTCTTCTACCGGTGTTTGTGGGAAAAGAAGTTCTCTAGTGTTCATTGTAGTTCCATGGACCGGAAATGAACACTAGAGAACTTCTTTTCCCACAAACACCGGTAGAAGAACACGACGTCACTTCCGGCTATGAAGTAGCGCGACGTCACTTCCGGTCACGAAATTAATGATGAAAAGTAAAAGAGTTAAAACAATGAGAAACACAAAGTAATGTACCTTACATCAGCGTTGACGGCTAGTTATAAGAAAATGTACAACACCACCTCCATTTACAGAGTTTTGACCTACGGATGTAAATTTAAAAAAACGGACTACACTTCCCAGGATACATAGCGGCTGGGCACTTCCGGGAGATATAGTTAGGTTGCTAATATGAATTTTAAACGATTTAATGCTGTTTAAAGATGTGCTACAAAAGGATGGACATTATTTATACACAAGTGAATAGAATTTATGATCCATTAGGATGTTTTTATGTAGAAATGTATATTTTTAGACATAATTGCACTAATTACATGACGTCACTTCCTGCAGTGATTTCATTGGCTACTCATAGTTTAAATATTTGGGCTCCTGCACACTCCACACTATCTTGATAAAGGTCACATGACCGAAACGCGTTGATACTGCCTCAGGAGTGTGAGTAGCCATTAGCTATTTTAGCTGGAAAATTGTTTTTTAATCTTTTTATTTTTTATTTTTTATTTTTATTTTTATTGCTCTGTCTTCATTGGGATATCTTGTCCTTTTTTGGAATTTGGACTTTTCATTCTGTTTAAATAAATTACTGGTTTTTATGGAACAAATGGTGGACATATGTTGTGTCAGAAGAAAATCATTGGAGAAGGGGGCATTTTTTTGACCATCTGAGAAAGATACCTTGATAGGAGCAGCACTACATCACAGAGTGTGAGTTGGGGTACGGACTGTTTGAAGAGTTTTCATATGTTAAAGAAACCTTGATATACTTGATTCCCTCATTTTCCTTGTGAGTGCTTGGTACGCACTTCCCCATGATCAGCTTCTCTCTTGAGCATCTATCCCTGGTTTGAATGCACCTAATCGATATGAGAAATGTTTAAAGATACCTTGATGTGTATATAATACTCTTATGAAGTGTGAGTGAGGTGCGCTATAGTTTGAGCGATACCATTTAATCCATCTCTTTTAGAACGTACTACACAGTATTTTTTTTGTTTTATTTTACTTTCCTGCTCGAGTGAATCCATGAATGGTTGAAGATTTACTGGAAGAGCATTACTGGGCCCCTAAAGATACCTTTATACGAACCACCACACGCTCTACACTGTGAGTTCGGGTACGCCATATAAATCGATCCCAAAGATACCTAGATACGTTTAGAACCAGCATTGGCTGTGTGAGTGTTGGGTACGCATTCCAGTGGACTCCCTTTCATGGGTCGTTAAATTTATTAATTTCCCCTCCCCCTTCTTTTGGGTGGATCTTACACATAAAGGAAAGTGGTGAAGGACTTACCCTTTGAGCACTTTTTTCACTTTTATCAAAAATACTCTGCACGAAAATTGCATTTTCTTTTTTTTCCTATATCTACACTGAGCACATGAGATCTCCAAGAGAGAAAAGGAATATTGAATCATCCCTGTTAAAAGATACCTTTATACGAGTGATTCCACGTCATACACCGTGAGTTCGGGTACGCAATATACCCCAAAGATACCTAGATGTGTTTATGGTCTACACTTAATGTGTGAGTTTTGGGTACGTTCCAGATTGGACTATCCTTCACTTTAAATCACTATACTACACGAATATAAAAGAAACAGAAGATAAAAGATTTATAAATCACATATTGCTATTTGTCCAAACGGATGTTTGGTATGCTGAAGCTTGTACCTTACTATAGAGACACTATATATAGAGACTATCTGTGAAAGAAGATTCTGCACATTGGTGGTTATCTTTTTCTTTCATATCGTGTTGGAATACACGGATCAGAGTCTCCTCCCTAGAAGAAGAACGAGGAGGAAGCTTGACATCCAAAAAGATAAGAAGGGACGTTATTTTGTGAATTGCGCTAAGGGTGTAAAAAGGCTTAAACTTTCTATTGAATATCACATGTTGGCCCGCTGAAATTATGCGTGTCCCCACGCATACTGTAATGGATTAAAGTCCTACACCACAGTCTTTGAACTCCCAATACATGCAAATAATTTGATGCCAACAAGTTAAACCTGAACAGTTATACCTTTCTACTTTTACTCTTGTTAAATAGCTAGGGTATGGCCATCCCAGGGACCCCATCCCTCTGCCATAGGACTCCGATCCCTCTGCGGTACGGGTTCTTCAATGGTGTACATGGGTGGTCGGGGTATCCGTTCAGGTCGAGGAGGATTGGTGTTAGGTCTACCGGTCTCACTATTACAGTCTCTTGGTTCCTCTCTGCTTCCGCTGTCCCAGTAGTCTTGCTGGTAGTAGAGTGGAGGCTTTATATACCGCGGACAGCGCCAATACCGGTTACGCTCTCTGGCATGTCTGTTGCCTTGCACTGGAACGCCATTAGGACCTGTGACGTTGATGGCCTTAACGCCCCTTTTTCCATTGGTCAATTCAAATTTGACCCATTCCCCGCTTCCTAGGCTTCGGAAGTAATTGTTCTGATGGGTCTTCTGAATGCCCGTATAGTGAACATATATGGTTCTCTTAGTGTCTGTTCTCCTTATGAAGCCGTAACCACGCGTTGCACTAAACCACAATACTTGGCCTGTCGTCTTTCTTGTTCTGGTTCTTCGATCATCCCCACCAGATGGTACACTCATCACTCCGACTTGACTCTGCCACACCAGTCTTGGTTCTGCTTTTCTGGGTCGTTCCTCCCATGGTAGATCTATTCTCTCCACTCTTTCGGAGGTCTGTTGACATACAGTGCCTTTCGGAGCATGGAATTGATCGGTCAATCGTCGGCCCGATTCTCTTACTACGTCCCAGCGAGGACAACTCTGCCAATCTTGCTCTTGACGCCATTCTCTGTGTCTATTCCTATCTTGGTCCCTGTCGAGCTCTTCTAATCTCCGGCTCATTTGGGAGAGATTCAATATCATCTCCGTCAGCCTCTGAATGAGCGTTTCCATAGGATCTGGTCCCGGTGGGGCTTGTGCTTGCTGGAGAACCGCTCCCACTTGGGCTAGTCCGTCTGACTTCACGGGCAGTGCGGTTTCTCTGTAGCTGTCATCTTCACTCCACTCTGAAGACGCATCTTTCACGACATTGTTGCTCTGATTTTTCCCACGGATCTGCAGCACCGTCTCTTTGAATTCAGAGAAGGAGTTCCCTGGTTGCTGTCGTCTCTCCATGCGCATTTGAGAGCGAATCGTCTCTCCTCTTGCCCCTTCTACAAACAGGTCTGTTAACGTTCTATCTATCCCTTCAACTTCTCGTTCATCCAGGGCCCGTATAGCCTTTGCAGCTTCTTGTAGGGCCAGCGCGAAGTCTCGCAGTGATTCGTCAGGTCTTTGTTTTCTCGCATAAAGGCGGCTCTTTAATTCCGCTATGGTCTCGCAGTCGAATATGGTCATCAGCTTCTTAAAGATCCCTTCGACGGTCTTCTTTTCGCTGTCTTCCCATGCTTTCACTTCCCGTAGTGCCGAATCCGTCAATTGACCCATAACGATCTCTATTTTCTGTTCTTCGGTTAGTGAGTACAGGCGGAACATGGAGTACATCTTGTCTTTGAATTCTTTGAACGTACTCGAACCCGGCACTTGTTTTCCTGCAAACGTTGGTAACCATGGTGCTCCAAAATAGTATGGCATAGTCAACGGTGATGCCGCCATGGTGGTCGTGTTTCCTTGTCCGAGTGCCGGTGGTAGCATGGGAGTAGCGGGAACCTGTGGATCCGTCATCTTGCTCGTATCCTGTTCGTGACGCCAAGTGTGATAGGTGGCTAAGCGTACCTGCAGTCTCACGCCTGTCCAGTTGCGGCCTCTCTAGTCGTTCGGTTCTTGCTTGTCGCGACGTCGGGCGGAATCTCGTGGGAAGGCTGCGTAGGACCTGGGCAGAAGGGACGGGGATACCCCAGTATAGTCAACACCCCCCCTTTAAAGGTGAAAGGACCACTACGGTGGGATACAGTAACAAAGATTTATTATAGACAGGGTTAGTCACCGGTCCATGTGACTAAATTCACCTCTTAGTAAAGTTCAGTGCAATTCAATAAGCCACGATACTTTTAGTCACATACTAAAAATATAACATAACATTAACACAAGAGCATTTCAGAATTTCAACACTCAGACGTCTTATACAGCTGTTTCATGAGTATGCATGCGTTATACTGACGGGTCACTAGATGGCGCTAGATTGGACATGTTCAGTTTATGCTGCTGACAAAATGTTCCAGCTATATCACGGTCCTACAGGGGGTGCTGTAGAATGAGTTCGCACTGTGCACAGTATTTGTAATCCAACGGGTGGTGCCGTGGAGCAGCTACTTGCCATGTATAGCACCAGTTTCCAATAGAGGGCGCTGTGGAGTAAGTCATATCACAGTATAGCAATGCTTCAAATAGAGGGCATTGTGGAGTAAGTCATATCACAGTATAGCAATGCTTCAAATAGAGGGCGCTGTGGAGTAAGTCATATCACAGTATAGTGGGTCACAGAGCAAATGACCCAATCCTGGCACACACATTGTGCTGCAGCTCAAACGGTCTAGGGATAAGTGTCACTTCGTGTTTTCCTTGCAATTGCAGTGGTAAGGGGAAGCAGAGGGTTTCACAAAACCCTATCCCTTAAGGCTCTCTCTGGTACAATGGAAGGCAGCTCCAAATAAATCCCACATGTCCCTCTCCTTGTACATAGGGTCCTGCTGTGATCTGTCCCAAGGGGCTGTGATGTTGCAAGCTGTCAGGGTGACCACTGTTGGTCTGGGTGCCCATACGTGGGGGCTGTCTGGGGTGAAGTAGAGTACCTGCATTATCTGCTGCTGTTGCCAGCTCCTGCCGGTCACTTCTCACTGCTGCTTTTCAGGATGACAGCCGTCTCTCGATGCCCAGTCTCTCCCAGCGCAGCGCGCCTCCAGACCTCCGCGTACAGCTCTTCACACCCACGCATGACACACTGCCTCCTGTTCCAAAGCCATGCTCTCTGTCTGCTCACTGCAGCTCTCCTTCCTGCTTCTCTCCCCACACAACACGGCCAATCAGAGCGCTCCCAGCTTCCCGCTCTGCAGGGATCCTGATGGAAAGCCCAGGGTCCTAGTGCTATACATATTCCTCTCCTGGTTGCCATAGTTGCTTAGCAACCAGTGTAAAAAGGATTTTAATCCTCACAGTGCATCTGCAACTGGTTTAACTAGCAGAAAGGGTACCCCAAACGCGAGTATCACATTTCAAATGTCTAGGATATACAACTTGCTCATTCATGCTTATTGGTGATACTATACCGCACCCACAGACAGGCAAGAGGTTAAAAATCAGATGGCCATTAACATGTACTACAAGGTTTGTAATTTATGTCATAGTATGCCCTTGCAGGCTATACTATGTCGGAAAAACCGAATGTCAGTCTAAAGTGAGGCTTACACAACACAGGTCCACCATACGGGCAGCACTAGAATCAGGCACAAGTGACCAGCCGGTAGCCCGGCATTTTGCCTCACAGCGACACAATTTGGCCAGCCTCAGATACAAAGCGGTTGATCATGTCCCTGCCTCTATACGTGGTGGAGACAGGGGCAAGAAATTGCTACAATTAGAATCCAAATGGATTTTTAAACTTGATTGTATGGAACCAAGGGGATTGAATGAATCCTTGGGACTCATCAATTTCCTGTAAGCTTGCGTAAATGGTGCCGCTAAATGAATAATGATTATTTCCGTGGTGGGGATCAGTCTATCATCTTAGCACAAGGCATAATTATATTATATTATGTAAATAACTGCTCATACACTGTGGCTGATTGTGGATTTGTCCGCATGCAAGTGTGCAATATATTGCAGTAACTGTCTTAAATTTTAGTAAATACTTATAAGGACAAAGAAATTACACACATGAAATATTGGCTCGTTACAAGTTTATACCTCAGGTTTATGTGCCGCAATGTCCAGTGCACATACTGTACTAGCACATTGCACTTTATATATTGGTTTTTCACACCAGGCATACTCTAACTTATGTTAAGCGCAATTTGTATGTATCACAGAATTATTGTTGAACAATGTGCACTATACCTATCTAGTATCTAGATGTTTTAAACTAACTGGTTGTTACAGAGTTTATGTTTTCTGCTTCCTATGTGACAGCGTCGTCATGGCAACCGAGCGGCCCATGCACGTCACTTCCTGGCCGGCTGTGACGCTGAGACCAGAAGTGCGGGACGGGGGAGGCTCGGGACACCTTGATGCATGCAGCTGGGAGTCATGAAGGGGGGTAAGTGGCACCAAATAATTAATTCATATATTTATATATTTCATATATTTATATCTGTACCCATGCACTGTATCACTGTCCGAGGAAGGGGATCCGTCCCCGAAACGTCGCACGCATTAAAACAGCATCCCTGGACGGGTGCTTTTTTCACCATTCTGTGCAAGTCTTTGAGTGCCGTATCTGTTCCTGCTCATATATATATATCCAATGCAAAACGGTACTCGGCTAAACAAACTTGAGACATTTCTCAGTTTAGTAATATGACAGACGTCATTGGTCTATTTTGTATTTTGCTGTGTGCCATTTTGCATTGAATCCATACTTCTATTCTTATGAACGTCAGCCCCCGCAAAATCTGTCCGTTATAAAGGGGTTTGTCTAATTTGTTTATTTTATCTATTTTGTAATGAATGATCAAATTGAATTGTACAATAAATGTTATTGTCTTTTTATTCAGTTACTGGTAGATTATTGAATTTTTAATTAGATATCATTGTGCGCCCTCTGAATCTGAATATATATATATATATATATATATATATATGGGTTAGGTTCATGTGACCGGCAGTCGGGAGACCGCCGGTCACCATGCCGATGCTTACCATGCTGACGCCGGGATCCCGGCTGTTAGATGGCCAGCAAGGGAGGGGGGGGGGAGAGAGCAACAAAGCCCATTGCGGGCTCGCTGTGGTCGCCATGCAGCAGGCTGACCGCAGGTTCTATTCTATTCCCACCCTATGAATGCCGACCAGCGGGCTAATCAGGGTTCAGGATCCCAGCGGCGGTAATAACCGCATCCCATATATATCACTCAGCCAGAGGAAAAACGACACAACAGCATGTAGCTTATCAACATTTCAGTGTTGTCACACTCAGGTCCAGCACTACCCGCTCAGCAAAGGGATGCAAAGCAGGTAGGCGCCAGGGTGGAGAGGTGCTCTCCCTGCTCTGCATCCCCGCTGCTGCGCCTGGCATCCCTACTGCTGCCGGCTGATGTGCCTGTTACACTGGCCCTGACAGCGTCATCTTCAGTTTCCTTTCCGTGTCACAGTACACTCCACTGTCCAGCCCGAAATGGGGGCAGAGCTACACGGCACTGAGGGGCAGAGCTACATGGCTTTGAGGGGCGGAGCTACATGGGACCAGGGCAGGCTGCAGAGGAGGACAGAAAGTGAAACTATTACAGAGCCTGCCAGCCAGATGGTAAGCTGAGGGAGAGTGATTGAGAAAGTGTGTGTGTGTATCTCTATGTGAGTATCTATGTGTATGTATGCCTGTGTGCATCTACAGTATGTGTGTGTGTGTGTGTGTGTATATATATCATAGTTGCATACCCTGCCGCAGCTCCCGGTTTACAAAGGAGGCTCCCGCTGCCCCAGAATTTAAAAAAATCCCCCGGATTCCCCAGTGAGTCGAGTAGTGGTTCCCCTGCTTCAGCTTTAGCCTATCTGTGTTAATAAGAGGTGTATGCAGCAGCGTGTACCAGCCTGTGCTTCTCCCACTGGCAGGGGGTGCTACTATTCTGTAATGCCGTACTGACTGTCAGCTTGGTAACCTGGGCGCCGGGATGGTTAGGCGCCATACACCAGATACCGGCATCCTGCAGCCACAGCCTCGGTGAGTGAGATACAAACGGGGGAAGGGGAGGGACCCGTTTCCAATTCCCGGGTGGGATCCGGCATTGGTGATGTGAAAGGGGTAATAGTGGTCACCAGAATCTGCAGGAGTCAGGGTGGGACATAATGGGGTGGGAGGTCAGTGTGTCTCCTGCTGCTGCTAGTATGGAGGTCTGTGGCTGGGAAACAAGCTGCAGTGAGGTCCCGTTGAGGCAAGGCAGCTACAGTAGTATGGAACGTCTGCAGTGTGTACAGTGCAGTGTGTACAGTGTCTGCTCCCTACATGGGTCGGATATGAGCTTTCAAACCTATGATTGGCAAAGCCAGTTGAAGTGTGCTCTACTCATGGAAAGGGGTGCTTCTTACCTGCCTGTCCCCAGGAGGAGGAAAGGGGACCTTGTACTGCGGAAAGAGGGCTGTGTATGTATATATCTCTGGAATTCCCTACCTCTCCCCATCCGACTCTCCACCTCTCTACAAAACTTCAAACAGGCTCTCAAGACCCACTTCTCCACCAAACCCAGCCAAATCTCATCCTAACCCTCTTGTCTATGCTCACTGTCTACCCCTTCTGTGTCACCCCGGTCTGTTAGCCCCTCACCTTGTAAGCTCGCAGGAGCAGGGACTTCTTTCCTCATGTGCCTTTCCTTTTCTTACTTACACTATCTTATGGTCCATACTCCCTTTGATGGCACCTAACCCCTGGTTTTCTATACCTGTCCTATATTGTCTTGTGCTGTAAGTGCTGTTTTCTTGTTTGCTCATTTGATTATGTACTATGTAATGGGCGCTGCGGATCCCGTGTGGCGCCATATAAATAAAGGTTAATAATAATAATAATAATAATAATAAGAATTTACTCACCGGTAATTCTATTTCTCGTAGTCCGTAGTGGATGCTGGGAACTCCGTAAGGACCATGGGGAATAGACGGGCTCCGCAGGAGACTGGCCACTATAAAGAAAAGATTAGGTACTATCTGGTGTCCACTGGCTCCTCCCTCTATGCCCCTCCTCCAGACCTCAGTTCGGGAAACTGTGCCCGGAAGAGCTGACATTACAAGGAAAGGAAATTTGAATCCAGGGTAAGACTCATACCAGCCACACCAATCACACCGTACAACTTGTGATAACCTTACCCAGTTAACAGTATGAACAACAACTGAGCCTCACTCAACGGATGGCTCATAACAATAACCCTTATTTAAGCAATAACTATATAAACGTATTGCAGAAAGTCCGCACTTGGGACGGGTGCCCAGCATCCACTACGGACTACGAGAAATACAATTACCGGTGAGTAAATTCTTATTTTCTCTGACGTCCTAGTGGATGCTGGGAACTCCGTAAGGACCATGGGGATTATACCAAAGCTCCCAAACGGGCGGGAGAGTGCGGATGACTCTGCAGCACCGAATGAGCAAACACAAGGTCCTCCTCAGCCAGGGTATCAAACTTGTAGAACTTTGCAAATGTGTTTGAACCCGACCAAGTAGCCGCTCGGCAAAGCTGTAAAGCCGAGACCCCTCGGGCAGCCGCCCAAGAAGAGCCCACCTTCCTTGTAGAATGGGCTTTTACTGATTTTGGATGCGGCAATCCAGCCGCAGAATGAGCTAGCTGAATCGTGCTACAGATCCAGCGCGCAATGGTTTGCTTTGAAGCAGGAGCACCCAGCTTGTTGGGTGCATGCAGGATAAACAGCGAGTCAGTCTTCCTGACTCCAGCCGTTCTGGAAACATATATTTTCAAAGCCCTGACTACGTCCAGCAACTTGGAGTCCTCCAAGTCCCGAGTAGCCGCAGGCACCACAATAGGTTGAATACACCGTTGGCGCTCCCACCCTTTAAACAAAAAGTCACGTGATGGTGTTAGTGAAATAGTTCCAAAATAAATCCTATGTCTCGCTTGTAGTGTCCTTCCTTCTGGATAGTAATTCTTCTCCAATTAGATTCAAAATTTTCCTTATACGTAGATAGTTATACATGAAAAGAAAGAAATGCCATATATAGTTATAGTGTAGTATTTTAGGCAAAAGTGAATTTATTCAGTTAAAAATTGCATAAAAATGCTCATATCCAATAAAAGTGACAGATTCACTCTATAATAAAATTGGAACCGTACCGTGTCTGGCTCCCAGCATGGAGCAATGAAAAGAGTAAAAATTGGAAGGTTCCGGAATTCCTCCCTCCTCCCTTCACGCAAAACACTGGCCGCTGGACCTGGCAGTGTTCTCCTGTTGTTCTAAAATGCAGGTGAGTGGATCATTAAATGCCGCCAACGCGTTTCGAGTTGTATATAACTCTTCCTCAGGGCAGAATGATCCATACCTGCACATGTCCACCTTTTTATACTGCCTCTGGACGGAAGTGAAAAATACTTCCTGTTAATTTCTATTTAAATGGTTATTAAAATGTGCTTTCATTACATGTATTCTCATTCCTTAATACCTGCAGCAATTAAGATTAATGCTCATGTTATATAATAATCTAAAACACACATATCGATAACATTGAATTCCCATCTACTTCCTGTGTGAAAAAATCGGTCACATGATCTTTCTCAAAAAAACTCTATTGTAATGTAAATGGAGGAATCATTACATTCACCACTTGATAAGTTATATATTGGCGTGCTCAATGTTTTAAAGAAAAATATAACGTTTGTCTCCGCAAAACTTTGAGAAGCTTTGAGATACTTAGTTAGGAACGCTTTGCGTTCCATTTACGGCCGTACCCGGAAGTACTGTGCGTTCCACCGCCGGAGACGCACACGGACTTCCGGGAGCGGTGCGACCTGTTGTGCTTGTCTGCGTTCCACCTCTATGCGTTCCAGAGGTG
This sequence comes from Pseudophryne corroboree, assembly GCF_028390025.1. Classification (NCBI taxonomy): domain Eukaryota; kingdom Metazoa; phylum Chordata; class Amphibia; order Anura; family Myobatrachidae; genus Pseudophryne; species Pseudophryne corroboree. The sequence continues at coordinate 424,090,333 of NC_086448.1, forward strand.
TGGGGCAGCTTCCTATGAATTGTAGGAACTTCCTGATGTGGCAGCCATATTTTAAATAGTGCAAATATGTATATACACATACTCAGAGGGTAAATGTAGAAATGACAGTGAGGCATAAAGGATAACCAGCGGGTATAAACACAACTTCACAGCTTCCTGTGAATTGTAGTAACTTCCTGGTATGGCAGCCATATTAAACAGTGCAAATATATATATACATATTCAGAGGATAAATATACAAATAACAATGAAACATAATAACAGACCAGCGGGTATAAGCACAACTTCACAGTTTCCTGTGAATTATAGTAACTTCCTGATGTGGCGGTCATATTTTTAAATAGTGCAAATATATATATACATACTCAGAAAATAAATGTACAAATAACAATAAAACGTAATAAAAGACCAGCGGGTACAAAGACAACTTCACAAGATAAAAAGTCATAATTAATAGTTTGCGTAAAAGAATTTTTTAAAGGAACCATTTTATTTCAAATTCCTTGTTGAGTCCTTAAGGGGCACGGTGTCACTAGGGCGTCCACAGCTATCGCCTGAGGGTCCCTTGACCTGGCGCAATATCTTTTTAGCTTTTTGTTGAGGCGGGACGCCATCATGTCCACCTGTGGCAGTTCCCATCGCTTTGCAATCTGTGTGAAGACTTCTTGATGAAGTCCCCACTCTCCCGGGTGGAGGTCGTGTCTGCTGAGGAAGTCTGCTTCCCAGTTGTCCACTCCCGGAATGAACACTGCTGACAGTGCTTGCACGTGATTCTCCGCCCACCGAAGAATCTTTGTGGCTTCCGCCATTGCCATCCTGCTTCTTGTGCCGCCCTGGCGGTTTACATGGGCGACCGCCGTGATGTTGTCTGACTGAATTAGCACTGGCCGGTTTCGAAGCAGGGGCTCTGCTTGACTCAGGGCGTTGTAAATGGCCCTTAGTTCCAGTATATTTATGTGTAGAGAAGTCTCCAGACTGGACCACAGCCCTTGGAAGTTTCTTCCCTGAGTGACTGCCCCCCATCCTCGGAGGCTTGCATCCGTGGTCACCAGGACCCAGTCCTGTATGTCGAACCTGCGGCCCTCAAGAAGGTGAGCACTCTGCAGCCACCACAGAAGAGACACCCTGGCCCTTGGGGACAGGGTGATCAGCCGATGCATCTGAAGATGCGTTCCGGACCACTTGTCCAACAGATCCCACTGAAAGATCCTCGCATGGAACCTGCTGAAGGGAATGGCTTCGTATGAAGCCACCATCTTTCCCAGGACTCGCGTGCAGTGATGCACCGATACCTGTTTTGGTTTCAGGAGGTCCCTGACCAGAGATGCTAATTCCTGGGCCTTCTCCACCGGGAGAAACACCTTCTTCTGTTCTGTGTCCAGAATCATGCCCAGGAAAAGCAGACGCGTCGTAGGAATCAACTGCGACTTTGGAACATTCAGAATCCAGCCGTGCTGTTGCAACACTTCCTGAGAGAGTGCTACGCTGATCAACAACTGCTCCCTGGACCTCGCTTTATGAGGAGATCGTCCAAGTACGGGATAATTATAACTCCCTTCTGCCGAAGGAGTATCATCATTTCGGCCATTACCTTGGTAAATATTCTCGGTGCCGTGGATAGGCCAAACGGCAACGTCTGGAACTGGTAATGACAGTCCTGTACCACAAACCTGAGGTACTCCTGGTGAGGTGGGTAAATGGGGACATGCAAGTAAGCATCTTTGATGTCCAGCGACACCATAAAATCCCCCTCTTCCAGGCTTGCAATAACCGCTCTGAGCTATTCCATTTTGAACTTGTATTTCTTTATATAAGTGTTCAAGGATTTTAAATTCAGAATGGGTCTCACCGAACCGTCCAGTTTCGGTACCACAAACATTGTGGAATAGTAACCCCTTCCCGGTTGAAGGAGGGGGACCCTGATAATCACTTGCTGGAGGTACAGCTTGTGAATTGCCGCCAGTACTACCTCCCTTTCCATGGGGGAAGCTGGCAAGGCTGATTTGAGGTAACGGCGGGGGGGAGTCGCTTCGAATTCCAGCTTGTATCCCTGAGATACAATTTGTATAGCCCAGAGATCCACCTGTGAGCGAACCCACTGGTTGCTGAAGTTTCGGAGACGCGCCCCCACCGCACCTGGCTCCGCCTGTGGAGCCCCAACGTCATGCGGTGGACTTAGTGGAAGCAGGGGAGGACTTTTGTTCCTGGGAACTGGCTGCATGGTGCAGCTTCTTACCTGTACCCCTGCTTCTGGCAAGAAAGGATGCGCCCCTGACCCTCTTGCCTTTCTGGGAACTAAAGGACTGCATTTGATAATACGGTGCTTTCTTAGGCTGTGAGGAAACCTGAGGCAAGAAAGTCGACTTTCCAGCTGTCGCTGTAGACACGAGGTCCGACAGACCGTCCCCAAACAATTCCTCACCCTTATAAGGCAAAACCTCCATGTGTTTTTTAGAATCAGCATCTCCTGTCCATTGCCGAGTCCATAAGACCCTCCTGGCAGAAATGGACACAGCATTAATTCTAGAGCCCAGCAGGCAAATGTCCCTGTGAGCATCCCGCATATATAAGACGACGTCTTTGATATGGCCCAGGGTTAGTAAAACAGTATCTCTGTCGAGGGAATCTATGTCGTCTAACAGAGTATCTGTCCACGCTGCTACAGCACTACACATCCAGGCTGAAGCAATAGCAGGTCTCAGTAGAGTACCAGAGTGTGTATACACTGACTTCAGGATAGCTTCCTGCTTTCTATCCGCAGGATCCTTTAGGGCGGCCGTATCCTGAGACGGCAGGGCCACCTTTTTAGATAAGCATGTCAGCGCCTTGTCGACCCTAGGGGATGTTTCCCAACGTAACCTGTCCGGTGGCGGGAAAGGGTACGCCATCAGTAACCTCTTAGAAATCATTAATTTCTTATCAGGGGAACTCCACGCTTCTTCACACAATTCATTTAATTCATCAGATGGGGGAAAAGTCACTGGCTGCTTTTTCTCCCCAAACATATAAACCCTCTTGGTATTAACCGGGTTAATCTCAGAAATGTGTAATACATCTTTCATTGCAATAATCATGTATTGGATGGCCTTGGTCATTTTAGACTGTAAATGTGCTTCATCATCGTCGACACTGGAGTCGGACTCCGTGTCGACATCTGTGTCAACCATCTGAGATAGAGGGCGTCTTTGAGCCCCTGACGGTTTCTGAGTCGCCTGGGCAGGCGCGGGCTGAGACCCCGGCTGTCCCAAGGCTGCAGCGTCATCAAACCTTTTATGTAAGGAGTTTACATTGTCATTTAAGACCTTCCACATATCCATCCAATCAGGTGTCGGCCCCGACGGGGGCGACACCACACTTATCTGCCCTTGCTCCGCCTCCACGTAACCTTCCTCATCAAACATGTCGACACAGCCGTACCGACACACCGCACACACACAGGGAATGCTCAGACTGAGGACAGGACCCCACAAAGTCCTTTGGGGAGACAGAGAGAGAGTATGCCAGCACACACCACAGCGCTATATAACAGGGATTTTCACTGATAATAAGTGATTTACCCAATAGCTGCTTTATATGTCTTATTTGCGCCTAAATTTATGTGCCCCCTCTCTCTTTTTAACCCGTCTTGTACCTGGATACTGCAGGGGAGAGCCTGGGGAGCTGCTTCCAGCGGAGCTGTGAAGAGAAAATGGCGCTGATGTGCTGAGGAAGAAGGCCCCGCCCCCTCAGTGGCGGGCTTCTGTCCCGCTTTCTGTGTAAAAAAATGGCGGGTTTTTTTACATATATACAGTGCCAGACTGTATATATGTATTTTTATGCCAAAAGGTACTTCAATTGCAGCCCAGGGCGCCCCCCACCCCCCCCAGCGCCCTGCACCCTACAGTGACCGGAGTGTGTAAGTGTGCTGGGAGCAATGGCGCACAGCTGCGGTGCTGTGCGCTACCTTAATGAAGACAGGAGTCTTCAGCCGCCGATTTCGTCGTCTTCAAGCTTCTGTTCTTCTGGCTCTGTGAGGGGGACGGCGGCGCGGTTCCGGGAACGGACGATCGAGGACAGGTGCCTGTGTTCGAACCCTCTGGAGCTAATGGTGTCCAGTAGCCAAAGAAGCACAAGCTAGCTGCAAGCAGGTAGGTTTGCTTCTCTCCCCTTAGTCCCACGTAGCAGTGAGTCTGTTGCCAGCAGAAGCTCACTGAAAATAAAAAACCTAATAAATACTTTCTTTACTAGTAAGCTCAGGAGAGCCCACTAGGAGCACCCAGCTCTGGCCGGGCACAGATTCTAACTAAGGTCTGGAGGAGGGGCATAGAGGGAGGAGCCAGTGCACACCAGATAGTACCTAATCTTTTCTTTAGAGTGCCCAGTCTCCTGCGGAGCCCGTCTATTCCCCATGGTCCTTACGGAGTTCCCAGCATCCACTAGGACGTCAGAGAAAATAATAATAATAATAAAGGGTTGTTTAACCTATCTATCCTGTACTAAGGGCACACTAATCAGATGCACAAACATTTTGTGATGGTTGTTTTATTGGAGCATAGCATGTGTGGTCTTGCACTTAGGCGAGTGAACTGTGCACATTGGAGTCATACTCTGACAGATATTCTGCACCTAGCATAGGGCTGGTGCAAGTCCTGCTGTTGGTTCCGATGATTGCAACTGAAGACCCATAAAGTGGACATTCCAGCCCTTGCACATTAAAACGCATATTGTACACCAAGGGAAAGGGATTTTAATGGTATTGGCATAAAGTCACAGATGCAACCAGCAAAATATACTAAAAAGAACACTGAGTGCCAAAAGATATGCCCATGGGTGAAGCTAGACATGCCCTTTGGGTGGAGCATGGCACACCCTCTCGACGGCGCATACTACTACTGACTAGAATCTCCCTGAAATTGGTTTCTAAAAGTAGGCAAGTATGGTGTATCTGTGTTTGTATGTGTGTGTATCTACAGTATGTGTGTGTGTATCTATGTGTATGTGTGGGTGTGTATCTACAGTATGTGTTTGTATCTATGTGTATGTATGTGTGTGTAGCTATGTGTATGTGTGTGTGTGTGTCTGTGTATGGGGGGGGGGCACAATGTGTATAACTGCCACTGTTGTGGGCATAATATGTAACCGGCACTACTACAGGGAGCATTATTTGTATAAGCGACCCTACTACAGCAGCTATTAAGTATATAAGCAGCGCTACTACAGCAGGTTTTATGTGTATAAGCAGCGCTACTACAGCAAGTATTATGATCATAAGCGGCGCTACTACAGCAGGTATTATGTATATAAGCGGCGCTACTACAGCAGGTATTATGTATATAAGCGGCACCACTACTGGGGACATTATGTGTATAACCAGCACTAGTATGAACGGGGTAATGTGAATAAGATTACGCTACTGTGTTGCACAATTTGAAATGGGTGTACTATTGTGTGGCCACACTCCTCCCTTGTGAGACCACACCCCTTTTTTGACGCACACTGTCCCTTTGTAAAATATGGGAGGGCGGAATTCTAAAGTTTGCAGGGGGGCGCCGAACACCCTAACACCGGCCCTGGTCGCACTATCATCAGGATACCTGCGGTTATGTCATTGGAGTGCGGCACCATTGCTCCTATATGGATTGTGTGGGCACCTGCTGATGTTATTACTGTTGGACTCCGGATATATATATATATATATATATATATATACATACAAATGTGTACCAGGAAAGCTATCAGCGCCACAGATGCAGTATCCCAAATAACAACACTAGTACTGGAACTACGAATAGCTATAAAATCTGCCTAGTGGGCACTCCCTATATGTTATCAGGGCGTCAGCTTGTTAACTCAAGTAAAATTAGGTACAGGTATAAGTGCCTAGGATAAAGATCTATAAACAGAAAATGAGGTAGTAAAAAGCGACCACTGGTGCCAAACAATTGCAGAGCTAGGCAATTATAAAAGATACAAATTTATTACAATGTATAGCACTAAACAAAACCGAGTAATTAAGAAGTAAAAATTAGTAATAAAATACCATACACAAAAGGTAATAATAAAAACGCATAAGAAAGCTAGAAAACATAAAAGGGTACATAGGGCATAAAATATACATAAGTAAAAAAAGTTCAAAAACATTCAAAAAAAGAGGAGTGAAGTATCTTAACTTAGTGACTGAGGTTAGATCAAGGCAGCAACCAACGCGTTTCGTCCTGTCTGGACTTCATCAAGTGGCGATTTGAGACTAGAGATAGATCCTATATATATACTCATCCTGAGGGGGAAGTGATGGCTACATCACTTCCTGTAATTAATTAGTTAAAGTGATCATAAACCACCAAAATGCAAGTATACTAGAAGTCTACTGTGGCTATGTTGGTAGAAACATCAAATATTAAAATCATAATCTAAAAAGTGCAATATAACATGTGAAAATCATTAGTGATGTGCACCGGACATTTTTCGGGTTTTGCGTTTTGGATTCGGTTCCGCGGCCATGTTTTGGATTCGGACGCGTTTTGGCAAAACCTCCCTGAATTTTTTTTGTCAGATTCGGGTGTGTTTTGGATTCGGTTGTTTTTTTTACAAAAAAAACTAAAAAACAGCTTAAATCATAGAATTTGGGGGTAATTTTGATCCCATTGTATTTTTAACCTCAATAACCATAATTTCCACTAATTTCCAGTCTATTCTGAACACCTCACACCTCACAATATTATTTTTAGTCCTAAAATTTGCACCGAGGTCGCTGAATGACTAAGTTAAGCGACCCAAGTGGCCGACACAAACACCTGGCCCATCTAGGAGTGGCACTGCAGTGTCAGACAGGATGGCACTTCAAAAAATAGTCCCCAAACAGCACATGATGCAAAGAAAAAAAAGAGGTGCACCAAGGTCGCTGTGTGACTAAGCTAAGCGACCCAAGTGGCCGACACAAACACCTGGCCCATCTAGTAGTGGCACTGCAGTTTTCTAACGAGAGGATGAGTGCTTCCATCCTCATGTGAATCTGAACCACTAGCCATGAACATAGGCCAGGGCCTCAGCCGTTCCTTGCCACTCCGTGTCGGAAATGGCATATTGGCAAGTTTACGCTTCTCATCAGACGCTTTAAATTTTGATTTTTGGGTCATTTTACTGAACTTTTGTTTTTTTGATTTTACATGCTCTCTACTATGACATTGGGCATCGGCCTTGGCAGACGACGTTGATGGCATTTCAACCTCTCGGCCATGACTAGTGGCAGCAGCTTCAGCACGAGGTGGAAGTGGATCTTGATCTTTCCCTATTTTACCCTCCACATGTTTGTTCTCCATTTTTTAATGTGTGGAATTATATGCCAGTAATATATCAATAGCAATGGCCTACTGTACCGTACTGCTATATATTATATACTGGTGGTCAGCAAAATTCTGCACTGTCCTCCTACTACTGCGCACAACAACTAAAATGCACCACAGGTATGGATGGATAGTATACTTGACGACACAGAGGTAGGTAGAGCAGTGGACTACTGTACTGTACTGCTATATATAATATACTGGTGGTCAGCAAAATTATGCACTGTCCTCCTACTACTGCGCACAACAACTAAAATGCACCACAGGTATGGATGGATAGTATACTTGACGACACAGAGGTAGGTAGAGCAGTGGACTACTGTACCGTACTGCTATATATAATATACTGGTGGTCAGCAAAATTATGCACTGTCCTCCTACTACTGCGCACAACAACTAAAATGCACCACAGGTATGGATGGATAGTAGAGATGTGCACCGGAAATTTTTCGGGTTTTGTGTTTTGGTTTTGGGTTCGGTTCCGTGGCCGTGTTTTGGGTTCGAACGCGTTTTGGCAAAACCTCACCGAATTTTTTTTGTCGGATTCGGGTGTTTTTTTCAAAAAACCCTAAAAAACAGCTTAAATCATAGAATTTGGGGGTCATTTTGATCCCAACGTATTATTAACCTCAATAACCATAATTTCCACTCATTTTCAGTCTATTCTGAACACCTCACACCTCACAATATTATTTTTAGTCCTAAAATTTGCACCGAGGTCGCTGGATGACTAAGCTCAGCGACCCAAGTGGCCGACACAAACACCTGGCCCATCTAGGAGTGGCACTGCAGTGTCACGCAGGATGGCCCTTCCAAAAAACACTTCCCAAACAGCACATGACGCAAAGAAAAAAAGAGGCGCAATGAGGTAGCTGTGTGAGTAAGCTAAGCGACCCTAGTGGCCGACACAAACACCTGGCCCATCTAGGAGTGGCACTGCAGTGTCAGGCCGGATGGCCCTTCCAAAAAATACTCCCCAAACAGCACATGACGCAAAGAAGAAAAAAAAGAGGCGCAATGAGGTAGCTGTGTGACTAAGATAAGTGACCCTAGTGGCCGACACAAACACCTGGCCCATCTAGGAGTGGCACTGCAGTGTCACGCAGGATGGCCCTTCCAAAAAACACTCCCCAAACAGCACATGACGCAAAGAAAAAAAGAGGCGCAATGAGGTAGCTGTGTGAGTAAGCTAAGCGACCCTAGTGGCCGACACAAACACCTGGCCCATCTAGGAGTGGCACTGCAGTGTCAGGCCGGATGGCCCTTCCAAAAAATACTCCCCAAACAGCACATGACGCAAAGAAGAAAAAAAAGAGGCGCAATGAGGTAGCTGTGTGACTAAGATAAGTGACCCTAGTGGCCGACACAAACACCTGGCCCATCTAGGAGTGGCACTGCAGTGTCACGCAGGATGGCCCTTCCAAAAAATACACCCCAAACAGCACATGACGCAAAGAAGAAAAAAAAGAGGCGCAATGAGGTAGCTGTGTGACTAAGATAAGTGACCCTAGTGGCCGACACAAACACCTGGCCCATCTAGGAGTGGCACTGCAGTGTCACGCAGGATGGCCCTTCCAAAAAATACTCCCCAAACAGCACATGACGAATAGAAGAAAAAAAAGAGGCGCAATGAGGTAGCTGTGTGACTAAGATAAGCGACCCTAGTGGCCGACACAAACACCTGGCCCATCTAGGAGTGGCACTGCAGTGTCATGCAGGATGGCCCTTCCAAAAAACACTCCCCAAACAGCACATGACGCAAAGTAAAATGAAAGAAAAAAGAGGTGCAAGATGGAATTGTCCTTGGGCCCTCCCACCCACCCTTATGTTGTATAAACAGGACATGCACATTTAACCAACCCATCATTTCAGTGACAGGGTCTGCCACACGACTGTGACTGAAATGACGGGTTGGTTTGGACCCCCACCAAAAAAGAAGCAATTAATCTCTCCTTGCACAAACTGGCTCTACAGAGGCAAGATGTCCACCTCATCATCATCCTCCGATTCATCACCGTGTACATCCCCCTCCTCACAGATTATCAATTCGTCCCCACTGGAATCCACCATCACAGCTTCCTGTGTACTTTGTGGAGGCAATTGCTGCTGGTGAATGTCTCCATGGAGGAATTGATTATAATTCATTTTAATGAACATCATCTTCTCCACATTTTCTGGAAGTAACCTCGTACGCCGATTGCTGACAAGGTGAGCGGCGGCACTAAACACTCTTTCGGAGTACACACTTGTGGGAGGGCAACTTAGGTAGAATAAAGCCAGTTTGTGCAAGGGCCTCCAAATTGCCTCTTTTTCCTGCCAGTATACGTACGGACTGTCTGACATGCCTACTTGGATGCGGTCACTCATATAATCCTCCACCATTCTTTCAATGGTGAGAGAATCATATGCAGTGACAGTAGACGACATGTCCGTAATCGTTGGCAGGTCCTTCAGTCCGGACCAGATGTCAGCATCAGCAGTCGCTCCAGACTGCCCTGCATCACCGCCAGCGGGTGGGCTCGGAATTCTGAGCCTTTTCCTCGCACCCCCAGTTGCGGGAGAATGTGAAGGAGAAGATGTTGACAGGTCGCGTTCCGCTTGACTTGACAATTTTCTCACCAGCAGTTCTTTGAACCCCTGCAGACTTGTGTCTGCCGGAAAGAGAGATCCAAGGTAGGTTTTAAATCTAGGATCGAGCACGGTGGCCAAAATGTAGTGCTCTGATTTCAACAGATTGACCACCCGTGAATCCTTGTTAAGCGAATTAAGGGCTCCATCCACAAGTCCCACATGCCTAGCGGAATCGCTCAGTGTTAGCTCCTCCTTCAATGTCTCCAGCTTCTTCTGCAAAAGCCTGATGAGGGGAATGACCTGACTCAGGCTGGCAGTGTCTGAACTGACTTCACGTGTGGCAAGTTCAAAAGGTTGCAGAACCTTGCACAACGTTGAAATCATTCTCCACTGCGCTTGAGACAGGTGCATTCCACCTCCTATATCGTGGTCAGTTGTATAGGCTTGAATGGCCTTTTGCTGCTCCTCCAACCTCTGAAGCATATAGAGGGTTGAATTCCACCTCGTTACCACTTCTTGCTTCAGATGATGGCAGGGCAGGTTCAGGCGTTTTTGGTGTTGCTCCAGTCTTCTGTACGTGGTGCCTGTACGCCGAAAGTGTCCCGCAATTCTTCTGGCCACCGACAGCATCTCTTGCACGCCCCTGTCGTTTTTTAAATAATTCTGCACCACCAAATTCAAGGTATGTGCAAAACATGGGACGTGCTGGAATTTGCCCATATTTAATGCACACACAATATTGCTGGCGTTGTCCGATGTCACAAATCCACAGGAGAGTCCAATTGGGGTAAGCCATTCTGCGATGATCTTCCTCAGTTGCCGTAAGAGGTTTTCAGCTGTGTGCGTATTCTGGAAAGCGGTGATACAAAGCGTAGCCTGCCTAGGAAAGAGTTGGCGTTTGCGAGATGCTGCTACTGGTGCCGCCGCTGCTGTTCTTGCGGCGGGAGTCAATACATCTACCCAGTGGGCTGTCACAGTCATATAGTCCTGAGTCTGCCCTGCTCCACTTGTCCACATGTCCGTGGTTAAGTGGACATTGGGTACAACTGCATTTTTTAGGACACTGGTGAGTCTTTTTCTGAGGTCTCTGTACATTTTCGGTATCGCCTGCCTAGAGAAATGGAACCTAGATGGTATTTGGTACCGGGGACACAGTACCTCAATCAAGTCTATAGTTGGCTCTGCAGTAATGATGGATACCGGAACCACGTTTCTCACAGCCCAGGATGCCAAGGCCTCAGTTATCCGCTTTGCAGCAGGATGACTGCTGTGATATTTCATCTTCCTCGCAAAGGACTGTTGGACAGTCAATTGCTTGGTGGAAGTAGTAAAAGTCGTCTTACGACTTCCCCTCTGGGATGACCATCGACTCCCAGCAGCAACAACAGCAGAGCCAGCAGCAGTAGGCGTTACACGCAAGGATGCATCGGAGGAATCCCAGGCAGGAGAGGACTCGTCAGAATTGCCAGTGACATGGCCTGCAGGACTATTGGCATTCCTGGGGAAGGAGGAAATTGACACTGAGGGAGTTGGTGGGGTGGTTTGCGTGAGCTTGGTTACAAGAGGAAGGGATTTACTGGTCAGTGGACTGCTTCCGCTGTCGCCCAAAGTTTTTGAACTTGTCACTGACTTATGATGAATGCGCTGCAGGTGACGTATAAGGGAGGATGTTCCGAGGTGGTTAACGTCCTTACCCCTACTTATTACAGCTTGACAAAGGCAACACACGGCTTGACAAATGTTGTCCGCATTTCTGTTGAAATACTTCCACACCGAAGAGCTGATTTTTTTGGTATTTTCACCAGGCATGTCAATGGCCATATTCCTCCCACGGACAACAGGTGTCTCCCCGGGTGCCTGACTTAAACAAACCACCTCACCATCAGAATCCTCCTTGTCAATTTCCTCCCCAGCGCCAGCAACACCCATATCCTCCTCATCCTGGTGTACTTCAACACTGACATCTTCAATCTGACTATCAGGAACTGGACTGCGGGTGCTCCTTCCAGCACTTGCAGGGGGCGTGCAAATGGTGGAAGGCGCATGCTCTTCACGTCCAGTGTTGGGAAGGTCAGGCATCGCAACCGACACAATTGGACTCTCCTTGTGGATTTGTGATTTCGAAGAACGCACAGTTCTTTGCTGTGCTTTTGCCAGCTTAAGTCTTTTAATTTTTCTAGCGAGAGGCTGAGTGCTTCCATCCTCATGTGAAGCTGAACCACTAGCCATGAACATAGGCCAGGGCCTCAGCCGTTCCTTGCCACTCCGTGTGGTAAATGGCATATTGGCAAGTTTACGCTTCTCCTCCGACGATTTTATTTTAGATTTTTGAGTCCTTTTTTTACTGATATTTTGTGTTTTGGATTTTACATGCTCTGTACTATGACATTGGGCATCGGCCTTGGCAGACGACGTTGATGGAATTTCATCGTCTCGGCCATGACTAGTGGCAGCAGCTTCAGCACGAGGTGGAAGTGGATCTTGATCTTTCCCTATTTTTGGAACCTCAACATTTTTGTTCTCTATATTTTAATAGGCACAACTAAAAGGCACCTCAGGTAAACAATGGAGATGGATGGATACTAGTATACTTATGGATGACGAGTGACTGACGACACAGAGGTAGCTACAGCCGTGGACTACCGTACTGCGTCTGCTAGTATAGAGATGATAATGATATAAAATATATATATATATCACTACTGCAGGTATATATAATATAATGACGGACCTGCTGGACACTGTCAGCAGACTCCTAAACTACTAGTATGAAGAAGATAGAAAAAAAAACCCCACCACAGGTAGGTATACAATTATGGACGAGCACTGACGACACAGAGGTAGCTACAGCCGTGGACTACCGTACTGCGTCTGCTAGTATAGAGATGATAATGATATAAAAAATATATATATATCACTACTGCAGGTATATATAATATAATGACGGACCTGCTGGACACTGTCAGCAGACTCCTAAACTACTAGTATGAAGAAGATAGAAAAAAAAACCCCACCACAGGTAGGTATACAATTATGGACGAGCACTGACGACACAGAGGTAGCTACAGCCGTGGACTACCATACTGCGTCTGCTAGTATAGAGATGATAATGATATAAAAAATATATATATATCACTACTTCAGGTATATATAATATAATGACGGACCTGCTGGACACTGTCAGCAGACTCCTAAACTACTAGTATGAAGAAGATAGAAAAAAAAACCCCACCACAGGTAGGTATACAATTATGGACGAGCACTGACGACACAGAGGTAGCTACAGCCATGGACTACCGTACTGCGTCTGCTAGTATAGAGATGATAATGATATAAAAAATATATATATATCACTACTGCAGGTATATAAAATATAATGACGGACCTGCTGGACACTGTCAGCAGACTCCTAAACTACTAGTATGAAGAAGATAGAAAAAAAACCCCACCACAGGTAGGTATACAATTATGGACGAGCACTGACGACACAGAGGTAGCTACAGCCGTGGACTACCATACTGCGTCTGCTAGTATAGAGATGATAATGATATAAAAAATATATATATATCACTACTTCAGGTATATATAATATAATGACGGACCTGCTGGACACTGTCAGCAGACTCCTAAACTACTAGTATGAAGAAGATAGAAAAAAAAACCCCACCACAGGTAGGTATACAATTATGGACGAGCACTGACGACACAGAGGTAGCCACAGCCGTGGACTACCGTACTGCGTCTGCTAATATAGAGATGATAAAGATGATAGAGATGAACAAAAAATATATAACACTACTGCAGGTAAATATTTATATAATATAATGAATGACGGACCTGCTGGACACTGTCAGCAGAATGCGTTTATAGAATAAAAAAAAAAAACACCACAGGAGTGTTTAACTTTTTCAGGCAGACAATATACTGGTGGTCACTGGTCAGTCACACTGGCAGCAAAAGTGTGCACTGTACTCCTGCTATAACTGCACCCCAGTCTCCCCCACAATTCAGCTGTGTGAGCAGTGAGCACTCAGCACAGTCAGATATACATATAGATGATATTATCATGCAGCACACTGAGGCTGAGCACAGATATGGTATGTGACTGTGTATCGTTTTTTTTCAGGCAGAGAACGGATTATATTAAATAATAAATAAAACTGGTGGTGGTCAGTCACTAGTAACTATCAGCAAAACTCTGCACTCTGAGTACTCCTAATGCTCCCCAAAATTACTAAGTAATCAACTCAAGTGTCTCTATCTATTCTAACGGAGAGGACGCCAGCCACGTCCTCTCCCTATCAATCTCAATGCACGTGTGAAAATGGCGGCGACGCGCGGCTCCTTTTATAGAATCCGAGTCTCGCAATAGAATACGAGCCTCGCGAGAATCCGACAGCGGGATGATGACGTTCGGGCGCGCTCGGGTTAGCCGAGCAAGGCAGGAAGATCCGAGTCTGCCTCGGACCCGTGTAAAAAGGCTGAAGTTCGGGGGGGTTCGGATTCCGAGGAACCGAACCCGCTCATCTCTAATGGATAGTATACTTGACGACACAGAGGTAGGTAGAGCAGTGGACTACTGTACTGTACTGCTATATATTATATACTGGTGGTCAGCAAAATTCTGCACTGTCCTCCTACTACTGCGCACAACAACTAAAATGCACCACAGGTATGGATGGATAGTATACTTGACGACACAGAGGTAGGTAGAGCAGTGGACTACTGTACCGTACTGCTATAAATAATATACTGGTGGTCAGCAAAATTATGCACTGTCCTCCTACTACTGCGCACAACAACTAAAATGCACCACAGGTATGGATGGATAGTATACTTGACAACACAGAGGTAGGTAGAGCAGTGGACTACTGTACCGTACTGATATAATACTGGTGGTCACTGGTCAGCAAAATTCTGCACTGTCCTCCTACTAAATACTACAATGCAGCACAGATATGGAGCGTTTTTCAGGCAGAGAACGTAGATATTTTTTGCACACTGAGCACAGATATTTGCAAGCACACTGAGCACAGATATTTGCAGCACACTAAGCACAGATATTTGCAGCACACTGAGCACAGATATTTGCAGCACACTGAACATAACTGAGAGAACGCTGCACACGTCCTCTCCCTATCATCTCCTATGCACGAGTGAAAATGGCGGACGACGCGCGGCTCCTTATATAGAATACGAATCTCGCGAGAATCCGACAGCGGGATGATGACGTTCGGGCGCGCTCGGGTTAACCGAGCAAGGCGGGAGGATCCGAGTCTGCCTCGGACCCGTGTAAAATGGG
Organism: Pseudophryne corroboree; assembly: GCF_028390025.1. Lineage (NCBI taxonomy): Eukaryota > Metazoa > Chordata > Amphibia > Anura > Myobatrachidae > Pseudophryne > Pseudophryne corroboree. The sequence continues at coordinate 424,105,528 of NC_086448.1, forward strand.
TGAAGTTCGGGGGGGTTCGGATTTCGAGGAACCGAACCCGCTCATCTCTAAAAATCATAAATATAACATAGAGCCGCGGACTTCATGTCCGGGCAGTATGTGACATCATATCCGCCCAACATCTGGTATCCTTTCTTCCAAAGTGCGCATGCGTCGGCTCCGTATAACGGATCATGCTCACGTTGCTAGAAGGTGTCTTTGATGCGGCGGACTAGTTTCTATACTGTCTGTATTAGTATTGATGGGAACAGAGTCCTCCGGCGGCCATTTTTCGTTGGAATAAAAGTCCTCTGTAGTCTGTGTTTGCGGCGGCCATGTTTTCGGAGTACAGATAGACCCGATGGCTATTTTTTAATTGGATTTCGGTCCTTTCCCAAAACTTTGTCCAGCTCCATAGCGAGTTTAAATATGTAAGAAATATAATAAAAGAGTAGGGTCAGGGGGTCATATTAACGTAGCTTGCATATAGTTGAAAAGGTTCATCAGATGCATTGTATCATACAAATACCTTGGATTTTCTATATTATTAATATTAATATATAGGAGTATGTATATGAAAAAGCTTTTACCTAGTGCACATGCTTTTTCATATACATACTGGTAACTTTGCTATATTTATCTAAGGCTTCATATTCATGACCCTACTCTTTTATTATATTTCTTACATATTTAAACTCGCTATGGAGCTGGACAAAGTTTTGGGAAAGGACCAAAATCCAAATAAAAAATAGCCATCGGGTCTATCTGTACTCCGAAAAACATGGCCGCCGCAAACACAGACTACAGAGGACTTTTATTCCAACGAAAAATGGCCGCCGGAGGACTCCGTTCCCACCAATACTAATACAGACAGTATAGAAACTAGTCCGCCGCATCAAAGACACCTTCTAGCAACGTGAGCATGGTCCGCTATACGGAGCCGACGCATGCGCACTTTGGAAGAAAGGATACCGGATGCTGGGCGGATATGATGTCACATACTGCCCGGACAGGAAGTCCGTAGCTCTATGTTATATTTATGATTTTCACATGTTATATTGCACTTTTTAGATTATGATTTTAATATTTGATGTTTCTACCAACATAGCCACAGTAGACTTCTAGTATACGTGCATTTTGGTGGTTTATGGTCACTTTAACTAATTAATTACAGGAAGTGATGTAGCCATCACTTCCCCGTTAGGATGAGTATATATATAGTCTCAAATCACCCCTTGATGAAGTCCAGATAGGACATAACGCGTTGGGTGCTGCCTTGATCTAACCTCAATCACTAAGTTAAGATACTTCACTCCTCTTTTTTTGAATGTTTTTTGAACTTTTTTTACTCTTGTATATTTTATGCCCTATGTACCCTTTTATGTTTTCTAGCTTTCTTATGCGTTTTTATTATTACCTTTTGTGTATGGTATTTTATTACGAATTTTTACTTCTCAATTACTCGGTTTTGTTTAGTGCTATACATTGTAATAAATTTGTATCTTTCATTATTATATATATATATATATATATATACATATATACATATATATATATATATATATAATAATATATAATAATATATAATAATATATATATATATATATATATATATATGTCTCCAACGGCGGCACTCAGGACTAAATTCAGGGATAAATCACTGACGCATGAAGTAGCTTTTTCAATGTTTCATCAAGATGTGTCACAAGGGAAAAAGCTACTTCATGCGTCAGTAATTTATTCCTGAATTTAGTCCTGACTCCTGAGTGCCGCCGTTGGAGACATATGTATGGAGCTGTATGCAAAGTGCAGCTTATTATGGAGGGCACCGGGCAAGCAACCTGTGGAGTTGATCTGAGTGCCGGATTTTTGCATTCTACATATATATATATATATATATATATATATATATATATATTGCAGTGTTTTCCTCAAAGTGGAAATTATAGCACTCTCCTGACTTTTACATTTTTGTAACAAAATACATTTATTAGAACTAAAATGGGAAAAAAAAATCACCATATATCAGTTCCAAAAATTGAAATGCTCACCAACGTTTCGGTGGTTCTCTATTGAACATTGAACATTTTCACAAACAAGATGCACTTTACTTATCACCTTGAATGGTTTCTCATTGTTTTACACAGGAGTGCAGTGTATTATTAATATGGTACACTAGATGGCTCTGGTTTCTTACACTTTTTACATATCTTACCTTTGGACTGCCTGAACAGTGGCCCTGTGAGGAGAAATAAGAGCTGCCACTTTTATCAGGGGTAGTGTTTGCCCATTGAGCGGACTAAAAATACTGTATGAACCATATTGAAGGACTTTTCAAAGATTGGGTCAGATTATAAGGATTAAGCACTGGTCACTACTATTATGTATGTATATATATATATACATACAAGGTTTATGATGGTGTTGTGAATACACTTTTCTATTTTTGACTAAGACGCTGAGTGCCGCTTCTTCTTCCCTGCTTGTTTATATATACATACAAATTTTTATATATATCTATATATATATATATATATATATATCTATATATATATACAAAGCAGGTAAAATAAGTATTGAAAATGTAAACGTTTTTCTTAGTAAATATATTTGTAATGGGGCTATTGTAATTATAACATTTTTACAAAATGTCAGCCACATTATGCAGTTAACATACCGCTCGTCGGGATCCTGGCCGTCTTAATACCACCGACGGGATCCCGACAGGGTCACAATACCAACACCGGAATCCCGGCGAGGTAGGTGATTCCCCCTCTATGGGTGTCTACGACACCCATTGAGGGAGAATAGAACCTGTGGCAAGGGAAACTCGCCACTGAGCCCGCAAGGAGCTTCATTGTGCTCACCCCCAGGATACCGTGCGTCGGGATCACATATCGATCCCCAAATAACCCATGCAATGAACACATGTAAAGAAATCAAACCATAGAGGTCCATAAATTAAGTTATGTGTAATAATGTGAAATGACACCAGAAAAAGGATTGAACACATGAAGAAGGGGAGGTGCAAAAAGCATGGAAAGCTTACTGACTTTCAAAACCCTAAATGACCATGGCACAAGGTAGCTTAAGCAGCTTCTGATTCCATACTGCCCCACTCGATTACTGAGATCTGAAAGACTTTTAGCAGTACCTAGAATCTCCCGCAGTTCATCTGAGGGATGAGCCTTTAGCTATGCAGCTCTGACTCTGTGGAACTCACTTTCCCGCACAGTTCAAGTGGCCCCCACTCTAGAATCCTTTAAAAACAGACTCAGGATTTTCCTGTTTACTCAATGTACTGTCCTGTTTACTCAACTTAATGTCCCTTTTGTATCTCCATGCTCTCTGTATTTTATGAAAAGCTACTCCGTACTTCATTGTTTATGTAATGTTAATTTTATTTGTTAAGCGCATTGAGTACTTTTGAAGAAAGAGAGCTATTTAAATAAAAGTATTATTATTATTATTATTATTATTATTATGTGTGTTCTATTCCTGTCTATGGGAAGTACTTGCGAGTTAGTCTATTGAATTCTATTGGCATGTTTGACTGTCTATTTCTGTGTGAATCGTGTTTTTACACACATGTTTGACCAAACACAATTCTTAGTAAATTGACCCTAAAGCATGGTTTCCCAAACTATGCGCCGCGGCTCCCTGGGGTGCCACAGTGCTGTCACAGGGGTGCCGCCGCCGCAGCCTGAAGTTAGCCGTTGACAGGGAGGATGGAAGGGGAGACTGTGTGCTGCAGGAGCGGCGGGCGGGCAGTGAGTAGTCAGCCTGGGGGGGGCGAGGGGGGGGAGTGCGGGCGGCAGGACAGAGCGGCCGTCCAGTATGTAGTTAGTCAGGGGGGGGAGTGCGGCAACTAGTAAGTAATCAGCGTGGGGGAAAGTGGGGCACGGGCGGCTGGAGTGGCCGTCTAGTAAGCAATGTGTAATCAGCTGGCGCCGTGAGGGTGGGGGGATGAGGGAGGGAGAGTGCAGGATGTCTGCGGCTAGGTACAGCCGAAGTCAGCCAGTTGATCGGCTGCAGGGGGGGATGTTGTGCTCTCAGGTGAGGGGAGGATGTTGTGGTCTCAGGTGCAGGAAGGGGGGGTGGTAACCGGTGACTGGAGTCACCTGGCAGGTAAGGGGTGGTGTTATGCGGGATGTGCTTGTGTGCAGGGGGAACCTGTGAGTGTAATAATCAGTGGAGAGTGCGGGTGCAAGCAGGCTGGAGTGGCCAAGGAGTGCGCTGGAGTGGCCAAGGAGCTGGCTGAAAAAGTGAGTAAAATATTAATATATGATACTGTATGTGAGATGCTGCATAGGGAAAGCTATAGGAGGGGGGTGCCTGCTGTAAGTGACTTAAGGGCCCTACACACTCGGCGACCCGCCGCCGAGCTGCCTGACGGCCGATATGGCCGTCAAACGACCCGGCGGTGGAGGGGGAGGTGACGGGGGGAGTGAAGTTTCTTCACTGCCCCCGTGACCCGGCTCCATAGCCCTGCATGCTAATATGGACAGGATTGTCCATATTGGCCTGCAGGTATGAGCGGGCTGGCACCAACGATGAACGAGCGCATCGTTCATCGGTGGTGCCTACACACTGAAAGATATGAACGAGTTCTCATTCATTAATGAACGAGAACGTTCATATCGTTCAGTAAAATCTTTAAGTGTGTATGTAGGGCCCCTTTATATGACGACAAGCTGGTAAGCAGGTGGAGGGCTGGTCTTGGTGCATGGATTCACAGGAGCCTTTTTAGATTGATTTATTTGACTGCAAAAAAAACTGTTATTTTATACAAAGCCTGGGTTTTTTTTTTAATGGATGCAGGTGTTCGCTGCGCAGCGATGAGGCAAAAAAATGGCACTTCTGCGCATGCGTCACAATGCGCACACGCAACGTACTAGTACAACGACCGATGTAGTTTCACACAGGGTCTAGCGATGCATTTCAGTCGCAATGGCTGCCGCAGAGTGATTGACATGAAGTGGGCATTTCTGGGTGGCAAATGACCGTTTTCAGGGAGTGTTCGGAAAAACGCAGGCGTGCCAGGGAAAACGCAGGCGTGGCTGGGTGAACGCAGGGCGTGTTTGTGACGTCAAATCCGGAACTGAATGGTCTGAAGTGATCGCAAGCGCTGAGTAGGTTTTGAGCTGCTCTAAAACTGCACAAATTATTTTTGTAGCCGTTCTGAGATGAAAGCGTTCGCAATTCTGCAAAGCCAGTATACACTCCCAGAGGGCGGCGGCTTAGTGTTTGCACTGCAGCGAAAAACTGCTAGCGAGCGATCAACTCGGAGTGACCAACATAGGGGAGTATTCATGTACGCTACGGAAAATAAATTGATACTTATCACTACACATCGTAATTATTTTGGCGTAAGGGTGCCTTGAAAAAGTCAGGGAGACCCAAAGGGTGCCTTGGACTAAAAAAGTTTGGGAACCACTGCCCTAAGGGTTTGCTTTATTTGAGTTACGTTCAGTTTAAAGCTTTTTGAGGTTAAATTTTTTAGAAAGTTACTGGGTTTTATAATATTGCGAATGTCAAGTAACAGCTTGTGCTGATTGTACAGTAGTTCAACTGAGTAGCTTCAACTGATTATGCAAATATGGCCAATGTTTCCCCTGCTTAGAGGACCTCATGCTGCCTTTTCCTCTGATTTAAAGGGTTGCCTATGGTCCTTGTAGGTGTGTACTGGAGTCTTGCATCACTAAGACGAGAGATGAACTATGTCTTTTACCATTTCAGCGAGAAAAATTACATATCCCAGAAGGCTACCAGAGAAGAGAAGGCAGCAGATGTGGAAGCATCCTGAGAGGGGATGCGTTAAGCATCCTAGCTGTTGGGAAGCTCGCGGTCACGTGACCGACACCTGAATCCCGACACCACTCAGACCGGTGCCGGTTCACAGACAACCGTCATCCCCAATGTTATCGGGGTTCAGAGTGATGGATAGGGCCCAGGTGGAGGTGTGTGTGTGGGGGTGGGGGGGGGGGGGATGTAGAGGGGGGGAGGGTTAGGCACTAGGTGAGGTTAGGGTTAGGCACTAGGGAGGGTGACCGCCGGCATCCTGACCGCTGGGATTTTGTATGTATTCCCATGAGACAGACTAAGCTCAGTAATAACCTAGACAAGGTCACCCTAAGAGGTAGGGCACTGGATTGTTGATAGTCTTCAGAGCAGAACATGTCAAGAAGTCATAGTTTGGAGCTGAGTAGATGCGTTTTTTAATGTACCTCTGAGTCAGCCATGTTGGAGGTCAACATCAGGTTTCAGGACATGCACTGCTGCAGCAAATTAATTGTGGTCAATTTACCTATTTCTGATATCCCAGTGGGGTTTGGACTATATCTGGCCACAAGGGCTGAAGAGTCAGGAAAAATGCGTGGGCAGGAAAACTCCAGGGCACAGGACTTCCCCCAGGTAAACACAGGCCAATCACCCCAAGGCATCACAGGGAGTGTAACAAAAGTGATACATAGGTAAAAAAAAAAATTTGGGTTATAGATTTTTAGCACCTAATTAAGGCCCTCATTCCGAGTTGTTCGCTCGTTGCCGAGTTTTGCTATATTGCGATTAGTCGCTTACTGCGCATGTGCAATGTTCGCAGAGCGCATGCGCTTAGTCATTTTACTCAAAAGTTAGGTATTTTACTCACGGCATAACGAGGAATTTTCATCATTCTGGTGATCGGAGTGTGATTGACAGGAAGTGGGTGTTTCTGGGCGGAAACTGGCCGTTTTATGGGTGTGTGCTGAAAAACGCTGCCGTTTCTGGGAAAAACGCGGGAGTGGCTGGAGAAACGGGGGAGTGTCTGGGCGAACGCTGGGTGTGTTTGTGATGTCAAACCAGGAACGAAACTGACTGAACTGATCGCAGTGGCAGAGTAAGTCCCGAGCTACTCAGAAACTGCAAAGAAATTTCTATTCGCAATTATGCGAATCTTTCGTTCGCAGTTCTGCTAAGCTAAGATTCACTCCCAGTAGGCGGCAGCTTAGCGTGTGCAAAGCTGCTAAAAGCAGCTAGCGAGCGAACAACTCGGACAACTCGGAATGAGGGCCTATATTTCTTTCCTCCTTTAGTGGGAAAATAAAGTTGTGGAATTACAAGTCCCAGGATAAAATTAAGCAAGCAAACAAGCTGAGGATATTACTTTTGTTGCTACAGTAGAGTAGACTGGATGCCACCCTAACGTGTGAGTGGAACAGGAAGCATGGCTGAACCTGGAACTTGTTTGAGGGGATACTGAAAAATATAATGGTAAGATTTGTTTAGTCTTTATTGTTTCAGATGAAACATTTTAAAAACATTTTTAACATTGAACTTATAAGGTTGTCTGGACCTGTTACTTGTCTGTAGATACCATGAGCGTCGCCAGCAAACCTCTTAATCTATTACCTTGGAGGGCACCCAGGACAGCGCATATATACTGTAAACAGAATGCTGATGTAATATCGCTATAAAGTGGGTTCGTACCTGAAGCTCTGTCTTTTTCGTGGTTGGCCGTATCCACTCTTCATCGATGTCGAGACCAGCGACTATTCTTCCCGTCACCTGTGAGACTGGGGCAGAAGGACCAGGAGAACCCCGGAAGGACAACCCAAACACAATGTACTCAAGGACCACTACACATGGAGGCGGTGACAACCATTTATTGCACTGAAAATATCAGTCACCGCTTTAACTCAATTTTCATTTGGAACAATTGCATAGGCTGAACATCATTACAATACCCTGCTACTTTCCCTGTCTATAACAGTGTTCACAGTTTAGATATCTCAAAGGTATAACTATGACTGGGTCAAACAATCAAATATAGCACATGCACGAACAATCATTTTGAAGGTAAGGAATGTCCTGGCAGTAATTCTGCTACACCTCTTAAACTGTCCATAGTATGGCGCTACACGCCGGGCACTAATGTTCAGTTCCTGCACCTCAGTGGGCGTTTACAGTCAGTGTTCCTTTAACAGAACTCGTGCACTCTAACAGAGAGCTCCTGGGAAGACGTCAGTGGACGTAAGGTAAGTATTCATAGAGATGTGTGCAAGACTAACTGTTTCGTACTATGACACGGTAGCGACGGCCAATGGTACCAACCGTATTTGTATCCACGGAAAAGTAAGTTGTTTGGCAGCGTCAGGTGCCCCTCTTACTGGAAGGGGTATTTGTATCCACGGGAAAGTAAGTATTTGACTGGATTACATGTCTCAGCGTACTACAGGGGTCAGTAATTATTGGATGCCATGCATATTTAATGTCACCACCAGGCAGTAGCGAGGTACTTTTCACTTGGAGCCCTTAGCTGTAGGCCTTAGGGTTGGGGTGTCCCCCTGGTTCCCCACTACAACCTTTATTAACAGGAGTGGAGTACTTCCATGATAGGAAGCTAGTGGAATGTCTATTCGAATGCCTGCAGGTGTCCCTGTCTTGGGCTGTAGCTGCCAATATCTCTGTGGCTTAACAGCTACTCTGCGCTTGTTATTGAAGTGTCCCCCCGGGTGTACCAGCGTCTCACCTGCTCCTGCTGGTATTCCGACCGCGTTCCTCCTTTCCCACTCCAGTGAGGCCCAGCCCTCCGCATGCCTGACGGTGGCTGTGATGCTGGACTCTGTCCCTTCAGGCTGCTCTCCCTCTCTCCTGCCTCTCGCTATGTCCGTCCCTGTCCCCAAGCTGTGCAGCGCTCACCTCAGTGTCTTCGACCGCGGCTCTCTATCAGCGGCTCCCGGTCAGTGGACCTATGTCTGGCAGTGTGTCTCCGTCAGTGGCAGCAGGGCTCCGTCAGTGGCCGTAGGGATCCATCCGCGGCAGCATCTGTCACTCCAGCTCAGTCAGCGGCAGGCACACCCGCGACTCTGGTCCTCTCGGGCTCCCGGCAGCTTCTCTTCTCCCTGCCGCGATCAGCAGCTGCCTCTCTACACTCCGGTGGTGGCTGGCGGCTCAAATCGGGACGGCTGTCACCCCCGCGGCTGTCACCCCCGCGGTGCGCTGCCCACGGCGGCTTCCTCTCTTGCGTGCAGCGGTCTCGCAGCCCTCTTCACAGCGCAGCCACGCGACGGGACTCGGCCCGCCCCCAGACGCCGCTCTTCTTATGTAAGTCCCCTCCTCTTCTCCTGCGCACCTTCTTGTCCTCCAATCCCGGGGACTCCAGGGATTCCCGCTCTCCTTTGTCCGGCGGGCTGTCCTGGGTCCCAGTGCCCTAGTAGTCGACAGGCATCAGGTAGGGGGCTTAACCCTGTCAGCGCCAGTGAAGCAAAGAAAGGGTTACTTAGGCAGCGTTGGCTGCAGTTAGAGCCATGAGGAGGTTACTAGGAGTATCCCCAAACGTGGGTACCACATGTGCCCCTGGTGGAAGGATGCGTGTCCTCACGCATATGTCAGTAAGCCAAAGTCTCTAACATGAGTCTCTCAATTCAGGAATAAAACAGGTGCAAATGAATTAGGTATAAACATACATCGGAAACAGTCAACAATTTACTATCTATACCTTAAAGGCGGGACGCCTTGTGTGCTACGTCCCGACCTTCTGGTCTCGACTACAGGAATGTCGCTCCCGCTAGGAGCGGTAACTAGATTAGGCAGATTCAGGCTTTCAACAGGCCTGTCGAACACTGGGTCTGGGGCCACAGGTGGGGCGGAATACATTGGTGGTAGGCCCCCCATAAACACTAAGAGCTCCATGGGATCGTGTAAGGGTATGCCCCCCAGGGTCTCCTGCCCCTCTGCCACAGGTGAGTCTGCACTCTTCGTCGGTAGTTCTACGGTACAGAGCTTGCGTTGGTCCCTTGGCACAACGCTGACTGGACCTTCTGCTCCCCTACGGATCTCATAGGTATATCGTTCGCCCTCAGGAACACTGACCACGACGTACAGGCAACTCTCCCACATAGCGTCAGGCTTGCTGGTGCGGTGATTCCGTTTCTTCCAGACAAGGTCTCCAGTCTTCAATGCCTCAGGTCGGATGTGGGCATTGTAGTTCATCTCCGGCTGATGTTGAGCATGCTCCACTCTTTTTGTTACAATTTTTCGGGTAGCTTCTATTCTTCGCTGGTGCTCACGGACCCAGTCTGTCTTTGGGTCGACGGGAGGGACCACTGCAGGGGCCAATTCCAGGTCCTGGGGTAATTTGCCTCGTTGGCCAAACATGAGGTAGTACGGCGTGAAAGCCGGTTGAGCAATGTTCGGTGTTGTTGTAGAGATAGGTTAATTCGGAGAGTACGGTCGGCCACTTGGTGCGATCTTCTGCCGCCAGGCTCCGAAGCATCCCGATGAGGGTCTGGTTAGCTCGTTCGCACAATCCATTCCCCTGCGAGTGATAGGCTGTTGTCCGAGCTTTTCGACAGCCGTAGTAGGAACACAGTTCGTGAAACAACTGCGACTCAAAGGCAGGGCCTTGGTCAGTCAAGATACAGTCTGGATGCCCATAGGGTCTGGCAAAGTGCTTCAAAAACAGTTCGGCAGTGGTTTTAGCAGTGAGGTCTTTGGTCGGGATGGCTACTAGGAATTTACTGTAATGGTCCGTTATCGTAAGAGCATACAGCTCGGCTCCAATTTCGCATGATCCAGGGCAACAATCTGTAGTGGATGTTGACTCCTAATGGGGTGCAGAGGGTCCTTTTGGGTTGGGTCGGCCTGTCTTTTTCTTGTGCATGGAACACAGTCACGGCACCATCTTTCCACATCTTCTCGCATGCCCACCCAGAAATACCGTGTGCGTAGGATGGCTTCAGTCTTTTGAGTGCCGAAGTGTCCGGATTTGTCATGGTAGGCCGTGAGCAGAAGAGTGGCTTGATCTTTAGAGACAACCACCTGAGTGACTTTTTGGTGAGTACTCGGATCTATGCTGATACGCACTAGGATCCCTTCCTCCAGGTGAATGCGATCCCTATGCCGTAGTAACTTGATCAATTCCGGGTCAGCTTTAGCCCGTTGGATACGGGTCAATTGGCGTCACTGGTGCATCAAGGCCACAAGTTCCCTCAGCACTGGACTCTTCCGCTGCTTCTCGCGCCAATCGACTGTGGGGGTATCCAGTAGGGTGCTTTCCACCCATGGAGGTCCGGTGACGGATAGGGGGTCCGACGTTACCGTTCATCCCTTACGAGAGACACCGGGGTTTCGACATCCTCATCCACATCTCTGTCTTTCTCCGTGACATCTACAGTGGGTAATCGTGAGAGGGCATCAGCGTTCCCGTTGGACTTCCCACTTCGGTAGGATACGGTGTACCAGAAATTTGCTAGTCGGGATACCCATCTCTGTTGAAGAGCTCCGAGCTTAGCAGTAGACAGATGTGCCAGCGGGTTATTATCCGTCATGATGATGTACGGCGTGGCGGCCAGATAGTGTTTACATTTCTCGGTGACGGCCCAGATGAGGGCGAGCAACTCCAGCTTAAATGCGCTGTAATTCTCACAGTTCCGCTCAGTCTTGCGGAGGCCCCGGATGGCGTATGCGATCACTCTTTCACGCCCGTCCTGCACCTGGTACAGTACGGCTCCTAGCCCCCGGTGACTGGCGTCTGTGTACACTTGAAATGGTTGTTCATAATCGGGGTAGGCCAATAACGGGGCTTTGATTAAGGACGTCTTCAACCTGTGAAAGGCTCGCTGTTGTTCCTCTCCCCAACATACCAAGGACGACTCTCTTCGTTCATGACCCGATTGGCCTTGGAGTAACTCATGCAACGGGGCCGCCACTGCAGCAAATTGTTTAATGAAGCGCCTATAGTAGCCCACGAATCCCAAATAACTTCGGACATCTCTGACGGTCTTGGGGACTGGCCAGTCCTGAACGACTCTGATCTTCTCCGGATCAGGCATCACACCCTCGGTGCTGACAACATTTCCAAGATACTGGACTTTGGGCTTGAGCAGGTGACATTTGCTTGGTTTAAGCTTCAGGCCGCAGTTGGTCAATTGTTGGAACACTTCTTCCAAATGTCGCAGATGGTCCTCGTAGTTTCTTGAGAAGATTATCACATCGTCGAGGTACAACAGGACCATCTTGAAGTTGCGGTGTCTGAGATAGTGCTCCATGATGCGCTGGAAGGTGGCTGGAGCGTTGCAGAGTCCGAATGGCATCCTCATAAACTCGAATAAGCCCATTGGTGTAGTGAAAGCCGTTTTATCAATGTCTTCAGGAGCCATTTGGACCTGCCAGTAGCCGCAGGTGAGGTCCAGTGTGTAGAAATACGCTGCCCTCTTTAAGGCAGTCAGAGATTCTTCGATTTGGGGAAGCGGACAGGCGTCCTTGTGAGTTGCAGCATTGAGCCTGCGATAATCTACGCAGAAGCGCAAACTACCATCTTTCTTCTTAACTATCACTAGTGGAGCGGCCCATGGGCTGTGACTTTCACGGATAACCCCAGCCTCTTTCATCTCCGCGATCATGTTCCTCACCGGTTGGTACATGGCTGGAGGAAGGGGTCAGTGTCCTTGATAGGAGGGGTCGTCCGCGTGGGGATGTGGAGATACACTTCGTCCGCTTGCCCAAAATCAGAAGGGTGTTTACTGAATGCAGCAGCATTGCGTCGCACAATCTGTAGCACTCCGTCTCTTTTATCAGTGGGGGTGTCAACATCACCGATCTGGATCTCGGCCCACCAGGAAGGTTCTCCCTCAGTCGCCTACGTTCCTTCGTCTGCCACCCCTGATTGAGCTGCGGTTACACCCTGTCCCACGATGTCTTGGAAGTCGATCCAACTGACCTTCACCACCGGACAGTTCTTGTAGAGTCTGATGGCATATGAGTGTGGGTTCAGAAGACGGACTGGTACCCTCCTGTGTACCACTTTGGCTAGTGTTCTCGCCACAGCGAACGGCTGTTGTCCATCCCAGTCACAGGGTTCCACCAGAGCCTTGTATTCTCTCCCCCCCGGACCAATTCTTGTTTTGCACCACACCACTTGCTCTGAGTTCGGTCTCAGCAGAACAGGTTGGCGGTCGGTGATTCGGGCCTTTCCAATCTCACCCTGATCATTAACTAATTTCCTTTGGCCCTCTAGCACTTTGACGGTCTGTTGCAGGGCCTTTCGTTCCATAGGGGCTGCAGTCTTCATCTCGTGTCGTAGGGCTTCTACTAACTTCTCTGGACAATTTCTCTGGATGTTCATGCCCAGGATTACGGGTGGCAAGTGCGCGCTGGGCGTGGTGGTGATAAGGTATACTTGGCGGGTCAAGGCGGAGTTTCCTACTTCCACATTGGCTTCCCAGTAGCCCTGGAAGGTGATGGGTTGTCCATTGCTGGCTAGCAGGTGGAGCCATGTAACGGGTGGGAACACAATGGTGGCTTCGTCCCAGTGTTGAAGGAACTCCGTGAGTTGGATTGTAGAGACTTGTGAGCCCGTATCCAAGAGAGCCGGTATCACGATCCCATTGAGGCGGATTTTCAGGTGGGGGCACTCTCCTACATACTGGGGCTACCAATCCCGTGACGGCGGACATGTCAGTGGTTCTCCTCCCGAGGGTCGGTCCCTCGCCTCGGGGTCCCCCCATTTAAAGGGTCAAACAGACAGTTCCGTTCAATGTGTCTGCTCTGGTGACATCCCCTAAAAATCGGTCGACCCTGTGGGTCAAACCGATCGGTAAGCCGTCGGCCTGACTCCCTCATGACCTCCCACCGAGGGTGGTTTCTTCCACTGCATTCTTGACGCCATTCTCTGCATCGGCTTCCACTTGGTTCTTTGCCGAGTTCTTCTAGCCTCTCGCTCATCCGGGACAGGCTGAGCGTCACTTCTGACATCTGTCGATTCAGGGCTTCGATAGGGTGTGGCCCTGGTGGGGCCTGTGCCTACTGAAGGACTGCCCCCGCTCGGGTGGCAGCATCTACATTTTTGTATGGAGGGGTGCTCTGGAGGTTTTCTTCGTCCACTTTCCTTGGTGCCTCGTCGTCTTCAGTCCCATCGCCCTGATTCAATCCTAATATCTGTAGAACATCTTCTTTGAACGCAGAGAAAGAACTGTCTGGCTTTTGGCGTCTACACATTCGTAATTGTGACCAAATTGCTTCACCTTGTGCTCCTTCAATAAATAAATTAATTAGGGTGCCATCGGTCAGTTCGGCATCCAGTGGGTCCAGCGCTCGTACAGCCTTCAAGGCTTCCTGTAGGCCTAGTGCAAATTCCCGTAAAGATTCACCTGGTCATTGCTTTCTCGTGTACAGACGGCTCTTTAGTTCTGCTACCATTTTGCATTCAAATATGTTCCTTAATTTCTGGAGTATACAGTCTGCACTCTTCTTCTCAGTATCCTCCCTTGATTCTACTTCCCTCAGTGCTGGGCCTGTTAATTGTCCCTTCAGGATCTCTACTTCTTGTTCTTCCATGATACATGAAGAGCATTTTGTCTTTGAATGCCTTGAAAGTACTTGAGCCACGGACATGTTTTCCTGCATATGTCGGCAACCATGGGGCCCCAAAGTAATAGGGCATGGTGATAGGTGATGACGTTGTCCCTGTCGGGTTTCCGGGTGCTGCCGGTGGTTGTCTCTGTCCTGAGGATGACTCAGGAATGTCTGGGTTCGACATCTTGAAACGATCCTGTTCGCGGACGCCAAGTGTAATATCGCTATAAAGTGGGTTCGTACCTGAAGCTCTGTCATTTTCGTGGTTGGCCGTATCCACTCTTCACCAATGTCGAGGCCAGCGACTATTCTTCCCGTCACCTGTGAGACTGGGGCAGAAGGACCAGGAGAACCCCGGAAGGACAACTCAAACACAATGTACTCAAGGACCACTACACATGGAGGCGGTGACAACCATTTATTGCACTGAAATTATCAGTCGCTTTAACTCAATTCTCATTTGGAACAATTGCATAGGCTGAACATCATTACAATACCCTGCTTCTTTCCCTGTCTATAACAGTGTTCACAGTTTTTTTAAAAAGTCGAATTGAGATGCAGGAGCTAGATGGGGAGAGCTGCGGGCAGACTGGGGAGAGCAGCACTACAGCATAGCCACTGCTGTAGCGCTGCTCTCCACCACCTGCCTGCAGCTCTCCACCGTCCCCCTTCATCTCGTCCCCGCATCACAGCCGCCGCTCACGGCAGTGTTCACCCGGCTCCAGCTAGCGAGTTCTCGCTTGCTGGAGCCGGGTGGAAGCTGCTGTGAGTGGTGGCTGTGACCTCCTTCAGCGCTGCTCACCTCTCGTCTCCGTCTCCGGTGCTGCTCAGCCCCCCATCTCCAGCACTGCCCACCGGGGGATCTGGCTGCCCGCGGCTCTCCTGTCTCCGGCGCTGCTCAGCCCCCCCGTCTCCAGCACTGCCCACCGGGGGAGTGGGGGGGTGTCTGGCTGTCCGCGGCTCCCACGTCTCCCCACGACTCTCCCCCTTCTCCTCCACTAAGGTCCCTAATCTCAGGCCGACATTTTTTTATGTCAGACTGAGATGTTTGGAAACGGGCCAAATTCTGTCGAATTTGGCCCCCTTTCCCTCAAAAGTACGTGAATCGGCAGCTATACTGCCGATTCACATACTATTCGGCAAGCCGAATAAAAACTGCTGGGATTGAATAGGTCGAATCACGATTTGACCTGAAAAAGTCGAAAACTGACGTCTTTTCGACAGACGGCAGCTTTCGACACCAATTGAATATACCCCTTAGGCTTATCTGGAATTCTACAAATGAAAATGTTGAACACTTGCACTTGGCCTTTCACCTTTTTCAACCTCCCTATCAACCGATTGATCTGTCAATAATAGTGCATGAGTGATTTCATCTCTGAATTCCAGCTGTGATAAAGGCTGTTTTTTCTCTCTTCTTGCTACCAAAACATGTAATTTCCAAGCATTTATCATCCTGTTTGAAAGCGTATTGGTGAAAAGTGGCCACCACCACTTCTTTGAGTGAATACCAATTCAATAATTGCTTAAACCCGTGGTTATCAAACTTTTTAAAATATCGACGCCCTAGAGCATCAGAATTTTTTTTCACGGCACCCCTAGGCCAAAATTGAGAAATTTAGAAATATTAAATTAAATGACTTGGGTTTATATGTCACCCTTAGGCCTTAGGTTCAATTGTGAGGGACAAGATTTGATTCTATTTGTCCACATATTTTTTGATTCACAGCCACCAGCACTGGTTTTGCCTATTACATTGACCATAAATAATTTGAATTGGTCCTGGACCACCAATCAAAGGCAACCCCTGCAAGAGCCTCGCGGCACCCCAGGGTGCCATGGCACACAGTTTATGACCTACTGGCCTAAAGCATTATTGTTAAGGTCAAATTTGCAGCACACCGATCAGGTCTGAATTACCCCACTTCTTCTACTACAGAATAAGGGGGGTAATTCAGACCTGATCTCTGTGCTGCAAATTTTGTTGTCCTGCAATCAGATAGTCGCCACCCAGGAGGAGTGTAAATTTGCACTGTGCAAGTGTGCGATCACATGTGTACGCTGTGTGAAAATGTCCCTCAGTCAGCGGACAGCTGCAAATCCGTTAGCAACTCACTCACCATCGAATGGTTTTTCTAGTGTGTGCAGTCTGTGTGCAGCCCAGGACTTACTCCTACAGTGCGAAGAAAGCAGGCTGATCGGTGCTGGAGCTGACGTCACACACCATCCCTAAAAACACTTGGGAATGCCTGCGGTTTTCCAGACACACCCAGTAAATGGTCAGTTACCACCTACAAACAGCCTCTTCCTGTCAATCACTTTGCAAACGCGCGTACAATCTAATTTTTTGCACCATCATGTCGCTGCTGTCCATTGCGCATGTGCATTGTGGTGCATACGCATGAACAGTCATTCGATAATCGGCTGCTGTGCGAAAATGCACAGCAGCAATCATGTCTGAATTCCCCCCAAGGTTTGGTACAAGTAACCATTTGCAGAACACAGACACCAGGCTTTAAATCCAAATCTGATAGGCTTCCTGTGAATGAACATTTTACATGAGTGACATCTCATCGATCAAGAAATTGTGAGAAAATACACCAAATTGCATGAACTGCTTATTTGCTGCATAAATGAATGGTCTCATCTAAATAAATACATATAAATATACAGTGGGTGGAATTCAATTGTTTGAAAAGTCAGTTGGGAGTCTGTTTTTCCCTATCTAATAGACAGGAAAAAACAGACACCCAGCCGACTTTTCAAACATTTGAATTCCCCCCAGTAACTCTATTTTATCTTTTATTTTATCTTTTCTAAACATGTAACTCCGAAGTTACATGTATTTTTTGAAACAAATAAATATAAATATATAACATAAATATAATAGATATAAATAAATAAATATAATACAGTAAACCTCTACTGCTTGAATATTCAAGATAAAATAACATACTAGTCAGACACCATGGGGCATATTTGCTAAAGTGCGGGTTTTTAGAAGTGGGGATGTTGCCCATAGCAACCAATCAGATTCTAGCTATTATCTTCTAGAAGGTGCTAGATAAATTAGAAGTAGAATCTGATTGATTGATACCCATACTTTAGTAAATATAATCCCATATATACATTTCAGCAACATTTTTCCCCATTGCACCCCCTCTCCATGTCTCTGCCTCCCCATTACCTTTATCCTGTCTGGCTGGGGTTGATGCTAGATTCAAGTGGCCTAAGGGACCTTTTACACCAGGGGGAGGAGCCACAACACAAGGGGGAGGAGCTAGGCCAGCGGGATAGTTCCTCTACTATCCACGCCCCCAACAATTACCTTTAGTAATCAGGTGGCGAGCCACCGAGCCCGAAGCGTGGCGAGCGTACTTATCGGGTACCCTGTTCGGCCGTAGCTCCTCCCCCTGGTGACATATCTCCTCCCCTAGTGACGTCAGAAGGTCCCTTCTCCCACTCCGATTTAGAACCAACCGTCTGGCTGGGGCAGTATCCTGCTATAGCTCTGCACTCTCTGGCTTTCTCCTGTACTCAACTGTTCAGCCACAGACAGAAAGTGAAAGTAAACACACTTCCTGGTATCAAATTTCAGTGTCTAGAGGTGGGTACACACTGGCCGATATATCGCGGGTCCGTCGGCCAGTGTGTACGGGCGATATGTCTGTGAACTCGGACTTTACAGACTTATCGCGACCGGCCCCGCAGCACAGCCGATGGGCAATATATCTACCGTTATATTTGCGCATCGCTGTGTACGTACGGGCTACCAGCCGGCCGCCCGTACACATGCTGCGGCGGCCGGCGGTGATTGACAGCTGAACTGGGCGGGCGTGTGTACACGCCCACCTAGTTCATGACGTCAGTCCCCAACGGATCAGGCAGTGTGTATGCACAGCACACTGCCCGATCTGTCCATAGATATATCTGCAGATCAATTGATCTGCAGATATATCTATCAGTGTGTACCCACCTTAACAAATAAGATCCAAAAATGACTAAATCTATTGGCCCATTGGGTAGAAAACTACCCACTGATTTTTACGCACAGATAACACAGGTGTGGTGCACGTGAGGTTAAAAATGATTACATATGTGGTGACTACTATCCATGGGCATCATGACCAGGGCTGGTGCTAGGGTGTACGGTACCCCCCTGTAAACTAAAAATTTGTGCCTTACCATACTCCTGAAAGGGAGGGGGGTGGGGTGACCCATTGGCTGGGACAAAACACAGACAGTGGTGAACACAGGGTGGGAGGGGGGGTGAAACAGTGACAGAACACAAAGGGGGAGAAATAGTGACAGAACACAGAGTGGGGAGAAATGGTGACAGAACACGGGGGGGGGGGGGAAATAATGACAGAACACAGAGGAGGGGGGTTATACAATGGGTGGGATAGAACACAAGTAGGGGTGAAATAGTGACAGAACACAATGGAGGGGAAGAAACAGTGACAGAACACAGGGGGGGTGAAATAGTAACAGAACACGAGGGGGTGGTCAGTGACCAAACACAGAGGGGGGAGAAATAATGACAGAACACAGAGGAGGGGGGTTATACAATGGCTGGGATAGAACACAAGTAGGGGTGAAATAGTGACAGAACACGATGGGGGGGGGGGGGTGGGGGTGGAACAGCGACAGAACACAGAGGGGGGTGAAATAGTGACAGAACACGAGGGGGTGGTGAAACAGTGACAGAACACAGAGGGTAGAGAAATAGTGACAGAATACAGAGGAGGGGGATTACACAATGGCTGGGATAAAACACAAGGGTGGGGGTGAAATAGTGACAGAACACAGGGAGGGGGGGAAATTGTGACAACAAGGGGGTGAAACAGTGGCAGAACATAGAGGGCAGAGAAATAGTGACAGAACACAGAAGAGGGGAGTTACACTGGATGAGGTCGTTAGGTTGACACAGCTTAGGTCGACAGTCATTAGGTCGACCATTGAACGTCGACATGCATTAGGTCGACATGGTCATTAGGTCGACAGGTCAAGAGGTCGACAGGTCAAGAGGTCGACATGAGTTTTTCACATTTTTTTTTCTTCATTTTTTGAATTTTTTCATACTTAACGATCCACGTGGATTACGATGGGAATGGTAACCTGTGCAGAGCGAAGCGAGGCACCTTGCCCAAAGCATGGCGAGTAAAGCGAGCCATGCAAGGGGACACGGTGCACTAATTGGGGTTCCCCGTCTCTTTAAGAAGTAAACGACACCAAAAACAGTCCAAAAACGCATGTCGACCTTTTGACCTGTTGACCTAGCACATGTTGACTTAATTTCCATGTTGACCTAATGCCCATGTCGACCTTCAGTGGTCGACCTAATGACTGTCGACCTAATTTGGGTCGACCCAACCACCCATACCCGGTTACACAATCGCTGGGATAGAACACAAGCATGGGGGGTGAAACAGTGACAGAACACAGGGAGGGGAGGAAATAGTGACAACAAGGGAAGGGGGGTGTAACAGTGGCAGAACACAGAGGGGGGAGAAATAGTGACAGAACACAGATGAGGGGGGATTACACAATGGCTGGGATAGAACACAAGTAAGGGTGAAATAGTGACAACACGAGGGGGTGAAATAGTGACAGATCATGAGGGGGTGGTGAAACAGTGACAGAACAGAAGAGGGAGAAATAGTGAAAGAACACAGAGGAGGGGGGTTACACAATGGCTGGGAAAGAACACATGGGTGGGGGGTGAAACAGTGACAGAACACAGGGAGGGGGGACATAGTGACAACATGGGGGGTGAAACAGTGGCAGAACACAGAGGGGGGAGAAATAGTGACAGAACACAGATGAGGTGGGTTACACAGTGGCTGGGATAGAACACAAGGGGGGAGGGGTGAAATAGTGACAGAACACAGCGAAGGGGGAAATAGTGACAACAAGGGGGTGAAACAGTGGTAGAACATAGAGGGGAGAGAACATAGAGGGGCTATCCCAGCCTAGTGACTTGAAGTGCTGCACAGCCCCAGTGCTACATGCCTCTGCCCATGGCTGCCTTGTATATATGGTTGATTACTGCCAATCATTGCTGATTGGTAAGCATGGCAGGATCCCCCACCAAGTGGCTGCAGACAATAGCGGCAACTGGTAAGTGTAAATCATCGCCCCAAGCCTTCCCTGTGTAACTGGCAGCTATCCGGGCTCCAAAAACTAAAGTTTCCGATCGATGCACCAATGTTTTTTTGGGGGGGGAATTTTTAAACTAAAATCATTTTGGATAGGGTTAAATTCACGTTCTTCACCTAATTCACTCATTAACCACCACCCCGTCAATTTCTCAGCAGTTTTTTTTTGGGGAGAAATCATCAGTTAAGTGGTTAAAAATGTTTAACTTTATAGATCAAAAATGTAATTTTTTTTGTAGTGTCATTGTTAGCTTAAAATAAAGTTCATAAAAAGGGGAAGGAGGGTTGAAAAAACAATATGTGATGGCTAACATTATGTTTCAAAGCACTATATGACCAGGGCCCAAGGTACCTGAAGCAGCTTCTGACCCCATACTGCCCCACTCGATTACCGCGATCTGTAGATGAAGGACTTTTAGCAGTACCTAGAATCTCCCGGAATTCATCTGGGGGTCGAGCTTTTAGTCATGCGGCTCCGACTCTATGGAACTCACTTCCCCGCACAGTACGAGAGGCCCCAACTATAGAATCCTTCAAAAGTAGACTCAAGACTTTCCTGTTTACTCAAGCATTCCCATAATTGTCCCTGTAGTATCTCCATGCTTCTGTATTTTATGAAAAGCTGTTCTGTTCTTCATTATTTTCTGTACTATATTATGCTATGTATCTGTTAAGCGCCTTGAGTCCTATTGGAGAAAGAGCACTATATATAAATATATATATATATATATATATATATATATACACACACACATTCCATTTTGCAGCTTTCATTATTCTAGGAAAATTTTTAAAGTGCTGGGTAGAAAACTACCCACACGGGCCAAAATGGGTTAAGGGACAGAGCAGAGCTGCTGCTTATGCCCAGTGGTAGCAGTTTCTTCTACCAAGGTTTCTGTGTGTGTGG
The DNA here is from genome assembly GCF_028390025.1 of Pseudophryne corroboree. Lineage (NCBI taxonomy): Eukaryota > Metazoa > Chordata > Amphibia > Anura > Myobatrachidae > Pseudophryne > Pseudophryne corroboree. The sequence continues at coordinate 424,126,906 of NC_086448.1, forward strand.
ATCTGAGTCCTCAATCAGTGCACCAGACCAGAGAGTAGCTGCCAGGTAGAAGATACTGGAGCTTTACCATGGGAGAATGTGTGCTTAGGTAGTGCAGTAATGGTTCTATTATGTTTGTGTATTTATTTATTATGGTATGTTTAACCTTTTCCTGACCACTTATTTATATTATTTAAATTTTGATACAGCCTATACCATCTATAGTTAGAAACCATCTATAGTGTTAGATATTAATACTGTATTCTATACAGTATCCAGTGTATAAAACGACCAATGTTTACATTAATGTCCAGGGTTGTTACTAGGTTCTTCTTCTGCTCCACCAGACTCCTGCACTCGCTCTAATGATCTGCAGACTGGGAGATTGTGGACTTCAGTTGGAATTCCCCTCTAGAAATCCTGCGTTTGCCACTGAGAGGGCTGAATTGTGCAGGTGTTCAGACAGGATCCAACACAGCTTATCAGGTAAATAAACATAATGGTACTTTACTTTCAGCATGAAATTAGGAAACAACACAAGTGAACAGAAAATAACAAATGCCTAGCCCCCAGTCAAGGCACCAGTGCTTAAAGTGGTCCTAGGGAGATGGTGGAACTCAACCCCCTCCCCCCCTCCCCCTGCGCTGCAAACAAATGGGCATGGTCTCAAAAAGAAAGGGGAGTGGTCACCCAAGAGTATCCCCAATTCAAATTACACCGCACAGTAGCACAATCTTTTTTTTTTAATAATCTGTATTTATTGAAAATAATACAGACATAAATCGATACATAGTCACACAAAAATACAGTATCGAACACATAGAAAACAGTCGTACACATCAGTGTACAGTAGTATAAACGGAATCGAAACAATGGGGGTAATTCCAAGTTGATCGCAGCAGGAAATTTTTTAGCAGTTGGGCAAAACCATGTGCACTGCAGGGGAGGCAGATATAACATGTGCAGAGAGAGTTAGATTTGGGTGGGTTTCTGTGCAGGGTAAATACTGGCTGCTTTATTTTTACACTGCAATTTAGATTGCAGATAGAACTCACCACACCCAAATCTAACTCTCTCTGCAAATGTTATATCTACTTCTCCTGCAGTGCACATGGTTTTGCCCAACTGCTAAAAAATTTCCTGCTGCGATCAACTCAGAATTACCCCCTATGTGTCTAATATGGCAAAAGTCTACAATAATATATTTTAAAACAGAAAAATAAGAAAGGGACAGAGAAAGGGGGAAGAAAGAGAGAGAAAGAAAAGGTGACTGAGCTGAGAATGCAGAGAAAAACACTTCTAAATATATATACTAGTAACACTCTAACAACCACATCATTTCAGGGAGAATAGATATAGGTTTTGTAGGGCTCAGAGGATTTATATTCTATCTAAGGCAGCCATATGGTTGTAAACTCGGTCTGTCTGTCTCTAGAGCCCAGTAAGATATCCTCCATATTCATATAGTAATCCAGTCTAGAAAACCAGATGTTCTGAGTAGGGGGACTAGTGGACCTCCACAAAGTGGGAATCACTGTGTGGGCAGCATTGCCAAGGTGTCTCAACAATGATATCTTGTAAGTGGATAGAGGTGTAGAGGAATGGTTCAATAACCAAAAGGCTGGGTCGGATGGGACAGGAGTGTGTAGGATAGCACTGGAGATGGAAATTACATCATCCCAAAAAGTTAGGGACAAGTCCACCAAATGTGTAACAAAGAACCTAAGTCTTTATGGCACCTCTAACAGGCGGGGGAGATAGACGGAGACATAGCATGTAGAAGAGAGGGGTGTCTGTACCATCTCAACAGTATCTTATATTGCATTTCCCTTACTTGTATACAAATGGAACTCCCATGTGCCTTAGATTCCCATTCCCTCTCTGAAAGTGAGAGGTTCAGATCCCTTTCCCATTTCTGAGTGAAAGGAGGAGGGTTTAAGGAATCAGATAATTGTAGGAGTTTATACAGGGTAGATATCGTGTGCAAAGGGTGCAAAGGTCCAACACACATCCTTTCAAATGGGGTCATCTTCCAAGATTCTTGGCGGTAGATATTGCCCGTATACAAGAAGTATCGCACCTGCAAAAACTTCCAGAAATCAGCCTGTGGAATATCCCATTTTGCCCTAATATCTGAAAATTGTTTAACCCCAGAGGGCTGCACTAGCTGACCCACTCTAAAAAGTCCTTCCAGAGCCCAGTTTTGATATTAAACCAGGGAGAGGCCAGGTGGGAAAGCAGGGTTACCCAAAAAAGAAGTAAGGGGGCCAAAATCCGAAGAGAGAGACCATCGTCGTCTCATCACTTTCCAAAAGGAGAGCGTAGGGGGGATAGTTGGGTGGGGTTGTGAAAGTTTGGGGAGGGTCGGGAGCCAAGGGAAAATTTCAGGGTATTGTTGAACATATAAGCCTTCTAAGACCACCCATTGTTTAACCTCCCGACTCCTGGTCCAGTCCAAGATCCTGTTTAAGGCGTGACAGGATGGATCTGCTAATCCTGGGCCTCTTTCGAAGCCAAATAAATTGTTGGATCAAGGATTGTATGGACCGAAACCAGGAGTCCGGGATTCGGATTGGCAATGTTTGGAGGAGATAGAGCAGTTTGGGCAACGTGTTCATCTTCACAACATTTATTCTGCCTAGCCAGGAGAGATTATTGTGTTGCCATCTACAGTAGTCGTTTTTAATGAATTGGAGTAGAGGGTAAAAGTTCAGGGACATCAGGCGCGATAAATCGCTGGGAAGTTGGACCCCTAAGTATGTTATATGGGAATCCCTCCATATGAATGGGAAAGTAGATTTTAAAAAGGCTAATGTCGTATGGGGGGTTGAGATGTTAAGGGCATATGATTTAGATGCATTGACCTTGAAGCTGGAAAGTGAACTGAAAATGTCCAATTCACACATGAGGTGTGGAAGTGAGTGAGTAGGTTGCGTGACGACTGTCAGTAAGTAATCAGCGAATAAGGCGAGTTTATAGTCAGTATCACCCACTCGTAGCCCTTAATGTGATCATTTGCTCTAATAGCCCTGGCCAAGGCTTCAATACAAAGGACGAATATCAGGGGGGACAAGGGGCAACCCTGTCTCGTACCATTACTTATAAGAAATGTATCGGAGAGGACCCCATTAATCCGAACTCGAGCCGAAGGCCGTGTAAAAGGGATAACACTCTGTGAAGTGCTTATGGACCCATCCCAATGTGCTCCAGTACAGCCCTCATGAAGTCCCAGTTGACCCTTTTCGGCATCTGTAGAAAGTAATATGGTAGGGGTCTGACTTTTAGAGTCCAAATGGATAAGGCTGAGGATCTTTGTAGTATTATCTTTTGCCTCACGGCCTGGGACAAAGCCCACTTGATCGTTGTGGGTAAGGGATGGGAGGAACTTGTTCAGCCTGAGAGCCATCAATTTTGCAAAAAATTTAAGATCCACATTGAGCAGGGATATGGGTCTATAACTGGAGCACACTGAGGGGTCCATCCCTGGTTTAGGAGTCACAGTGATTTGGGCTTCCAAGGATTGATCGGAGAAATGAGCATCAGCCGAGATGGAGTTAAAGGCCTGTAGTAATCTGGGGGCAAGAGCATCTTTAAATACCTTATAGTAAGCGGCGGTAAAACCATCCGGGCCCGGACTTTTACCCGAGGGCGTAGATGATATAACTTGTTCGACTTCTTGCAAGGTAAAGGGTTTTTCTAAGGAGTCTCGATCAGAGAGAGACAATTTAGTGTACGCCACTTTTTCTAAATATTTCCTGGATCTCAGCATATTAGAAAGGGGATCGGGGGCTGGAGAGGGGTCGCCTTGATTATATAAGGTGTTATAATAATGTTTAAAGCACGCTGCTATCTCAGGCATTTTAAAGCAGACAGCGCCTGCACTATTTTTCATAGGGGGAACAAAAGAGGCCATTCTCTGGGATCTAAGTGCCTGTGCCAGCAAACGGCCTGGTTTATTGCCCCATCAATAATATTTATTACTGCATTTACGCAGAGAGAATTGGGTTTTGTTGTTGAGAATTTTCTGTAGGTGTGCTCGGGCCTCAGACAACTCCACCAAATCAGAGGGAGACGGGGTGGATTTATGAAGGGTCTTTAAAGAATGAATTTTATGCAATAGTGCGGTGGTTAGGGCCAGTCTATCTTTCTTCACATAAGAGCCCAATTGGATCAATTTGCCCCGTATAACACATTTGTGAGCCTCCCAGATAGTTATTTTGGATACCTCCTCCGTGTCGTTAATGGAAAAATAATCAGCTAGTGCCCTATCCAGTTCGTCCTTGCAGAATTTGTCATGTAGGAGGGATTCGTTAAGGTGCTAAGTCCAAGGGCAAGGGGATCGGGATGGGACTGAGAGAGACAGAAACACATGGGCATGGTCTGACCAGGTAATGGAGCCAATAAAGGCTTCTAACAGAGGGGGGTGAATATGACTCAGGAACAGGTCATCTAAATGCGAGTAAAGCTGGTGAGGGTGAGAGAAGAATGAGAAATCTCGGTCAGAGGGGTGTGTGACCCTCCAGGAATCAGCTAGTTGAAGTTCGTGAAAAACCTTCCTAACCTGTCTGTGTTTTTGTTCGCAAAATTTAGAGGCAGGAGGGGAAGGATCAATGGATGGGTCCATAGACCAATTCAAGTCACCTCCCAAAATAACAATACCAGTCAGAAGGGCCTCGAGACAGGGAAGTTGGGAGCGGAAGAATGACAGTTGGTCCTGATTCGGAGCATAGAGAGCTATGAGAGTGTATGTTTGTGAGAATATAGTGCAATTGACCACCAATAATCTACCAGGGACCAATTTGTGGACTGAGACGTCAGCAACTTTCAGGGACTTAGACAAAAGTATAGCAACCCCTTTGGATTTATTTTCAGGGTTATTGGAGTAAAATGCAAGAGGAAATCTATGGTTCACAAGAGAAGGACGGCGGGCAGAAATCTTAAAGTGTGTCTCCTGTACAAGAGCAACATCCACTCTATCTGACCACAGTGTCCTAAATAAATGGGACCTCTTCTCAGGGACGTTAAGACCTTTAGCATTGATTGAGGCAAATTTAAGTCTACCAGGGCCAGACATCAAATCGTATAACAGTACAATGTAACAGGAAACTCGGATAGGTCACCAAAGGGAAAGAGACAAGAAGCAGAAAAGAAAGAAAAGAGAGGGGGAAAAAATGCAGAAAATAGAAACATCAATAACAAAGAGAAACCCGCCATGGGAGAACTGGTAAATGAACCAACCAGAAGTCCCATAGGGCACTATGGCCATGTGCGGGAACGGGGCAAGGGAGTCACCCCCATAGGCACTATACCAACTAGAAACATGTAGAAAAACAGGAACTGACAGTAACAACAAACTGTATAACAGCATAATCATAATAATAATCTCCATGTTAGTATATGAAACTAAACAGAGATAGGCAGAATGGGGTAGTAGCAATGTGGGGCAGTGTAAAATGTATCTCACCCGTCATGCCATGTCTGGAAAGTTCGACACCTCTGCAAATATAAGGAAAAAAGAAGGGTCCATTTTTAAGGCAACAGGGGAAAATGCAATCAGGTAACGGAGGAGTCCTGGCTAACGGCAAGGGCTTTAGAGGTTTTCCCCTGGGAATTACGCACAACCTGCCATGATGCTCCACTTCCAGGAGGTTGGGAGGGTGAGGCGGATGCAGATCAGGAGAGATGAAGTCCCAGTCGGGAATCTTCATGGACGGGAGACCAAGACCGGAGCAGAAAGTGGGAAGGTTGTAGGGTGTGGATCTTTCCAGAAGAGGAGACCTGAAGGTTAAAGGAGGAAGCCCCATCGGTATTTCAGCTGATGCTTGCGAAGTTCCTCTGTAAGGGGTCGGAGGGCCTTTCTTTGCTGGAAAGTGTGCCAGGAAAGATCTTGGTAGATGGAAATTGGGTCGCCATTAAAGTCCAGGCCATCAAGGCGGCGCACTTTACCCATGATCTCCTCTTTCTGACAGTAGTAGTGCAAGCGACAGATGACGTCTCGGGGTCGGTCTGTAGGGAGCCCTCTCGGTTTAATGGCACGGTGAGCTCTGTCGAAGGTTATAGTGTTAGCCGGATCTTTACCCAGGACTGTATTAAATATTTTCGTCAGCGCGTCTACTAAGCTCGTCTGGGGGACATCCTCGGGAATACCTTTCACCCAGATATTATTTCTCCTGACTCTATTATCCAAATCCAACACACGGGACCGCAGCGACCGGATTTAATCCGATTGAGCCTTGATAACATCTGTGAGGGATCCTATAAAGACATCAGCAGAGTCACAATGATCCTCCAATACAGTCACTCTGTCAGAAAGTTGTGATTTATCATGTTTGGTAGACGTCAACTCTCTACGCATGGTATCCTGGAGATCCTGCTTAGTGGGTAGAGTTTTCATGAATATCAAAATGTCCTGGAGAGCGGTATCGCTCTGAACATGCGGAGTAGGCTGATCCATCACTAAGGGGGAGGCAGGTGAGGCGGAGTGGCAGGAAGAGGGACTGGAGGAAGAGATATCTCCAGAGGATTTAGCAGGAGTAGGTTGTAGGAAGGATCTCTAGGTTGCGTTGTATTACTTTTCTTTTTCTTGGATCTGACCATGCTGAGAGTAGAACAGATGATTAGGCGAGGTCATATGGCAGAGAGTCGAGCTGCAAGGGAACTGTTCAGTACACTGTTAAGTGTCTTCAGTATGGTGACTCCCAGTGGAGTGGCATTAACATGTCATTAATCAATTTTCTGCCGACAGGGCAGCAGGACACATTGGATACAGGTTTCCTCATTCCTCGGGGAGGACAGGACGAGTACAGAGCAGCAACTGTGCCACCAGCACACAGCAAGTGCCCCGAGATAATTTGCAAAATCTGTCAATGTGGATATATCCAAGTAAGGGCAATGGAATTACAGAAAGGAGTCAGTGTATCCAGGAGAGCCGCTAGGGGGAGCTCCAACCCAGCATATGCACTGTACAAGGAGAATCCACTGTGATGTAAGGGACAAATAGGAGAAGGTAATAATCCCTACGAGCACGGTACCAGTCTCAATGGGGACAAATGTCCTGTTAAATAATGGTGGAATAAAAGGGGGGGGCGGGGCAGCAGGAGTAGAAGTAATGGAAAAATCTCACCAGCGTAGAGGATTGTTTTTAGGCTGCATCAGTCTACCCCAGCTCCAGGAAAAAATGGCTGCCAGGTACAGCTGCATGAACGGGAGGTCCCAGCAGGCAAACTCCCCTGCACCTCTACACACTCTGGAGGCAGGCGGGCTGAAGTCAGGCGGCAAGGAGGGCTACAGAGCCAAACACAGGACCCAGCGGGAGGGAGCCGCGGCAGTAATAGGCGTCACGGGTGGAGTCCGGAGCCGCTGCTGTGGCTGTGCGCGGCAGTGCAGACTGTAAGAGGAGACGCTGGCTGGCAGCAGGGCCGGTGCAGGGTGACAGTCTCCGAGAGCCCGGTGGCAGAGGTAAACTGTGTGTGTGTGTGGGGGGGGGGGGGTCGCGCGGCAGGTCAGGAACGGGAGAAGCACCAGGCCACACCAGGGGTGTCACCAGCGGTGTGGAGGAAAAAATTGAGTCCCCAGCTTCGGCAGAGGAGACAGGCCGCAACCCGCAGAGGGGTAGGAGACCCCTCCCGGCTCCGCGAACCCGACTCCTATAGCAAGGAAGGTGTCCTGGCACTGAGGGGATATGCAGGGAGGCAGTGTAGTAGGATTAAGCCCCAGGAAAAATTTATTTTAGGGCTATACAGCTGGAGCTTCCACAAAGCCTGTCCAACTTCAATGGCTGCCAAGCCACACCCCAGTAGCACAATCTTATTCACATTACACCACCCTTATTCATGATATGACACACATTAGTGCCCCTTATACACAAAGCCCACAGTAGTAGCACCCCAAATACACATAATGCCTACAACAGTAGAGCCCCTTATGCAATACCCACTGTAGTGGTAGTGCCCACAGTTGCAGTGCCCCTTATGTAAAACCCATAGTATTGATGCCCCTTAATCAATGCCCCTTATGTCCCCAGGAGTGATGCCCCTTATTACGTGCCCCCATGCAATGCTCTCATTAGTATTGCCCCCAGTAGTAATGCCCCGTAGTTATGTCCCCAGTAGATATGCCCCCTGTAGTGCCCCCAGTTGGTATGCCCCCAGTTGGTTTACCCCCAGTAGTTATTCCCCCAGTTGGTTTGCCCCAATAGATATGATCCCAGTTGGTTTGCCCCCAGTAGTTACGCCCCCAGTTGGTGTGGCCCCAGTAGTTATGCCCCAGTTGTTTATGCCCCCAGTTGTTTATGCCCCCAGTTGGTGTGGCCCCAGTAGTTATGCCCCCAGTTGGTGTGGCCCCAGTAGTTATGCCCCAGTAGTTATGCCCCAGTTGTTTATGCCCCCAGTTGTTTATGCCCCCAGTTGGTGTGGCCCCAGTAGTTATGCCCCCAGTTGGTGTGGCCCCAGTAGTTATGCCCAAGTTGTTTATGCCCCCAGTTGTTTATGCCCCCAGTTGGTGTGGCCCCAGTAGTTATGCCCCCAGTTGGTGTGGCCCCAGTAGTTATGCCCAAGTTGTTTATGCCCCCAGTTGTTTATGCCCCCAGTTGGTGTGGCCCCAGTAGTTATGCCCCAGTAGTTATGCCCCCAGTTAGTTATGCCCCCAGTTGGTTACGCCCCCAGTTGGTTTATAAAAAAAAAAAAAACTTTACAAATGCCTCTATGGGCGTTACAGCTTTACATACTATATCATATGGCTTTTGTATAAAGAGCAAGGCCCAGGAATAATGTGATTATCATTTATGTACAGTAATTCTAAAGTATATTTGAAATTATAATTATTTTATTTTTTTCTTAAGTTAGAAATAAAGAAATGTACTGTCCATTTAATGAGAATGAGAATTTGAAAGAAATAGACTTACAGTAAATAACATTTACAGCAGATGTTAAATATTTTAAAAATAAAATGCTTGAATGTGTCACCGGAAATGTTAATTAGGGATACATTGCTACAAATGCTACTGTCCCCATGTGCTTACAACTACTTTTATCTATGGATTCATTTTATTATCCAAATGAAATAACAAAAGCAGAGACAACGAGGAGCCATTTGTTTGACCACATAACCAGCATGCTGCCCTCCCTTGATCTATTATTCTAATACATACATTGAGAGCCTTGCTGAACCTTCCTTTTGCTAAATGATCAGAGCACCGAGTTGGCAAGAGCTTGGGATGCAGGCCAGACAGATTGAAAAGCCTTACATATTTGTGTGGGCTGCTACAAAGAGGCTGCCATAAAGTTTCAGAGCAAAGAGAACTGAGATCTCTATTATCTAATTGACATTAGGAAAAGGTGAAGCCTTTAACAGCATACATGTCAAGTCAGCAAGTAACAAGCATAATGAGACCAAGAAAGTGACACTAAAACAAACAGGCTTTGTCTTTTTGGCCGTAACAAATTGTGGAAAATGATGACAGCTATGTATAGAAAGACTTATGTGATAAATGTCAAATATAATATATTTTGTGAACATTTAAGAATAAGCCTTTATACAAAAATGCTAGTGCAGTGCTTGCTGTCATGACTACATAAGGGAAATAAATATGAATAAGTGCATTTCTTTTTACTATGTCATTTTTTTTTCACACTGAGGTATTATATTATATGCAAAAAGTATCAGAATGTCAATGAACTCCCCACAGTTTACTTCACAACATATTTGAGCAATTGGTGCACATGTTCTGTATTTAAAAACAACAACAACTTTGCAAGTATTTTAAGTTTCGGTCTGTTACTTGACTTGTCCCATCTTTGAGACGTGATTTTTATTCTAGAACTACGCTTCCACGTTAGTCAAAGCGTTTACCAGATCAAAGTATTAATGCATTAATAAGATACTCAAAATAGAAATATTATTACAATGGAAGTCCACCATATTCCCTATAACCAAGGTCAGAGGGATCATTAGTTGCAATGCTAAGGGGCATAGAGAGCCACGCTGGGCCCTTATAATGATTGGGGGCATGGCCTAAAACGGGGACATGTTCACACCCCCTAAAAATGATAAAATGAACAAAATTAATAATTGTCCTCCACAGGAAATGCCATTGTAGGTGGGGCAGGGGTGTGTGGAGGGGGACACCCACTTCCTTACTTACTTGTAGAAAGTGGTTCCCTCCTCCTCGGCCGGCATCATCTTCCCAGTAATATTTTGGAAGATGGCGCATGTGCACTAGAGAGTAAAGACACTGGCACAGCGCCAGTATCAGCCGCCCCCTCCCTTGATACCACTGGCAATGCTTTACTTATTAAATTCAATTGAGCATCGCACAGGTCATGGACTATTAATATTAAAGTCAAGTTAGTAGAATATTACAGTCAAGTTAGTAGTTAGCAAAAATGATAAGTTATAATATTGCAACACAGTGAGCTGTATGTATATTCCTGAGTAGATAATTGAATTGTTGGTTTGAGAATGTTTATATTTATGTGCTCCATTCCCACAAAATGTGTATGTAATATTATCCCTCAAGAGTGTGAATTAGGGTGAACACCCTGGACTGGCATGTCACTATTTGGGCTGCTGCAAGAAATTGCATCCGCTCACAATATATATTTAAAAAGATAGGAAGCAAATGTATTGTTGTGTAGCGGTGAATGAGGAAATAGAATCTGTAATTGTTACTTTCATCTTTACCACATTCACAGAGATCTATTAGAGAATTTTAGTTAGAGTTTCATATACTATGTACAGTCTAACACTTTAAAATGACCACAAAATGTTTTTCACCCAAAAAAAAAGCATATATTATTTTTTTATCAGCTTTTTACATTGTAAAATAATTTTGAAACATAGACTAAAATAGTACACATATCACACTTCCGGGTTATTTTTGGGAAAAGGAAAATAGAATGCAACAAAAATCCCTCATGAAAAAGCAGAACTGCATACTCATCTGATTACATGGAAGTAAAGAATTATTAAACGTTTGGTGAAAGTTCATCTAGGGTAAGTTGTTAGCTAGCGAAAGTTTTAAGAACAGTTTTAAAGAAAACACAACACATTTTATTGAAGGACTCACGTAGGAATGCGGCATACATGACTCTCAAGGAGACATTGCAAATGGCAAATACATAAAAACTGTAATGAGCAAAAATCAACAACAAAGGTGATCCACTTTATCTAGATATGAAAGCAAGAAAAAATTAATTTATATATATATATGTATAATAAGAATTTACTTACCGATAATTCTATTTCTCGTAGTCCGTAGTGCATGCTGGGGACTCCGTAAGGACCATGGGGAATAGCGGCTCCGCAGGAGACTGGGCACAAAAGTAAAGCTTTAGAACTACCTGGTGTGCACTGGCTCCTCCCCCCATGACCCTCCTCCAAGCCTCAGTTAGGATACTGTGCCCGGACGAGCGTACACAATAAGGAAGGATTTTGAATCCCGGGTAAGACTCATACCAGCCACACCAATCACACCATATAACTTGTGATCTAAACCCAGTTAACAGCATGATAACAGAGGAGCCTCTAGAAAAGATGGCTCACTACAGCAATAACCCGATTTTTTGGTAACAATAACTATGTACCAGTATTGCAGACAATCTGCACTTGGGATGGGCGCCCAGCATCCACTACGGACTACGAGAAATAGAATTATCGGTAAGTAAATTCTTATTTTCTCTGACGTCCTAGTGGATGCTGGGGACTCCGTAAGGACCATGGGGATTATACCAAAGCTCCCAAACGGGCGGGAGAGTGCGGATGACTCTGCAGCACCAAATGAGAGAACTCCAGGTCCTCCTCAGCCAGGGTATCAAATTTGTAGAATTTTACAAACGTATTTGCTCCTGACCAAGTAGCTGCTCGGCAAAGTTGTAAAGCCGAGACCCCTCGGGCAGCCGCCCAAGATGAGCCCACCTTCCTTGTGGAATGGGCTTTTACAGATTTTGGCTGTGGCAGGCCTGCCACAGAATGTGCAAGCTGAATTGTACTACAAATCCAACGAGCAATAGTCTGCTTAGAAGCAGGAGCACCCAGCTTGTTGGGTGCATACAGAATAAATAACGAGTCAGATTTTCTGACTCCAGCCGTCCTGGAAACCTATATTTCCAGGGCCCTGACAACGTCTAGCAACTTGGAGTCCTCCAAGTCCCTAGTAGCCGCAGGCACCACAATAGGTTGATTCAGGTGAAACGCTGAAAACCACCTTAGGGAGAAACTGAGGACGAGTCCTCAATTCCGCCCTGTCCGAATGGAAAATCAGATGAGGGCTTTTACAGGATAAAGCCGCCAATTCTGACACGCACCTGGCCCAGGCCAGGGCCAACAGCATGACCACTTTCCATGTGAGATATTTTAACTCCACATATTTAAGTGGTTCAAACCAATGTGACTTTTGGAACCCAAAAACTACATTGAGATCCCAAGGTGCCACTGGAGGCACAAAAGGAGGCTGTATATACAGTACCCCTTTTACAAACGTCTGAACTTCAGGGACTGAAGCTAGTTCTTTTTGGAAGAAAATTGACAGGGCCGAAATTTGAACCTTAATGGACCCCAATTTCAGGCCCATAGACAATCCTGTTTGCAGGAAATGTAGGAATCGACCTAGTTGAAAATTCCTCCGTCGGGGCCTTACTGGCCTCGCACCACGCAACATATTTTCGCCAAATGCGGTGATAATGTTTTGCGGTTATATCCTTCCTGGCTTTGATCAGGATAGGAATGACTTCATCCGGAATGCCTTTCTCCTTCAGGATCCGGCGTTCAACCGCCATGCCGTCAAACGCAGCCGCGGTAAGTCTTGGAACAGACAGGGTCCTTGCTGGAGCAGGTCCCTTCTTAGAGGTAGAGGCCACGGATCCTCCGTGAGCATCTCTTGAAGTTCCGGTTACCAAGTCCTTCTTGGCCAATCCGGAGCCACGAATATAGTGCTTACTCCTCTACATCTTATGATTCTCAGTACCTTGGGTATGAGAGGCAGAGGAGGGAACACATACACTGACTGGTACACCCACTGTGTTACCAGAGCGTCTACAGCTATTGCCTGAGGGTCCCTTGACCTGGCGCAATACTTGTCGAGTTATATAAATATGTGGAAGACTTCTGGGTGAAGTCCCCACTCTCCCGGGTGGAGGTCGTGTCTGCTGAGGAAGTCTGCTTCCCAGTTGTCCACTCCCGGAATGAATACTGCTGACAGTGCTATCACATGATTTTCCGCCCAGCGAAGAATCCTTGCAGCTTCTGCCATTGCCCTCCTGCTTCTTGTGTCACCCTGTCTGTTTACGTGGGTGACTGCCGTGATGTTGTCCGAATGGATCAACTCCGGGTGACCTTGATCAACTCCGGGTGAGCTTAGAGCATTGTAAATGGCCCTTAGCTTCAGGATATTTATGTGAAGTGATGTCTCCAGGCTTGACCATAAGCTCTGGAAATCCCTTCCCTGTGTGACTGCTCCCCAGCCTCGCAGGCTGGCATCCGTGGTCACCAGCACCCAGTCCTGAATGTCGAATCTGCGGCCCTCTAGAAGATGAGCAGTCTGCAACCACCACAGGAGAGACACCCTTGTGCTTGGTGACAGGGTTATCCGCTGATGCATCTGAAGATGCGACCCGGACCATTTGTCCAGCAGGTCCCACTGGAAAGTTCTTGCGTGGAATCTGCCGAATGGGATTGCTTCGTAGGAAGCCACCATTTTTCCCAGAACCCTTTCATTGATGTACTGAGATTTGGCTCGGTTATAGGAGGTTCCCGACTAGCTTGGATAACGCCCTGACTTTCTCCTCCGGGAGAAACACCTTTTTCTGGACTGTGTCCAGGATCATCCCTAGGAACAGAAGACGAGTCGTCGGAATCAGCTGCGATTTTGGAATATTGAGAATCCAATCGTGCTGCCGCAACACTACCTGAGATAGTGCTACACCGACCTCCAACTGTTCCCTGGATCTTACCCTTATCAGGGAATCGTCCAAGTAAGGGATAACTAAAATTCCCTTCCTTCGAAGGAGTATCATCATTTCGGCCATTACCTTGGTAAAGACCCGGGGTGCCGTGGACCATCCATACGGCAGCGTCTGAAACTGATAGTGACAGTTCTGTACCACAAACCTGAGGTACCCTTGGTGAGAAGGGTAAATTGGGACATGAAGGTAAGCATCCTTGATGTCCCGAGACATCATGTAGTCCCCTTCTTCCAGGTTCGCAATCACTGCTCTGAGTGACTCAATCTTGAATTTGAACCTCCGTATGTAAGTGTTCAAGATTTTAGATTTAGAATCGGTCTCACCGAGCCGTCCGGCTTCGGTACCACAACAGTGTGGAATAATACCCCGTTCCCTGTTGCAGGAGGGGTACCTTGATTATCACCTGCTGGGAATACAGCTTGTGAATGGCTTCCAAAACTGCCTCCCTGTCAGAGGGAGACATCGGTAAAGCCGACTTTAGGAAACGGCGAGGGGGAGACGTCTCGAATTCCAATTTGTACCCCTGAGATATCACCTGAAGGATCCAGGGGTCTACTTGCGAGTGAGCCCACTGCGCGCTGAAATTCATTGAGACGGGCCCCCACCGTGCCTGATTCTGCTTGTAAAGCCCCAGCGTCATACTGAGGGCTTGGCAGAGGCGGGAGAGGGCTTCTGTTCCTGGGAACTGGCTGATTTCTGCAGCCTTTTTCCTCTCCCTCTGTCACGGGGCAGAAATGAGGAACCTTTTGCCCGCTTGCCCACGAAAGGACTGCGCCTGATAATACGGCGTCTTCTTATGTTGAGAGGCGACCTGGGGTACAAACGTGGATTTCCCAGCTGTTGCCGTGGCCACCAGGTCTGAAAGACCGACCCCAAATAACTCCTCCCCTTAATAAGGTAATACTTCCAAATGCCGTTTGGAATCCGCATCACCTGACCACTGTCGTGTCCATAACCCTCTACTGGCAGAAATGGACAACGCACTTAGACTTGATGCCAGTCGGCAAATATTCCGCTGTGCATCACGCATATATAGAAATGCATCTTTCAAATGCTCTATAGGCAATAATATACTGTCCCTATCTAGGGTATCAATATTTTCAGTCAGGGAATCCGACCACGCCAACCCAGCACTGCACATCCAGGCTGAGGCGATTGCTGGTCGCAGTATAACACCAGTATGTGTGTAAATACATTTTAGGATACCCTCCTGCTTTCTATCAGCAGGATCCTTAAGGGCGGCCATCTCAGGAGAGGGTAGAGCCCTTGTTCTTACAAGCGTGTGAGCGCTTTATCCACCCTAGGGGGTGTTTCCCAACGCACCCTAACCTCTGGCGGGAAAGGATATAATGCCAATAACATTTTAGAAATTATCAGTTGTTATCGGGGGAAACCCACGCATCATCACACACCTCATTTAATTTCTCAGATTCAGGAAAACTACAGGTAGTTTTTCCTCACCGAACATAATACCCCTTTTTGGTGGTACTCGTATTATCAGAAATGTGTAAAACATTTTTCATTGCCTCAATCATGTAACATGTGGCCCTACTGGAAGTCACATTTGTCTCTTCACCGTCGACACTGGAGTCAGTATCCGTGTCGGCGTCTATATCTGCCATCTGAGGTAACGGGCGCTTTAGAGCCCCTGACGGCCTATGAGACGTCTGGACAGGCACAAGCTGAGTAGCCGGCTGTCTCATGTCAACCACTGTCTTTCATTTTTCTCCTCATATATGTCGACACAAACGTACCGACACACAGCACACACACAGGGAATGCTCTGATAGAGGACAGGACCCCACTAGCCCTTTGGGGAGACAGAGGGAGAGTTTGCCAGCACACACCAGAGTGCTATATATATACAGGGATAACCTTATACGTGTTTTTCCCCTTATAGCTGCTGTATTTTTAATACTGCGCGTAATTAGTGCCCCCCTCTCTTTTTTAACCCTTTCTGTAGTGTAGTGACTGCAGGGGAGAGCCAGGGAGCTTCCCTCCAACGGAGCTGTGAGGGAAAATGGCGCCAGTGTGCTGAGGAGATAGGCTCCGCCCCCTTCTCGGCGGCCTTATCTCCCGTTTTTCTGTGTATTCTGGCAGGGGTTAAATTCATCCATATAGCCCAGGAGCTATATGTGATGCATTTTTTTGCCATCCAAGGTGTTTCTATTGCGTCTCAGGGCGCCCCCCCCAGCGCCCTGCACCCTCAGTGACCGGAGTGTGAAGTGTGCTGAGAGCAATGGCGCACAGCTGCAGTGCTGTGCGCTACCTTGTTGAAGACAGGACGTCTTCTGCCGCCGATTTTCCGGACCTCTTCTGTCTTCTGGCTCTGTAAGGGGGCCGGCGGCGCGGCTCTGGGACCGAGCTCCATGGCTGGGCCTGTGATCGGTCCCTCTGGAGCTAATGGTGTCCAGTAGCCTTAGAAGCCCAATCCACTCTGCACGCAGGTGAGTTCGCTTCTTCTCCCCTTAGTCCCTCGATGCAGTGAGCCTGTTGCCAGCAGGTCTCACTGAACATAAAAAACCTAAAACTAAACTTTTCACTAAGCAGCTCAGGAGAGCCACCTAGTGTGCACCCTTCTCGTTCGGGCACAAAAATCTAACTGAGGCTTGGAGGAGGGTCATGGGGGGAGGAGCCAGTGCACACCAGGTAGTTCTAAAGCTTTACTTTTGTGCCCAGTCTCCTGCGGAGCCGCTATTCCCCATGGTCCTTACGGAGTCCCCAGCATCCACTAGGACGTCAGAGAAATATATATATATATATATATATATATATATATATAATTATACACACATCGTGGGGTGCAGCACTCCAGTTCAAAAAAAGAGTCTAAGATACACACATTGGGGGTAATTCTGAGTTGATCGCAGCAGAAAGTTTGTTAGCAATTGGGCAAAACCATGTGCACTGCAGGGGGGGGTAGATATAACATGTGCAGAGAGAGTTAGGTTTGGGTGGGTTATTTTGTTTCTGTGCAGGGTAAATACTGGCTGCTTTATTTTTGCACTGCAATTTAGATTTCAGTTTGACTACACCCCACCCAAATCTACCTCTCTCTGCACATGTTATATCTGCCCTTCCTGCAGTGCACATGGTTTTGCCCAACTACTAAAAAATTTCCTGCTGCGATCAACTTGGAAATACCCCCAGTTCAAAATAGGAGTCTTAGGACGGCATAAAGTAAATTTACTTTATGTCATCCTAAGACTCTTTTTGAACTGGAGTGCCGAAACCCAGAGGCGTCGCTCTGCCTCTTTAAACCCGGTGCACGGGTTAAAAAAGGGCCGTGGTCTCACGAGATGGGGGCATGGCTTCGTGGGTTGGAGGTGTGGCTTCAATGGAAGGGGGCGTGGCCAGCCGTCCTGACCCCCGTTTTCATCACGCCGGGGTCCGGGAGGAGAGGGCTGCCCCGGGGTATGCTCTTTCTGCAGTGCTGGCTCCTGCTCAGTGACAGGAGCCGGGTTGCTGCACTGTAATCTTACAGTGCAGAACCTGGCTCCTGTCACTGAGCAGGAGCCATCACTTTGGTGTCACCCCTCAGCGGGTGACACCCAGGTGTGGGCCGCACCCCCCGCACTCCCCTTCTGACGCCAGTGCTGAAACCCACAATGTATATATGATTTATTTGTTAGGGCACATAGACAATTACAGTACCTGTTACTATAGGGCTGTGCCGGTCCATTGTGTATGTTGTCATGTTTATATATATATATATATATATATATATATATATAGCATCTACCACATCGTGGAGGGTGCACTCTCGCAGATAAAGGTTCACTCAGTGTTTTGATTCATAAAGTTTAATCTGGTCACAGGGTGCCTTCACAGTCAACGTTTCGATCACAAACCTTTTTCAAGACAGGCTGTACATCTTCTAACCCAATTTTCCTGGCACTTTGGCTGATCCAAATCAAATGCAGCAGTCTCACAAGGGTAATTGGTATTAACCCCTCCTATATCGAAACCAAACCACAGTAAGTAAAGAGAATGCGCTCAATAAATCTGGTGTGGATATTTATTTCTTAATATTACACACATAAATTACAAATGCCGGCCAGTATTACAAGAAAAAAATTATATAAAACACACACAATTTAAAAGTACAATAAGAACATATGATAAACTGCTCCTTCTTATAGAGAAAGCTCATACTAGCTATATAGCATCATTTTGTACATACAATGCTAAAATCTCTATACCTTTAACTAGCTCATCAATTAAAACATGCAAATGTCCTTTGGTAATCCAAAAGTCTAAATATTGGTTAGTAATGAAAACAATATATTTATTGTCCTTTTTCATATACTTTGGTTAGTATCCAGATAAATCAAGCATTGCAATCATGCATGCGCATGCAGCTGCGTGGTTAGTAATGAGGCAACTTGTACACAGTATGATGCTTAAAACATGCAGCAGTCCATATCCTCTTAAATCACAAAGATGGATCTTATAAATTGTATGGTTAGCATTAGAGATGAGCGGTTTCGGTTCTCCAAGATCCGAACACCCCCGAACTTCACCTATTTTACACGGGTCCGAAACAGCCTCGGATCTTCCCGCCTTGCTCGGTTAACCCGAACGCGGCCGAACGTCATCATCCCGCTGTCGGATTCTCGCGAGATTCGTATTCTATATAAAGAGCCGCGCAGCGCCGCCATTTTCACTTGTGCATTGGAGATTGAACAGAGAGGATGTGGCTACGTTCTCTCCCTGAAAAGCTCCATATCTGTGCTTAGTGTGCTGCAAATATCTGTGCTCAGTGTGCTGAAAATATCTGTGCTCAGTGTGCTGCAAATATCTACGTTCTTTGCCTGAAAAGCTCCATATCTGTGCTCAGTGTGCTGCAAATATCTGTGCTCAGTGTGCTGAAAATATCTGTGCTCAGTGTGCTGCAAATATCTGTGCTCAGTGTACTGCAAATATCTACGTTCTCTGCCTGAAAAGCTCCATATCTGTGCTCAGTGTGATGCAAATATCTGTGCTCAGTGTGCTGCATTTTGGTGACCAACAGTATATAGTTGTACAGTACAGTAGGCCATTGCTGTATCTTGTAGCTCTGTGTCACTGCAAGTATCCATTCCATATCTGTGCTGCATTTTTGTGAGCAGTATATATAGTAGTACAGTGCAGCATTTTGGTGACCAGTATACTACAGTTCAATAGTCCAGTGCTGTTCTCGCTGCTCAGTGTCATTTCTCCGTAGTATCATCAGTGCTCAGTAAAATCAGTGCTCAGTATAATCTGTGATTGATCAGTATAATCAGTTCTCAGTATAATCAGTGCGCTGTTAGACGTGCGCCCGTTTTCCGCCATTAGTGCATTGGGATTTAGACAATTGATGAAGTTATTGTGTCCCCGGTACAAAATCCCATCTAGATTCCACTTCACTAGGCAGGCGATAACGAGATTTTACCAATTAATATCAGTGATTTATAATTAATTTTTAATTACAGTGATCTTGCCAAATGATTCCAGTGATTTTGTCATTTTCTTCCAGTGATTTGGACCAATAATACCATTGATTAGAATGTATAATTCCTGTGATTTTGTCATTTTCTTCCAGTGATTTGGACCAATAATACCATTGATTAGAATGAATAATTCCTGTGATTTTGTCATTTTCTTCCAGTGATTTGGACCAATAATACCATTGATTAGACCAAATAATTCCAGTGATTTTGTCATTTTCTTCCAGTGATTTGGACCAATAATACCATTGGTTAGAACGAATAATTCCAGTGATTTTGTCATTTTCTTCCAGTGATTTGGACCAATAATACCATTGATTAGAACAAATAATTCCTGTGATATTGAGGTGTTTGTGTCACTTAGCTTAGCCGTCCAGCGACCACAGTGCACCTCTTTTTCTCTTTTCTTTGCATCATGTGCTGTTTGGGGCCACTCCTAGATGGGCCAGGTGTTTGTGCCGCCCTCTTGGGTCGCTTAGCTTAGTCATCCAGCGACCTCTGTGCAAATTTTAGGACTAAAAATAATATTTTGGGGTGTGAGGTGTTCAGAATAGACTGGAAATGAGTGGAAATTATGGTTATTGAGGTTAATAATACTATAGGATCAAAATTACCCCCAAATTCTATGATTTAAGCTGTTTTTGAGGGGTTTTTGAAAAAAAAATACCCGAATCCAAAACACACCCGAATCCGACAAAAAAATTTCAGGGAGGTTTTGCCAAAACGCGTCCGAATCCAAAACACGGTCGCGGAGCCGAATCCAAAACCAAAACACAAAACCCGAAAAATTTCCGGTGCACATCTCTAGTTAGCATGCATAACCTGTGGTGTTGCAGGCAGCTTTAAAGATCTCCCTCCTGGCTGGATGGTTCACTTTTCCGGCCTTTTCCGGAGTTAGAAGTCACAGGCAGTAAAGATGGTATGCTCACCTGATCCCCCTTAGCACTGGGGTTTCAAGTCGCAGGGCCAGCCGGCCAAAGAGCATCAGCTGTATTCAAAGAATGCTGCTAGCGTGTTGTTTCAAACAACAGACATGTTTCTCCGCCTCCTTTGCATGTCAGCAGCTTCCTCAGTGTCAATAACCAGAACTAAAATATGCATAAACAGTGTATATACAAAAAAATGGTAGACACAAGACAACATATGCATTCATGACTATTGTCTCCCAGGCCCCTCGATGGACAAGTTATCCATGTCAAAAATAATGACAAATAAATAATGTAATAATATATTGAGAACCACCACTAACTTCATAAAGTGATGCATACCAAACCGACATGTGTCAAAATCTGAATTGAACACATCTGGCCAAAAAAGGGACTAAATACCTGTGATGCATATACAGTACTCAATACTTTGTAATATAACCTCGGTTGGCAATTACAGAGGTCAAACGTTTCCTGGAGTTCTTGACCAAGGGGGTCATTCCGAGTTGTTCGCTCGCAAGCCGTTTTTAGCAGCTTTGCACACGCTAAGCCTACGCCTACTGGGAGCGAATCTTAGCATAGTAAAATTGCGAACGAAAGTTTTGCAATATTGCGAAAAGACATCTCTGTGCAGTTTCTGAGTAGCTCCAGACTTACTCGGCATCTGCGATCAGTTCAGTGCTTGTCGTTCCTGGTTTGACGTCACAAACACACCCAGCGTTCGCCCAGACACTCCTCCGTTTCTCCAGCCACTCCCGCGTTTTTCCCAGAAACGGTAGCGTTTTTCCCCACACGCCCATAAAACGGCCTGTTTCCGCCCAGAAACACCCACTTCCTGTCAATCACATTACGATCGCCTGAACGAAGAAAAAGCCGTGAGTAAAATTCCTAACTTCATAGCAAATTTACTTGGCGCAGTCGCAGTGCGAACATTGCTCATGCGCACTAAGCGGAAAATCGCTGCGATGCGATTAAATTTACAGAGCGAACAACTCGGAATGACCCCCCAGGTTTGCATACACTGTAGCAAGTATTTTGGCCCACTCTTCCATGTAGATCTTCTCTAGATCTGTCATGTTTTGGGGCTGTCGCCGGGCAACACAGACTTTCAACTTCCTCCACAGATTTGCTATTGGGTTGAGGTCTGGAGACTGGCTAGGCTACTCCAGGACCTTGAAATGCTTCTTACAAAGCCACTCCTTAGTTGCCCGAGTGGTGTGTTTGGGGTCATTGTCATGCTGGAAGACCCAGCCACGTTCCATCTTCAATGCTCTTACTGAGGGAAGGAGGTTTTCCCCCAAAATCTCACGATACATGGCCCCATTCATCCTCTCCTTAATACGGATCAGTCGTCCTGTTCCCTTTGCAGTAAAGCATCCCCAAAGCATGATGTATCCACCACATGCTTCACAGTGGGTATAGTGTTCTTAGGATGCCATTCATTATTCTTCTCCCTCCAAACACGGGGAGTGGAGTTTATACCAAAAAGTTCAACTTTGCTCTCATCTAACCACATTACATTCTCCCAATCCTCCTCTGGATCATCCAGATGGTCACTGGCAAACTTTAGATGGGCCTGGACATGTGCTGGCTGAAGCAGGGGGACCTTTCGGGCAGGGACGTGCAGTCAGGGGAGGCAGGGGAGGCAGTGCCTCCCCTGTCATAAATGATTAAAATAATAGAAAGAATATACTTATGACACATATGATGTGTCATAAGTATGTGCTTTGACTTTATATTATTTTAATCATCTTTTTATATTAAAAAAAACTGTTTTACTTATGAATCGGAGGCACCGCTTTCGGTGCCTCCCGCTAGCTATATGAGAGGGCCGGAAGCGGGGGGCGGGGCCAGGCAGCGGGCAGTAAAAGCCCATTACAAAAAGCCCTGCAAGCGGCACCTCTAGGAGTGCCGCTTTGACAAGGGGCGTGCTTTCAGATATGAGAGCACGCCCCTGTCACTGAATGATTGGGCAGTGGCAGCAGGGGTGGATTGTACTGTCAGAATACCAATCCACCCCCCTTCCCGGGCTGACTGCCGCAAACAAT
Source organism: Pseudophryne corroboree (assembly GCF_028390025.1). Taxonomy (NCBI): domain Eukaryota; kingdom Metazoa; phylum Chordata; class Amphibia; order Anura; family Myobatrachidae; genus Pseudophryne; species Pseudophryne corroboree. The sequence goes on from NC_086448.1 coordinate 424,149,288, forward strand.
GTCCACCCCCCTCCCGATCTTACACCAAGGGATGCCGATTGTGACCCCCCCCCCCCCCCCCCGAAGTTTACCGGAGACGAAGGACTTCAAGGCAGCAGAGCAGGCTCACTCACTCACTGTAATGTGCACGCAGCTGCAGCACAGCCTCATTATACGTATGTGGAGGCTGGGCTGACTGAACTGTAGGGGGAGCTGCAGAGTCACTTCACCCGGCCAGCTCCTCTCAGGCAGTTCCCATGGGCCTTTGAGAGTTCAGAGGTCGGGTGAGGAAGTGTTTCTGCAGCAGGTCCGTGTCTGGCATGCTGGAGGGGGGATGGCTGATCGGGTAAGTAGTCCCTGTCTTTTCTCCTCATGCCTGTTTCTCTCTCCATGTGTCTAGCTGTTTCTCTCCCTCTCTCTGTGTCCCTCTCTCTGAGTCCCTTCCCAAACCAGTCTCCCTCCCCATATCACTCTCTTCATGTCTGTGTGTCTTTCTCTCTCTCTCTCTGCATGTCTGTCTGTCCCTGTTTCTGTCTCTCCTGGTGTCAGTCTCTCCATGCCTCTCTCCCTCCATATGTCAGTCTCTATCTCTCTCCCCTACCAAAAATTATGAAAGAGCACACAATAGAATAAATGGATTAAGCCTTCAGGGGTCCTGGGGCACTGAAAACAGGGGGGCCCCCTTCCCTGATGTCAGGATTTAATAACCTTCTCTCACCCCCACCTCATAAAATATGTTTAATGATTCCCCTTCAGAGTCCCGCTCCTCAGTGCCTTCTTGGAGGATGTCTCCACCCCCAGTTGTCTTTTGTGCAGCGCGTCTACTCGACACGAATGCTGCAGACGGAGGGGAGACGATCAAGCCTGTGGGCACAGACTCAGGGGCAGGGCTGTTACGAGACATACCCAGTGCCAACAGTAACCCTCCCTTAAATAACTGAAAAATGTAGTACACCAATAAAGAGGTGTGGTCCAACTGCAAAGAACGTAGCCACACACAGCCACATTCACATATGCACACACACGCAAATGCACACAGCTACATTCACATATGCACACACACGCAAATGCACACATCCACATTCACATATGCACACACACGCAAATGCACACAGCCACATTCACATATGTACACACACGCAAATGCACACATCCACATTCACATATGTACACACACGCAAATGCACACATCCACATTCACATATGCACACACACGCAAATGCACACAGCTACATTCACATATGTACACACACGCAAATGCACACAGCTACATTCACATATGCACACACACGCAAATGCACACAGCTACATTCACATATGCACACACACGCAAATGCACACAGCCACTTTCACATATGCACACACACGCAAATGCACACAGCTACATTCACATATGCACACACACGCAAATGCACACAGCCACTTTCACATATGCACACACACGCAAATGCACACAGCTACATTCACATATGCACACACACGCAAATGCACACATCCACATTCACATATGTACACACACGCAAATGCACACATCCACATTCACATATGCACACACACGCAAATGCACACAGCTACATTCACATATGCACACACACGCAAATGCACACAGCCACTTTCACATATGCACACACACGCAAATGCACACAGCTACATTCACATATGCACACACACGCAAATGCACACAGCCACTTTCACATATGCACACACACGCAAATGCACACAGCTACATTCACATATGCACACACACGCAAATGCACACAGCCACTTTCACATATGCACACACACGCAAATGCACACAGCTACATTCACATATGCACACACACGCAAATGCACACAGCCACTTTCACATATGCACACACACGCAAATGCACACAGCCACTTTCACATATGCACACACACGCAAATGCACACAGCCACTTTCACAAATGCACACTGCCACTTTCACATATGCACACACACGCAAATGCACACAGCCACTTTCACATATGCACACACACGCAAATGCACACAGCCACATTCACATATGCACACACACGCAAATGCACACATCCACATTCACATATGCACACAGCCACATTGGCACATTGCAGCCAGTGTCCCAAACACTAAACGAAGCACTTGTTAGTGTCTGAGCTGGGTGTGTGCAGTACAGCCTGTGCCCAGCACTCTCCCCCATCAGTCCACTCTAATCTAACCTGCTGTTGCTCCTCAGAGTCCCTCACCTAACACCACGAGCTGGAGCTGATGCTGCGATGGGAGTTTGGGACAGAGACAGATCGCAGGGCAGTGAGGAGGCGGGCGCACTTCTGTCGATCCTCGCCTCCTCCTCCACTCTAATGAATCCTGTGTACTGGGACAGGGGCTTAGACACCGGCCACGGCACGCAGCCTTGTAAGGGACTGTATTGCTGGCAGCGGGCATCCCGGGCGTTTCCACGTGTCACCCGCCCTCCAGTAGAAACATCAAGGGTGTAGCCGTAGGGGATTATTCTATTTCTCTCCAGGCTCCGACACGGGCACAGCTCTCCCAGCAGCTGCCGCTGCTGCTGGGAGTGCTGTTGCTGGCGGTGGAACCTGTAGACAGTAGAACTGTCAGTGGACAGCAGCTTAGACCTGGAGGGCCCGGGGTACTTACCCCCTGGGTCCCCTCTTAATCCGGCACTGGAATAACCTATAATAATAATAAGAATTTACTTACCGATAATTCTATTTCTCGGAGTCCGTAGTGGATGCTGGGGTTCCTGAAAGGACCATGGGGAATAGCGGCTCCGCAGGAGACAGGGCACAAAAAAGTAAAGCTTTACTAGGTCAGGTGGTGTGCACTGGCTCCTCCCCCTATGACCCTCCTCCAGACTCCAGTTAGGTACTGTGCCCGGACGAGCATACACAATAAGGGAGGCATTTTGAATCCCGGGTAAGACTCATACCAGCCACACCAATCACACCGTACAACTTGTGATCTAAACCCAGTTAACAGTATGACAACAGAAAGGGCCTCTTAAAGATGGCTCCTTAACAATAACCCGAATTAGTTAACAATAACTATGTACAAGTATTGCAGATAATCCGCACTTGGGATGGGCGCCCAGCATCCACTACGGACTCCGAGAAATAGAATTATCGGTAAGTAAATTCTTATTTTCTCTATCGTCCTAAGTGGATGCTGGGGTTCCTGAAAGGACCATGGGGATTATACCAAAGCTCCCAAACGGGCGGGAGAGTGCGGATGACTCTGCAGCACCGAATGAGAGAACTCCAGGTCCTCCTTTGCCAGGGTATCAAATTTGTAAAATTTTACAAACGTGTTCTCCCCCGACCACGTAGCTGCTCGGCAGAGTTGTAATGCCGAGACCCCTCGGGCAGCCGCCCAAGATGAGCCCACCTTCCTTGTGGAGTGGGCTTTTACAGTTTTAGGCTGTGGCAGGCCTGCCACAGAATGTGCAAGTTGAATTGTGTTACAAATCCAACGAGCAATCGACTGCTTAGAAGCAGGTGCGCCCAACTTGTTGGGTGCATACAATATAAACAGCGAGTCAGATTTTCTGACTCCAGCCGTCCTTGCAATGTATATTTTTAAGGCTCTGACAACGTCCAACAACTTGGAGTCCTCCAAGTCGCTAGTGGCCGCAGGCACCACAATAGGTTGGTTCAGATGAAATGCTGATACCACTTTAGGGAGAAAATGCGGACGAGTCCGCAGTTCTGCCCTATCCGAATGGAAGATTAGATAAGGACTTTTATAAGATAAAGCCGCCAATTCAGATACTCTCCTGGCAGAGGCCAGGGCTAGTAACATAGTCACTTTCAATGTGAGATATTTCAAATCCACCTTTTTCAATGGTTCAAACCAATGGGATTTGAGGAAATCTAAAACTACATTTAGATCCCACGGTGCCACCGGAGGCACCACAGGAGGCTGTATATGCAGTACTCCCTTGACAAAAGTCTGGACCTCAGGGACAGAGGCCAATTCTTTTTGGAAGAATATTGACAGGGCCGAAATTTGAACCTTAATGGATCCCAATTTGAGACCCATAGATAATCCTGATTGCAGGAAATGTAGGAAACGACCCAGTTGGAATTCCTCCGTCGGAACCCTCCGATCCTCGCACCACGCTACATATTTTCGCCAAATGCGGTGATAATGTTTCACGGTGACTTCCTTCCGTGCCTTAATCAAGGTAGGAATGACTTCTTCTGGAATGCCTTTCCCTTTTAGGATCTGGCGTTCAACCGCCATGCCGTCAAACGCAGCCGCGGTAAGTCTTGAAAAAGACAGGGACCCTGCTGTAGCAGGTCCCTTCTCAGAGGTAGAGGCCACGGTTCGTCCGTGAGCATCTCTTGAAGTTCCGGATACCAAGTCCTTCTCGGCCAATCCGGAACCACTAGTATTGTTCTTACTCTTCTTTGCCGTATGATCTTCAATACCTTTGGTATGAGCGGCAGAGGAGGAAACACATACACTGACTGGTACACCCAAGGAGTTACCAGTGCGTCCACAGCTATTGCCTGTGGATCTCTTGACCTGGCGCAATATTTGTCCAGTTTCTTGTTGAGGCGAGACGCCATCATGTCTACAATTGGTCTTTCCCAACGGTCTATTAACATGTTGAAGACTTCTGGATGTAGACCCCACTCTCCCGGATGAAGATCGTGTCTGCTGAGGAAGTCTGCTTCCCAGTTGTCCACGCCCGGGATGAACACTGCTGACAGTGCTATCACGTGATTCTCCGCCCAGCGAAGAATCTTGGCAGCTTCTGCCATTGCACTCCTGCTTCTTGTGCCGCCCTGCCTGTTTACATGGGCGACCGCCGTGATGTTGTCCGACTGAATCAACACCGGCTTTCCTTGCAGGAGAAGTTCCGCCTGGCTTAGAGCATTGTAGATTGCTCTTAGTTCCAGAATGTTTATGTGAAGAGACTTTTCCAGGCTCGACCACACTCCCTGGAAGTTTCTTCCTTGTGTGACTGCTCCCCAGCCTCTCAGGCTGGCGTCCGTGGTCACCAGGATCCAATCCTGAATGCCGAATCTGCGGCCTTCTAATAGGTGAGCCTTCTGCAACCACCACAGAAGTGACACCCTTGTCTTTGGTGACAGGGTTATTCGCAGGTGCATCTGCAGATGCGACCCTGACCATTTGTCCAACAGATCCCTTTGGAATATTCTTGCATGGAATCTGCCGAATGGAATTGCTTCGTAAGAAGCCACCATTTTTCCCAGGACTCTTGTGCATTGATGTACTGACACTTTTCCTGGTTTTAGGAGGTTCCTGACCAGATCGGATAACTCCTTGGCTTTTTCCTCTGGAAGGAAAACCTTTTTCTGAACCGTGTCCAGAATCATTCCTAGGAACAGCAGACGAGTTGTCGGGATTAAATGGGATTTTGGAATATTCAGAATCCACCCGTGTTGTCTTAGCACCTCTTGAGATAGTGCTAAAGCTGTCTCCAGCTGTTCTCTGGACCTTGCCCTTATTAGGAGATCGTCCAAGTATGGGATAACTAATACGCCTTTTCTTCGAAGAAGAATCATCATCTCGGCCATTACCTTGGTAAAGACCCGAGGCGCCGTGGACAATCCGAACGGCAGCGTCTGAAACTGATAGTGACAGTTTTGAACAATGAACCTGAGGTACCCCTGGTGTGCGGGGTAAATCGGAACGTGTAGATACGCATCCTTGATGTCCAAGGATACCATAAAGTCCCCTTCTTCCAGGTTCGCTATCACTGCTCTGAGTGACTCCATCTTGAACTTGAACTTTTTTATGTAGAGGTTCAAGGACTTCAGATTTAGAATAGGCCTTACCGAGCCATCCGGCTTCGGTACCACAAATAGAGTGGAATAATACCCCTTTCCTTGTTGTAATAGGGGTACTTTGACTATCACCTGCTGAGCGTACAGCTTGTGAATGGCTTCCAACACCCTCTCCCTTTCGGAAGAGACGGTTGGTAAGGCAGACTTCAGGAAACGATGAGGAGGATCCGTCTCTAATTCCAACCTGTACCCCTGAGATATTATCTGCAGGATCCAGGGGTCTACCTGCGAGTGAGCCCACTGCGCGCTGTAATTTTTGAGACGGCCCCCCACTGTCCCCGAGTCCGCTTGAGAGGCCCCAGCGTCATGCTGAGGTTTTTGCAGGAGCCGGGGAGGGCTTCTGTTCCTGGGAAGGAGCTGCCTGTTGGTGTCTCTTCCCTCTTCCTCTGCCTCGTGGCAGGTACGACAAGCCCTTTGCTCTCTTATTTTTGTAGGAGCGAAAAGGCTGCGGTTGAAAGGTCGGTGCCTTTCTCTGTTGGGGAGTGACTTGAGGTAAAAAAGTGGATTTCCCGGCAGTAGCCGTGGCCACCAAGTCTGATAGACCAACTCCAAATAACTCCTCCCCTTTATACGGCAAAACCTCCATGTGACGTTTTGAATCCGCATCGCCTGTCCACTGTCGTGTCCATAAGGCTCTTCTGGCTGAAATGGACATAGCACTCACCCGAGATGCCAGTGTGCAAATATCCCTCTGTGCATCACGCATATAGATAAATGCATCCTTTATTTGTTCTAACGACAGTAAAACATTGTCCCTATCTAGGGTATCAATATTTTCAATCAGGGATTCTGACCAAACTACTCCAGCACTGCACATCCAGGCAGTTGCTATAGCTGGTCGTAGTATAACACCTGCATGTGTGTATATATTCTTTTGAATAACTTCCATCTTTCTATCTGATGGATCCTTAAGTGCGGCCGTCTCAGGAGAGGGTAACGCCACTTGTTTGGATAAGCGTGTGAGCGCCTTGTCCACCTTAGGGGGTGTTTCCCAGCGCGCCCTAACCTCTGGCGGGAAAGGGTATAATGCCAATAACTTTTTTGAAATTATCAACTTTTTATCAGGAGCAACCCACGCTTCATCACACACGTCATTTAATTCTTCTGATTCAGGAAAAACTGTTTGTAGTTTTTTCACACCATACATAATACCCTGTTTTACGGTATCTGTAGTATCAGCTAAATGTAACGTCTCCTTCATTGCCAAAATCATATAACGTGTGGCCCTACTGGAAAATACGTTTGAATTTCTACCGTCGTCACTGGAATCAGTGCCCGTGTCTGGGTCTGTGTCGACCGACTGAGGCAAAGGGCGTTTTACAGCCCCTGACGGTGTTTGAGGCGCCTGGACAGGCATTAATTGATTGTCCGGCCGCCTCATGTCCTCAACTGACTGTTTAAGGGAAGATAAACCATCACGTAATTCCACAAATAAAGGCATCCATTCTGGTGTCGACCCCCTGGGGGGTGACATCTGCATATTTGGCAATTGCTCCGCCTCCACACCAATATCGTCCTCATACATGTCGACACCACGTACCGACACACACCGCAAACTCACAGGGAATGCTCTAATGAAGACAGGACCCACTAGCCCTTTTGGGGAGACAGAGGGAGAGTCTGCCAGCACACACCACAAAGCGCTATATATACAAGGGATATCCTTATATTAAGTGCTCCCTTATAGCTGCTTTAATATATATATATATAGCCATTAATGTGCCCCCCCTCTCTGTTTTACCCTGTTTCTGTAGTGCAGTGCAGGGGAGAGACCTGGGAGCCGTTCTGACCAGCGGAGCTGTGACAGAAAATGGCGCCGTGTGCTGAGGAGATAGGCCCCGCCCCTTTTTCGGCGGGTTCTTCTCCCGCTATTTTTCCAGTCAGGCAGGGGTTAAATATCTCCATATAGCCCCTATGGGCTATATGTGAGGTATTTTTAGCCTTGTATAAGGTTTATATTTGCCTCTCAGAGCGCCCCCCCCCAGCGCTCTGCACCCTCAGTGACTGCCCAGTGAAGTGTGCTGAGAGGAAAATGGCGCACAGCTGCAGTGCTGTGCGCTACCTTATGAAGACTGAGGAGTCTTCAGCCGCCGGTTTCCGGACCTCTTCACGCTTCAGCATCTGCAAGGGGGTCGGCGGCGCGGCTCCGGGACCGGACTCCACGGCTGGGCCTGTGTTCGATCCCTCTGGAGCTAATGGTGTCCAGTAGCCAAGCAGCAAATCCACTCTGCATGCAGGTGAGTTTACTACTTTCCCCCTAAGTCCCACGTTGCAGTGATCCTGTTGCCAGCAGGACTCACTGTAAAGAAAAAAACCTAAACTAAACTTTCTCTAAGCAGCTCTTTAGGAGAGCCACCTAGATTGCACCCTTCTCGTTCGGGCACAAAATCTAACTGGAGTCTGGAGGAGGGTCATAGGGGGAGGAGCCAGTGCACACCACCTGACCTAGTAAAGCTTTACTTTTTTGTGCCCTGTCTCCTGCGGAGCCGCTATTCCCCATGGTCCTTTCAGGAACCCCAGCATCCACTTAGGACGATAGAGAAATAAAAGTTGGCATGGTTAATATATTAAAACACTTTCATTTGGCAAATATCTCATGTATATCACAGAAATAGTAAAGTGACAATCAGCTTTCAATCTGAGCTAAAATCACATATGTTTAAAAAGTACATGAAGTAATATTTTACAGTTTATGCCCCTGTTCCAATAATACAGAATACATTTCAGTATATCTGTTCCTAGTATAGTCCCTGGGGGGGTGATAGGCAGTCTATTGATGAGCACAAAATCAGCAGCATTGAATAGTTACCGCATCTGATGGTAGGGTCACAATCCTACACCAGGTACAAGTAGTCATTCAAATGCATTGGGTATGGTTGACTGGCGGCCGGGATCCTGGCAGTCAGCATACCGACGTCGGGATCCCGGCCGCCAGAATGCGACCTTGTCCATTGTGACCCTACCATCAGCTGCGGTAACTATTCACTGCTGTTGATTTTGTGCTCATCAATAGACTGCCTATCACCCCCCAGGGACTATACTAGGAACAGGTATATTGAAAAGTATTCTGTATTATTGGAACAGGGGCATAAATTGTTACATATTACTTCATTTACTTTTTAAACATATGTGATTTTAATGCTAATTGCAAGCTGGTTGTCACTTTACTATTTCTGTGATATACATGGGATATTTGCCATATGAAAGTGTTTTAATATATTAACCATGTCATCTCTTTTATATTATTATATTATTCTGTTGAGCGCTGTTTCATCATGTATTTTGTTTCAGGGCTTAACTAACCTCTACGTATTAACAGCTGCTGTGGAAATGCTGCCCTTTTAGCACCTGGAATAGGGGCACAGGTTCTCATACTCGGTCCTCAGGACCCCACACGGTCCATGTTTTGCAGGTCACCTGTAGATTTTTAAAATGGTGACAGTTGGTGATACACAGCGCAGCTGCTGGGTGACATGGAAAACGTGAACCGTGTGGGGTCCTGATGACAGTTTGAGAACCACTGGGTTAACATACCATTTTCCTCAGTCTCTCTCTCCCTCCCTGTGTCTGTCTCTCCCTGTCTCGGTCTCTTTCTCCACATGTCTGTCTGTCTCTCTCTCCTTGTGTCTGTATCTCTCTCCATGTCTCCTCCTACCTCCCAATGTGTGTGTGTGCGTGTCTCTCTCTCTCTCTCTTCCTGTATCTCTACCTCCCCATGTCTGTCTCTCTTGGTCACTGTGTCTGTCTCGCCATATCTCCTCCCTCCCCATGTCACTCCTCTTTCTTCCTCTCTCTGTTCGTCTCTCTCTCTCTCTCTCTCCGTATGTCTGTCTGTCTCTCTCCCTGTGTTTGTCTCCACGTCTCTGTATATCTCTCCCTGTGTGTCTCTGTCTCCATGTCTGCTCCCTCCCCATGTGTGTGTGTTTCACTCTCTCTCCCTCCCCATGTCTGTCTCTTTCTCCATGTCTTATCCCTCCTTGTGTCTGTGTCTCTCCATGTGTGTCTCTATCCCACCTCATGTCTGTCTCTCTCTCCCCATGTCCGTTTCTCTTTCCATGTTTGTGTCTGTTTGTCCCTGTCTCTTTCTCCCACCCAAGTTACTCTCTTTCCAGAACTGTCTCTCAGCATGTAAGTCTCTCTTTCAACATGTCTGTGTCTCACTCCCTCTTTCTCCCCCCCCCCCCCCATGTCCCCCTCACTCCCAATGTCTCCTTGGTTCTGTGTTTATATATCACACACACACACACACACACACACACACACACACACACACACACACACACACACACACACACACGTTGGAGGTTTCTATATATGTGCACTCTCTTCTATTTCTATCTCTCCCTCTCTCTCATATCTGGAACCCCCCCTCCCCCCTAAAAATCCTGCATTTGCCCCTGGACTGTCACAAAGAGAACTCGGACAGACAGCTCCAGTGATGAGGAGGGCACAGCTGCGGGCAGCCAGAAAACAAAGAGCCTTATGTACACCTGGTGTGGAGGTGCAGCCCTGCCCCACCCCCAACCCGATCGCAGGCCACGCCCATGTTCCCCTGGACTACGCGGAGAACACCAGAGGAGCGGAACCCATAACTTCTACTGAGGCTGTCTGTCCGTCCTGTGTGAGCTTGCATGGAAGGAGCAACGGTGGCTGGGACCCGGGAGCTGCATTAGAGGAGGTGAGATCCCATACTGCCCACTTTTTCCCACCACTACTCCCATCCTGCCCCCCCTTCTATTACTCCCTGCCTGTCCCCCTATTCTGCACTACTGTTACTCCAATCCTGCCCCCTGCTCTCCACCACTATTACTCCCAGTCTGCCAGCCTGCTCCTCCTCTCTCTCTCTGTCATCTCCCTCTATTCCTCTCACTCTCCTCTTTCCCATATACCCCTATTTCTCCTCTCTCTTTGCCATCTCCTCTATTCCTCCTCTCCCATCTCCCTCTATTCCTTCTCTATCTTCCTTCTGCCCCCTATTCCGTCTCTCTTCCTTCTCACCCTATTCCTCTCTCTCTGCCATCTTCCCCTGTGCCTACTCCCTTGTCTATCCGTCCTGTCTTCATATTTCTCTTCTCTCTCCCATCTCCCCATATTCCACCTCTCTGTCTCTCATAAATTTATAAAAATTGACAATGTATTAGCCACCTGCTCATCACAAGTTTGATGAGCAGGAAGGCTGCAGGCACTGGCGGCATCAGACTGAGATGCAGATTAGCGGCTGGGGGTCAGGCAGTTGATGGCGGCGATTTTGTAGGCAATTGGCAGGGTCGGCAACCATTAGTGGCGGCAGTAGTGGGCATTGGCACGGCGGCAGATGATGACCTCGTCGGGACTCCACAGAGATTATGGCTGCAGTGCCTCACCAGCCACTGACCTCACCGCACGCCACTGCTTTCGGGTGCTGCAGGATTTCAATATATGACGACGTAGTGTGTTACTAATGGTAACCTTTGTGACTGTGGTCCCAGCTCTTTTGAGGTCATTGACCAGGTCCCCCCGTGTAGTTCTTGGCTGATTCCTCACTGTTCTCAAGATCATTGATACCCCACGAGGTGAGATCTTGCATGGCGCCCCAGGTCGAGGAGGATTGTCAGTGAGCTTGTATTTCTTCCATTTTTTTAATAATTGCACCAACAGTTGATCTCTTCTCACCAAGCTGCTTGCCTATTGTCGAGTAGCTCATCCCAGCCTTGTGCAGCTCTACAATTTTGTCCCCGGTGTCCTTAGACGGCTCTCTGGTCTTGGCCATGGTAGAGAGGTAGCAGTCTGACTGTTTGAGGGTGTTGACAGGTGTCTTTTATACAGATAACCAGTTCAAACAGGTGCCATTAATACAGGTAACGAGTGGAGGATAGAAGAGCTTCTTAAAGAAGAAGTAACAGGTCTGTGAGAGCCAGAAATCTTGCTGCTTGGTAGGTGTCCAAATATTTATTTTCCACAAGAATATACAAGTAAATTTTTAAAAAATCATACAATGTGATTTCCTGTTTTTTTATTCAGATTCTGTCTCTCACAGTTGAAGTGTACCTATGATGGAAATTACAGACCTCTCTCATCTTTTTAAGTGGGTCAACTTGTACAATTGGTGGCTGTCCAAATACTTTTTTGCCCCACTGTATATATATATATATATATATATATATATATATATATATATATATATATATACATACACATACAAATGTCCTGACTCACTGACTCATCCATACCCAGCCCAAACCCCTTGACCTAGAGACATGAAATTGAGGGAGTACTGTATATTCCTTACATGGCTTAAGGGTTTTTTCGAAATTCGACTCCTAAAGGTGTAAAAAGGGGTAGAATGTTTACCCCACCTTTGCAATGTCCTGAATAACTGACTCATCAACACCCAGGCCAAACCCCTGGAACTAGAAACATGAAATTTGGGGAGCATATACCTTCCATGATGTAATCCCCTAGTAAGCAGGTTTTTTTGGAATTCGACTCCTAAGGGGTGAAAAGGGGTGAAATGTTTCCTCTCATCCGAGGTGATTGGGTGACAAAGCAACATGTCTCTAAAACTGTAGGACTGTAAGATCATTTTCTAGGATGGGTGGCGGCATTGCAGTCCAATATTCAAATACGGGAGCCACACCAGCTGCTTGTGATGTTTGGAAGCATTTGGGGTGGCAGTTAGTGTGGCTCCCCTTTGTTGCACCCCTATTTGAATATTGGACTCACTGTAGCCCTACCAACCTCTCGAGCCACCACTGCTACGGACTTAACACTTTCACTGGGTTTTTTTCTTTTTAGATACTTCACTTGATTTGTATTTGGATTTTTAATTTTCTCGAACATGGCAATGAGTTTTTGAATGATAAAGGGGAGATGTTGCATCACACCATTTTCTCCATCAAAGGAGATGGAGCCTGCCTGTTCTGGACACTCTCCTGTCTCATGTATGGCTAGGGAGGTGTGTGAGCTAATCATGAGGCATGTGGTGGACAACTGGGAGGACTTCTCCATCATGTCCCAAAACAATGAGGGGGACAACTACACCAGCTCCGCTGAGTACTTCTTTAACATGTCCCAACCATTTACTTATGGAGGTTTATGTGAACTGGTGGCTGCTGGGCAGCTGTTCAAATTTGTCTTTGAGGTTTACTGCAATGGTTAGCTTTTAGAGCGTGTGTAGAAGGTTTCCCTGTAAGGACTACCCAGGTGAAAACAGGCACATCAGCCATGCCATTAGTTTCCATTGGTTTTGGTTTAGAACCAATCCAATTGAGAATACGTCACACGTTTCCTCCAAGCAACATGAACGACCAGAGTGCATACCTGGTAGAAACAATATAAAAGCTGTTATTGCAAGAAAAAGTAGTTCTAACAAGTAGTTTGCAGCGGTTGAATACTTATGCAAACAGCACATTTCATTTCCTGTTTAATCTGCAGACAAATAATGTATTATGAGTTTGAAAATTGACTCTAAGATTTACTGGTTCACAATAAAATTGCTGTGTGGCACAATCTGTGAAAGTTTCATTTGAAATTCAGACAAATCTGTTGACTTTTGAGGGTGTTGATTACCTTTGCAAACCACCGTGTACAGTATATACACATAGGCAGGATCTGCATCATAATCCGAATATGTCAGAAGTAGCCTGAGGGTTTGTGTGAAAGGCCGGTAATATTAACATTGGCCACAAAGAGTGAATTGTTGGAGGAAAATCCTACAAGATAATACAGTATTATTAAAGAGCACTAAATGAGGAAAATAGCAGCTTTAACTGACATTTTCATTCCTATCACAGATGCCCATAAGAGAATTGGATTAAGCACTTAGGTCAGTATCCATTAAGCAGCAGTAATTACCGCAGTTAATTGATTCAGCCAGGGTTATCCAATTAGCCCCGATATGCAGCATTTATCATGGATTATACTTCGGGTGCCTGATGCACCTAGAGCATAATCCGTGATAAGCAGCCATTGGAGATGCTATAACACATGGGACTGGGAATTTGTCCTAGATACCATGTATTATCGCACAATTATGGCCCCTTTTTCGGCGCAAAAAAAGGCCTATAATTGGATAGCGCGATAATGACCATCTGCCAAAAATTGTACTTTCAGGCTATTTTTATTGCCTGAAAAAGGATTGCACTTCATTGAATACCCCCCTAAATATACTATGTATGATCTAAAACATCATCTAATAAACAATGTATGTAAATAAATTTAACTCCCAAATATCCTTATTTGTTCAGGAAACATTATATAGGTATCATTGTTTGCACTAACCAAGGAGCAATTGTGATCAGTTTGTCTAAAAGGAGTTATGAATCACAACCTTTTTATAAACAGATACTGACAAAGGGATGGGAGAAAGTAAATGGATGTTATCCATGCCCTGACAAAACAACAGTTACATTACAGCTGTCACAAATTAATATTTTAATATGAATTCTGCACTAATTATGCTGATTTATATAACAGCATAAATAAACATCCATCTCACTGCTATCTTTACAGTCATTCGTGTTCTCAGCCCCATCCAGTGGTCAGCCCAGTATTAGCTTAATTCGGAACTACTCAGGCTTCTGTAGTAGCTTCCTAGTGCATTCTAGGTAAGTCATTGGCAGTCTCCATTTTAGTTTCCATATTGTCTAGGCTAGATATGGACATATACTACTCCCCTCAGTATAGCATTGATGGTAAGGACTCTGACTCTAAATCTGTCACCAGTTCTGCTGACAGTCATGTATGGTGGACGACAACTGTGGACTGTACACCCTCATTCTAAACATAATGAGAGGTGCTATAATGCTGAGACTTGTAGTTCCACACTGAAGAAAAAAATTGTAGATGCCCACTCTAGAATACTAAGAATTGCTAATCAGAATAATTGTAATAAACTCTGCAATCTAACACAGAGGAAAAATATGGGTCTATGAACCAACAAACAGGTGACTTCATCTGGTGGGTCCCTAACACTTACTAACGTAACACGATGTGATGTCGTCAGCAACAAGCGATTGGAGGGAGTGGGGGCCATGCTGCATTAGGCATCATGGCCCTCACTGGCGATGTCGCCTGTCGGATCTGCATGCAGTCAGATGGAGGATGTTGCTGATGACGCACGGGAGTGCGCATCATCAGTGACATAGTGCATACACATTGGATGATATTGTGAATGATGTGTCTGAATCAGGCACATTGTACATGATATCGCCTAGTGTGTACACACCTTAAGGTTCAAGTCCAGAGCATTAGACCCCTCAATTCAGCACAGACCAACCGCAGATTAAAGTGTTAGTAAGTTTAAGTAAAGAGCATAAGCTATGTGTTAAGAGTGTTACATGGGTGAGAGGTAATAATGAGAATGTTAATAACTAATAAGCGTTACATAGGTAGTAAAATAATTAGGTGATAAAAAAGTGATGAATTAAGTATTACAATATGATGCCCCAAAGCAGCCAGGCCATGCCAACACAGGGGAGTGCGCACCCCAAACTCATCCCTAAAACTGGCAAATTGTATCAATTTATCCAGGACTTTCCATCATAGTGCCTTTCCCAATATGTAGATTGTAAATGCCAGAGATCCATGCTAATTGAATATGCCCTTTGGTAGGAGAGTCGGCAATCCAAGCTGAAGGAGTCTCCACCTTCAAGTCTATACATGTGCACAATGTAGAATATATGGGGGGGGAGACCATGGACTGCACACCCAAATTCCAAACATAATGAGAGATGCAATCATGCTGAGACTTGTAGCTCAGTACAAGTCAGTCATGTATTACTTTACACTAATGCTGATTCTCTGCATGTGTTCAGACATGTCTGTTTGTATAACATGATTTCATATGTACTCCAGCATACAGTGTCGGACTGGGGCATGTAGGGCCCACCGGGGGAATACAGTTGTAGGGGCCCATGTTTAGGGGTGTGGCAAGTCTCCAGAGGGGGTGTGCCCAGCCACCACATTGGTTTGCCTAACCATTTTGCAAGTGTTGGTCCCCTGGATAAATATATACAGTAAATACTGTAGTGCATGCAAGATAACGTACTAGATTAGTAACAGCACAGTCTGGAACCTGATCCCTAGAGGATAATAATAATAATAATAATAATAATTTTATTTATATAGCGCTCTTTCTCCACACAGGACTCAAGGCGCTGGGGTGGGCCCCCAGGCAGTAGGGCCCACCGGTGGTTTCCCCTGTACCTCTGTGGGCCAGTCCAACCCTGCCAGCATACTCTTGCAAATGTCATTTCTTGATGTTTGTGTAATTACTGTAGTTTATGTTATGTGTTATGTTTGAATTGCATGATATTTGTGCATATTGTAATTGCATTCTTTCATTTGACTCAACAAAAACCTGCACATTGTCAGTGCAGTCATCTGCATATGGTAATGTAGCAGGCCCAGCACAGTCAAGCAGCTTCATAAGAGTTTAAAGAACTTGACTTCAGTCATAACCCTTTCACACCGCACAAATAACCCGGTATCGACCCTGTATATTGCCGTGTCAACACGGGCTGCTGTGCGGTGTGAAAGGGCGCATGGCGAATTGCTGGGTTGCCTGACCTGGTAATTCAACCCGGGAATAAAGCAGTGTTATTCCTGGGTTGAATACCAGGTCAGTGGCAGTCGATGCGTCCTGGGACCCGTTCACTACATAGGGAGAGGATGATTTCATATCCCAGCGCTGCCTCCGCCCCAGATGTCGGCCCTGCCCCCCCGCTGCTATGGCAACCCGACCTGGCATATTGCTGGGTCAGGTAGCCAGTTGTTAGGGTCAAATGTCGGGTCCCACTCGATAAGGACCCATTTCCAATTACCGGGTGGGGCCCGGCATTTGCGATGTGAAAGGGGCAATAGTGACCTACTACACTGTCAGCACAGTTACCTGCATATGATAATACAGGAGTCTCTATACAGCCAAGCATCTACACCCCATCCCCATGTCACAGAAAAAATGTTTATACAAAACAAGGTCTAAAATCTGTGACCCCCTCAAAAACCTCATCTGTCAGTAACGCAGCTATCATTGCATGTTGAAGCTGCAAAAGTATGAACTAACTTTGCTGGGCAAGTAATGCAGTTGAGAATAGAGAAATCATGTTTGGCTGCAGAGAAATCATGTCTGGAGCAGAAAAGATATTGAGTAAACCCTGCATAGAAGCAATTATGGAGAAGCTGGCTGCAGAGAAGGAAGCAACAGCTGCTATAGCTGAAGCAGAGTTCTTGGAAACTGCAGAACACCCTGATATAAAAAGAATCAATGTACTTTATACAGAGCTTGGATCCCAGGATTCACACATTGTGCAGCACCACTACATGTCAGCAACAAACCTCAAGAGAAGCAAGCAAGCAAGAGAACGCTACACACTGTGAACCCACCCTGGGACAACTCTCCAAGACAAGTGTGTGGAACTGCAACAAAGGCACAGCCTCCTGCATACAACAGTCATATGATACAGACTGGCTAAAACCAAGAAATCCTAGCAGGTATGACCACACACTACTTACCCACCATGTTAGTGCACCAAGAGCCAGCCAGAATAAATTAGGCTTTGCTAAGTTTCTGGCTTAATGAGAGCTAGTAGCAAAAGGACTTTCAAAGTTCAATGATCACCCTGAGAGTTTCAGAGCCTGGCAATCCTCTTACCAAAAGGATTAGAGTGATCACTATAAACCACTATGAGAATAGCCTTAAAATGATCTGAGATACACTTAATGAATGCTAAGCGTCACGTCCTGGGTCCCTGTGAACACAGCTGATGGTTGCAAGAAGGGTTACTGGGTTGGGATGCCGCAATACTCAAGGAGGGCGAACATAGGATCTCCTCATGCAGCGCTAATACCGGATATCGCTGAGACCTGACTAGGGGTGTAGAGTCTCTACCCACCAGAAGGTATTCACCAGTGATCCCCTCCAATGGGGATTTTAGTGTTGCGGCTCCCAACGGGCAGGTTGCGGCCCCCTGGACAGGGACCCAGTAATAGCTGAGGAGTTAGAGGATAGATAGCTAGAGGTAGTCCGTGAGATATGAATTAGTCTCTGAAGGAACAGTCAGAAATCAGATGCTAGGCACTGATTGCTCGGAGGACCCGAGAACCAGGAGAAACAACAAATGACAATATATAGAAGGACTGATGATACTTGAAGCACTGGAGAACTGGAATTTACTTGAAGAAGCAATCAATGGTAACCGATGGCACAAGGTACTTTAGACACTGAAGAATTATAAGATACCAGAAGACGCAATCAATGGTGACCAATAGCACTCAGTACTTGAAGAAGCAATCAATGGTGACCGATTGTACACAATATTTGAGACACTGGAGAATTAAAAGATACTTGAAGAAGCAATTGATAGTGACTGATGGCACTCGGTACTTGAGACACTGAAGAACTAGAAGATATTCGAAGACGCAATCAATGATAATCAATAGCACTTGGTACTTGAAGAAGCAATTGATAGCAATTGGAGAACACATAGAGCTATCCAATGGTAATCGGCACTGGAGAACACGTAGAGCTATCTGATGGTAATCGGCACTGGAAAACACGTAGAGCTATCCGATGGTAATCGGCACTGGAGAAGACATAGAGCTATCCGATGGTGTACTGGAGATTACTGATAACACACAGCATCAGGAAGCACTTGGAGAAGTTTGATGTTGAATAACTCTGGGAAACACGTGGAGACTGGAGCCTGGAGCTGCACCACACAGCAGCATGCACTGAAGAAGGAAGTTGTTCAGGCCACTTCCTGTTCTCGGAGACCAGCTTTATACCCATAGGTAGGCTGCCATTAAAGGAAGGAGTAAGCTCAGGCTTACCAGCACTCCTATTGGTAAACAATCTGGTCAGCTGACCAGGTAACATGGCTACTGGAAACAATGCACAGAGAGAACTTGATGCTGTATAAAGGAACTTGCCAATTACTCACAGAGAGGAATTCCTACACAGGTGGTTTAATCAGGAGTGAGCAACACAAGCACATGCTGTAGCTTGGAAGCTAAACTCAGCACGGAGAGAAAGTCTGGGAGAAATCCTGAAACCCCTGCAGATCAGGAGGTAAACTACAAGGAAGACTTATGCATTAAATAGTCCAGGATCCTGACACCAAGGCTCACCAGAGATAATAGAAAGTGCACTTTTCAAAATAATGGATAATTGCCCTACCTAACAAGGGTGTCACAAATTTAGAGAATTAAGTGACTTACTAATGCAAATTCAAGTAGCCAAGTGTGAGGGAGACATACTTTGACACGGCCAGAGGCATAAAACCCTGTAATGCAAAAGCCACCTTACAATCTGCAGGAACTGTGACTTCAAGTACAAACAGTGGAACATTTTCCCAATTCTCTGCTTTCATTGATCTTGTATACCAGCAAGCTAAGGAATTATTCTGGTTTTGCCTTTACCCTGGCAGGTGCTATTCCTACGCTACCTAACCCCAACAAAATGTTACCCACAGTATACAAGACGAATGTGCATCATCCATATTTCTTCCACAGGCATGCTATCTCTATCCGCAAGGATAGAGATAATCACATCCTCTACTGAAATGCAGATCTTTCAGAGAGAAGTCCCTGGAGAACCACAAAGCCTTCTTAAGAGAAAATGGTATATGCTAAAAGTGCTGTTCTCACTACTTCAAGGACTGTAAGGTTAGTGCTACTTGCACAGAATATCACAGCATAGATCACAAAACAGCTCTACACCTTGGGTCTCCCTAACAGACTTTCTCTATCGTCCTAAGTGGATGCTGGGGTTCCTGAAAGGACCATGGGGAATAGCGGCTCCGCAGGAGACAGGGCACAAAAAAGTAAAGCTTTACTAGGTCAGGTGGTGTGCACTGGCTCCTCCCCCTATGACCCTCCTCCAGACTCCAGTTAGATTTTGTGCCCGAACGAGAAGGGTGCAATCTAGGTGGCTCTCCTAAAGAGCTGCTTAGAGAAAGTTTAGTTTAGGTTTTTTTTCTTTACAGTGAGTCCTGCTGGCAACAGGATCACTGCAACGTGGGACTTAGGGGGAAAGTAGTAAACTCACCTGCATGCAGAGTGGATTTGCTGCTTGGCTACTGGACACCATTAGCTCCAGAGGGATCGAACACAGGCCCAGCCGTGGAGTCCGGTCCCGGAGCCGCGCCGCCGACCCCCTTGCAGATGCTGAAGCGTGAAGAGGTCCGGAAACCGGCGGCTGAAGACTCCTCAGTCTTCATAAGGTAGCGCACAGCACTGCAGCTGTGCGCCATTTTCCTCTCAGCACACTTCACTGGGCAGTCACTGAGGGTGCAGAGCGCTGGGGGGGGGCGCTCTGAGAGGCAAATATAAACCTTATACAAGGCTAAAAATACCTCACATATAGCCCATAGGGGCTATATGGAGATATTTAACCCCTGCCTGACTGGAAAAATAGCGGGAGAAGAACCCGCCGAAAAAGGGGCGGGGCCTATCTCCTCAGCACACGGCGCCATTTTCTGTCACAGCTCCGCTGGTCAGAACGGCTCCCAGGTCTCTCCCCTGCACTGCACTACAGAAACAGGGTAAAACAGAGAGGGGGGGCACATTAATGGCTATATATATATATATTAAAGCAGCTATAAGGGAGCACTTAATATAAGGATATCCCTTGTATATATAGCGCTTTGTGGTGTGTGCTGGCAGACTCTCCCTCTGTCTCCCCAAAAGGGCTAGTGGGTCCTGTCTTCATTAGAGCATTCCCTGTGAGTTTGCGGTGTGTGTCGGTACGTGGTGTCGACATGTATGAGGACGATATTGGTGTGGAGGCGGAGCAATTGCCAAATATGCAGATGTCACCCCCCAGGGGGTCGACACCAGAATGGATGCCTTTATTTGTGGAATTACGTGATGGTTTATCTTCCCTTAAACAGTCAGTTGAGGACATGAGGCGGCCGGACAATCAATTAATGCCTGTCCAGGCGCCTCAAACACCGTCAGGGGCTGTAAAACGCCCTTTGCCTCAGTCGGTCGACACAGACCCAGACACGGGCACTGATTCCAGTGACGACGGTAGAAATTCAAACGTATTTTCCAGTAGGGCCACACGTTATATGATTTTGGCAATGAAGGAGACGTTACATTTAGCTGATACTACAGATACCGTAAAACAGGGTATTATGTATGGTGTGAAAAAACTACAAACAGTTTTTCCTGAATCAGAAGAATTAAATGACGTGTGTGATGAAGCGTGGGTTGCTCCTGATAAAAAGTTGATAATTTCAAAAAAGTTATTGGCATTATACCCTTTCCCGCCAGAGGTTAGGGCGCGCTGGGAAACACCCCCTAAGGTGGACAAGGCGCTCACACGCTTATCCAAACAAGTGGCGTTACCCTCTCCTGAGACGGCCGCACTTAAGGATCCATCAGATAGAAAGATGGAAGTTATTCAAAAGAATATATACACACATGCAGGTGTTATACTACGACCAGCTATAGCAACTGCCTGGATGTGCAGTGCTGGAGTAGTTTGGTCAGAATCCCTGATTGAAAATATTGATACCCTAGATAGGGACAATGTTTTACTGTCGTTAGAACAAATAAAGGATGCATTTATCTATATGCGTGATGCACAGAGGGATATTTGCACACTGGCATCTCGGGTGAGTGCTATGTCCATTTCAGCCAGAAGAGCCTTATGGACACGACAGTGGACAGGCGATGCGGATTCAAAACGTCACATGGAGGTTTTGCCGTATAAAGGGGAGGAGTTATTTGGAGTTGGTCTATCAGACTTGGTGGCCACGGCTACTGCCGGGAAATCCACTTTTTTACCTCAAGTCACTCCCCAACAGAGAAAGGCACCGACCTTTCAACCGCAGCCTTTTCGCTCCTACAAAAATAAGAGAGCAAAGGGCTTGTCGTACCTGCCACGAGGCAGAGGAAGAGGGAAGAGACACCAACAGGCAGCTCCTTCCCAGGAACAGAAGCCCTCCCCGGCTCCTGCAAAAACCTCAGCATGACGCTGGGGCCTCTCAAGCGGACTCGGGGACAGTGGGGGGCCGTCTCAAAAATTACAGCGCGCAGTGGGCTCACTCGCAGGTAGACCCCTGGATCCTGCAGATAATATCTCAGGGGTACAGGTTGGAATTAGAGACGGATCCTCCTCATCGTTTCCTGAAGTCTGCCTTACCAACCGTCTCTTCCGAAAGGGAGAGGGTGTTGGAAGCCATTCACAAGCTGTACGCTCAGCAGGTGATAGTCAAAGTACCCCTATTACAACAAGGAAAGGGGTATTATTCCACTCTATTTGTGGTACCGAAGCCGGATGGCTCGGTAAGGCCTATTCTAAATCTGAAGTCCTTGAACCTCTACATAAAAAAGTTCAAGTTCAAGATGGAGTCACTCAGAGCAGTGATAGCGAACCTGGAAGAAGGGGACTTTATGGTATCCTTGGACATCAAGGATGCGTATCTGCACGTTCCGATTTACCCCGCACACCAGGGGTACCTCAGGTTCATTGTTCAAAACTGTCACTATCAGTTTCAGACGCTGCCGTTCGGATTGTCCACGGCGCCTCGGGTCTTTACCAAGGTAATGGCCGAGATGATGATTCTTCTTCGAAGAAAAGGCGTATTAGTTATCCCATACTTGGACGATCTCCTAATAAGGGCAAGGTCCAGAGAACAGCTGGAGACAGCTTTAGCACTATCTCAAGAGGTGCTAAGACAACACGGGTGGATTCTGAATATTCCAAAATCCCATTTAATCCCGACAACTCGTCTGCTGTTCCTAGGAATGATTCTGGACACGGTTCAGAAAAAGGTTTTCCTTCCAGAGGGAAAAGCCAAGGAGTTATCCGATCTGGTCAGGAACCTCCTAAAACCAGGAAAAGTGTCAGTACATCAATGCACAAGAGTCCTGGGAAAAATGGTGACTTCTTACGAAGCAATTCCATTCGGCAGATTCCATGCAAGAATATTCCAAAGGGATCTGTTGGACAAATGGTCAGGGTCGCATCTGCAGATGCACCTGCGAATAACCCTGTCACCAAAGACAAGGGTGTCACTTCTGTGGTGGTTGCAGAAGGCTCACCTATTAGAAGGCCGCAGATTCGGCATTCAGGATTGGATCCTGGTGACCACGGACGCCAGCCTGAGAGGCTGGGGAGCAGTCACACAAGGAAGAAACTTCCAGGGAGTATGGACGAGTCTGGAAAAGTCTCTTCACATAAACATTCTGGAACTAAGAGCAATCTACAATGCTCTAAGCCAGGCGGAACTTCTCCTGCAAGGAAAGCCGGTGTTGATTCAGTCGGACAACATCACGGCGGTCGCCCATGTAAACAGGCAGGGCGGCACAAGAAGCAGGAGTGCAATGGCAGAAGCTGCCAAGATTCTTCGCTGGGCGGAGAATCACGTGATAGCACTGTCAGCAGTGTTCATCCCGGGCGTGGACAACTGGGAAGCAGACTTCCTCAGCAGACACGATCTTCATCCGGGAGAGTGGGGTCTACATCCAGAAGTCTTCAACATGTTAATAGACCGTTGGGAAAGACCAATTGTAGACATGATGGCGTCTCGCCTCCACAAGAAACTGGACAAATATTGCGCCAGGTCAAGAGATCCACAGGCAATAGCTGTGGACGCACTGGTAACTCCTTGGGTGTACCAGTCAGTGTATGTGTTTCCTCCTCTGCCGCTCATACCAAAGGTATTGAAGATCATACGGCAAAGAAGAGTAAGAACAATACTAGTGGTTCCGGATTGGCCGAGAAGGACTTGGTATCCGGAACTTCAAGAGATGCTCACGGACGAACCGTGGCCTCTACCTCTGAGAAGGGACCTGCTACAGCAGGGTCCCTGTCTTTTTCAAGACTTACCGCGGCTGCGTTTGACGGCATGGCGGTTGAACGCCAGATCCTAAAAGGGAAAGGCATTCCAGAAGAAGTCATTCCTACCTTGATTAAGGCACGGAAGGAAGTCACCGTGAAACATTATCACCGCATTTGGCGAAAATATGTAGCGTGGTGCGAGGATCGGAGGGTTCCGACGGAGGAATTCCAACTGGGTCGTTTCCTACATTTCCTGCAATCAGGATTATCTATGGGTCTCAAATTGGGATCCATTAAGGTTCAAATTTCGGCCCTGTCAATATTCTTCCAAAAAGAATTGGCCTCTGTCCCTGAGGTCCAGACTTTTGTCAAGGGAGTACTGCATATACAGCCTCCTGTGGGGCCTCCGGTGGCACCGTGGGATCTAAATGTAGTTTTAGATTTCCTCAAATCCCATTGGTTTGAACCATTGAAAAAGGTGGATTTGAAATATCTCACATTGAAAGTGACTATGTTACTAGCCCTGGCCTCTGCCAGGAGAGTATCTGAATTGGCGGCTTTATCTTATAAAAGTCCTTATCTAATCTTCCATTCGGATAGGGCAGAACTGCGGACTCGTCCGCATTTTCTCCCTAAAGTGGTATCAGCATTTCATCTGAACCAACCTATTGTGGTGCCTGCGGCCACTAGCGACTTGGAGGACTCCAAGTTGTTGGACGTTGTCAGAGCCTTAAAAATATACATTGCAAGGACGGCTGGAGTCAGAAAATCTGACTCGCTGTTTATATTGTATGCACCCAACAAGTTGGGCGCACCTGCTTCTAAGCAGTCGATTGCTCGTTGGATTTGTAACACAATTCAACTTGCACATTCTGTGGCAGGCCTGCCACAGCCTAAAACTGTAAAAGCCCACTCCACAAGGAAGGTGGGCTCATCTTGGGCGGCTGCCCGAGGGGTCTCGGCATTACAACTCTGCCGAGCAGCTACGTGGTCGGGGGAGAACACGTTTGTAAAATTTTACAAATTTGATACCCTGGCAAAGGAGGACCTGGAGTTCTCTCATTCGGTGCTGCAGAGTCATCCGCACTCTCCCGCCCGTTTGGGAGCTTTGGTATAATCCCCATGGTCCTTTCAGGAACCCCAGCATCCACTTAGGACGATAGAGAAAATAAGAATTTACTTACCGATAATTCTATTTCTCGGAGTCCGTAGTGGATGCTGGGCGCCCATCCCAAGTGCGGATTATCTGCAATACTTGTACATAGTTATTGTTAACTAATTCGGGTTATTGTTAAGGAGCCATCTTTAAGAGGCCCTTTCTGTTGTCATACTGTTAACTGGGTTTAGATCACAAGTTGTACGGTGTGATTGGTGTGGCTGGTATGAGTCTTACCCGGGATTCAAAATGCCTCCCTTATTGTGTATGCTCGTCCGGGCACAGTACCTAACTGGAGTCTGGAGGAGGGTCATAGGGGGAGGAGCCAGTGCACACCACCTGACCTAGTAAAGCTTTACTTTTTTGTGCCCTGTCTCCTGCGGAGCCGCTATTCCCCATGGTCCTTTCAGGAACCCCAGCATCCACTACGGACTCCGAGAAATAGAATTATCGGTAAGTAAATTCTTATTTTACAACACAGTCATGGTGGCACTGAGAATGGCAGGGAGCACAGTGTACAGGAAAGAAACACTACTGCGGTCATACCAGAGATCACTTCATAATGTACCGAAGTGTGCAGAGAAGCCATAAGTGGCAGATCTTGCTCCAAAATCTGTTTATCAGAGTCTACCCAAAGGTCAGCAAGATAAAGCTGTCAAACGTTATGCAATTCTACATGATCAAAATAACAAGTCTCAACCAGCTCAACCTTGTTTGAGCTCTTTTATATCAAAGGCCCCAGCATGCCTTATTCCTTAAAGACTTGTGCTGGGAGTTTTGAGACAACAGGAAGGAGAGCTACTTACTGTATATCAAGTTGTGTCTATAGTTTGAAAGATATGCCTTGCCTTACCAATTATCACTGAATGCAACACCAGACGAAGATATTCATAATGTACATTTGAAACGTATAGCCCACCTGTAACCAGAACTGGACCCATAATTCTGTTTATCGGGAGAGATATCCTACTAGTCCATAAAGCCAGAAGTCAGTTTAATGGTCCACACAATGCACCTTGGCCCAAATGTATTAAGCCTTAACAATAGATAAAGGGGGTCATTCCGAGTTGATCGTATCTGTGCTAAATTTAGCACAGCTACGATCATGTTCCCAGACATGCGGGGGGACACCCAGCACAGGGCTAGTCCGCCCTGCATGTCTGTCCGCCCCCCCCAGCACAATTACAAAAGCATTGCACAGCGGCGATGCTTTTGTACTTGTGGAATAACTCCCGGCCAGCGCAGCTCCTGCGGCTAGCCGGGAGTTGATCGTCGCTGCCCCTGGTCGCAGCGGCTGCGTGTGACGTCATGCAGCTGCTGTGGCCCGCCCCCCACATGGTCCGGACCGCGTGCCCATAACGGCGGCCAAATGCCACCCCCTCCCACCCAGCGACCGCCTCTGCCTGTCAATCAGGCAGAGGCGATCGCTAGGGAATGATGGCCCTGATCGCTGCACTGTGATAAACTGCAGCGAGCGATCGGGTCGGAATGACCCCCAAAGTGGAGATGGATAAAGAGTTATAAATGACCAGCCAATCAGTTTCCTAACTGCTATGTCACAGGCTGTGTTGGAAAAATTACCCTTAGGTGCTGGTTGGCTGGTCATTTATCATTTTTTATCTGTCTCCACGTTATCTCTTCTTAAGGCTTAATACATTTGGGCCTTTATGCTCAAGGTAGGTCATAGTAGGGGAAGTATGTCTTGGAGATGTGCCCAAAGCAGCTTTTGTCCTCAGCATGCTTACCTGTATTTTACAAAATGGACACCCTACTCTTTTCCAGCCATGTCACAATCATTTCCTCATAATGAAATTGCAGCACTGTACTGTCATAGACACTCCTAGTGACAACCTAATTTGTGACAACTACCAATATCAATTGGGATACATAGGGGATTATGCAATTGCGGTCGAATTCTGGCTAGAATTCGACCGTTTTTAAATTCGACACAATTCGACAGTCAGACACCCTCCCGCCGGGACCCGAATTCGACATATTCAATAAAAAACGGATTCGACAGTCCCGCTGTCGAAAAACGGACCAATTGACGATAGTGTGCGTCCTGGATTCGACTTTATGGACGTCACAAAACTGAGTAAAAAAACGTGAAAAAAAATGCGTGGGGTCCCCCCTCCTAAGCATAACCAGCCTCGGGCTCTTTGAGCCGGTCCTGGTTGTAAAAATACGGGGGGAAACATGACAGGGGATCCCCCGTATTTTCACAACCAGCACCGGGCTCTGCGTCCGGTCCTGGTGCCAAAACTATGGGTGACAAAAAACGTAGGGGTCCCCCGTATTTTTAACACCAGCACCGGGCTCCACTAGTCAGAGAGATAATGCCACAGCCGGGGGGCCACTTTTATATCGGTCCCTGCGGCCATGGCATTAAATCACTAATTAGTTACCCCTGGCCGGGGTACCCTGGAGGAGTGGGGACCCCTTAAATCAAGGGGTCCCCCCCTCCAGCCACGCAAGGGCCAGGGGTGAAGCCCGAGGCTGACCCCCCCCCCCATCCAAGGGCTGCGGATGGGGGGCTGATAGCCAAGTCACAAAAATAAAGAGTATTGTTTTTTGTAGCAGAACTACAAGTCACAGCAAGCCTCCCTCGCAAGCTGGTACTTGGAGAAGCACAAGTACCAGCATGCAGGGGAATAACGGGCCCGCTGGTACCTGTAGTTCTACTGCAAAAATAATACCCAAATAAAAACAGTACACGCACACCGTGAAAGTAAAACTTTATTACATACATGCATGCCGACACACACATACCTATGTTCACATGCCGACTCTGTCCACTTCTCCAAGTAGAATCCACGGGGTACCTGAAAATACAATTATACTCACCATAATCCAGTGTAGATCTCTCCTCTTCTTTTTTGTAATCCACGTACTTGGCAAAAAAACAAACCGGAAAATCCGATCCACGCACTGAAAGGGGTCCCATGTTTACACATGGGACTCCTTTCCCCGACTGCTGAGACCCCCCGTGACTCCTGTCACAGAGGGTCCCTTGAGCCAATCAGGGAGCGCCACGTCGTGGCGCTCCCTGACCACTCTTGGGGGTAAGGTAGATAGGCCAGTGGCCCATACCGGGAAAGGCATAGGAGGTGAGTAGGCTGTGCGGCGCTCACCCCCTGCATCCGGCGGTAGGTATTTACAAGGACAGCACCGTGTTATGTGGTATTCCGATGTGTGTTGTTACCGTGCAGGGCAAGTTACTGTTATGAAGTTTGTGCCTAGTTTGGTTGCACCACACTCACAGAGTTAGTTTGAGGGCTCTGCAGTTGTAGTTAGGATAAGGTGTGACACTAGGTCTAGTTAGGCCCTGCACGGCGGTTTTCTTTCTCTTGCCTCCTTACAGGGACCTGTACTGGAGAAGATCGGAGTACCGGAGTGTGAGACGGTGAGTAACCACAGTCTGAGTGTTTGGTTGTGTCCTTTCTATCTCCCTTCCTTCAGGGCAACGGTGAGCCTTGCACGGCTGTGCAAGGCGGAATTTCCACCTGGTGCGAAAGTGCCGATAGGTGAAATTCGGGCTCTGAGGCGGACGCCGGTGATGACCCCCACCTAGCCCGAAGGCGCATTTTCCTCAGCCACATAGGTGTTGTGATCCACGGTTTGGGGAGACGATATTCAACGGACTTCTTCCTCTTAGGTTTTCGTGCCCGGGTCGTCCAGAAGGGCTTCCAGGACTCTCGA
This sequence comes from Pseudophryne corroboree, assembly GCF_028390025.1. Classification (NCBI taxonomy): domain Eukaryota; kingdom Metazoa; phylum Chordata; class Amphibia; order Anura; family Myobatrachidae; genus Pseudophryne; species Pseudophryne corroboree. Next base: position 424,177,705 of record NC_086448.1, read on the forward strand.
GTGTTTCAGCACCTGCGAGTGAGAGCGTCCGGCGTCCGGTAAGTGGTACAGCTGCACGGCAGCAGACCCTATACGCCCTGACATTGCACTCTTACATTGTGGCCATTTTTGTTATCTGTGCGGCTACATGTGACAAAAAATAGGAATTTAATTACCTACCAGTAAATCCTTTTCTCGTAGTCCGTAGAGGATGCTGGGGTTCACATTAGTACCATGGGGTATAGATGGGTCCCTTGAGAGCCATGGGCACTTCAAGAGTTTAATATTGTGGGCTGGCTCCTCCCTCTGTGCCCCTCTTACCAGACTCAGTCTAGAAACTGTGCCCGAGGAGACCGACATACTTTGAGAGAAGGAAATACACAGATAGTGGTGAGATTCACACCAGCTCACACATAACAGAAAACTAAGCTAACCAGCTTGAAATAATTCAGCAACGGCTGAATAACAGTACTTAACCAAGTAACAACGCAGTACTTAACTAAGTAACAAATGAGGAAAACGAAGCGCTGGGTGGGCACTCAGCATCCTCTACGGACTACGAGAAAAGGATTTACCGGTAGGTAATTAAAATCCTATTTCCTCTTACGTCCTATTGATTTTAATGTACCAAAGCTCCCAGTACGGGAGGGAGAGCGCGGAGGCTCCTGCAGAACTGATTGACCAAACTTTAGGTCCTCAGAGGCAAAAGTATCGAACTTGTAGAACTTAGCAAACGTGTTCGACTCTGACCAAGTAGTCGCTCGGCAAAGTTGTAAAGCCGAGACACCCCGGGCAGCCGCCCAGGAAGAACCCACTTTACGAGTTGAGTGGGCCTTAACAGATCTTGGACATGGCAAGCCTGCTGTAGAATAAGCATGCTGGATAGTAAAACTGATCCAACGTGAAATCGTCTGCTTAGAAGCAGGACACCCAACCTTGTTGGGATCATAAAGGACAAACAGAATTTCCGACTTTCTGTGACGAGAAGTTCTCTTCACATAAATCTTCAAAGCCCTTACAACATCCAAGGAGTTTGAAGCAATTGAGGAGTCAGTAGCCACTGGCACCACAATAGGTTGGTTGGTTGATATGAAAAGCAGACACAACCTTCTGAAGAAATTGCTGACACGTCCTGAGCTAAGCTCTATCTTCATGGAGAATCAAGTAGGGGCTCTCGCAGGACAATGCTCCCAATTCCAACACACGTCTAGCAAATGCCAATGCCAATAGTGTGACTGCCTTCCAAGTAAGAAACTTGACATCAACCTCCTGTAAAGGTTCAAACCAATCCGACTGCAGGAACGGCAGCACCACATTAAGATTCCAAGGTGCCATAGGAGACACAAAAGGAGGCAGGATGTGCAGAACCTCTTTCAAGAAAGTCTGAACCTCAGGGAGGACAGCCAATTTTTTCTGGAAGAAAATGGACAAGGCCGAAATCTGGACTTTTATGGAGCCCAAACGCAGGCCCACATCCACACCTGCCTGCAGAAAGAGGAGAAACCACCCCAGTTGAAACTCAACCACATGAAACTTCTTGGATTCACACCAAGACACGTACTTTTTCCAAAGTCGATGGTAGTGTTTAGACGTTACTCCTTTCCTAGCCTGTATTAGTGTAGGAATAACTTTATTCAGAAGGCCCTTCTGAGCTGAGATCTGGCGTTCATCCTCCATGCCGTCAAATGTAGCCATGGTAAGTCTTGATAAGCGAACAGCCCCTGTTGCAGAAGGTCCTCTCGAAGAGAAAGAGGCCTCGGATCTTCCAGCAGTAACTCCAGAAGATCCGCGTACTAAGCCCTTCTTGGCCAGTCCAGAGCAATGAGGATCACCTGAACTCTTGTTCTTTTTATTAGTTTGAGAATCCTTGGGATGAGAGAAAGTGGAGGAAACACATACACTGACTTGAACACCCACGGAGTTACCAGGGCATCCACCACAACTGCTTGTGGGTCCCTCAACCTGGAACAGTACCTCCGAAGCTTCTTGTTGAGGCGGGAGGCCATCATGTCTATTTGAGGTATGCCCCAAAGACTTGTCACCTCTGCGAACACCTCTAGGTGGAGGCCCCACTCTCCTGGATGGAGATCGTGTCTGCTGAGGAAGTCCGCTTCCCAGTTGTCCACTCCCGGAATGAAGATTGCTGACAGCGCAGGGCGTGCTTGATTCTTGTTACCTCTGACATTGCAGCTCTGCTCTTCGTACCGCCTTGTTGGTTTATGTAGGTCACTGTCGTTGCATTGTCCAACTGAACCTGAATGGGCTGATCTTTCAGAATATGTGCCACTTGTAGAAGATCGTTGTACACGGCCCTTAGTTCCAGAATGTTTATCGGAAGGATGGATTCCAGATTTGACCACCTTCCTTGGAAGTTTTCCCCTTGGGTGACTGCTCCCCAACCTCTGAGACTTGCATCCATGGCTAGAAGGATCCAATTCTGAATCCCGAACCTGCGGCCCTCTAGTAGGTGAGAAGTTTGCAGCCACCAGAGAAGTGAGATTCTGGCTTTCAGTGACAGATGTATCCTCTGGTGCATGTGAAGATGAGATCCCGAGGAGATCCAGTTGGAAAGATTGTGCATGAAATCTTCTGTACTGTAGAGCCTCGTAGGAGGCAACCATCTTCCCCAGAAGGCGAATGCACTGATGATCCGACACCCGGGCAGGCTTCAGGACATGCCAGACCATTGTTTGTATCACCAACGCTTTCTCCCCTGGCAGAAACACCCTCTGTACTTCTGTGTCGAGGATTATTCCCAGGAAGGACAGTCTCCTTGTCGGCTACAGATGCGACTTTGGAAGATTCAGGATCCATCCATGATCCTGGAGTAGTTGGGTTGAGAGAGTTGGGTCTGCAACAGCTTCTCCCTGGAAGACGCTTTTATCAACAGATTGTCCAAATATGGAATTATGTTCACACCCAGCTTGCGGAGGAGTAGCATCATCTCCGCCATGACCTTGGTGAACACCCTCGGTGCCATGGAGAGGCCAAACGGCAGTGCCTGGAACTGGTAGTGACAGTTCAGCAGCGCAAATTTTAGATAAGTCTGATGAGGCAGCCAGATCCTTGATATCCAGGGATACCAGAAATTCCCCCTCCTCCAGACCTGAGATCACCGCTCTCAGAGACTCCATCTTGAATTTGAATTCCCTCAAATAAGGGTTCAATGACTTTAGGTTCAATATTGGCCTGACCGAACTATCCGGTTTCGATACCACAAACAGGTTTGAGTAATAACCATTGTTTGCTAGGTGCGGTGGAACTGGAACAATAACATTTGACTTTAACAATTTTTGAATGGCCTCCTGTAGGATAGCACTTTCTGTCAGCAAAGCTGGCAAGCCTGATTTGAAGAATCTGAGAGGTGGGAGCTCTTGAATCTCCTGTCTGTACCCCTGGGTAACAATATCTTGTACCCAGGGGTCTATGCCTGATGATACACAGACATGATGAAATTTCTTTTTTTTTTTAAATTGTTTTATTGATTTTTGTAAGTATACTAACAAGTAAACCATAATTAGAATTGGGGAGTATATAAGAGATACAAGGGGAAGGGGTTGTGACAAGGCATATCAACATCAAGGTTCAGAGTAACCCTTCCAACTAGTCATCATAATTAACATTATGAGTATATTAAAACAAAAATAGGTTGAAACGAAGAAGAGAAAAAGGGGGGTGAGGGTGGGGAGAGACAATAGAAGGGAGATGTCGGCCAGCCAAGGTTGTCTGTAATATCAATCTAGAGTATATGAAATTAATGGGCTAAATGGTCGTCAATGGAGGTTCTGCGTGAAAGTGTAATGTCCAAGGCGTCCATGTTTTAATAAAATTGTCTGGTGAATCATGAAGGGCAGCTGTAATGCCTTCTAGTTTATATGTGAACAAGATAGCATTAACAGTGGCGGATATTGTAGGAGGAGTTGCGGATTTCCAATTTGCCGCAATTTGGCATTTAGCTGTGTTCAAAATATGCTTAATTAGTTTAAGCTGTTGGCGCGAGGTGCCAGGAATGGGACAGGAGAGTAAAGAATATAGGGGCGAATTGGGGACAACTATATCCGTGACATCCAAAATTAGTTTATGGATCTGTTGCCAGTATGGACGGATCGGTGTGCAGGACCACCAAACATGCAGCAGGGTTCCCCTCTGCCCACAAAGTCTCCAGCATCTATCAGAGCAAGCAGGGTAAATAGTTTGTAGTCTAGAAGGCACTAAATACCAACAGTAATATATTTTATAACAGTTTTCAGCAATACGAACAGATATAGAGCTCTTAGTAATTTCTTGTCTAATGTCATCCCACTCTTCGATGGTCAAAGTTTCTCCCACATCTATTTCCCAAGCTAATTCATGAGACTCTTTAGGGGGGACATTATGTGAAAGTAATATCTGATAGATATGTGATAATAACCCCTTTGTTGAATGAGGACCGCGACACAAGGATTCAAAGGTAACTGCGGGGTGAGCGGGTTTATAGAGGGTATTATAAAAGTGTCATATTTGCCAAAATTGGTAGAAAAGTGAGTGGGGGAGTGAGAAGCGAGATTCCAAATCCGCAAATGAGGGGAACGAGGAAAGAGGGGCTATATCCAGTAAAAAGAGTGTTCTGTGCAGTCCAATGTTTGAATGCGAGGTGGTCATTGCCCGGGGGAACTCTACACTGCTCCATAAGGGGGTTAGATAAGGATTTTGATAGCGAAGCTGATAGAAACGAGTGCAGAGGTCCCAAATTGATAAAGAGAAGCGTATTTTTGGTAATAGTAGAGTAGAGGTCGGGCGGGAGCAGGGCGAACTCCATAATAGTGTTGAGGGTGGGAACATTTTCAGTGTATGCGCTTCAAGAAGTGTCCACATTCTCTGCTGAGGAGGTGAGTGCCAGAGAACACAGGTGGCTAAATGTGTAGCACGATAGTACTTAACAAGATCCGGCATACCAAGACCACCCGATGTACAATGTTGTTGGAGTAGTCGCATTTTGACTCTGGGTTTTTTCCCCTGCCCAAACAAAGTTAGATATGTCCCATTGGAGATTTTTCAGTATCTTAGTGGGAATGTGGATTGGGAGGGTTTGCCAAAGATATAATAATCGCGGCAGTATGTTCATCTTAAATGCAGCAATGCGCCCAACCAGGACATAAAAAAATAATTCCAAATGGCCAGATCAGTGTTTATAGATTAAATTAACCTTGGTAAATTGGCTGCGTATAATGTAAGTTTTGGTCAGGTAAATGCCTAAATATTTCAGCTTAGTGCATTGCCATTTAAATGGGTAAGAGGAATGTAAGAGGCATAGATCCTGCGGAGGTATTTGTAAATCTAAAATCTCTGTTTTGTCGGTGTTGAGATTATGCTTAGATAGGTGACTATAAGATGACTATAAGTATCAATCTCCTCAAATAAATGTTCCAGGGATATGCATGGGTCGGTTAGGGTTAAGATGACATTGTCCGCGTATAACACTATTTTGTATTCATGGTTTCCCACCAAAATGCCTGAAATGTTGGTGCTTAGTCTAATTTTTGCCGCTAATAGTTCCATCACCAGGGCGAAAAGTAGGGGAGAAAGTAGACAACCCTGACGGGTGCCATTTCTAATAGGGAGAGGTAGGGAGGACAAACCATTGACTATGATAGAGGCAGAAGGATTTTGATAGAGTGAGATAATGGCATTATACAGTAAAAAGCATCATGTAATCCTATATTCTTCAGAGCTTGCTTGATAATGGGCCAAGATACCCTATCAAAGGCTTTTTCTGCATCAAGGGCCACTACCAGGGTCGGAAGGGATTCTCTATGTGAGAAGTGAATAAGATTAATAAGTCATCGAGTATTGTCTGCAGGTTGCCAATTAGGAATAAAACCAACTTGGTCCGGATGGATTAATGTCGGAAGATATGGGGCAAGTCTGTTTGCAAGGATTTTGGCGAATAACTTCAGGTCTGTATTTAAAAGTGAGATAGGCCTGTAGTTTTTCATTTCCAATAGATCACGGTCGGGTTTGGGGATGACTATGATGTTGGCCCTGGTGGTGGCTGCATCAAGCGAGCCCTCTTCTAATAGCGAGTTAAAAAGTGAATGAAGCATAGGAAGAAGGGATTGGGAACATTTCTTATAATAGATAGCGGTATAGCCATCTGGGCCCGGGGCGGAAGAGCGGCGGAGCTGCTTAATTGTAGCGAGAATTTCCTCATGAGTTATAGGGGCATTGAGTGTCTCTAGGTCTTATGCAGTGAGTGTTGGTAAGCGACAACAAACAAGAGGAAAGGTACTGTTGAATGGGAAATTTCTTAATCTTGCTCCCACCTTGCTCTCCAGGCTGGGAGGTCCACCATCATGCTGAGGATTTTGAGGAAGCAGAACCAAGTTTCTGTTCCTGGGAACCTGTTGGTGCAGGTTTTCTGGATTTCCCCCAACCTACTCTAAAGAAAGTGGAAAGAGGTTTGGACTTTTTAACTTTCACGGTCCGAAAGGACTGCATTGTAGATGTAGAATAAGATTTCCTAGGAGGCGGTGCTGCTGAGGGAAGAAATGTCGATTTACCCAAACAGAGCCTGACCTGTGAAAGGTAGGTTCTCCACACTTCTTGGATTCCGCATCCGCAGACCTTTGGCGCAGCCAGAGATCCCTGCGTGCTGAGACAGCCATGGAAGAAGCCCTCGCATTGAGATAGCCAAGGTCCTTCATGGCCTCCACCATGAAACCTGCAGAGTCCTGTATGTGACATAAGAACAATTCAACGTCACTTCTATCCATAGAATCGAATTCCTCTAGTAATGTGCCTGACCACTTTACTATGGATTTAGAAATCCACGCACAAGCAATAGTAGGTCTTAAAGCTACACCAGTAGCTGTGTATAATGATTTGAGTGTAGTCTCAATCTTACGGTCAGCCGGCTCTTTTAAAGCGGTGGACCCTGGGACAGGTAAAACCACTTTTTTAGACAACCCAGACAACGAAAGCGTCCACTACAGATGGGATTTCCCACTTTTTCCTGTCCTCCTCAAGTAAAGGAAGAGCAATGAGAACCCTTTTTGGGATCTGGAATTTTTTCTCTGGGTTTTCCCAGGATTTTTCAAACAATGCGTTTAATTCCTTAGACTCAGGGAATGTAAGAGAGGATTTCTAATTATCAGTAAAGTAAGCCTCCTCTACTTGCTCAGGTACCTTATCAGTAATGTGTAAAATGTCCCTAATAGCCTCAATCATGAGTTGCACCCCCTTAGCAAGGGATGCATCTACCCCCTGCATATCCCCATCACCGTCCCCTGTATCAGAGTCGGTATCCATGTCAGCTTGCATTATCTGGGCAAGAGCATGTTTCCTAGGGTAAATAATTGCCGTCTTTGAAGAGGTAGTAGGAGCTGAATACGACAAAACCTCAACAGACTTTTTTAAAACCTGTGTTTCAGTCTCATTTTGAGCTATCTGAGATGAAATCTGGGATATCATTCCCCTAATAGAATACACCGATGGGGGTTCGAATTCAGAAGGCTGAGACAGTATATTACAGTCCTGAGTATATGGAATAGACTCTTCAGGAGAAAATACACACTCTGCAGCACAAGATACAGAGTTCCTACACATGTTTATGTGAGCTATACACACACACACACACACACACACACACACACACACACACACACACACACACACACACACACACACACACACACAGGAAAATGCAGACAGTTTCCCCCAGGGTACCTTCAGAGAGACACAGAGTGTAAGGAGCCAGCCACACAGAGCCCCAGTAGCCAGTTTATACAGTAAACAGCCAGCGCTGACTGAATAACCTTAATAGATTAAACAGCTAATATGTCACTCTCCCCCTCGTCTATAACACCCTGGTACCGCAGAGGTATGCAGGAGTTATGTGGAGGGCAGCGCTCCCAGTCAGCATTTCTTCAGTATGATCTGCAGGGAGAAAATTGCGCTAGTGAGTGCTGGATCCGCTCTGAGGAAGAAGCCCCGCCCTCGGTAATGGCGCGTCTTCCCGCTTTCAGTGATTATACTGGCCTGAGGTGATTTGGCTGCTAACAGTGGGATTAGCCCCTGTTAGCATCTGTGACCAATGTAGGGTATGTTCGCTGGCCCAGGGCGCCCCTCACAGCGCCACACTTCAAGAACCGCTGAGACCTCTGGATTGCAGCCTGTCAGAGCTGTGCTCCTACCCTTGTGCCGCCATTCCCACCAGCGACCCGCTTACCGGGGCGCCGGCGTCATATTCACCACTCCATCTTCTGGCTCTGCTAGGGGGTGGCGGCCGTGCAGCGGGAGTGAGAGGTCGCCTCATGGGCTTGCGATCAGCACCTTCAGGAGCTCAGTGTCCTGTCAGCGGAGATAGAGAACCATTAACTTCTAGAGTTGGTTCCTACTCCATCCCTAAGTCCCATGAAGCAGCGAGGCTGTTGCCAGCAGCCTCCCTGTACCTAACTCTAAGAAAAAACAATAAAACTAGAAAAACTCCTAGGAGCACCCCTAGCTGTGACCGGCTCCACTGGGCACATTTTCTAAACTGAGTCTGGTAGGAGGGGCATAGAGGGAGGAGCCAGCCCACACTATTAAGCTCTTGAAGTGCCCATGGCTCCCAAGGGACCCGTCTATACCCCATGGTACTAATGTGGACCCCAGCATCCTCCAGGACGTAAGAGAAATGGTCCTCTTCCAACTCCATTTTTCCGGTGTCACTGCCGCAATGCCGTAACTCTGCCCCTGCAATGCAGTCGCCTGTCAATCACATTGCATCGCATCCTTCGGCAATGCGACCGCAATGTGTATGGCCGCACATGTGCAGTTTGCCATCACCAGCACACTGCGCTGCAGGCCGCTGTTGCGGCGGGGTCTGAATGACCCTCTTAGACATTCAGTTTAGGTGGGTTAGAGTATGGTTCAGATGTTATAATGTACAACTCATACAAAAAGATTTATATGTGGATGACTGTTTAAAATCTATGCCAACAGATGTATACCTGGCACTGGGGGCATATCTGGCACTGGGGGCATATCTGGCACTGGGGTCATATCTGGCAAAGGGGGGACATGTGTATCTGGCACTTTGGGCATATCTGGCACTGGGGGTACATGTGTATCTGGCACTGGGGGCATTTCTGTATCTGGCACTGGGGGCATATCTGGCACTGTGGGTGCATTTCTGTATCTGGCACTGGGGGCAATGTATATCTGACACAGTGGGGGCATTTGTGTATTTGGCACTGTGGGGCAATGTGTATCTGGCACTGTGAGGCATTATGTATCTGGCACTCTGGGGGCATTTGTGTATCTGGCCCAGTGAGGCAATGTATATCTGGCACTGTGGAGCAATGTATATCTGGCACTGTGGGGCAATATATATCTGACACTGTGGGGCAACGTGTATCTGGCACTATTGGGGTCATATGTGTATCTGCCCCTCCCCCATATGTGTATCATCCCCCCCATTTTCATTGGCCATGCCCCATGTGGCATTTGGCCACACCCATTTTTTGGCACGTTCACACAGTACCCGTAAGACTTTTTTTCCACTGTAACTTAGTAATATGTATTTAGTAATAAAGAGGGAACAGCATAGTGCAGCGCAGTGTAAGAGATGGAAGTGCTGGGTAGGAATATAGGTAGCTGCTGCTGTGCATAGAATTAGGGAGACAGCCTGCCCATGCCGGTAATTGCTGAGTGCAAAGGGATCCCCGCGCGCTGGTGGCCGTGTGCAGAAGGGTCCCCACGCACCGGTAATAAAGGTGGGCGTGTGCAGAAGGGTCCCCGCGCGCCGGTAATAAAGGTGGCTGTGTGCAGAAAAGGGTCCCCACGCGCCGGTAAATGTGAGGCCATGTGCAAGGAAGGGGTCCACGCACCGGTGGAGGAAAGCATATAAAAGATGCTCCTCGCCGGCGGTGAGGAAGACTGCAGATCGCCCTTGCAGTGCTCGCACCTAGGATTCTCTGGCGCTACTAAGAGCTGTCAACCGCTGTAAACATTACAGCAGTAGCTGGAGAAGATTGGGTAGCGCAGCCGGACAAGGAGAGCCGCTGGAGATCGGAGCGGGGTAGGAGAGGCAGAAGATCCCCAGGCGGCAGGCTCAAGAAAGTGCGCCGCTGTGATGCCGCTGCTCCCGCTGTAGCTGTAAACATCCCGGCGGGCAGCAAAAAGCTGGAGGCGGTGACACAGCTGAGATTCCTAGTTCCCACAGTAGCAGAGATAGCAGGAGAGGGGGCACCTTAGATAACAAGATGTCAGAAGGGGACCGTTCCAGTGCTGAGGCTCCAGATAGTAAGAGAGGTGGCGCCTGCAAGTTAAGCCAATAAGGAGAGTCGGGGGAGCGACTGACAGCATCGCTGACGAATCGAGGATGTGTAAGTGAGAATTTGACACCTGCATATGTGCACCAAAAGCACCCCAAAATATAGGAGACATATAGCTGCACTTGGGTTTAGACTGTGATAACCAATACTAGCCAGAGGCATTCCTTATTGCACTAAATTTAACCCCTAAAGACTGTGAACTGAGACATATAGGGCGGGATTCAATTCTTTTCACCCCTTTCCACACCCGTTCTGTTTCTTTCCTCAGGGGCATGGTAGCATTATTCCAGCTTGCTACCCCCAGAGCAGCGAGGCACCCAACCCTTTACACAGCTAAATCTGATCACTATGGGCGCAATATGCGCAATAACGGAGATCATTTTAGAAAGGAAATTGGGCGTGATATGTCATTTGAATCTCACCCATAGAAGGGGTACAATGATTGACGTTTAGCAGCTGAAGTACAGACAGAGGCTTTTAATGCTATGGGGTTTAAGACTTATAAAGCCGATATGGCACAGCATCTGAGGCTTGAATTAAAGATTTAGGGAGCATACCTAAAATCAGGACTACAAAAGAGCCTCCCAGGCAGCAAAGGGAAAAAATTATATGGCAATAGACTTTATTCTGCCAAAAGTGAGAGATCCTACTGACTCATTACTAAGCGCATAGTGGCGGTTAATTCTACGGATGAAAAGTAATGATATATGTACATCCTGCTTAGCATCAGTATTATAATATAGTTATTCAGTTATTGATAGCCTACACAGTGTCATATACATATATTATATCTCTATTCAGCAGCAACATTTCTGGTCATCTCTGGTTACATAGATACTCAGAAAATCTGCAGGAAATAATAGACTAATTTCTCAAACCAAGTAAGACATTATATACTAAGGAGATGGAGACAGTAATTGTATATATCTATATACACATTGGTAACAAGACTTCATCAACTGATGAGCAGGAGTAAATATTTCTGTATACAAAATCATACTTTCCCTCATGACAGCTACAAAGTTTATGCAGTGATAGGGAGCCCTTTACTATGGACTAGAAGGGAAGCAAGGATAGTAAAGACATTGTACTTATAAAGAAAGTAACTCATTACAGTGAATAGTTCTCCAGGAATCAAAATAAGTAACCTTTTAGTCTGCTGGATACAAAGTAATGATATCCTACTCCTATGTGATGTACTGTATCCACAAGTGCTGCGCACAGACTGCACACAGTAGAAAAATGATTCTATAGTGAGTGAGGTGCGATTGGATTTGCAGCTGTCCACTGACTGAGGGATTTTTAGCAGCTCGGCGTACACATGCGAACACACACGTGCACGGTGAATATACACTCCCCTTGGGCGGTGACTATCTAATCGCAGGACAACAATTTTAGCAGCCCAGCGATCAGGTTTGAATCACCCCCCATGTGCAAGTTAACAATTGTGCTGCAGATCAGGAGATCCACCAATCCAAAACAGTGGCACTATGTATTACTGTTCACAATCTTGCAGACCAGGCTGTAAGATATGTCTCAGCTATACCCCTTTCACACCGCACGAATAACCCGGTATCGATCCGTGTGAGAGGGTCAGACCCAAATTCCTGGGTCACCTGACACGGAAATTCAATCCAGGAATAAAGAAGGGTTATTCCTGGGCTATTACCGGGTCAGGTGCAGTGTGTACCTGTTCATTGCATAGGGAGAAGCGGTGCAGAAATGATCTTATCTCATAGCGCCACCCCTGCTCCTGTCCTCGATGATGCCGTGGCCCCCATCCCTGATGGCCAGCCAGTTCTCAGGGTCCAATGCTGGGTCGCATCCAGGAATGACCAGTTTCCAATTCCCGGGTGCAACCCGGCATTAGCGATCTGAATGCGGTTCTACTCTCCTTAAAGACACTTCATGGCTAACAGGGACTGAATAATTGTCTAAGACAGATTGGAACATTCCTTAATGTGAGTTAGTGGGCACAGACTCAGATGTCAGTATCCAACCACAAGTGTCTACATAAACTACCATACCACAATCTCAACGTTTGTCAGTTCCACACCTGTGAGTTCAGTTTCAAATGACCCAGAAGATCTACTTAGCTTGCTCCTTTAACTCTTTTTACTCAGAAGACCAGGGGTGTAGAGAGCATTGGCGTGTCCCAGTACTTTTTTTAGGAGCATGGCCTAATCATGGGAGGTGTGGCCACACTCCTTATGTATGAATGTAAAAAAAATCATTGTGGCTACATCTTGCTGCGATCGCACCTTGGGGATCATTCTGAGTTGAACGCTTGCTAGCAACTTTTTGCAGCGCTGCGATCATATAGTCGCCGCTTATGGGGGAGTGTATTTTAGCTTTGCAAGTGTGCGAACGCTTTTGCAACCGATGGCACAAAAACGTTTTTTGCAGTTTCTGAGTAGCTATAGACTTACTCTGCTGCTGCGATCAATTCAGTCTTTTTGGTTCCGGAATTGACGTCAGACACCCGCACTGCAAACGCTTGGACGCGTCTGCGTTTTGCAAACACTCCCAGAAAACGGTCAGTTGACACCCACATACGCCCTCTTTCTGTCAATCACCTTGCGATCGACAGTGCAAATGGATTCTTCATTAAATCCATCGCCCAGCACCGATCCTCTTTGTACCTGTATGATGCACCTGTGCAATGCGGTGCATACGCATGCGCAGTTTTGCAGAGAAATTACCTGATCGCAGCGCTGCAAAAAGTTGCTAGTGAGCGATCAACTCGGAATGACCGAGCGCATGTATGGGGGGCGTGTGCATCATAGACATCCACACACCCCAATCGAATGAATGGGAGCGGCAATTGCTGTAGCTCTGTACATCTATGTGCGGGTGCGACTAGCTGTTAGGTTCCTGGTGCTCAGAACAAGGGAGATGTTATGAAGTGAGTCCAGAGCACCAGGACGTAATGCTGGGAAAGGGGAATGGAAAGGGAATAGCCCCTGGCACCCTATCTCCGTTGTCTCGCCCGTGCTGTCAGTACACTCTTGCGAGACTATGGTTGCTTGAGCCCATGGCAGCCGCGTTTGAAGGGCGGATTACATCTGCCCAACTTCGATGCCCCCTCAGGTCTTAATGAGAGACAAAGAGTGAACCGAGACAGGGTGATAACAAGGGGCCCTCTAACTAAACAACAAGGCCAGGGTCTACTAACAAACCTAAAACCAAAGTATGTGCGGCTTGCCGCCAAAGGAAAAGAACAACAAAGGAAATGCTGACCACACGCCGACACAATACTTTTGTGTACCGGCGATGACAGCATAAGCAGAACCCTCTGCAAAACACCAGTGACAGAAATAATAACGAAATACAGCGGCCTAGGCCGATGGACGCGGCAGAGCTGCTACTCACGGAACCGGTACGAATACTGGCAAACGGACAGGAACCCCCAATGCTGCCGACACAGACTCTCAGAACTGGAGGACAGGCAGAATCCCAAACGACAGACCGGTGGACACCAAGAAGCCAGAAACTCGACCAGGCATAGTCAAAGCCACAGGACTTCTGGACAGGAACGCTTCACGGCAGGACACGGGATCAGACACAGGAATCGACACAGGGACTGACACAGGAATCGAAACAGGAAGCAGCTCGACAGACACTGCTACACAGGAGCTCAGGAACTGGCAGGAACAAGCTCAGAACTCAAGCAGACTGGAAACCTAGAAATATCACCAGCGTCTGTGAATTGCACTCAGCCAGCATATAACAGAGGCCTAATTAATTATGTCATGCAGCTGCCCTGTTGCATGACTCCAAACTGACAAGAAGCAATTAGCAGCCAGGTGAGGCTGAACACATGGGAACAGACTGCAATTACACGGACTGACCACTGACAGCAAACAATAATCCTCTAAACCAGAGCAAAGGGAAATCCTGGCCTGCAAGAGAACTATAAACATAAAATAGGAATGAACCACTACCTGTGGTTCATAACAGTATCCTCTCCTTAAGGGAGAGCTCCAAGCACCCCATGACACCCACGGGGAACATAAACAGAAGTATAACATAAAATACCTAACCGACATGCAAAACAGGAATGAGCCACAGCCGTGGCTCATAACAGTACCCTCCCCTTGAGGAGGGGTCAAAGGACCCCAAAATACAGACTATCCAAAACAAGGGATACAAAAAAAAAAAACCTGACACACTGGTCTAACAGACAAGAAAACAGAAACAAGCTGTAACAACAGCTTGTAACAGTGCCCTCCCCTTGACGGTGGCCACTGGACACAAGACAAGGGGGAAAAAAAAACTTTTTTTTTTTTATCAAGGCAAGAGTCAAAAATTATTTTTTTTTCTTCTTCTTTTTACAAAGCTCTTTAGGTCTGACCAAGGTAATTCCTCAAACATTGTCTGAACTGATGGTACCACCCAGCAAGGCTACGTTCAAATCAGAGATAGGTTTCTTACCCTTGGGAGCTGAACTTTCAGGCAAAGTACTCCTATTAGAAGAAGAAGTCAGAAAAGCACATCCTGCAGTCAAAACAACGGGCTGAGACTCTTGTGCCGAGTTTACAGTATTTGGTGGACTCTCAGCAGACAAGACGGGTGACTTAGAGGAACCTGAACCAATTCTTTGGAACCATATCTTTTAATAATTGCATCACTGAATGCTGGGGGATCCTGAAGAATGGGATCTTCAGCCTTCATTAGGCTGGTCGCCCACTCAAAAGGCTCTCCTCTAAAAGAATAAATCAGATAGAGCACAAGGTTTTCTGAAGTGATGCCCAGAAATGGTCTAGACAACATAATAATGTAATAGTGTTTGTAAAGCGCCAGAAATTGGGCTAAGTCCCCATCAAAGATTATGGATGTTCAGATATCAACAGAGTCAGGATCTGTTTCCTTCCCATCTGACTGACTGGAGTGCTTTGCTAGGACCTGGTCACTATTGACCTTACTCGAGGCTGAGACTCTCTGAACCCCACCCGGGGCAGTGACTTTCTGAACCCACCCGGGGCAGTGACTTTCTGAACCCCACACGGGGCAGTGACTTTCTGAACCCCACCCGGGGCAGTGACTTTCTGAACCCCACCCGGGGCAGTGACTTTCTGAACCCCAGCCGGGGCAGTGGCCTTCGGGAACCCCGCTGGGGCAGTGGCCTCTGGGAACCCCGCTGGGGCAGTGGCCTCCGGGAACCCCGCTGGGGCAGTGGCCTCCGGGAACCACGCTGGGGTCAGCACCTCGGATTCTTTTACTGGGACTGAGCCGTCGGCCTCCCCCACTGGGACCGAGCCATCGGCCTCCCTCACTGGGACCGAGCCATCGGCTTCCCTCACTGGGAGTGAGCCATTGGCCTCCCTCCCTGAGTCGATAATTATCGAAACTTCTCCCGGGACTATGACTTCCGGGACTTTTGCTGAAGCTATAACCTTCAGAACCTCCACAAATGCTATGCCTCTTAAGTTCTTTCCTGGGGAAGCGACCTCTAGACCCTTCTTTGAGGCTGCATCTCTCGAGACCCCACTTGGGGATATTACTTCAAAGATCCCTTCTGGGGTTTTGCTTCTCGAATTCCCTTCTAGAACTATGGTTTAAATACCCTTTCTGGGGTTGCGCTCTTCAAGTCCCTACCTGGGGTAACAGCTTCTGAGACCCCTTCTGGTATGGAAACCTGAGTTATAATATTTGATGTCCCTCTATAAGCTAGAGCATCGGGTACCGCTCCAGCGCTCTGGGCATCGGGTACCGTTCCAGCACTCTGGGCATCGGGCACCGCTCCAGCACTCTGGGCATCGGGCACCGCTCCAGCACTCTGGGCATCGGGCACCGCTCCAAGATCCTGAGCATCGGGCACCACTCCAGGACCCTGGGCAACGGGCACCACTCCAGGACCCTGGGCAACGGGCACCACTCCAGGACCCTGGGCAACGGGCACCACTCCAGGACCCTGGGCAACGGGCACCACTCCAGGACCCTGGGTAACGGGCACCACTCCAAGAACCTGGGCAACAGGCACCACTCCAGGGACCTGGGCATCGGGCACCACTCCAGGAACCTGGGCATCAGGCACCACTCCAGGAACCTGGGCATCGGGCACCACTCCAGGAACCTGGGCATTGGGCACCACTCCAGGGGCTTGCAACTCTGCTTCAACAGGAACCTCAAGAGAGGAGAGAAACATTCTCTTTTGATTCCTGAATCTATAATGGGGCTCCCTTGCCCAAGGACCCCAATTATAGGACAGAGAGCTTTTTAGTGTGGGTTGTGTGACAAGTACCTCTGCCACAGTAGAGACAGGAGTAGGTCTTGTATCCTGACTCAACTTGGCCAGAGGGCAAGACTCGTCACCACACTTTGGCTTGCGCAACTCCCTAAACCCCCACAATATAGGCATAAGTTTAAGTTTCTGCGATGCAGACGCTCCTCTTCTGAGAGCCTGGGCCGCAGAAAACTTTTAAACCTTTTCTCTTCAATTAAACCAGAGGATTCTCTTGTCACCATACTGTGAACAAGAGTCTCTTTAGAGATAGATGTACTCTCAACGACTTCTGGCAAGATGAGCAAGATTTTAGTCAGAAGGTTTTGCAGTTGCTTTAAGGATTGCTGCAAAACTTCTAGTCGCTCTGGTCTCAAAGCACTGAAAGCAGAGTTCAGGGCTGAGAGAGATGCCTGCAGGGCTTGCATAGTAGACATAGGAGGATTTAAAACTAGACAAGACCAGGCAAGACTAGACAAGGCAAGACTAGACAAGGCAAGACTAGACAAGGCAAGACTGAATTTTTAAACTAGACAAAACAAGACTGTTTTTTTTTTTAAACACCGGACTGGATTCTAAACACCGGACTGGATTCTAAACACCGGACTGGATTCAGCACACTGAATTCTAGACAGGACTGGATTCTAAACACCGGACTGGATTCTAGACTAGACACTGGACTGGGCCAAAAAAGAAAAAAGTTTTATTTCTTTTTTGTGGTATGGCTGGTGATAATGTTAGGTTCCTGGTGCTCAGAACAAGGGAGATGTTATGAAGTGAGTACCTGTGGTTCATAACAGTATCCTCTCCTTAAGGGAGAGCTCCAAGCACCCCATGACACCCACAGGGAACATAAACAGAAGTATAACATAAAATACCTAACCGACATGCAAAACAGGAATGAACCACAGCCGTGGCTCATAACACTAGCTGCACTGATAGTGCCCAATTAGTGCAGATGTAGCCACGGTGAGCGTGGCTACATCTGTTTATAATGGCCTTTGTACATCCATGTACATCTGGCCTTTGTTAGGAGCTGTGAAACACTTGTGGTGCCTTATAAATAAAATCTACTATATATATATATATATATATATATATACATACATATACACACACACACACACACACACACACACACACACAAGAATCCATAAATTACCGCCACCTTTCTGTCTTCTGCCACAGGCCTGTCTTGGCCAGCGGTGCTGACTTTTCTGTCTTCTGCCACAGGACATCTTCCTCCTGGAGCGCGTCTTCTGGCCTCTTCCGCGGCCACCGGAGATCTTTGCTGCTCTTCCCCACGGCTGCCTCACTTCTCCTTGTCCCAGCGGCATCTGACGTCAGATGCCGGGGGCGGGGCTTTTTATGCGGCGAGTGCTGATTGGCTCGCCGTGGCCGCCTGTGATTGGCCGCCGATCCATGAGCCGCGATTGGCTCACAGATGTTGCCAATCTTTAAATGCCTCTGCCGCTGCAGCCTCATCAGCGCTGGGATCAGACACTTGATCCCAGCACCGTCCGCCGCCACGTCCTGGTGGTGCACCAGTCCTGGGGACAGACACACTGCCCCAGCGCTGTCTGCTGCAGAGTCCTGTAGGGGACGCAGGTCCCCTGTCTGCTGCTATTAGACAAAAAAACTTCCGGGTTTGTGGAGAAGTGGCGTATACCGCCCCACTTGACCACTGTATATATATATATATATATATATATATATACAGCGGTCAGGCTCGGCACTCCTTAAAGGGGAAAGATTACTTGCTGTGGTGCCATCTGTGGATGTGTTCTGAATCCTTTATGCAGCCTTGGAAGCAGAGGCACTCTACAGACTGGTAAAATAAATGTACAGCCTTTATTACGGTCCTACGCCGTTTCGGGGCGATACCCCGTCTTCATGGACAAGCAATACAAAACTTTTGTATTGCTTGTCCCTGAAGACGGGGTATCGCCCCGAAATGGCGTAGGACCGTAATAAAGGCTGTACATTTATTTTACCAGTCTGTAGAGTGCCTCTGCTTCCAAGGCTATATATATATATATATATATATATATTCCTGTGCAAAAGATTTAGGCAGGTGTGGAAAAAATAGCTGTATAGTAAGAATGCTTTCAAAAATAGAAGCGTTAATAGCTTTTTTGTATCAATTAATAAAATGCAAAGTAAATGAACAAAAGAGAAATGTAATTCACAACAATATTTGGTGTGACGACCCTTTGCTTCCAAAACAGCATTAATTCTTCTAGGTACACTTGCACACAGTTTTTGAAGGAACTCTGCAGGGTGGTTGTTTCAAACATCTTGGAGAACTAACCACAGATCTTCTGTAGATGTAGGCTTTCTCAAATCCTTCTGTCTCTTCAGGTAATCCCAGAAAGACTGGATGATGTTGAGATCAGGACTATGGTGGTCATTCCGAGTTGTTCGCTCGTTGTCGATTTTCGCTATGCTGCGATTTGTTGCTAAATGCGCAAGCGCATGGTGCGCAGAGCGCATGCGCTAAGTTATTTTACACAAAACTTAGTAGATTTGTTGGTGTTCGTGAGGCGCTTTTCAGTCGCACTGCTGATCGGTGAATGATTGACAGGAAAGGGGCGTTTTTGGGTGGTAACTGAGCGTTTTCCGGGAGTGTGCTAAAAAACGCAGGCGTGTCAGGGAAAAATGCAGGAGTGTCTGGAGAAACGGGGGAGTGGCTGGCCGAATGCAGGGCGTGTTTGTGACGTCAAACCAGGAACTAAACGGACCGAGCTGATCGCAATCTAGGAGTAGGTCTGGAACTACTCAGATGCTGCAGGGAAATATTTAGTAGCAGTTCTGTTACTCTTTCGTTCGCTATTCTGCTAAGCTAAGATACACTCCCAGAGGGCAGCGGCCTAGCGTTTGCAATGCTGCTAAAAGCAGCTAGCGAGCGAACGACTCGGAATGAGGGCCTATGTGGGGGCCATATAATCATTGTCAGTAGTCCTTGTTCTTCCTTATGCTGAAGATAGTTCTTAATGGCATTGGCTGTATGTTGTGGGATTATTGTCCTGCTGCAGAATAAATTTGGAACCAATTAGATGCCTCCCTGATGGTATTGCATGATGTGGCTCCTGGTCATCTTTGCACTGCAGAGAAGGCTGCTGGAAGAATAGGTGGCTACTGGTAGATGTAGTTCTTCCTGCTGCTGCCTTGGGACAACATGGGGGGGGGTCACTTACACATTGCAGGGCACACATTTGACATGGAGTCATAGGGCTCTCATACACACAATGGCAGAACTACCGGTGGTGCAACTGGTGCACTGCACCAGGGCCCGCCGAAGTGAAGGGGCCCACAGCTGCTGGCATTACAGTCTCTAGCGGGCATGGAAAGCAGTCAGTCAGTGTTTGTTGTTTGGGTTACCACCAAAGTGGGAGGAAGGGTCCCTCTCCTCTTGGCTCCTCCCCCCAGACTTAATAGTGCTATCTCCTACCTGTGCCTGATTCTAAGTTTAACGTATTTTTCAGGCAGGGAAGGCTGGAGAAGGAGGGGCTGCTCTTTCAGCTCCACCCCATTCTTACTTTATATTCCAGACACTCCACCCCCCTCTCTCTCTGTGGCTGTGATTGGGTGCATGTGTATGGGAGGGAAGTAAGAGCAGAGGCACTAGCAGCCATTCCCTGTGCAGCAGCTACTGATGCTAGGTCAAGTTAGGTAGTGAAAAAACAACACACTTCTTTACAGTACATATAGCTACAGTAGATACAGTATATATAGCTATTGATATCTCTCTATGGGAGATTCAATTAGGTGCGAAGGGGACGGAACAGCTGTTGCCACAGTGTTTCAACGCTGGCAATGGCTGCCCGTTCTGCACCATTTGCCCAGTCGGACGAATGCTGGATTTGCCTACAAGTGTTTGCTGCCTATGCAGTGAGCAGTTCTTAGCAAAATCGCTGCTGCCGTAAAGTGTGGCAGTGTTGCACAGATTTACCGGGTGAATCTGTTGCACTTAATGGAATCCTCCCCTCCCCCTTCCCCCCCATATCTATATCTCCTGTATAAACATATACATTTTATATATTTATAATCTCACTCACCCTCTTTTCAGAGAAGTTTGCAGGATCAGCACTCAGGATAACCAGCAAAGAGAGTAATCCCACATATTACTATTTGTGCATTGCTCTATCTGACTGAGATGGGTGAAATGTTATTGTGACTGGCAAACTAAGACACCTAGACATCAGATACTATTTGCACAGATACCACAGGCCAGTACCAATTCTTTAAGTCAATTTTGTGGCCCTATATAAGGAGAGACTGTTAGGACTTTTGTCAAAAGCAGCCACTGTGGTTTGCCTTCTGGCCGGGTCCTGGTTGTTGCTATCCAGTCCCGCTGGTTGCTAGGCAACTGGGATGCTGGGCTTAAGGCCCGTATACACTGGCCGATATATCGGCTGTTCTCTTGACCTCGTCCCCGACGGATCGGGTAGTGTGTATGCTCAACACACTGCCCGATCTGTCCATAGATATATCTGCCGATTAATTGATTGGCAGATATATCTTCCAGTGTTTACCCACCTTAAGACAGTGGTTGTCAGGGACCAGGATGCTGAAGTCCTGGGACTTCTGTTCACTGACAGTGAGGCCTTAGGCCTATGTGTGGTGCTGCAGCTGCGTTTACTTGTATAATTAGGAGTTAATTGGGGCCTATTCTGGCAGTCCCAAGCCCCACAATTTCTGAAGGCAGCCTTGACTTTTACATTGTGATTTGCATAGAATCATACTTTTGACAAATCTGCTCCAGTTGTCCTCTTTAATTCTCATAGCATATTACAGTCTCTTAATAAACTCATTAAATTATCAGGCATTTTTTACACCTGGTGTGCAGTCAATCCTTGGTCCAGGGACTATAGTTTTTCCTCCCTCACATGGCACATACTCTAGAATAGATACTGTATCTTAATGAGCTATACCTTGTCAAAGTCGAAAAATATTGTAATGCATATACCTTGTACTAACCCCATGCACATGCCCGCTGCGCGTGCACTCAGTCCGCCGTGCGTGCACATATCCGCAATTTGCGTAGTATCGCTCCTGCGATCATGCGCGTGGTATGGGTATTTACGGCGGAGTTTGTGAGCACGTAGAGGGTTATTAGAACATTACATATTTAACCCAAATAGTGCATTTTGTACACATAGTTCCCCCACACCACATCAGCGAGTATCAATAGTTTAAACAGATCCAGGACTAAGGGATTCGCCTTTGCATGATAGGAAGGGTCAGATAAAGGTTGGAAGGTGATGTCTAGTATCCAGCTGTAGGGTATTTTAAGGGTAACATTCCGGTATTGGTTAGAGAAAGATCGCATGTTCCAGCGTATAGTTATGTGCAAAAGTAGAATATAGATATTCACTGTATTTACTGTATATTATGTATGCGGCGGGAATCCAGAAGATACCACCCACCAGAGCAGTTGGGGAAAGACATCGCCCACCTTTTCAAATCAACCTATGACCTCTCCTGTAATGAAAAGACACATCTCTGTGTCCAATGGACAATGAGATTACAGTGACCATTGTATTGTGTATGTAAGTTGTGTATAAAAAGACCGTTGTTGCCTGGCCGGTCAGAAGACTCTAAACGCTATCTGTATGACGAGCGGAGGACCGGCCGGGTTGCGCTTGCGAACATTCTCACGTATCTCACGTATGTACATTCTCTGTAGCCATTATTCTGTTTAGATTTATCTTGTTAGCCTGTAGTGTATGATTTGTACTGTTTTACCTTTTGAAATAATCCACGGTGGCCTTAGAACCCTGTGGTTTTAACTACAAATCGGTGTTGTGTCTTCACTTTCCTGCAAGGGTTTAAAGTGTATTTCAACTGTATAAGGTTTATAAGTATTGATAAGGTGTATGCACTGCGGGTACTTTATACCGTCAGCGCTACTTAAGGTTTAAGGTATAACATCGTTGCAGTACTTTGCTGCTAAGGGTTTAAAGTGTAATCATATCATTGCATTGTATCACCAACAAGGTTTAAAGGTTATCAATTGTGTGTGCGCTGGCTGTGCGTACTCTGTACACTCAGCGCGGTGTGTGTACGCCAAGTATGTACCACGTACGGGACTCTGTACGCAAATAGCGTACAAAGTGTGTAGCACGTGTATTCAGTCTAACGGCCATAGCGGCTCCACGGTAAAAGTGTATCTAGAGGTATAGCTTTATGGTTTAAGATAATATCGACATTATCAATTGGGGGCATCGTCCGGTTTTTCCTCATACCCGCAGCCTAGCAGGTTTACGCAGACTTTATCTATCAGCAAAGGGCGGAAAGGTATCCCCCGTAAGCCTTCTCTTGGTTGGTGGATACACTGGTGCTGATTAGATAAGCGTCTGCCCTGCATGGTTTGTAGGGATGCTGGAGGGATCCGTAAGGTAAGAACACAAAAGCTATTTTTAAAGTCTGTAAATTTCTGTCTGGCGCCAAATGCGCACACAACACACGCATACACCTGTATTATGTACTTTGCATATCTGCCCGCATTATTGCCATAAGTAGCGATTATTAGATCCATTTCGACCTGTACTGAGAAAATTTGTTGCAATTTAGTTAAAATATAGAGTTAATAGTTAAGGAAGTAAGTGTAAGATGCACACGCAGCCTGGCCTAGTTGTAAAGGTTTATACAGAAGAAACTGTGTGTTGTGTTAAGTGAGCGATTATAGTTAAATATCGCTTACATTTATAGAAGTGTGGGATTTGTAGTACTGCGACGTACGGCCTTTGTGCACGTGTCTCGGACAGAGTACGGGACTGCGTACGCAACGTAAACGTATATACACGTGGCGTGTTTACGCAACGTGCGTAAAAGCACGACCGCTAAGTACAAATCACACAATAGCATCGTTTTAGTTTAGGCACGAGACGGTAGCCACGCGATAATAGCACAAATTGATCAGTTTCCAATAATTTAGTTTAAATACCTTTTTTTTACTGTATTACCTCTGGAACTAAGGCTGTTTTATCTGAATTAAAGTTAATTTTCTGTACAGAAAAACTAAAGTGTATATGAGTGAACGAGCGTGAGTGTGCAAACAATAAAGGTTTTGTGGACCCAGGGAATTCGGTATCCCGTAAGAGACCACACCAGGTGAGTGGACACTTGGTGGCGTGAGAGTGGTTTGCTCACGTTAACATTGATTAAAGTACAAAGGAGCAAAGTAGTAGATATCGCAGACCAAAGGTCAGCGAAGGTATAGAGTACCGCAGACCAAAGGTCAGCGAGGTTTTTGTTTAGAGAGCGCAGCCCAGGTGGTTGGCGTAGAACCCATATAGGCCAGTTCAGATACGCTCCGGCTGAGGTTTCGCAGCCTGAAAAACGATTCCATTGGTCGTACGGCGGATAAGTAACAGTTACCTATACGCTGTGCGATTGGGCCGCGCGTTTGTGGGTACAATACTTAGCTCAACGTGATACCCTTTTACGACCTTTGCGTAAAATCGCGGGATCATAAGCGCTAGGTGTAGCACACGCAACGTGATTTGTGTAACATTTTTTTTTTATTTTAAGGGAGTTTCTCTGGTCACTCAGGAAATCTCCAACGACCAATATTTACTGGGAAGGGTAAGTCACTCCCATACATTTCCAGTAAATAGAGGTTACACAGGGGCCTTAGGTTAGGTACGTACCGGCGCTGACGACAGTGTTTAGGTGTATTGGCCAACGTGGGTGTGAGTGTGTGAGAGCACTCGTTGAACTTTCACCGTTGCCTTATTATTGAGTATTTTGGTTTTTTGTAGGAATTAGCTGAGAAGGCAATACCTGCAAAAGATGGGGGCCAGTTGATCAAGTAAGGGACGATCAACCAGGGTTCAGGTTGATATTCCGCGGCCCAAGGAGTCGGCGAGGTACATAATGTGTGAGAAATATGGATCACACGCAGAGGTTTTATGCAATGAATGGGAATGTATGACTGCGGAAGATATAGAACCATTCCCTAAGGTAGGCAGTTTTAATCCAGAGGTGTTGCAGAATTTAAGGATTAGGATATGTCTGTTAAAATCCTGAAAACAAAGGATCAGACACTCAAACTGTTTACATTTATGGCAACGGGAGGGTGATATGCAGAGGGAACCAGCTCACGCAGCCGGATCCAACCCTAGCAGGAAACTGATAGCAACTGCACCACCACCACCGTATATTACAGGGGAGAAAGTGGCTACAGGCAATGGCATACTAATATATGATAAGAGTGAACTTGATAAATGTATTAATGTTAACCTGTGCAAGTTGTATCCCATCTTAAACTTCCCTCAGGACTGCGACCAAGAAGATGAGCCCAGCCCGATATCGGCACTCTCTCTAACAGCCACCATACA
Source organism: Pseudophryne corroboree (assembly GCF_028390025.1). Lineage (NCBI taxonomy): Eukaryota > Metazoa > Chordata > Amphibia > Anura > Myobatrachidae > Pseudophryne > Pseudophryne corroboree. Next base: position 424,202,547 of record NC_086448.1, read on the forward strand.
AGACACACAAGTGGGCACGGCCCAACCAGTAAGAACAGTAGCAAAGGCCCCTAGCGGAGGCACAGGTGAGGTCGTGTCTACAGGTAAGTACGGTACAGTACATTATGCAGAGACAATTGCACCTCACATTGTAGAAGCAACTCAGAATGATGTAATTGAACTAAATCCTGTCAGGGTGATCGCAGTCCCCAATGGGAAGACTGACGCTCAGGGAATCACTCCCGTCAGGAACATTGCTATGCATTGTCCCTGGTCCCGGACAGAATTGAAGACAATTATGTCTGAATTTCTGAATCCCAGAAAGGATCTAGCCGCATGTCAGAGGTTTAGTAGAGAATTAGGTAATGCCACCGAACCCACAAACAAAGATTGGCGAACAGTGCTACGGGCATGTTTGCCCTCCAATATTGACCCTGTGAAATTCATTGCTGACTGTAAATTAGACATAGAAGTACCTCTCACTGATGAATACACTCAGGAGAATGTACAACAGATCAATCTACAATTAGGAGTATATTTCCCTACTGTTGTCAAATGGAATAAAATCTTTTCCATAAGACAAAAAGAAGGTGAAACTGCTTCTGACTATTTCCATCGAGCACTGCAGGAAATGGCTAGATACACTGGGGTCGAGGACATTAAGGAAAATGTACATCATAGAGAGGTAGCTGTGTCCGTATTAATGGACGGCTTAAAAGAAACGTTGAGAACAAGGGTACAAACCACTCAACCTAACTGGAGAGGTATCTCGTGGCTGCATTAAGAGAGTCCGCTATCGAGCACGATCGGAACATCATTAAGCACAGGGAGTCACAGGGGATAAGCTGATGACAGTAAGTATAAAAGCCCTGACAACGAAGCCACATCAGCCAAAACCCCAGACCCCTGATGGTAAGTCGTATGTAGTAAAATGTTATAATTGCCAGAGAGAAGGACATTGCGAACGGAACTGTAATTTTAAAGGCACACATAACGTATATCGACCCCCTAGACCAGAACATGACTCACAGCATAACACACGGAATTGGGATCAGGGATCGCATAGGAGGAATTATGAGCCATACGCAGGGGAAACAAGGAGGTACCCACCTAGGAGGGACTGGCAGACCTTTGGAAATTCTCAGTTACCTCCCTCACATATTGTAGCTGCCAGCGCACTGCGGGAGGGTAACAACAAACAATAGGGGTTAGGCCACACCTGTAGTCTGCATCCAGTGAAGTTAATTGCTAGCCTTGGAAGTGAACCTGAGGTCACAGTTGATGTAGCTGGTAGATCACTACCTTTCCTTGTAGATACAGGGGCGGCCAGGTCAGTGTTAAATTCAACGGTAGATATGAAAACCACGGGTAAAATAATTTCAGCAATGGGGGTAACAGGAGTAGTGCAACACTACCCTTTAAGTAGACCAGCGGAGATTACGATAGGGCCTTTGCAGACCAAGCACTCCTTTTTGCTGGCTGCATCGGCTCCGACTAATCTACTTGGGAGAGATTTATTGTGTAAGATGAGGTGTGTCATATATTGTACTCCTGAGGGTGTCTTCTTAGATATACCCGAGAATCACGTTCAGGAAGTGCAGGATATGGTAGACACCCCACAAAGGTTAATGTCACACTCTGCTGTTATAGACAGATGTCCATCCAAGGCAGAGGAAATGATCTCCCAGATACCGGAATCCCTCTGAACCAAAGATGGACAAGACACTGGATTGATGGCAAATGTAGCTCCTGTAGTAGTGCAAGTAAAAGATGGTAGGATAGCTCCAAAAATCCCACAGTATCCTCTGAAGCCAGAGGTGGAATTAGGAGTGTACCCAGTCATAGAGCGCTTGCTACAACAGGGCATCCTAGTTAGGACGTCCAGCACTGCCAATAGTCCCATTTTCCCTGTGAAAAAGAGTGGGGGGGAGGGGTTACAGGCTAGTACAGGATCTAAGGGGGATAAACAAGATAGTTGAGAGCCAATTCCCCGTAGTGCCAAATCCAGCTGTCATCCTCATGCAAATTCCCCCTACTGTGAAATTTTTCACTGTCATTGACCTCTGTTCTGCTTTCTTTTCGGTCCCTCTGCACCCTGACAGCCAATATTTGTGTTTACATACAGGGGAGTACAGTACACCTGGACTCGCCTACCCCAAGGTTTCATTGACAGCCCAAGTATTTTCTCCCAGGCTTTGCATGACTGTTTACAATCCTTTCAACCTGAGAGCGGATCAGTATTAATACAGTATGTAGATGACTTACTGCTGTGTTCAGATTCACTCGAGTCGTCCTTGAAAGACACGAAACAGCTTCTGTTTCACCTTTCTAATACGGGACACAAGGTTTCAAAGGATAAGTTACAGTCGTGCCAGACCAAGGTAAAATATTTGGGACATTGCTTGACACAAGGACTGAGACACCTCACCGCTGATAGAATACAGGCGATTCGCGACATGACTCTGCCACAAACCCAGCAGCAGATCCGCACTTTCCTTGGAATGTGTGGGTACTGCCGAAACTGGATCCCAGGGTTCTCCATACTGGTTTTACCTTTACAGGAAATGGTCTCCTCGAACAAACCAGATCGGATCTCTCACACAGATGAGTCTGAACTGGCATTTGAGAGACTTAAACAATGCCTATCACAGGCACCTGCATTAGGCATGCCAGATTATGGGAAACCTTTTGAGTTGTACGGTACGGAAAGTGCTGGGTGTGCGGCAGGTGTCCTAACCCAGAGACATGGTGATGCCAGCAGGCCGGTAGCTTACTACAGTGCACAGTTGGACACCGTAGCGCGGTCTCTCCCCACATGCTTGCGAAGTGTTGCAGCGATAGCTTTGCTAGTGAGTAAAAGTGAAGACGTAGTGTTGGGACACAACCTGACCATCCATACACCTCATGCAGTGTCAGCCTTACTGAACTCTGCCCAAACCAGACATGTCTCATCAGCACGGTTTACAAGGTGGGAATTAGCACTATTGGCCCCTAAACATCATCATAAAGAGATGCAGCGCACTAAATCCTGCAACTTATCTCCCGGGTGTGCCTGGACAGGCACAAAGGGTGGAGGATGAGAGTGATGGTGAAGGAGGATTTAGTATAGACACTGACACACATGATTGTATGGAATATCTGAACCAAACTTTCACTGCAAGACCCGACATTAGTGACAACCCACTGGAAGGCGTAGATTTTACTTTTTACACTGACGGTAGTTGCCACAGACAGACGAACTCGGGAGACCTGTGTACTGGATACGCAGTCGTAGATGACAAAGGTATCATAGAAGCTGAACCCCTGGGCCCACCGCACTCAGCACAAGTTGCTGAGCTGGTCGCCCTAACCAGAGCCTGTGAATTGGCTAAGGGTGATTTCGGGGCCCTATGGCGCCTCAGAAATTTCATGACGGCAGCTGGCACACCTGTAGCGCATGCATCCCATATAAAAAGGCTTCTAACAGCGATACAGGAACCTGACAGAGTGGCTGTTATCAAGTGCAAAGCCCACACTTACAGTCAAGACCCAGTGTCACTTGGTAACAGCCGGGCAGACGAAGCTGCTAAATCAGCAGCCAGCACCCCCATACAGACAGATATCACACAACTGATGGTATTCAACACCGTCAACGCACAAAAATTAAGTGAAATGCAAAATTTGTGTTCTCCACAGGAAAAGGCAGTCTGGAGGTCAAAGGGATATGGCCAGGAGTCCTCAGGACTCTGGACAGATGGACAAGGTAAGCCAGTAGCCCCCAGAGCATATCTTCCAAGCTTAGCTGAGGCGGCACACGGTCTGACTCATCTGGGCAAAGAGGGTATGTGTAAGCTGGTGAGAGCCTACTGGTGTGCGCCAGGATTCTCTTCTCATGCGGGTAAGAGAGCAATGACATGTCTTATCTGCTTGAGGAAGAATATTGGAAAGTCAATACCAACAGAACCATCCCATATCCCGCCGACAGACGGCCCTTTTCAGGTAATACAAATTGATTTCATACAGTTACCACCCGACAGAAATTTAAAATGTGTTAGTTTGTATTGACGTGTTTTCAAATTGGGTAGAAGCGTTCCCCACTGCCACAAATACTGCTGCGTTTACTGCAAAGAAAATTGTGCAGGAATTTGTGTGCAGATATGGTATCCCTAGGATAATTGAAAGCGATAGGGGTACCCATTTTACAGGTGAAGTCTTTCAGGTTATGTGCAAACTGATGGGAATTAATAGTAAGCTGCATAGTCCGTACCGCCCACAGGCGAGTGCGAAGGTGGAAAGAGTAAACCGCACTATTAAGAACAAGCTGAGCAAAGTGATGGCTGAAACTGGATTGTTATGGCCAGAAGCTTTGCCACTTGTATTGTACAGCATCAGAACCACTCCCAGGTCCCCCCTTAACCTATCACCCTTTGAGATTCTTTTTGGTCGACAACCCCATGTAATGATTGACCCCCAGGATGATTTGAAATGCAATAATGAGGTGACTGTAAAATATTTGGTTAAGATGAGCAAGCAGTTGAGGAATCAAAACAGAAATCTAAAACTGGTGATTCCTGACCTACCAAACAGTAATTGTCATGACATTGAACCTGGGGATTATGTAATGATTCAAAATTTTCTACGCTCAGGTTGCCTCTTTGACAGGTGGGAAGGACTGTACTAAGTCTTACTAACCAGCACGACAGCATTAAAGTTTGACGAGAGAGAGACTTGGGTCCACTCGTCCCACTGTAAGAAAGTCGCTGACCAAGAGAAAGCCTGTGACAAAGAGCAGAGTGTAGAGGAAATCGTATCACTGGAGTGTCTGTTCCGGGAAGGTTGAGAGGCAGGACTGTTGTCACAGCACCTGAGCACGGAGAACTACAAGACCAGAGGCGGTTGTCGCACCAAATTTCTTTTTCCTTTTTATTATTTTCTCCATCTCCCATAACCCTCCTCCCCCCCCCCCCTTCTTGCTCCCTTTTTCTCTCCCCTTAACAAGATGGACTTACCCCAAGAGACTGCATTCCGGGTTTTCCTGTTGACCCTGTTGTTGACCAGAGCAGTCTGTTTCGATGAGAGTATCAGAGAGGTCGAGAAAGGATCTGGAATGGGTTCTGATGGCAAGGACGGATTTGTAGAATTCCAAGAGCAACACATCCACCGAGAAAAGGCGAGTATCAGAAAACGATCCGGTAGTCAAGAAACTAGGAGGCACTGTGAAGGGTTATTGGCTGAGGAAAATTGTATTTGTAGAAACTGTGAAAACATAGTTGAGGACAGGTGCATCCAGAGATGTCAGTCCAGCCTTAATATCAACATGGACCGTCATCCATTGAGTGATTATCACTCATTAGTGGGCAAGGTTTTAAACCAAACAGAATGCTGGGTGTGCTCACAAGTACCTCAAGGTCAGAGCAAGTCAGGACTAGTACCGTATCCTTTAACAATAGATGAGGTACTTGAATTATGGGGTGGGAGACCGGTGGACAAGAAATTTAATATTTCTAGGCCCCCTAGTTTGAAGCTCCACCAGTACCATGTAGATAGATCCTTAGTATGTTTCAACATTTCCAATTCCCGAAAGCCGGGAAATTGGGAAGTGACATGGAACAACCAAACCATGGCATTTTCACACAGAGCCGACAGAATACCCGTAGACTCTGAACTTATACGCCAAATAGCCGACGGTGGAAGGTATTTTCGGTATAGGTATACTCTAGGAAGTAGGACCATGCGTGTTGGAGAAGTATCACCAGGGTACTGTGCTCATATCATACAGCCTGATACGTGTACTGAACAGATGAGAGAGGGATAGGATTTTTCACTTGGAAGGTTTGCAATATGGTAATGTCATATTCTGTCCCATATGTTCTCCCCGATGATGCATATTTCATATGCGGGAGGAAGGCGTATAAGTGGCTTGCCCCAAACTCAATGGGATTGTGTTACATTGGAAGAGTGTTGCCAGAAGTAATGACCATAACCCATAATAAGATGAAAGACGTTCACCGCAGTGCTCAAGCTCCTTACACTCATACTCACTATGAACACATCGTTAAGAGACACCTTATAGATAGGACAGAGCACGCAGCCTCTGATTTGATCCACGAATCCACCGGGATTCAATTCCTACTCGCGTTAGACATCACCCGTACCGCCAGAGGAATTATAAATTATAGGTATATCCATGCCCTAGCGAACCTGATAGATAATATCACCGAGATGTATGATGACACCTTCAGGTATACAGGGAGGGAGTTGCAAGCTTACAAAACGGAACTGATCCAGCACAGGATGGTCCTCAATTATATCACAGCGGTGACAGGCGGGTACTGTGTCACTTTGGCAACTCAGTATGGTGTGAAGTGCTGCACGTACATTACAAACAGCACTGATGACCCAACTGAGGTCATAGATCAAAAGATGGACGATATCTTGCAGTTGAAGTGGGAGTTCCGGAGGAGACACAACCTTACCCTTACTGCTGTGAGTAATGAACTGACCGGCTGGGTCTCATGGTTGAACCCACAAAATTGGTTCTCAGGTTTAGGAGAATGGGCTCAAAATGTTATCGTGAGTGTTGGAAAGTTTCTCCTTTGTATCCTGGGAGTTGTCATAATGATTGGTTTGATATTTAGATGTGCTCGAATTTTAACGCGGCGCAAGCGTGGTACCAAAGTGATGAGTTTGAGGAGCGGGGGCATTGTTACACAAACTGATTTAATTTATGACCCATCAATAGAGACAATGTTGTGATAAGACGTGATTCCACGGTCCGTTTCTTTGACCCGTTTCTCCTTTGTTTTCCCTCAGCAACAATACACCCATCCGGAGAAGACTTCAATCAACGCCCAAGAATGATTACGCAAATGTTATGTGAATGTACTTTTGATATGTTTCTTATCTTCATCTCTACAACCTTCAGGTAGTGACACACATAGTCGACAGGTGATATCCACATATTAGCATTCACATGTGTTCCCCCTCCATGTATCATCAACTAAATGTGCACCCCATTTGTTGGAACAAGAAGCCGAACAGAGCTCGGTAGTGTTTTTTGGCCCACTTACAGACCCTTAATACGGGATGAGAAGGATTTAATGTATACTTCGCAATACCTCGAAGCTTATCTAGAACATATACGGCACGATGATACATGCCCCTCAGACATGGATTTCACACATACATGCTTTTACTATCCCACTAGGTCATACATTTCCCGCCTACACCTCTCCTCCTACCATCCACTCATCTATGGATAATGTATTGTATATTTTTATCCTATCATCTGTAGATATTGTATTGTATATTTTTCTGTTCAATGTTTAGATAGTGGCAGTTATTGTTGACTGCCAAAGGGTGGACTGTCAAAGTCGAAAAATATTGTAATGCATATACCTTGTACTAACCCCATGCACATGCCCGCTGCGCGTGCACTCAGTCCGCCGTGCGTGCACATATCCGCAATTTGCGTAGGATCGCTCCTGCGATCATGCGCGTGGTATGGGTATTTACTGCGGAGTTTGTGAGCGTGCAGAGGGTTATTAGAACATTACATATTTAACCCAAATAGTGCATTTTGTACACATAGTTCCCCCACACCACATCAGCGAGTATCAATAGTTTAAACAGATCCAGGACTAAGGGATTCGCCTTTGCATGATAGGAAGGGTCAGATAAAGGTTGGAAGGTGATGTCTAGTATCCAGCTGTAGGGTATTTTAAGGGTAACATTCCGGTATTGGTTAGAGAAAGATTGCATGTTCCAGCGTATAGTTATGTGCAAAAGTAGAATATAGATATTAACTGTATTTACTGTGTATTACGTATGCGGCGGGAATCCAGAGGATACCACCCACCAGAGCAGTTGGGGAAAGACATCGCCCACCTTTTCAAATCAACCTATGACCTCTCCTGTAATGAAAAGACACATCTCTGTGTCCAATGGACAATGAGATTACAGTGACCATTGTATTGTGTATGTAAGTTGTGTATAAAAAGACCGTTGTTGCCTGGCCGGTCAGAAGACTCTGAACGCTATCTGTATGACGAGCGGAGGACCGGCCGGGTTGCGCTTGCGAACATTCTCACGTATCTCACGTATATGTACATTCTCTGTAGCCATTATTCTGTTTAGATTTATCTTGTTAGCCTGTAGTGTATGATTTGTACTGTTTTACCTTTTGAAATAATCCACAGTGGCCTTAGAACCCTGTGGTTTCAACTACAAATCGGTGTTGTGTCTTCACTTTCCTGCAAGGGTTTAAAGTGTATTTCAACTGTATAAGGTTTATAAGTATTGATAAGGTGTACGCACTGCGGGTACTTTATACCGTCAGCGCTACTTAAGGTTTAAGGTATAACATCGTTGCAGTACTTTGCTGCTAAGGGTTTAAAGTGTAATCATATCATTGCATTGTATCACCAACAAGGTTTAAAGGTTATCAATTGTGTGTGCGCTGGCTGTGTGTACTCTGTACACTCAGCGCGGTGTGTGTACGCCAAGTACGTACCACGTACGGGACTCTGTACGCAAATAGCGTACAAAGTGCGTAGCACGTGTATTCAGTCTAACGGCCATAGCGGCTCCACGGTAAAAGTGTATCTAGAGGTATAGGTTTATGGTTTAAGATAATATCGACATTATCAATTTTAAACCTCTACATTTTTGACACATGCTTTAAATCTTCCAGATCACCATTATTTGAGGGATGTGCACTAAGTTTTCAGAAACACCCAAAGTATTATACAGTATTTACAAAGTGAACATTACATTTTTTTTAAAAACATTAAAAAAAATCTATGCAATGTTTCATGTGCTCAAACAACTTTGTGAAACAGCTGGACCAGTCCAGCTGTTTGAAGGTTTCCACTGCAGTTTTCAATGACTCAGAATGAATCCCATGTATCTCATGCTTGATTTGTGGGAACACAAAGAAGTCACAGGGGGCCAGGTATGGACTGTACAGTGGGTGACCAAGCTCCATGGGCCACTTGTGGGCATGTGCATTATCGTGATGGAGAAAGGCACCATGAGCGCAAAAAAAATTGCGCATGGCAAAAAGTGTTTTGGGTGTACTGTAGTTTGCTTAGTGTGGCTTTAATACTGTAGCTATTGAAATATATGAAAAATTGTTATGGCAAAGAGATATAAACAAATTCATCACCTACCAGCTCCATCTGACAATTCTGGGACTATTCCAGTGACCAAAACACAAGGCAGGGACAACTATAGCAACCAATAAACATGCAGGAACCATTAAACTCCATTTAACACTGTGGACCACTCTCTTCTCATACAAACACTACAATCCCTAGGTCTTAAAGACACAGCCCTTTTTTGGTTCCTATCCTACTTATCTAATCCCTCCTTCAGTGTTCGCTTTGCTGAATCTACCTCCTCTTTGCTTCCTCTCTCAGTTGGAGTCCGCAAGGCTCAGTCTTGGGTCCTCTGCTTTTCTCTATCTATACCTCATCTCTTGGTAAACTAATCAGCTCTTTTGGACTTCAGTATCATCTGTACACAGATGATACTAAAATCTACCTGTCACGATCCGGGTATCTGGACGCCATTACTTACCCTTCAGATGCCTCCTAAGGCTGGCTCAGCGTTCCAGGACCGGATCCCGCTGTTCCTGAGTTTCCACATGCAGAATGTCAGAGTGGTGATTTCATCAGCCGCGGCCTCCGCTGTGCCCGCGTGGTTAAATGTGCGCTTGTCAGTCTGGCGTCTCCTGTCTCCTGTGGCCGGCGTCGCCATTACTGTTTCAATTCTCACATGGATTACAAACCAAACTTCCCTCCAAGTGTCTGCATGGGCGCAGTCATCTTGGATTTTGTCATCTGATCATTTCCACCAATCTGCTGTCTGTATTGTTGATTTGCATAATTGCCTAGCCAACCCCTTCCTTGCTGCAGGTATAAGTAAGCTGTGCCTGAGCAAGGAAGGCGTCAGTGCTGTGGTTGTCTAACCTAGTTCCAGTTTGTCTCTCTCCTGTGGTTGTCTAACCTAGTTCCAGTTTGTCTCTCTCCTGTGGTTGTCTTCCAGGTTCCAGCTCCTGTCTCCAGACTTCTGCTATAGAGACCCGCACCAGCATTCCATCTGCGGTGTAGCCTGACTCTCCGATCCATTCTGGACTCACCTGTTTCCATTATCAATCACCTGCTTCCAGCCCAGCTTCCAGCAGTGTACAGCTTCTCTTAAAGGGCCGGTGTCCTTTCTGCAGTTTACCACTCTCCACCGGTATTATTATTTCACCGCTCTCAAACTCCAAACTTCATTATTATTTCATCGCTCTCAAGTTCGTTTATTATTTAACTGGTTCCAGCCAGTATCCACTCCGTACCAACAACAGTCTGGTTCCAGCCAGTATCCACAGCAGCCGTTTTATCTTCAGCAGCCCAGCCTTTCCTGGAACACCAGCTGGTACGATCCTGGGTTCTCTCCATTGCTACAGTCAGGCCTGGTAAGGACTTTCCAACTAGAAGATTATAAGAACTGTCTCACACTACCAGTGCCTGTGGCCCTTGCCACCCTGTAGTACCCAGGAATTGTATTTATCCTCTGTTGACTTTTATGTTTCCTTTACTGCTGCTGTGTTACGGAGTTTGTCATAATAAACATCATTGACTTTATCCTGGTTGTCGTGGTCACGCCTTCGGGCAGTTATTCTACATGTTACTTACATGTCTAGGGGTCTGATACAACCTCCCAGGTTCCGTTACATCTCAGCCCCTACAACTGAGGCTGCCTCCCGTCAGCTCAGGCCCTCAGTTGTGACAGTAAGCACTGACCTAATGAATCCAGCCGGAGACCAGGATCAAGCGACCAGGCCGATGCAAGAACTGGCAGCCCGACTTGAACATCAGGAGGCTGCACAGGGCCACATCATCCGCTGTCTCCAGGATCTCTCTACACGGCTGGATGGGATTCAAACGACCCTCCGTGGACCTGGCACGTCCGGTGCGTCCACTACAGTGACACCAGCTGTAACCCCACCCACCTTACCCATTTCCAGTCCACATCTTCATCTTCCAACGCCAGCAAAATTTGATGGATCTCCAAGGTTCTGCAGGGGATTTCTCAATCAATGTGAAATCCACTTTGAGCTTCTACCTGGCAATTTCTTCAGTGACCGTACCAAAATTGCCTATATCATCTCCCTTCTCAGTGGCTCAGCCCTTGACTGGGCATCACCTTTATGGGAGAAGTCTGATCCCCTGCTATCCTCCTATACTGACTTTGTAGCTACATTCAGGCGCATCTTCGACGAGCCAGGCCGGATAACATCTGCTTCATCTGAGATTCTCCGTTTACGCCAGGGAACACGTACTGTGGGACAGTATCTTATACAGTTTAAAATCCTGGCATCCGAACTGGCATGGAACGACGAGGCCCTGTATGCTGCATTCTGGCATGGCTTATCAGAACGCATCAAGGATGAGTTAGCTACCAGAGACTTGCCCTCTAAGTTGGATGAGCTAATTTCTCTTTGCACGAAGGTTGATCTACGTTTCAGAGAGAGAGCAACCGAGCGAGGAAGATCATCTACTCCTAAATCTTCTGCTCCTCCTCCTCGTCAACCATCTCCATCCAAGGATGAGCCTATGCAAATTAGTCGTTCCCGTCTATCTCCCGCTGAGCGCCGAAGACGTCTCTCTGAGTCTCTCTGTCTCTACTGTGCAGCTCCGTCGCACACTATCAATGCCTGTCCCAAACGTCCGGGAAACTCCAGATCCTAGCTCGCCAAGGAGAGGGCCTGCTAGGAGTAATGATCTCCTCTCCATCTCCTCATGACTGTAACCTCCCAGTGTCGCTCCAAATTGCTCAACGTTACAGGAACGTCATTGCCCTCCTTGATTCCGGAGCAGCTGGGAATTTCATAACCGAAGCTTATGTTAAACGGTGGTCCCTACCCACCGAGAGACTGTCCTCGTCCATCTCTTTGACTGCCGTGGATGGCAGCAAGATTTTTGACGCAGTCATTTCCTTAAGGACTCTTCCAGTTCGTCTGAGAGTGGGAGTTCTTCATTCTGAGTATATTTCTTTTTTAGTGATTCCAAGAGCCACACATCCAGTGGTTTTAGGCCTTCCATGGCTCCGTCTCCACAACCCATCAATTGACTGGACGACTACGCAAATACTGGCATGGGGTCCCTCCTGTGCTGAGACTTGTTTAGCCAAAGTTCTTCCTGTTTGTTCTTCCTTCCCCAGGTCATCTGATGTTCCGCCTCCTCCATATCAAGACTTCACGGACGTGTTCAGTAAAGCCTCTGCTGATATCCTTCCTCCTCATAGAGAATGGGACTGCCCAATCGACCTCATTCCAGGGAAGGTTCCACCGCGAGGTCGAACTTATCCGTTGTCTCTGCCTGAGACACACTCCATGGAAGAGTACATCAAAGAGAACCTGGCGAAGGGTTTCATCCGACCATCTTCTTCTCCAGCCGGCGCAGGCTTCTTCTTCGTTAAGAAGAAAGACGGTGGTCTGCGTCCGTGCATCGACTACAGAGGTCTGAACGACATTACCGTCAAGAACCGATACCCTTTACCCCTGATTACCGAGCTCTTTGATAGAGTTAGTGGTGCAACTATTTTCACAAAGCTGGACTTGAGGGGTGCCTACAATCTCATCCGAATCCGTGAGGGTGACGAGTGGAAGACCGCCTTTAACACCCGTGACGGACATTATGAGTACCTCGTCATGCCCTTCGGATTGAGCAACGCTCCAGCAGTCTTCCAGCACTTCGTGAATTAGATTTTCAGGGACATCTTGTACCGCCATGTCGTGGTTTATCTAGACGACATCCTCATCTTTGCTAATAATCTCGAAGATCATCGTTTCTGGGTAAAAGAGGTTCTTTCCCGTCTCCGTGTCAATCACCTCTATTGTAAATTGGAGAAGTGTGTGTTTGAAGTTAAAACCATTCCGTTTCTAGGTTACATTGTGTCCGGTTCCGGACTAGAGATGGATCCTGAGAAACTCCAAGCAATCCAGAATTGGCCTATACCCTTAAGCCTCAAAGGGGTCCAGAGGTTCTTAGGGTTCGCCAATTATTATAGAAAATTTATACGAGACTTTTCCACCATTGTGGCGCCTATCACTGCATTAACCAAGAAAGGTGCTAATCCGTCCAAGTGGTCCGAGGAAGCTACACAGGCCTTTCACCTTCTGAAGCAACGGTTCATCTCTGCACCAGTTCTGAAACAGCCCGACACCGACTCTCCTTTTATCTTAGAGGTAGATGCCTCCTCCGTTGGAGTAGGAGCAGTGTTATCCCAGAGGGCCAAAGATGGACATCTACATCCTTGCTGTTTCTTCTCCCGGAAGTTCTCCCCAGCTGAGCGCAACTATGCCATTGGCGATCAGGAGTTGCTAGCCATTAAGCTCGCTCTGGAGGAGTGGAGATACCTGTTGGAGGGAGCTTCCCACTCAATCACCATACTTACCGACCACAAAAATCTTTTATATCTCAAAGGCGCACAATGTCTGAATCCTCGTCAGGCCAGATGGGCACTTTTCTTCTCTAGGTTTGACTTTAAACTCCAGTTCTGTCCGGGTTCTCAGAATCGTAAGGCCGATGCCCTTTCCCGCTCATGGGAGCAAGAAAATGAGTCCGAGTCTGCAGACAAGCATCCTATTATTAATCCGTTGGCATTCTCCACGGTAGGGATGGACTCTACGCCTCCACCAGGGAAAAGTTTTGTTAAGCCAGTTCTAAGGAAGAAGCTCATGCATTGGGCCCATGCTTCCCGTTTTGCTGGACATACAGGCATTCAAAAACCCTTGTATTTATTTCTAGGTCCTACTGGTGGCCAACTCTGAAGAAGGACGTTATGGAATTTATTGCCTCCTGCCCAAAGTGTGCCCAACACAAAGTCTCCCGCCAGTCGCCTGCGGGGCAACTGGTTCCATTATCTGTTCCCCGTCGACCTTGGACCCATTTGTCGATGGACTTTGTTTCCGATCTACCTATCTGCAACAAGTTTAATACCATCTGGGTGGTAGTTGACCGGTTCACCAAGATGGCACATTTCATCCCTCTCACCGGTCTTCCGTCAGCTTCCAAGTTGGCTCAAGTGTTTATACAAGAGATCTTCCGACTTCACGGTCTTCCTGAAGAGATCATCTCGGATCGTGGAGTACAATTTGTAGCCAAATTTTGGCGAAGTTTGTGTCAAGCCCTCCAAGTCAAGTTAAAGTTTTCCACGGCTTACCATCCTCAGACCAATGGTCAAACCGAGAGGGTGAATCAGGACTTGGAGGCCTTCCTCCGTATATATGTGTCTTCCTCTCAAGATGACTGGGTTCAACTCCTTCCTTGGGCCGAGTTCAGCCACAACAATCAATACCATTCCTCATCTTCTTCTACACCATTCTTCATTAATTATGGATTCCACCCTAAAGTCCCAGAATTCCAACCGCTTCCCGCAACTTCTGTTCCAGCAGTGGATGTCACCTTGCGTCAGTTTTCAAATAACTGGAGGAATGTCCGCGCAGCCCTGCTTAAAGCCTCATTCAGGTATAAGAAGTTTGCCGATAGGAAGCGTAGAGCGGTTCCTGCTCTCAAGGTGGGTGATCGTGTGTGGCTGTCCACGAAGAATTTGAGGTTGAGAGTTCCCAGCATGAAATTTGCACCTCGCTACATCGGACCCTTCAAGATTGAACAAGTCATCAATCCTGTTGCCTACAGGTTACAGTTACCATCCTTCTTGAAAATACCCAGGACATTTCATGTTTCTTTATTGAAACCGCTGATCCTGAATCGGTTTCATTCCGCACTTCCTCCAGCTCCCAAAGTTCAGACTCAACGGGGAGTCGAGTACGAGGTGGCCAAGATTTTGGACTCACTTTTCCGTTACGGTCAGTTACAATACCTCATTGACTGGAAGGGCTATGGTCCTGAAGAACGCTCTTGGACCAATGCCTCAGACGTCCATGCTCCTGCCTTGGTCCGAAATTTCCACGCAAAGTTTCCTTTAAAGCCTAAGAAGTGTCCTGGGGCCACTCCTAAAGGGGGGGGGTGCTGTCACGATCCGGGTATCTGGACGCCATTACTTACCCTTCAGATGCCTCCTAAGGCTGGCTCAGCGTTCCAGGACCGGATCCCGCTGTTCCTGAGTTTCCACATGCAGAATGTCAGAGTGGTGATTTCATCAGCCGCGGCCTCCGCTGTGCCCGCGTGGTTAAATGTGCGCTTGTCAGTCTGGCGTCTCCTGTCTCCTGTGGCCGGCGTCGCCATTACTGTTTCAATTCTCACATGGATTACAAACCAAACTTCCCTCCAAGTGTCTGCATGGGCGCAGCCATCTTGGATTTTGTCATCTGATCATTTCCACCAATCTGCTGTCTGTATTGTTGATTTGCATAATTGCCTAGCCAACCCCTTCCTTGCTGCAGGTATAAGTAAGCTGTGCCTGAGCAAGGAAGGCGTCAGTGCTGTGGTTGTCTAACCTAGTTCCAGTTTGTCTCTCTCCTGTGGTTGTCTAACCTAGTTCCAGTTTGTCTCTCTCCTGTGGTTGTCTTCCAGGTTCCAGCTCCTGTCTCCAGACTTCTGCTATAGAGACCCGCACCAGCATTCCATCTGCGGTGTAGCCTGACTCTCCGATCCATTCTGGACTCACCTGTTTCCATTATCAATCACCTGCTTCCAGCCCAGCTTCCAGCAGTGTACAGCTTCTCTTAAAGGGCCGGTGTCCTTTCTGCAGTTTACCACTCTCCACCGGTATTATTATTTCACCGCTCTCAAACTCCAAACTTCATTATTATTTCATCGCTCTCAAGTTCGTTTATTATTTAACTGGTTCCAGCCAGTATCCACTCCGTACCAACAACAGTCTGGTTCCAGCCAGTATCCACAGCAGCCGTTTTATCTTCAGCAGCCCAGCCTTTCCTGGAACACCAGCTGGTACGATCCTGGGTTCTCTCCATTGCTACAGTCAGGCGTGGTAAGGACTTTCCAACTAGAAGATTATAAGAACTGTCTCACACTACCAGTGCCTGTGGCCCTTGCCACCCTGTAGTACCCAGGAATTGTATTTATCCTCTGTTGACTTTTATGTTTCCTTTACTGCTGCTGTGTTACGGAGTTTGTCATAATAAACATCATTGACTTTTATCCTGGTTGTCGTGGTCACGCCTTCGGGCAGTTATTCTACATGTTACTTACATGTCTAGGGGTCTGATACAACCTCCCAGGTTCCGTTACATCTCAGCCCCTACAACTGAGGCTGCCTCCCGTCAGCTCAGGCCCTCAGTTGTGACACTACCTATCCTCCCCTGATTTGTCCCTATCTGTACTGGGCCGTGTCACTGAATGCCTTTCTGCCATTTCATCTTGGATGACATCTCGCCACCTAAAACGTAATATTTCAAAAACAGAGATAATTATATTTCCACCGGCCAATAGCAGGTACCAACCTGATATCTCTATCACTGTTGAAAACTCAACAATCTACCCTACCCCACAAGCTCGCTGCCTAGGTGTCATCCTGGACTCTGATCTGTCCTTTGTTCCCCACATTCAATCTGTCTCAAAATCATGTTACATGCATCTAAAAAACATATCCAAAATACGACCATACCTTACACAAGACATTGCTAAAACTCTAATCCATGCTCTCATTATCTCCCTCATTCATTATTGCAATAGTCTCCTAACTGGTCTTCCCAAAACGAGATTCTCACCATTACAATCCATTTTGAATGCAGCTGCGAGGCTAATCTTCCTCGCTAGACGCTCATCGTCTGCAGATCCACTCTCAGTCCCTCCATTGGTTACCTGTATTCTACCGTATTCAATATAAAGTACTTTTACTTACACACAAGGCCATTAACCAAACTATACCAAAGTACATCTCTTCGCTCATCTCAAAATATCTCCCAACCCGACCTCTTCGCTCTTCACAAGATCTGCGTCTCTCATCCACACTCATTACTCGCTCCAACTCACGACTGCAGGACTTTCATTGGGCTGCACCCACTCTGTGGAATGCCCTACCATGCACAATTAGACTCTCCAAACCTTCAAGCGTTCCCTGAAAACTCACCTCTTCAGGAAAGCGTATCAAATTCCAGAACTGCCCACATAACTTTCATAAACCTTATCAAATTGCATCCTCTCTGCACAGTCCACACATATACTCACATGTCTTCTCACCCTACCTCCCGACCCCGGTTCATCATTGCTGTATGACCATATCATACAGCCCACCAAGAACCTTTGCAATCTGGTGGACAACTATGTAATAGAGAACACCTATCCTTGTGTATAAATGCCTATTTCCCTATAGATTGTAAGCTTGTGAGCAGGGCGACTAGCGTGGCTCCATCTGTACCTTTTGGAATTAGCCGTTTCCATCATGGCAGTGGATGGTAGTCGAATTTCCGAAGGTTTAATTACTCGTCGTACTGGACCCCTCCGGACGAAAGTGGGTGTGCTGCACTCTGAATGTATTTCCTGCCTCGTGATTCCCAAAGCCTCTCATGATATTATTCTCAGACTACCCTGGCTACAGAAACATAACCCACAGGTCAGATGGTGAACCATGGAGATTCTTTCCTGGAGAGAACCTGTACCCAAGGATGCTTAGCCTCTGTTTGACCTCTTTGTACTACTCAAGCTACTGAGTTGCCTTCTGTCTACCAATCCTTCCTAGACATCTTCAGCAAGCAAGCGGCTGACACTTTGCCACCTCATGAGGAGTGGGACTGTCCAATTGATTTAGTGCCGGGTAAAACACCTCACAGAGGTTGAACATATCCTTTGTCCATTCTGGAGACACAGGCCATGTCCGATTATATACAGGAGAACCTGTCCAAAGGTTTTATTCGACCAACTTCCTCTCCCGCAGGGGCAAGATTCTTTTTCATCACAAAGAAGGATGGGGGTTTATGTCGATGCATAGATTACCATGGTCTCAACGAGATTACCATCAATAATCGTTACCCGCTCCCGTTTATTCCCAAATTGTTTGGACGGGGACACAGTTTTTACTAAACTGGATTTACGGGGGAGGGCTACAATTTGATCCATATTCATTCAGGAGACGTATGGAAGATGGCCTTCAATACTAGGGATGGACATTATGAGTATCTTGTAATGCCTTTTGGTCCTTGTAATGCCCCTGTCGTCTTCCAGAGCTATGTGAATGAACTTTTTCGAGACCTGCTATATAAATGCTTGGTAGTCTACTTAGACAACATCCTAGTATTCTCTAAATATCTGGAGTCCCACCGTGTCCAAGTTATGGAAGTACTAACTCATCTGAGGAAAAACCGTTTATACTGTAAGATGTAGAAATGCACGTTTGAAGTACCATCTATCCCATTTCTTGGTTACATCATCTCCGGATCTAAGTTGCAAATGGATTCCACTAAAGTCCAAGCCATTCGAGGGTTGATTCCGTCTACCCTCAAAGAAATAAAGCGCTTCCTCAGTTTTTGCCAATTTTTACAGGAGATTTATTAAAAATTATTCATCAATTGTGGCACCCATCACAGCTTTGACTCATAAGGGAGCTAAGCCGTCAAATTGGTCTCCTGAAGCAACTTAAGCCTTCTTTAAATGAAAACAAACGTTTATGCCTGCGCCCATTCTTCGCCAGCCCGATTTAGATCGACCATTTCAAAGTGGAGGTGGACGCATCCTCAGAGGCAGTTGGGGCGGTCCTGTCACAGGTGTACGAGGACAAGAAAGTCCATCCATTTCTTGGAGATTCCTTCCTGCTGAACAGAATTATGGTATTGGAGAGCAGGAGCTACTTGCCATCAAGCTGGCATTTGAAGAATGGAGGTATCTCTTGGAGGGTGCTCAACATCCCGTTGTCTACACGACCATAAAAATCTGCTATATCTCCAAACCGCTCAATGGGGGTCATTCCATCCCGGTCGCACGCAGCGGTTTATCGATGCAGTGCGAACGGGTCCGGAATGCGCATGCACGGCGGCCGCAATGCACGTGCGCGACATTGCCCGGCGACAAGGGTCGCCGGGTTACGTCGCATCTAACGAAGGAAGCAGTCGCAGAGCCGACCGCAAAGAAGATTGACAAGAAGAAGGCATACCTGGGTGGATCTGGACTGTTGAAGACCGTTTTCGGGGAGTGGTAAGGAAAGCGCAGGTATGTCCAGCAGACTGGATGGTGGATGTCTGACGTCAAAGCCGGCTCCAGCATCGCAGAGATGATCGCACAGGGTATGTAGGTATAGGGCTAGTCTACTTCTACTTGAAACTTTTTTAGTTTAGCAGGGCTGCACAAGCGATCGCAGCCCTGCTAAGCTAAAATACACTCCCCCATAGGCGTGTACTAGTTGATCACAGCAGCAGCAAAAGTTGCTGGCTGCGATCAACTTGGAATGACCACCAATGTCTCAATCCACGACAAGCTAGATGGGCTATTTTCTTCACTCAATTTAATTTTAAGCTTACTTATCGACCAGGCTCTCTGAACAAAAAAGCTTATGCCCTTTCTCGATATTTAAATTCCTCCAAGACCAATGATCCAGTAGGCAGGCAGGCCAATGTTAGTCCAACATCCTTCTCAACCCGGATTTCTTCTGTTTCTATGCCTCCACCTGGTAAAACATTTGTTGCTTCAAATCTTCGGAAGAGACTACTTAACTGGGCCCATTCCTAATCCTTTATGGGTCATCCTGGGGTCCTCAAGACCCTTAAGTTATCCAGCAATCCTACTGGTGGCCACAACTCAGGGTGGATGTTCAAGAATACATAGCGGCCTGTCCAAAATGCCGCCAGCACAAAAATCGCAAGGGTTCTCCTTCCAGATTATTGCACCCATTATCCATTCCTAAGTGGCCATGGACTCACATTTCAATGGAATTTGTAACTGATTTACCTCCATCTAAGGGGCAGAATACCATCTGGGTGGTGGTGGATCGTTTTTCAAAAATGGCGCATTTTATACCTTTTAATGGGCCTTCCAGATGCTCCATTCCTAGGTAAACTGTTCATCTCTGAAATCTTCAAATTACATGGTCTTCCTCAGGAAATTGTTTCGGATCGTGGCCCACAATTTGTCATCAAGTTTTGGAAGTATCTTTGCTCTTCACTAAACATCAAATTAAACTTTTCCACCGCCTTTCATCCCCAAACGGACGGACAAACATAGAGTAAACCAAGATCTTGAGACTTTCCTTCGACTGTACATGTCTTCATTCCAAAATGATTGGCTGGATTTTCTTCCACTAGCGGAGTTTGCTCATAATAATCTCTTTAATTCCTCCTTAGAGTCCACACCATTCTACTTTAATTTTGGTTTTCATCCCCGAATTCCAGAGTTCCAACCCCTTCCCACTCAAGAGGTTCCAGGGGCAGACCAAACGCTTAAGCAGTTATCTACAATTTGGAAACAAGTACATAACTCTTTAATCAAAACATCCAAGCGATACAATTTTTTTTGCAGATAAGAAACAAAACACCGCTCCTAACTACAAAGTAGGGGATATATACACGTAACCTCAAGTTTATAGTCCCATCGAAGAAATTTGCTCTCAAGTTTATTGGACCTTTTCCTATCGAGAAGATTCTTAATCCTGTGGCGTACAAAGTAAAATTGCCTACCTCTCTCAAGATTCCCAACGCCTTTCATACATCTCTTCTCAAACCCTTAGTTCTCAACCAATTTCTTGATACATTACCCAGACCTCCTAAAATTCAAACTATGCAAGGTGAAGAATTTGAAGTCAAAGACATTTTAGATTCCCGTCGCCGATATGGTCGTATTCAGTACCTCCTTGATTGGAAAGGATAAGGTCCAGAGGAGATGTCTTGGGTCTTTGCGGAGGATGCCCATGCTCCAAGATTGATTAAAAGATTCTATGCCAAGAAGGGGGGTACTGTCATGAGGCGGGTACTCACCGCCACGGGGTCCAGCTGCTGCCGGTGCGGCTGTTGGCACTGTTGTGTGACCGCAAGGGGATATGGGCGTGCGTTCACCGCCGCAAGGTCCGGCCGCTGTCAGTATAACTGCCATGGTGCTAGTGTGGCTGCAGGGGGGTGGGGCGGTCAGCAGTGAGGATGTTGTGACTTTTGGGAGGCCAGCAGTATTGAGGATCAGGTAGGCTGCACTGCTTCTGTGTGTCTGCAGCACAGGAGGCAGCCAGGTTGGAGACCAGATTATCCTGTGCCAATGAGTTTCACTGGGGCAAGTGGTTAGCCAATCCCATGGCTTCACTGCCTATAAATAAGCTGAGCTTTAGGCACTCTCTGCCAGTGCTTTGTTGTTATTAGACAGCATCCCAGCTCTGTGCTCCAGCATATTTATCTGTGTCCATCTAAGTGTCCTCGTCCCTACTTCACTCCCTGTGTTCGCTAGCCATTCCTCGCTGTTTGATACCCCGCTCTACAGTTAACTGGGCAGTACCGCCGGCCTATCCTAAGTCCCGTGGTGGGGTGCCAGCTTCCCTGAAATATTCTTCTCTTAAAGGCACAGAATTCTTCAAGTCTCGCATTAAAGGTTCAGCCTCAGTCTTCACAGTTCTCTAGCCTTGGCTTACAACTATCCAGAGTTCACAGTTCTTCACAGTCAGTCTTCACAGTTCTCCTGCCTCGGCTTATAATTACCCAGAGTCTACAGTTCTTCACAGTTTCTCAACCTCATCTTTTGAATATCCAAAGTCCGCATTTCTCTCGTCAAGTCTTCACAGTTTTCCACAGCTTCTCCAGTATCCAGTTTTTTCCAGAGTTCTTTAGCCACGTCTTTCAAATACCTGGGACTACAATTCTTTTCAGCTCTTAAACTAACTTCCAGTATCCTCCATTTGTCATTCGCATGAACTGCCTCCTGTGAATCAGCATAACTCCCCTCAATGGGATCAGTACGAAATCCCGCCGGACGGGATCCCGGCGGTTGGAATACCGACACCAGGATCCCAACTGGCACAATCCCGACAGGGGGCGAGCGCAACGCAGCCCCTTGCGGGCTCGCTGTGCTCACCATGCTGCGGGCACGGTGCCTTGCTATGCTCGGCACACTAATTTATTCTCCCTCTATGGGTGATGTGGACACCCACAGAGGGAGAATATGTCGGGATTGTGCCAGTCGGGATCCCAGTGTTGGTATTTCGACCGCCGGGATCTTGACCGCATCCCCCCTCAATACGTTCACACATTTATTTATCAGTTGCATTGAATCAGTTTGTTTCTTCAATAAAGTTTATTAGAAGGAATTATCTTTATCCCCCTAGTTTCCTTCATACAGGAGCATCTACTCCTTTAATTGGTCAGAGTCCAACGGATTCACAAAAGCACCTTAGTGTGACAAATATATTATGAAATGCGACTTTCATCAACATCGGTTTAGAGAAAGCGATCTGGGAATTGCTACCGTGGGCAATTGATGTATGACAACATAATCCCGGTAAAAATTTTTTCTACTGCTCCTGAATCGAGTAATGTAATAAATTTAGGTGCTTCAGGGTATTCTTAAGTAACAGAAAGATTAGCTTCGGTTTTTCTGGTTGATTTAAGTTTCCCTCCTAATTTGACCTCTCCAGCACAAATTAGGAGTAGGGGTTTCCTGGGATAAAGATTACAGGATTTCAGTAAATGATCTGAAGATCCACAATAAACACAGAGATGTTCCTTGCGCCGTCTGAGACACTCTTCTGCTGATAGATGAGAATGATTGATCTGGATTGGTTCTACACTTGAGGAAGAAGGAGATAATGGATGAGGAATAGAACTGTATTTTGGATGAACAAATATGCGTATGCTCTATATGCCGTTGGTCAACCTTATTGCATAAAGATATTAAGGGGGTAATTCAGACCTGATCACTAGGCTGCGTTTTCTCACAGCTTGCGATCAGATCTGAACTGCGCATGCATATGCACCTCAAATGTCCAGGTGCGACGGACCACAGCAACAGGGATCGCCGGTCAGCGATGGGATGGTGCAAAATTTCCGTTTCGCAAGGAGATTGAAAGGAAGAGGGCATTTGTGGGTGGCAACTGACCGTTTTCAAGGAGTATCTGGAAAAACGCACGTGTGTCCAAGCGTTGGGAGGGTGTCTGACATCAAATCTGGTCCCGGACAGGCTGACGTTATCGCAGCGGCTGAGTAAGTTCTGGGCTACGCAGTGACTGCACAAAATCAGACTGTGCAACTCGCACACTTGCACAGCTAAATACACTTCCCCTGTAGGCGGCGACTATCCGATCGCAGGGCTGCAAAAATCGCTGCCCAGTGATCAGGTCTGAATTACCTCCTAAGTCGTCCAAATGATTCAGAATGTCACGCGTTACAAAGTTATCCTTTATTCCATCTGAGAGTCCATTCCAGAAGGCAGCGATAAGGGCATCTTAATTCCAGCTGAATTCTGATGCTATGGTCCGGAACTGAATGATGTATATTGGCCTGCAGTCTTTCCACCCTGGCATAATCTCAATATATCAATAGAGACAGAGACTTTTATCTCTAAAGTGGAGATAAAAACAGAGTAATTAGAAAGCAATGGGATCTCTCCCAAAGCGAGGACGCCTGCGCTTGGTCTGTCAAAAAAGAAATGATATACGCTACCTGCGTTTGAGTGGTTGGGAAATTTGCTGGTGGTAATTTAAAGTGAATCTCACACTGGTTCAAGAACCCTCTATATTGTTTAGCGTTCCCATCAAATCTACCGGGCGGTGAAAGACAGAGTGCAGAACTTGAGGTTGTTGAAAGTAGAAGCCGCCTGGACTGGTGTAGAGACTGGAGCTGTGATAACTGGAGTAGACTGACATAGTAACATAGTTAATAAGGTAGAAAAAAGACAAGTTGTCCATCAAGTTCAACCTTTATTTTGATCCTAACCTATTCTGTAAAAAACAAATATACCCGTAGTTATGCAATACAATCATTTTATAACCATGGGTATATCTGGTTATTTACAGAAGTGACTGGATCTTATCTAGTAAGAACAACATTCCCTGGATGTACTGCACTAACTGCTGTTGTGAAGCTTTTGCTGCTCCAACCGATTCAACACTTCGTTGAGAGATCCAACTTCCAAACCCTGTACACTGGTTGATTCCTTTGGGTCGGTGCCAACAGTCAGGATTTGCTGTGGATCTTGTATCTGGTGGTCAGGCTGTGTGATGTTGGGTTTGAGGATGGTATGAAGTTAGGAGGCTTAATATAGTTCCTTCGCATCAGAGACTGAAGAAGTAGACATAGGGGGTAATTCAGAGTTGATTGCAGCAGCAAATTTGTTAGCAGCTGGGCAAAACCATGTGCACTGCAGGTGTGGAAGATATAACATGTGCAGAGAGAGTTAGATTTGGGCGGGTTATTTTGTTTCTGTGCAGGATAAATACTGGCTGCTTTATTTTTACAATGCAATTTAGATTTGTTTGAACACACCCCACCCAAATCTAACTCTCTCTCTGCACATGTTATATCTGCCCCCCCTGCAGGGCACATAATTTTGCCCTACTGCTAACAAATTTGCTGCTGCGATCAACTCTGAAATAGGCCCATTGTACATAAACTAACAACAGGTAGTTGACTCAGACCCAAAACAGGGGAGCAGAATCTTACCTCGTTGGTGGTATTCACCAGGGATCCCCGCAAGGTAATTTGGGCTTAGCTGCGGCTGACGGGCTGGTCACGTCCCCTTGTCTGGGTCACCTGGGTTAGCACTATAGAGGAATGGTATAGGAATATCGGTCTTTCTCAGATTGTTGAGAATATTGGATTGGCACTGATGGTTGAAAATATCGGACTTGCACAGATGGTTGAGAATATCGGACTTGCACCAATGGTTGAGAATATTGGACTTGCATTGAGAGTTGAGAATATTGGACATGTGTGCCATGTGAGACAATCTTAGAATCCTGCCCTATACACTCCAGTGTGGCATTCAGGGCACTCCCGAACTTGGCTGCCGAAGCGGTCGCCGCTGTAAGAATTTCAAACCTTCTGTTTATTACAGCATGCCAGTATCTGATTAGCATCTGAGTAGGTAAGAAAGAAGGCCAGTTCTTGGGAGCATTACCCTGGGCATGGACAGAAGAACTGGACTAGGACCAGTGGTTGACAGCAGGTGAAACAGAACTGTAATTGCAGGAGATAGCAGGCTGGACCAGACTGTAACCAGAGAAGTATAGCAGACTGGACTGGAACAGAAGAGATATAGCAGGCTGGACCAGACTGGAATGGGAGAAGCATAGCAGGCTGGACCTGACTGGTACTGGAGAGGTATAGCAGGCTGAACAAGACTGGAATCGTCGTAGAACAGCAACAGTGAGCACAGGCTTAGACAATGTAGGCTTGGTCCCTGGAAATAGTGGTAAGCTTCAGGGTGAAGATAACAGCATGACAGGAAACAGATGGAAATGGCTTGCACTCATTGCAGATGCAGAGGCGCAGGTTCAGGCAGCAGGTCGGAGACAGGAGGCACATATTGGTGAGTGAGCACACATCGGAGGTATTTCCATGTTCTTCTGACAGTATGTACCAGGTGCAGGTTTAAAGAGTGTCCTTGCAGAGGAAAGGAGGACCACGGCTTTATCTAGCCAATTTTGAAAGAAAAATATTTAAAAAAATGTGTGTGTGTGTCGGGGTAGCGGGGGTTGATAAAAAAATGTGTGCATGTCCCAAGAAAAGGGGCATGGTTTTGATGAAGTGGACGTGGTCTTGCAAAAATGGGCATGGTCTTGCAGAAAAGTACCGTAACTGTATTATGCCCCAAACAGTAATGCCACTAGCACCATATTATGCCCCACACTGTAATGCCCCTTGCACCATATTAAGCCCCACACAGTAATGTCCCTTGCACCTTATTATGCCCCACACAGTAATGCCCCTTGCACCAAAGTAAGCCCCACACAGTAATGCCTCGTGCACTGTATTATGCCCCACACAGTAATGCCCCTTGCACCATGCCTCACTTAGCAATAATCACAATGCACACTGTACCTAGTCCTGTTCATTGTCAGGGGGTGTTTCATGCTCCTGCTGGTGCAGTGCTGCTAGCCAAGCCTACTCCATCCCCTGCCGCCCCTGCCACCATCTCCACCACCACATTCCCAGCACTTCTGTGCCATTGCATGTGTCCTCCCTCTGCACACCGTCTTAATGTCCCTGAATGCCCGCCACCAACTCTACTGGCCATTTTGGGAGGGACGTTTTTACAGTATTCTATGAGGTTGGCCAAACCACATACAATACTGCACACAGTAGCCGCGGATTAGCTCCCAGTGCGGTTGCATGGCTGGCCAGTCCCTAAAACGGCACTGAGGAGGACACAGCAATATGAGTGCAGTGGACAGGTAGGTAGTGACTGAATACTAGCACTCACCTGATCAGAATCATCATGACTGTGCCCATTTACTGTACCATAAGAAAGTGCTGACATATGCTTCACACAGAATGAATCACATTAATGAAGCAACACCGGACAGGATATGAATGTATATATACATACAGTAACAATGCTTTTCTTCTTGATCCGCTGAATTTATTCATACAGTATTATTACCCCTTTGACTCCCTTCTTCCAACTCTGATCTGCCTGTGGTTGCTTCTTGTCTTTGTTGATTTATACTCCGTGTATGTGTGTAATCCTTCCAGAATTATCTGTATTTTAATTGCTGATTTAGATGTGCACTATTGCATTATTGTTGTTTCATTGTTGATGATACATTGCTAAAAAGATACAATAGCATAAATTCAGTGAAAACTTTTTTATAATGCATTAGTAATTAGCATTTTATTTAGGGATTATAAACATTTGTGTTCACATCAATAAAGTGAAATAAAAACAGGGACATTGTTTCATTTAAATCGGTAACATTAAGGAGAAAGAGTCTAATGAATGACTGAGCATGGGGGGTCATTCCGAGTTGTTCGCTCGCAAGCTGCTTTTAGCAGCTTTGCACATGCTAAGCCGCTGCCTACTGGGAGTGAATCTTAGCTTATCAAAATTGCGATCGAAAGATTAGCAGAATTGCGAATAGACACTTCTTAGCAGTTTCTGAGTAGCTCCAGACTTACTCTTCATCTGCGATCAGTTCAGTCAGTTTCGTTCCTGGTTTGACGTCACAAACACACCCAGCGTTCGCCCAGACACTCCTCCGTTTCTCCAGCCACTCCCGCGTTTTCCCCAGAAACGGTAGCGTTTTTTCGCACAAACCCATAAAATGGCCAGTTTCCGCCCAGAAACACCCACTTCCTGTCAATCACATTACGATCACCAGAACGAAGAAAAAACCTCGTAATGCCGTGAGTAAAATTCCTAACTGCATAGCAAATTTACTTGGCGCAGTCGCACTGTGGACATTGCGCATGCGCATTAGCGACTAATCGCTCCGTTGCGAGAAAAAAATAACGAACGAACAACTCGGAATGACCCCCTTGGCCAAGTGTGACTGAATTACACAAAGCTCAAGGCAGGGAATTCATGTTCAATTAAACACTCACCTATTTATATGCTGTGTATTTAAAATGGGAAAGATCCTTTTATAAGGATCTACCTTCTACTAATCAGTTTATTGTTTATGTGCCCAATTGAAACAATTTTAAGAGACCTTAAGTGAACCAAGAAGAAAGTTGTATTACTTTGTACAACAAGCACTTGTAGTGTTTCTCATTCGTATTCTCATGTTGAACTCCGACAATCCATTTTGTAAAATATAGACAGACCTACTGAGCTTTGCGTGGAAGCGCCCAACACAGAACAAGCTCATTATACTCCAACTATAAACACTGAATGCTGAAGATTTCTGGATAAGGTTTCAGATGTACCATGATCTCATCGTGTCAATGGTCTGAGTGAATGACACAAGACAGCTTTTCTGCTATCAATAGATGCTTTTTAATATGTTTTGGAAACAAAGCTGAAATATCTGAATATTGTACTGTATCTCAAAACGGTATACAAATTATCACAAAAGAATCCTATTTATTTCCAAACTTACAGTACGTCTTATTACATACTGGCCTCATATTTTATAAGATACTTTAAAATGTATTTTGTATACATATTATATGCAAAACGTTTTTTTTACAATGAGAAGAAATACTAGTCTAGCACTGTGATCTGTTGTGGTAATTAAGGCAAAGCCAAATGATAACATCAGTGAGATTTGCACTGCTCTGGGAAAAATATAATATGAAATACTGAAGCCATCCCATGGTACCAGGTTAGGTGCTATTACCGAAAAGAAATGCCCAGAAGCTCTTACCAGCAGCTTTGTGCTACATGGGCTGCAAATAATATTCTGACTACCCTGACTCCTTTGGTTAAGTATATAGCAATTGCATCAGGAGTCCTCAGCCTTAAAATGGAGCTTAATATAGTATGCTACCACCTATTGCATGGGTCTTCAACCTGCGGCCCTCCAGCTGCTGTGGAACTACACATTCCAGCATGCCCTGCCACAGTTTTGCTATTAAGGCATGCTAAAACTGAGGCAGGGTACACTGGAATGAGAGCCGCAGGTTAAAGATCCATGCAATAGGTGGTAGCATACTATATTTTGCTCCATTTTAAGGCTGAGGACTCCAGATGAAATAGCAACAGGGGTGTACAAATGTGCATCCCCAGAGTTTGTGAAGTAGTAGTACAAACAATAGAATAGATCTCAGGATTAATGTAGTCTACAGCCAGTTCCCAACAGGTTGCATAATAGGGCCTGCTTAAATGGCTAGACCTGCAATCAGGAAAGCCGAGAGGGATGGGGTTGTACTCTATACCTGGGCCTGGGCCCATTGGAGGGGCCCGTTCCTGTAAAACACCCCACCCCCCCTACCCTGCACAAGCCCTTCAGTCAGGAAGAGACAAGAGACTGCTGCTACTGTGGCCTCTCTCCCCAGCCAGCACAGTCCTCTCTTCCTGCTTGATGTGCTGTCGGCAGCTCTGTTTGCAATTTTACTTTCCATTGCTTTACCTTTCTGCCAACATTTGGTGCATTTTTAGCCAAGAGATTTACAAAAAAGAAGTGCAGTAACTTAGTGAGCTGAAATATCTAATTTAGAAGTAAAATGTACGTTTACAGTATTAATTGTCACTAAAGCTGGCCATACACCAGAATGATGACAATCTGCTGATCGTCCGAAAATGGTAGTTCCAACGAGCAGTAGAAAGCAAACATGTTGACTAGTTGGATGACAATAATTTCAGTGTAGGGGAAAGTTGGACACTTTCCCATCAACTGATCTATTTTAAAAGAAATACAGTAGGCCTCCATGATTGCATCCCGTTTTCCCCTGCTGGCTTGCATGGTTGGAGGAAGATCACCGCCTACCTTCTCTTCGGGTTCCTGGTCACTTCTTATCCTTCCCACATCTCTGCAGGCTCCAGGACTGAGGTAGCTTTTTTAAATAAAAGATGGATGATGTAAAACTGTTTTGAATCGGCTATCTTGGATTCAAAATGAGACTGTCTCTAGCCTGGAACTGGCTGAGATAAGGGGAGCAGATCACAGCAGTGAATGGAGTGAACTCCTTCAGTACAAGCATGATATAACACAAAGCAGGTTGAGAGACAGACAAATGAATATAGTGATGCATGTAAACAGCGTTGATATGTCCTATTCATGAAGAATAGGCACCAGTGGAATAAGAAATGGATTTGAGACCACACAGTTTATCCTTAAACAGGTTTGCAGGTGGGGGTGTGGCTTGGTGTGGCATGTGGTAGGCAGCCAGCTGTCTGAGCTCCCGCTGACATCCTGATAAATATCCAGATTTCCTGGATTTCCATGATTGAAACTTGCTGCAGGTGTGTGGTACCACCACTACCCTTCGGTTCAACTTTGGGGTTGTTTGGAGCCCAGCAGATAATTACCTGTGTTAATCCAGCGTGGACAGCTCCTGTTGCTGATGCTGTCGCTTATGTGTGTGGCACTGCAGCCAAATGTGCCAGCCCTCACATCCTCTCTGGGAAGGGTCCGTGGCTGTTGGTGGGGCTGGCTGTGCATTGGTGAACTGCAGGGTGTCATGCATGCTGCCGCCTCCTGCAGCCACCATTTTGCCTGTCTCTCTGCCAGGTCTGCAGTCTATACTTAAGAGACTGCAGGGGTCCTTGGATCTCCTGGGTGACGTGGAGGGTCTTCTAGGTTCTCCATGGACAGTCTGTGTGGGAAAATGCTGCTCCTGTACGTATACTGAGGAGGGAGTGTGGTGAGTGTTTGGCGACCATTTTAGAATTTCCTACTTAAGTTTGCTTTTGGAACCCACCTTTTGAATTGTAGACTCCATTGCACCATGGGCCTAATTCAGAGATGGACGCTGCTGCGCGGTCACTCACATCGGCCGCATCCATCTGGTCTGTGCATGCGCACTGACCGCAGTGAACGTACGTAACCTTACACAATGCGACCTCGTTGTGCAGTGTATCACAACCTAATGCGATTGCGCATTGTGTATCGAACAGGGCGGTGTCGGGAACATTTTCGGGGTGGCTGCCTGACATCACAGCCATCTGCGTTCATCTCTGAATAACCGTATGTGCACAGCTCCTTGACCTCCTCTGAAGCATACAATTGCAGATATTTTCTCCCAAATGGCCGCTGTTAAATCTAATTTGTCCAACATGGAGGGCAGACTCCTCCGCAACATTACAAGATTCGTGGGCATACCTGAGAATTCTGAGGTCTCAACTCCAGAGAAATTCCTCAAGGATTGGTTGTTTCAACTGTTTACTAGAGAGGCCTTTAGACCCCAGTTTGAGGTGCAGCAGGCTCACCGACTTCCCCCACCTGGCGCTCCAGCCAGGACTTTTATTGCATGCCTTCTATACTAAAGATCGTGATGTAGTGTTATGACTGGCTCGTCTTCAGGGTCCACTTAAGTATGAAAATCACTACTTTTCTGTTTATCCAAATTTTGCCTTGGAAGTCCAAACAAACCTGTTAACAATTGGTTATAAAGAAGCCCAGAGATCGTCAGATTCAGTACTCCATGCTTTCCATGACTCAACTTCGAAAGATGTTGAGGACTGGTTAAAGTATTGTCCCTGTGCTCCTCAAGGGACTCCTGAAAGGGTCGTATTTACAAGTCTGTTTGTTCTATAATAAATTTTTCACATTAATTACTGCCGCTGTGCAGTGCCCCATTTGTTGTAGATACTCTGTGGATAATACTGCACTCCTTTTTCATTGTTTAGGTTATTCCACTGGGAAACTTTTTGATATTGTTGCAGGAGTACTTTGCTAAGAATACCTTTTGGGTTTTTCTATATCCTCCATTCGCTTTGATTACTTCTTATTTTTTAGTCTATAGTGGTTTCTGTGATGTTAGTGTATTAGAATGCTTAATATTTGTAGACACTCCCTTAATAATCTGTGTAAGCCTGAATCTTCAGTGATGGTCCCTAGGACCAGGGGGATGCTGGGAAGTGGGTGGTCCAGTGTGCAGTGTATCTGGAGTTGGTGATGGAATAAAGCAGCACAGCAGTGAACTCACATGTCTCTGTGTCCTGATGACTGGATTTACAAACATATTAACAAAACAGTTTCTGAACTGTGTGTATTTAATTTTTTTTATCTGTACTGCCAA
This sequence comes from Pseudophryne corroboree, assembly GCF_028390025.1. Taxonomy (NCBI): domain Eukaryota; kingdom Metazoa; phylum Chordata; class Amphibia; order Anura; family Myobatrachidae; genus Pseudophryne; species Pseudophryne corroboree. The sequence goes on from NC_086448.1 coordinate 424,234,006, forward strand.
GGTTGTGGTATGGCCTTGCAGCTAGGTCTGCTGGGTCCTTCACCTCTAGCTCACTATTTATTTGTTTAGTTAAAGTATCTCTTTAATGTTAAGTTAGGGATCCAAGTATACCTCAGTTTAAATGGTTATACAGGGTGGGATAGAGGGGGTAATTCAGACTGTATCGCTGCAGTGGCAGCGATCACAGTCTGAATTTCTTTGTGGAGTGCCAGCCTTTACCATGAAGCTCAAAATTGAGCTCAGGTGCATTCTGTTTCCACTGATCATCCTTGAGATGTTCCTACAGCTTAACTGGAGTTCACCTTTGGTAAATTCAGTTGAGTGGACATGATTTGGAAAGACACACATCTATCTATATAAGGTCCCACACTTCACAGTTCATGTCTGAGCACAAACCAAGCATGAAGTCAAAGGAATTGTCTGTAGATCTGCGAGACAGGGTTGTCTCCAGGCAAAAATCTGGGGAAGAGTACAGAAAAATATATGCTGTTTTAAAGGTCCCAAATGAGCACAGTGGCCTCCATCATCCATAAATGGAAGACGTTCGGAACCACCAGGACTCTTCTTACAGCTCGCCGGCCATCTAAACGGAGCAATCGGGGGAGAAGGGCCCTAGACAGGGAGGTGACCAAGAACCCGATGGTCACTCTGTCAGAGCTACAGCATTATTTTGTGGAGAGAGTAGAACCTTCCAGAAGGACAACCATCTCTGCAGCAATCCACCAATCAGGCCTGTATGATAGAGTGACCAGACGGAAGCAACTTCTTAGTAAAAAGCACATGGCAGCCCGCCTGGAGTTTGCCAAAATGCACCTGAAGGACTCTCAGACCATGAGAAACAAAATTCTCTGCTCTGATGAGAAAAAGATTGAACTCTTTGGCATGAATGCCAGGCGTCATGTTTGGAGGAAACCAGGCACCACTCATCACCAGGCCAATACCATCCCTACAGTGAAGCTTGGTGGTGGCAGCATCATGCTGTGGGGATGTTTTTCAGATGCAGGAACTGGGAGACTAGTTAGGATAGAGGGAAAGATGAATGCATCAATGTACAGAGACATTGATGAAAACCTGCTCCAGAGCGCTCTTGACCTCAGACTGGGGCGACGGTTCATCTTTCAGCAGGACAATGACCCTAAGCACACAGCCAAGATACAGTATCAAAGGAGTGGCTTCAGGACAACTCCGTGAATGTCCTTGAGTGGCCCAGCCAGAGCCCAGACTTGAATCCGATTGAACATCTCTGGAGATATCTGAAAATGGCTGTGCACCGACGCTTCTCATCCAACCTGTTGGATCTTGAGAGGTGCTGCAAAGAGGAATGGGCGAAACTGGCCAAAGATAGGTGTGCCAAGCTTGTGGCATCATATTCAAAAAGACTCGAGGCTGTAATTGCTGCCAAAGGTGCATCAACAATGTATTGAGCAAAGGCTGTGAATACTTATGTACATGTGAATTCTTAGTTTTTTATTTTTAATACATTTTCAGAAATCTCAAAAAAACTTTGTTTATGTTGTCATTATGGGGTATTGTGTGTAGAATTTTGAGGGAAAAATGAATTTATTCCATTTTGGAATAAGGCTGTAACATAACAAAATGTGGAAAAAATGAAGCGCTGTGAACACTTTCCAGATGCACTGTAAAGTTCTTTCAGACTGGGTATCTGGATATAAGGTTCAGATGATTCATCTAGTGTTGACGCTGAAGAACTCGGACTAACACATTTGGATGAGGCAGGAGGAAATGACAGTGAGCCTTGAACTGTAGACTGTGGTGGTGACGTAGTCAGTCACCTGGAACCCATCTTGACGTGCTGAAAGATCTTGCAACCTTTTACAGACTTGACGTTGTGTAATTTCAACTCTCTCTAACCTGGCTACAATGGCATGCAGCAGATCGGTACTGAGCCCGGCACTGCCTGCCGGATCCATTTTACCAGTGCTTACTGTCACGGATTGGTTTAGTTGTGGACCCAGACTGAGCTGAAGTGCGGGGCCCTGGCTTGAATTACCAGCGAAGAATGTAGTAGGTTTGATAAAAGATTTATTCATGCACAATTAGGGTGGCCAATCTCGAGCCATTCTTTCAATCCCGGGTATCGGGATTGAAAAATGGCCAATCCCGGGATTCCCAGGATTGGTTTGCTTCCAGTTTTGTCATCTCCCGCGTGCCCCGCTCCCATAACTTACTTACCACCATGGTACCTGGGAGGGCAGGTGGCCAACTTCCTCCGGTTTGAGGTCCGTGCGGCAGGCGGGTGTCTTGCTGCACAGTCTGACCTCTGACTTCATGTTACGCTGTGCAGGTGGAGACAGGAGGAGGGAGCCAGTCAGCATGAGAAAGATGAGAGACATGAGATCGAACAATGCAGAAGAGCTGAAGGGCGCTATTGAAGCATCCTGGTCTTTCATAACATCTCAGCAGTGCCACAGGCTGATAGAATCCATGCCACGCTTCATTGAGGTAGTAATTCATGCCAAAGGGCCCAAACCAAGTAATGAGTGCATATACATGATTATACTTTTCAGAGGGCTGACATTTCTGTATTTAAAATCCTTTTTTTATTGATTTTATGTAATATTCTCATTTTTTGAGATTTTGGATTTGTGGGTGACCTTAAGCTGTAAGCCACAATCATCAAAATTATAACAAATAAAGGCTTGAGATATCTCACTTCACATGTAATGAGTCTATATATTATATTAGTTTCACCTTTTAAGTTGAATTACTGAAATAAATGAACTTTTGCACGATATTCTAATTTTCTGAGTTTCACCTGTATGCAGTAGAGAAATCACTGGTAAAATGGCCTTCCGTGCAATTTTCCCGGATATATGCACATGCACAGTAGAGTCTGAGCTCTCTAGTGCTCAGAGTCTCAGCACTGCCAGCAGAGAGGAGGGGACCCGAACGGAGTATGCTGCACATGTGTCTCCTCCTCTCTTAAAGCACCCCTGAACAGTACCTCTGTGACATCAGTATTGCATTCAGCTGCAGGCAGAGAGTACCATTGTGACATCACAATCAATACAAGTGCAGGCAGCTCAACAGAAATTCTGTGGCATCACAATGCATTCAGCTGCAGGCAGTTCAACAGTACCACTGTGACATCACAATCAATACAGTTGCAGGCATTTCAACAGTACCTCTGTGGTGACATCACAATGCATTACGCTGCAGTCAGCTAGACAGTACCTCTATGACATCACAATGCATTCAGCTGCAGGCAGCTAAACAGTAGCACTGTGATATCACAATTAGTGATGTGCACCGGACATTTTTCGGGTTTTGTGTTTTGGTTTTGGATTCGGTTCCGCCGCCGTGTTTTGGGTTCGAACGCGTTTTGGCAAAACCTCACCAAATTTTTTTTGTCGGATTCGGGTGTGTTTTGGATTCGGGTGTTTTTTTCAAAAAACCCTAAAAAACAGCTTAAATCATTGAATTTGGGGGTCATTTTGATCCCATAGTATTATTAACCTCAATAACCATAATTTACACTCATTTTCAGTCTATTCTGAACACCTCACACCTCACAATATTATTTTTAGTCCTAAAATTTGCACTGAGGTCGCTGGATGGCTAAGCTAAGCGACCCAAGTGGCCGACACAAACACCTGGCCCATCTAGGAGTGGCACTGCAGTGTCACGCAGGATGGCCCTTCCAAAAAATACTCCCCTCCCCAAACAGCACATGACGCAAAGAAAAAAAGAGGCGCAATGAGCTAGCTGTGTGAGTAAGCTAAGCGACCCTAGTGGCCGACACAAACACCTGGCCCATCTAGGAGTGGCACTGCAGTGTCAGGCAGGATGGCCCTTCCAAAAAATACTCCCCAAACAGCACATGACGCAAAGAAAAAAAGAGGCGCAATGAGGTAGCTGTGTGAGTAAGCTAAGTGACCCTAGTGGCCGACACAAACACCTGGCCCATCTAGGAGTGGCACTGCAGTGTCACGCAGGATGGCCCTTCCAAAAAATACTCCCCAAACAGCACATGACGTAAAGAAAAAAAGAGGCGCAATGAGGTAGCTGTGTGAGTAAGCTAAGCGACCCTAGTGGCCGACACAAACACCTGGCCCATCTAGGAGTGGCACTGCAGTGTCACGCAGGATGGCCCTTCCAAAAAATACTCCCCTCCCCAAACAGCACATGACGCAAAGAAAAAAAGAGGCGCAATGAGGTAGCTGTGTGAGCAAGCTAAGCGACCCTAGTGGCCGACACAAACACCTGGCCCATCTAGGAGTGGCACTGCAGTGTCACGCAGGATGGCCCTTCCAAAAAATACTCCCCAAACAGCACATGACGCAAAGAAAAATGAAAGAAAAAAGAGGTGCAAGATGGAATTGTCCTTGGGCCCTCCCACCCACCCTTATGTTGTATAAACAGGACATGCACACTTTAACGAACCCATCATTTCAGTGACAGGGTCTGCCACACGACTGTGACTGAAATGACTGGTTGGTTTGGGCCCCCACCAAAAAAGAAGCAATCAATCTCTCCTTGCACAAACTGGCTCTACGGAGGCAAGATGTCCACCTCATCATCATCGTCCGATTCATCACCCCTTTCACTGTGTACATCCCCCTCCTCACAGATTATTAATTCGTCCCCACTGGAATCCACCATCTCAGATCCCCGTGTACTTTCTGGAGGCAATTGCTGCTGGTGAATGTCTCCATGGAGGAATTGATTATAATTAATTTTAATGAACATCATCTTCTCCACATTATCTGGAAGTAACCTCGTACGCCGATTGCTGACAAGGTGAGCGGCGGCACTAAACACTCTTTCGGAGTACACACTGGAGGGAGGGCAACTTAGGTAGAATAAAGCCAGTTTGTGCAAGGGCCTTCAAATTGCCTCTTTTTCCTGCCAGTATACGTACGGACTGTCTGACGTGCCTACTTGGATGCGGTCACTTATATAATCCTCCACCATTCTTTCAATGGTGAGAGAATCATATGCAGTGACAGTAGACGACATGTCAGTAATCGTTGGCAGGTCCTTCAGTCCGGACCAGATGTCAGCATCAGCAGTCGCTCCAGACTGCCCTGCATCACCGCCAGTGGGTGGGCTCGGAATTCGTAGCCTTTTCCTCGCACCCCCAGTTGCGGGAGAATGTGAAGGAGGAGATGTTGACAGGTCGCGTTCCGCTTGACTTGACAATTTTCTCACCAGCAGTTCTTTGAACCCCTGCAGACTTGTGTCTGCCAGAAAGAGAGATCCAACGTAGGTTTTAAATCTAGGATCGAGCACGGTGGCCAAAATGTAGTGCTCTGATTTCAACAGATTGACCACACGTGAATCCTGGTTAAGCGAATGAAGGGCTCCATCCACAAGTCCCACATGCCTAGCGGAATCGCTCTGTTTTAGCTCCTCCTTCAATGCCTCCAGCTTCTTCTGCAAAAGCCTGATGAGGGGAATGACCTGACTCAGGCTGGCAGTGTCTGAACTGACTTCACGTGTGGCAAGTTCAAAGGGCAGCAGAACCTTGCACAACGTTGAAATCATTCTCCACTGCGCTTGAGACAGGTGCATTCCACCTCCTTTGCCTATATCGTGGCCAGATGTATAGGCTTGAATGGCCTTTTGCTGCTCCTCCATCCTCTGAAGCATATAGAGGGTTGAATTCCACCTCGTTACCACCTCTTGCTTCAGATGATGGCAGGGCAGGTTCAGGTTTTTCTTCTGTACGCGGTGCCTGTACGCCGAAAGTGGCCCGCAATTCTTCTGGCCACCGACAGCATCTCTTGCACGCCCCTGTCGTTTTTTAAATAATTCTGCACCACCAAATTCAAGGTATGTGCAAAACATGGGACGTGCTGGAATTTGCCCAGATATAATGCACGCACAATATTGCTGGCGTTGTCCGATGCCACAAATCCCCAGGAGAGTCCAATTAGGGTAAGCCATTCTGCGATGATCTTCCTCAGTTGCCGTAAGAGGTTTTCTGCTGTGTGTGTATTCTGGAAAGTGGTGATACAAAGCGTAGCCTGCCTAGGAACGAGTTGGCGTTTGCGAGATGCTGCTACTGGTGCCGCCGCTGCTGTTCTTGCAGCGGGAGGCAATACATCTACCCAGTGGGCTGTCACAGTCATGTAGTCCTGAGTCTGCCCTGCTCCACTTGTCCACATGTCCGTGGTTAAGTGGACATTGGGTACAACTGCATTTTTTAGGACACTGGTGAGTCTTTTTCTGACGTCCATGTACATTCTCGGTATCGCCTGCCTAGAGAAGTGGAACCTAGATGGTATTTGGTAACGGGGGCACACTACCTTAAGAAATTGTCTAGTTCCCTGTGAACTAACGGCGGATACCGGACGCACGTCTAAAACCAACATAGTTGTCAAGGCCTCAGTTATCCGCTTTGCAACAGGATGACTGCTGTGATATTTCATCTTCCTCGCAAAGGACTGTTGGACAGTCAATTGCTTACTGGAAGTAGTACAAGAGGTCTTCCGACTTCCCCTCTGGGATGACGATCGACTCCCAGCAGCAACAACAGCAGCACCAGCAGCAGTAGGCGTTACACTCAAGGATGCATCAGAGGAATCCCAGGCAGGAGAGGACTCGTCAGACTTGCCAGTGACATGGCCTGCAGGACTATTGGCTTTCCTGGGTAAGGAGGAAATTGACACTGAGGGAGTTGGTGGTGTGGTTTGCGCGAGCTTGGTTACAAGAGGAAGGGATTTACTGGTCAGTGGACTGCTTCCGCTGTCGCCCAAAGTTTTTGAACTTGTCACTGACTTATTATGAATGCGCTGCAGGTGACGTATAAGGGAGGATGTTCCGAGGTGGTTAACGTCCTTACCCCTACTTATTACAGCTTGACAAAGGCAACACACGGCTTGACACCTGTTGTCCGCATTTCTGTTGAAATACTTCCACACTGAAGAGCTGATTTTTTTGGTATTTTCACCAGGCATGTCAATGGCCATATTCCTCCCACGGACAACAGGTGTCTCCCCGGGTGCCTGACTTAAACAAACCACCTCACCATCAGAATCCTCCTTGTCAATTTCCTCCCCAGCCCAAGCAACACCCATATCCTCATCCTGGTGTACTTCAACACTGACATCTTCAATTTCACTATCAGGAACTGGACTGCGGGTGCTCCTTTCAACACTTGCAGGGGGCGTGCAAATGGTGGAAGGCGCAAGCTCTTCCCGTCCAGTGTTGGGAAGGTCAGGCATCGCAACCAACACAATTGGACTCTCCTTTGGGATTTGTGATTTCGAAGAACGCACAGTTCTTTGCTGTGCTTTTGCCGCAAGTCTTTTCTTTTTTCTAGCGAGAGGATGAGTGCTTCCATCCTCATGTGAAGCTGAACCACTAGCCATGAACATAGGCCAGGGCCTCAGCCGTTCCTTGCCACTCCGTGTCGTAAATGGCATATTGGCAAGTTTACGCTTCTCCTCAGACGCTTTTAATTTTGATTTTTGGGTCATTTTTTTACTGATCTTTTGTGTTTTGGATTTTACATGCTCTGTACTATGACATTGGGCATCGGCCTTGGCAGACGACGTTGATGGCATTTCATCGTCTCGGCCATGACTAGTGGCAGCAGCTTCAGCACGAGGTGGAAGTGGATCTTGATCTTTCCCTATTTTTTTAACCTCCACATTTTTGTTCTCCATATTTTGCGCACAACTAAAAGCCACCACAGGTATACAATGTAGATGGGTGGATAGTATACTATTATTACTTATACTTATGGACGACGAGTGATGACACAGAGGTAGGTACAGCCGTGGCCTACCGTACTGCTTATATATATATATATATATATATATAATATACTGTATAACGGACCTGGTGGACACTGTCAGCAGACTGCTAAACTAGTATGAAGAAAGAAAAAACACCACAGGTATACAATGTAGATGGATGGATAGTATTGTATTACTTATACTTATGGACGACGAGTGACGACACAGAGGTAGGTACAGCCGTGGCCTACCGAACTGCTGCTTATATAATATACTGTATAACGGACCTGGTGGACACTGTCAGCAGACTGCTAAACTAGTATGAAGAAAGAAAAAACACCACAGGTATACAATGTAGATGGATGGATAGTATAGTATTACTTATACTTATGGACGACGAGTGACGACACAGAGGTAGGTACAGCCGTGGCCTACCGTACTGCTGCTTATATATATATATATATATATATATATATATAAAATATACTGTATAACGGACCTGGTGGACACTGTCAGCAGACTGCTAAACTAGTATGAAGAAAGAAAAAAAAAACAATTATAACAATGTCACTCTTAGTCTTTTCTATTACGGAGAGGACGCCAGCCACGTCCTCTCCCTATCAATCTCAATGCACGTGTGAAAATGGCGGCGACGCGCGGCTCCTTATATAGAATCCGAGTCTCACGAGAATCCGACAGCGGGATGATGACGTTCGGGCGCGCTCGGGTTAACCGAGCAAGGCGGGAGGATCCGAGTCGCTCGGACCCGTGTAAAAAAAAGGTGAAGTTCGGGCGGGTTCGGATTCCGAGAAACCGAACCCGCTCATCACTAATCACAATGCATTCGGCTACATATAACTAGAGAGTACATCTGTTACATCATACTGCAGATAGCTAGACAGTACCACTGTTACATAACAATGCATTCAGCTGCAGGAAGCTTTGTGACATCACACTGCTGTCAGATGCAGTCAGTTAGACAGTTTCTCTGTGACGTTACTATCAATACAGGTGCAGGCAGCTCGACAGTACCACTGTGACATCACAATGCATTCAGCTGCAGACAGCTAGACAGTACTACTGTGATGTCAAAATGCATTCTGCTGAAAGCTGCTGGACAGTACAACTGTGACATCACAATGCATTCAGCTGCAGGCAGATAGACAGTATGTTTGTGACATCACAATCAATACAGCTGCAAACATCTCGACAGTACCTCTGTAACATTCTGGAGGAGACTTTGTTGGAAGAAATAAACAATCCCTGTTGATGCAATATCAGTTGAAGAAGGAGGTGTTGTATATAATACATGAAGTGTCCATCACGCCACTAGTTTTTTCTGTTATGCACAGGGCTCATTTTGCTTTCTCAGGGTTTTTCCAAGTAGGCCCCAGAAGGGTTTATACAGTTACCTAAACTTGGGTGGAGGCACTGTAGCATATTGGTAACTCCCCTTCCTCTTGGAAATTCAGGGGTAGGTTACACATATACAAAAAAAAAAGTCAAATATTTGGCCAGAAAATATCAAGGTTGCCACCACCTCAGGGTAGACTTTTTAGGCAAGTCCTAACCACCCTAATTAAATTGACCCTTTAAACAAATAGTGTTCATGTTACAGCTCTCCGGGTATTGATGCGGTATAAAGGTAAGTAAAACAATGGCTATATAACCTGTCGCTGTAAAGTTGTTATGCAACATACTAGAGATGGTGTAATATGGTGCAGTACGGATGGTGTAATGGTTAGCATGACTGCATCACAGCACTAAGGTCATGGGTTCGATTCCCAACATGGCCCTAACTGTGTTGAGTTTGTATATTCTCCCCGTACTTGCATGGGTTTCCTCCGGGTACTCCGGTTTCCTCCCACAATCCAAAAATATACTGGTAGGTTAATTGGCTCCTGACAAAAATTAACCCTAACGTGAATGTGTGTGCGTGTAAATATGCTAGGGAATATAGATTGTAAGCTCCACTGGGGCAGGGACTGATGTGAATGGCCAAATATTCTCTGTAAAGCGCTGCGGAATATGTGTGCACTATATAAATAACTGGTAATAATAATAAATATGCAGATTTGGATTTACACGGATTTTAAAACAGCATCTTATTGGCTCTAGGATGTCACTTGTTTTTGATAGTCATGAATAAAAATGATAAATATGTACTCGCGTTAATTTTGGTGTTAAGAACCAAGTAAGAACCTGCACGTCTACTAAATACATGACACCCTTTCACTTCTCGGCCACGATTGGATGCTGTTTCTCAACAGCTGGAGTGCCCTACAGTCTCCTGCCTAATGTATATGGACTGACAGACTTTAGTAAATATTGCCCCTACATGGATAAGTATATTGATGTTACTGGCCTGGCTCAGACCCTTACAACTGTACATGGTGCATAGGGATACTGTAAGTATATATGGACCCTCCCCATCCATTGTACAGCTCAGTCCTGTAACCAGGGCACTACACATTGTACCCTCTGACCATAACGCCCACAGTGCTGTCTGCAAGTGGCAGCAACACCCGGTCACTGTGGCTACAGATGAACAGCTCATAGATGGGGGTCTATACTTGTCATGTCCATATGGGCAGCAGTTACTACCACACAGGCCATCCGACTACTGAGTTTATCACTCAAAACTCACCCGATGAGGACAAGCATGTGTCCCAACGTCGCACGCCAGGGCTGCATGTGCAAGCATTCACCTGCCAGAGTAACGTCACTCACTGTCATGGTGTGGCCCCTGAAACTTCAGTCCCAGCAGTCCACCCTCCCTGATGACGGCCCTGACAACAAGTGCCAGTGTTGTGACAGTTCAGGCTTGAACAGCTTCATTGTCAATTGGAAGCCCGTTATATTTTAACCAAGGCAGTTCCTGACTGTATTTTGTGGGTATAGGCTCAGAAAGAGTGGTAGCATTACCGGTTTGTTCAATGTAAATGTAAATTGTTGTTTTCAAACACCTGTAGTCTTCCAAGGTGTGTGTGTGTGTGTGTGTGTGTGTGTGTGTGTGTGTGTGTGTGTGTATTTCCCTGTTACGCTAGGGTCAATATTGCTGAGATATTTTTCTTTCAGGATTATTCTACTTTAGATGCCTCTAAGGTCTTCTATACCCCCTCTTAACCTCACGAATATTTGCCTCAGGTTACGCTGCCATGACTATCATAGGAAACTGTTGACTTCCTGGAAGCTCCATTTACATTGGAGGAAGTGGTAGCTGTTGTTTTCTCACTTCCTGTTTCTAAGGCTCCAGGGTGCGATGGGTTACCTGTGGAGGTATATAAGAAAAGGATTTCTTTAACCCCCCCTCCCCCCCACACACACACATTTATTGGATACTTTTAATGTTCTTTATGAAGGGTGCTTATTTTATAGTGCTTGCTAAGCTGGACAAAGATCCCTCACTGCCAGAGTCGTATCGTCCCATTTTGCCTTGTGTCTACTGATGTTAAAATCCTTGCTAAATTACTGGCCATGCATTTGAACTCTGATTACTTCTATAGTTCAGTCTAATCAAACAGATTTTATGTCAGGACAGTGTACTGTTCAGAATCTTCTAAGGCTTTTTTATCAATTGCAAAGGCGTGACCTGGTTGAGCTTGAGGCAGTGTTGGTGTCCTTGGATACTGCAAAGGCCTTCGATTCAGTTGAATGGGGTTATTTGTGGGAGGTTTTACATAAATTTGTCTTTGGACCTTGTTTCATTCAATGTACTTAGTTGCTGTATTCTTCCCTGGCAGACCTAGTTTCCGTAAATGGTTATACTACAGCCCCCTTTTTCATGGTCAGAGGGACCCGGCAGGGTTGTCTTCTTTCTCCCATTCTGTTTGAATGTCTGTCAAGCCTTTAGCGTGTCTGTGTACTGCTCCTGGTGTACATGGCCTTGGGGCTTAGGTGGTGGAGGATGTCATAGCCTTGTATGCAGATGACATGCTTTTGTTCCTGGCAGGTGCTGAAGGGTACTTAGATACTGTGTTGGGGATGGTTGATACGTTTGAGGGCTTTTCAGGTTTGCTTATTAGTCTCCGTTTTTCAGTTTTTCCCTCCAATGGACGTTACTCTTGAAATATTTGGGAGTTAGGATTAAATCTCAATCTGCAAACTATGTTGCACAAAAAATGATACCATTACTTCTAATTATAAGTCAAGGGTTCGTACATGGAAGAAGATGCCCCTTACTGTAATTGAGACAAATTAACCTTTTTAACATTGCACTCCAGCTGGGCATACACTATATAATTATGTGGCAGATTATCTGGCAGATCTGACTGGTTGGAAAATCTGGTAATAGAGGAGAGCAAATGATAATCGACCATTTGCTCCCAAACCTTAGAAAATGGTAAAAAACCGTGATTTAACCAATTTGTCTGACTGACAGGTTTTGTCCATTTCCCAGTGTTTGGGAGCAAATTGTCGATTATCATTTGCTCTCCTCTATTACCAGATTTTCCAACCAGTCAGATCTGGCAGATAATCTGCCATATAATTGTACAGTGTATGCCCATCTTTAGTATTTATGTCTCCTCCAGCATTCTCCAGCATATATTCCCAAAAAGATTTTTTATGGGATTGAGAGAATTCTCTCCTCTTTTATATGGGGTGATTAACCTGCTTGGGATACTTTGATTGGTTTTCTGGCTGAGCAGATGGGTTTCTTCTTCTCTGCCTCCTTTGCAATTTGTACTCTTTTTCTGCTTCTGGCTTTCTTCCTTTACTACTTCAGGCTCTTCTGGTCTGGTGTTTTACTCATATTCCGTTTGAATGGTCAAGTGTGGATGAAGATTCACCACTATGGTTTAACCCTTCCTACCCTGAACTGTTTAGATTTTCTACTGACAATATTTGGATTTTGCATGGGGTTTTCTCTTTTGGGCAAACTTTATAGTGAAGAAGTCCTTATGTTTTTTACTCAATTGCAGACTGAATTTGGGTTTTCCAACACCGTTTTCTAAAGATACTTGCAACTCAGGCTCAATTTATTGATTCCTCTCCAGTATTGTCTTCCTCAATGGTTCACAAGTTGTACGGTGTGATTGGTGTGGCTGGTATGAGTCTTACCCGGGATTCAAGACCCTTCCTTATTATGTACGCTCGTCCGGGCACAGTATCCTAACTGATAATTCATTGTTCAGTGCTGGGGTTTTTGGGGTAATATATCCTCTGTATACTGTATGCTAGTCTTAATACCTGTTTTATTCCAGGTCTATGTCTGTGACTCCAAGTGGGACTCTATGGGACTTTCCATCATCTGAGGACCAGGATAGAGACCACATGCTACTTGGACTTGTCGGTGCCCTTCCTTGTTCAGTGAGAGCCATTACCCCTGTGGAAGTTGATTATATGTGATTTTCAGATTTTCTGAATGTGAGTGTAACTGTTAAAATGTGTCCTAATTTTTAAATGTTGCACTAAATTCTTCTCCCCTTGAGTTTTCATATGCTCGAGTGGAGGAAGATATTTTAAGAAAAAGGACCAATATTAAATATGTTGGAGGATTATGATGAGCGAGTTTTTACACATTCTAGATTATCTATTAAAAGGTCCAAATTAAGTTACTAAATGGTGTTGCACTAAGTCCTTTTCCTTTCTGAGGTATACATGTTGGAGTGGAGTTTCATACATTGAAGAAAACAACCTGCAAATAAGGAATATTTGGGAACTTTGCATACACTAAAGAATTTGGACATTCATTTCCCTTTTTAAGGTTGTTTAATTTCATATATTACAGGTGCTTTTTTTCTGCGCCACGGGGTAGCTCTCTTTTCTATTTTATATCTGTTATAAAGTCTGGTGAACCTTTGAGTGATCGGGGCTGCATTTTAAAGGTTTTATTGCGCAATCTAGGGATTCTTATTGTCTAAGGTCTATTAGACTCTTAAAACTATATGGGAAGTAGACGTTGATCCTTTTTCTGATGTTCACTGGTTACAAATTCTGGGATCTATTAAATACACCACTCATTGGGGTATATTTACTAAGGTCCCGATTTTGACCGAGATGATGTTTTTCTTCAAAGTGTCATCTCGGGAATTTACTAAACTCAAATCACGGCAGTGATGAGGGCATTCGTAATATTTTGGAAGTCCTAGGAAAAAATTACGAATCAATACACCATCGGTCAAATACGCTTGCAATTTGGTAGAAATCGGTCATTTACTAAAAAGTGCAAATCACAAACACTGCCGACAATAGCCAAACACTGCCGTGCTGAAATACAATTCGTGAAAATAAGAATTTACTTACCGATAATTCTATTTCTCATAGTCCGTAGTGGATGCTGGGAACTCCGTAAGGACCATGAGGAATAGCGGCTCCGCAGGAGACTGGGCACAAAAGTAAAAGCTTTATGACTAGCTGGTGTGCACTGGCTCCTCCCCCTATGACCCTCCTCCAAGCCTCAGTTAGGATACTGTGCCCGGACGAGCGTACATAATAAGGAAGGGTCTTGAATCCCGGGTAAGACTCATACCAGCCACACCAATCACACCGTACAACTTGTGATCTGAACCCAGTTAACAGTATGATAAACGTAGGAGCCTCTGAAAAGATGGCTCATAACAATAAACAACCCGATTTTTGTAACAATAACTATATACAAGTATTGCAGACAATCCGCACTTGGGATGGGCGCCCAGCATCCACTACGGACTATGAGAAATAGAATTATCGGTAAGTAAATTCTTATTTTCTCTGACGTCCTAGTGGATGCTGGGAACTCCGTAAGGACCATGGGGATTATACCAAAGCTCCCAAACGGCGGGAGAGTGCGGATGACTCTGCAGCACCGAATGAGAGAACTCCAGGTCCTCCTCAGCCAGGGTATCGAATTTGTAAAATTTAGCAAACGTGTTTGCCCCTGACCAAGTAGCTGCTCGGCAAAGTTGTAAAGCCGAGACCCCTCGGGCAGCCGCCCAAGATGAGCCCACCTTCCTTGTGGAATGGGCTTTTACAGATTTTGGCTGTGGCAGGCCTGCCACAGAATGTGCAAGCTGAATCGTACTACAAATCCAACGAGCAATCGTCTGCTTAGAAGCAGGAGCACCCAGCTTGTTGGGTGCATACAGGATAAACAGCGAGTCAGATTTTCTGACTCCAGCCGTCCTGGAAACATATATTTTCAGGGCCCTGACTACGTCCAGCAACTTGGAGTCCTCCAAGTCCCTAGTAGCCGCAGGCACCACAATAGGCTGGTTCATGTGAAACGCTGAAACCACCTTAGGGAGAAATTGAGGGCGAGTCCTCAGTTCTGCCCTGTCTGAATGAAAAATTAGGTAAGGGCTTTTATATGATAAAGCCGCCAATTCTGAGACACGCCTGGCTGAAGCCAGGGCTAACAGCATGACCACTTTCCATGTGAGATATTTTAATTCCACAGTGGTGAGTGGTTCAAACCAATGTGACTTTAGGAGACTCAACACTACATTGAGATCCCAAGGTGCCACTGGAGGCACAAAAGGAGGCTGTATATGCAGTACCCCTTTGACAAACGTCTGAACTTCAGGCACTGAAGCCAGTTCTTTTTGGAAGAATATTGACAGGGCCGAAATTTTAACCTTAATGGACCCTAATTTTAGGCCCATAGATAGCCCTGTTTGCAGGAAATGCAGGAAACGACCCAGTTGAAATTCCTCTGTAGGGGCCTTCTTGGCCTCACACCACGCAACATATTTTCGCCAAATGCGGTGATAATGTTTCGCGGTTACATCCTTCCTGGCCTTGATCAGGGTAGGGATGACTTCATCTGGAATGCCTTTTTCCTTCAGGATCCGGCGTTCAACCTCCATGCCGTCAAACGCAGCCGCGGTAAGTCTTGGAACAGACAAGGTCCCTGCTGGAGCAGGTCCTTTCTTAGAGGTAGAGGCCACGGGTCCTCCGTGAGCATCTCTTGGAGTTCCGGGTACCAAGTCCTCCTTGGCCAATCCGGAGCCACGAGTATAGTTCTTACTCCTCTCCTTCTTATGATTCTCAATACTTTGGGTATGAGAAGCAGAGGAGGGAACACATACACTGACTGGTACACCCACGGTGTTACCAGAGCGTCCACCGCTATCGCCTGAGGGTCCCTTGACCTGGCGCAATATCTGTCTAGTTTCTTGTTGAGACGAGACGCCATCATGTCCACCTTTGGTTTTTCCCAACGGTTTACAATCACGTGGAAGACTTCTGGGTGAAGTCCCCACTCCCCCGGGTGGAGGTCGTGTCTGCTGAGGAAGTCTGCTTCCCAGTTGTCCACTCCCGGAATGAACACCGCTGACAGTGCTGTCACATAATTTTCCGCCCAGCGAAGAATTCTTGCAGCTTCTGCCATTGCCCTCCTGCTTCTTGTGCCGCCCTGTCTGTTTACGTGGGCGACTGCCGTGATGTTGTCCGATTGGATCAATACCGACTGACCCTGAAGCAGAGGCCTTGCTTGACTTAGGGCATTGTAAATTGCCCTTAGTTCCAGGATATTTATGTGAAGAGACGTTTCCATGCTTGACCACAAGCCCTGGAAATTTCTTCCCTGTGTGACTGCTCCCCAGCCTCTCAGGCTGGCATCCGTGGTCACCAGAATCCAGTCCTGAATGCCGAATCTGCGGCCCTCTAGAAGATGAGCACTCTGCAACCACCACAGGAGAGACACCCTTGTCCTTGGAGACAGGGCTATCCGCTGATGCATCTGAAGATGCGATCCGGACCATTTGTCCAGCAGATCCCACTGAAAAGTTCTTGCATGGAATCTTCCGAATGGAATCGCTTCGTAAGAAGCCACCATCTTTCCCAGAACCCTTGTGCATTGATGCACTGACACTTGTCCTGGTTTCAGGAGGTTCCTGACTAGCTCGGATAACTCCCTGGCCTTCTCCTCCGGGAGAAACACCTTTTTCTGGACTGTGTCCAGAATCATCCCTAGGAACAGTAGACGTGTTGTTGGAATCAGCTGCGATTTTGGAATATTTAGAATCCACCCGTGCTGACGTAGCACTACCTGAGATAGTGCTACTCCGACCTCTAACTGTTCCCTGGACCTTGCCCTTATCAGGAGATCGTCCAAGTAAGGGATAATTAAGACGCCTTTTCTTCGAAGAAGAATCATCATTTCGGCCATTACCTTGGTAAAGACCCGTGGTGCCGTGGACAATCCAAACGGCAGCGTCTGAAACTGATAATGACAGTTTTGTACCACAAACCTGAGGTACCCTTGGTGAGAAGGGTAGATTGGGACATGGAGATAAGCATCTTTGATGTCCAGAGACACCATATAGTCCCCTTCTTCCAGGTTCGCTATCACTGCTCTGAGTGACTCCATCTTGAATTTGAACCTTTTTATGTAAGTGTTCAATGATTTCAGATTTAAAATCGGTCTCACCGAGCCGTCCGGCTTCGGTACCACAAACAGCGTGGAGTAATACCCCTTTCCCTGTTGTAGGAGGGGTACCTTGATTATCACCTGCTGGGAATACAGCTTGTGAATAGCTTCCAGTACTGCCTCCCTGTCGGAGGGAGACGTTGGTAGAGCAGACTTCAGGAACCGGCGAGGGGGAGACGTCTCGAATTCCAATTTGTACCCCTGTGATACTACCTGCAGGATCCAGGGGTCCACTTGCGAGTGAGCCCACTGCGCGTTGAAATTTTTGAGACGGGCCCCCACCGTGCCTGAGTCCGCTTGTAAAGCCCCAGCGTCATGCTGAAGACTTGGCAGAAGCGGGGGAGGGCTTCTGATCCTGGGAAGAGGCTGCCTGCTGCAGTCTTTTTCCCCTTCCTCTGCCCCGGGGCAGAAATGAGTGGCCTTTTGCCCGCTTGCCCTTATGGGGACGAAAGGACTGAGTTTGAAAAGACGGTGTCTTTTTCTGCTGAGAGGTGACCTGGGGTAAAAAGGTGGATTTCCCAGCCATCGCCGTGGCCACCAGGTCCGATAGACCGACCCCAAATAACTCCTCCCCTTTATACGGCAAAACTTCCATATGCCGTTTGGAATCCGCATCACCTGACCACTGTCGTGTCCATAAACTTCTTCTGGCAGAAATGGACAGCGCACTTACTCTTGATGCCAGGGTGCAAATATCCCTCTGTGCATCTCGCATATATAGTAATGCATCCTTAAAATGCTCTATAGTCAATAATATACTGTCCCTATCCAGGGTATCAATATTTTCAGTCAGGGAATCCGACCAAGCCACTCCAGCGCTGCACATCCAGGCTGAGGCGATTGCTGGTCGTAGTATAACACCAGTATGTGTGTATATACCCTTTAGGATATTTTCCAGCTTTCTATCAGCTGGTTCCTTGAGGGCGGCCGTATCAGGAGACGGCAACGCCACTTGTTTTGATAAGCGTGTGAGCGCTTTATCTACCCTAGGGGGTGTTTCCCAACGCGCCCTAACCTCTGGCGGGAAAGGGTATAATGCCAATAATTTATTAGAAATCAGCAGTTTTTTATCGGGGGAAACCCACGCTTTGTCACACACCTCATTTAATTCATCTGATTCAGGAAAAACTATGGGTAGTTTTTTCACACCCCACATAATACCCCTTTTTGTGGTACTTGTAGTATCAGAAATGTTCAAAGCCTCCTTCATTGCCGTGATCATGTAACGTGTGGCCCTACTGGACATTACGTTTGTCTCGTCACCGTCGACGCTGGAGTCAGTATCCGTGTCTGGGTCTGTGTCGACCATCTGAGGTAACGGGCGCTTTAGAGCCCCTGACGGTGTTTGAGACGCCTGGACAGGCACTAACTGATTTGCCGGCTGTCTCATGTCGTCAACAGTTTTTTGCAAAGTGCTGACACTGTCACGTAATTCCTTCCATACGACCATCCAGTCAGGTGTCGACTCCCTAGGGGGTGACATCACTATTACAGGCAATTGCTCCGCCTCCACATCATTTTCCTCCTCATACATGTCGACACAATCGTACCGACACACAGCACACACACAGGGAATGCTCTGATAGAGGACAGGACCCCACGAGCCCTTTGGGGAGACAGAGGGAGAGTTTGCCAGCACACACCAGAGCGCTATATATATACAGGGATAACCTTATATAAGTGTTTCTCCCTTCTATAGCTGCTGTATTTGTATTATCTGCCAATTAGTGCCCCCCCTCTCTTGTTTTACCCTGATTCTGTAGCAGGACTGCAGGGGAGAGTCAGGGAGCCGTCCTTCCAGTGGAGCTGTGAGGGAAAATGGCGCTTGTGTGCTGAGGAGATAGGCTCCGCCCCCTTTTCGGCTGCCTTTTCTCCCGCTTTTTTTAGGAAAACTGGCAGGGGTTAAATGCATCCATATAGCCCAGGAGCTATATGTGATGCATTTCTTTAGCCATATAAGGTTTAAAACGTGTTTTATTGCGTCTCAGGGCGCTCCCCCCCAGCGCCCTGCACCCTCAGTGACCGGAGTGTGAAGTGTGCTGAGAGCAATGGCGCACAGCTGCAGTGCTGTGCGCTACCTTATTGAAGACAGGAACGTCTTCTGCCGCCGATTTTTCCGGACCTCTTCGCTCTTCTGGCTCTGTAAGGGGGCCGGCGGCGCGGCTCCGGGACCCATCCAAGCTGAGCCTGTGATCGTCCCTCTGGAGCTAATGTCCAGTAGCCAAGAAGCCCAATCCACTCTGCATGCAGGTGAGTTCGCTTCTTCTCCCCTTAGTCCCACGATGCAGTGAGCCTGTTGCCAGCAGGTCTCACTGAAAATAAAAAACCTATTTAAACTTTTACTCTAAGCAGCTCAGGAGAGCTACCTAGCATGCACCCTTCTCGGCCGGGCACAAAAATCTAACTGAGGCTTGGAGGAGGGTCATAGGGGGAGGAGCCAGTGCACACCAGCTAGTCATAAAGCTTTTACTTTTGTGCCCAGTCTCCTGCGGAGCCGCTATTCCCCATGGTCCTTACGGAGTTCCCAGCATCCACTAGGACGTCAGAGAAAAAGTGCTAAAAAAAAACAGACCTGCTTTTTTTCCCCGTGTTTAGATAGGCATGCACGGATCCATGAGATCCGTGCATGTTTTTCAGTGGGAAGGGGTGGGAAAGTGTTATTTAAAAAAAAAAAATGCGTGGGGTCCCCCCTCCTAAGCAAAACCAGCCTCGGGCTCTTTGAGCCGGTCCTGGTTGAAAAAATATGGGGAAAAAAATGATAGGGGTTCCCCCATATTTAAACAACCAGCACCGGGCTCTGCGCCTGGTCCTGGTTCCAAAAATACGGGGAACAAAAAGCGTAGGGGTCCCCCGTATTTCTGAAACCAGCACCGGGCTCCACTAGCCAGATACATAATGCCACAGCCGGGGGACACTTTTATCTAGGTCCCTGCGGTCCTGGCATTACATAACCAACTAGTCACCCCTGGCCGGGGTACCCTGGAGGAGTAGGGACCCCTTCAATCAAGGGGTCCCCCCCCTCCAGCCACCCAAGGACCAGGGGTGAAGCCCGAGGCTGACCCCCCATCCAAGGGCTGCGGATGGGAGGCTGATAGCCTTTTTGTCAAAAAATTAATATTGTTTTTAGTAGCAGTACTACAAGTCCCAGCAAGCCACCCCCGCAAGATGGTACTTGGAGAACCACAAGTACCAGCATGCGGAGGAAAACCGGGCCCGCTGGTACCTGTAGTACTACTACTAAAAAAATACCCCAATAAAAACGTAAGACACACACCTTGAAAGTAAAACTTTAATACATACATCCACACCTCCATATACAAATACTTACCTATGTTCACACGAGGTTCGGTCCTCTTCTCCATGTAGAATCCATGGTGTACCTGTTGAAAAAATTATACTCACAAAATCCAGTGTAAATGGCTCCTCTTTTAATCCATTTGTAATCCAGGTACTTTGCAAAATAAAAAAACGGACACCCGACCTCGCACTGAAAGGGGCCCCATGTTTTCACATGGGACCCCTTTCCCCGAATGCCAGGAACCTCTGACTTATGTCTAAGACGGTTCCATCAGCCAATCAGGGAGCGCCGCGTTGTGGCACCCTCCTGATTGGCTGTGTGCTCCTGTAGTGTATGACAGGCAGCACACGGCAATGTTACAATGTAGCGCCTATGCGCTCCATTATAACCAATGGTGGGAACTTTGTGGTCAGCGGTGAGGTTACTTTCGGTCAACCGCTGACCACAAAGTTTCCATAATTTTTTCAACAGGTACACCATGGATTCTACATGGAGAAGCGGACCGACCCTCGTGTGAACACAGGTAAGTATGTGTATATGGAGGTGTGGATGTATGTATTAAAGTTTTACTTTCAAGGTGTGTGTCTTATGTTTTTATTGGGGTATTTTTTTAGTAGTAGTACTACAGGTACCAGCGGGCCCGGTTTTCCTCCGCATGCTGGTACTTGTGGTTCTCCAAGTACCATCTTGCGGGGGTGGCTTGCTGGGACTTGTAGTACTGCTACTAAAAACAATATTCATTTTTTTACAAAAAGGCTATCAGCCTCCCATCCGCAGCCCTTGGATGGGGGGGTCAGCCTCGGGCTTCACCCCTGGTCCTTGGGTGGCTAGAGGGGGGGGACCACTTGGTTGAAGGGGTCCCCACTCCTCCAGGGTAACCCGGCCAGGGTTGATTAGTTGGTTATGTAATGCCAGGGCCGCAGGGACCTAGATAAAAGTGTCCCCCGGCTGTGGCATTATGTATCTGGCTAGTGGAGCCCGGTGCTGGTTTCAGAAATACGGGGGACCCCTACGCTTTTTGTCCCCCATATTTTTGGAACAGGACCAGGCGCAGAGCCCGGTGCTGGTTGTTTAAATATGGGGGAACCCCTATCATTTTTTCCCCCATATTTTTTCAACCAGGACCGGCTCAAAGAGCCCGAGGCTGGTTTGGCTTAGGAGGGGGGACCCCACGCAATTTTTTTTTTAATCTTAACACTAATTTCATTTTTTAAAAAGGTGCACAATGAAGCCCAGCACGGATCTCTCAGATCCGGCCGAGATTCATTGATTCATTAAAGTCGGCAGTGTTTTACAAGTCACTCACGTAAAACACTGCAAAAAAAAAAAAACTAATGACATCGACATCGGTAAATCCGAAAATGCAGAATACGACAACTTAGTAAATTAGTCATAATAAATTCAAAAAGTTGCAACTTTACACTTCGATGTCATTCGTGATTGAACTTTGACCTCAGACGGGAAAATACGAATTTTAGTAAATATACCCCCTTGTGTCCATTACCAGCAGATTTTTTACTATGTTCTCCACAAGGTATACCGTACGTACCACCCTCTCCAGGGCCGACCCGAGCCTAATTTTTTTGGTAGAGAATATATACTCTGGTGCCCCTTATTGGGGCGTGGCTTCATTGAGAAGGGGCTTGGCCACAAATTAGTATCAATTCACATTACAACGCACAGTAGAGCCACTTATACACCTTATGCCACTGTAGTGCCACTTATACACATAATGTCATGGTAAAGCCCCTAGAACCACCACTGACTGGAATGCAATAAGAATTAGATATGAGCGGGTTCGGTTCCCTGAGAACCGAACCCCCCTGAACTTCACTACCCAAGCCCGGATCCTAGTCCAGCTCGGGTTTTCCCACCTGGCTCGGAAACCAGAACGAGGCAAATGTCATCATCCCCCTGTCGGATTCTCGCGGGGTTTGGATTTCATATAAGGAGCCGCGCGTGGCCGCCATTTTCACTCTGACATTGGAGAGTGTAGCGAGAGGACATGTCTCCGTCCTCAGTGTCTGTGTGAGAGGGAAAGTAGGGTGGCGATTCCATTGCTGTCTTGTGCTGCTCAGTCCAGTGTAGTATCTTATGCTGTATCAGTCCAGTCACAGTGGTGGTGTCCTCTGCTGCCATATGCTGAATGTAGCTGTATAAGTCCAGTGCAGTGGTGCTGTGTTGTCCTGAATCAGTACAGTGGTAGTGTCTTGTGCTGCATCAGTCCAGTCACAGTGGTGGTGTCCTCTGCTGCCATATGTCCAGTGCTACTGTATAAGTCCAGTCCATTGCATTGGTGCTGTGCTGTCCTGCATCAGTCCAGTGGTGGTGTGCCTGTGCTGCTGTATAAGTCCAGTGGTACTGCCGTATATGTCCAGTTATCCTGCCATATATGTCCAGTGGTACTGCCATATAATTCCAGTTATACTGATGTATATGTCCAGTGGTACAGCCATATATGTCCAGTGGTACTGCCGTATAAATCCAGTGGTACTGCCGTATAAAATTAAATCCAGCCCAGTGATACTGCCGTATATGTCCAGTGGTACTGCCGTATAAATCCAGTCCAGTGATACTGCCGTATATGTCCAGTGGTACTGCCGTATATGTCCAGTGGTACTGCCGAATAAATCCAGTCCAGTGATACTGCCGTATAAGTCCAGTGGTACTGCCATATAATTCCGATGATACTGCCGTATATGTCCAGTGATACTGCTGTATATGTCCAGTGGTACTGCCGTATAAATCCAGTGGTACTGGCGTACAAATCCAGTCCAGTGGTACTGCCATATAAGTCCAGCCCAGTGGTGCTGCCATATAAGTTCACTGGTGCTGTCCTGTGCTGTATATTATTTACTCCAAATAAAGGGGTTATTAATATTTAATCCAAATCATTTTTACAGGGTTTGCCCTGTGTGGTGTAGCTGTACACTCATTTGCTGCATTTTGTCATATAACTCCAGAAAAATAATGGAGAACAAAAATGTAGAGGATAAAATAGGGAAAGACCCCTTCCTCCTACTGCTGCTGCTGCTGGGAGTCGATCGTCATCCCAGAGGGGAAGTCGGAAGACCACTTGTATTACTTCAACTAAGCAAATGACTGTCCAACAGTCCTTCGCGAGGAAGATGAAATATGACAGCAGTCATCCTGTTGCAAAGCGGATAACTGAGGCCTTGACAGCTATGCTGGTGTTAGACGTTCATCCGGTATCCGCCATTAGTGCAGTGGGACTGCAGTGGGCCAGTTGTTTGTGCTGCACACTTGTATCGCTTAGCTTAGTCATATAGCTACCTCATTGCACCTCTTTTACTTCTCTGCATGATGTGCTGTTTGGGGATTATTATTATTTTAAGTGCCATCTTGTCTGCCACTGCAGTGCCACTCCTAGATGGGCCAGGTGTTTGTGCTGCACACTTCTGTCACTTATCTTAGTCATACAGCTACCTCATTGCACCTCTTTTACTTCTTTGCATGATGTGCTGTTTGGGGTCTAGTTTTTTTTATAGTGCCATCCTGTCTGCCACTGCAGTGCCACTCCTAGCTGGGCCAGATGTTGGTGCCGCACACTTGTGTCACTTATCTTAGTCATACAGCCACCTCTTGGCCTAAAAACAATATTGTGAGGTGTGAGGTGTTCAGAATAGAGTGGAACTGAGTGGAAATGAATGATATTGAGGTTAATAATACTGTAGGGTCAAAATTATCCCCAAATTCTGTGATTTTAGTGGCTTTTATGTTTATTTCAAAAATCATCCAGATCCAAAACCAAAACACGAAAGGGTGGTTTTGGCAGAACCAATCCAGATCCAAAACACGGGCATGGAACCAGAACCAAAACACAAAACACGAAAACTGCCCGCTGCACATCTCTATGAATGTTTAATAGCTGTTTTATACATTTTTTTTGACACAGATTGTATAGGGGGCACAATTACACACACACACACGCACACACACACACACACACACACACACACACACACACACACACACACACACACACACACACACACACACACACACACACAATGTTCAGGGACCAGGGGCACACTGACACACATACACACGCACTCACTCATTGTACAGGGACCGGGCATACTGACACACACACACACACACACACACACACACACACACACACACACACACACACACACACACACACACACACACACAACACACACACATTGTACAGGGACCAGGGGCACACTGACACACACATTGCACAGGTGGAGCTGGCTGCCCTACAGAAGAACATACCTGCCTGTCTGTCGTAGCTCCAGCTCCCCCTGGTCACCAGATGCTGCACTGTCTCCCTCCCCCTGTTCCCAGGCATTGGACGAGGGCTGTGTGCTCAGGGCTGCCAGAGATAGTGCAGTCTCCCAGGAGGCGGAGCCGCCAGTTCCAAGTCTCCTCTGTACAACGGCAAAGGAGACTGTTAGTGCCCAGGTCGGGCAGGATGCTGCAGCGTGAGTGATGGTGACTTACTGTCAGACTGCAGCAACGCCCTCAATGGTCCAGCACTCTACGCAGCTGCGTAGCTGATGTATGCACCGGGCTGGGCCTTCCCCTCTCCCTTCTAAAGTTAGGCCTTCGTACTAATGCTAATTGTACAAAATGTGGAGCACCAGATACTAGCTTTTGACATTTGCTTTTGGAGTGTACAATGGTTCTTTCCTTTTTGGACTAAGGACTGGCATGATATTAAGTTGACAGCCCCTACCCTTCCTCTGATAGATCCCAGGATTTGTTTATTCAGCCTTGATCTAGAAGAAACAAATTCTATCTATCATACCTAGGAGCGGATCTAGGCAAGGGCGAGCAGGGAGGGTGCCTGGGCGCTGCGTCCCATAGGCCCGGCCGCAGTCACCCTGTAGGCGCCCGGTGCCCACCCGCATCCCGCACTCCAGCTGCAGCAAGCGTCGTGGGCAGTGTAGGCGTCAGCTGCAGCCAGAGCCGATGGAGCCGGAGCCGCTGCACCAGGCTCCATTTTCGGACCGACACTAGAGGTCATAATTAACCTCTAGTGTCTGTGCTGCACTGCTATGGATGAGACGTCATGACGTCTCTCCCATAGAGAGGAGCCAGCGGCGGCCAGAGACGGACCAGCAGCTGCAGTAGCGGTCGGTAAGCAGGAGCAAGGCTGGTATATATTTTTTTTTTTAGTGTTTGTAAGCGGCCCTACAAGGGGGCATCTCTACTGCTGGCACATCTAATGGGAGCATCTCTACTGGGGGCACATCTAATGGGGGCATCTCTACTGGGGGCACATCTAAGGGGACATAACTACAGGGGCACCTCTACTGGCAGCACATCTAATGGGGGCACATCTAGGGGGCATAACTACAGGGGCATCTCTACTGGAGGCACATCTACTGGGGGGGGGTAAATCTACAGCGGGCACAACTACAGGGGCCATGCCCCTTCCCTATGAAGCCACACCCCTAAATTGGTACGCACGCCTATGGCTCGCACTAACCCTGTTTTACCTGTCGAGGGGGGAAGGGGGCGGAGGGGGAAATGAAACTTTCTGCTGCGGGGTACACTGGGCTCCACAAGGATAGACATTGGGGTGTAGAGTAGGATCTTGATCCGAAGCACCAACAGGCTCAAAAGCTTTGACCTTCTTCCCAAGATGCATAGCGCCGCCTCCTATATCACCCCGCCTCTGTGCATAGGAGCTCAGTTTTGTAGTTGGTGTTTGCAGTGCAAGCATGTAACAGGAAGAGCTGCTCACAGCAGCTCTAGAAAAAGCTTTTTCTGAGGAAAAAAGAAGACTACAAGGGCTGCAGCAGAGGCACAGATTGTGTTAGATGTCAGTAGACATCACCTGCTGCAGCTCCATCTCTCCCCCAGCGGCAATGTACACTCCCGCGCCCTGGTTGCCGGGTACCTACAGCAGGAGGATCCGGTTTTCTTTCTCAGTCACGCACGGCTGGGGCTCTCCGGGATCGCGTGGCCGCACTTCGGGAGGAGGTAAGTCGCACTTTATCGCGATCCGGCGCGGCCGGTGGGAGGCGGACCTCGCGCGCTGGCGGTGGACACTGTGGCAGTAAAGGCGATCCCACTAGATCACCAGGGCATGGGTGCAGGTCAGGTTTTCTCTCTAAACCTTTTTACAAGTAGCCCGCAGTACCCAGTGGTTTTGCCAGCAGAGGGGATAAGGCTTAGACCTGGAGCCCCTCCCCCAGCCCCAGGGCGCCATTTATAGTAAATGTTCCCGCCCTGGAGCTGCATATCTGTCTCTCCCTCACTCCCTGTCAGTGTTTGGGCGCTATTTCCCCAGCTACACTGTTCCTGGGACTGCTTGGGCAAATCCTCCTTTGTAACGCCGCCTGATAGTCAGCGCTGTGACTTTACGTGACACTTAAGTATTCTACATGTCGTTTAGACAGTGTTAGTTAAGAAAAAGTGCATTTAGTCAGGGCTATCTGGTACAAGTACCCTGTGATATACATCCAGTCTTTACTGTGCAGTGTTATATCTATTGATTACATAGCTATATATAAGCTAGTCCAGTGCAGTATTATTGTTTGTAATAACCTCTGCATGGTACAACTGTGACTATATGTGTGTGCATTAGCTTGCTGTGTGACCTCCATTTTGTGTCTCTCACTCAGCTTGCCATCCCTATATTCTATAACCTGAGGGGGCTAAGTGCGTCAGGTTTATAATACTGTAATATAGGATATTCACAAGATATACTGTAATTGTATTTTTTTCTGTGATTTTAGTCACCATATCTCTCCTGAATCCCTGTTTGTGCTGACAACACTGTGCAGGGGTTTGGGTCAGGTATTGTGCTGCTGACAAATTGTACTATGTTACCTTATACTGCAAGTTATAACATGTTTGCTTATGAGGGTAACGGTTCTGGGGCTGAACACACTGGTAGTGGTGCTGAGGCCACAGATTCTTTTGAGGAAATTACAGCAGCTGAGGGCTGGTTCTAGGGGTTCTTTTCCCCCAGTGGGACTATAGCAACGGGGGACCAGAATGACCCGCGGTGGGCTACCGTCTCTACCCTACTGAATACGCTAGTTACTAAACTAACGCCCAAAATGGGACCTCCTATGCCGGTTCAACCGTATATGGTCCCCGCGGCAGATTGTTCGCTCAGTTATGAACCGTTCCCTGACTACTAAAATGTCTAACCCTTGCCCGCTTAAGACCAAGGAGTCCTCTAAGCGGGCCATTACTTCCTCACAATCCACTGCTGTCACTGACACCTCGTCTGATGAGGATGGCGTTTACGCTGACCCCACAGATTCTGACACTGATAATACTGATGGCGATAGTGGTTCACAAGTGGATGTTCCTGATCTATTGGAGGCTATTACGGTTGATCCCAAGCCATCCGTTCCTCCTAAGAAACCAGATAGATTGAAGTCTCAGAAGGTGGTTAAACAAGTTTTACCTCACTCTGATCACCTGGTTGATATACGTCAGGAATCCTGGTAAAAATCCAGGTAAGAAGTTCGTGCCTCACAAGAAGCTGCTTGCTCGCTATCCCCTCGCACCAGAGCTGTCTAAAAATTGGGGGACGCCTCCTCCAGTGGACTCGCATGTGGCTAGGATGGTGGTTTCCTCAGCTCTACCTGTCACTACCGTCACGTCTCTGAAAGAGCCTACGGATAAACGTGTGGAGGGTTGTCTGAAAGCGATTTACATCCTCACGGGTGCTGCACAAAGGCCCACTATTGCAGCAACATGGGCTGCAGAGGCTATTGAAGCGTAGGCCCTAGAGTTGGAAGCTGAAATCTCTTATGACCATGCTAGACAGTGCTTGTCATATATTGTCACAGCTTCTCACTATATTAAAGAGGCGGCTTCTGATGCCGGTATTATAACAGCCAAGGCCTATACTACGTCAGTTCTGGCTCGCCAGATATGGTGGCTGAAATCCTGGTCCATGGATCTGGATTCTAGAAAAACCCTGGAGGTACTCCCTTTCAAGGAGATATTCTGTTTGGGGAGGACTTAAATAAGATATTGGCTGATTTGGCTACTGCCAAAACTGCCTGTCTGCCAAATACCGCACCTTCTGTGTCGAAGGCAAAAGGTACTTCCTTTCGTCCCTTTCGTCCTTCAGGTAAAGCAAAAGGTCAGGTGTACCAAAAGCAGGCCCGCACTTCCAAACCTGGTAAGCCAAAGCCCAAAAGAGCCTGGGCTGCTCGTCAGCCAGCTTCCAAGACCGATAAGCCTGCCACATGACGGGGCGGGCCTCCCCCTAGGGGATCCCGGGGTGGGGGGCCGGCTTCTAGGGTATACCCAGGAATGGTTGAAGACCACTTCAGATGCCTGGGTACGGGAAGTCGTCACTCGAGGTTACGTCATAGCCTTCAAAAACCGTCCCCTGCATCGATTTTGCCTGACGGACGTCCCTATGGACCAGACAAAGGCAAAAACTCTACATTCGGTGGTACAGATCCTCCTGGACACAGGAGTGGTAGTACAGATGCCTCTTGCTCTGAGAAGCCAGGGGTAATATTCTCCGCTATTTCTAGTCCTGAAACCGAATGGGTCCTCCCGGCCCATTGTCAACCTCAAGGCATTGAACAAGTTTGTGAAAGTCTCCAAGTTCCGTATTGAAACCCTTCGCTCTATAGTTCTGGCCTTGGAACCTGGGGATTATATGGTCTCCCTGAATATACAGGATGCTTACCTGCACATTCCTATAGCAGTGTCGCATCAGTAATACCTGAGGTTTGCGATTGGCAACCTCCATTACCAGTTTCGGGCGTTACCTTTTGGTTTAATTATGGCTCCGCGAGTCTTCACCAAAGTTATGGCGGTGATGACGGTGGTACTCGCCGTCAAGGGGTCAGGATCCTACTGTATCTGGACGACTTGTTAATCCTGGCAAATTCCCCGGAACTTCTCCTACGTCATCTGGATATGACGGTCCGGTTTCTAGATCTGACTTTCTGGTTTCTGCAAGCCCACGGGTGGCTCATCAACTGGAAGAAATCCTCCCTGGTCCCTGTTCAGAGCATGGTGCACCTGGGAGCGCTATTGGATACTCACAACCAGTGGTTGTTCTTGCCTCAGGAGAAGGTCCTGAAGCTTCAGGACAGGATTCGTTGCTTCCTTTCTCATCAGCAAGTGTCGATACATTCGGCGATGCAGGTGCTGGGCCTCTTGGTGTCAGCATTCGACTTGGTGGAGTATGCTCAATTCCATTCTCGCCCCCTCCAGAGGCTGATTCTGGCCAAGTGGGACAGCCTGCCTCACCGGATCAGGTCTCACATGATCTCATTGACTCCGGAGTTACGTCTGTCGCTGTACTAGTGGCTCCAGGCCCAACGATTGTGCAGGGGCCGTCCCTTCTGTATATCCGACTAGGTCCTGTTGACGACAGATGCCAGTCTAATGGGTTGGGGCGCGGTGCTGGAGCAACACTCCCTTCAGGGTCGGTGGACCAAGGAGGAGTCTCTCCTTCCGATCGACATTCTGGAATTGTGGGCGGTCTTCAACTCATTGAACCTGGCCCAGCATTTAATTTAGAACCGTCCTGTTCAAGTACAGTCAGACAACGCCACCACAGTGGCTTACATAAATCATCAAGGCGGCACTCAAAGCTGTTTGGCAATGAAGGAAGTCTCACGGATTCTGCAATGGGCGGAACGCCATCTACCGGCCATATCGGCAATATTCATTCCGGGAGTCCTGAATTGGGAAGCAAACTTTCTCAGTCGTCAGGACGTACACGCCGGAGAGTGGGTCCTCCATCCAGAAGTGTTTCAACTCCTAGTGGAAAGGTGGGGCCTTCCAGACGTAGATCTGATTGCGTCTCGACACAATCACAAGGTTCCGGTTTTCGGAGTAAGGATAAGGGATCCTCAAGCAGCATTCGTGGATGCGCTGGCGGTGCCGTGGAGGTTTCGGCTGCCATACGTGTTACCTCTGGTGTCACTCCTGCCCAGGGTAATTCGGAAGTTCAAGCATGAAAGAGGAATCCTGCTTCTCATAGCTCCAGCGTGGCCCAGACGGCACTGGTTCTCAGACCTGCAGGGGTTCTCAGACCTGTGGAACCAAGCAACAGTTGCTGCACAGAGCTCACGGCTTGGTTCCACACGGAGTCCCCTTTTCTCACTGAACACCTGTACATTCAAGGATACAGCCATCTCTGCCTGAAATTTACCGGCTTCAGCAAGCAGCCAGCATTTCATACGGAACCAAGCCGTGAGCTCTGTGCGGCAACTGTTGCCAGTTTTCATCATCCTCCCTCCCGCTGACTACCGGCGGACGGTGCACGTCCAGGGAGTCTCGGAAGAGGCACACAAATACAGCCGGATTTGCGTGGCGGCTTTCCCTCAAACAGCCGTACACCTGCCTTCTCTACAAATCCCTGCAGCACTAATTGGGTGAAGTACCCTCAGGGCAATTGAGCTCGAATCAGTGTGGTTCCGTATACCCGTACACGCTACACACCCTCCAGTTCTACACTTTACTGGGCAAGTCTTGGACTCACCCGGGGACGCTCGGGTTCACCAGCCCATATGGAGAGGTAATCTTCTACACAACTGCTATTTACATGCCGGTCATCCTTTTTGAAGTCGCTCATTTCAACTGTTTCCATAATACAGAGCCGACTGTGGCTATACGTGCAGTAACTGTGTCTTATTTATGAATCTCATTCAGCAGCTGTGGCAACAGTGTTTCCTAAGGATTGTAACACATTGTTACATTTGAACTTTTTATCAGCCATTTCAGTGAGTTCTATTGATACAGCAATCATCGTAACAGCTTATACAATTCATGTGTTTTTATATGTATACTTGTGGTAAATCAGTAAGATACGATTAATATTACCTATGAATTTGTTTCAATCAAGTGGTATTTTTATTGAATCATTGTGAATATTAAATATATATTTTATAAATTCATTTGACTCTTTGGTTGTAATAGTACCTGGGAATGTGCGCCTCTATTAATTTCTCTCTCTGGTTATGTTGGTAGGAGTATCACACAACTCCTTATAGTGGCGAACGTGCTTTTTATACCATTAATTCCAGGTTCGTGTTATTAAGATTGATTCATTGAATAATTGTTAGACACAGGCGCAGCAAAAGATTTCTTCTCTTTTTGGGCCTGGACTTAGGCCTGTGTCTGGCCTCCCTCAAGGTTCAAATATCTACCTTGTCGGTGTGGTTTCAGAGAAAGATTGCGACCTTACCTGATGTGCATACCTTTACTCAGGGTGTGTTGTGTATCCAACCTCCCTATGTCCCGCCTGTGTCTCCTTGGGACTTGGTGGTTTTGGAGGTGTTACAAGAGTCTCCGTTTGAACCTCTTGGTTCAGCTGATCTTAAGTGGCTTTCCCTTAAGGTGGTGTTTCTGCTGGCTATTGCCTCAGTGTCGGATTTGGGTGCCTTATAGTTCCCCATATCTGATATTTCACCGTGACTGGGCGGTTCTTAGGACTCGTCCTGATTATTTGCCTAAGGTGGTTTCTTCGTTCCACCTTAATCAGGAGATTGTGGTCCCGGACCTTGTCTCTCCTGATCTGTCTCCCAAAGAGCGGTCTTTGGATGTGGTACGGGCTCTCCGTATCTATGTGAAGAGAACTGCTTCTATTAGGAAATTAGGAAATCTGATTTCTCTCTTTATTCTGTTTGGTTTTCACAAACGGGGCTGGCCTGATCACAAGCAGACTTTGGCCAGATGGATTAGAATGGTGATTGCACATGCTTATGTGAGGGCTGGTCTGTCGGCTCCTGCTCACATTACGGCCCATTCTCCTCGGTCAGTTGGACCTTCCTGGGCGGCCCGCCGTGGTGCGACCCTTGAACAATTGTGCAAGGCGGCTACGTGGTCTTCAGTTCATAAGGTTCTATGCCTTCGATACTGCCGCTTCCCAGGATGCTTCCTTTGGACGCCGGGTTCTTGTGCCCGCTACAGTGCATCCCCTCCCATAAGGAACTGCTTTAGGACATCCCCAATGTCTATCCTTGTGGAGCCCAGTGTACCCCGCAGCAGAAAACGAGTTTTATGGTAAGAACTTACCTTTGTTAAAACTCTTTCTGCGAGGTACACTGGGCTCCACAAGACGCCCACCCTGACACTTTCTCCCGTCGGGAGAGGGTGGTGCTTGTGACAACTTGCAGTTGTCGTCTCTTTTACTTGCTACTGCATTGGGCTGGTTAACAAAACTGAGCTCCTGTGCACGGAGGCGGGGTGACATAGGAGGAGGCGCTATGCATCTTGGGAAGAAGGTCAAAGCCTTTGAGCCTGTTGGTGCTTCGGATCAAGATCCTACTCTACACCCCAATGTCTATCCTTGTGGAGCCCAGTGTACCTCGCAGAAAGAGTTTTAACAAAGGTAAGTTCTTACCATAAAACTCGTTTTTGCCCTGGGTGCCACAAGGTCTAGAACCGGCCCTGGTTATCTGGTTATACCCTAAGTCTTACTACTTTGGCCTTGGTTATTGGTGTTTCTAACCATGAAAGGTATCGATTTAAGAGCTGTAACTCTATGACCGAATAGCACAAAAAATGGGACAGGTGGTGCCAATCCAGACAAGGTAAAAATGCTGACATGTGTCTGGACCTCTACTGTAGAGCTTATGCTTTAAGCAGATTCATGCTCACTTTTACCCCCTGCATTTATTTGCGAATGTTTACCCATGCACTTTTATTTAGTTTTATTCTTTGTGATTACTGTTTATTTAAGTATATTGTTTATATCTGTTTGCTTTTATTACTTGTGTATACATATAAATATATATATATATATATATATATATATATTTGTGTCAATATTTCTGTTTTTATTGCTGATTTATTTCTATGCCTGGCATACTGTGTGTGTTGTTTTGATTTGTGTCTGTTTGATGTTCTTTTAAAAAAAAATTATCTTTCATTCCACTAGGGGACACTGGAGCTTACGCTGGGTATTGCGGGGTTAGCTAGTGGGAACTGGCACATCCAATTTAAGAATTTGAAAATCTCCTCCGCCTCTACTCCCCATTATTCCCCAGTTTAGAAAATGTGCCTAGTGGGAGCTGGTCACAACGGAGCTTGCTCCAATAGTGTTTTAGGTATTTTATTTTTTTTATTAATTTTCTTTTTCGTACTCCTCAGTGAAGAGATGTTGCCAGGGTTACCAGGGCTCTCTAAAGCCACTGCTATACCCTTCCTGCGGCTTGTGGCGTCTATCATAAAAGGGCGCCAACAGCCGGCACAGCAAGACGCCATCTGTAAGTAAGCTCCAGCTCAGTACAGTGGCCTGTCCCGGCAGTCAGTACAGTGGCAGGTCGAAGTGAATCGCACACACTTTCCAATCTCAGGTGGGTGCACGGTCAAACAATCATGTATAGAAAATGTGGAGCCTCCACATAAACCAACACACCAAAAAATAGCAGCAAATTCAGTTCATTGTAATCCATAAAGAATCTTTCAAAAGTGCAATGTGCAAGCATAGCCATAGGCAATAAGTGAATATTGATACTTAGCAGTTCAGCATATCAGCATATCAGAACGAGTGGCAGCTCCTACAGCTGTTTCGGTGCCGTAGCACCTTCATCATGGGAAAATATACTGATGGCTTTTCCCATGATGAAGGTGCTACGGCACCGAAACAGCTGTAAGAGCTGCCACTCGTTCTGATACGCTGATATGCTGAACTGCTAAATATCAATATTCACTTAAAGCCTATGGCTATGCTTGCACATTGCACTTTTGAAAGATTCTTTATGGATTAAAATTAACTGAATTTGCTGCTATTTTTTGGTGTGCTGGTTTATGTGGAGGCTCCACATTATATAGTTTAGGCTGCAACGTGGAGCTTACTAGATGGCGCTCTTTTGTTTCAGCCTAAGCAATGACTATGCAACAAACACAAGAGAAGTTAACAAAGTCAGATTATAGCAGTTCTTTCAATTTTGTACCTTTCCTTACACAGCCTGAGCTCATAACACATCAGGATAATAGAGACTTTCACTGCATGACAGTGCAATGCGAGTCTTCTGCTGAGAGATACTGCTAAGGACCCATACTGCGTCTGCAGCTGCGGTTAACTTTTCGTCTCCTACCAACAGAGTTGCCCCATCAAGGTCTTGAGTACGCTGGGGTATTGGGTTAGTTGGTGGAGGCAGGGAATTAAGGGTGGCTAATCCCCCTCTGCTTCCTTATCATTATCTGGTCTCTAAGCCTGCTATTATATATTGTTTTTCTCAAGTGTCTGTTTTCTGTGTGGGTGTATTAAACATGATTGGCAGGTCAAACACAAAAGCTTCTCAGAAGCTATTTTCATATTTACAATGTAAGGCAAAGTTTATTTTGACCGATTCCCACGGTAGTTCCAGTAAAACGGAGGCAGCCTGGACCAAGAATTTAACAAACACAATGGAGGGTATTGTGACTATGACTGTTGTTGTTTCTGCTAACAGACCCACCCAGGAACCCTCTCCATCTTCTTCCCAAAGACTGAAGCATCCTCTTCCGGCGGTCCTTCAGTCTGATGACTCAGATAATGAACAATTACAAGAAAAAGTGGAGGAGGGTGAATGGGAGGAACTCCTGGTAGAAACAGCTCAGGATACAGACAACAGTAGTTGGGGTGTAGAAAGTCTTATCCTAGCGGTTAAATGGGTTATCAAGTTTCCATTACATCCAGGCCAAGGAGTTTCATTTGTTTGAAGAACAAGAGGTTACCCCGGTGTTCTATCCATTTTCTCAGCAGCTTTATGTACGCCTGACTACTGCTTGGAAACATCCAGACAAACGGTTCCAAATGCCAAAGAAATTCCTTTCTCACTAGCCATTCCAGACTACCATGACTAGTAAGTGGGAAACTCCCCCTCCGGTGGATGCTTCTGTATCACGGTTATCCAAGAAGACTACACTCCTGGTACCAGGGGCTATGTCCCTCAAGGATGCTTTGGAACGTAGGATTGAGTCTACTTTAAAGTCCATATACATGGTGGCTGGAGCCCAGCTTAGGCCTACTTTGGTAAGTGCATGAATCAACTCCGCCATTGACAAATGGGCAGAAGAGTTTAGAAGTGGCTTGGACTCCGGAGTGTCTAGGGAAGAACTTAAGATTACTGCAGGGCACATACGGGAATTGGCCAATTACTTGGCATCAGCGGCTAAGGACACAAGTCTTATTAGTTCTAGGATTTCTGCTTCTGCTGTTTCGGCTCGCAGAGCGCTCTGGCTTAGATCTTGGCATTCGGATACTGAATCCAAGAAGGCGGCTAAAACCATTCCTTTTACGAGTGAGTCTTTATTTGGACCAGAGTTAGATAAATGGATTTCGCAGGCCACGGGAGGAAAATACACATATTTGCCGTCTGCACCTCCACCAGCCAGACAATCCTATACGGGTCCTTCCTTTCAATCCTTTCGTCCTCAACAGTCCTTTTGTGGCAGAGATAGAGTATCTTTCTCTCAGACTAGAGGAGGCAGAGGTCACGCGCAGACAGCAGTCCGTCGTCCAAACCGACTGAGAAACAGGTGGCATGACGGTCTTCCAACCAACCTGGGAGATCCACAGGTGGGTGCTCGGCTAATGGCATTTCGGCAGGTTTGGGCACTAACTTTTTCAGATCCTTGGATTCACTGTCTGATTTCGTCCGGGTACAAAATAGATTTCTCTATCGTCCTAGTGGATGCTGGGGTTCCTGAAAGGACCATGGGGAATAGCGGCTCCGCAGGAGACAGGGCACAAAAAGTAAAGCTTTAGGATCAGGTGGTGTGCACTGGCTCCTCCCCCTATGACCCTCCTCCAAGCCTCAGTTAGATTTTTGTGCCCGGCCGAGAAGGGTGCAATCTAGGTGGCTCTCCTAAAGAGCTGCTTAGAAAAGTTTAGCTTAGGTTTTTTATTTTACAGTGAGTCCTGCTGGCAACAGGATCACTGCAACGAGGGACTTAGGGGAGAAGAAGTGAACTCACCTGCGTGCAGGATGGATTGGCTTCTTTGGCTACTGGACATTAGCTCCAGAGGGACGATCACAGGTACAGCCTGGATGGTCACCGGAGCCTCGCCGCCGGCCCCCTTGCAGATGCTGAAACGAGAAGAGGTCCAGAATCGGCGGCAGAAGACTCCTCAGTCTTCTTAAGGTAGCGCACAGCACTGCAGCTGTGCGCCATTTCCTCTCAGCACACTTCACACGGCAGTCACTGAGGGTGCAGGGCGCTGGGAGGGGGGCGCCCTGGGAGGCAAATGAAAACCTTTTTTGGCTAAAAATACCTCACATATAGCCTCCGGGGGCTATATGGAGATATTTAACCCCTGCCAGAATCCATTAAAGAGCGGGAGACGAGCCAGCCGAAAAAGGGGCGGGGCCTATCTCCTCAGCACACAGCGCCATTTTCCCTCACAGAAAGGCTGGAGGGAAGGCTCCCAGGCTCTCCCCTGCACTGCACTACAGAAACAGGGTTAAAACAGAGAGGGGGGGCACTAATTTGGCGTTAGAAATATCTAAAAGATGCTATAAGGGAAAACACTTATATAAGGTTGTCCCTATATAATTATAGCGTTTTTGGTGTGTGCTGGCAAACTCTCCCTCTGTCTCTCCAAAGGGCTAGTGGGTCCTGTCCTCTATCAGAGCATTCCCTGTGTGTGTGCTGTGTGTCGGTACGTGTGTGTCGACATGTATGAGGACGATGTTGGTGAGGAGGCGGAGCAATTGCCTGTAATGGTGATGTCACTCTCTAGGGAGTCGACACCGGAATGGATGGCTTATTTAGGGAATTACGTGATAATGTCAACACGCTGCAAGGTCGGTTGACGACATGAGACGGCCGACAAACAATTAGTACCGGTCCAGACGTCTCAGAAACACCGTCAGGGGTTTTAAAACGCCCGTTTACTTTAGTCGGTCGACACAGACACGGACACTGAATCCAGTGTCGACGGTGAATAAACAAACGTATTCCTTATTAGGGCCACACGTTAAGGGCAATGAAGGAGGTGTTACATATTTCTGATACTACAAGTACCACAAAAGAGGGTATTATGTGGGATGTGAAAAAACTACCGTAGTTTTTCCTGAATCAGATAAATTAAATGAAGTGTGTGATGATGCGTGGGTTCCCCCCGATAGAAAATTATGGGCGGTATACCCTTTCCCGCCAGAAGTTAGGGCGCGTTGGGAAACACCCCTTAGGGTGGATAAGGCGCTCACACGCTTATCAAAACAAGTGGCGGTACCGTCTATAGATAGGGCCGTCCTCAAGGAGCCAGCTGACAGGAGGCTGGAAAATATCATAAAAAGTATATACACACATACTGGTGTTATACTGCGACCAGCGATCGCCTCAGCCTGGATGTGCAGAGCTGGGGTGGCTTGGTCGGATTCCCTGACTAAAAATATTGATACCCTTGACAGGGACAGTATTTTATTGACTATAGAGCATTTAAAGGATGCATTTTCTATATATGCGAGATGCACAGAGGGATATTTGCACTCTGGCATCAAGAGTAAGTGCGATGTCCATATCTGCCAGAAGATGTTTATGGACACGACAGTGGTCAGGTGATGCAGATTCCAAACGGCACAAAGGTGTATTGCCGTATAAAGGAAGAGGAGTTATTTGGGGTCGGTCCATCGGACCTGGTGGCCACGGCAACTGCTGGAAAATCCACCGTTTTTACCCTAAGTCACATCTCTGCAGAAAAAGACACCGTCTTTTCAGCCTCAGTCCTTTCGTCCCTATAAGAGTCATATCTGCCCAGGGATAGAGGAAAGGGAAGAAGACTGCAGCAGGCAGCCCATTCCCAGGAACAGAAGCGTTCCACCGCTTCTGCCAAGCTCTCAGCATGACGCTGGGACCGTACAGGACCCCTGGATCCTACATGTAGTATCCCAGGGGTACAGATTGGAATGTCGAGACGTTTCCCCTTCGCAGGCTCCTGAAGTCTGGTTTACCAAGGTCTCCCTCCGACAAGGAGGCAGTATGGGAAACAATTCACAAGCTGTATTCCCAGCAGGTGATAATCAAATTACCCCTCCTACAACAAGAAAAGGGGTATTATTCCACATTATATTGTGGTACTGAAGCCAGAAGGCTAGGTGAGACCTATTCTAAATCTAAAAAAATTTGAACACTTACAAAGGTTCAAATCAAGATGGAGTCACTCAGAGCAGTGATAACGAACCAGGAAGAAGGGGACTATATAGTGTCCCGAGACATCAGGGATGCTTACCTCCATGTCCAAAATTTGCCCTTCTCACTAAGGGTACCTCAGGTTCGTGGTACAGAACTGTCACTATCAGTTTCAGACGCTGCCGTTTGGATTGTCCACGGCACCCCGGGTCTTTACCAAGGTAATGGCCGAAATGATGATTCTTCTTCGAAGAAAAGGCGTCTTAATTATCCCTTACTTGGACGATCTCCTGATAAGGGCAAAGTCCAGGGAACAGTTGGAGGTCGGAGTAGCACTATCTCGGATACTGCTACAACAGCACGGGTGGATTCTAAATACTCCAAAATCGCAGCTGATCCCGACGACAAGTCTGCTGTGCCTAGGGATGATTCTGGACACAGTCCAGAAAAAGGTGTTTCTCCCGGAAGAGAAAGCCAGGGAGTTATCCGAGCTAGTCAGGAACCTCCTAAAATCAGTGCATCATTGCACAAGGGTCCTGGTAAAGATGGTGACTTCCTACGAAGCAATTCCATTCGGCAGATTTCACGCAAGAATTTTTCAGTGGGATCTGCTGGACAAATGGTCCGGATCGCATCTTCAGATGCATCAGCGGATAACCCTATATCCAAGGACAAGGGTGTCTCTCCTGTGGTGGTTACAGAGTGCTCATCTTCTAGAGGGCCGCAGATTCGGCATTCAGGATTGGATGCTGGTGACCACGGAGGCCAGCCCGAGAGGCTGGGGAGCAGTCACACAAGGAAAAAATTTCCAGGGAGTGTGATCAAGTCTGGAGACTTTTCTCCACATAAATATACTGGAGCTAAGGGTAAATTTATAATACTCTAAGCTTAGCAAGACCTCTGCTTCAAGGTCAGCCGGTATTGATCCAGTGGGAAAAACATCACGGCAGTCGCCCACGTAAATAGACAGGGCGACACAAGAAGCAGGAGGGCAATGGCAAAAACTGCAAGGACTTTTCGCTGGGCGGAAAATCATGTGATAGCACTGTCAGCAGTGTTTCATTCCGGGAATGGAAACTGGGAAGCAGACTTCCTCAGCAGGCACGACCTCCACCCGGCAGAGTGGAAACTTCATCGGGAAGTTTTCCACATGATTGTAAACCGTTGGGAAATACCAAAGGTGGACATGATGGCGTCCCGTCTGAACAAAAAACGGGACAGGTATTGCGCCAGGTTAAGAGACCCTCAGGCAATAGCTGTGGACGTTCTGGTAACACCATGGATGTACCAGTCGGTGTATGTGTTCCATCCTCTGCTTCTCATACCTAAGGTACTGAGACTTATAAGACGTAGAGGAGTAAGAACTATACTCATGGCTCCGGATTGGCCAAGAAGGACTTGGTACCCGGAACTTCAAGAGATGCTC
This sequence comes from Pseudophryne corroboree, assembly GCF_028390025.1. Lineage (NCBI taxonomy): Eukaryota > Metazoa > Chordata > Amphibia > Anura > Myobatrachidae > Pseudophryne > Pseudophryne corroboree. Next base: position 424,273,848 of record NC_086448.1, read on the forward strand.
ACAGAGGACTTATGGCCTCTGCCGCTAAGAAGGGACTTGTTTCAGCAAGTACCATGTCTGTTCCAAGACTTACCGCAGCTGCGTTTGACGGCATGGCGGTGGAACGCCGGATCCTAAGGGAAAAAGGCATTCCGGAAGAGGTCATTCCTACCCTGGTCAAAGCCAGAAAGGAGGTGACCGCACAACATTATCACCACATGTGGCAAAAATATGTTGCGTGGTGTGAGGCCAGAAAGGCCCCACGAAGAAATTTCAACTCGGTCGATTCCTGCATTTCCTGCAAACAGGAGTGTCTATGGGCCTCAAATTGGGGTCCATTAAGGTTCAAATTTCGGCCCTGTCGATTTTCTTCCAGAAAGAAGTGGCTTCAGTTCCTGAAGTCCAGAAGTTTGTCAAGGGAGTATTGCATATACAACCCCCTTTTGTGCCTCCAGTGGCACTGTGGGATCTCAACGTAGTTCTGGGATTCCTCAAATCACATTGGTTTAAAACCAGTCAAATCTGTGGATTTGAAGCATCTCACATGAAAAGTGACCATGCTCTTGGCCCTGGCCTGGACCAGGCGAGTGTCAAATTGGTGGTTTTTTTCTCAAAAAAGCCCATATCTGGTTGTCCATTTGGACAGGGCAGAGCTGCGGACTCGTCCCCAGTTCTCTCCCTAAGGTGGTGTCAGTGTTTCACCTGAACCAGCTTATTTTGGTGCCTTGCGCCTACTAGGGACTTGGAGGACTCCAGGTTGCTAGATGTTGTCAGGGCCCTGTAAATATAGGTTCCAGGACGGCTGGAGTCAGGAAAACTGACTTGCTGTTATCCTGTATGCACCCAACAAACTGGGTGCTCTTGCTTCTAAGCAGACTATTGCTAGTTGGATGTGTAATACAATTCAGCTTGCACATTCTGTGGCAGGCCTGCCACAGCCAAAATATGTAAATGCCCATTCCACAAGGAAGGTGGGCTTATCTTGGGCGGCTGCCCGAGGGGTCTCGACTTTACAACTTTGCCGAGCGGCTATTTAGTCAGGGGCAAACACGTTGGTAAAATCCTACAAATTTGATACCCTGGCTAAGGAGGACCTGGAGTTCTCTCATTCGGTGCTGCAGAGTCATCCGCACTCTCCCGCCCGTTTGGGAGCTTTGGTATTATCCCCATGGTCCTTTCAGGAACCCCAGCATCCACTAGGACGATAGAGAAAATAAGAATTTACTTACCGATAATTCTATTTCTCGGAGTCCGTAGTGGATGCTGGGCGCCCATCCCAAGTGCGGATTATCTGCAATACTTGTACATAGTTACAAAAATCGGGTTATTATTGTCGTGAGCCATCTTTTCAGAGGCTCCGCTGTTATCATACTGTTAACTGGGTTCAGATCACAGGTTGTACAGTGTGATTGGTGTGGCTGGTATGAGTCTTACCCGGGATTCAAAATCCTTCCTTATTGTGTACGCTCGTCCGGGCACAGTATCCTAACTGAGGCTTGGAGGAGGGTCATAGGGGGAGGAGCCAGTGCACACCACCTGATCCTAAAGCTTTACTTTTTGTGCCCTGTCTCCTGCGGAGCCGCTATTCCCCATGGTCCTTTCAGGAACCCCAGCATCCACTACGGACTCCGAGAAATAGAATTATCGGTAAGTAAATTCTTATTTTTGCAGCTTCTCCTCCGCATCGGTTCTTCACAACCGGTCTCCCTCTCCAGACAGAGCAATTGTGTTGCAAGACGCTATTCAAAATCTTGTGGTATCACAGGTGTTGGTACCAGTTCCAGTGAGTCAAAGGAGTCTGGGTTTCTATTCAAATCTTTTTGTGGTCCCCAAACCAGACAGATCTGTCAGGCCGATCCTGAATCTGAAGTCTCTAAATGAGTACCTGTTGATATATCGATTCAAGATGGAATCCATTCAGTCGGTCATAGCGAACTTAGAACCAGCGGAGTTTCTAATATTCTTGGATATAAAAGACGCGTACCTGTATTTTCCGATTTGGAAACCACATCAGGCTTACCTGCGTTTTGCTATTTTGAAGGAACATTATCAATTTCAGGCTCTGCCATTCGGATTGTCATCGGCCCCCAGAATTTTTTACCAAGGTCATATCGGTGATGGTCGTTCATCTGAGATCGCTAGGAGTTACCATTGTCCCGTATGTAGATGACTTGTTAGTCACACTGGAGACAACTCTGCTAGAACATGTATGTTTAACGTACCAGACTCTCATCCACCACGGCTGGATTATCAATTTCTACAAATCACAACTGTTACCATCCCAGCGTCTTCGATTTCTAGGTCTGATTCTCGACACCTCTGTATCCGTCTGCTAGGGAATATTGTGGCAGCCTTCGAGACCCTACAGTTAGGTTGTTACCACTCAAGAACGTTTCAATTGGACCTTCTGTCACAGTGGTCAGGTTCTCATCTACATTTGCACTGACAGGTCCACTTATCTCCCCAGACGCAGATGTCACTTCTCTGGTGGCTCCAGCTGAACAATCTTACGGTGGGTCGCCGGTTCGGAATTTGGGATTGGATTGTTCTGACTACAGACGCAAGTCTCAGAGGATGGGGGGCAGTGGTGTTGGATTGTCACTTTCAGGGAAAGTGGTCGACACAGGAAAGCAGGTTACCTGTAAACGTCCTGGGGCTCAGAGCGACTTTCAATGCCCTGAGGGAGGCATGTCACCTGCTGCGGTCCCATCCTGTTCGATTTCAGTCGGAAAATGCAACAGTTGTGGCGTATATCAACAGGCAGGGAGGAAATCGCAGTCGCTTGGTGATGCGAGAGGTCTCTCAAATATTGCAGTGGTCAGAGAGAAATCGGGTGATTCTGTCTGCAGTATTTATCCCAGGAGCAGAAAACTGGGAGGCGGACTACCTCAGTCGCCAAGATATTCACCCAGGAGAGTGGGCTCTTCACCAGAAGGTGTTCCAGGCCCTAATTCACAGATGGGACAGTCCACGGATCGATCTCATGGCGTCAAGACTAAATCACAAGTTGCCAAGATACATGTCAAGAACAAGGGATCCAGCAGCAGAGGCAGTGGATGTTCTCACAACTCCCTGGAATTACGATTTTGTATACCTATTTCCTCCTTTTCCACTACTGCCTCGGGTCTTAAAAAGGATAAAACGAGGGGGCGTGGCCTGACCTGCAACCTGTGTGGACGTGCCTGCAATAGCTCCTGCCGGCCCTGCACCCAAAGTGCATATTCCCCAGACCTCCCACGCTGATTTGCACCCCCTGGCGAGTGCCCACCGCGCCCAGCACCCGAGGAGGCTGGAGAGGTGCCCCCGGGCACTATTTAATTGTTGAGGCCTCCGCTCCGTCCCGGGACCTCGAGTTTGGGGCCTACCCGGGAGCGAGCTCCGGGACCGGAACGCGGCCGCGCCGGGTCCCCTGGCGGCTCCCCCACACAAGTAAGCCGGCTCATTCTAAGCCCCTCTCTTGCCCCAGACCATCGGGGACAGCGGCGGGGGTCAGACTCCCGCTCCCTGCCCTCCGGAGCCGCGGCTGCGGCCTCCTCCCGACTGCACCCACTCCGGCGGCGGCCATCTTGCTACACCCGGCCCGCCGGTCACCTGCACACCCCTGCCCCTACGAGCCAGCCCTGCCTCCCCTGAGACCCCTTCTAACACAAATACTCCCTCAGCAGGGAGGGAGAGGGGTCTGCTGCGCTTTTGAAGCCCCTGGGAGTTGAGGCCTACATCAGCACCAGGATCCGGGGCCTAAAGTAGCTGCATACACCCGCTGCGGAGCCCTGCCAGTGTGGAGGCCTGTTGGAACCACCTATCTCCCCCAGCGGCTGTGGATAGCCTGGTTACCTCTCTGTGCCCCCCCTTCATACTCCCCGACCAGGCGCAATACCGTGGGGGCATCCCAGGAGGGGTGAGTGTTTGCCCAGGAGGGCACTGCCAGCCTGACACCTATGACATTGAGCTATCAGCTGTTGTCTGTATACCTGGCTCCCCCCTCTCCCTTGCTCGCTGGAGACCTGCCCTTCGGCACTGCTGGAGGGTTATGACCGGTCGCCGGACCTCTGCTGATGCCGTTCTTCTGATGTAGTCCAGGACGTTCACACACCACCACCTTTGAACCCTCTGCTTACCTAACCTCCATCATATAGTCTCCGGGACCCATCGCTTCAGAATGGCGCCGAAAAAGGTTAAAGCGGTGCTTCCTCCTAGAGTATCTTTGCCGTCTCAGAAAGCAGCTTCTGCCCCCTCTACTGCACGGAAGTCCCCAATAGCCACCTCCGCGTCAGACCCTCCCTGCAGACCTGCTTCTGTTCCGGGGTTCGACCCAGACTCTGACGCCCCTCTCACGGTCAAAACCCTGTATCAGGCTCTAACAGCGTTTAAAACAGAGCTGACTCAGGATCTCACAGCGGCCGTCCGAGAGGTCAAGACAGAACTGCATGCTATAGGGGAACGCACAGACCATCTGGAACGGAAAGTCGAGGAATTGGTCTCGTCCCATAATGACCTCATAGCGGCCCATGATCAACAGCAGAATGACCTGGAGGCATTCAAACTCAAGATGGCGGATATTGAGGACAGATCTCGGCGCAATAATATCAAGATCCGAGGCATTCCCGACTCCGTGCAAAACTCCGAGCTAGAAGACTACGCCACCGCGCTATTTAGGAAGCTCTTGCCCAGGGCTGACCCCAGGGAGCTGCTTATAGACAGGATTCACAGACTACCTAAACCACGCTCTGTTCCCCCCTCGCTTCCACGAGATACGCTCATGAGAGTGCACTTTTTCACGACGAAAGAACGCATTCTAAAGGCGGCAAGGGATGCGGATTCTGCCGCGCTTGGTGGATTACAGCTCTTTCCGGATTTCTCGGCTTTGACTTTGGCTAAAAGACGTTCGTTTCTTCCTGTTACCCTGGCGCTTCGTGACCAAGAGATCAATTATAGATGGGGCTTTCCGGTGAAGCTCATCATCTTCTATGACAACAAATCCTACACGGTCGCCTCACTGGACGCTGGAGTCAAGCTGCTATCGGAGTGGGATATTGCTGTCGAGCTGCCGCCTGGATCCAAGAAACAGTCAACCCTCCAATCGGAGTGGATCGTCGCCTAAAGTCGTCATTGTAAACTTGGGCCTTGTATGTGGACGTTATGATGTTCTGTTCTAACAGATAGGTCTTGGCCTTTCGTCTAGAAGCGGACACGTGAGTCACCACGTTAGTAGTTGTAATGCTGGAGTCCCGGCTCCGTGCCCATGGTTTAGTTCATTAGTGTGTGCGTATATGTTATCTGTGGTCCTTACATGGTTGGTAGGAATATTTGTATCTGTACATGTCTCTTTTTTCTTCTTCTCTTTCCCTTCATCTAGGTTCATTGGTGGTGGTGGCGTTAGGCCACATGTTCCCCCTCGTTAATGTACTACTGCATTTTTTTGTTTTCCTTGCAGTAGTTACACCGACCCGATGTACTGGGTCGTTTTGGTTTGTCCTCACCCTTTCTTCCCTCGTTATTCCCTCCCCCCCCCCCTCTCACGACACTCTAACTAATTGTATGAGACAAAATAATTTCATATTTGTATACAGTAATATCTCACTACTCATGGCGTGCTTTGGATCGCCTCGATGATCCAGGTTCTGTCCATGAACGTTAAGGGGTTAAACTCCCCTAATAAGCGAAGGCTAGCATTGGACTATTTTGCTAGGCACAAGGCTGATGTTATTGCGCTGCAGGAGACGCACTTTTCGTCCTTAGCGCCCCCTACGTTTAAAGACCACAGGTTCCCTATCGGTTATTTTGCAAACGGCCCCTTTAAGAGGAATGGTGTAGCTATATTGTTTAAAAACTCTGTTTCCTTCACTTTACACTCGCAAGTTGCCGATAAAAATGGCCGTTATCTCATCTTGAGTGGCCTTTTAAATGACAAACCTGTTACCTTGGCCTCAGCCTATGCCCCTAACTCAAACCAAGTGGCCTTTTTGCGTAAGCTATGTTTGGCTATCCAGAGGAACCGTACAGGCTCGCTCCTTCTCATGGGGGACTTTAATCTGGTTCTTGACCCTAGATTGGACAGGTCTCCCAGGCCTTCCCCCTCTCCATTAGCCTCCTCTAACGCCCCATCCTTAGCCTTCCGTAACCTCTTGGCTGAATTTGACCTCTACGATATATGGCGAGTGCAAAACCCAACGGGCCGTGAGTACACATACTATTCTCCCGTTCACAACTCCTATTCCCGTATTGATTTTCTGTTTTCTGATAAATGGACCCTCCAATTCACCAGATCTGCTGATAACCTGGTCAGACCATGCCCCGCTGTTTCTCAAATGGGATCTTAATAGTCAACATGCCCCACCCCGACCTTGGAGACTTTCTCCTCACTTACTGGCCAACCCCGTATCTAAAAAAATTATAGTAGACAGCATTACGTCCTACTTGGAATTTAATTCTCCTTCGGACACGTCCACTCTGAACTTCTGGTGCGCACTGAAAGCTGTAGCTAGAGGCGCGGCGATACAGGCAGGAGCCCACCTTAAGAAACTACATCAACAACGCTTGAATGATTTGGAGCGTAGATTAAAGGAACTGGAGGAGAAAAATCAGGCTCGACCTTCGAGATCTCTCCAGAAAGAATTAGCTGATATTAGGTCCCAGCTTCAGACATTGCTCATGGTGCGCACCCAGGCCTCATTAAATAGGATGCGGCAGAAATTTTACCTTGCAGGGAATAGACCGGGAAAACTGCTTGCTCGTAAGCTTAGAGCGTAACAAGCTAGGAATAGAATTAAGCTTATTATGTCCCCAACAGGCATCAAAATATCTAACCCGTTAGAGATATCGAATCAGTTTGCTGACTTCTATTCCCAACTTTATAATCTCGCGACTGACCCTTCTACTCCGCAGCCCACTCTTCCCTCTATCAACACCTTCCTCGCTGATTTGAAACTTCCTTCCATTACCGACGACCAATTAGAAGTGCTGAATGCCCCTTGGTCCACCGCAGACACGTTAAGGGCGATCAAATCCCTCCCTAAAGGTAAAGCGCCAGGCCCAGATGGCTTTATAAATGATTTTTATGTGGCACTCCAGGACCTCCTGACTCCATCCCTGGTAACAGTTTATAATCAAATTACTTCTCAGGGCACGCTCCCAACGGAGATGCTGGAGGCTCGCATTGTCACGATCCCTAAAACAGGTAAGGACTTGACTTCTTGCCAGAACTACCGCCCTATTGCGCTGTTAAACGGTGACATTAAGATATATGCTAAATTAATAGCTCACCGACTGAACGCCCTCCTCCCCTCCTTGATCCACCCCGACCAGGTTGGATTTATCCCTGGTCGGCAAGCGTCTGATAATACCCGTAGAGTATTCAACCTCGTAGACTCTATAACCCGTGAACAGGGCCTCCTCCTGCTGTCCTTAGATGCGGAGAAGGCTTTCGACCGCATAAACTGGACCTACATACGGGAAGTATTATTGAAATTTGGCCTCCGCGACCGCATCCTGTCATCCATATTGGCCCTGTATAGTTCGCCCTCGGCCCGGGTCTTTAGCAATGGCTTCCTCTCTTCCCCCTTCCCAATTTACAATGGCACGCGTCAGGGCTGCCCCCTCTCCCCTCTCATCTTTGTCCTGGCGATTGAGCCTCTGGCAGCTAAGATTCGGGCAGACCCACAATTTCCAGGACTCCACCTTGGCACGGTCCCTCATAAACTATGTTTATTTGCAGATGATGTTCTGCTATTTGTAACTGACCCCTGCACCTCACTCCCTCATTTACACGATATTTTAGATAGGTACTCTGCAGCGTCCTACTATAAATTAAACACAACTAAAACTGACGCCCTGCCGATAAACCTGTCCCATTCCATGGCCTCTTTGCGTACCAAATACCCTTACAATTGGCAAACAACCTCGATAAAGTATTTGGGTATTCACATCCCCCCGTCCTCCTCTTCTGTATTTGACGTTAACCTCCCCCCTTTACTGACTGCGCTACAACTGTCCACCAAATCGTGGCTCAATTATGAGATATCATGGCTGGGTCGCCTGGCCGCCTTTAAAATGTCGCTGCTTCCCAAACTAATGTTCCTGTTCCGCACAATTCCCTTTATATTCCCCAAGAAATACTTAGACAAGGCTACCAATATCCTCACCAAATATGTCTGGGCTTTGCGACCGCCTAAACTGTCCCGCGCCAGGATGTCACTACCTAGGAGAGTTGGTGGCCTCGACATGCCTAACCTTTCTCTATACCAAGAAGCTTCCCTCTTGGCTCAGATTAAAGCTATCACTAGTGATACACACTCGGAGTGGACGTGTCTAGAGGAACTAACCTGCCCCAGGTTCCCCTTAAAGGACCTCTTTTTGCTACCTAAACCCATGCGACCCTCGGACCTACGCCTCCTCCCCTCAACCCGAGCCACTCTACAGGTCTGGGATAAACTGACCATCGGCTTATCATCTCCCCTCTATACATTGCCACGAATTTCCCTACGTACAGTAACCGCCCTAATCCCTAACCTTAATTTGTCAGGCTGGCGTTCTAGAGGGATCGGCCTACTGGGAGACCTGCTCAACGGGCCCGTGCTTAGCTCCTTCTCTACCATCCAAGAACGCTTTGCCTTACCTGAATCTGAGAGGCTCAGATACTATCAAATACAACATTGGTGGACCAGTCTACGTCTTACCCCTTCCCCAATGCACCCTACTATGTCTCAGGCCTTGGGTCGTCTCTCTAGGGACGCTTCGGCTGGTGAGATCTCCTTTTGGTACAAGACACTACTTGCATTAGCTCCCGTTCTTAAAACTAGAGCCCAGAACAGGTGGGAGGCAGACATTGGTTGTACCCTTACCGAATCCCAATGGCAACATATCTTTATGTCATCATTTACTATGTCCAAATGCTTAAACCATTCCGAGATGCACGTCAAGTTATTGCATAGACTATACCTCACACCCGATAGGCTGCACACGATTTGGCCTACATGCTCGAAGTATTGCTGGCGTCTATGTGGTGAGGTGGGCCACCTTTTCCATATCTTTTGGACCTGTCCTTTTATTAAGCCGTACTGGGTCGAGGTGTTTGGGCTAATTAATAAAGTACTGGGTCTCACCCTGTCCCCCACCCCCCTCATCGCTTTACTAAATGTCTATCCGTGTTCCGTGGGTGCCAATTTACAATATGTTTTAGGCCACATTTGCCTTGCAGCCCGGGCGGCACTGGCTCAGAATTGGAAACAATCCATACCCCCCCCCTTAATGAAAGTCATACACAAAATTCAGAAACAATTCCTGATGGAGACTGAGTATATGTCTTGCTCCCTCTCTACCAAATCCCCTCTAATGCGTTGGAAGCCTTGGCTGCTTTTTACCACGGAGGGTGAGGGTGCCAACTTGGTACGGCGATCTCCCTCCCCGGACATCCACCCCCACACCCCTCCCCTAGATGGAGACACCTCCTCTCCCTGAGCCTGGGACCGCCCGGCGATCTCGGTTGCAATATGCATTAATGTAGAATCATCGTTTCTTTCCATTCTGTACGCCCTACTGCATTACGTCCAGTGTACAAACGTCTGATCGATTTTGAAAAGTATGTATAAGTATACAAATTGTCTCTCTTATGTATTTACTGCTCCCCCTTCCCCCCCTCCCCTTTTCTTATTTCTGTACCCCTGTTTTGCATAACAAAAAATCTGAATAAAAATTATTGATGAAAAAAAAAAAAGGATAAAACGAGAGTCGACTGCAGTGATTCTAGGTGCATCAAGCTGGCCTCGAAGAAGTTGGTTCTCAGACCTTCAACTTCTTCTAGCGGATGAACCTTGGCCTTTACCTCTTCGACCAGTGCTTCTTCAACAAGGTCCGTTCCTCCACCCAAATTTGACACAGCTGCGTTTGACGGCGTGGCTGTTGAGACCGCTATCTTAAAAGATAGGGGGATTCCAGATTCTGTCATACCTACAATGTTGACAGCTGGGAAACCAGTGACATCGGCCCACTATCACCGTATCTGGCGTTCCTTTGTGACTTGGTGTCAGGGTCGTCAACTTCCTTCTACGTCTTTTCGTCTCTCCAGATTACTATTATTTCTGGAGCAGGGTTTAGCGCAGGTTTGCGGGTAGCATCTTTAAAAGTGCAAATTTCTACGCTCTCCATTTTTCCCCAAAAACATTTGGTCATTTTACCAGAAATACAGACTTTCCTTCAGGGTGCACTTCGCCTTCAGCCTGCTGAAAAAGGGCTTATTCCCCCTTCAGCCCCTTGGGACTTAAATTTGGTGTTGTCCTTCCTTCAATCTTCTACGTTTGAACCATTGTAGGAAACCAACTTCAGACTTCTTACATGGAAAACGGTCCTTCTGTTGGCCCTAGCCTCGGCTCGGCGAGTTGCGTACTTAGGGGCTCTTTTGTTTAAACTGCCGTATTTGATTTTCCACGTTGACAGAGCAGAACTTCGTACTCAACCGTCTTTTCTTCCAAAGGTGGTATCTGCGTTTCCTATGAATCAGCCGATTGTTGTTCCAGCCTTTCGGGATCCATCCGGATGTTCATCTACTCTGGACGTAGTAAGGGCCTTACGTGTCTATGTCGATAGGACAACTTCGGTAAGGAAATCAGACACGTTGTTTGTGTTGTATGATGCTAACGGCAGAGGATGCCCGGCTTCCAAGCAGACTCTGGCTTGTTGGATTCGTCTAACCATTCGACAAGCTTATATCAATAAGCGACTACAGCCTCCAGTTTCTCTTGGAGCGCATTCCACTAGGTCGGTGAGTACATCCTGGGCAGCGCGCAGAGGCGCCTCCACATCACAACTTTGCCGGGCTGCCACTTGGTCATCGGCAAACACTTTTGTTCTATTGTTTTTATACATTTGCGGCTAAGGCCTCCAGTTTTGGTAAGTTGGTCTTACAGGTACCTCAGAGCTCTACCGCTCAGGGAGGAAACTTTGAGACGTCCCCAGTGTAAGCTCCAGTGTCCCCTAGTGGATTGAAAGAGAAAATAGGATTTTGGTACCTACTGGTAAATCCGTTTCTCTGATTCCACAGGGGACACTGGACGCCCACCTCAGCTCTGATTACCTGAGTTTTGATTATAGTTTTGGGTTTGACCTGTTAGTTATGTGCTGTGTGTATATGTTCTGTCTTTCGTATCTCCTCTTTGCCTACATTTTCCAAACTGGGAAATGATGGATAGTAGAGGGGGAAAAGCTTTACATTTTTAAATTAGATGTGCCAGGTCCCACCTGCTAACCCCTCAATACCCAGCGTAAGCTCCAGTTTCCCCTGTGGAATCAAAGAAACGGATTTACCGGTAGGTACCAAAAGCCTATTTTTTCGATTGTTAGAACATTTAAAAAATTTTTTTTATAAAAAACAAAAATGGTTTAGAGATTTTATTCAATACAACAGCAGTATCAGGATATTACACAGAGCAAGCAAGATGGTCAATGACAGTAGCGGAACTAGGGAGCGGTGGGCCCAGGTGCGACAAAATGCTTTGTTGCACTTCATCCCATCCAAGTCCATCCCCTCACCCCTGGAGAGGATCTGGTGAGGGGGACCTGCTCAGAGCCAGAGAAATGGATACCTAGCAACAGTGCCATAACTAGACATTTTAGCGCTGTGTGCAAGAAACGCCATCGGAGACCCCCCATGCAAAACAGGGGCAGTGCACGCCGTAGGCGCGCGCAAAAAATATAGGGGCTTGGCAGACAGCGCCCCCTTTTTACACATAACAGCAGACAGCGTCCCCCTTTTTACACATTACGGCAGACAGCGTCCCCTTTTTACACATTACGGCAGACAGCGTCCCCTTTTCACACATTACGGCAGACAGCGCCCCCTTTTTACACATTAAGGCAGACAGCGACCCCCTTTTAAGAAAGAAAGAAAGAAAGAAAGAAAGCATTATACTTACTGTCTCCGCTGGCAGTCAGGCTCCTCGGTGCAGCTTCTTCTAGCAGAGATCCCGGGCAGGGGAGGAGGAAGGAAGGGGAGGAGGGAGCCGCTGCAGCGCAGTGTAATTGGTGGAGGCGCTGCTGCTGCTGTCCCTCTCCTTCACCATAGGCTGTCCTCCGCCGCTGTGAATGCTGGGATGCGCTTCCCAGCATTCACAGCGGCGGAGGACAGCCTATGGTGAAGGAGAGGGACAGCAGCAGCAGCGCCTCCACCAATTACACAGCGCTGCTGTGGCTCCCTCCTCCACCTCCCTCCTCCTTCTTCTCCCCCGTAGCCGCTGCGCTCCTCTCCTCGGTGGGCGGCTGTGTGCTGCGGGCGGCGGTGGCTCGCAGCACACAGCGTCATGTAATGGGTCAGTTTGACTCATTACATGCCGCTTTGCTTTGGGCTCCTTGACAGTGGCGGGCCCCAGTGCAAGGCACTGCTTGCACTGGCGGTAGTTCCGCCACTGGTCAATGACACATTCTGCTGACAAAAAATTCTACATTTTCTGACCAACTGAGGAATAAGGCGAATTTTTCACAGAAATATTTTGAAGCTTTCTCTCATCATTAGCATTTTTAAGCAAATTATTTAGGTTAATGCTTTGGAAATACATTAGAATGGAAGAAGCATAGTATTACATTGTCAAAAATATGCAGATTAATAGTAATGTTATTGCATAGCACATCAACTAAATGCTGACTAGTTGTTACAGACTTTTCCAAATTATTATTTTTTTAAATCAAACCCTGATTGCAAATGCAAAGGACACTTTACACTTTTATATGTACTCAGAGGATACTTATAGGCTAATTTATCAATGAGTGATACATATCACTGTGAGTGATAAACTGCACAGCCAATCAGCTAACTGCCATGTTACAGACTGGCAGATGTATTAACCTGGAGAAGGTATAAGGAAGTGAGAAACCAGTGATAAGTGCAAGGTGATAAATGCACCAGCCAATCAGCTCCTAACTGTTAATTTACATATTGGACGCGATTGGCTGGTGCATTTTTCACCTTGCACTTATCACTGGTTTATCAATTCCTTATGCCTTCTCCTGGTTAATACATCTGCCCCTGTGTTTGAAAAATGCTAGTTAGGAGCTGATTGGCTGGTGCAATTTATCACTCACAGTGACATTTATCACTCATAAATGAGCCTATTAATTCCTACTTGTAAAATGTGTAAATGGCTGTTTTAAGCAGAATTAGGTTTAACACAGATTTGTCTTTATCTCAGAAATATCCTGCTATGCAATCAACATCGCTTTCTATTAGTGATGAGCGGGTTCGGATCCTCGGGATCCGAACCCGCCCGAACTTCACCTTTTTTTTCTCGGGTCCAAACGACTCGGATCCTCCCGCCTTGCTCGGTTAACCCGAGCGCGCCCGAACGTCATCATCCCGCTGTCGGATTCTCGCGAGATTCGGATTCTATATAAGGAGCCGCGCGTCGCCGCCATTTTCACACGTGCATTGAGATTGATAGGGAGAGGACGTGGCTGGCGTCCTCTCTGTTATAGTAGAAGAAAAGAGTAAAGAGACTGGGTGACTTATAATTGTGGGGAGGATTGGGGACGGGGAGCAGCTGTTGGAGTACAGTGCAGGGTTTTGATTATACCACCAGTGAGTTTAATCCTTTGTTTCTCTGCCTGAAAAAAACGCTCTACCATATCTGTGCTCACTCAGTGTGCTGCACTGCTGCATGATATATCTGTGCTGAGTGCACTGCTCAGTGCTGCTCACACTGCCTAATTGTGGGGACTGGGGAGCAGTTATAGCAGGAGTACAGTGCACAGTTTTGCTGACAGTGACCACCAGTCCAGTATACGTTTGTCTGCCTGAAAAACACTCCTGTGGTGGCTTTTTTTTTCTTCATTCTAGTTTAGCAGTCTGCTGACAGTGTCCACCAGGTCCGTTATTATTATACAGTATATTTATTATATCTATTAGCAGTACGGTAGGCCACGGCTGTACCTACCTCTGTGTCATCAGTGCACTCGTCGTCCATAAGTAATATAATACTATACTATCCATCCATCTACATTGTATACCTGTGGTGGCTTTTTTTTTTCCTTCATACTAGTTTAGCAGTCTGCTGACAGTGTCCACCAGGTCCGTTATTATTATACAGTATATTATATATATATATAGCAGTACGGTAGGCCACGGCTGTACCTACGTCTGTGTCGTCAGTGCACTCGTCGTCCATAAGTAATATAATACTATACTATCCATCCATCTACATTGTATACCTGTGGTGGCTTTTTTATTCTTCATACTAGTTTAGCAGTCTGCTGACAGTGTCCACCAGGTCCGTTATTATTATACAGTATATTATATATATATATATATATATATATAGCAGTACGGTAGGCCACGGCTGTACCTACCTCTGTGTCGTCAGTGCACTCGTCGTCCATAAGTAATATAATACTATACTATCCATCCATCTACATTGTATACCTGTGGTGGCTTTTTTTTTCTTCATACTAGTTTAGCAGTCTGCTGACAATGTCCACCAGGTCCGTTATTATTATACAGTATATTATATATATATATAGCAGTACGGTAGGCCACGGCTGTACATACCTCTGTGTCGTCAGTGCACTCGTCGTCCATAAGTAATATAATACTATACTATCCATCCATCTACATTGTATACCTGTGGTGGCTTTTTTTTTCTTCATACTAGTTTAGCAGTCTGCTGACAGTGTCCACCAGGTCCGTTATTATTATACAGTATATTATATATATATATAGCAGTACGGTAGGCCACGGCTGTACCTACCTCTGTGTCGTCAGTGCACTCGTCGTCCATAAGTAATATAATACTATACTATCCATCCATCTACATTGTATACCTGTGGTGGCTTTTTTTTTCTTCATACTAGTTTAGCAGTCTGCTGACAGTGTCCACCAGGTCCGTTATTATTATACAGTATATTATATATATATATAGCAGTACGGTAGGCAACGGCTGTACCTACCTCTGTGTCGTCAGTGCACTCGTCGTCCATAAGTAATATAATACTATACTATCCATCCATCTACATTGTATACCTGTGGTGGCTTTTTTTTTCTTCATACTAGTTTAGCAGTCTGCTGACAGTGTCCACCAGGTCCGTTATTATTATACAGTATATTATATATATATATAGCAGTACGGTAGGCCACGGCTGTACCTACCTCTGTGTCGTCAGTGCACTCGTCGTCCATAAGTAATATAATACTATACTATCCATCCATCTACATTGTATACCTGTGGTGGCTTTTTTTTTCTTCATACTAGTTTAGCAGTCTGCTGACAGTGTCCACCAGGTCCGTTATTATTATACAGTATATTTATTATATCTATTAGCAGTACGGTAGGCCACGGCTGTACCTACCTCTGTGTCGTCAGTGCACTCGTCGTCCATAAGTAATATAATACTATACTATCCATCCATCTACATTGTATACCTGTGGTGGCTTTTTTTTTCTTCATACTAGTTTAGCAGTTTGCTGACAGTGTCCACCAGGTCCGTTGTTATTATTATAAAGTATATTATATATATATATAGCAGTACGGTAGGCCACGGCTGTACCTACCTCTGTGTCGTCAGTGCACTCGTCGTCCATAAGTAATATAATACTATACTATCCATCCATCTACATTGTATACCTGTGGTGGCTTTTTTTTCCTTCATACTAGTTTAGCAGTCTGCTGACAGTGTCCACCAGGTCCGTTATTATTATACAGTATATTATATATATATATAGCAGTACGGTAGGCCACGGCTGTACCTACCTCTGTGTCGCCAGTGCACTCGTCGTCCATAAGTAATATAATACTATACTATCCATCCATCTACATTGTATACCTGTGGTGGCTTTTTTTTTCTTCATACTAGTTTAGCAGTCTGCTGACAGTGTCCACCAGGTCCGTTATTATTATACAGTATATTATATATATATATAGCAGTACGGTAGGCCACGGCTGTACCTACCTCTGTGTCGTCAGTGCACTCGTCGTCCATAAGTAATATAATACTATACTATCCATCCATCTACATTGTATACCTGTGGTGGCTTTTTTTTTTCTTCATACTAGTTTAGCAGTCTGCTGACAGTGTCCACCAGGTCCGTTATTATTATACAGTATATTATATATATATATAGCAGTACGGTAGGCCACGGCTGTACCTACCTCTGTGTCGTCAGTGCACTCGTCGTCCATAAGTAATATAATACTATACTATCCATCCATCTACATTGTATACCTGTGGTGGCTTTTTTTTTCTTCATACTAGTTTAGCAGTCTGCTGACAGTGTCCACCAGGTCCGTTATTATTATACAGTATATTTATTATATCTATTAGCAGTACGGTAGGCCACGGCTGTACCTACCTGTGTGTCGTCAGTGCACTCGTCGTCCATAAGTAATATAATACTATACTATCCATCCATCTACATTGTATATCTGTGGTGGCTTTTTTTTTCTTCATACTAGTTTAGCAGTCTGCTGACAGTGTCCACCAGGTCCGTTATTATATTATACAGTATATTATATATATATATATGGCAGTACGGTAGGCCACGGCTGTACCTACCTCTGTGTCGTCAGTCGTCCTCCATAAGTAATATAATACTATACTATCCATCCATCTACATTGTATACCTGTGGTGGCTTTTAGCTGTGCGCATTAAAATATGGAGAACAAAAATGTGGAGGTTAAAAAAATAGGGAAAGATCAAGATCCACTTCCACCTCGTGCTGAAGCTGCTGCCACTAGTCATGGCTGAGACGATGAAATGCCATCAACGTCGTCTGCCAAGGCCGATGCCCAATGTCATAGTACAGAGCATGTAAAATCCAAAACACAAAAGATCAGTAAAATGACCCAAAAATCAAAATTAAAAGCGTCTGAGGAGAAGCGTAAACTTGCCAATATGCCATTTACGACACGGAGTGGCAAGGAACGGCTGAGGCCCTGGCCTATGTTCATGGCTAGTGGTTCAGCTTCACATGAGGATGGAAGCACTCATCCTCTCGCTAGAAAAAAGAAAAGACTTAAGCTGGCAAAAGCACAGCAAAGAACTGTGCGTTCTTCAAAATCACAAATCCCAAAGGAGAGTCCAATTGTGTCGGTTGCGATGCCTGACCTTCCCAACACTGGACGGGAAGAGCTTGCGCCTTCCACCATTTGCACGCCCCCTGCAAGTGCTGGAAGGAGCACCCGCAGTCCAGTTCCTGATAGTCAAATTGAAGATGTCAGTGTTGAAGTACACCAGGATGAGGATATGGGTGTTGCTGGCGCTGGGGAGGAAATTGACAAGGAGGATTCTGATGGTGAGGTGGTTTGTTTAAGTCAGGCACCCAGGGAGACACCTGTTGTCCATGGGAGGAATATGGCCATTGACATGCCTGGTCAAAATACAAAAAAAATCAGCTCTTCAGTGTGGAATTATTTCAACAGAAATGCGGACAACTGGTGTCAAGCCGTGTGTTGCCTTTGTCAAGCTGTAATAAGTAGGGGTAAGGACGTTAACCACCTCGGAACATCCTCCCTTATACGTCACCTGCAGCGCATTCATAATAAGTCAGTGACAAGTTCAAAAACTTTGGATGACAGCGGAAGCAGTCCACTGACCAGTAAATCCCTTCCTCTTGTAACCAAGCTCGCGCAAACCACACCACCAACTCCCTCAGTGTCAATTTCCTCCTTACCCAGGAAAGCCAATAGTCCTGCAGGCCATGTCACTGGCAAGTCTGACGAGTCCTCTCCTGCCTGGGATTCCTCCGATGCATCCTTGAGTGTAACGCCTACTGCTGCTGACGCTGCTGTTGTTGCTGCTGGGAGTCGATCGTTATCCCAGAGGGGAAGTCGGAAGACCACTTGTACTACTTCCAGTAAGCAATTGACTGTCCAACAGTCCTTTGCGAGGAAGATGAAATATCACAGCAGTCATCCTGTTGCAAAGCGGATAACTCAGGCCTTGACAACTATGTTGGTGTTAGACGTGCGTCCAGTATCCGCCGTTAGTTCACGGGGAACTAGACAATTGCTTGAGGTAGTGTGCCCCCGTTACCAAATACCATCTAGGTTCCACTTCTCTAGGCAGGCGATACCGAGAATGTACACGGACGTCAGAAAAAGACTCACCAGTGTCCTAAAAAATGCAGTTGTACCCAATGTCCACTTAACCACGGACATGTGGACAAGTGGAGCAGGGCAGACTCAGGACTACATGACTGTGACAGCCCACTGGGTAGATGTATTGCCTCCCGCTGCAAGAACAGCAGCGGCGGCACCAGTAGCAGCATCTCGCAAATGCCAACTCTTTTCTAGGCAGGCTACGCTTTGTATCACCGCTTTCCAGAATACGCACACAGCTGAAAACCTCTTACGGCAACTGAGGAAGATCATCGCAGAATGGCTTACCCCAATTGGACTCTCCTGGGAATTTGTGGCATCGGACAACGCCAGCAATATTGTGCGTGCATTACATCTGGGCAAATTCCAGCACGTCCCATGTTTTGCACATACCTTGAATTTGGTGGTGCAGAATTATTTAAAAAACGACAGGGGCGTGCAAGAGATGCTGTCGGTGGCCAGAAGAATTGCGGGCCACTTTCGGCGTACAGGCACCGCGTACAGAAGACTGGAGCACCACCAAAAACACATGAACCTGCCCTGCCATCATCTGAAGCAAGAGGTGGTAACGAGGTGGAATTCAACCCTCTATATGCTTCAGAGGATGGAGGAGCATCAAAAGGCCATTCAAGCCTATACATCTGCCCACGATATAGGCAAAGGAGGTGGAATGCACCTGTCTCAAGCGCAGTGGAGAATGATTTCAACGTTGTGCAAGGTTCTGCTGCCCTTTGAACTTGCCACACGTGAAGTCAGTTCAGACACTGCCAGCCTGAGTCAGGTCATTCCCCTCATCAGGCTTTTGCAGAAGAAGCTGGAGGCATTGAAGGAGGAGCTAAAACAGAGCGATTCCGCTAGGCATGTGGGACTTGTGGATGGAGCCCTTCATTCGCTTAACCAGGATTCACGTGTGGTCAATCTGTTGAAATCAGAGCACTACATTTTGGCCACCGTGCTCGATCCTAGATTTAAAACCTACCTTGGATCTCTCTTTACGGCAGACACAAGTCAGCAGAGGTTCAAAGACCTGCTGGTGAGAAAATTGTCAAGTCAAGCGGAACGCGACCCGTCAACATCTCCTCCTTCACATTCTCCCGCAACTGGGGGTGCGAGGAAAAGGCTACAAATTCCGAGCCCACCCGCTGGCGGTGATGCAGGGCAGTCTGGAGCAACTGCTGATGCTGACATCTGGTCCGGACTGAAGGACCTGCCAACGATTACTGACATGTCGCCTACTGTCACTGCATATGATTCTCTCACCATTGAAAGAATGGTGGAGGATTATATGAGTGACCGCATCCAAGTAGGCACGTCAGACAGTCCGTACGTATACTGGCAGGAAAAAGAGGCAATTTGGAGGCCCTTGCACAAACTGGCTTTATTCTACCTAAGTTGCCCTCCCTCCAGTGTGTACTCCGAAAGAGTGTTTAGTGCCGCCGCTCACCTTGTCAGCAATCGGCGTACGAGGTTACTTCCAGAAAATGTGGAGAAGATGATGTTCATTAAAATGAATTTATAATCAATTCCTCCATGGAGACATTCACCAGCAGCAATTGCCTCCAGAAAGTACACGGGGACCTGAGATGGTGGATTCCAGTGGGGACGAATTAATAATCTGTGAGGAGGTGGATGTACACAGTGAAAGGGGTGATGAATCGGACGATGATGATGAGGTGGACATCTTGCCTCCGTAGAGCCAGTTTGTGCAAGGAGAGATTGATTGCTTCTTTTTTGGTGGGGGCCCAAACCAACCAGTCATTTCAGTCACAGTCATGTGGCAGACCCTGTCGCTGAAATGATGGGTTCGTTAAAGTGTGCATGTCCTGTTTTTACAACATAAGGGTGGGTGGGAGGGCCCAAGGACAATTCCATCTTGCACCTCTTTTTTCTTTCATTTTTCTTTGCGTCATGTGCTGTTTGGGGAGTATTTTTTTGAAGGGCCATCCTGCGTGACACTGCAGTGCCACTCCTAGATGGGCCAGGTGTTTGTGTCGGCCACTAGGGTCGCTTAGCTTAGTCACACAGCTACCTCATTGCGCCTCTTTTTTTTCTTCTTTGCGTCATGTGCTGTTTGGGAGTATTTTTTTTTAGGGCCATCCTGCGTGACACTGCAGTGCCACTCCTAGATGGGCCAGGTGTTTGTGTCGGCCACTAGGGTCGCTTAG
Organism: Pseudophryne corroboree; assembly: GCF_028390025.1. Lineage (NCBI taxonomy): Eukaryota > Metazoa > Chordata > Amphibia > Anura > Myobatrachidae > Pseudophryne > Pseudophryne corroboree. The sequence continues at coordinate 424,294,064 of NC_086448.1, forward strand.
CTTAGTCACACAGCTACCTCATTGCGCCTCTTTTTTTCTTTGCGTCATGTGCTGTTTGGGGAGTATTTGTTTGAAGGGCCACCCTGCGTGACACTGCAGTGCCACTCCTAGATCGGCCAGGTGTTTGTGTCGGCCACTAGGGTCGCTTAGCTTAGTCACATAGCTACCCCATTGCGCCTCTTTTTTTCTTTGCGTCATGTGCTGTTTGGGGAGTATTTTTTGGAAGGGCCATCCTGCGTGACACTGCAGTGCCACTCCTAGATGGGCCAGGTGTTTGTGTCGGCCACTAGGGTCGCTTAGCTTAGTCACACAGCTACCTCATTGCGCCTCTTTTTTTCTTTGCGTCATGTGCTGTTTGGGGAGTATTTTTTTGAAGGGCCATCCTGCGTGACACTGCAGTGCCACTCCTAGATGGGCCAGGTGTTTGTGTCGGCCACTAGGGTCGCTTAGCTTAGCCATCCAGCGACCTCGGTGCAAATTTTAGGACTAAAAATAATATTGTGAGGTGTGAGGTGTTCAGAATATACTGAAAATGAGTGGAAATTATGGTTATTGAGGTTAATAATACTATGGGATCAAAATGACCCCCAAATTCTATGATTTAAGCTGTTTTTTAGTTTTTTTTTTTTTTTAAACACCCGAATCCAAAACACACCCGAATCCGACAAAAAAAATTCGGTGAGGTTTTGCCAAAACGCGTCCGAACCCAAAACACCGCCACGGAACCGAACCCAAAACCAAAACACAAAACCCGAAAAATTTCAGGTGCACATCACTACTTTCTATTACCCCTTTTACACCTAGATTTTGCCCCAGTTTATTGCAGGGTAACCGGGGCCGCGGCTCGATATAGAAGGGTTAACCAGGGTCCAGTGACCTGGAATTCTAACCCAGGTAGTTTGCAGGGTTGTTGCTAGGAAGGTCCCAGGTTAGGTGGCAATGTGAATGGGTAAGCTGGTCGTTCAATCAGGGTCCCATTCACACTATGTATCGGGATAGCCACATTCACAGCGCAAGGAGATGTCACCAGCACTGCACCCATGTACAATGTGAACAGCGTTGACCCAGGGATAAATCCCGGGTCAGAACCAGGAACTCATGTATAAATGGGGTATATGAGGCATACTTGATCATTTTTTTCTTTTTTTTTTATAAGTAGTCCGTTAAATGTTTTTATTTCAAACATTAGTTAAAAAACAAAACAAAACATTTTTTGAAGCATTTTGGATCTGTTTCTTCATCAAAACTGCTGCACAGTTGTCATATATATTTTCCATTGTACAGTATGTGCATATTTCTCTTGTGTAAGACATGAAAACATTTGTTTCTGTATACAGATCATTTTATTTACAGTACTTTCATGTACAATCCGGGTATTGTAATCTAAATTTGCTAATAATAAGAAGCAGAAAAGTGTCTCCACTTAGGACAAGCACTGTTAAATTAAAATATTATCCTTACATTTCTATTCAAATAATGACACAGCAATTACACTAAATCATGATAATGCAATTACCATTTAATTAAAGTTTATCATCTGAAACAAATGAGATCACATATTGGTCTCTGACCAGAGTTCCTCTATTATTATGCTTTAGTGTAGTGTTACATTACCATTTGTAATTAATAAAGTCTACGGTCAATAGTTCAAAGAAATCACCTTTTCTCCTTATTCATTCTCTCTGTAACAGGACAACATCCTAATAATGGTTTGACATTAATTAAAGATCAGTAAAGATCTTTGGGATAACATAGAGTGACAGAGACCAAGAGATAAATGTACTAACCTGCAAAACTCACCTTTCTTTTTTTGCACATTGATAAATTATAGTGCCCCCTTTATTATTATTATTATTATTATTATTATTATTATTATTATTATGCCAAATTTATCAGCTCCATAGGTAATTGAAAAAAAGGTTGCCTCCATAAGTCATACTTTATTAAAATCTTATTTACTTGTGCTGATGTACTCCTTATGGGGAGAAAAAGAATCCTGATGTACTGTACAGAGCAGTCTGATCAGGAGGAGCACTTGAGAAAATAATTAATTTCAGCTGAGCCTGCCTACTCAGTAGTCATTATCAAATTATTAAATAATAGCTATTTAAACATGATTCAGCATAATTTTATTTACAAATCTGCATATTTATTAATAGAATTTTACTGGATCAGGTTTAAATAGCTATCACTTAACGTAATTTGATGGAAAAAATTGTCAATTTTAGGGACATTTTTAGAATTAATATTAGCCATAGTAGAAAAGTAATGGCTAATTTAAATGAAAAAAATAAAATAATAATATGCACCCCTTAAATAATATGTACTTTTTCTCTCATACCTAGTTCGGTCCAACATAGGACCTAATTGTTACAACTGGAAAGTCCTTCTTTAATGTTACAACTGGAGAGTCCTTCTTTGGTTTCTTCTGAGAATTCGGAGGATCTTCTGGCAGTGACCCCTGACCCCCCCCCCCCCCCCATCCCCTGGGGTTGAGTCCCATAGAACGCACCAGCAGGTCTTCTATCCTATAAGAGCCGCTTTTCCCATAAGACTTTATCCGCCCACCGATACTGGGATGTCCACCAGGACTTACGCCACTGCCTGTAGTATGAACTCAACTCCAGAGTGTCCTGAATCAATGCCAGTGAGAGAGAGAGAGAGAGAGTATGAAAGTAAGAATGGAATTACAGAGAGTGAGGCAAAGGGAAGACAAGCAGTGGACACTGGACTGAAACTGAGGTATTAGGGTGTTAGGGAAATAGCGAGACTGTGGGGTGGAGACACAGAGGAAATAAACTGAAGAACCCCAAGCTACAGATGGAACCTTGCTCATTGAGCGTGGCTACATCGCAGGCGTGGGCGCCCGGCATGCCTGGGCGCGGCTGCACCTAGGCACACTGCTGAACGCACAGAGACGCTCCCACTCACTTTGACACATGTGTCCCATTCGTGCCCGGGAGTCCATCTTGCCGGGTGCACTTAGTCACAGATGAAGCCACGATTAGGGTGGCTCCATCTGTACCTCTGGACTGGGAGAAGCAGCAACTTCTGCTAAACACCAGTGCACAAATGTACAGCAGATTAAACTTTATTCATTAAGTAAGACATACAAAAGCACACAAAATGACTCTGGAACTGAGTGAGGGCTGGGGACAGGAACACTGTCTGGAGATGAGTGCTGACAGGCAGGGGATGAGATCAACAGGCTGAGACTAGACCCAAGTGTCAAGGGCTCCCGCTGCAAATTGGAGCTATAACCAGCAAGGAGTGAGAGGCAGAGAACACATATATATATGATATAGGAGCCAATGAAAGCACCGCACAGCCATCCTCCTCTTAATTACAAAACTCCCTGCAGCATGTCCTCAGTCTCTAGCCCTTTTAAAGGAAACATTCGGCTCCCCCGCTGCCTGGCAACCCCGACCACTGAAAGAACACTAATTCATGTTTGTACACAAATGTTATTGCGATTTTCTAGGCTACGAACTGCTAATGTTTGCAAGTGAATCTGCCACCCAGAAAATAAGACAGACACCCACTGGATCTATCGCAAACTAATTCGCAACTGCATACACATTCACAGCCTATACATAAAAGTGAATAACCTGGGGTTAAGGATTGGCCTTTAGCTACGCAGACTGGATGCGGCGGTAGCGAGTAAGGAGCCATGTTTTTGTACGTACGAGCTCACTGCTGACAGCAGATACATTCCTCCAAAACAGCAAAGACACGTATGCGTTTTTGCAACCACTCCCCGTTAACACTTCCAGATGGTTGCCATGTGCCCCGCTGGGCAATGTTTTAGCATTTGCCACCTTTGTCATGTGTTACCATGTGCTACGCATCTCCCTGTGCCCCCTGTGCCATGTATTGCCTTATGCCATGTGTTGCGCCATGTGTTACCCTGTACCACTGTGCTATATACTCTCCTGTGGCCCACTGTGGAGGCAGTGTGAACTGTGAGGAGGAGGACTTTGTGGAGGCAGTGTGATCTGTGAGGAATCATGTAATGTCATTTCAGGACTGTCCTTCTCTAAGGCTGTGATTGCTGCCCAATGCTGTGCTGCTTGCAGAGGGGATGGGCTGTATATGGGGTGATATCTATGTAGAGTAAATCTGGCTCTTATACTAGACATTGCCTCATCAGCCATTGACATCACCACATCTCACTGATTGGGGGTAAATATGCTAACAGGTTTAATGAGAAATAGACACATAAAGGGAATAAGGAAAGGACAGACACACACATTGAAAAGATGGGAGGCTGGGTTTAAGAGAGACTAAGGTACACATACAAAGTTGAAAGACAAGAAAACAGATGGGGAAGAGAGCTATGTACAGAGAAACAAAGGAGGATGCAGTGGAACATACAAGAAGGAGAAAGGTAAACATACTAAATTGGGCACAGAGAGGCAAACAGAAAGGAGACATATGGAGGATTGCTATATGAAGGCATACACAGGGATGGGGGTCAAAATGTAGACAGCAAAAAAGTGAAGAAAGCAGGAACAGGAGATGTTATCAGGAGATGCACATCCAGTGGAGGAAGAGTACATGTAGGGGTTAGGGGCACAACAAACAATTAAACCTTACAGTGATGAATAAAATATATAGTAGTAGTAATAATAATAATAATAATAATAATAATACAGGGGTAGTGGCCTTATCCATTCCTGGTAGTGGTAAGGCCTGTATTCACAGACAGATGTGGGGAGAGATGTGTGCTGAGCGAACCGCTCAGCACACATCTCTCCCCCCGCTCAGCACAGCGCGATGTGTGCTGAGCATACGGGGGGGAACGGGGGGGCGGGCGCTCATTTCACCCAGCGGGTGAAATGAGCGACCTGCTAGATTGAACCTGCATGCAGGCCAATCTAGCACCAGCGATAGCGATGCGCGGGGCTGCGCATCATTATCGCTGTGGGGGGTACACATGGAGAGATCATGCTTAAAATCTAAGCACTCTAGTCAGATTGCTTAGATTTTAGGCTGGGATCGCTCCGTGAGTACCCCCCTGTAGATACTGTACATGCAAATACTATATCACCAAAGATAAGATACTGCAATAGTGTCATTGTACATGCAGGAACTCATACAATCGGTATTAGCTACACAATGGATTCACATTGTATTATTGTGAAAAAACACAGACAACTGCTTCCACTGTAGTCTCATAAAACAATTAGCATATGCAAAGATGGAGTTATATAGAATCTGTACTATTTAATAAAAAAAAGATAATATAAATTAATAAAAAAATGGAAATATGCACACAAATATACACACAGAAATTATAAACATACAATGACAAATTAAAAACCATAAATAGCTCAGCTTGGTATAGCACTTGGGCTAATTAAGTTGAATAGGTTTGACTTGTGTGAGAGATCTCCCATGGTGGTCATAGATGTCATGGACCGGTTGTGTCTATGTTCCCTTTGTGATCAGGACCAGGAAGTGACGGCATGAGAGGGCAGTAGATAACTTCTGCCCTTACAGCACCTAAAAGTTTTATCCATTCTCCGTTCGTCTGAGGTTATATTGTGTTAATTCTGCACCATTGATCCCTCGTGGGCTCACTATGCTTTGGGCTCGTTGTCTCGCTCCACTCCGCTTCACTCACCACAGGTTACTATTCCAAATAGTTTGTGATATGGACCCAGGGGCAGGGACGGTTCTTGGGCTTCTAGCGCCCCGGGCGGCCAATAGGGGCGTGGCTTCATACAGGGGGCGTGGTCACTTACGCCCCCCTGTACAGTAGTAGCGCCGCTGAAATGATGTGCGGTGCGCGTTGACGTCATCGTGCACCGCACAGCAAAGGTCCTCTCCACGAAGGGAAACTAGACGCTACGCGTCTAGTTCCCTTCACAGCGGGGGGAAGCTGCAGCGGGACAGAGCGGGCAGCGGGGGGCACAGCAGCAGCGGATCTTGCCATGGTGCGGCGCCCTCCGGAAGGCGGCGCCCCGGGCAAAAGTCCTGCTTGCCCGTGGCAAGATCCGCTACTGCCCAGGGGCTTATGGGAAAGGTCCTTTCCATGAAGGGTAACTATACGCTACCATCATGGACCAGTGACTCACCTCCGGTGATGGTCTCTGGGGGGCTTTCTGTCTGATGGCTAGCGCTGCGGCGCGGAGGTCTGTGCGGCCGCTGGTGTGCTGCAGCTAAGAGGGAGCTGGTGACTGTGCGGCCTGCTGTCACCAAAACACTGTGCAGGGAGCCTGCCTGTGTAAGATCCAATGCTCTGCAGCACTGTGCAGGGATGCTGCCTGAGCAAGATCCCCTTCTCTGGGGTGTCTGCAGTACTGGGGGCCGCAATGTTTGTTGGAGACCAGTTCATAGTAATATCAACCAGATACCAATGGGATTTGGTCTATGGTCTCTTCCAGCCAATCACAGGCTGAGCTCTCTGGTAAAAGGGGGCAGTCCGGTTTTAAACCTTGCCAGTGCTTTATGTTTCTGTCCCAGTATGGGTGTCTTAGCTCTGCGCTCCCACAGGTCCACCTGTGTGCCTCTCAGTGTCCCTTGGATTTTCAGCTCCACGGAATTGTCACCTCAGCTGTCATTTGCTGCACAACTGCCAGTGGTTACTCCGGCCTCGCGGGCCACAGCCTGCCACTTAGGACAGTGTCTCCTGGAGTTCTATCCATAGAGGATTTCCCAACAGTTCTGCAGTGCTCTTCAGCCATGTCTAATAATCATCCATTCTGCAAACCTCCTTCAGTTTTCTTTAGTCATGTCTAACAATCATCCATTCTGCAAACCCCCTTCAGTGTTCTTCTGCCACATCTAATAATCATCCATTCTGCAAAACTCCTTCAGTGTTCTTCACTTACGACAATTAACTATCCAACTTACAAACTCTTCAGTATTCACTAGCCATATCAGACAATCATTTTATTATACAGACTCTTTCAATAACTCTGCTCATGAATACTCTGCATCCTAATCATTTGGAATTCTTCATCTGTGTTCTTTAAATATTTGCTCTTATATGTCTTTTTGTTAATAAAAGCATATACGAAGAAACTATTTTCGTCCTCCTCGTTTTCTCCTCGCAGAGGCATGCACTTCTAACGCTAGCACACATCCAACGGATTCACAAATTCTACCGGCTATGACAATAGAAACATTGGAAAATAGAATTTGATGGCAGATAAGAACCACTTGGCCTAATCTTGTCTGCCCATGTACATACACACTGTCATGAATCTGACTGTATTTCTCACGTTGTGGCTTACCTCAGCATATCATGTAACCTGCATTTGCTTCAGCTCAGCATGTAGACTACAATCTGTGTTGCTTACTCTTGATTAGCCACTTGAGTAGGAATTCCTCTATGAGTAATCAGCAGGATCGTGAGTGCAGCATTTGTTTCTCCACTGTTCTCAGCTCTATGGTGTTTGGGCCTAAAAGCCAGCATCCTCTGTTCATTTTTTAGAAGTTTAGACTTCAGTGTTTTTCCGGCCTGCTAGGCCTCACTCCACATCAGACAGGGTCTGATCACCTGACCGTGAGCTATCCAATCCTGTGCAAGTCTGAGACTCCCTGAATCACCTGACTCTATTCATCAATCACCAAGGTCCAAGAGGTATAAGTAGAAAGACCTGAGTTGCAGAAGCTGCCAGTTCCTTGAGTCACATAGCTCAGGGTGAGCCTAGTAGCTGAGCTCCCTAGAATTTGCCTTAGTACCTGCAAGCCTCTGTCCGGTTCCTGTCCGGTTGTTCCCAAGTCCGATTGCTCCTAAGTCTGGTAGCCAGTCTGGCCCAGTTTATCCACAGCGGGTAGCCAGTCTGGCCCAGTTTTCCACAGCCGGTAGCCAGTCCGGCCCAGTTTATCCTCAGCCGGTAGCCAGTCTGGTCCTGCAGCGTATCACCAGCCGAACCCTGTTCATCATTGATCCAGTTCGTTCTCACCTATACATTCATCAACCAGTTATCAACACCAACGGCTTGATGCATCATCGCTTGGAAAGTGATAAAATGGAGAGTACCAGCCAATCAGATCCTAACTGCCATGTCACATGCTGTGTTTGAAAAATGGCAGTTAGGAGCTGATTGGCTGGCATTTTTTCACTCTCCATTTTATCACTTTCCAAGTGATGATGCATCTAGCCCCAAGTCCCACAGTGGTCAGGATACGGCTCCCTCTGCCAAGGCCCGGGTTCGACCCCCGGTCAGGGATTGCTCCTTATCTCTTCATCACACTGTTTCCCACAGACCAGCCAATTATACACATAGTCATCCAGTTACTCGCACAGACTTCACATAGACGCCGGATTCACAAAACTAACAGACATGATACACAGACTTACACACTAGGGTGATTTTTATTTTTTTGGGAGCCAATTAACCTACCAGTATATTTTTGGTTTGTGGGAGGAAAACTGGAGTACCTGGAGGAAACTCATGCAAGCACGGGGAGAATATACAAACTCGACAAAGTTAAGGCCATAGCGGGTATTGAACCCATGACCTCAGCGCTGTGATGGTGTAATGCTAACCATTACACCAACCATACTGCCCAAGTCCTTTCCAAATTAAGGGGAAGATGTACTAAACAGTGAAAAGAGTAGAGAAGTGAGCCAGTGGAGAAGTTGCCCATGGCAACCATTCAGCATTAAAGTAATATTTATTATTTGCATACTATAAAATTATACAGAGCAGCTGGGGCTCACTTCTACGCTCTTTTCACTGCTTAGTACATCTCCCTCTAACTCTTGCAAAGTGAACTGCCACTGGTCACTTGGGTCCCACCAGGCCCTAGGTGGTCAACTGTACCACCTTGTCGGTAATCCATCACTGAGGCAAATTCATAGATTCAATAACTCTTCAATCCTATTTACTGCTGTTCCTAACAGCTAGTGACTGTGTTGCACTTAGCCATGTTACAGTCACATGCGATGCATATATACTGTACAGTATATATATAATCCAGAGGCAGCTTTGTTTACATCCTGTACCCTTCCCACACAGCTGCAGTGTGACAACCAATGGGCTTGCACACAGCCCAACTGCACACTGACAGTGAAAGAATTGTTTGTGTGAAGTTGGCGCTCTTTCTGCCTATATAGAAAAGCTGTGAGTGGCGTCTCATTAGCCCCTGAGGAAAACCACTAGAAGGTGCTGCTGCTACATGGATACCATTGGATTTGTAAACTGATGTTTTGGGAATAAACATCACGCTGCTAAACGTGAGTGCTGGCCTTTGTGCTTTTTTTTTTTTTAAAGAGTGTCTTTATATACTATTTTTGGACCCTGCACCCTGTTATGAACCGTTTTTGTTTATTTTTGATTGCTGTGCCACTCCTTGGTTTTATATATATATATATATATATATATATATATACATATATAACGCTCTACTTGGTCTGGCACTCCTCTTTCCTGCAGGGAATCTGCTCCGGTGCCCTCCTTAAGCAAGATAGCTCTGAATATGGAGAATGGAAGGCAGCACTCAGGAGGCTTTCACAAACGTAGAAAACGTGCTTTAATGTGCATCAACGTTTCGGGAGACGCACTCCCTTCCTCAGGACACAGCAATACAAGTGACCACAGTGACAAAACAAACTTAAATACCTAAGCAACCCCTGGCTCGGCCACCTCCGTCACGGCCAGCGGCGTTCCGATCCACGGAGCCCGCACTTCCGGTTTCGTCTGAACCCGCCCCTTCCGGATGACGTTGCTCCGTTGCCGGGCGACGCAGCCGCGGGGAGGGCCCACACGAGCAAGAGACCAGCGTTGTCATAGCAACGTGTTACTATAACAACAAAACAAAAATACATGAACATACATAACCGTGCAAATCAGACCACTTGCGTGGATGTAAAAGATGCATAATCACATAATTAAAAAACACACCTAGTGCCAAAAAGGCACACAGTGCTGTGCACAATATATAATGTGAAGAACATGTTATGCTTCATAAAAATATGTGATATAATACTATTCTCACATGAAAAATACATACTCAAATAATAAAGTGACAGGTTAAAAACATAAAGACACATGCTGCTGCCGTTGTTATGCGTAATATTGATAGGTGCGCATATAGCAGACTACCATACAAATATATAACTATATAACCTCTGCCCTAGCTAATCAGCCTGCAGTTGGAGGGGAAAACAGTACCTCTCTCACAAATACGTGGGTCCCCATGTATAAACCTATCTGGGACTTGTTGTACATTCTCCCACCAGAATGATTCCAATGCACTAACTTAAATGCAATGTCTATTGTGTTATGGATAACCTTTTACATGCTGCTGGGAGAATGCATACTCTGTTACCTATACTTAACCCTGCATCTGTACCCTGCCTCAGAGAAAGCAACGCAAGCTTAAATATTCATTTAGACCGCGAGGATGGATCGTGTCCAGCTTATGGATCCATCTCGCTTCCAGTTGCAACAATTTTTTTGCTCGGTTGCCGCCTCGGATGGAATCAGGAACCTGGTCCACTATTTTGTAGCGGACAGAGGCAAGGCTGTGACGCATCTGCGCAAAATGCCGTGCCACAGGTTGTTCGCTGCTCCCTGACACTAAAGCTGCCCTGATCGCCGACCTGTGTTGGGCCATCCGTTCTTTAAATAAACACTGGGTCTTGCCCACATAATAGAGGCTGCAGGGACAGATCAAAACATAAATTACATACATGGAGCTACACGTTAATGGTTTGAAGATCTTCAACTTCTTCCCAGTATGTGGGTGTGAGATGGAGTCCGCAGTTAACATGTAGCTACATGTAGTGCAGCCCAGGCACTTTATTATTTGAGTATGTATTTTTCATGTGAGAATAGTTCTATATCACATATTTTTATGAAGCATAACATGTTCTTCACATTATATATTGTGCACAGCACTGTGTGCCTTTTTGGCACTAGGTGTGTTTTTTAATTATGTGATTATGCATCTTTTACATCCACGCAAGTGGTCTGATTTGCACGGTTATGTATGTTCATGTATTTTTGTTTTGTTGTTATAGTAACACGTTGCTATGACAACGCTGGTCTCTTGCTCGTGTGGGCCCTCCCCGCAGCTGCGTCGCCCGGCAACGTCGCAACGTCATCCGGAAGGGGCGGGTTCAGCCGAAACCGGAAGTGCAGGCTCCGTGGATCGGGACGCCGCTGGCCGTGACGGAGGTGGCCGAGCCAGGGGTTGGTAAGGTATTTAAGTTTGTTTTGTCACTGTGGTCACTTGTATTGCTGTGTCCTGAGGAAGGAGTGCGTCTCCCGAAACGTTGATGCACATTAAAGCACGTTTTCTACGTTTGTGAAAGCCTCCTGAGTGCCGCCTTCCATTCTCCATATTCAGAGCTACCTTGCTTAAGGAGGGCACCGAAGCAGATTCCCTGCGGGAAAGAGGAGTGCCAGACCAAGTAGAGCGTTGTATGTGGGGGACTTGGGGCCGCTTTTTTACCTAGTCCCACCAGGCAGTGGCGTAACTAGAAATTTGTCTCCCCCAAGCCAAAAAATTCTTCAGCGCCCCTCCCCCCCCATGCCCCATAATTGGGAGCAAGAAAGGGCTAAATATGCGCGCGCCGAAGGCGCGCGCCGCAAAAAGGGGCGTGGTTTCGTTGGAATGGGCGTGGTTTCTCATAAAGGGGCGTGGCATTGCAGGAAAAGACTACCTTATACCCCAGTTTTGCAACCTGCACGCCCAGACGTTACCACAGGAAAGAAAAATAATCCTGATTCATGCCCCTTACATTATTTGTCCTTTTTCCTCCTTATAGTAATGCCCAGTATACATTATTCCACATACTGCAATGGCCCTTAGACATTATGCCACACACAATAATGCACATGACACAATATGCACACACCGTAATGCCCCAGACATATTATGCCACACACTGTAATGCCTGTGACACATTATGACAGGAATCGCAATGCCCGTTATACATTATGCTACACACTGCAATGCCCCTGATACATTATAGCACATACAATGCCTGTGACACATTATGACACACACCGCAATGTCCGTGATACATTATGCCACACACTGCAATGCCCGATACATTATAGCACATACAATGCCTGTGACACATTATGCCACACACTGCAATGACCTTGAGACATTATACCACAATGCCCGTGATATAGTATACCATACACCGTAATGCCTGTGACACATACCGCAATGCCCTGCCCGTTATACCCTATGCCACACACCGCAATGCCCGTTATGTATTATGCCACACTGCAATGACCCTGAGACATTATACCACATATCACAATGCCCGCGATATAGTATACCATACACCGTAATGCCTGTGACACATTATGACACACACCGCAATGTCCGTGATACATTATGCCACACACCGTAATGCCCATTACACATTAAGTCCTACAGTAAGGCTTCTAATTACTTTTCAATTACCTGCTCGTTGTCTGGGGTTTCATGCACTGGGTGTCATGCTCGTTGCCAGGGGTTTCATGCTCTTGGTTCCATGCACGGTGCCAGGGGTTTTCATGCTCAGGGTGTCATGCTCGTTGCCAGGGGTTTCATGCACTGGGTGTCATGCTCGTTGCCAGGTGTTTCATGCACTGGGTGTCATGCTCGTTGTCAGGTGTTTCATGCACTGGGTGTCATGCTCGTTGCTAGGAGGTAGTCCTTGTTGCTAGGGCTGTGCTCCCAGTGCCACATATGTCCCCAGTGCCAGATATTCCCCCCAGTGCCACATATGCCCCCAGTGCCAGATATGCCCCCCCAGTGCCACATATGCCCCCAGTGCCGGATATTCCCCCCCAGTGCCACATATGCCCCCAGTGCCAGATATTCCCCCCCAGTGCCAGATATTCCCCCCCGTGCCATATATGCCCCCAGTGCCATATATTCCCCCCCAGTGCCAGATATGCCCCCAGTGCCAGATATCCCCCCCCAGTGCCATATATGCCCCCAGTGCCAGATATCCCCCCCCCCAGTGCCAGATATTCCCCCAGTGCCAGATATTCCCCCCCAGTGCCATATATGCCCCCAGTGCCAGATATCCCCCCCAGTGCCAGATATTCCCCCAGTGCCAGAAATTTCCCCCCAGTGCCATATATGCCCCCAGTGCCAGATATTCCCCCCCAGTGCCAGATATCCCCCCCCTGCCATATATGCCCCAGTGCCAGATATTCCCCCCCCCAGTGCCAGATATTCCCCCAGTGCCAGATATTCCCCCCCAGTGCCATATATGCCCCCAGTGCCAGATATCCCCCCCCCCAGTGCCAGATATTCCCCCAGTGCCAGATATTCCCCCCCTGTGCCAGATATTCCCCCCCCCCTGTGCCAGATACTCCCCCCCAGTGCCAGATATACCCCAGTGCCAGATAATCCCCCCCCCAGTGCCATATATGCCCCCAGTGCCAGATATCCCCCCCCCAGTGCCAGATATTCCCCCAGTGCCAGATATCCCCCCCCCCAGTGCCATATATGCCCCCAGTGCCAGATCCCCCCCCCCCAGTGCCAGATATTCCCCCCCAGTGCCAGATAATGCCCGCCGCCGCTGCTGCCGCTTGTTGGAGGGACACGGAGGGCACAGCGTCTCCTGTGTCCCTCCTGCATCATCTCCGGCGGCCGCGGGTCTAATAGGGGGAAGTGCCGGTTCGTGAGCCAATTAGAGCTCACGGACGGCACTTCCCCCTATTAGACCCGCGGCCGCCGGAGATGATGCAGGAGGGACACAGGAGACGCACACGCTGTGCCCTCCGTGTCCCTCCAACAAGTGGCGGAGGGAAGGAGAAAGCAGACTGACATGCGGACGCTCGTCCGCATGTCAGTCTGCTGTAAATCAGTGGCGCCCCCGCAGCCCCTCGCCCCCAAGCCACCGCGAGGACTGCGGGGGCAGTAGTTACGCCACTGCCACCAGGTCGGGGCACCCTCCACAGGTTCATTTGAACCACTTACTTGGACACTGGCTCACCAAGCCACACTCGAGCACTGCACACAGGCACTAAGCACATTGCACTTTATTGTGTAATTAAAGGCACATGCAGCAGCCTGATAGCGACAGTCGGTCGCACATACCCTCAGTTAACAGCAGCACGGGAGAATTAACCTTTTCTGATACAACATGGCTACGCCTGAAGGAGACCCTGGTGATGCCCAGGCATACCTACTACAGTGTGATAACTACGACGTGCTAAGCTTTTCTGACCTAGAGGCAGAAAGCATTCTGTTGAAAGAGCCCGCCTTTGAAGAAAATCTGGTGTCCTCTAATGAGGAACTTTTCCGCGAGTTGTTTAAGTTACGTAAGAGAGAAGTGGACTTTATGTATCACGGACGAACTCTCTCGGATTATTACAGAAGTAAGCAGATCCCTAGGGGATTTCGGGTACAAAACACCCCGACCATTGGACGTCACAATTCGAATTTTTGCAGACGGTGGATCTCGGTCCTTAACAAGTGCGCTATGGATCTCATGCTCCTGGTCATAGAGGAATCCACTCGTGAGGTCAATCTAACCAGGGAGAAACTTCACGCATTTGAGGAACAACACCTCCAGAGCCTCTCTGATGATAAAACTACCAACTGGCTGGATAAGCTGAAAAACCAGGTAGAAACATACAGACTCGAGTTGCTCAAATACAAAAAGGCTAAACTGCTTAAAGTACAAGCTGATTATGAGTATACACCTGGTTAGCAAAAGCCACGGGGGTGGTATCCAGAGGAAAGACGGAGAGAATTTACAGACGAAGGACTCAGAGACCCCAAGCAAGTACGTCTGCAAGTGAAACGGATGAAACAGCTGTCTCTGATTCAGCGATGTCTGCCCAAGGAGTCCCTTTAGGGGCAGTCACCCGGGCACTGGCCTCCGGCAAAAGAAGAAACCCACCAGACGGGGTGGCCAGTCGAGGCGGCAGGCGGGGAGGAAGACCACCCAGGCCACGTCGGACTTAATTTTCAATTTATCACACTCGTCATTAACGACGGCAGAAACAGCTGTCCTTAGTAGAGGACTGTCGTATGTACCGACCAAATCACCAGATGATTTTCAATGGAAGGTTGAAACATTCAAATTCAACAGAAGTTTAAAACTTAAAGAGCACTTCGACAAGCACGTAGACCACAGACAGAAAGGGACGTCAGCACCGCTGATCAAAGGACTGACCTCTGGTACACATTTCGATCCAGTGTCGCAAAATGCGGCCATCAAAACATTCACACGAATGTTGGAACATCTGCAGGACGATCCTCCTCCGCATGTATATAGAAATATGTCCAAGGAAGAACATGGCGCCCTCCAAGATTTGAGCGCCAGACAGGACATCATCATCAGGGGCGCTGATAAAGGGGGTGCCATCGTTATATTAGACACTGATGATTACATAGCGGAATGTGACCGATTGCTTGCAGATAGTCAAACATATGTTCAATTGGATGGCGATCCAACTGTACAGTTTAAGTCAGAATTAGACCAGATGTTAGTGCAGGCCAAAGAGGAGGGTGTGATTTCTCACGATATTTATATCAAATTGTTGAGTCCACATCCTGTCGTCCCTATCTTTTATTCTATTCCTAAGCTCCACAAGGATGCGCAGCATCCACCTGGACGCCCCATTATCTCAGCTAGAGGCTCACTATGTGAGCCGATTGCTAGATATTTGGATTTTTTTCTGCAACCCTGCATTCAAGCCACTCCCACACATTTGAAAGACACCAGTGCATTACTGAGACAGTTTCCACAGCTAGGGCCCATTCCATCAGGCATGGTGCTGGCCACACTGGATGTGGCCAGCCTATATACTTGTATTCCCCACCAGGCTGGGTTAGCAGCCGTGAGACACCTTATTACTAACAATCCTAAGTACACGGGCCCAGATGTTGATTTGTTCGTTAACTTACTAGAATACACTCTCAGTCACAAATACTTTTTGTTCAATGGCAGGTTCTTTCTTCAGAAGACCGGCTGTGCGATGGGGTCAGCGGTGGCCCCATCGCTAGCCAATACTTACATGTGGGAGGTGGAGAGACAAACGTTTTTTGAGGACATTGAGACAGCTAAGTCCATTTTTCTATATACTCGGTATATAGACGATTTGTTGCTGTTCTGGACCGGAGACGAGGGATCCTTGGTCAAATTAATAGAGGAACATAACAATTCTTCTAGCCCGATCAAGTTCACCTTGTCCACACATAGGTCTGAAATATGCTTTTTGGATACCAAAATCCTGGTGCGAGGAGGTGAGCTATATACTACACTGTACTCCAAGCCCACGGATCGCAACACACTTCTCAGATATGACAGTTTCCACCCCCCTGCTTTAATTCAGGGTTTGCCATATTCCCAGTTCCTCAGGGTGTGCAGAATCACCAGCGACCCTGAGGAGCTGGAGGCTCAGTTAGAAATCATGACGAACAAATTTTTACAGAGGGGCTACCCGCCTGGTCTTTTGAAGAAAGCACGCGCCAGGGCTCTATCCCTCAGTAGACAGGAACTATTACAGGTTAAAGCTCCTGTGCCCTCCGCCTCTAAAATCGCCTGGGTAAATCAGTTTAACACTTCCAGTAGAAGGACCAATAGAAAAATTAAGCAACTATGGCCGATGATTACTTCGGATCCCAATTTAGTAAGCTTAAAGAACAGCCAAATAATGCCTTGTTACACCCGTAGCTCTAACATCAAAGACCTTGTAGTTAAGAATGATGTGACGGGTTTTACAAGGATACGGCCCACTACACATTTCTTGACACGCAAGGCAGGCTGCTTTAAATGCCTGGGCTGCACTACATGTAGCTACATGTTAACAGGGGACTCCATCTCACACCCACATACTGGGAAGAAGTTGAAGATCCTCAAACCATTAACGTGTAGCTCCATGTATGTAATTTATGTTTTGATCTGTCCCTGCAGCCTCTATTATGTGGGCAAGACCCAGTGTTTATTTAAAGAACGGATGGCCCAACACAGGTCGGCGATCAGGGCAGCTTTAGTGTCAGGGAGCAGCGAACAACCTGTGGCACGGCATTTTGCGCAGATGCGTCACAGCCTTGCCTCTGTCCGCTACAAAATAGTAGACCAGGTTTCTGATTCCATCCGAGGCGGCAACCGAGCAAAAAAATTGTTGCAACTGGAAGCGAGATGGATCCATAAGCTGGACACGATCCATCCTCGCGGTCTAAATGAATATTTAAGCTTGAGTTGCTTTCTCTGAGGCAGGGTACAGATGCAGGGTTAAGTATAGGTAACAGAGTATGCATTCTCCCAGCAGCATGTAAAAGGTTATCCATAACACAGTAGACATTGCATTTAAGTTAGTGCATTGGAATCATTCTGGTGGGAGAATGTACAACAAGTCCCAGATAGGTTTATACATGGGGACCCACGTATTTGTGAGAGAGGTACTGTTTTCCCCTCCAACTGCAGGCTGATTAGCTAGGGCAGAGGCTATATAGTTATATATTTGTATGGTAGTCTGCTATATGCGCACCTATCAATATTACGCATAACAACGGCAGCAGCATGTGTCTTTATGTTTTTAACCTGTCACTTTATTATTTGAGTATGTATTTTTCATGTGAGAATAGTTCTATATCACATATTTTTATGAAGCATAACATGTTCTTCACATTGTATATTGTGCACAGCACTGTGTGCCTTTTTGGCACTAGGTGTGTTTCTTAATTATGTGATTATGCATCTTTTATATCCACGCAAGTGGTCTGATTTGCACGGTTATGTATGTTCATGTATTTTTGTTTTGTTGTTTTAGTAACACGTTGCTATGACAACGCTGGTCTCTTGCTCGTGTGGGCCCTCCCCGCGGCTGCGTCGCCCGGCAACGGAGCAACGTCATCCGGAAGGGGCGGGTTCAGCCGAAACCGGAAGTGCGGGCTCCGTGGATCGGGACGCCGCTGGCCGTGACGGAGGTGGCCGAGCCAGGGGTTGGTAAGGTATTTAAGTTTGTTTTGTCACTGTGGTCACTTGTATTGCTGTGTCCTGAGGAAGGGAGTGCGTCTCCCGAAACGTTGATGCACATTAAAGCACGTTTTCTACGTTTGTGAAAGCCTCCTGAGTGCTGCCTTCCATTCTCCATATATATATATATATATAAAAAAGTCCAGAGTGCACTCAATTTTTAATGCTGTTTGAGTTCCAATTCAGTTTTTTCATTCAGAGATCTTTCCAAAAGTCCTTAGCTTTTTGTGGGTTCTTCCCACTTGTAGCCTGGACGTATACCCTCTCACCAAAAAAAATATCACCCAGAAAAAGTTTTTTTAGTAAAAATATTTTAATCAATTCAATTAAACATAACAAGATTCTTCTAAAAGCATAGATGTGTCAACCAAGCTTTTCCATACACACACCTCACACTGATTGATGAACAAGAATATCACCCTCACCTAGCGGTGTGAGCTCTAGGGTGATTTTATAGACAGGTTGGTGGTGAATGGAAAGGGTAAAGCCTACGCGTTTTGTCCAATTGGACTTCTTCGGGGGTTGGTGATTTCTAGGTGAGAAAGATCCTTTACTTAAAGGTGTGTATAACAATATCGGTGAGGATAAGGCGTAAGGGAATATAATAAATACCTACCAAGAAGATGTCAGGTTCTGTAAACTTCAAAAGAATTCCACCAGATTGTAATTCATTATCTGACAATTAAATAATTATCATTATAAGTGTGCTAGTGACTTGTATTAGTGAATGTGTAAATGTTATTAGTGATACCCACCTTTAACATAGGTGTGGTCGGTGATTAATGTCTTGATTGTTCTTTAAAATTGTTTATTAAAAACATTTTGAGTTCGCCCTATGAAGGGCCATAGTAGTGCGTAAAACGTGAATGCAGTGACAATTATATAAATTCAATATAATTGAGATTACTTTAGTGATCTATATTTAATTTAGAGGGACATACTCGAACGATATGACAAAGAAATTGATAGTACTACGTCTAGAGGGGTGACTGTACCCCTTATAACCAATTATGGGGTTATAGATATCCCGAACCGTCAGGTCTCTAAACATTTTGAGATAGGGGATTAGTGCGTATGGTTCATCATTATTCCATCAACCACAATGCGTATACATTATACCAAAAATTAAATTATACACACCAGAAATCATATAACACCTGGATAAAATATGCCAATTGTGTTGATTCAGTAGACTAAAATCTGCCCATAATATACCCATAATGCCTTATGGTTTCATCATAGGATTTATTCTCATGGTGCTCTGGATAGAGTTACCATACACAAATTACATTACCTTAATGCTTAGGTTTTTTTTTTAGCTTTACAGCTTATAAGCTGGGCCCCATACCAAATTTTTTTTACTATATTGGGTCTGAAGATGGATCGCATAAAAGGAGTGCGGGACCACACTTCCTGTTTACGCTCCATCTTCCGTCTGTGAAATGCACCGGGTCACTTTCTGGTGATTCCCCTGGTTTGCGTTCCACCTCCAATCGGTGTTCCGCATATTTTCCGAAAATTGAGGTGTTGAAAAGGGAAGGACCTTGTGACATACTTGACCTAAAAATTATCCACTGGTGAAATGTAGACTGGAGCACACATCCACGCTTCCTATCTGTGTAATCCCTAACTCAGGACCGCCCACGTGACTTCCGGTGATGTAATCACTATGCGTATCACTTGTACACAGTGGAACGCATCAATATATTTGATTTAAACGATAAGGAGATATATATATATATATATATATATATATATTAGAGATGTGCACTTGAAATTTTTCGGGTTTTGTGTTTTGGTTTTGGGTTCGGTTCCGCGGCCGTGTTTTGGGTTCGACCGCGTTTTGGCAAAACCTCACCGAATTTTTTTTGTCGGATTCGGGTGTGTTTTGGATTCGGGTGTTTTTTTCAAAAAACACTAAAAAACAGCTTAAATCATAGAATTTGGGGGTCATTTTGATCCCAAAGTATTATTAACCTCAAAAACCATAATTTCCACTCATTTTCAGTCTATTCTGAATACCTCACACCTCACAATATTATTTTTAGTCCTAAAATTTGCACCGAGGTCGCTGGATGACTAAGCTAAGCGACCCTAGTGGCCGACACAAACACCTAGCCCATCTAGGAGTGGCACTGCAGTGTCACGCAGGATGGCCCTTCCAAAAAACACTCCCCAAACAGCACATGACGCAAAGAAAAAAAGAGGCGCAATGAGGTAGCTGTGTGAGTAAGATAAGCGACCCTAGTGGCCGACACAAACACCTGGCCCATCTAGGTGTGGCACTGCAGTGTCACGCAGGATGGCCCTTCCAAAAAACACTCCCCAAACAGCACATGACGCAAAGAAAAAAAGAGGCGCAATGAGGTAGCTGTGTGAGTAAGCTAAGCGACCCTAGTGGCAGACACAAACACCTGGCCCATCTAGGAGTGGCACTGCAGTGTCACGCAGGATGGCCCTTCCAAAAAACACTCCCCAAACAGCACATGACGCAAAGAAAAAAAGAGGCGCAATGAGGTAGCTGTGTGAGTAAGATAAGCGACCCTAGTGGCCGACACAAACACCTGGCCCATCTAGGAGTGGCACTGCAGTGTCACGCAGGATGGCCCTTCCAAAAAACACTCCCCAAACAGCACATGACGCAAAGAAAAAAAGAGGCGCAATGAGGTAGCTGTGTGAGTAAGATAAGCGACCCTAGTGGCCGACACAAACACCTGGCCCATCTAGGAGTGGCACTGCAGTGTCACGCAGGATGGCCCTTCCAAAAAACACTCCCCAAACAGCACATGACGCAAAGAAAAAAAGAGGCGCAATGAGGTAGCTGTGTGAGTAAGATAAGCGACCCTAGTGGCCGACACAAACACCTGGCCCATCTAGGAGTGGCACTGCAGTGTCACGCAGGATGGCCCTTCCAAAAAACACTCCCCAAACAGCACATGACGCAAAGAAAAAAAGAGGCGCAATGAGGTAGCTGTGTGAGTAAGATAAGCGACCCTAGTGGCCGACACAAACACCTGGCCCATCTAGGAGTGGCACTGCAGTGTCACGCAGGATGGCCCTTCCAAAAAACACTCCCCAAACAGCACATGACGCAAAGAAAAAAAGAGGTGCAATGAGGTAGCTGTGTGAGTAAGCTAAGCGACCCTAGTGGCCGACACAAACACCTGGCCCATCTAGGAGTGGCACTGCAGTGTCACGCAGGATGGCCCTTCCAAAAAACACTCCCCAAACAGCACATGACGCAAAGAAAAAAAGAGGCGCAATGAGGTAGCTGTGTGAGTAAGCTAAGCGACCCTAGTGGCCGACACAAACACCTGGCCCATCTAGGAGTGTCACTGCAGTGTCACGCAGGATGGCCCTTCCAAAAAACACTCCCCAAACAGCACATGACGCAAAGAAAAAAAGAGGCGCAATGAGGTAGCTGTGTGGGTAAGATAAGCGACCCTAGTGGCCGACACAAACACCTGGCCCATCTAGGAGTGGCACTGCAGTGTCACGCAGGATGGCCCTTCCAAAAAATACTCCCCAAACAGCACATGACGCAAAGAAAAATTAAAGAAAAAAGAGGTGCAAGATGGAATTGTCCTTGGGCCCTCCCACCCACCCTTATGTTGTATAAACAGGACATGCACACTTTAACCAACCCATCATTTCAGTGACAGGGTCTGCCACATGACTGTGACTGAAATGACGGGTTGGTTTGGACCCCCACCAAAAAAGAAGCAATTAATCTCTCCTTGCACAAACTGGCTCTACAGAGGCAAGATGTCCACCTCATCATCATCCTCCGATATATCACCGTGTACATCCCCCTCCTCACAGATTATCAATTCGTCCCCACTGGAATCCACCATCTCAGCTCCCTGTGTACTTTGTGGAGGCAATTGCTGCTGGTCAATGTCTCCACAGGGGAATTGATTATAATTCATTTTAATGAACATCATCTTCTCCACATTTTCTGGAAGTAACCTCGTACGCCGATTGCTGACAAGGTGAGCGGCGGCACTAAACATTCTTTCGGAGTACACACTTGTGGGAGGGCAACTTAGGTAGAATAAAGCCAGTTTGTGCAAGGGCCTCCAAATTGCCTCTTTTTCCTGCCAGTATAAGTACGGACTGTCTGACGTGCCTACTTGGATGCGGTCACTCATATAATCCTCCACCATTCTTTCAATGGGGAGAGAATCATATGCAGTGACAGTAGACGACATGTCCGTAATCGTTGTCAGGTCCTTCAGTCCGGACCAGATGTCAGCATCAGCAGTCGCTCCAGACTGCCCTGCATCACCGCCAGCGGGTGGGCTCGGAATTCTGAGCCTTTTCCTCGCACCCCCAGTTGCGGGAGAATGTGAAGGAGGAGATGTTGACAGGTCGCGTTCCGCTTGACTTGACAATTTTCTCACCAGCAGGTCTTTGAACCCCAGTAGACTTGTGTCTGCCGGAAAGAGAGATCCATAGTAGGTTTTAAATCTAGGATCGAGCACGGTGGCCAAAATGTAGTGATCTGATTTCAACAGATTGACCACCCGTGAATCCTTGTTAAGCGAATTAAGGGCTCCATCCACAAGTCCCACATGCCTAGCGGAATCGCTCCGTGTTAGCTCCTCCTTCAATGTCTCCAGCTTCTTCTGCAAAAGCCTGATGAGGGGAATGACCTGACTCAGGCTGGCAGTGTCTGAACTGACTTCACGTGTGGCAAGTTCAAAGGGCAGCAGAACCTTGCACAACGTTGAAATCATTCTCCACTGCGCTTGAGACAGGTGCATTCCACCTCCTATATCGTGCTCAATTGTATAGGCTTGAATGGCCTTTTGCTGCTCCTCCAACCTCTGAAGCATATATAGGGTTGAATTCCACCTCGTTACCACTTCTTGCTTCAGATGATGGCAGGGCAGGTTCAGGCGTTTTTGGTGTTGCTCCAGTCTTCTGTACGTGGTGCCTGTACGCCGAAAGTGTCCCGCAATTCTTCTGGCCACCGACAGCATCTCTTGCACGCCCCTGTCGTTTTTTAAAAAATTCTGCACCACCAAATTCAAGGTATGTGCAAAACATGGGACGTGCTGGAATTTGCCCAGATTTAATGCACACACAATATTGCTGGCGTTGTCCGATGCCACAAATCCACAGGAGAGTCCAATTGGGGTAAGCCATTCCGCGATGATCTTCCTCAGTTGCCGTAAGAGGTTTTCAGCTGTGTGCGTATTCTGGAAACCGGTGATACAAAGCGTAGCCTGCCTAGGAAAGAGTTGGCGTTTGCGAGATGCTGCTACTGGTGCCGCCGCTGCTGTTCTTGCGGCGGGAGTCCATACATCTACCCAGTGGGCTGTCACAGTCATATAGTCCTGACCCTGCCCTGCTCCACTTGTCCACATGTCCGTGGTTAAGTGGACATTGGGTACAACTGCATTTTTTAGGACACTGGTGAGTCTTTTTCTGACGTCCGTGTACATTCTCGGTATCGCCTGCCTAGAGAAGTGGAACCTAGATGGTATTTGGTAACGGGGGCACACTACCTCAAGAAATTGTCTAGTTCCCTGTGAACTAACGGCGGATACCGGACGCACGTCTAACCCCAACATAGTTGTCAAGGCCTCAGTTATCCGCTTTGCAACAGGATGACTGCTGTGATATTTCATCTTCCTCGCAAAGGACTGTTGGACAGTCAATTGCTTGGTGGAAGTAGTAAAAGTGGGCTTACGACTTCCCCTCTGGGATGACCATCGACTCCCAGCAGCAACAACAGCAGCGCCAGCAGCAGTAGGCGTTACACGCAAGGATGCATCGGAGGAATCCCAGGCAGGAGAGGACTCGTCAGAATTGCCAGTGACATGGCCTGCAGGACTATTGGCATTCCTGGGGAAGGAGGAAATTGACACTGAGGGAGTTGGTGGGGTGGTTTGCGTGAGCTTGGTTACAAGAGGAAGGGATTTACTGGTCAGTGGACTGCTTCCGCTGTCGCCCAAAGTTTTTGAACTTGTCACTGACTTATTATGAATGCGCTGCAGGTGACGTATAAGGGAGGATGTTCCGAGGTGGTTAACGTCCTTACCCCTACTTATTACAGCTTGACAAAGGCAACACACGGCTTGACAAATGTTGTCCGCATTTCTGTTTAAAAACTTTCACACCGAAGAGCTGATTTTTTTGGTATTTTCACCAGGCATGTCAACGGCCATATTCCTCCCACGGACAACAGGTGTCTCCCCGGGTGCCTGACTTAAACAAACCACCTCACCATCAGAATCCTCCTTGTCAATTTCCTCCCCAGCGCCAGCAACACCCATATCCTCCTCATCCTGGTGTACTTCAACACTGACATCTTCAATCTGACTATCAGGAACTGGACTGCGGGTGCTCCTTCCAGCACTTGCAGGGGGCGTGCAAATGGTGGAAGGCGCATGCTCTTCACGTCCAGTGTTGGGAAGGTCAGGCATCGCAACCGACACAATTGGACTCTCCTTGTGGATTTGGGATTTCGAAGAATGCACAGTTCTTTGCGGTGCTTTTGCCAGCTTGAGTCTTTTCATTTTTCTAGCGAGAGGCTGAGTGCTTCCATCCTCATGTGAAGCTGAACCACTAGCCATGAACATAGGCCAGGGCCTCAGCCGTTCCTTGCCACTCCGTGTGGTAAATGGCATATTGGCAAGTTTACGCTTCTCCTCCGACAATTTTATTTTAGATTTTTGAGTCCTTTTTTTACTGATATTTGGTGTTTTGGATTTTACATGCTCTGTACTATGACATTGGGCATCGGCCTTGGCAGACGACGTTGCTGGCATTTCATCGTCTCGGCCATGACTAGTGGCAGCAGCTTCAGCACGAGGTGGAAGTCGATCTTGATCTTTCCCTAATTTTGGAACCTCAACATTTTTGTTCTCCATATTTTAATAGGCACAACTAAAAGGCACCTCAGGTAAACAATGGAGATGGATGGATACTAGTATACTTATGGATGGACGAGCGACTGCCGACACAGAGGTAGCTACAGCCGTGGACTACCGTACTGTGTCTGCTGCTAATATAGACTGGATGATAATGAGATAAAATTAAAATATATATATATATCACACTAGTACTGCAGCCGGACAGGTATATATTATGTAATGACGGACCTGCTGGACACTGTCTGTCAGACTCAGCACTGCAGACTCCTAAAGTAAGCTACTAGTATCAAGAAGATAGAAAAAATAAATAAACCACGGGTAGGTGGTATACAATTATGGATGGACGAGCGACTGCCGACACAGAGGTAGCTACAGCCGTGGACTACCGTACTGTGTCTGCTGCTAATATAGACTGGATGATAATGAGATAAAATTAAAATATATATATATATATCACACTAGTACTGCAGCCGGACAGGTATATATTATGTAATGACGGACCTGCTGGACACTGTCTGTCAGACTCAGCACTGCAGACTCCTAAAGTAAGCTACTAGTATCAAGAAGATAGAAAAAAAAATAAACCACGGGTAGGTGGTATACAATTATGGATGGACGAGCGACTGCCGACACAGAGGTAGCTACAGCCGTGGACTACCGTACTGTGTCTGCTGCTAATATAGACTGGATGATAATGAGATAAAATTAAAATATATATATATATATATATCACACTAGTACTGCAGCCGGACAGGTATATATTATGTAATGACGGACCTGCTGGACACTGTCTGTCAGCACTGCAGACTCCTAAAGTAAGCTACTAGTATCAAGAAGATAGAAAAAAAAATAAACCACGGGTAGGTGGTATACAATTATGGATGGACGAGCGACTGCCGACACAGAGGTAGCTACAGCCGTGGACTACCGTACTGTGTCTGCTGCTAATATAGACTGGATGATAATGAGATAAAATTAAAATATATATATATATCACACTAGTACTGCAGCCGGACAGGTATATATTATGTAATGACGGACCAGCTGGACACTGTCTGTCAGACTCAGCACTGCAGACTCCTAAAGTAAGCTACTAGTATCAAGAAGATAGAAAAAAAAAATAAACCACGGGTAGGTGGTATACAATTATGGATGGACGAGCGACTGCCGACACAGAGGTAGCTACAGCCGTGGACTACCGTACTGTGTCTGCTGCTAATATAGACTGGATGATAATGAGATAAAATTAAAATATATATATATATATCACACTAGTACTGCAGCCGGACAGGTATATATTATGTAATGACGGACCTGCTGGACACTGTCTGTCAGCACTGCAGACTCCTAAAGTAAGCTACTAGTATCAAGAAGATAGAAAAAAAAAATAAACCACGGGTAGGTGGTATACAATTATGGATAGACGAGCGACTGCCGACACAGAGGTAGCTACAGCCGTGGACTACCGTACTGTGTCTGCTGCTAATATAAACTGGATGATAATGAGATAAAATTAAAATATATATATATATCACACTAGTACTGCAGCCGGACAGGTATATATTATGTAATGACGGACCTGCTGGACACTGTCTGTCAGCACTGCAGACTCCTAAAGTAAGCTACTAGTATCAAGAAGATAGAAAAAAAAATAAACCACGGGTAGGTGGTATACAATTATGGATGGACGAGCGACTGCCGACACAGAGGTAGCTACAGCCGTGGACTACCGTACTGTGTCTGCTGCTAATATAGACTGGATGATAATTAGATAAAATTAAAATATATATATATATCACACTAGTACTGCAGCCGGCAGGTATATATTATGTAATGACGGACCTGCTGGACACTGTCTGCAGAATGCGTTTATAAAAACACCACACGACGAGTGTTTAACTTTTTCAGGCAGACAATCACAATATACTGGTGGTCAGCAGACAATCACAATACTGGTGGTCAGTGGTCACTGGTCAGTCACACTGGCAGTGGCACTCTGGCAGCAAAAGTGTGCACTGTACTTAAAATATGTACTCCTGCTATAACTGCTCCCCAGTCTCCCCCACAATTAAGCTGTGTGAGCAGTGAGCACTCAGCAGTCAGATAATGATATACAGTATATGATGCAGCACACTGGGCTGAGCACAGATATGGTATGTGTGACTGTGTCACACTGTGTATCGTTTTTTTTCAGGCAGAGAACGGATTCATTAAACTGGTGGCACTGGTCACTGCCACTGGTCACACTATCAGCAGCAAGTAGTACTCCTATATTATGCTCCCCAAAATTTGTGTCTCTCTCTCTCTAGTACTATTAGTCACTCTAAACGGAGAGGACGCCAGCCACGTCCTCTCCCTATCAATCTCAATGCACGTGTGAAAATGGCGGCGACGCGCGGCTCCTTATATAGAATCCGAGTCTCGCGATAGAATCCGAGCCTCGCGAGACTCCGACAGCGGGATGATGACGTTCGGGCGCGCTCGGGTTAACCGAGCAAGGCGGGAGGATCCGAGCCTGCTCGGCCCCGTGTAAAAAAAGCTGAAGTTCGGCGGGTTCGGATTCAGAGAAACCGAACCCGCTCATCTCTAATATATATATATCCTTATATCTCCCAATTAGGAAAATTAGTTTAGATGCTACATAATTACGATCAGATTGAGAGTGAGAAAATTCAACTGAATTGAGACTCTCAAACAGCATTAAAAATTGAGCGCACTCTGAACTGTTTTGTTTGTATCTATTTTTTAAGTTCCGGCTAACAGGTATTCTTCCTGTGGTGCTGCTATTTCAGGGCAAAATGAGGTATATTGTCTTGTGTATATCTACATATAGATAGATAGAGAGACAGACAGATAGATAGATAGATAGATAGATAGATAGATAGATAGATAGATAGATAGATAGATATACACACTATTAATCATTCAGTTCTGCTAACATAAGATTTTGGTTCAAGAGCTCATGCCCCTTCATACATGAATATGTGAGTTTTCTGTTTTATATCTGTTACTTAGGGGAAGGCTAGGATGAGGCCAGACCCATGCCTCTTCTCTCCCTATCTCTGAAAGGAGTGTGTGTGTGCATGAGAGTTTTATGAATGACTGGTTTTATTGCCTTGTTGCACTACTTTTAGTCAGAAATTCTATAGGCATGATATCTATCTTTTCAGACCCAATAGAGATATAATATTATATCTAAAAAACTGAATATGATTTTTCATACACAGGCATGGGAAACAAATAGTTTATTGAATGTATTTGGGAGAATACGTGATTCAGTATCTTCTCTATATGGCTGGTATCAGAATCAGAATCAGAATCAGCTTTATTGGCCAGGTATACTTACATATACTAGGAATTTGTCTTCGGTTTGCTATACAACAGCCGAGTAGGTAACAGGTAAGCAGGTGTGTGTGTGTGTGTGTGTGTGGGGGGGGGCAAGTAAAGTTACACAGATAGGTATACCGTAGGGACACAAGTGAGTTACATGTACGTCTAGTCAGTCAATGTTCAGGAGTTCAGCAGGCGGACAGCTTGGGGAAAGAAACTTTTGAGGCTTCTGGTGGATCTGGCGGGGACAGCCCTGTAACGCCTGCCTGAAGGAAGCAAGTTAAACATGCTGTGGCCGGGGTGTAGCTGGTCTTTTACTATCTTCATTGCCCGCTTTTTAGCTCTGGACAAGTACAGGTCCTGGACTGAGGGAAGGTCGGCCCCGATGATCTTCTCTGCGGTTCTGACCACCTTTTGGAGCCTGCATATGTCCCTCGCGCTGGCGGAGCAGTACCATACGAGTATCGAGGAGCACAGTACCGACTCCAGAATCGCGGAGTAGAAGAGGAGCAGGAGCTTCTGTGGGATGTTGAACTTCCTTAGTTGCCTGAGGAAGAACAACCTCTGCTGCGCTTTCCCAACAGTGGCGTCAGTGTTGGACCCCCATTTAAGGTCCCTGGAGATTGTGGTCCCTAGAAACTTGAAGGAGTCCACTAGCGATACCACACTGTCAGCAATCGTTAGCGGAGGTGCACTAGATGACTTCTTCCTGAAGTCCACTATCATCTCGACAGTTTTGAGGGGGTTGGGGTCAAGGTTGTTGTGGATGCACCACTGGGCCAGCCGGTCTACTTCCTGTATCTATAGTTGACAAATGCAACTGATTACTGATTATTGATAGATATCTTCTCAGAGATGGATTCTGAAAGATTATTATTGACCAATCATTTCTACACTGTTTCATTATCAGCTGATCAGTTATTGAATGTTTCACTACAAAATATATATTGTAGATATTGATTATAATAAACCCACATTTAGAGATGCCATACAGAAATTACATTACCTAGTTAAACAAGGATGTTTTACTTTTTATATAGTTTTCTGTTTTTGGTTTTGAAATTAAAGTTTAAATACTAGTTAAAATTGTTCCTGCACCCATTAGTACTTAACTGACACTGCAAATATAAAAAAAAAACATCCAATAGGATATCACCTTTTTGGCCTGGACTAGTCAGTGAAATGTCACAACTGATCATGCTACTTACTGTATACAGTAATTCAAATGGTGCATACACATGGTGCGATGCATTCAATGCCTGACATTGACTATGCAATGTGGCCGGAGCCCGGCACCACCGACATAGTCAATGTTGGGCTGCCTGCACAGTCTATTTTTGCTTGCAATGCCAATCCCACTGGACCGTGCATCACAAGCTGTGCACACACGGTGCGATTTGCACTAACTTTCCTTAAGATTATGACTGTAAGGAACAATCGCACCGTGTGTATGCACCTTAAGTTGTTTATTGCCAAGGAATGCAGTGCCTGCACCAGAAATCTTGGAGCCTTGTACACACATCTTTTTAGCCCCCCCCCCCCCCCCCCCCCATCCGTTCCTGGTAGATACTGTACATGCAAATACTCTAACCAGAGGCGTTTCTAGAGAGGAGGGACCCATGTGCAGACTCCATGTATGGGCCCCCTCCTTTCCTGTAGTCGTCACCGCCTCTGTCAGCGCTCTCAGCACGGGACTCTGGCACAGTGCCAGAGCACATGCGCAGGAAAAATAGACGCCGCACCATTTTTTCGGAGTCCTGTGCATTTGATGTTGACTCTGGCACTGTGCCAGAGTCTCTAGCGCTCAGTGTGCTAGCAGCGGCGGTGATGGCTACGGGAGAGGAGGGGGCCCACACAGAGTCACTGATGGACGCAGGAAAGGTAAGTATAGAAGAAATGGGTGCAGTGTGTGCAGTGTGGGCCCCCTCTGAACCCAGGGGCCTGTGTGCACCGCACACACTGCACCCATTATAGATACACTAATGACTATAACAACAAAGATAAGATACAGCCATAGTGTAATTGTTTACGCAGAAACTTGTACAATCAGGGTATCAACTACACAATGAAAATTCACATTATATACCACACTGTGCCTCAAAAGCACATTATATGCCACACGGTACCCCCAATTCACAATATGACACACGGCCCCCTCAATTCACAATATACTGTATGCCACACTCGGCCCCCAAGACTCACCCACCAGGTGAACACTCAACCTTGCACCTGAGTGCAAGGTCAACTGTCCTCCCAGAAGGAATATAGACAGAAAGGAAGACAAACAAACAAACAAACAAACAAACAAACACAAAGGTTCCCACCAAGGCTATTCTTGATACATTCCCCTGCTCGCTCCCTCACAGGTCCCTTTAAGTGGATAACAACACTGCCTTACATGTTCCATCCATAATCTATACTTAGTGTCACAAGGCTACACAGTTAACTATAATAAAGTGTAGGGTCCTTAATTCACTGCCCTAACATACAATAACTAGTGATATGCATAAACATAAGTTAACGTAAAGACAAAACAAACAGACTACTTTCATAGTACAAGAAATACCCAAAGAATTAGCCACAGTACTTTAAACTTTCCTGCCTACAGAGTTGACCAGCTGCTTTTCTAGCTAGTAAGATGTGGACTAATTTCTACTTGGCTGAAAATGGCAATTCACTGTGTGTGGGGGCCTGACAGTGTCACTCACCAAGGGCTCAGGCTTTCAGCCTGCCTACCAGCTATCATAGTGACCTGAGCCTAGTGCCCAATGTCACTCATTGGGTCTTAAACCTAGCTAATTAATACAATTGGAGTGGACTGGGCCTAGCACCCTGAGCCACTTTGTACCAGGGCTCAGGCTAACTGCTATAAGTCACTTTATTTAGGGGCTCAGGCACGTTGTTAGCCTAACCAGTGGCCTAATGCCCAGGCCAGCACATAGGCCTAGTGTCTGACACCTGGTGGTCTTGCGGGGAAAGGTAAATTACAGGTGGCCAAGGCCACCTACCTGTATGATGGTATTATGGGAGAGGCTGCAGTGGGGATCTTTATTAGCTCCTTAGCTTCCCCCACTAAGAGCACTCTCCATTCCTCAGCTTTTGCCACTGACTTGTCCTGGCTAGTGGTGCCGCCTCTACCTCTCAGTATCTAACTGGTGCTGTACATCAACTTTCTTGATCACGCCACTTTCTGTCCTCTTCCATAGCCACTAGAACTCTGGACTCGACGGCCTCTAACTTTGACCACTGCCGCTGAACTGACTTGGCAGCATCTGATGTCAGGCTCCATGGGTGGGTGAGGCTATGATGTAGTTAATATCCTGGTGGTCGGGATCCCGGCGTTCAGGAGACCAATGCTGAGATCCCGACTGCCAAGAATGCCGACAGCTGCGCCAGGGCTATTCCCACCCATGGGTATCCTCGAAACCCACAGAGTGGGAATAGAACCTGTGGGGAGTGCAGCGGCTTGTGGCCCACCTCATCTGACGCTTCCTGACTGACGCTGGGAGCCAAACCTGGTCCCAGGACCAGCCACCCGCCGCTGCAACTGCTTTTCTGCTACTGGGATCAGACCCCAGAGCTGACTGCCGCTGTGTCTCCTTCGAGACACCTCTCAACATTTTCTCCACCTGGGACTGCCAGTCCGGACCATTGGAAGCCACTCCCGTGCTATTACGGCAGTCCTATCAAACTTCTAGGGGCTGCAGCCAATGTTTTTGTGGCTGCAATCGTGAAAACACATGGATCCGGGAACTGATCCCGGATCCTTTATGGTTTTGCGTGAAAACGGGTGCAAATAAAAAAGGAAGGTAATTGAATATATTTGTGGTAAAATGGAAATTTATTGCAAAAATCGGGTCGCAAGTAATTGATTTCCCCCCAAAAAAATTGACGCCTATTGATAAAAACAAAAAACTTTTAAGAAAACTAATAAAACTAAATACTGTATCTTCTTATTAAAAATAAATATTTATAGGAAATATTTATAGATTATTGCATGGTTTTGAGAATGCTGATTAACTTACAGGACAGAAAAAGCAATACCTTTAACTTATATTTGTGCAGGCAGCTGCGACCGCTAAGCGTGTGTGTGTAACCCCTAACAGATGCGTACACGTTGCGTAAGCACTCCGTCACACTGTAAGCACGGAGTAGCTACACGTGAGGCGGAATACCCTTTATAACCCCTAGCAGGAAAGGAACACGACACCAATTGTATTTAAAAATGTTGGGATCCGACCCACCAACAGTTATTTACTAAACAGGGGGTTACAACAATAATACAATTACAATAAGAGAAAGAGGCTACAATCAATGATACATACGTTTGTTTCACCAGCGCCACCGGGTCCCGGTCCTCGGTCAATCAAAATTGATGACTTTCAGAGAATGTGTGACCGGCCAGGCAGCTTGGATTTTTATACAATATTCCAAAGCATGAAACAATAGAAACTGTATGCTCTTCTTCCATTGGTTCGAGGGTGGGACATATCCTGTGCACTGCGGATCATTGGTCAGCTCAAGCGGTGGGCGATGGCTAAGTCTTGAGATGTGATTACTGTTGTTTGCATCTGAGTTCCCGCCCCATGACCAGTTAAACCCACCACATTAATCATACATAAATCTGGTATTACTAATAACATATTGTTGCAATATGTGACAATATTCTCATACCCACCGGATTACTGCTTATGTGACCCAGAACAATATGATCCCACACGTTATGATTATCCATTTCCATCCTCAAGATATGCATATATATATATATATATATATATATATATATGTACATTCATATATACATCCATACACATACACACATACATTCCTGCTGTTACAATTTGTTAGGAAATATATATATATATTTCCAAGAGTTTAGACTATAAATGTTATACCTCAGATACACTGGCGTTTCTATAATAGGTGCAGTGTGTGCGGTGCACACGGGCTCCTGAGTCCAGAGGGGGCCCCCACCGCACACACTGCACCCATTTGTAAAATACTTACCCTCTGAAGTCCAGCGCCGGAATCCACAGCGCTGCTAGAACACAGTGAAAATGGCCCAGCGGCCATTTTCACGGCATTCTGTGCATGTGCAGTAGAGAGATTTCAGGGAAAATGGCCGCCGCACCATTTTCCTGGAGATCTGCGCATGCGCAGTAGAGTTTGAGCCCTCTAGTGCTCAGATTCTACGGCACTCCGGGCAGAGAGGAGGGGGCCCGACGGAGGAGGCTGAACACGGGCCTCCTCCTCTCTTAAAACGCCCCTGCTCAGATATCTAAATGTCTGGTATGTAGTTTGTCAGCTGTTAGTGATTTGTACAAGCAAGGCTTGTGTTTTGTATATCTTATTGCCCTCTTGTTTGTCCTGGCTTCTAGTAAAACAATGACAGTCCAGTATCTGCTGTCTTCGACAGATGCTGGACAACTCTAGAACAATTGGGGTAACCAAAGGTATTTGCCTTCTTCATAGGATTACAAAGCTTTGCGTAAACAAGTCAGTCTGATACATTCAAGGCACTGTTTGTGCTTGAGTTTCTAGGAGAATCGCCTTTCTATGTGTATGAGAGGTTTGATTAATTTATGTGTGAACAGTAACTTGCTATTGAAGGATGTACAGACAGTGTGTGAGTTATGCACTATATGGGTAAAATATTGAATATGGCTTTTGTGGCTTTTCTGTGCGAATGCGTATGTTACCGTATTTACTCATACCACGTGCTAACACGCAAGATCGTGTGAGCGATTATACGTAGCTTACGAGTATGTGTACGCACGGCAGAACAAGCACCAGCACGGAGGCCATCTGTGTGGTGTTTGTACGTGATGAGTGTGCCTATAATATTTTCGACTTTGACAGTTCACTGTTAGGTAGGAATAAAGGGTAATTAAAATCAAATTAGATACAATGAAAAGAAGTATAGCATAATGCTTTTACTGTACATCACATTTAACAAAATGTTAGTATCGCTAAAGTAGGACCTTATAGAGGCAGCAAAAGGTTGTAAATAAATAAACTGACTAATTGGCAGTGACGGACCCAAAACCAGAAATTATGGGTCCCCACTTGTGATATTGCTGGAATACTTTCGTCTCCTTTTTTGTCTCATACAAAGTTTGTTGAGAGTAAGAGTTTTCTTATAAAATATATCTATTGGGGCACATCTACTATATGTCGGAGAGCGTATAATTGGTATAACTCTTTTTTGGGCGATTGCTAATATCACAGAGCTTCATGTAATCTTCAATTGAATGAATATTAGAGTTTTCTTCCAAAAGAGATTTAAGAATAGTAAAACTTTTAATCCATGTCATCCAACACTATGATGTTAGCCTCTGCTTTTTAGACTTTTAGTAGCAAAATACCTTTTCCTGCATAATGTCCTGATATAGCAGTTGAGGTTTATGATTCTGCTGTCTGGACAATAAATTATATATACAGTACCTTTATTAATTAGGTTTGATTTATGCTTTTATGCCTTTCTAGACCTCCACTGGATGCTCTAAGATTAGTTCCATTTCTCTTTTTGGTTACCCTTAACCACTTAACTAGCATGTTCAGACAACATGCGACCGCGCCGACCCACTGTGTCCCCCAGTTTTTGACAAAGAGATCCGTTTTGCAGACGTGTATAATATAATATTTAAAAAAAATACTTTTTTTAAAAAAATTCTTTCTTTTTGAAAAAAAGTGGTAAACGATACAATCTGACATAGAAGTATACAGATCAATAATCCTGTAAAAATACATGTCAGCAAATGTACTTATGTAGAATGATGCAATAAAAAGAAATTCCGAAGTTACCACTTAGGTTTCATGTTTTTTCTTTTTTTTAAAACAAACATTATTCAAAGTAAGGTTGCAATAAACAATGCCAATGTGGAGGGGATGTATTCCATTGAAGCTGCGAACCAAACTTTGTTGATTACAGCTTGAATGGACAGAGCAGTGAGTTGTTTCCAGTTTGTAGCAACCAATAATTTGGCGGAGCTTAGTATATGATTCAGAGGCGTAACTAAGGCAGGGCGAGTGGGACACATGCCCATGGCGCCTTGGCAGGCCCAGCAGTGGGGAGCGCCGCCGGCGGTCAGGGCATCATGCCCACCCGTCCCTGTCCTGCTGCAATGTGAGGGAAGGAGAGCGCAGCGTCTCTCCTGTCCCTCAATGTGCTCACTGCCGCTGCGTGTCTGTCTGGTATCCGGCGGCGTTAGCCAATCAGAGCTTGCGGACCAGCTCCTGATTGGCTGCCGGTCCGTGAGCTCTGATTGGCTAACGAACCAGTGCCACATTTAAGAAAGCCGCCACCGGAGACCTGGAGCATTGAGGGGCAGGAGAGGTGCTGTGCTGCGCTCTCCTCTCCTCACATAGCAGAGGGCAGCAGTGACTGACGGGATCCTGACTGAAGTAAGCGGGTGGGGGGGGGGTCTTGTATCTGGCACTGTGGGGTAATTGTGTATCTGGCACTGTGTAAAAAGGGGACTCAGCATGCGTACTGTGCAAAAATTGAATGAAGGTGTGCTGAGAGACGACACAAGGGGTAGGTGATAGTCATGTTGGCACGCCCCATTGTCAGTGGCCACACCCCTTCTGGAGCGTGGCCATGCCCATTTGTTCTGCGTGCGTGCGCACATACTTCTTTTTGTGTGTGTGTTGCTTTTTTTGGGGGGGTGGCGCCACTCTTCATCTTGCCCTGGGCTCCGAAAACCCTAGTTAGGCCTCTGATATGATTACATAATTTACTTATAGGGTTTGAAAACCCTTCCACTGGTTTACAGAGTAGAGCTTGTAGAGGGCATTTGGGAACGGTAAAATTGGTAATGTTACCCAAAAGGGAGAAAATGGCATCCCAATAGGAGCTAATCAAAGGGCATTCCCACCAAACATGTATGACTGAACCCTGATGACCACAGTTTCTCCAGCATTGGTCTGAACTGGAAGGAAAAAATGAGTTTTATGGTAAGAACTTACCTTTGTTAAAACTCTTTCTGCGAGGTACACTGGGCTCCACAAGGATAGACATAGGGGTGTAGAGTAGGATCTTGATCTGAAGCACCAACAGGCTCAAAAGCTTTGACCTTCTTCCCAAGATACATAGCGCCGCCTCCTATATCACCCCGCCTCCGTGCACAGGAGCTCAGTTTTGTTAACCAGTCCAATGCAGTAGCAAGTAAAAGAGACGACAACTGCCAGTTGCCACAAACACCACACTCTCCCAATAGGAGAAGTGTCAGCGGCTAATGCCATACCAACCCAAAGAAGCTAAGTGCGTCAGGGTGGGCGCCTTGTGGAGCCCAGTGTACCTCGCAGAAAGAGTTTTAACAAAGGTAAGTTCTTACCATAAAACTCGTTTTCTGCTGCGGGGTACACTGGGCCCCACAAGGATAGACATAGCAGTGCCTTATGGGAGGGGACGCACTGTAGCGGGCACAAGAACCCTGCGTCCAAAGGAAGCATCCTGGTAAGTGGCAGTATCAAAGGCATAGAACCTTATGAACGTGTTCACAGAGGACCACGTAGCCGCCTTGCACAATTGTTCAAGGGTCGCACCACGTTGGGCCGCCCAAGAAGGTCCAACAGACCGAGTAGAATGGGCCTTAATGTGATCAGGAGCAGAGAGTCCAGCCTTCACATAAGCATGTGCAATCACCATTCTAATCCATCTGGCCAGAGTTTGTTTGTGAGCAGGCCAGCCCCGTTTGAGAAACCCAAACACAACAAAAAGAGAATCAGATTTTCTAATAGGAGCAGTTCTCTTCACATAGATACAGAGAGCCCGTACCACATCCAAAGACCGCTCTTTGGGAGACAGATCAGGAGAAACAAGTGCCGGAACTACAATCTCCTGATTAAGGTGGAACGAAGAAACCAACTTAGGTAGATAGCCGGGACGAGTCCTAAGAACTGCCCAGTCACGGTGAAATATCAGATATGGGGAACTACAGGACAAGGCACCCAAATCAGACACTCTTCTAGCTGAAGCAATAGCCAGCAGAAACACCACCTTAAGGGAAAGCCACTTAAGGTCAGCTGAACCAAGAGGTTCAAACGGAGACTCTTGTAACGCCCCCAAAACCACCGACAAGTCCCAAGGAGCAACAGGCGGGACATAGGGAGGTTGGATACACAACACGCCCTGAGTAAAGGTATGCACATCAGGTAAGGTCGCAATTTTTCTCTGAAACCACACCGACAAGGCAGATATTTGAACCTTGAGGGAGGCCAGACGCAGGCCTAAGTCCAGGCCCTGCTGAAGAAAAGCCAACAACTTGGCTATACTAAACTTGGAAGCGTCATAATCGTTAGATGTGCACCAAACAAAGTAAGAATGCCAGACCCTATAGTAAATCCGAGCAGAAACCGGTTTCCGGGCCCGCAACATAGTTTGAATGAGCGCCTCAGAAAACCCTTTAGCCCTTAAGACGAAAGCTTCAAGAGCCACGCCATCAAAGACAGCCGGGCTAGGTCCTGGTAGACACAGGGGCCCTGAACGAGGAGGTCTGGGCGTTGTGGAAGTAAAATTGGACGCTCTGACGATAGGCCTTGCAGGTCTGAGAACCAGTGCCGTCTGGGCCACACTGGAGCTATGAGAAGCAGAATTCCTTTTTCTTGCTTGAACTTCCGAATTACCCTGGGCAGGAGTAACACCGGAGGGAACACGTACGACAGCCAAAACCTCCACTGTACCGCCAGCGCATCCACGAATGCTGCTTGAGGATCCCTTGTCCTTGCTCCGAAGACCGGAACCTTGTGATTGTGTCGAGACGCCATCAGATCTACGTCTGGAAGGCCCCACCTTTCCACTAGGAGTTGAAACACTTCTGGATGGAGGCCCCACTCGCTGGTATGCATGTCCTGACAACTGAGAAAGTCCGCTTCCCAATTCAGGACTCCCGGAATGAATATTGCCTATATGGCCGGTAGATGGCGTTCTGCCCACTGTAGAATCCGTGAGACTTCCTTCATTGCTAGGCAGCTTCGAGTGCCGCCTTGATGATTTATGTAAGCCACTGTGGTGGCGTTGTCTGACTGTACTTGAACAGGACGGTTCTGAATTAAATGCTGGGCTAGGTTCAAGGCATTGAAGACCGCCCGCAACTCCAGAATATTGATCGAGAGGAGGGACTCCTCCTTGGTCCACCACCCCTGAAGGGAGTGTTGCTCCAGCACTGCGCCCCAACCTCTTAGACTGGCATCTGTCGTCAACAGGACCCAGTCGGATATCCAGAACGGACGGCCCCTGCACAGTTGCTGGTCCCGGATCCACCAGAGCAGCGACAGACGGACCTCCGGAGTCAATGAGATCATTTGAGACCTGATCCGGTGAGGCAGGCCATCCCATTTGGCTAGAATCAGCCTCTGGAGAGGGCGAGAGCGAAATTGAGCGTACTCCACCATGTTGAATGCTGACACCATGAGGCCCAGCACCTGCATCGCTGAATGTATCGACACTTGCGGACGAGATAGGAAGCAACGAATCCTGTCCTGAAGTTTCAGGACTTTCTCCTGAGACAGGATCAACCGCTGGTTGTGAGTGGCCAATAGTGCTCCCAGATGCACCATGCTCTGAGCAGGGATCAGGGATGACTTCTTCCAGTTGATGAACCACCCGTGGCCTTGCAGAAACCGGACCGTCACATCTAGATGACGCAGGAGAAGTTCTGGGGAATTTGCCAGGATTAACAAGTCGTCCAAATACGGCAGTATCCTGACCCCTTGACGGCGGAGTACCACCGTCATCACCGCCATGACTTTTATAAAGACTCGCAGAGCTGTTGTTAAACCAAAAGGTAACGCCCGAAACTGGTAATGGCAGTTGCCAATCGCAAATCTCAGGTATTGCTGATGAGACACTGCTATAGGAATATGCAGGTAAGCATCCTGTATATCCAGGGACACCATGAAGTCCCCAGGTTCCAAGGCCAGAACTATAGAGCGAAGGGTTTTCATCCGGAACTTGGAAACCTTCACAAACCTGTTCAATGCCTTGAGGTTGAGAATGGGCCGGGAGGACCCATTCGGTTTCGGGGCTAGAAACAGCGGAGAATAGAACCCCCGGCCCCTCTGCGCAAGAGGCACCTGTACTACGACTCCTGTATCCAGGAGGGTCTGTACCACCGAATGTAGAGTGTTTGCCTTTGTCTTGTCCAACGGGACATCTGTCTGGCAAAATCGATGAGGGGGGCAGTTTTTGAAGGCTATGGCGTAACCTCGAGTGACGACTTCCCATACCCAGGCATCTGATGTGGTCTACAACCATTCCTGGGTATACCCTAGAAGCCAGCCCCCACCCTGGGATCCCCCAGAGGGAGGCCCGCCCCGTCATGCGGCAGGCTTATCTGTCTTGGAAGCTGGCTGACGGCCGCCCAGGCTCTTTTGGGCTTAGGCTCACCAGGTTTGGAAGTGCGGGCCTGCTTGTTGTACGCCTTACCTTTTGCTTTACCTGAAGGACGAAAGGGGTGAAAGGAAGTATCTTTAGCCTTCGACACAGAAGGAGCAGTACTTGGCAGACAGGCAGTTTTGGCAGTAGCCAAGTCAGCCATAATCTTATTTAAATCCTCCCAAAACAGAATATCTCCCTTAAAAGGGAGTACCTCCAGGGTTTTTCTAGAGTCCAGATCCACAGACCAGGATCTCAGCCACAATATCCGGTGAGCCAGGACTGACGTAGTAGAGGCCTTGGCTGCCAGGATACCGGCATCAGAAGACACCTCTTTAATACAACGAGAAGCTGTGACAATATAAGACAAGCATTGTCTAGCATGGTCAGAGGAGATTTCAGCATCTAACTCCAAGGCCCATGTTTCAATGGCCTCTGCAGCCCAAGTAGCTGCAATAGTGGGCCTTTGTGCAGCACCTGTGAGGGTGTAAATCGCTTTCAGACAACCCTCCACACGTTTATCCGTAAGCTCTTTTAGAGACGTGACGGTGGTGACCGGTAGAGCTGAGGAAACCACCATCCTAGCCATATGTGAGTCCACTGGAGGAGGCGTTTCCCAATTCTTAGACAGCTCTGGCGAGAGGGGATAGCGAGCCAGCATCTTCTTTTGAGGCGCAAACTTCGTACCCGGGTTTTCCCAGGGTTCCTGAAGTATATCAATTAGGTGGTCAGAGTGAGGTAAAACTTGTTTAATCACCTTCTGACGCTAGAACCTATCTGGTTTCTTAGGAGGAACGGATGGCTCGGGATCATTCGTAAACTGTAAAATCAACTTAACCTCCAAAAGATCAGGAACAACCACATGTGAACCACCCTCCTCATCAGCCGTATCTGAGTCAGAACCATTGGGGTGAGTGTAAGTGTCGTCTTCATCCGACAAGGTGTCAGTGACAGCAGTGGATTGTGAGGAGACAAGCGCTCGCTAAGAGGACCACTTGGACGTAGGCGAGCGCCGGTCAGACTTTTTAGTAGTCAGGGACTGGTTCAACTTCTTTATTTGAGCAGATAAATCGTCCGCCCACGGCGGGTTAGCTGCAGGGACCACAAACGGTTGCACCAGCATTGGGGATCCCATAGGGGTGTTAGTTTATGAACTAGCATATGCAAAAGCGTGGAAAAAGTGGCCCACGGCGGGTCATTATTTGCCCCCGTTGCCACCGTCCCACTGTGGGGCAAGGAGCCCCCAGAACCAGAGCCCAAAGCTGATATATTCTCCTCATAGGTATCTGCGGCTTCAGCAACACCGGCAGTGTGTTCAGCCCCAGAACCGTTAACCTCAGAAGCAGACATGATATAACTTGCAGTATCAGGTAACACAGTACAATTTGCCAGCAGCACAATACCTCTAGCCGAAACCCCTGTGCAGTGTAGTCAGCACCAGCAGAGATAAAGGAGAGATATGGTGACTAAATCACAGAGAAAAATACGTAATACAGTATATCTTTGTGAAAATCCTATATTAGATAAAACCTGACGCACCAAACCCCTCAGGTTATAGAATATAGGGATAGCAGGTTGAGTGAAAGACATGAAATGGACACCACTCAGCTATCAAATACACACACAAATAGTCACAGTCTGTACAATGCAGAGGTTATTACTAACAATAATACTGCACTGGACTAGCCTACACAGCTATATAACAATAGATATAACAGTACACAGTAAGAACTGGATGTATATCACAGGGTAATTGTACTAGGAAACCCTGACTAAGTGCACTCTTTCTTAACTAACACTGACTAAAAAAGGCAGGTAGAATACTTAAGTGTCTTGTAAAGTCACAGCACTGACAACCAGGCGGCTTTACATAGGAGGATTTGCCCAAGCATTCCCAGGAACAGTGAGCTGAGGGATAATGGCGCCGCAGACACTGCCAGGGAGTGAGGGAGAGACAGATATGCAGCTCCAGGGCGGGAATATTTGCGGGAAATGGCGCCCTGGGGCTGGGGGAGGGTCTCCAGGTCTAAGCCTTATCTCCTCTGCTGGCAAAACCACCAGGTACTGCGGGCTACTTGTAAAAAAGGTTTAGAGAGAAAACCTGACCTGCACCCATGCCCTGGTGATCTAGTGGGATCGCCTGTACTGCCACAGTGTCCACTGCCAGCGCGCGCGGCCCGCCTCCCACCGGCCGCGCCGGATCTCGATAAAGTGCGGGTCTCGCGAGCGGGACCCACTTACCTCCTCCGAAAGTGCGGCCATGCGATCCCGGAGAGCCCCAGCCGTGTGTGACTAACTTGGAAGAAAACCGGAGCCTTCTGCTGTAGGTACCCGGCAACCAGGGCACGGGAGTGTACAGCACCGCTGGGGGAGAGACAATCTGTGCCTCTGCTGCAGCCCTTGTAGTCTTCTTTTTTCCTCAGAAAAAGCTTTTTCTAGAGCTGCTGTGAGCAGCTTTTCCTGTTACATGCTTGCACTGCAAGCACCAACTACAAACTGAGCTCCTGTGCACGGAGGCGGGGTGATATAGGAGGCGGCGCTATGCATCTTGGGAAGAAGGTCAAAGCTTTTGAGCCTGTTGGTGCTTCGGATCAAGATCCTACTCTACACCACTATGTATATCCTTGTGGAGCCCAGTGTACCCCGCAGCAGAAATATGGTGTATGTAAATGTAAAAAAAAGAAATTTCATTAACGGTTTTAAAGAATAAAAAAACACTCAGATATGTGGTTAATAAATGGGATCAGATCTGTTCCTTTGGGAACTGATGTTTCTCTGTTTATCTTCCCATCCCCATTACAAGAAACCTGTGAGTAGGGAGCATATCTCTGTCGTCTTTGTTTCAAGGATTGTTTGATAAAGATAACGTGAACATCCAGTCACATATCGACCCCTCTGGCCTGTACTAGTGAGTAAAATATCATAGCTGATCATGCTAAGTATTACAGTATATGTTTAGAATATGTATAGTCCTGAGGAATAACAGTGCTCTTTTAAATGTAATTAGACCATAGTTAAATAGATTTTTTTTTGTTTACTTCATATAAAGTTAAATGATGGCCTATATTTTAAGGTAAATAGAGCAAGAAATAGACACTAGTAGTGTCTCCTCTGATGTACCCAGTATATGCATGAGCCACGTTTTCCTTTAACCATGTCTTGCTTTGTGAAATAGGTCTTGTAAATCATTTGGCTACACATACTGTATAGGCCGGGTTTAATTGTGAGTTGCACACAGCAGCATCTATTGGCAATTGCCTGACTGCGAGTTTATGCCTTGTGTACATCTGTTCAGCCAAATGTGCAAGGTCTGAGACAGTGTCTTTTAGAGTCCGTTCACTCCTTAATACCTCTTGATGCATCCTTATTCGCTGCCATTGAAACTTGCACCAGACCACAACCTCCTGTGCTCATGGCTGTGGATCACTGAACTCAACCACTTGCATTGACACACCCGTCACACTCCCGTACCAGGCCCAC
This sequence comes from Pseudophryne corroboree, assembly GCF_028390025.1. Lineage (NCBI taxonomy): Eukaryota > Metazoa > Chordata > Amphibia > Anura > Myobatrachidae > Pseudophryne > Pseudophryne corroboree. The sequence continues at coordinate 424,337,043 of NC_086448.1, forward strand.
TATATGGACCATTTTTGTATTACATCTCCCAGTCACCGCCCAGGAACTCAGATCACTTTTCTGCAATATTTCTGATACTTCTGTCCCGACTGTATCAGTAGCTTTGTGTGTACACTGGGTACTGAATGCCTCATAGGTTCAGAGATGTTAATTCGTGTAAAGTTGCACATTTTCGCTCAACTACGTGAAAAACGGCATTATGTTGAGGGATAATAACAGTTTAAAGTAAATAAAATTGGAAGATATTTAAAATAAATGTAATTTTCATTATGTTTTGCCACATGGTTATCCAAATTTATTTAACACAAAACTAACAAGTATTTACATACTTTATTCTTGTAACATACATAATATTTAGCAGTAAATTACTGGTGGTAGTTTCTATTTTTTAAAATATCATTTTTAGTTATATGCCAACAGATGTATGCATTCATTATCATAGTCATGTTTTATGGTACATTAGACAGAACACACCCTTTTGGATTAGGTTAATGTTTCTACATAGGGGCTGAAATTATTGCCAAGTAAAGTGTTCATTGCCAAGACAAAATTATACTATGATTCAGTTGTGTTTATATCGGGCAAAGGCTGGCAAACTGTATATGGCAGTGATCTGCTAGCAGACTGGGACCAAAGTCATAGACATTGCTTAATAGCCAAAATGTCATCACAGGATTTCCTTCCTACAACAATATTTTGCTCTCAATATTTAGGTGTTACATTTGAATAGATTTAAGATGTCTTTTAAAGACAAGCACCAGTGTGTCCTTACACACAAGTTTTTGGTGTCAATTATTAAACTGTATCATTTGTATGTATCACAGACAATTTAATCCATGGGCAATGAAGTCACTCTTACTGGCCACATCTGAATATCTTTGCAAGAAGTAAATTTACAATTATTGCTTTTTTATGTGTCACATTACATTTACTGCCCCATACCAACTAAAAAGATACTTAATTTCAGCTTTCCATTGCATAATTTCCTATTATACAGCCTACTAGACAACTTAAAGTAGAAGTTTACTTTTGAAAAGTGGCATAGTCAGGTTTAGTCGTTAGTAGGAGCAAAGGGCAAAAACAGATGCCATCACAGGGGCATGGCTATATTATCCAGGGGTGGTGACCATATATTGTGGGTATGGCTCTGCTCTAGAGCCCCATTTAATTGTCATACACAGTGGAGCCACCTTGCTCTATTGGATGCAGCAGGAGAATATCGCTAATAGGCATAACCCTCAGCAAAATATCAGTGTAGAAATTAATCCGCCACAACGATTTACTCAGTAAAAATGATTAAAATAACAAAATTGTGCTTACCTGATGTCCATCTTATACAGTACATGGTGGTGGACATGGTTGCTCTTCTTTTTATCCCTGTGGCAAGTGATTGACACCCACTTGCATTGGTTTTGACTACTGTACCTCTGATTAGTAAAGATGAAATTTGCAAAGAAAGTAAAAGTGGAAAATGAGGGGGTAGAATGTTTGGAGCAAGTAGAAAGTGTGTTGTGAGAGAAAATGGGAGAAATAGAAGGTTGAACAGATGGGATGGGGGTATAATTAGAAACCTACACACAGAGACATCCAGAGAGGCACACATGGGAAGACAGAGAAACATGTATACATATGAAAGGGGTGTGGCTTATTAGATCTACACTAAAAAGGTCTACAGTCATTAGGTAGACAACTAATGGTCGGCAGGGTCAAAAGGTCGACAGGGTCAAAATATTGGCATGTAATACTGTAGATACAGTAGAAAAGGTCAACAGTGATCAAAAGGTCAACATGAAAATGGTCGACACAAAAAAGATAGACACAATTATTTTATTTTTTGGGATGTTTTTGCACTTTTCTGCCATAAGTAAGCCCCATTAAGCAAGCTATAAGCTTTGCTTGCCATGCTACAGGCAAGGCTACTATTCCCAATTGTAGTCCATGTGGATGGTAAAGTATGAAAAGCTAAAAAAAAAAAAAAGGAAAAAACAACAACTTGTGTCGACCATATGTGTGTTGACCACCATCATGTCAACCTATTGAACGCAGACCCGCCATCAGAGGGGTGTTGCAGGCACAGCTGTCCTAGGCTCTGCCTCTCTAACAGAGAGGAGAGGGCCTGGGCCGCTGATGCCGCAGTCTGCCTACCACTCTGCTCCATACCCTTTTCATGCCTGAGTTCTGACATTGTCACAGGAGGGGGAAAGGACGCTGCAAGCTTCAATTGTAAACGTTCCTCCCAATATGGCCGCCACCTCAGAGGAGATAGTTATTAAAGATACTAGAAGAGACAGCCTTGTACATATCGACCTTTTTGACCCTGTTGCCCTTTTGACCTTGTCGAGCTAATGCATCTTGACCATTAGTGGTCTACCTATTCACTGTAAGCCTTTGTAGTGTAGTTCTACAGACCGGATACCAATGTAACATGGATGAATACACTGTTTGGTCAGATGAATAGTAGCACTTCAGCTGTTTTTACTTAGAACTTAACACTGACAGACAGAGATTCTTATCTGGTGAGGAGTAATGACTGCTAGGGGAGAATCAGGTAGCCAGGGTTCACTAACTAGAAAAGAGTTACACTTGAGCAATAATGGATGTCCATTTTTTCCTGCATTGAGACTCTAATGTCTTAAGTGCACTGATGCAATACCCTGTCGCTAATCTCTGCCATGGTTCAAAACTGTGTCTATGAATATGTTACCATTAAAAGCACTTCTGGATCTTTGCTTTAAAAGTCAAAGAACAACATTATTTTTCTGCTTTTACTGAGAATGAATAGAATAGAATATTCGCATAACGTTGTTAAAATTGCCTGGAGCAGTGATAAGTGGCAGTTGTTAGTGCACCAGTCAGTCATTACAGGTTTGAAAAATGGCAGTTAGGAGCTGATTGGCTGGTGCATTATCACCTTCCACTTATCACTGCTCCAGGCTTAATACATTTGCTCCAATGAGCAGAGTGCTATCAACTGCAGTGGAGCCCATACTCCCTTGGAGTGGCTCCTGGTAAATATATTGCTGCAATTCTGATTCAGCAGTCACCAATCCTAACTGATAGTACAGGATCCCCTTTCACACAGTTAGAGAGAGCAACAGTACAGATCTAACAATAGGCCTGATTTATGTTTGTACGCAAACCCGATGGTTTATGTACAACTGCGGTGGTGGGAGGACTGTGCAAGCGCAGGGCCCATTTTACACGTGCAGATTGGGTCCTGCATTGTCACATGCAGTACTCCCTAAACTGGATTAACAGGCTGCGGCCCTTTGGGGGCTGCATTGTTGAGCGTGTTGTCCTCATTTTCTGGGAGAGCTAAGGTCCATGGACACAGCAGTGTATCACAGAAGCTTGCAAAGGGCATCTATTTGCACAAGATGGCTCCTGCAGTAGTGTCATATTTAAGCACAGCAGCTGCTTCCAAAGACAGTGCTGCGGAGATGTGCTAAGCCTTGAAAAGTGATACATTTCACAGTGATAAAGTACCAGCCAATCAAATCCTACCTGCCATGTTACAGGCTGGGTTTGAAAATGAGAGTTGGGAGCTGATTGGCTGGTACTAGAGATGAGCGGGTTCGGTTTTATTTGGATTTACTCAGATTTACCCGAATCTCCTTACTGGCTATCGGACTTTGGGTTAGCCAGTAAGAAAAATCCAGAAAATAAGAAATGGCGATAATTCTGGCGTAAAGAACCGAGTAAATCCGAACCCGCTCATCTCTAGTTGGTACTTTATCACCGTTACTTTTATCACTTTTCAAGGCTTAGTACATCTGGCTGCGTTCACCACTGAATTGTTGGAAATATGTGTATACAGTTATTTAACCAGTGGAGTGCTTTTATTGACGAAAAAGTATTCAATAAATTGAAACGTTGAACCAAGCCTAAAAGTCCTGTGAGAGCCGCTGCCTATTCTTTATCTACTATTTATTCTGGCACCCGAGGCAGCTGATACTTAACACCATGAGTGCCGGTCATCTTTAGATTTCTATCTATCTATCTATCTATCTATCTATCTATCTATCTATCTATCTATCTATCTATCTATCTATCTATCTATCTATCTGTCTATCTAAAAGCAATGGGAGTATGGCGCCACATGCAAATGTGATTAGACTATATAAGTGGTCACTCTTTGACCAAGACAGACACTCCCTTACTGTTATAGGGTGTCAGCTAGCCCCTAATTATTTAGCATAGGTAGAATGCTACTTAGAAAATGTGGAGTTGGGGGGGATAGGGGTATCAGCGACCAACGGTGTCTGATAAGCTATTCCTGAAGAAATAACAGCTGCAGAGCAATCAAGAGAGAGGTGGTAATGGCTACAGTAAAAAAACGAACAATTTTATTTCTAGAAATACATATAAAATGCTTTTAAAAAAAATACACAAAAGATATAAAATATCATAAAAAATAGCCTAAAAATGCTTAAAATATATATTTTTTTTTTACAACTAAACGGTTAAAAAATGAGTGGTTTTAGCTTATCTAATTGTGGAGAGTCAATGAGGTACACCCAACACGTTTTGTCTGTCTGACTTCATCAAGGGGTGAGAGACAAGTGAGCAGGACTCCTACTTATACCTGGTGTAATCAGGCAGTAAGGGTTATGACATCATTTCCTATTATGTGGTAATATACCAAGGAACAAATTTTTTACACATGGATCTATTGGAGCTATCTCAATATAGGAAAACAGTGCAGTAATATGTAATTCAATGGAAAACAAGCAGTAGAAACATTCATAATAATAGAATAAAGTCTAATTCATTGATTAGTGGCGCTTCCACCACACTTCCTGTGTCCTCGGGGAGTGTATCGCGCATGCGCTAACCCACTTCCAGTTAGAGAAGTGGCGCGGCTTCCGTAATGGTGGGATTTGCCACACTTCCAGTTACGTTTCCGGCTGTGCGGCTGAGTCCGTCTTCCCCGCTTCCGGCTGTGGCCCGCTGCAGTGTCAATTTCACGTGATCGGGTGAGCCTTTGGCGATGCCCACATTAGTCTTTGGGAGCGGCGGACATGTTTTAGAAGACACAAGTTGTAGACATCCTACAAATCTTCCTTAGATGCAGAAGCATCTCATAGGGAAAATAAAATAAATGTTTTTTTTATAACTAATCCCTAGTGTTTTAATGCAGCGCTTGCTAGTAATAATCACATGGAGTATCTATTAAAAGATGACAAACTATAATGCAAGTATTAGCTATGTTAAGATTAAGGATTTAACAACAGTATGTCACCACTTATATATATTATAAGATATTTAAATAAATATGTATATATTGAGAGAGTAAAATAAATAATATAAGTAATAAATAATAGTAAGTATAATGGTGAAATATTATTTCTTTTTGGGTGACAGTGATATTTAGCATGAGCTAGATATTGATAAGGTTGAGAAAGTATGCCGGATATGCTAGAGCTGGATATTGATAAAATTGCCGTACGGAAAAGATATATGTGACACCATTAAATGTGGATGACTATGATAATAAAATATAGTGAGATACGTGTTTTAAAGATTAAAAGAAGGTACAAGTAGTGAAAATCCTAAATTGGGTAATACTATATATAATACTTGTAGATATCGGTTAGAGCCGGTAAGTGCTGACTGGGATCAAGTTTGTGAGGAGAGTGTAGTTATATGCATATGTTGATCAATACGTGTATTGATACCAGGTATATACTTAAGCCTTCCTGTTAGAGTACTTAGGGGTACATTTACTAAGCAGTGATAAGAGCGGAGAAGTGAGCCAGTGGAGAAGTTGCCCATGGCAACCAATCAGCACTGAAGTAACATCTATAATTTGCATACTATAAAATGATACAGAGCTGCTGATTGGTTGATGGGGAAATTTCTCCACTGGCTCACTTCTCCGCTCTTATCACTGCTTAGTAAATGTACCCCTTAGTCTTCCCAGGTGGTCTCCCACCAGTGTGGTATGACTGTAGGTTACGGCATATAAACAATTAGTCTGGTATCATTCTGATAAACAGTGTTTATTTTGCCTAGTGACAAACAAAGGTACAGTATAAGAAGATGGTACAAGGAAAAAATGAAGAAGGGGGAGGTAGGGTGGTGTGTGAAAACGTGACGAGGAGAATACCCATAAAAAGATACTTATACTGAGTGTATGGCATCTTTATAAAAATGGGGCAATCTCATATCCTTCGTTGAAGCCCATGGGGTTGTCAAAGTCGAAAAATATTGCAGTACACACATCACGTACAAACCACACACACATGCCCGCTGCGCGTGCACTTGTTCCGCCATGCATGCACATATCCGCAATTTGCGTATGGTCGCTCCTGCGGTCCTGCGCGTGGTATAGGTATTTACGGCGGAGTTTGTGAGCGCATGGAGAGCTATCAAAACACATTACATATTTAATCCAAATAGTGCACAATGTACACATAGTCTCCTTACACCACATCAGAAAGTTATAGCTGTTTAAATGGTTGCAGAACAAAGGGATTCACCTTTGCAGGATAAGAGGGTACAGACTAAGGTTATAAGGTGATGTTTGGTATCCAGCTGTAGGGTATTTTAAGGGAAACATTCCGGTGTTGGTCTGCGGAAGATCACATGTTCCTGCTGATAGTTATGTGCAGAAACAGAATATAGATATAAACTGTATTTACTGTATATTATGTATGCGGGGGGAATCCAGAGGACACCACACACAAGAGCAGTTAAGAAAGACATCGCCCACCTTTTCAAATCAACCTATGACCTCTCCTGTACTGTAAAAGTGCATTCCTGTGTCCAATGGACAAAGGGATTACAGTATCCATTGTATTGCTTTTGGAAGACTTGTGTAAATAAAGCCTGCTGCAGCCTGCCCAGACACAAGACTCTCAACGCTTTCAACCTGATAGCGGAGGACCGGACCGGGAAGCGCATGCGAATATTCTCACGTATGTACATTGACTGTAGCCATTTACTCTGTTGTATTGTAGTGCATAATTTGTATTGTTAAACCCCCTTTCAGATATATTACTCTGTGGTGTCGGAACCCAGTGATTAACTACAAATCGGTGTTGTGTCCTCTTTTCCCTGCTAAGGTTTTAAAGTGTAATAGCATCACACTGCATTGCTGCATAAGGTTTAAAGTGTAATAGCATCACACTGCATTGCTGCATAAGGTTTAAAGTGTAATAGCATCACACTGCATTGCTGCATAAGGTTTAAAGTGTAATAGCATCACACTGCATTGCTGCATAAGGTTTAAAGTGTAATATCATTGCATTGCTGCGAAGGTTTAAAGTGTATCTAAGTGTGTGTAAGGTATAGCTTTCATTCTTGCATATCCTTTTTAATAACAAATATATACATCAATGAGCTTTGGAACTCAGATAATGTGTGGGTGTATTGTTTTCTCTTCAGGGATACAGCGTTTGCGATGTACAGTGCACTTTTATCGTATATGGTAATAAGATGTGCCTGGCGTCTGCAATATATATTAGAGCGGGCATCTTAAATATTTGTGAGAAATCTAAAAATGGCATTCATGGGGTGCATGGTTTTGAGTTGGAAAATCCAAAACATTTCCCGTTGAGACAATTTGTTTGCTAGGTCTCCACCCCTTTCGCCAATCTGCACAGGTTCAAAAATATATATCTATATAGGCAGCTCACCATATATTATCAGCACTACATGCTGTATTCTCCATAATAAACAGAGAATGTTAGTTTCAATTGTTGCAACCAGCACCACTGCAACCTGTTGTGCACCCACCCCCTGATGGCACTCAAGCCCAACATAACTAATCACCCCAGGGGGTGGGCGGTTGGTTGGATCACATTGCTCCAGCTCCCTAGCCTGCTGTTCTGTGCATCTCACAGACCCTCTATGCGACATAACAGCTCCCACGGCACTAGGGGAGAAGACGTAATATCTCTCCCCACACAGTGCATGAGCCAGAGCAAGATGAGGGCTGCAGCAGAGGGTGAGTGCGACTGGTAATGCACCTAGGGCAACCTTCCCTATGCAATGGCACTGACTGCAAACCCCTCTTTATGGCCCTTGTTGCAACATTTGTTAAGCTGACCAACTGCACCACAGTTTTACCATGTGTCAGTTCTACTCTATCACTCAGAATTATAAACATGACAATTTGCTATCACATTAGTGTTAACATAAGACATGCTTCCTGATTTCAAACCAGTGTCGGACTGGGTCATGAAGGGCCCACCGGGGAATGGCGTGGTAAGGGCCCATGTTTAGTGGTGTGGCCAGCCGCCACATTGGTTTGCCAAACTATTAAAGAGTGCATGGGCAGGTCCCCTTGATAAATATATGAATACTGCTAGTGTATGCATGGTAATGTACCAAATAAATATTGGCAATGCACTGTAGAGAATACATCATAGTCCTGTGCAGTATAAGGTAACATATATATTATGTATAATTCAAGTACACAGTCTGGAACCTGATCCCCAGAGGAGGATGTGGGGCCCCAGGCAGTGGGGCCTACCGGGGGTTTCCCCTGTGCCCCTGTGGCCCAGTCCAACCCTGTTTCAAATTCACCTGCACACAGGCTTTTAAAGGGAAGACCTCCACCAAGCATGTTGGCTGTAAAACACATAGGAAAACACCTAGAGTAAATGAGTAAAACTGGGGTGCCTGAGAAGACGTGATCACAAAAACGATTGATTAATTAATTAAATAATTAATCAATTAAATAAAAGGCATTGATTCACTGCACTCACCACTCCTGTATCTGAGGTGCATGCAGTTATATGACCACATAGCTTAAATAAAAATCACATAATGCCTTTTGTTCATTTTAACTCCTTGGTTACTTAACTAATTTGTGTTAAGTAACACAAAATGGTTCTTAAATGTAATGCTAATATATCATTTATGTCTTTGCCTATATAGATATTAGAGCATATGTATGGTTCAGGATTGGAAAACAATGAAAACTGGGGACTACATATTTGTCTTTATTTAAAAAGATTGGCGCATCCACATGACTTTTAAAACTAGGGGGGAGAGAAGTGCAAACCACAGCAAAAAAGAGGAATGTTGAGATAAAAAAATGGAAACTAGAAAAGAAGCTGCTGAACAGTGAATGGGATCTCTCCATTTCACTAAATATTTGGTACACTTATAGGAAATAGTTCTCTTTGGGCATTCATAGTCAGAGTCCTAGAGGAAAAGTAAAAAGTGAACCTCATAAGGTAATTGGTTCCTGATTACATAATGATGGTAGCATGTATTAATACCATATGAGAAATGTCCAATTGCATTACATGGAATGTTCCTCACAGTAAATATTGCTAGGATCCCTTACTAAACGAAATTAAATATTATGCAGGGGGAAAGCCAAAATGCACATCTTTGCTAAATTTAGAGGGATGGAGTCCCTTCTGAATTAGCTTTCATTTTTTTTTACAACATTTTAGTAATTAACTGTTAGTTAATGATGTGTACTCTACATATGTGATTTCTGAATCACTGTAGTCACTTTTGGCACACTTGTAACATTTTAGTATATGTGATGTCCTGAAAGCTTGTATGTTAAAAGGGAACAAGAAAAGGTCAATCCTAAGCACAAATGAGTTTGTTATATTTGAATTCTTTTTTTTTTCTTCAAATGTTAATAGTCTCACACTGGTCCATGCTCACTAGATTGTTTCTCCAAGAACTCAACAAGTAACATGAAACATGAAACTCATTTCTGGATTTATTTTTTTTAGAACTTTAGGTCTCTGTCTGCCACTCTGCTTGGACAGAGGACAATATTTAAATATCTCCAAAGTGTAAAAAATAAATTGTATCACTTTATTCATTGTGCTATAAAGAGAATGTAAATATGTTTTGGATAACTGGGTCATAAATTCCACTTATGCATTTGCTGACCTTATTTTATGCTATTTATAATATTAATATAGAGTGTAACTCGTTTAACCCTTAATTTTATTTGAAATACAGTAGTTATAGATGCAATGTTTATTTACCCAGATAAATGTTTAAAAGTAATAGTGCCGTATTCAAGCCACATTGCATGCTTGCATGCATGGAAATACATGCAGCTTTCCACCTGTATTCAGAGTTTTCCGTATTTATGAAATTGCACAGCTCCTACACAGTACATACACTTATGATAGCACCAGCTATCCATATGAAATCAGCTGGATATCTAAATACCCTGCTGTCACAGTGTGCTGGAGCCCGGGCCTCCTGGGCTGGCACCCACCGCAGTAGTTCCACTCACTGCCGGCGGTTCCTCTCTTGGCCACTGCAGGGGCTACCGGTATTACCTGTCCTTCCCAGCGGCTGCAGGTGGATGTAATTACAGGTTGTTGTGGCTCCCATAGGAAAACGCATACTGCTCTATTTGAAATTTGATGGCCAGTCATACCAAATGTTACATCATGCTTGGCGCCAAATTCAAACTAGTGTCTGGGCACTAGTCAGACCCAGAGTATTAGTCTCACAGCCTGTATTCCAGCATCTGTTCTGTTATAGCTTCCATTGTATTCCCTGGGTTCTGATGTGGCCCATCTTACAATTTTCCTTGCTTGCTCCCTTGGTACTAGTGCCTTCCTGGTACTGACTTAGGCTATTCTTCTGACCTGATTCTGCTAGAACCCTGGTAATGCATTGTCAACCCGGTTCTGACCTTTTTCTGTCAACTGTGCTCCAGTATGCCTCATGGAGACAAATCCTACTGCTAGCCTTCACACCCATCAACTTTGTACATAGGAACCCAGTCGGAGGGCTGCGTCTTGTGTATTGGTGCAACAAAGCCCAAACCCCATTGTGAGGGTTCCTTTGACTTAGCACCTGTGTACTGGGTCCATGCAAATCCTAAATGTACAGTCAGCGACCAAACCATCCCATCAAGAGTTGTGACACCCGCAATTCTTTCTCTGTGTCTACAACATGCTTATGGCACACTTCTCTAAATGCTCAGTTGCCCCCATCTACACCCACTCAATCTAGGTGGAGATGGGACTAGGATGTATATTATGACTCTTAATCACCAGAAGTTACTCAAGTTGCATATGCAGTTGATAAAAAATGTGAGATCCATCAGAACTCCTGGAACAGATGACACCGCCTTAACTCTGCATCACATGACACTGCCAGACCCCTCCTGTTTTGTGAACAGTATAATTATGTCAACATTTCATTAGTGTTAACATGCTGAATGTCAACAAGGTCAACGTCGACATTCTGAATTTCAATACTGAGGCCATGGCAGTGATGTCACAAGGGGGGTGCGGGAGGTACAGGCCACACTCAGGTGTCACCAGCTGAGGGGTGAAAACAAAATGCCGGCTCCTGCTCAGTGACAGGAGCTGGGTGCTGCACTGTAACAATGCATGCAGCACTTCGCTTCTGCCATAGGGCTTAACTTAGACCTGATCGTAGATGTGCTAAATTTAGCACATCTATGATCAGCTTCCCTGACATGCGGGGGGACGCCCAGCACAGGGCTAGTCCGCCCCGAATGTCAGGCCCTGACCCGCTGCACAAGTACAAAAGCATCGCACTGGGGTGATGCTTTTGTACTTAAAGAGTGTGTGCTGGCAGGGAGCCACTAGTCGCTGTCCGGGTCGCAGCAGCTGCGTGTGATGTCATGCAGCTGCCATCAGCCCGCCCCCTGCACGGTCTGGGCACACCTGCGTTGCCCGGACCGTGCCCGTAAAAAGGCGGCTAAACGCAGCCGGCCCAACTCCTCCTGCTCAGCGACCACCTCTGCCTGTCAATCAGGCAGAGGCAATCGCAGGGCTGAGATGGCCGTCGGCTGTCTGGCATGCGCCGGCGCATGCACAGTTCAGACCTGATCAGGCCCATTGTGCAGAAGCTGGCACTGCAAATATAGAAGCATAATGTCAGAGTCTACTGCGCATGTGCAGGTCTCCGGGAACATTACACCCACTGCTTGTTCCCCTGGACATCTCCAGTGCGCATGCGCAAATCACTCAGAAATGGCCTTGGCGGCCAATTTTCTAAGTGATTTGTGTCCGCAGTGCAGGGCCGCCGCTGCAGGGCTCTGGAGGGGTAAGTATAATAGGGTGCAGGGTTTGCGGTGTGGGCCCCCCTGGACCCAGGGGCCCATGTGCACTCCACACTGCACCTATTATAGAAACACCTATGAATCCCACCCATGGGCCATAGTGGGGCGATGTTGGGACGAATTCGATCAACCTCTGTCCCCAGTTCATAGGTACTGCATTACCCAAGAGGCCATGTCCCTTGTCACAAGGTCATACTCCCTTTTTAGGCTTAAAATATTATTCAAGACATTTTTGGTAGGGGTAGATAGGAAATGTGACAGGAAATATCTATTCATGAGTGCTAATTGTTCTTTGTATTCACATTCTTATAACTGCTTTAGTAAGTAAGTGTGATTGAAAGCAGATTTGAATATAGTACTTGAAAAAGGATAATCAGAATTGATAGGAAACACACTAGCACCAGTAGGCATGGTTTATGATACCAGGGCTGTAACTTGGGGTATGCGAGCCGAGCCGCCACACAGAGTGCAGGACTATGTGTGTGACACTATTGCTGCCCCATGGTCCTTGTGTAGGGCTAGCCTAGAACAACACCCTAGAGCTATCCTGTGGATGGTCCATACAGGCACCCTGCAGTGTGTGCAGCCCCCTGGAGCATCCTGAGGACACTACAGGCAGAGCTGCACCTACCAGAGTAAGTGGTCCCGCCTCCTCATCTGACATAATGACATCGTCATTCAGAGGGTGTGGCCGGCATAGGGCGCATTGCTGCTCTTTGACAGCTTTGCGCTATACTAAACTAACACGTTTGTTTTCTATGAAGAAATAAGTTGCTAATGAGTAATTAACAATGGAGTGCGTGTTATGATTATTATTATTATTATTATTATTTCTCTGACGTCCTAAGTGGATGCTGGGGACTCCGTCAGGACCATGGGGAATAGCGGCTCCGCAGGAGACGGCACAAAAGTAAAAGCTTTAGGATCAGGTGGTGTGCACTGGCTCCTCCCCCTATGACCCTCCTCCAAGCCTCAGTTAGGTTTTTGTGCCCGGCCGAGAAGGGTGCAATCTAGGTGGCTCTCCTAAAGAGCTGCTTAGAGTAAAAGTTTTATTAGGTTTTTTATTTTCAGTGAGTCCTGCTGGCAACAGGCTCACTGCAACGAGGGACTTAGGGGAGAAGAAGTGAACTCACCTGCGTGCAGGATGGATTGGCTTCTTAGGCTACTGGACACTAGCTCCAGAGGGACGATCACAGGTACAGCCTGGATGGGTCACCGGAGCCGCGCCGCCGACCCCCTTGCAGATGCTGAAGAGAGAAGAGGTCCAGAAATCGGCGGCTGAAGACTTCTCAGTCTTCATGAGGTAGCGCACAGCACTGCAGCTGTGCACCATTGCTCTCAGCACACTTCACACCAACGGTCACTGAGGGTGCAGGGCGCTGGGGGGGGGCGCCCTGGGCAGCAATGAAAATACCTATACTGGCTAAAAATACATCACATATAGCCTCTGGGGCTATATGGATGTATTTAACCCCTGCCAAGTTGTCAGAAAAACGGGAGAAGAAGCCCGCCGAAAAGGGGGCGGGGCCTATTCTCCTCAGCACACAGCGCCATTTTCCCTCACAGAACTGCTGGTGGGAAGGCTCCCAGGCTCTCCCCTGCACTGCACTACAGAAACAGGGTTAAAACAGAGAGGGGGGGCACTTATTTGGCGATATGATTATATATTAAGATGCTATAAGGGGAAAACACTTATATAAAGGTTGTCCCTGTATAATTATAGCGTTTTGGTGTGTGCTGACAAACTCTCCCTCTGTCTCCCCAAAGGGCTAGTGGGGTCCTGTCCTCTATCAGAGCATTCCCTGTGTGTGTGCTGGGTGTCGGTACGTGTGTGTCGACATGTATGAGGACGATGTTGGTGAGGAGGCGGAGCAATTGCCTGTAATGGTGATGTCACTCTCTAGGGAGTCGACACCGGAATGGATGGCGTATTTAGGGAATTACGTGATAATGTCAACACGCTGCAAGGTCGGTTGACGACATGAGACGGCCGGCAAACAAATTAGTACCTGTCCAGGCGTCTCAAACACCGTCAGGGGCTTTAAAACGCCCATTTACCTCAGTCGGTCGACACAGGCACAGACAGGGACACTGACTCCAGTGTCGACGGTGAAGAAACAAACGTATTTTCCTTTAGGGCCACACGTTACATGTTAAGGGCAATGAAGGAGGTGTTACATATTTCTGATACTACAAGTACCACAAAAAAGGGTATTATGTGGGGTGTGAAAAAACTACCTGTAGTTTTTCCTGAATCAGATAAATTAAATGAAGTGTGTGATGATGCGTGGGTTTCCCCCGATAGAAAATTATTGGCGGTATACCCTTTCCCGCCAGAAGTTATGGCGCGTTGGGAAACATCCCTTAGGGTGGATAAGGCGCTCACACGCTTATCAAAACAAGTGGCGTTACCGTCTCCAGATACGGCCGCCCTCAAAGAGCCAACTGATAGGAGGCTGGAAAATATCCTAAACAGTATATACACACATACTGGTGTTATACTGCGACCAGCGATCACTTCAGCCTGGATGGGCAGCGCTGGGGTGGCTTGGTCGGATTCCCTGACTGAAAATATTGATACCCTTGACAGGGACAGTATTTTATTGACTATAGAGCATTTAAAGGATGCATTTCTATATATGCGAGATGCACAGAGGGATATTTGCACTCTGGCATCAAGAGTAAGTGCGATGTCCACCGCTTCTGCCAAGTCCTCAGCATGACGCTGGGGCCGTACAAACAGGTGCGGTGGGGGGTCGTCTCAAGAGTTTCAGCACGCAGTGGGCTCACTCGCAAGTGGACCCCTGGATCCTACAAGTAGTATCCCAGGGGTACAGATTGGAAATTCGAGACGTCTCTCCCTCGCAGGTTCCTGAAGTTTTGCTTTACCAACGTCTCCCTCCGACAGGGAGGCAGTATTGGAAACAATTCACAAGCTGTATTCCCAGCAGGTGATAATCAAAGTACCCCTCCTACAACAAGGAAAGGGGTATTATTCCACACTATATTGTGGTACTGAAGCCAGATGGCTCGGTGAGACCTATTCTAAATCTGAAATATTTGAACACTTACATACAAAGGTTCAAATCAAGATGGAGTCACTCAGAGCAGTGATAGCGAACCAGGAAGAAGGGGACTATATGGTGTCCCTGGACATCAGGGATGCTTACCTCCATGTCCCAATTTGCCCTTCTCACCAAGGGTACCTCAGGTTCGTGGTACAGAACTGTCACTATCAGTTTCAGACGCTGCCGTTTGGATTGTCCACGGCACCCCGGGTCTTTACCAAGGTAATGGCCGAAATGATGATTCTTCTTCAAAGAAAATGGACGATCGCCTGATAAGGGCAAGGTCCAGAGAACAGTTGGAGGTCGGAGTAGCACTATCTCAAGTAGTTCTACGACAGCACGGGTGGATTCTAAATATTACAAAATCGCAGCTGTTTCCGACGACACGTCTACTGTTCCTAGGGATGATTCTGGACACAGTCCAGAAAAGGGTGTTTCTCCCGGAGAAGAAAGCCAGGGAGTTATCCGAGCTAGTCAGGAACCTCCTAAAACCAGGAAAAGTGTCAGTGCATCATTGCACAAGGGTCCTGGGAAAAATGGTGGCTTCTTACGAAGCGATTCCATTCGGCAGATTTCACGCGAGAACTTTTCAGTGGGATCTGCTGGAAAAATGGTCCGGATCGCATCTTCAGATGCATCAGCGGATAACCCTGTCTCCAAGGACAAGGGTGTTTCTTCTGCGGTGGCTGCAGAGTGCTCATCTACTAAAGGGCCGCAGATTCGGCATTCAGGACTGGGTCCTGGTAACCACGGATGCCAGCCTGAGAGGCTGGGGAGCAGTCACACAGGAAAAATTTTTCCAGGGAGTGTGATCAAGTCTGGAGACTTCTCTCCACATAAATATACTGGAGCTAAGGACAATTTACAATGCTCTAAGCTTAGCAAGACCTCTGCTTCAAGGTCAGCCGGTATTGATCCAGTGGGACAACATCACGGCAGTCGCCCACGTAAACAGACAGGGCGGCACAAGAAGCAGGAGGGCAATGGCAGAAACTACAAGGATTCTTCGCTGGGCGGAAAATCATGTGATAGCACTATCAGCAGTGTTCATTCCGGGAGTGGACAACTGGGAAGCAAACTTCCTCAGCAGGCACGACCTCCACCCGGGAAAGTGGGGACTTCATCGGGAAGTCTTCCATATGATTGTGAACCGTTGGGAAAGACCAAACAGAGGAATCATGGCCTCTGCCGCTAAGAAGGGACTTGCTTCAGCAAGTACCATGTCTGTTTCCAAGACTTACCGCGGCTGCGTTTGACGGCATGGCGGTGGAACGCCGGATCCTAAGGGAAAAAGGCATTCCGGAAGAGGTCATTCCTACCCTGGTCAAAGCCAGGAAGGAGGTGACCGCACAACATTATCACCACATGTGGCGAAGATATGTTGCATGGTGTGAGGCCAGGAAGGCCCCCACGGAGGAATTTCAACTCGGTCGATTCCTGCATTTCCTACAAACAGGAGTGTCTATGGGCCTCAAATTGGGGTCCATTAAGGTTCAAATTTCGGCCCTGTCGATTTTCTTCCAAAAAGAATTGGCTTCAGTTCCTGAAGTCCAGAAGTTTGTCAAGGGAGTACTGCATATACAACCCCCTTTTGTGCCTCCAGTGGCACTGTGGGATCTCAACGTAGTTCTGGGATTCCTCAAATCACATTGGTTTAAACCGCTCAAATCTGTGGATTTGAAATATCTCACATGGAAAGTGACCATGCTGTTGGCCCTGGCCTTGGCCAGGCGAGTGTCAGAATTGGCGGCTTTGTCTCACAAAAGCCCATATCTGATTGTCCATTCGGACAGGGCAGAGCTGCGGACTCGTCCCCAGTTTCTCCCTAAGGTGGTGTCAGCGTTTCACCTGAACCAGCTTATTGTGGTACCTGCGGCTACTAGGGACTTGGAGGACTCCAAGTTGCTAGATGTTGTCAGGGCCCTGAAAATATAGGTTTCCAGGACGGCTGGAGTCAGAAAAACTGACTTGCTGTTATCCTGTATGCACCCAACAAACTGGGTGCTCTTGCTTCTAAGCAGACGATTGCTAGTTGGATGTGTAGTACAATTCAGCTTGCACATTCTGTGGCAGGCCTGCCACAGCCAAAATATGTAAATGCCCATTCCACAAGGAAGGTGGGCTCATCTTGGGCGGCTGCCCGAGGGGTCTCGGCTTTACAACTTTGCCGAGCTGCTACTTGGTCAGGGGCAAACACGTTGAAAAATTCTACAAATTTGATACCCTGGCTGAGGAGGACCTGGAGTTCTCTCATTCGGTGCTGCAGAGTCATCCGCACTCTCCCGCCCGTTTGGGAGCTTTGGTATAATCCCCATGGTCCTGACGGAGTCCCCAGCATCCACTTAGGACGTCAGAGAAAATAAGAATTTACTTACCGATAATTCTATTTCTCGTAGTCCGTAGTGGATGCTGGGCGCCCATCCCAAGTGCGGATTGTCTGCAATACTTGTACATAGATATTGTTACAAAAATCGGGTTATTATTGTTGTGAGCCATCTTTTCAGAGGCTCCGCTGTTATCATGCTGTTAACTGGGTTCAGATCACAGGTTGTACAGTGTGATTGGTGTGGCTGATATGAGTCTTACCCGGGATTCAAAATCCTTCCTTATTGTGTACGCTCGTCCGGGCACAGTATCCTAACTGAGGCTTGGAGGAGGGTCATAGGGGGAGGAGCCAGTGCACACCACCTGATCCTAAAGCTTTTACTTTTGTGCCCTGTCTCCTGCGGAGCCGCTATTCCCCATGGTCCTGACGGAGTCCCCAGCATCCACTACGGACTACGAGAAATAGAATTATCGGTAAGTAAATTCTTATTTATTATTATTTTTGTTAACAACAGTTACTTATATAGCATTTGGGAATTTGGTTAGTCAAACCCTAATGCTATAATATGATATATTTGGATTTAAGGATAGTGTTTAATAATGTCATTCATAATAATTTGGTGCTAGACACACTAGGGACTGAGGTGTTATAAATTTAATATATTCAAATGCCCCTTAAAGCATTTGGTCATGTCCTTTATAATATTTGAATTAATTACATTGTAGATGACTTAGACGATTAGGTAATTTTATCTGCAATTGATATTGGTGGTCATTCCGAGTTGTTCGCTCAGTAAATTTTCTTCGCATCGCAGCGATTTTCCGCTAATTGCGCATGTGCAATGTTCGCACTGCAACTGCGCCAAGTAAATTTGCTGTGAAGATTGGTATTTTACTCACGGCATTACAAGGTTTTCTCTTCGTTCTGGTGATCGTAATGTGATTGACAGGAAGTGGGTGTTTCTGGGCGGAAACAGGCCGTTTTATGGGAGTGTGTGAAAAAACGCTGCCGTTTCTGGGAAAAACGCGGGAGTGGCTGGAGAAACGGGGGAGTGCCTGGGCGAACGCTGGGTGTGTTTGTGACGTCAAACCAGGAACGAAACTGACTGAACTGATCGCAGTGGCAGAGTAAGTCCCGAGCTACTCAGAAACTGCTAATACCACTTTTACACTCGCACTCCCGGGTCACTCCCGGGATGCTTCCCGGGATGCGTCCCGGGATGCCTTCCCGGGACTGACCCCTTTCACACTGCACTAAGACCTGGGATCGACCCGGGACAGCCCCATTTACACTGATCCCGGGATATCCCTGCAAATGCACATGTATGTCATTAGAAATGGCCTTTTCTGGCTCACATTGATGAGGTCACACTAGTCAACAAAGGGAGGGGTGGTGCCTGCTCACACCATTGCTGCAGTCATGGCCGACAGAGTACCAGTGTGTATGCCTGAGCTCATGATTCTTTCTGCTTTGCAGATGTTTCATACAGCCACTGACAGCATGATGCAGCTTATCACACTGTGCAGTATACTGCACATATATTTTATGAGGAGGAGGAGGGCGCAATTTATGCTGGATAGGGCTGCTAGTCGCCGCCAATATTTGCGCAGGAGGAGAGCCTTCATATCATCCAGGATGAGTATCATACTGAGTGTGAGTATGGGCCCTAACCGCTCATTTTGGTCCAGAGATCGCCGGCACGGAGAAGCCTTTATGAGGACCGTGGAAGCTTACCAGGATGAGGAGTGGATGGCTAACTTCCGTGTGTCTCGTGCAACCTTTAACTACATCCTGGAATTACTTACCCCAGCACTTGACATGCAGACCACCAGGCTTAGGAGACCCATCGAGGCACGCAGGAGATTAGCTATTGCATTGTGGTGGTATGCTACCCCAGGAGAGTACCGCTTAGTCTCATGCTTGTTCGGTGTTGCAATCTCCACCTGCTGTGTCATAGTCCACCAGGTGACTAAAGCAATTGTATCTACCTTATACAAGCGCTTCATATCTCTACCACAAGGACAGCGCTTACAGGATACCATCATTGGATTTGTGAAGCGAGGCTATCCGCAGTGTGGAGGAGCGATTGATGGGACACACATCCCCATTATTGCCCCACGTGACAACCATGCTGACTATTTTAATAGGAAGGGCTGGCACTCCATCATATTACAGGCTGTTGTGGACCACAAATATTGGTAAGTGTTTATTTTTGGGGTGGTGGGATGAGTTGCATGTGTGAGTTTTACATTCTAATTGTTTTCAATTTTACTGTTCTTTAGTTTCCTAGATGTGTTTATTGGCTGGCCAGGCCGATCTCATGACTCCCGAGTTCTTGCCAATTCTGACCTGTACAACATCGTAGAGGAGAAGCAGGGAGGCTGGCTGTACCCCAAAGAGTGTGCAAAGATTGTGAATGGGGTGGAGATCCCTGTCCACATCATCGGGGATGCTGCATACCCTTTACGCCCCTGGATTATGAAAGGCTACACCCAACAGGTCCAGTTAACCCCAGAGCAACAAACCTATACTCACACCCTGAGTTCAGCAAGGATGGTGGTTGAGAACGCCTTTGGCAGGTTAAAAGGAAGATGGCGTTGTTTGATGAAGCGCAATGATGTGGACCTTATGAATATGCCTAATGTAGTAGCTGCGTGCTGTATACTGCACAACATCTGTGAACTGCAAAATGAGCTATTCCTTCCTGAGTGGACTGTGCAGGACCCTGAGGTTATAAACCCACATGTGGAAGGTGCTTTGTTTGGGACTGCCTCAAACTCCGCTGCAGAACAAATACGCCACACTATTACGTCCAACCTTGCAGCACTGGTACAATAGTGTTTAAGAATCAGCACAACATGTTTGGTGAATGAAAAAGTTTTTATTTTGTATTCCACCTTTGATCTTTTGGTTCATTATTTATGTTTTTCCAAAAAAAACACATTGCCAGCAACTGTGTATATATGCATAAACAATGTAGAAAACACTGTAAACATGGTCTACTTTACGCACAAATGGGAATGTTATGCCTAGATTTGCAAACAAGTTTTAATTGGCATAAAAAAAAAAAAAACACTGGTAGGTTTGTAGATACAACACCATAAACCACAGTGTCCCTGCAGTATATTATCACTGTGTAAAAAATAAATAAAAAGTGCTTTAATGTAGACACTATACAAAACAGAACATAGAAAAAAATGAAAAAAGGCACAAACAGTTGTGCATAAACAATGACCACACTGTGGTTATTTAACAACAAATAACCAAAAAAAGCAATTCACTGTGTTTCACGGCAAATTGCGCAATACAGTAAACTCTGGGCTTGGCGCACTAGATGGTGCAGTATTTGGGGCATAGTATGGACCAGGATTAAATGATGAAAAACCCTGCTCAGGGGGGTATTGTGAGTTGTGGTGTTGGTTTGGTGCTCTTGAGGTATTGGTCATACGCTCATAGAACGCCATGTTCATTTGGTGCAATTCCCTGTGGCGGTCATACTGCTCTCTACTCATGCGTTCCTGCATTGTCATGACTTGGGAAAGGAATGCATCATGCATTTGGCGTTCTGCCTCGAGAAACCTGTCGAGCCTTGCATCCTCCTGTGCGGACATTGTAGCGTCCATCTCTCGGAGTTGGTCGACAAGGACATTTGACATGGCTTTAGCCACTTGCTCCGCTCTGTTCAATTTCTTCCTTCTAGGCGGTACGGTGTAAACTGTGAAGAGAAGAAATACAAAATGAGCGTATATAAAAATAGCAGCGTTAGCAAACATGTGGTTGTGGCATTAATCCACCTATACACTAGCTACTCTGCAACATTGAACTTTTTTAAAAAATGCAAAGCCCCCCTGCGTGGGGGCAGAAAATGCAAAGTGTGCCACCGTGCCAGCAGCGTGTTGAGCGCAGTGATCCTGCAAGGGGATCATTAGCGCTCGCCACGCTGCTGCCACACTGGCCACTCATACTACGCACATAACCGGATGATTAACAATTGTGGATTTGTGCTATGAGTGTTAATTTCTAAACATGTACTTACTGTTTTTCTGTAAAGTTGGGGTGACGGCACTTTGTACAGTCCCACTGTCACTGGTCTGAGCATCCACGACGTCTTCAATGGTTGCAGTTATGCTGTCGTCGTTTCTGGATGTGTTTATGGACGGCTGGGATGATGTGTCGCTGTCCTCAGGTGTGTCGTCAATTAACAACGGTGATGAGGGACAGACGTCACTGCTTGTCTGTGTCTCTTCTGGAGTGCCTTCTGTAGCAGTGTACTGTGAACTGGAAGACAGACTCACCGGACTGCATATAGCTGTGTTTCCAAAGATATTGGCGCACATGTCATAGTACTGCCAGTCGATACGGCCAACACCGCTCTTTTTCCTGTTGTTGTCATGCACCTTAAGGAAATGCTTTTTAAGAGTTTTCATTTTGTTTAACACTTGCTGCTGGGTGCGGATGATTCCCCTGGCTTGCAGCATCTTGGAGATGTTTTTATAAATGACTGCATCTTTGACTGTGTCTGTGATCTGCCTCATAATTTCCTCCTCTCCCCTAATGCTCAGCAACTCTCTCACCTCCTGATCTGTCCAGGTCGCCATGCTGCCTTCCTCACACGCATCAAGGACGCTCCCCAGGGCTCTGAATGATGACATCATCTTTTCTGAGCCCATGAAAGCTCCAATCGGAGGCCTTTTAACAGTCCCGGGTAGTGAATCCCGGGACGGGCCCTTTCACACTACCCAGCTTCCCGGGACGGTCCCGGGTTCAACCCTGCTTTTGACCTGGGATGAAATCCCGGGATGCTCGTCCCGGGAAATTGTCCCTGTACCCATTTACACTGAGAAGAATCCCGGGATGATGCGCGTTCACGTGCAATATCCCGGGATTTTTCTGCGAGTGTAAAAGGGGTATAAGAAATTTCTATTCGCAATTTTGAGAACCTTTCGTTTGCAATTTTGCTAAGCTAAGATTCACTCCCAGTAGGCGGTGGCTTAGCGTGTGCAATGCTGCTAAAAGCAGCTTGCGAGCAAACAACTCGGAATGAGGGCCATTGTACTATATAAAATTATAACAATTTTAGTGATTCTGAGACACTGCCTTCTCTGCAGTCAGATCTACAATCTAATGATCACAACAGTGTCACTAATATTATTCAGTGACCCAGTTTCTGGTAATGAAGGATAGATATGACCTGGGAGATCATTAGAGTTTATTCAAAGTTACCCCATGTAGATTGGAACTCCAGGTGAATTACCAATCTAAAGAGTATCTGCAAAAATCCACCTCAAATATTACTTGACACTAGAGCAATCCATTTCAACCAATATATGAAAACAGGCTAACCAAAATAATTTGCTAATGACAAGTTTGCAATGCTTCACGTAATGAGAGCCGTCTTACCACACATGACAAACATGACATCAACTACTGTATTACCATCCTTATATCGGTAGTAGCCATCCATCTACAGTCATTCTCACATCATTTGTTCAATAGACAACTAAATCATCTAAACAACTGTATAGCAATCATGGCATTGAGTGATGAGCTGCAATTTAAAACACAAAACTATCTCTGTTCCATACTCATTATTGCCATGTAGCAGTCATTAACTTTTTTTATTCTTATTATATTGATATTATTTTTCTAAAGAACATTTTTTATTCAAAATGTTAGCAATGCAGTTTGAATTAAGGACAGACATACACACTAAATACATATGTAAAATAAAAATAAACTGTAATACTATAAAAATGTGGACATTTGTCCTGAAAAATAAGGCCAGATCATTGAAAGTGAAAGGGTTGAATGTTATTTCGATTTACTAAACGTTCACTTTGGTTAATCAGTTTCCTTCAAGTATAACCGCATAGTCAGTCATTGGAATCAACAGCCCCCCTGCTCACCACATGAGATTTTCACTATTCCCATAAAAAAGAATAACCTCCCAATCGCACATAAAATTTCTGTTTTTACATTAATCCTACATATGGGCCCTCATTCCGAGTTGATCGGTCGCAAGGCGAATTTAGCAGAGTTACACACGCTAAGCCGCCGCCTACTGGGAGTGAATCTTAGCTTCTTAAAATTGCGACCGATGTATTCGCAATAATGCGATTACTAACTACTTAGCAGTTTCAGAGTAGCTCCAGACTTACTCTGCCTGTGCGATCATTTCAGTGCTTGTCGTTCCTGGTTGACGTCACAAACACACCCAGCGTTCGCCCAGGCACTCCCACCGTTTCTCCGGCCACTCCTGCGTTTTTCCCGGAAACGGTAGCGTTTTCAGCCACACGGCCCTGAAACGCCGTGTTTCCGCCCAGTAACACCCATTTCCTGTCAATCACATTACGTTCGCCGGAGCGAGGAAAAAGCCGTGAGTAAAAATACTTTCTTCATAGTAAAGTTACTTGGCGCAGTCGCAGTGCGAACATTGCGCATGCGTACTAAGCGGATTTTCACTGCGATGCGATGAAAAATACCGAGCGAACAACTCGGAATGAGGGCCATTCTCTGATATCATGCAATAGCAATGAAGTTGTAATTCTACAGGTAAAGGAAAAAGCAACACCTCATTACAAGCTGCTTGCTGTAGGTCTGGCATGGTTTCCCCACTGCCTAGCCAAGTATTAATACAGCCAGTTATTGTGAATCAGATAACCTGTCTTACTGCTCCTCCTGGAGTTATTCGAATCAATATATTTAAAGTCCTGCAGACGCTAGTCACATAGAACCACATTCTCACGATAGCAGAAGGTACAAGCGGCTAATGCCATACAAACCCATAGAAGTTAGGTGCGTCAGTGTGGGCGCCCTGTGGAACCAATGTACCTTGCAGAAAGAGAGTTAACAATGGTAAGTCTACCATAACTCTCCTTTTCTGCAGCAGGATACATTGGTTTCCACAGGAAAACATTGGGGATGTCCTGAAGCAGATCCTCAAGGGAGGGGACACGCCTTAGTGGGCATGAGAACCCGACGTCCAAAGGAAGCATCCCGGGAGGCGGAAATATAAAAGACATAGAACCTAATGAACGTGTCCACTGAGGACCACGTAACAGTCTTGCACAATTTTTCTGCAGACGAGCCTTGGCGGGCCGCCCAAGAAGGTCCAACAGACAGAGTAGAATGAGCTTTAATAGCAGCAGGAGCTGGAAGTCTACCATAACTCTGCATAAGCTTGTGCAATCACCATTCTAATCCATCTGGCCAAAGTTTGCTTATTCGCAGGCCAGCCACATTTGTGGAAACCAAACAGTACAAAAAAGGGAATCTGAACCTCCTGATAGGGGCAGTCCTCTCCACATAAATACGGATTGCCCTTACCACATCCAAAGAATGTTCTTTGGAAGACAACTGTGAAGAGATTACCACAATCTTTTGGTTAAGGTGAAAAGATGACACCACCATAGGCAAATAACTTGGTCAAGTTCGTAGAACTGCCCATTCACTGTGAAAAATCAAATAGGGTGGACGATAGGACAAAGCGCCAGCAAAAGCAGGACCTTGGCCGTGAGCCATTTAAGGTCCGCCAACTCAAGAGGTTCAAATGGAGACTCTTGCAGGGTCTTTAGTACAACAGTCAAATCCCATGGAGCCACAGGAGGGACATAGGGAGGCTGACTCCAAAGTACGCCCTGAGTGAAAGTATGAGCATCAGGTATAGATGCAATTTTTTTCTGAAACCATACCGACAATGCAGATATGTGAACCTTGAGAGTGGCCAGACGAAGACCTAGGTCAAGGCCTCGTTGCAGAAAAGCCAGGATTCCGGACGTTCTGAATTGATATGCATCATAATCGTTATCAGCACACCAGGTGAAGTAAGAATTTCAGACTCTGTAATAAATCTGGGCAGATGCCGGTTTGCGGGCTTTCAACATAGTCTGAATAACTGCCTCGGAAAAACCTTTGGCCCTCAGGAGTGATAACCTCTGCCTCTCTGGGACTGAAGTAATGGCACAACCACTCCTGTACTCAGGAGAGAACTGATACTTGTTTGCAAAGCTTGCTCCTTTAATGGATCTGAAGGTAGAACCGCAGTGCAAAACTGGTGAGGGGACAGTGTACCCATGAGAGACAACTTCCAGCACCCATGCGTCTGAAGTTGCCTTTAACCAGGTAAATTATATATAAAAACAGTGCTTAAATACAACGTGTATAGGAACATATAAGCCACACAGTGTGCTATAGTTAAATGACACTTTAAATAGATACACAAGTTAGGATATATAAAAACACAATTAAAAAGCATAAATCGCAAACAAGTGCAGCATAAGTCCTTGTTCCCCCTTTTTTGATCCTTATGGTCTGATTTGTGTGGACCCAGTTAGGTGATGTTAAGCAAGAATGGTGCCCAGGATCGGTAAGTGATATAGTCCAATGACCAACAACAGGTATCCTAATATGTGGGTATAGTTACCGGTCCTGTGATATTTTTCCCAGGGTAGAATCCAATTAGCGTTGAACCGAGGCATAGCAACGGAGTGTCAGCGCAATATTTATGGAGTCCCTTTAACCATCAAGGCAGGACTGTTTACAGTAAAAAAGTCCACGTAGGTCCTGTCTGAGGAGTTGGTAAAATATCTTGCAATCCACTGACCAAAAGGGGGAACCTTCTGATGCGTTTCACTGTCTATAGGCAGCTTTTTCAAAGGTGACACTGCATGGCACTAAACACTCTTATAAAGGGTGAACAATTAAATTACAAGCAGCACCTGTGTGGCATTGATTGACATACATATATTTTAACAATCACAAAATGAAAATGTTCATAGTTAATAAAAATAAGGAGGCAAACCTATGAGTGAGGATTCGTAAACACTAAGAAAACGAGCATTATAGCTCTAAAGAAATGTATTTTATGTTTCACTCATTCCGGTCACATGGGGGTATATTTACTAAGCTCCCGATTTTGACCGATTTGGTGTTTTTTCTTCAAAGTGTCATCTCGGGAATTTACTAAACTCAAATCTCGGCAGTGATGAGGGCATTCGTATTTTTTTGAAGTTAAAGAAAAAAAATATGAATGAATACACCATCGGTCAAACACGCCTGTTATTCTATACAACTCGGTAATTTACTAAAAATTCGATTTCACAATCACTGCCGGCAATAGCCAAACACTGCCGTGAAAAAATACAAATCGTAAAAAAAAGCAGTTTTCAAATAGACCTGCTTTTTTTTACCGTGTTCTGATAGGCATGCACGGATCTGTGAGATCCGTGCATGTTTATCAGTGGGAAGGGGTGTGAAAGAGTTAAAAATAAGGAAAAAAAATTGTGTGTGGTCCCCCCTCCTAAGCATAACCAGCCTCGGGCTCTTTGAGCCGGTCCTGGTTGTAAAAATACAGGGGGAAAATTGACAGGGGTTCCCCCATATTTTAACAACCAGCACCGGGCTCTGCACCTGGTCCTGGTGCAAAACATATGGGGGACAAAAGACGTAGGGGTCCTCCATATTTTTAACACAAGCACCGGGCTCCACTAGTCAGAGAGATAATGCCACAGCCGGGGGACACATTTATATTGGTCCCTGCGGCCCTGGCATTAAATCAACAACTAGTCACCCCTGGCCGGGGTACCCTAGAGGAGTGGGGACCCCTTAAATCAAGGGGTCTCCCCCTCCAGTCACCCAAGGACCAGGGGTGAAGCCCGAGGCTGTCCCCCCATCCAAGGGTGGCGGATGGGAGGCTGATAGCCTTTTGTGTAAAAAAAAATATATTGTTTCTTGTAGCAGAACTACAAGTCCCAGCAAGCCTCCCCCGCAAGCTGGTACTTTGAGAACCACAAGTACCAGCATGTGGGGGGGGGGGGAATGGGCCCGTTGTTACCTGTAGTTCTAGTTAAAAAAAATACCCAAATAAAAACAAAACACGCACACCGTGATAGTAAAATTTTAATAAACATACATGCACACTTACATACACACATACTTACCTATGTTGACATGAAGCAGTCGATCCCCTTGTCCAGTAGAATCTGGGGGTATCTGTGAATAAAATTATACTTACAAAGAATCCGGGGTAGATCGGTCCTCTTCTTAACTGTTATAATCCAGGGACTTGCTAAAATAAAAAAATGGAATACCCGAACCACGCACTGAAAAGGGATCCATGTTTACACATGGGTCCCCTTTCCCCGACTGGCGGGACCCCCCGTGACTGCTGTCAAAGAGGGTTCCTTCAGCCAATCAGGGAGCGCCATGTCATGGCACTCTCCTGATTGGCTGTGTGCTCCTGAACTGTCAGTCAGGCTGCCCACTGTAGATACAATGTAGCGCAGAGGCGCTCCATTGTATCCAATGGTGGGAACTTTGCGGTCTGCGGGAGACCGCGAGGTTAAGTGGGGCCAATCACAAGAGTTTATAACGGATTTATTATGGATTGACAAAGGCAACACACTGCTTGACACCTGTTGTCCGGATTTGTGTAGAAATTATTCCACACCGAAGAGGAGGCTTTTTTGGTATTTTGCTAAGGCATCACAATGGGCTTATTCATCCCATGGACAACAACTGTCTCCCCAGTGCCTGATTTAAACAAACCACATCACCATCAGAATCCTCATCGTCAACTTCCTCCTCAGCGCCAGCAACACCCATATCCTCATCCTGGTGTACTTCAACAGTGACATCTTCAATTTGAATATCAGCAACTGGACAGCGGGTGCTACTTCCAGCACTTTCAGAGGGCATGCAAATGGTGGAAGGAGCCACCTCTTCCCGTTTGGTGTTGGGAAACTAAGGCATCGCAACCGCCGACACACTTGGACTCTCCTTGGGGTTTTGTGATACCATCTTAGAACGCACAGTTCTTTGCTGTGCTTTTGCCAGCTTAACTCTTATCATTTTTCTAGCGGGAGGATGAGGGCTTCCATCGTCTGTGAAGCTGAACCACTAGTCATGAACATAGACCAGGGCCTTAGCCGTTCCTTGCCACTGCGTGTCATAAATGGCATATTGGCAAGTTTACGTTTCTCCTCAGACCATTTAAATAAAAATTTTTGGGTCTTTTTACTGAACTTTGGCTTTTTGGATTTTACATGCCCTCTATCATCACATTAGGCATCGGCCATGGCAGACGATGTTGATGGCATTTCACTGTCTATGTCATGACTAGTGGCAGCAGCTTCAGCACTAGGAGGAAGTGGTTCTTGATAATTCCCTATTTTATCCTCCAAATTTTTGTTCTCCATAATTTTTCTTGAGTTATACAACACAATATGTGGCACAGGACAGCGTATCCCTACACCACACAGGGCAAGCCCTGTAAAAATTATTTGGATTAAATATTAATAACCTCTTTAAATGGAGTAAATAATATACAGCACAGGACAGTACCACTGGACTTATACGGCAGTACCTCTGGACTGGATTTATACAGCAGTACCACTGGAAGTATATGGCAGTATCACTGGAGTTATACGCCAGTACCACTGAAATTATACGGCAGTACCACTCTAATTATACGGCAGTATCAATGGAAAAATACGGCAGTACCACTGTATTTATACACCAGTACCACTGGAATTTTACAGCAGCATCACTGGAATTATAAGGCAGTACCAATGGACATATATGGCAGTATCACTGGACTTATACGGCAGTATCACTGGACTGGATTTATACACCAGTACCACTGGATTTATATGGCAGTATCACTGGATTGTATCACTGGATTTATACGCCAGTACCCCTGGACATATAGGCAGTACCACTGGATATATATGGCAGTATCACTGTACATATATGTCAGTATCACTGGATTGGATTTATACGTCAGTACCACTGGATTATATGGCAGTACCACTGGACATATACGGCAGTATCACTGGACTGGATTTATATGCCAGTACCACTGGAATTATAGGGCAAGTACCACTGGACTAATATGGCAGTACCACTGGACATATCCGGCAGTACCACTGGACTGTACTTATAAAACAGTACCACTGGAATTATACGCAGTACCACTGGATTTATACGCCAGTACCACTGGAAGTATACGGCAGTATCACTGGAATTATACGGTAGTATCACTAGAATTATATGGCAGTACCACTGTACTTATACGGCAGTACCACTGGACTGGATTTATATGGCAGTATCACTGGAGTTTTATGGCAGCATCACTGGAATTATACGGCAGTATCACTGGATTTATATGCCAGTACCACTGGACTTATACACCAGTACCACTGGAATTATACGGCAGAATCACTGAAATTATACAGCACTACCACTGGAATTATACGGCAGTACAACTGGAAATATATGCCAGTACCACTGGAATTATACGGCAGTATCACTGGAATTACTCTGCAGTATCACTGGAATTATACGGCAGTACCACTGTACTTATACGGCAGTACCACTGGAATTATATGGGAGTATCACTGGAATTATATAGCAGTACCACTGGACTGGATTTATAAGGCCGTACCACTGAACTGGATTTACACTGCAGTATCACTGGAATTATACAGTAGTATCACTTGATTTATACGCCAGTACCACTGGATTTATACGGCATTACCACTGGAATTATTAACCAATATCACTGGAATTATACGGCAGCATCACTGGAATTATACGGCAGTATCACTGGAATTATACTGCATTACCACTGGATTTATACGCCAGTACCACTGGAATTATACGGCAGTATCACTGGAATTATACGGCAGTATCATTGGAATTATACGGCAGTGCCACTGGAATTATATGGTAGTGCCACTGAAATTATACGGCAGTAGCACTGGAATTATATGGCAGTATCACTGGAATTATACGGCATTACCACTGGATTTTTACTCCAGTTCCACTGGAATTATATGGCGGTATCACTGGAATTATACAGCAGTACCACTGGAGTTATATGGCAGTATGACTGGAATTAACGGCAGTACCACTGTACTAATTCGGTAGTACCACTGGAATTATACATCAGTATCACTGGAATTATACAGCAGTACCACTGGACCTATACAACAGTACCACTGTACTTATACGACAGTACCACTGGAATTATACGGCAGTATCACTGGAATTATATGGCAGAATCACTGGAATTATACGGCAGTGCCAATGGATTTATACAGCAGTACCACTGGAATTATATGGCAGTATCACTGGAATTATATGGCTGTATCACTGGATTTATACATTAATGCCACTGGAATTATACAGCAGCATCACTGGAATTTTATGGTAGTACCACTGGAATTATACGGCAGTACCACTGGACTGGATTTATATGGCAGTATCACTGGAATTATACGGCAGTATCACTGGAATTATATGGCAGCACCACTGGACTTATACGGCAGTACCACTGGATTTATACCGCAGTATCACTGGAATTATACGGCAGTATCACTGGAATTATACGGCAGTATCATTGGAATTATATGGCAGTATCACTGAACTAATACGCCAGTACCACTGGAATTATACGGCAGTACCACTAGACTGGATTTATAAGGCAGTATCACTGCAATTATATGGCAGTATCACTGGAATTATATGGCAGCACCACTGGATTTATAAGGCAGTATCACTGGAATTATACGGCAGTATCACTGGAATTATACGGCAGCACCCCTGGAATTATTCTGCAGTACCACTGGATTTATACGGCAGTACCACTGCACTGGATTTATATGTCAGTACCACTGGAATTATATGGCAGTTTTACTGGAATTTTACGACTGTATCACTGGAATTATATGGCAGTATCATTGAATTTATACGGTAGTACCACTGGACTGGATTTATACATCAGTATCACTGGAATTATATGGCAGTATCACTGGATTTATACGTTAGTGCCACTGGAATTATACAGCAGTATCAATGGAATTTTATGGCAGTACCACTGGAATTATACAGCAGTACCACTGGACTGGATTTATACGGCAGTGTCACTGGAATTATATGGCAGTATCACTGGAATTATACGGCAGCACCACTGAACTTTTACAGCAGTACCACTGGATTTATACCGCAGTATCACTGGAATTATACAACAGTATCAGTGAAATTATACGGCAGTACCACTGGCATTATACGGCAGTATCAATGGAATTTTATGGCAGTATTACTAGATTTATACACCAGTACCACTGGAATTATACAACAGTATCACTGGAAATATAAGGCAGTATCACTGGACTGGATTTATATGCCAGTGCACTGGATTTATATGGCAGTATCAATGGACTGTATCACTGGACTTATGTGGCAGTATCACTGGACATATATGGAAGTGCCACTGGACTTATTCAGCAGCACAGAGACACCACCACTGGACTGATGCAGCACAACACAGCACCACTGGACTGGATTTATACAGCAGCACTGGACATATAGCAGCAGAGGACACCACCACTGTGACTGGACTGATGCAGCACAAGACACTACCACTGTACTGATGCAGTACAACACAGCACCACTGCACTGGACTTATACAGCTACACTGGACATATGGCAGCAGAGGACACCACCAGTGTGACTGGACTGATACAGCATAAGACACTACACTGGACAGAGCAGCACAAGACAGCACTGGAATCGCCACCCCACTTTCCCTCCCGCATAGACACTGAGGACAGAGACACGTCCTCTCGCTACACTCTCCAGTGCCAGAGTGAAAATGGTGGCAACGCGCGGCTCCTTATATGGAATCCAAAACCAGCGAGAATCCAACAGTGGACTGGATTTATACGCCAGTACCACTGGATTTAAATGGCAGTATCAATGGACTGTATCACTGAACTTATATGGCAGTACCACTTGATTTATGCCGCAGTATCACTGGAATTATACAACAGGATCAGTGAAATTATACGGCAGTACCACTGGCATTATACGGCAGTATCAATGGAATTTTATGGCCGTAATACTGGATTTATACACCAGTACCACTGGAATTATACAACAGCATCACTGGAAATATAAGGCAGTATCACTGGACTGGATTTATACGCCAGTACCACTGGATTTATATGGCAGTATCACTGGACTGTATCACTGGACTTATATGGCAGTATCACCGGACATATACGGAAGTACCACTGGACTTATACAGCAGCACAGAGACACCACCACTGGACCGATGCAGGACAACACAGCACCACTGCAATGGACTTATACAGCAGCACTGGACATATGGCAGCAGAGGACACCACCACTGTGACTGGACTGATGCAGCACAAGACACAACCACTGGACTGATGCAGCACAACACAGCACCACTGGACTGGACTTATACAGCAGCACTGGACATCTGGCAGCAGAGGACACCACCACTGTGACTGGACTGATGCAGCACAATACACTACCACTGTACTGATGCAGTATAACACAGCACCACTGCACTGGACTTATACAGCTACACTGGACATATGGCAGCAGAGAACACGACCAGTGTGACTGGACTGATACAGCATAAGACACTACACTGGACGGAGCAGCACAAGACAGCACTGGAATCGCCACCCCACTTTCCCTCCCACACAGACACTGAGGACAGAGACACGTCCTCTCGCTACACTCTCCAGTGCCAGAGTGAAAATGGTGGCAACGCGCGGCTCCTTATATGGAATCCAAAACCTGCGAGAATCCAACAGTGGACTGGATTTATACGCCAGTACCACTGGATTTATATGGCAGTATCAATGGACTGTATCACTGAACTTATATGGCAGTACCACTGGATTTATACCACAGTATCACTGGAATTATACAACAGTATCAGTGGAATTATACGGCAGTACCACTGGCATTATACGGCAGTATCAATGGAATTTTATGGCCGTACTACTGGATTTATACACCAGTACCACTGGAATTATACAACAGTATCACTGGAAATATAAGGCAGTATCACTGGACTGGATTTATACGCCAGTACCACTGGATTTATATGGCAGTATCACTGGACTGTATCACTGGACTTATATGGCAGTATCACTGGACACATACGGAAGTACCACTGGACTTATACAGCAGCACAGAGACACCACCACTGGACCGATGCAGGACAATACAGCACCACTGCAATGGACTTATACAGCAGCACTGGACATATGGCAGCAGAGGACACCACCACTGTGACTGGACTGATGCAGCACAAGACACTACACTGGACAGAGCAGCACAAGACAGCACTGGAATCGCCACTCCACTTTCCCTCCCACACAGACACTGAGGACAGAGACACGTCCTCTCGCTACACTCTCCAGTGCTGGAGTGAAAATGGCGGCAACGCGTGGCTCCTTATATGTAATCCAAAAAC
This sequence comes from Pseudophryne corroboree, assembly GCF_028390025.1. Lineage (NCBI taxonomy): Eukaryota > Metazoa > Chordata > Amphibia > Anura > Myobatrachidae > Pseudophryne > Pseudophryne corroboree. The sequence goes on from NC_086448.1 coordinate 424,370,771, forward strand.
CGCGAGAATCCAACAGTGGGATGATGACGTTTTGCCGCGTTCTGGTTTCCGAGTCAGGCGGAATAACCCGAGCCGGGCTCGGGTAGTGAAGGTCGGGGGAATTCGGTACTTATGGAACCGAACCCGCTCATCTCTAGTAGTTATGTTCAAAACTATGTACTGGTTTACAAACAAAACCAGATACATTGCATATATTCTTAGTAAATTTAAATATTTACATTTCAGATACTGAGGATTATTTATTTGTAATATTTGTTAACAAATATGAATTTATTCAGTATTTATGCGTTATTAAATTATTTAAAAATGTTTCAGATTTATATGTAATCATAGTACAAGTAACTTTCTTTGTATATTAATCTTAAAATAATCTAATATTTTAAACTAATTTATTTGAATCACAAATTAAGATAATCAGTTGTTTTGTAATGTTTGCTCTGTCAGTTCAGTCAAAACATATTTTTTCTGACGTAATATCACTATTAAGTTTAAGCCTTGAACTATCAAGGCTTTAACACTTTATGTTGTCCCTAATAATCACCTTCACGGGAGATGAGAGAGCAGTGTAATATAGTACATGTCAGAAAGGAATGTTTAAAGTACAAGATAGCAGTATGATGTAATGTGCCTTGGTAGTTCAGCATGCCCGTCTGCATATCATACATCATATCTAAGTAAAGCCACAGTGACTTAGTTGAAGATATATATAAAATACCACTCTGTGTCATAAAACATATTTTAAGAAGCTAAGACAAGCATCTAAAACCCCTTTTACATGAGGATTAAATATCTTGATTAACCGGGTGATTCAGGTTCATGTCTGACATACTATGAAATTAGAACTTAGTTTTTATGAGTAATGACTATGAAACATGCTGATCACACATAGTAGGCAGATGCGAGGATTAGCATTAGCATACTTTTGAGGTCAAACTAATCCCAAACAGAGATAGATAGATAGATAGATAGATAGATAGATAGATAGATAGATAGATAGATAGATAGATAGATAGATAAATAGATAATATAGATGTATCAGTGGGGAACATTATCACTTTGACTAAGAAAAAGCCAGTTGGGCACTGTACAATCTACAGTATTGTAACTGCTGCACCAATCATATACCATAGTTCCTATAAAGTCAGAGCTATCCACAATTAATAGTGGTTGCTGACCAAGACAGTCCAGAATCCTTTAATCAAAAAGTTAAAACTTTAATTTCAGCTTCTGTCCCAAGTACAAACAAGGATCAAAATCATATGGTTGAATAGGAGGCTTTAGGAAAACACATTAAAAAAGCCACAATAGATCAAATGCACGGTGGATTTAGACCTAAAATATAATAATATTAATCGGACTGGGTATGTTGATGGTCCAATCACCTGTTTAGGTAACTTTGCCCTTTCATGTAAGCAGAATGTGGACGCTTTTTTCAATCTTCTTTTCTCTTTGAGTAACTTGTCTCCAGGGTTGTAACTCGGGAGGTATGACATGTTGCACAGACACAGAGCACTGTAAGGCATGGGGAAGGGGGTGCTGTACTGCAGCACCTGTCAATGTTCTTTTTTAATTTATTTTACTTGCAACTTCCTCCTCTTTAATACCCATCACCTGGCTGACCCATCACATCCCTCAGCACCTTCAGGCACAAATTCCTTTACTTAAGGCACACATTTTAAAATATTCTCATAATTCCCATAAAGGAGCAAGTAACTCCATGAATAAATTGTCTGACTGCATTATGGAATATTGTAGGTTCAAATCCTGGGTAGAGCAGTATTTTGAAATGTGTTTTTTAAACAAAGGAGGCTGTGTATCTGCCTGTGTAACTGCCTATGGTTTAAAATAAATGTATCTTGGATTTTACTCTGGTCTATGTGATTCCTGTCACACACACACACACACACACACACACACACACACACACACACACACACACACACACGTATATATCATGTGGGAAGCATTGGCGTTTCTATAATGGGTGCAGTGGGGCCCACCCCGCACACACTGCACCCATTTGCTTAATACTTACCTCTCTGAAGTCCCCCGTCGAAGCCATCCCTTTTTCGGCATCGCAATAGAGTTTGAACATTAGGGGGAACAAACTCTATTGCGCCTGCTGAAAACCCCAGAAAGATGGCATAGCGGCCATTTTTCCGGAGTCTTGCGCATGCGCAGTAGCAAAATCTTTGGGAAAATGGCTGCCGCGCCGTGTTCTCGGGGGTTTGCGCATGCGCAATAGAGTCTGGTCTCAGACTCTATTGCCGCTACGGCGAAGGGTGGCACCGCCGGGGGACCCAGGAGAGGTAAGTATTAAATGCAGTGCCTCGGTCAGAGAGGAGGGGGCCCCTGAAGCAGAAGGCTGCATACTGGCCTCCTCCTCTCTTAAAACGCCCCTGGTGGGAAGGGTCATCATACTAGCAAGTGCTTTCACTGGGTGCCAGGGCTCGCCTTATGTCCTTTGTTTGAAAAATATGGGCGTCAATGCTTTTTCTGGCCAAAATGTCTAGTTACGGCTTTACTGGACCCCCTATGAGATGCACCTGAGAACTAGACAATGTAACTGATACCTGTATGAAATTGTGTTGAACTTTATTTGTATTTAATAAATATAATTTTCCCCTTAAATATTGGCTTCCGTAATGTACATATAGTAAGAGCAACCTGAGTAGACACGGCATAGATTGAGGCAGTGAGTTTGGGTGACAGAGGTGGAGATTGGGTATCCATATTTAGAAAGTGGAAGACATATTGGTTTTTAATACCTTGATTCCAAATGGTTTTAATGATAATTTTCATTTTAATTAGTTTCTTAATGTCATTATAACAATATAATATCATTATAAATTATTTTACTAATCTAACCCGTTCCCTACCCCCTAACCCTCCCTTCCCGCAGCCTAACCAGTGACGTGCGGTGGGGTGAATCAAGTGAGGCAGAGCCTTTCCTGTTATACTAACGTTTGTACCAGAGTTTTGATTATATAAAGTATATGAAAAATACAAAGAATATGTTTGAAATATCTTTTTTGCATTATTCTAATCATTTTTGTAGCTCAAACGCTGGAGTAAAAAGTCTATGGCAGGGGAGGCAGTGCCTCACCTGCTGACCTTTTCTGCACTTCTCAGATCAAAACTCACCAAATTTCCAGAAGTTTATACTGCCGCACCTGTGTATAATGCCCAAATGTACCCTTTGGCTCATATATTGTGTTTAAATCTGTTTCTGGTGCTAGCCAGTGCCTCCTGAGCCATTTAGTTCACCGCACGTCCCTGAGCCTAACCCCCACCTTAGTGCCTAAACCCAACCTCCCCATGGTGGTGCCTAAACCTATCCCCCCTCCCTGTCCCCCAGCTTAAACCTAACCCTTCCCCCTTAGTGCCTAAACCTAAACTCCCCCCCCCCCCTCGGTGCTGCCTAACCCTAAACCACCCTGGGCACAGCTTAACCCTCACCTCCCACCCCCTGTAGCCTAACACTAACCCCCCCTGGTGTCGGATAAACCTAACACCTCCCCCGCCGGCACTAATGTGAGCTCCGGCGCCTCTACTTACAAGGTTTCGGGATCCCGGCTGTCGAAGTTTCGGCGTCAGTATCTTCATCCCATCGGAATTCAGATTTTTGACAGGTGTCGGGATTCCGGCATCTGTATTTCAGCAGCCAGGATCCCGACAGCCGGGATGTTAATCGTATCCCATAGAAGTGTTTTTAATTTTTCATATATATTGAAAATATGTATATTGTACATACATTTTAAATATGCCACAGTTATATAAATTTGTTACTAGTTACTCTGCACATATAATTCCTTAAAGTCATGTCCAAATACACCAAATGCCTCATAAACGAGGACATCTAACAATCAAAACAGTTGTAATGGAAGTGTATGTCTATGGTATGGATCCACACTTGTTAATTAACATTGCTGCTATGCAGCACTGGCGCCATACAGTATATTCATTTCTGGTCTACAGTAGAATGCTATTGGTGTGGAATTTGTATGTTCTCACTGAGTTTGTAACGGTGCAATTCAGTTGCCAGTAAATATGTGAATCCCTATTGGGCTTTAAGCTAATGTGGGCTACTTAGTGATTGTGTCCCAGATTTATCAAGCCTTGAAAAATGATAAATAGCACAGTGATAAAGTACCAACCAATCACCTCGTAACTGGCATTTTTCAGACACAGCCTGTAACATGGCAGTTAGGAGCTGATTGGCTGGTACTTTATTACCATATTATTTATTACTCACCAAGGCATGATAAATCTGGGCCTCTGTTCCTGAAATGGTGAAAGCAGAATTTAAGCTGCACTTGGGGAGGGGTATGCCTGAATAATTGTTTAGTTTCTGATTGTACAACGCTGTGTAAAATGTTGTAACTCTAAGATGGATTTTACCTTTGCTGTATAAGAAATTTGAGAGCTTTCAACTAAAACATGGAGAAACGTGTATACGATTCATTAATTACAATTTACAAATCATAGTTAAGCACAAATCTAATGAAACCGTGTTTATAATTATACATAGTATTAGCAGTGATAGGGGCCCATGCTTAGGGGTGTGAACAGCCTACAAAGGGGGTGTGGCCAGCTTCCACAGAGGCTTGAAATGCACAATAGTCTTGTGCAGTGTAATGCAACATATCTACCATGTATAATACAAGTGCACAGTCTGGAACCTGATCCCAAGAGGAAGGAGTGGGCCCTCAGGCAGTGGGGCCCACCGATGGTTTCCCCTGTACCCCTATGGGCCAGTCCGACCGTGATTATCCTATTAACCTATGATGGTATGTACCCATAGGGGTCGGCTCACCAGCACATCATGAGTATTCCTAAATATCCTCTCACCTTTGTCAACAACTTTGCCATAACTTGAACATACAATACTTTATAACTTTCACTTACCATGTTTTTACTACATTTCACTCTTCTCGTACCCTCTCCTTCTCGTTCTTTCATCTACCATGTATTTCCCATGATACCACATCTGCCTTATTTATTAAATCCATTAATTTCCCCCACCACAGCCACCCATAACCATATACACTTGTCCTTCTCTTTCCCTGATTCAAGCATTTAAGATCAACCTTATCATTATTTCCCACATTATCAAACTATTAAAATCAGTTATCTGTAGTCTTCTTCAGACACACAATGAAGTACTCCACAAATTACTTACAAGAGTAAATGTTAGTGTCATTTAAATTGTGCACATATAGTATTGGTTAATTGCTCTTTAAATAAGGTAAATAGTGAAAAAATTGTTTCCATATATTGGAAAATGAGTAAAAATGAGACAATGGTAAGCAGTACAAAGCAGAATACTATTACTATTACCTAAACACACTTAACTGATCAATGCTAGGGTGCAGTGCCCAAAAGTATTTTATAATAAAATCATCTAAATTGTATTACCATTTCAATGCAGAGACAGACTGCAGTGTACACCTTGAACCATTTAAAAAGCTTTTGAAAATAGGCCATTAAATGTTTGATGTCAAGGTTTCTGCTTTACCTTGTAGATGTTCCTTTTATCAGAATATATGGTCTTTCATTTCATCTGAGTAGAAGTACATAAAATGAGCAAAATCAAGCAGGAAATGTATCTCTGCTTCCAAGGTTGAAAAGTCACAGGACAATAAGAACGCACATTTCTTTTGAATAAATAGTCATTATCTAAAGAAAAAATATGGTAACATTTTACATTGATGATAGAAATCATTACTTTAAATTTTTGTCATTTTACAATCATTGAATAAGAGGAAATAATTGTAATACATATTCATTTAGTTTATATCACACAAGTAGCAAGGAGCAATATTCTGGGGAAAATGTGTTCTTTTATAATCAAGCATGATCAGCGAGAGACCTTACTCCTTGAAACTTTGTAAATTAATAGTGTTGCATTTCCTCTCACCATGGGAGGCTCACGCACTATTGCCACTTACCACTTATGTGGAATTCAAGTGAGTACTGTAGATGGCTATGATAATCCAACACAGTGCTGTTATTTTGTCATGTAATTATCACCATCTCCAGAACTGACATCCTAACAAGCAAGCAATGTAATGTGATGTGATGTGAGGGAATCTGCCGTGGACTTCTATGTAATTATTTTGTTGCTTGTTTAATCATAAATATAGGCATGGTTTCAGCATCTACAAATATACAATAAAGTGTAATTATAAAAAGTTGAAGTAAAAACAATTTACTTTTGACTTGGTGGGAGTCTTGCTTTTGATTGACATTGATCAGAAAACAGTACAACCAGTACAATCATTCTTTATGACAAATACAACAATATTTCACATTTGTTCATTTACTGTATTTAACCTATACCTATTATACAGCAACCCTGCTTCACATCTTGCTCATAATTCGAGTCGAGTGACCCAGTATTCCAACTGGGGTAGCTTGCAGGGTTGAACACGGGTTCAACCCAGCTCGCTGTGCTGTGTAAACGGGAAGCCGGGTCGATGCGACCCATTTACCGTTTACTCTGTGTGGGCGGGCAGCGCTTGGAGATCATGTGATGCCGGGTTGGAAACTGCAGCAGCGAGGGGCCTGAGGCGGGTTGCACCCGGTAAGTTCCGTGTCAGGCTCCGGGTGCGACCCGTCTCATTAGGTCTAAAAAAGGTATTACGTAAACCAGAGAGCTTAGAAATACTGCTAGGGTGGGTACACATTAGAACGGCGGCCAACCGTCCCGATGGTTTTGACAAATTGCCATTTACCTGGCAGAACACAAGTAATGAACGATGTAATGATATTTCGTTCCATCCTTCATTGCACTACATTGGGTAGCACACAATATCTTAAGGTTGGACACAGAGCACGGCATCTGAAAGATGATGCATGCGACCCACGGGAGCATGCAATCATGCTTACATCAGTAGTAGGGAAAGTAATGGAAAAACTGCTTAAAGAAAGAGTTGTGGAATATCTTAAATCAAACAACTTACAGGATCCAAAACAGCATGGATTTACTGGTGGGAGATCATGCCAAACAAATCTTATTGACTTTTTTTGACTCTGTGATGAAAATAATAGATCAAGGGGGAGCTGTAGATGTAGCATATCTAGACTTTAGTAAGGCATTTGACACTGTCCCACATCGCAGACTGATAAATAAACTTGAAAGTGTGGGGGTGGATTATAAAATAGTTAAATGGATAAGAAACTGGTTGCAGGATAGGAAACAGACAGCTGTAGTAATAGTAAATGGAGTGCAATCTATGGAGGGAAATGTTACCAGTGGAGTACCCCAGGGATCTGTACTCGGACCAGTTCTCTTTAATATCTTTGTTGGTGACATTGCAAATGGTATTGAAGGGAAAGTATGCCTTTTTGCAGATGATACAAAGATATGCAACAGGGTAGACACACCAGGAGGGGTAAAACAAATGATTGATGACCTAGCTAGACTTGAAAAATGGTCAAGAACGTGGCAACTACAGTTTAATGCTAAAAAATGCAAAATCATGCACTTGGGTCTCAAAAACCCAAAGGCTAAATATGGTATCAAGGGTACTATAATGGAAACTACTGAGGAGGAAAGGGATTTAGGAGTCATTATTTCAAGTGACTTAAAGGCAGGAAAGCAATGCAACAAATCAATGAGAAAGGCAAGTCAGATGCTTGGTTGCATCTGACAGTAGCAGGAAAAGCGAAGTAATAATGCCACTGTATAGGTCATTGGTGCGGCCTCATCTGGAATACTGTGTCCAGTTCTGGAGACCATATCTCCAGAAGGATATAAATACATTAGAGAGTGTACAAAGAAGGGCAACTAAAATGGTGCATGGCCTACATCACAAAACTTACCCGGAAAGGCTAAAAGATCAACATGTATAGTATGGAGTGGTGCAGCATTCGCAAAGATGGTGCTTATGAGCAGCTGGTCCAGTGTGGGACTGCAGGGATTCACCTCCACAGATAAGATAAAAGCTGTGTGACCTAGATGCTGTCCTGTGGAGACAGAGCCCAGGGAGCAGTCAGAAAGTCCAGGTGGGACTGCAGACAGAGCCCAGTGTGCTTGGAGGCCAGTGGGGGCTAGGAAGCTGACATTCCTAGCTGCAGGAGGCAGGGAGATCTTTATAACTCCAAGAATTTACCTGAGAAGTTGTGGCAGCCAAGTCAGGCCGGAACCTGTGGACACATTTGCAAGAAAGAGAAGGCAAGACTTTGAGAGTCCGGGGTATATTTACTAATGGTCGATTTTGGATAAAATTTTATGTTCTATTTAAATTGACTGAAATTGAATCAAATTGAACTTCAAAATCCCTCATCAAATCCATCATTTACTAATATTTGATTTTTCATTCGATTTTGAAATCGAATTCGATTGTGGCCATTTTTTACTAGTGACTTTGTGTTTGGTTTATGAAATCCTTTCCAAAATTAAACATCAAATCACCTGTAAAATCGAATCCAAAATCAAATGCAAAATTGAACACAACTTCCTATTTCCTTCCTATTGGTCAAATGTTGTCACATACACAATAATCATCTGGAAATGATTATGAAAACACCTGTGAACACTGTAGAAAGTTGAAAGTGAAAGGGAGTTTAAAGCTGTGTCCATTGTGCAGAGAGTGGTTTATGCAAATTAGACTGCTTTTTCTTTTGTTTTGGAGATGGCAGTTGTAGGAATAGAGGCCCTCATTCCGAGTTGATCGCTAGCTGCCGTTGTTTGCTGCGTAGTGATCATTTAAAAAAAACGGCAAAACAGCGCATGCGTATGCACCGCAATGTGCACACGCGGCGTACGGATACAAAGATAATTGTGGTTTTGCACAGGTTCTAGCGACGCTTTCAGTCGCACTGGCGAACTCAAGGAAATTTACAGGAAGTGGGAGTTTCTAAGTGGCAACTGACCGTTTTCTGTGAGTGTTTGGAAAAACGCAGGCATGGCCGGGCGTTTGCTGGGCGGGTATCTGACGTCAATACCGAGTCCTTCGTCGCAGCAATCATTGCACAGAATAAGTAACTACAGGGCTGATCTTGATTTGCACAAAATGTGTTTGCAGCCGCTCTGCTGCACAGGCGTTCGTACTCCTGCAAAGCGAAAATACACTCCCCCGTGGGCGGCGACTATGCATTTGTACGGCTGCTAAAAGTAATTAGCGAGCGATCCATTTGGAATGAGCGCCAGAGATAGAAAGGAGAGGCAGGTAGTAAAGAGTGGATTTGTGGCAAGAAGGTCTTCTGTAGAGGAGATGGATCCAGCAGTTGCTGAATCTAATCAGGAGGAGACTGAGGGCCTAATTCAGACCTGATCGGTGCTGTGCGTTGTCGCTGGGTGGGAGGGGCCGAGGCGGCGGAGTTTGCCCACCGTTTTAGGGGCGTGGTCCGGGCAACGTAGGCGTGCCCGGACCGTGCGGGAAAAAAAAGGGGTGTGTGGAGTAAATGTGCATGGCACTAATGCACCACCATGTCCTTCTATGTCTGGTGAGTAATCTACAAACACCCTGCTGATACCAATACTAACATATGTTACATGTACATGCTTTATTAATTCATATATTGGGGCAGATGTATTAAGCCTGGAGAAGTGATAAAGCAGTGATAAGTGGAAGGTGATAACGCACAAGCCAGTCAGTTCCTAACTGTCAATTTACATATTGAAGCTGATTGGCTGGTGCGTTATCACCTTGCACTTATCACTGCTTTATCACTTCTCCAGGCTTAATACATCTTCCCCTTTGTTTGGGTAAATATTTTGAGAAAACCATGTTGTAAAATGCTCATTGCAAGCAGGGCCAGAGCTAGGGTGTTCGACGCCCCCCTGCAAACTATAAATTTGCGCCCTCCGATATTTTACAAAGGAACAGCGTGTGTCAAAAAAGGGGCGTTGTCTCACAAGGAAGGGGCATAGCCACACAATAGTACCCCATTTCAAATGACGCCACACAGTAGCACAATCTTATTCACATTCCCCCGCGCATAGTAGTGCTGCTTATACACATAATGTCCCCAGTAGTGCCACCGCTTATAGACATAAAACCCCCTGTAGTAGCGTTGCTTATACACATAATGTCCCCAGTAGTGGCGCCACTTATACACATAATGCCCCCTGTAGTAGTGCCGCTTAGACACATAATGTCCCTAGTAGTGGCGCCGCTTATACACTTAATGCCCCCTGTAGTGGCACCGCTTATACACATAATGCCTCCTGTAGTAGTGCAGCTTATACACATAATGCCCCCTGTAGTGGCGCCGCTTATACACATAATGTCCCCAGTAGTAGTGCCGGTTACATATAATGCCCACAGAAGTGCCACTTATACAAATTATGCCCCCCCCCACACACACACATACATACACATAGACACACACACACACACACACACACACACACACACACACACACACAAACACATACTGCAGATACACACACACATACATACAGGGCCGGCAACAGAAATCCCAGGGCCCAGTACATGGATATCTCTAGGCCCCCCCACTTAGGGAAGCACAGTAATACTCCCGAAGAAAGTGAAGAGAAGCCAGATAGATAGGCTGACATACATACAGAGACAGAGACTGGCACACACAGAGAGCCTGGCGCACAGCGAGAGACAGAGACTGGTGTACACAGAGACTAGAGCATACAGAGACTGGCACACACAGACACAGAGACTGGCGCACACACAGACTGGTGCACATAGAGGGACAGAGACTGGCGCACACAGAGAGACAGAGACTGGCGCACACAGAGACTGGCACACACAGAGAGACAGACTGGTGCACATAAGACTGGCACACACATATAGACAGAGATTGGTGCACACTGCAAGAGACAGAGGGGGAGATGTACTAAGCCTGAAAAGTGATAAATATCACTGTGATAAAGTACCAGCCAATCGGCTCCTAACTGCCATATTACAGGCTGTGTTTGAAAAATGACAGTTAGGAGCCGATTGGCTGGTACTTTATCACTGTGATATTTATCACTTTTCAGGCTTAGTACATCTGGCCCAGAGACTGGCGCACACAGCGAGAGACAGAGACTGGTGCACACAGCAAGAAACAGAGACTGGCATACACAGAGAGACTGGCTAACACATAGAGACATACTGGCACACACACATAGAGACAGACTGACACACACAGAGAGACCGAGACTGGTGCACACAGCAAGAGACAGAGACTGGCGCACACAGCGAGAGACAGAGACTGGTGCACACAGAGTCTGGCTCACACATAGAGAAAGACTGGCACAAATAAGATTGGCACACACATAGAGACAGACTGACAGACACATAGAGACTGACAGACACAGAGAGACAGACTGGCGCACACAGCGAGAGACAGAGACTGGTGCACACAGCGAGAGACAGAGACTTGCACACACAGAGAGACTGGCTCACACAGAGAGACAGACAGGCACATATAAGATTGGCACACAGCGAGAGACAGAGACTTGCACACACAGACAGACTGACAGACACAGAGAGACAGACTGGTGCACACAGCGAGAGACAGAGACTGGCACACACAGCGAGGGACAGAGACTGGCGCACACAGAGAGACTGGCACACTCAGAGAGACAGACTGGCACATATAAGATTGGCACACACATAGAGACAGACTGACAGACACAGAGACAGATTGATAGACACAGAGAGACAGACTGACACACACAAAGAGACAGAGACTGGCACATAGAGACAGACTGGTGCATAGAGACAGACTGGCACACACAAACAGATGAGTGAGGAGTCCCATTCATCTACAATACAGAGAAATGCAAAAAATGCTACTGTTGAGTGTTACTATGACTTGAGTTACCAGTCTTCTTTTCACTCTTCTGCTGTGTCGCACTGCAGCCAGGGAGGGAGTGAATGGTGGTGGGGCTGCTACAACTGCCTCATAGACTCAGTGCCCGGCACTTCACTTCCTGGCTGCTCCTTTTCTTAGGTGGTCGGTGCCACGGCGGTACGGACCGACAGAGAAGGGCTGGCGCTGCATAGTGACATCACAATGTCAATAATATGCTCAATGGCAGGGACTAAACCACGTTATGCCGGTAACTGGAGGAAAGGAGGAGGGGGGGGGGGGGGATGCGGCCATAGTGGTTTGAGATTGCTAGCGGCCGTAGCAGTGGTAAATTTGCTGTTATGCGCTGTGTCAATGTTTTCCGCTGCTGAACCTCGGGCCCCTGTGAACCTCGCCGGGCCTGCATGCATATGTATACTGTAGATACGCACAATATACATACACATAGATATACATACATACATACATACACATAGATACACACACACGTTCACACATACTGTAGATACACACACACACTACACACACATACATATAGATACATGCACAGATACACACATACTGTAGACACACACACACACACACACACACACACACATAGATACTGTACACTCACAGATACACACATACTGTAGATACACACATACATACACATAGATACTGTACACTCACAGATACACACATAGGGGTAAATTTACTAAGATTCGTATTTTCCCGTTTCAGGTCAAAGTTCAATCACGAATGACATCGAAAGTGTAAAACTGCAACTTTTTGAATTTGTTACGATGGATTCGAGTGTCCGTTTTGTTATTTTTTTCAAGTACGTGGATTACACCTGGATTCCCCGAGGACCCTGGACCCCTGGATCTCGTGAGTATAATTTCTTCAACAGGTACCCCTTGGATTCTACTGGAGAAGAGGACCGACCTGCGTGGGAACTTAAGGTAAGTATGTATGTATGTGTGTATGTATGTAATAAAATTATACTTTCACGGTGTGTGTGTCTTGTCTTTTTTTGGGTATTTTTTTAGTAGTAGAACTACAGGTACCAGCGGGCCCGTTTTTCCGTCGCATGCTGGTACTTGTGGTTCTCCAAGTACCAGCATGCGGGGGAGGCTTGCTGGGCCTTGTAGTACTGCTACTAAAAACAATATCTTTTATTTTACAACAAAGGCTATCAGCCTCCCCATCCGCAGCCCATTGGATGGGGGGGACAGCCTCGGGCTTCACCCCTGGCCCTTGGGTGGCTGGGGGGAGGGAACCCTTGATTGAAGGGGTCCCCACTCCCCCAGGGTACCCCGGCCAGGAGTGACTAGTTGGATTTTTGATGCCACGGCCGCAGGGCACTATATAAAAGTGACCCCCGGCTGTGGCATTATCTGTCCAGCTAGTGGAGCCCGGTGCTGGTTTTAAAAATACGGGGGACCCCTACTCTTTTTGTCCCCCGTATTTTTGGGACCAGGACCAGGCGCAGAGCCCGATGCTGGTTGCTTAAATATGGGGGAACCCCTGTCATTTTTTTTCCCATATTTCTGCAACCAGGATCGGCTCAAAGAGCCCGAGGCTGGTTATGCTTAGGAGGGGGGACCCCACGCAATTTTTTTGGAAAAAATAAGCACTTTCCCACCCCTTCCCACTGATATACATGCACGGATCTCATGGATCCGTGCATGCCTATCAAATCACGAATAAAAAAAAAAGGTCTGTTTTTTTTTAGCACTTTTTTACGAGTTGTAATTTTTCACGGCAGTGTTTGTTTGTTTTTTGCTTTGCACTTCTTAGTAAATGACCGAGATTCATACTTAAACAGCCGCGTTTTGACCGATGGTGTATTCATTCGTGATTTTTTACTTGGACTTGCAAAAAATTACGAATGCCCTCATCTCTGCCGTGATTAGTGTTTAGTAAATTACCGAGATGACACTTTGATGAAAAAACGGCATCTCGGTCAAAATCGGGAGCTTAGTAAATTTCCCCCATACTGTAGATAACACACACACACACACACACACGCACGCACGCACGCACGCACGCACACACACACACACACACACACACACACACACACACACACACACACACACACACACACACACACACACTTTCTCATTCACTCTCCCTCAATGGTTGGCCAGATCTGTATTCTGTACTGTAGCAGTTTCCCTTTCTGTCCTCCTCTGCAGCATGGTCCCTTGTAGACTCCGGCCCCTCAGCGCCATGTAACTCCGTCCCCTTATCGGGCTGGCCTGGACAAACAGACACTGCACTGGACTAAAGCATACCCTCCAACATTTGATTTTACACAAGAAAACCAGTACAAATTAGGAAATCCTATACTTTCACTGTTAATTTGAAGAGTCAAAAATCGGTCCAAAGCCCTTTTTGGCAGGTACAGACCATAAAAAACAGGTACTGTACCTGCCAAAAAGGTACAGTTGGAGGGTATGCTAAAGATTACGCTGTCAGCAGGGTAGGGGGAAGCTTCATGTTGACAGGCACAGCAGCCGGCAGCAGCAGGGGGCCCAGGCGCAGCAGCTGGGATGCAGAGCAGGGAGAGCAACTCTCCAGCCTGGCGTCTACCTGCTTTCCATCCCTTTGCTGAGTGGGTTGTGCCGGGCCTTATGTTTGGCATTTGTGCACCTGGAATTAATCTAAATTGAATGATTGTTTACAACACAGCCAAGAACACTGCCTTCAGCTAAGCAAACCAGACCACTTGAGAAAGATCATCCTGGTAATTTATATGAAACTTTGAAAAATAATTGAACCCTTTAGAAAAAAAATTGCACACCTATGTAAACTACACCATTAAATAAATGGCAAACTAATGCATACAGGGGGTAATTCCAAGTTGATCGCAGCAGGATTTTTTTTAGCAGTTGGGCAAAACCATGGCCCTCATTCCGAGTTGTTCGCTCGCTAGCCGCTTTTCGCAGCAGTGCACACGCTAAGCCGCCGCCCTCTGGGAGTGAATCTTAGCTTAGCAGAATTGCGAACGAAAGATTCGCAAAATTGCGAATAGAAATTTCTTAGCAGTTTCTGAGTAGCTCGAGACTTACTCTGCCACTGCGATCAGTTCAGTCAGTTTCGTTCCTGGTTTGACGTCACAAACACACCCAGCGTTCGCCCAGACACTCCCCCGTTTCTTCAGACACTCCCGCATTTTTCCCAGAAACGACAGCGTTTTTTCACACACACCCATAAAACGGCCAGTTTCCGCCCAGAAACACCCACTTCCTGTCAATCACACTCCGATCACCAGAACAATGAAAAAACCTCGTAATGCCGTGAGTAAAATACCAAACTTCTTAGCAAATTTACTTGACGCAGCCGCAGTGCGAACATTGCGCATGCGCAGTTAGCGGAAAATCGCACCGATGCGAAGGAAAATAACGAGCGAACAACTCGGAATGAGGGCCCATGTGCACTGCAGGGGAGGCAGATATAACATGTGCAGATAGAGTTAGATTTGGGTGGGTTATTTTATTTCTGTGCAGGGTAAATACTGGCTGCTTTATTTTTTAGATTGCAGATTGAACACACCACACCCAAATCTAACTCTCTCTGCACATGTTATATCTGCCTCCCCTGCAGTGCACATGGGCCCTCATTCCGAGTTGTTCGCTCGCTAGCTGCTTTTAGCAGCTTTGCACACGCTAAGCCGCCGCCTACTGGGAGTGTATCTTAGCTTTGCAGAATTGCGAACGAAAGATTCGCATAATTGCGAATAGAAATTTCTTTGCAGTTTCTGAGTAGCTCGGGACTTACTCTGCCACTGCGATCAGTTCAGTCAGTTTCGTTCCTGGTTTGACGTCACAAACACACCCAGCGTTCGGCCAGACACTCCCCCGTTTCTCCAGCCACTCCCGCGTTTTTCCCAGAAACGACAGCGTTTTTCCGCACACACCCATAAAATGGCCAGTTTCCGCCCAGAAACACCCACTTCCTGTCAATCACACTCCGATCACCAGAACGAAGAAATGTCTTTAAGCCGTGAGTAAAATACCTAACTTTTTGGCAAATTTACTTGGCGTAGACGCACTGCGAACATTGCGCATGCGCAGTTTGCGACAAATCGCTCCATTGCGAAAACCACTAACGAGCGAACAACTCGGAATGAGGGCCATGGTTTTGCCCAACTGCTAAAAAAAATCCTGCTGCAATCAACTTGGAATTACCCCCACAATACTATAGAAAAAAAATATTTGGAAGCAAATTTATGGATAATGGGGGTAATTCTGAGTTGATCGCAGCAGGATTTTTGTTAGCAGTTGGGCAAAACCATGTGCACTGCAGGGGAGGCAGATATAACATGTGCAGAGAGAGTTAGATTTGGGTGGGTTATTTTGTTTCTGTGCAGGGTAAATACTGGCTGCTTTATTTTTACACTGCAATTTAGATTGCAGATTGAGCACACCACACCCAAATCTAACTCTCTCTCTGTTATATCTGCCTCCCCTGCAGTGCACATAGGGGGTCATTCCGAGTTGTTCGCTCGGTAAATTTTTTCGCATCGCAGCGATTTTCCGCTTAGTGCGCATGCGCAATGTCCGCAGTGCGACTGCGCAAAGTAAATTTGCTATGCAGTTAGGTATTTTACTCACGGTTTTTTCTTCGTTCTGGTGATCGGAGTGTGATTGACAGGAAGTGGGTGTTTCTGGGCGGAAACTGGACGTTTTATGGGTGTGTGCGAAAAAACGCTACAGTTTCTGGGAAAAACGCGGGAGTGGCTGGAGAAACGGAGGAGTGTCTGGGCGAACGCTGGGTGTGTTTATGACGTCAAACCAGGAACGACAAGCACTGAACTGATCGCAGATGCCGAGTAAGTCTAGAGCTACTCAGAAACTGCACAGAGATGTCTTTTCGCTATATTGCGAATCTTTCGTTCGCACTTTTAAGAAGCTAAGATTCACTCCCAGTAGGCAGCGGCTTAGCGTGTGTAAAGCTGCTAAAAGCAGCTTGCGAGCGAACAACTCGGAATGACCCCCATGGTTTTGCCCAACTGCTAACAAAAATCCTGCTGCGATCAACTCAGAATTACCCCCAATATAGTAAGAGTCCTTTGTTGGGAAGAAATGTCTCAATCACTTGAAACAAATTATTTGGTGCTGATGTGTATATTAGGCCTGGCCAACCTGTGGCTCTCCAGCTGTTTATTACTTAAAGAAACATTTACATTTAAACCTCTGTGTAGCTTAAATATAACATACAATATTGGTGTCTAAAAAATGTATCACAACACTATGGTTTCTAGTGGACTAGTGTAGAGATGTGCCCTGTGGGCACATCTCTGGTGGTGTCCCTAGCTGGGGACAGCGCTGGGGCAGCTTGTCTGTCCCCAGCGCTGGGTGCGTGGCGGCGGGTGTCCGGTGCAGGGATTACCCTTTTCCCTGCACCGGACCAGAGGCGTTTGAATCTTGGCGCCCTCCGGGAGCCAATCGCGGCTCCCGGAGCGGCGGCCAATCAGGGAGAGACGCGGCGAGCCAATCGGCGCTTGCCGCGTCATAGGCCCCGCCCCCGGCGTCTGACGTCAGACGCCGGGCGGGAGCCTGACGAAAAGGCCGCGCCGAAGAGCGGCAGAAGAGACGGGCGGAAGAAGAGGAAAGAAGACGCCGCGCGGAGGAGAGGAGAAGAGCTCCGGTGGCCGCTGAAGAGGCCTGAAGACTCCAGCCCTCGGAAAGAAGATGTCCAGCGGCGGCTGGACGCGGCGCGACGACGGCGGCGCCGCTGGCCAGGACGGGCCAGCGGCCGAAGATTAAAGAAGAGCGCCGGAGGGGTCACCAGGGGTGGGAAGCAAAGGGCTGCCGAAGCTCCCCCCTGGTGCCTCTCCCAGCGGGTCAGGTAGGCCCTTCTCAGGTGCCCCTGTACCCGCCCCTCCCTAGACCACCGGGTGTTCGGGCATTAGGCCCGTGGGCAGAGTCAGGCCCTCTCGGCCTGTGGGCATTCAGTCGGGCCCTCTCGGCCCGTGGGCACATAGTCGGGCCCTCCTGGCCCGTGGCCAAGTAGGGACACATTAAGGTGACCCTGGGCATTAGGCCCAGGTCACCCAACGGGCACCAGTTAGGCGGGCACTAGGCCCGGGGCACAATCCAGGCACTAGGCCTGTGGGACAGATAGAGGGCATTAGGCCCTAGTGTATTTTGGCCGAATAGGTATATATAAGGTGACCCTGGGCACAAGGCCCAGGTCACCCAACGGGCAGCAAGTTAGGCGGGCGCTAGGCCCGTGGGCGAAATCAGGCCACCGGCCTGTGTGCAGTTAGGGGGCGCTAGGCCCAGTGAATTAGAGCCCCCGGGGTGAATACAGGTGGCCCTGGGCGCTAGGCCCAGGCCACCCCGAAGTATTTAGGAAGGCAGATCTGAGGCCCACCTAAGGGAAGGCACAGGAGGTGGGTAGGCCGTGCGGTGCCCACCCCCTTCCAGCGGCAGGTAGGGATTTAAAGGGACAACACCGTGTGATATTGCATTCCGATATTGTGATGTATGTTGTTACCGTGCAGGGCAAAGTGTCTGTGTTTGCATAGTTTTGTTGCACCACACCCACAGAGCTAGTTTGAGGGCTCTGCTGTTGTATTTAGTATAGGGTGTGACACTAGGGTAGAGTTAGGCCCTGCACGGCTGTTTCTCTTTGCCTCCTTACAGGGACCTGTAAGTGGAGAAGATCGGAGTGCAAGACTTGTGACGGTGAGTAGCATCCGTGTACGTTTGTCCCTTGTTTGTCCCCGAGCGCCGGAGTCGGGATTGCTCACGGACGTGAGAATCCTTTTCATCACACTACGTGCGAAAGCGCGAGTGTGTGAAATCTGGGTGGCTGAGGCTTTGTGCCGGTGATGACCATTCACCCAACCGGTGAAGGTCGCGGCCACCCCTGGGGTATCCCCTGTTCCAGTGGAAGAAGGGTCGATACCCCCTTTAATGTAAACCATTCTCTCCTCAGCTCGGTCGTCGGTCAGCTCCGAGAGGGAATCGCCGTGTCCGGATCCGAGTGAAGATTTCCAGGTCCGTTGAGGGTTCCGGTACCTGAAGGTGAGAGAGAGCGGCGCCTGGTGAGTACCGAGTCTACACCTGCACGGCAGCAGGCACCACACGCACCGCACCCCGCACCTCTCACACTTGGCGTAGTCGGCAGGATCAAAGAGACCGGATCACGGACACGATGTGGAACGCCACCAAGAAGACTCACCCCCGGATGTGTGCGGACCAGAGCGACTGGGTGACGGTGTCTGGGGCAGACATCCTGAAGATGGTGCAGCGGTCGGTCCAGCGTGGAAAAGAAGAGCGCCGGGAGAAGGGGCGCAAGAAGGCCGTTGTGACGCCCTGCAAGAAATGTCGGCAAACAGGTCACTTTGCCAGCGAGTGTACTTGGCAAGAGACGTCCCCAAAGAAGGTGGTCCAGGAAGCGGGCCAAAGACGTCAGAAGGGCCAAGCGAAGAAGGAGTCCTGGTGTTTGCTCTGCGGAAACTACGGGCATGAGCACAACAGTTGTCCTTGGGACGAAGAGTTGAGCGAAGACGAGGTTGATTCCCGGTGTGAAAGCTGTGGAGATCCCCGACATCGGCTCCTGGAATGTCCATGGACGGAAGACAGGACGGACTACGAGGCCACGGTGAAGCAGATGACGGAGTCTCGTCAGCAGCTTTGGGACCGGGTGGCTGCAGAGCCTGTGTGTGCGCTCTGCGAGGCGAGAGGACATGCGCTTCCCGATTGTCCGTGGGATGAAGACCGGATGATTGCGGATGGTCGCGCCCAGAGATGGGAGGAGGAAACCAGGGAAATGGAGCGGAAGGCCTTGCTTGAAGTTAGTTCGCAGGTGCCCATTTCCTCTGAGCCGGAACCAACGGGTGAAGATTCCCCAGTGATTGAGGTGGACCAGAAACCCGTCTTGGAGAAGGTGGCAGTGGCCCTCCCTTGTTGGAAGTGTCGGTGACCAGGACATGCGGCCAGTGAGTGCCTCTGGGAAGATGCCGCGGACCTACTCTGTCCCAAGAAAGTGACCCCAGTAACGAAGGATCCTTTCCCGCAGCAGGCGGAGGTGGACGACTGGGAGGAGAAGAGACCACGCTGCGAAGAAAAGCGTGAAGACCAAGTGACTGGGACGTCCGGGATCTCCCCGCGATGGAACCGTCCACGTCCAAGACGTGCGGAACAGATGTGTCCTGGGTACCTAGAGATGCCAGCGGAAGCGAAGGAGTACGCTGAGGAAGTAACGATGCCAGCGGAAGCGAAGGAGTACGCTGAGGAAGTAACGATGCCAGCGGAAACGAAGGAGTACGCTGAGGACGCAGAGGTACCAGCGGAAGAGACTAAGTACGCTGAGGAGGAAAACGAGACCCCAGTACAGATATCGGAGGAAGACTCGGATTACGGTGAGCTGTCCGCCAACGAATCCCTCCCAGAACAGATGGAGGACGACTCTGGCATCGGAAGCGCCGACGAGAGTGACTGGCAGGATCAGGTGGAGTCATGCTCCCAGTTGAATGCCCTCCGTGAAGAGGAGGAGATAGTCCTGGAGCAAGAGTACCTGCCGGGAGTGCCGAGATGGACGGACGTACGGGGAGAGGATCGCGATGCCGTGGGAGGACCCGTTCCAGAGGAAGACACAGGACCTTTGGAGATGCCCCACGAGGAAATGCGACATGTGGTGGCTGTTGCCCGGGAGGAAACGGATGCCCCGGAGGATTCCGCTGTTGGGTGGTGGTCGATACCACACCCGGAAGACAGGGACGAAGCCACAGACTATATCGGAGGTCAAGAGTGGGTGACCGTTGTCCCCGTGGAGGAAGATTCCCCTTGGTGGCCAACGTCGAGCGACCGTGAGGAGATGCCACTCCCCCAGAGGATCCGCCGATGGAGGTCAGGACGTAAGAGGAACCCGGAGCTGGAGGAGGAAGGGTGTGGGGCACGGCTGGTCCAGGCTGGGCCCCCGAATGCACCTTCGCCGGAAGGACCTTGGAATTCCCTGACCCGCGGACCATGGACGCCGTGAGGAACTTTGTAGGGACTACAAAGGAAAAAGGGGGGGGAAATGTAGAGATGTGCCCTGTGGGCACATCTCTGGTGGTGTCCCTAGCTGGGGACAGCGCTGGGGCAGCTTGTCTGTCCCCAGCGCTGGGTGCGTGGCGGCGGGTGTCCGGTGCAGGGATTACCCTTTTCCCTGCACCGGACCAGAGGCGTTTGAATCTTGGCGCCCTCCGGGAGCCAATCGCGGCTCCCGGAGCGGCGGCCAATCAGGGAGAGACGCAGCGAGCCAATCGGCGCTCGCCGCGTCATAGGCCCCGCACCCGGCGTCTGACGTCAGACGCCGGGCGGGAGCCTGAAGAAAAGGCCGCGCCGAAGAGCGGCAGAAGAGACGGGCGGAAGAAGAGGAAAGAAGACGCCGCGCGGAGGAGAGGAGAAGAGCTCCGGTGGCCGCTGAAGAGGCCTGAAGACTCCAGCCCTCGGAAAGAAGATGTCCAGCGGCGGCTGGACGCGGCGCGACGACGGCGGCGCTGCTGGCCAGGACGGGCCAGCGGCCGAAGATTAAAGAAGAGCGCCGGAGGGGTCACCAGGGGTGGGAAGCAAAGGGCTGCCGAAGCTCCCCCCTGGTGCCTCTCCCAGCGGGTCAGGTAGGCCCTTCTCAGGTGCCCCTGTACCCGCCCCTCCCTAGACCACCGGGTGTTCGGGCATTAGGCCCGTGGGCAGAGTCAGGCCCTCTCGGCCTGTGGGCATTCAGTCGGGCCCTCTCGGCCCGTGGGCACATAGTCGGGCCCTCCTGGCCCGTGGCCAAGTAGGGACACATTAAGGTGACCCTGGGCATTAGGCCCAGGTCACCCAACGGGCACCAGTTAGGCGGGCACTAGGCCCGGGGCACAATCCAGGCACTAGGCCTGTGGGACAGATAGAGGGCATTAGGCCCTAGTGTATTTTGGCCGAATAGGTATATATAAGGTGACCCTGGGCACAAGGCCCAGGTCACCCAACGGGCAGCGAGTTAGGCGGGCGCTAGGCCCGTGGGCGAAATCAGGCCTCCGGCCTGTGTGCAGTTAGGGGGCGCTAGGCCCAGTGAATTAGAGCCCCCGGGGTGAATACAGGTGGCCCTGGGCGCTAGGCCCAGGCCACCCCGAAGTATTTAGGAAGGCAGATCTGAGGCCCACCTAAGGGAAGGCACAGGAGGTGGGTAGGCCGTGCGGTGCCCACCCCCTTCCAGCGGCAGGTAGGGATTTAAAGGGACAACACCGTGTGATATTGCATTCCGATATTGTGATGTATGTTGTTACCGTGCAGGGCAAAGTGTCTGTGTATGCATAGTTTTGTTGCACCACACCCACAGAGCTAGTTTGAGGGCTCTGCTGTTGTATTTAGTATAGGGTGTGACACTAGGGTAGAGTTAGGCCCTGCACGGCTGTTTCTCTTTGCCTCCTTACAGGGACCTGTAAGTGGAGAAGATCGGAGTGCAAGACTTGTGACGGTGAGTAGCATCCGTGTACGTTTGTCCCTTGTTTGTCCCCGAGCGCCGGAGTCGGGATTGCTCACGGACGTGAGAATCCTTTTCATCACACTACGTGCGAAAGCGCGAGTGTGTGAAATCTGGGTGGCTGAGGCTTTGTGCCGGTGATGACCATTCACCCAACCGGTGAAGGTCGCGGCCACCCCTGGGGTATCCCCTGTTCCAGTGGAAGAAGGGTCGATACCCCCTTTAATGTAAACCATTCTCTCCTCAGCTCGGTCGTCGGTCAGCTCCGAGAGGGAATCGCCGTGTCCGGATCCGAGTGAAGATTTCCAGGTCCGTTGAGGGTTCCGGTACCTGAAGGTGAGAGAGAGCGGCGCCTGGTGAGTACCGAGTCTACACCTGCACGGCAGCAGGCACCACACGCACCGCACCCCGCACCTCTCACACTAGCACTGCTAGTCTAGACTAGCACAGGATGATATTGGTGAGAGGGAATACATACAGGTTACCGGCTGTCAGTATACCGACAGCGGCACCCCATCTTGCGGAATCTTGACAGTGAGGCAGTAAGTTCTCACGTAGGCTTGCTGCGCTCGCCACGCTTCGGGTCCCTGTGGCGCGCTCCACCTCGCTCACCACCGGGTTACTAAAGGTAATAGTTGGTGGCGTGGATAGTAGAAGAACTATCCCGCTGGCCTAGCTCCTCCCCCTGACATCATAGGTCCTTTAGGCCACTTGATTCTAGCATCTACGCTTTTCTTACTGTCCAAGGCTCCATTCTACCTAGCCTACTGCTCTGGTCACCATCTCCCTTCCACCTTTAATACCAGGCTCCCACTCTCTGCCTCTTGTCCAATGCACCTCACCTCTGCCTCCTGCTCCCCCAGCACCTCACCTCTACCACCTGCACCTGACATCTTCCTTGTGCATCCAGGGCCCCACCTCTGCATCCAGCATCTCATTTTTCCTCCTGTCCCCAGAACCCCACCTCTGCCTCTGCTCTTTACCTCTTCCTTCTTTCCAGAGCACCCCACCTCTGCCTCCTGCACCCTACCTCTGCCTCCTGCATCTCACCTCATCCTCCTTTCCCCAGCTCCCCACCTCTGACTCCTGCACCACACCTCACCTCTTTCAACTTTCCCCAGCACCCCACCTCTGCCTCATATGCCTCACCTCTTCCTCCTTTCCCCAGCACCCCAGCTCTGCCTTCTGCTCCCAGGACCTTACTTTCCTCCTGTCTCCAGCACCTCACTTCTGCCTCCTGCCCTCCAGCACCTCACCTCTTCCTCTTTTCCCGAGCACCACATTTGTGCCTCCTGCACCCAGCACCTCACTTTTCCTCCTGACCCCAGCTCCTCACCTCTGCCTCCTGCACCTCACCTCTTCCTATTGTAAGGGACATATCTACTCTTTTTTCAGAACAGCACTCGCCAGGGGCAGGGCCGTAGGGATGTGTGGGGATAGTAACCGGTGCAGAGATGGAATGTGGGGAAGCAGAGAGGCTACGACTCATACAGGTGAGGAGTGGAGTGGTCATCTGCAGGGGGAATGTCACCACCTCTGCGCTCATCTTAAGCAAGCCTCCTGTGGTTCGTGGCCTCCTCCAACATTGCATGCGGATACTGGATGACATTGTAGCGGCACACCCGTTTCTTGCTCACTGGTGACACAGCCATGGTGTGAGGCGTGCAGGTCAGGTATTGATGTGTGCATAGTCATACTCCCATCTGCTGTACATGGCAGCGCAGTACGCTGACAGATGGGTAGAGCACAGTGCTGGGGGGAAATCACTGCAGGAGACAGCATCTCCTCACCCAGTACGGTAATCTGTATTTCATTATCGTCGACTCACACTGGGCATTGGCACTGAAGGCCTACTGTCTACAATTTGTAACCCCAGCCATTGTTATTATATTAGACATACTGGGGGTAATTCAGAGTTGATCGCAGCAGCAAATTTGTTAGCAGTTGGGCAAAACCATGGGGGTAATTCAGAGTTGATTGCAGCAGCAAATTTGTTAGCAGTTGGGCAAAACCATGTGTACTGCAGGTGTGGCAGATATAACATTTGCAGAGAGAGCTAGATTTGTGTGGGTTATTTTGTTTCTGTGCAGAGTAAATACTGCCCGCTTTATTTTTACACTGCAATTTAGATTTCAGTTTGAACACACCCCACCCAAATCTAACTCTCTCTGCACATGTTATATCTGCCCCCCCCTCCCCCCTGCAGTGCACATGGGCCCACATTCCGAGTTGTTCGCTCGCAAGCTGCTTTTAGCAGCATTGCACACGCTAAGCCGCCGCCTACTGGGAGTGAATCTTAGCTTATCAAAATTGCGAACGAAAGATTCGCAATATTGCGAAAAGACTTCTCTGTGCAATTTCTGAGTAGCTCCACACTTACTCTTCCAGTGCGATCAGTTCAATGCTTGTCGTTCCTGGTTTGACGTCACAAACACACCCAGCGTTCGCTCAGACACTCCTCCGTTTCTCCAGCCACTACCGCGTTTTTCCCAGAAACGGTAGCGTTTTTTCAAACACTCCCATAAAACGGCCAGTTTCCGCCAAGAAACACCCACTTCCTGTCAATCACATTACGATCACCAGAACGAAGAAAAAACCTTGTAATGCCGTGAGTAAAATACCTAACTGCATAGCAAATTTACTTGGCGTAGTCGCACTGCGGACATTGCGCATGCGCATTAGCGACTAATCGCTCCGTTGCGAAAAAAAATAACGAGCGTACAACTCGGAATGACCCCCATGGTTTTGCCCAACTGCTAACAAATTTGCTGCTGCAATCAACTCTGAATTAGGTCCACTGTGCTGTAACTTGATGGTAATGTAGAATCGTGCACATCCACAGTAATCTGTAAAGAGCACTACTACTGTGTGGTGTAATGTGTAAGGGACACTAGTGTGTGGCTAAACGTGTAAGGGGCGCTACTACTGTGTAGTGTAATGTGTATAAGGAGCACTACTGCGTGATATAATGTGAATAAGGGGCACTTCTGTGTGGCGTAAGTTGAATTGAGGGTACTATTGTGTGGCCACGCTCCTTCCCCACAAGACAACATCCCTTTTATGACATGTGCATCCTCCCTATATCAAATATGGGGGGAAGGGGGAGACACCAGTCCCATGCTTTGCCAGGGGCACTCGGACCCCTAGATAAACCCATGCCTCCTGTCCCTTGCACCCCACCTGCTCTGAATAAATAAAGGACAGAAGTACAGGTCAGCTGACAATGAGGCAAGAATGCCCTCATTTTATGTCAGATCTATACACACACAAATTAGAGACAGTGCTTGGGAAAAAAAACATTTTTTACTTTACTAGACATAAGCATGAAACATCATTAAAATACATACAGACACCGGCCGATGTCAATAATTAAAACCAATAAAAAAGTAAATCAATTGATTTAGTTATATCCAACAACATATCCAATGCTCCTCTACTGTTTGATGGATCTTCAACAGGGTTAGTAGTTTTTAGTATGCATCATTTTCCATACCCATAGAGTTAGTATAACCAAAAGCATATGGTTGTTGTTAGTAGATTATTTTTAACATCAAAAAAGAAATCACTTATGTGAGAGAGCGCAAGCAAATTTTAAACAATTTTATTTTGTATTAAAAATATAAAAAATTTTTTTAATATAACATCATTATATGCATGAATTGCTAAATGCCTTTGAAACGTAAGATTGCTAATTCAACACAATAAAACTACCATAGATTAGAACCATGTGTCCATTATTAGTGGATTGATTGACACCACCTGCCACTAGTTTGCAGGGTTATCCACTCCGTTCCTTTTTTTGACACTTTGTGGCTAGAATACAGTCCAATGTCCCGCATCAACAGATTCTAAGCTTTTTATCCACAGTAGTGTTATGTTATATTGTTACAGGTGGAACTTCATATATTGTGTCTCTTATTCATGAATTTATTATAGCGGGTATATCCATGGTTAGATTCAAATGGTGTAGATTATATTCATAGATAAACAGACTTATATTCACCTGCAGGGATTTCCTCTCTAAAAACCCTTGACACTTAGATGGTATTGTGTCTGGTAGTACAGGGATGATAAGGGATTTAGAGGATATATCTCACCTCACCATTCACAGATGTTACTGTTGTCACTCTGTGTATAGCCGTGACCGGTCACCATAGATTTCTCCTTGTTGCTGTATTCCACATAGAGCTAATTGTACACACCCGTGCAGTGCCCAGCAGGAGCGGAGAATCACAAAGATGATCACTGTTAAAGCCGCCCGGCTTTCCCCTTAACGGAGTAGGTAGATCTTACTGCAGGGTATCCTTAGGTCATATGGCACTCAGCTCACGGCAGCACGCCGCTGGATTTTCCCTTTCTGCTGTCGCCGTCTGACTCCTCTTTACCCAGGCAATTGAGAGCTTTGCAGTGTAAATTTGATCCTCCAGGTGCACGGCCAGGATGTCTGTCTCACAGTTCAATGCAGATTGTTCCAAAGGCACTAGCAGAATGCCCTTAACGCGTTTCTCCGTTATGATATTGTAACGGTTTCATCAGAAGGTAACCATCTATACTGAACACACCTCTATTTAAAGGGAGTCTCCTCCAATCATTAGCTTACACTCATTATCGGAGGCAGGTGTGTTTCAAATGTATACAGGTATATGCAATATGTGGTTAGCTAATTAGCTCTATCCTATAATGTTTGTTGGGAACTACTCCCACAAAGAACATAATACAAATCAATCATATTTTTAACACACAAATTGTGTAAAGCACATGAATATAACATTATTCCTTGCATTACATTCACTAATATCATTTTTCTATTCCATTAGTATATAATAATAATGGCAACACGTGAGAAACATTTTTAACGATCTTTAAATCTATATAGATTATCACACCAGCTATCTGCTATCGGCATAGCTTCATGAGGAAATACACGGACTACCAACCTATCGACCTGGGTTCTAATCCCACATCTGACCATATTCAACCACATAGACTTAAACTATATATAATTCTTATTATTTAGGCATGTCTTATTTTTAATATAAACCTTAATCCTTCCACTCCTGGAGTGTATGCTGTAAAGAGTTTTAACCATATTTAGCCGGTATCCTATATTCCTCATATAAGCACTTGCCCTGCTTTCTATGGACATGTGTCACAATCTATCTATATGCTTAATAAATATATAGAGACAGATATAGACAAAAGATATATCCCTCTGTATTACAGGAGATCTTATATATAAACACACATAGTATCATAGATATCTATATGTATGTTCTATGGAGACATAAAAAACCGGAAGAGAAAGGGACCAAAAGAAGAAACCAGGGGAAAGCTTAATAGAAAAGAAAAAACCTATCAGGAACATACCCTCATATCAGTACTAGGACTAAAAACCTAGTACTCTTCACCTTTCCCAATACTGTATCATATGTTATATATAGTTTAAGTCTATGTGGTTGAATATGGTCAGATGTGGGATTAGAACCCAGGTCGATAGGTTGGTAGTCCGTGTATTTCCTCATGAAGCTATGCCGATAGCAGATAGCTGGTGTGATAATCTATATAGATTTAAAGATCGTTAAAAATGTTTCTCACGTGTTGCCATTATTATTATATACTAATGGAATAGAAAAATGATATTAGTGAATGTAATGCAAGGAATAATGTTATATTCATGTGCTTTACACAATTTGTGTGTTAAAAATATGATTGATTTGTATTATGTTCTTTGTGGGAGTAGTTCCCAACAAACATTATAGGATAGAGCTAATTAGCTAACCACATATTGCATATACCTGTATACATTTGAAACACACCTGCCTCCGATAATGAGTGTAAGCTAATGATTGGAGGAGACTCCCTTTAAATAGAGGTGTGTTCAGTATAGATGGTTACCTTCTGATGAAACCGTTACAATATCATAACGGAGAAACGCGTTAAGGGCATTCTGCTAGTGCCTTTGGAACAATCTGCATTGAACTGTGAGACAGACATCCTGGCCGTGCACCTGGAGGATCAAATTTACACTGCAAAGCTCTCAATTGCCTGGGTAAAGAGGAGTCAGACGGCGACAGCAGAAAGGGAAAATCCAGCGGCGTGCTGCCGTGAGCTGAGTGCCATATGACCTAAGGATACCCTGCAGTAAGATCTACCTACTCCGTTAAGGGGAAAGCCGGGCGGCTTTAACAGTGATCATCTTTGTGATTCTCCGCTCCTGCTGGGCACTGCACGGGTGTGTACAATTAGCTCTATGTGGAATACAGCAACAAGGAGAAATCTATGGTGACCGGTCACGGCTATACACAGAGTGACAACAGTAACATCTGTGAATGGTGAGGTGAGATATATCCTCTAAATCCCTTATCATCCCTGTACTACCAGACACAATACCATCTAAGTGTCAAGGGTTTTTAGAGAGGAAATCCCTGCAGGTGAATATAAGTCTGTTTATCTATGAATATAATCTACACCATTTGAATCTAACCATGGATATACCCGCTATAATAAATTCATGAATAAGAGACACAATATATGAAGTTCCACCTGTAACAATATAACATAACACTACTGTGGATAAAAAGCTTAGAATCTGTTGATGCGGGACATTGGACTGTATTCTAGCCACAAAGTGTCAAAAAAAGGAACGGAGTGGATAACCCTGCAAACTAGTGGCAGGTGGTGTCAATCAATCCACTAATAATGGACACATGGTTCTAATCTATGGTAGTTTTATTGTGTTGAATTAGCAATCTTACGTTTCAAAGGCATTTAGCAATTCATGCATATAATGATGTTATATTAAAAAAATTTTTTATATTTTTAATACAAAATAAAATTGTTTAAAATTTGCTTGCGCTCTCTCACATAAGTGATTTCTTTTTTAGTTCAATATTGGTATAAACTTCAGGATACTGAGTGGGAGCTGCAATTAAATTTTAAGTGGTGGTGAATAGCTAATCTCTGACACTGCATGTGAATATACGACTGCGCCTGAATTTATGTTTACACACGGACGCAAGGGAGTCCACAAATAAAGCGGGTCCGGTGCGTTCCTGTGTCTATATAATTGTATTGTGTATTTTTAACATCGATGTTGTAGAGCTTCTGACTGTATAAAAAGGTTTTAGTGCAGTCTCAGCAAATCACTGTGGCTACAAGACACCTCCTGGCAATATACTTCTGAGGAAGCCACGGAGTATCATGAAGGTGGAGAAATGCGTTAGTGGTCTACAGGACACCCCCCGTTGTTGCCGACAACATCTCTACTGCCAAGACTTGCACCTTCATTGAGCATTCGCTCTCTAGATAAGGCACCGATTAATGGTTCAAGCACCAGGAGCCGGGAGGAAACAAACTGCTTCAAGCGAGAGACTGGTAAACTCCTTATCCTTCTGGGCTACTATATAGCAGTGATTTGCTGAGCCTGCACTAAAACCTGCAGCTGCATTCAAAAAGGATTGTAGACGCGAGAGTCTTTTCTTGGTAAGACCAGTAAGAAGACTATTGCAATAATCAATGCATGAGATAATAAACATGGATTAGAGTTTTTGCAGTGTCTTGTGTAAGGTATGGTCGTATTTTGGATGTTTTTTTAGATGCATGTAACATGATTTAGAGATAGATTGAATGTGTGGAACAAAGGACACTTCAGAGTCAAAGATGACACCTAGGCAGCAAGCTTGTGAGGTAGGGTAGATTGTCGAGTTGTCAACAGCTATAGAGATATCAGGTTTGTAACTACTCTTGGCTGGCGGGAATATAATTAATTCTGTTTTGGAAATGTTGAGAGGTGGTGAGATGACATCCAAGATGAAATGGCAGAAAGGCATTCAGTGACATAGACCAATACAGATTATGACAAATCTCACTTCATCGGCCAATAACAATATATGGAATACATACGTTTTACTGGTAGCAGACAGCGGGATCCCGGAGACCAGTATGTCGGCAGCAGGGCGAGCGCTAGAATGCCTCTTGCGGGCTGGCTCTGCTCCCCACACTGCGGGCATGGTGGCTCACTGCACTCGCCACAGGTTCTATTCTCCCTCTATGGGTGTCATCGGACACCCACAGAGGGAGAAAAGCCTATGGCGCTGGTATTCCGGCAGTGGCATTTCAACACCTGTTGGGATTCTGGTGTCGCCATTGTGATCGTGATTGCCTCCCCAATGTACATATAACCATAAAAACAATAAAAAATAAAACTTCAAATCATGAAACAATATCAATATAAAAATGATGGCAGGCTCTTTTATAGTGAAGCAGCATTAAGGGGTCTATTCATGAAGCAGTGAAAAGTGTGGAGAAGTGAGCCAGTGGAGAAGTTGCCCGTGGTAACCAATCAGTGTTGAGGTAACATTTATAAAATGCATTCTATAAAATTATACGAAGCAGCTGATTGGTTGCCATGGGCAACTTCTCCACTGGCTCACATCTCCACACTTTTCAATGCTTCATGAATTGACACCTAAGGTGGACATGTACTAAGCAGTGATAAAAGTGGAGACGTGAGCCAGTGGAGAAGTTGCACATGGCAACCAATTCTGCTCTGTATACTTTTATAGTATGCAAATTATAAATGTTAAATTAATGCTGATTGGTTGCCATGGGCAACTTCTCCACTGTTATCATTGCTTAGTACATCTCCCCCTAAGGGGGTATTCAATTGAGTGCCGTTTTTTCAACAAGTCAAGAAAACTGCACTAATTTGACACCAGGTATTTTAATCCATTTTCGCCCATATGCCAAAACATGAGTATCGGCGGAGAAAAGTGCGGCACTAATTGAGTACTTCTCTTAGCCTTTTAGCCACAGTGAACTCATATGTTAGCAATATATACTTAATGTAAATTAGTTGAATGTGTAGTATCATTGCAAGTAGTTTGTACACCAACAGTTTCTAAGAGACGTCCGATGGTAATGTTTCGACGTTACTCCCTTCCTAGCCTGTATCAGGGTAGGAATGACCTTTTTCGGAATGCCCTTCCGAGATAAAATCAGGTGTTCAACCTCCATGCAGTCAAACGTAGCCGCAGTAAGTCTTGGTAAGCGAATGGCCCCTGTTGCAGAAGATCCTCGCGAAGAGGAAGAGGCCTCGGATCCTCCAGCAGTAATTCCAGAAGATCCGCGTACCAAGCCCTTCTTGGCCAGTCCAGAGCAATGAGGATCGCCTGAACTCTTGTTCTTTTTATTAGTTTAAGAATCCTTGGGATGAGCGGAAGTGGAGGAAACACATACACTGACTGTAACACCCACGGAGTTACCAGGGCGTCCATCGCCACTGCCTGTGGGTCTCTCGACCTGGAACAGTACCTACAAAGCTTCTTGTTGAGGCGGGAGGCCATCATGACTATTTGAGGTACACCCCAACGACTTGTTACCTCCTCGAACACCTCTGGTTGGAGGCCCCATTCTCCTGGATGGAGATCGTGTCTGCTGAGGAAGTCTGCTTTCTAGTTGTCCACTCCCGGAATGAAGATTGCTGACAACGCGTGCTTTTCTGCCACCGCGTGCTTTTCTGCCCAGAGGAGGATTCTTGTTACCTCTGATATTGCGGCTCTGCTCTTCGTTCCGCCTTGTCGGTTTATGTAGGACACCATTGTTACATTGTCCGACTGCACTTGAATGGCCTGATCTTGTAGAAGATGTGCCACTTGTAGAAGGCCGTTGTATACAGCCTTTAGTTCCAGAATGTTTATCGGGAGGATGGATTCCAGACTTGACCACTTTCCTTGGAAGTTTTCCCCTTGGGTGACTGCTCCCGAACCTCTGAGACTTGCATCCGTGGTTAGAAGGATCCAATTCTGTATCCCGAACCTTTGGCCCTCGAGAACGTGAGAAGTTTGCAGCCACCAGAGGAGTGAAATTCTGGCTTTCGGCGACAGGCGTATTCGCTGGTGCATGTGAAGATGAGATCCCGAACATTTGTCCAGGAGATCCAGTTGGAAGGACCGTGCATGAAATCTTCTGTACTGTAGAGCCTCGTAGGAGGCAACCATCTGCCCCAGAAGGTGAATGCATTGATGAACCGATACCCGGGCAGGCTTCAGGACATCCTGGACCATTGAATGGATCACCGATGCTTTCTCCACCGGGAGAAACACCCCCTGTACTTCTGTGTCGAGGATCATCACCAGGAAGGACAGTCTCCTTGTCGGTTCTATATGTGACTTTGGAAGGTTCAGGATCCACCCGTGATCCTGGAGTAGTCGAGTTGAGAGAGCAATGCTCTGTAACAGCTTCTCCCTGGAAGATGCCTTTATTAGCAGATCGTCCAGATATGGAAGAATGTTCACTCCCTGCTTGCAGAGGAGTAGCATCATCTCTGCCATGACCTTGGTGAACACCCTCAGTGCTGTGGAGAGGCCAAATGGCCTCTGCGCTGTTAGACTGTCACTATTAGTTCCAGGAGCTGCGCCTGGAACTGATAGTGACAGTCTAACAGCGCAAATCACAGATAAGCCTGGTGAGGCAGCCAGATCGGAACATGAAGGTACGCATCCTTGATATCCAGGGATGCCAGGAATTCCCCCTCCTCCAGACCTGAGATCACCTCTCTCAGAGACTCCATCTTGAATTTAAATTCCTTAAAGTAGGGGTACAATGACTAAGTTTAATATCGGCCTTACCGAACCGTCTGGCTTCGGCACCACAAACAGGTTTGAGTAATAACCCTTGTTTGTTAGGTGAGGTGGAACAGGAACAATGACATTTGTTTGAACCAATTTTTGAATGGCATCCTGTAGGATAGCACTTTCTGTCAGCGAAGCTGGTAAGCTTGATTTGAAGAATCTGTGAGGTGGGAGTTCTTTAAACTCCAGTCTGTACCCCTGGGCAATGATGTCTTGTACCCAGGGGTCTAGGCATGATGATGCCCAGACGTGACTGAAATCCCTTAGTCTTGCTCCCACCTGCCCAATCCCCAGGCTGGGAGATCCACCGTCATGCTGAAGATTTGGAGGAAGCAGAACCTGGCTTCTGCTCCTGGGAACCTGTTGGTGCAGGTTTTCTAGATTTCCCCCGACCACCATTAAAGAAAGTGGAAGGGGGTTTGGACTTTTTAACTTTTGCTGTCCGAAATGACTGCATCGTAGATGTAGGATAAGATTTCCTAGCTGGTGGTGCTGCTGAGGGAAGGAAAGTTGACTTACCCGCAGTTGCCGTGGAGATCCACGCGTCCAACGCGCCCCCAAACAGAGCCTGACCTATGAAGGGTAGGTTTTCCACACTCCTCTTGGATTCTGCATCCGCAGACCATTTGCGCAGCCAGAGTCCTCTGCGTGCCGAGACAGCCATGGAAGAAGCCCTTGCATTAAGGTGGCCAAGGTCCTTCATGGCCTCCACCATGAAACCTGCAGAATCCTGTATGTGACGTAAAAACAAGTCAATGTCACTCCTATCCATAGTATCTAAATCCTCTAGTAATGTGCCTGACCACTTTACTATGGCTTTAGAAATCCACGCACAAGCAATCGTGGGCCTTAAAGCCACGCCTGTAGCCGTGTATAGTGATTTGAGCGTAGTCTCAATCTTACGGTCAGCCGGCTTTCAAAGCAGTTGAACCAGGGACAGGTAAAACCACCTTTTTAGACAACCTATATACAGAAGCGTCTACTATAGGCGGGTTTTCCCACTTTTTCCTGTCCTCTTCACGGAAGGTAAAAGCAATGAAAACCCTTTTGGGATCTGGAATTTTTTCTCTGGGTTTTCCCAGGATTTTTCAAACAAGGCGTTTAACCCCTTAGAAGCAGGGAAGATATGGGAGGATTTTTTATTGTCTGTAAAGTAATCCTCCTCTACCTGCTCAGGTACTTTTTCAGTAATGTGTAAAATGTCCCTAATGGCCTCAATCATGAGTTGCACCCCCTTAGCAAGGGATGCATCTCCCCCCTGCATATCCCTATCACCGTCCCTTGTATCAGAGTTGGTATCCGTGTCAGTTTGCATTATTTGGGCAAGAGCACGCTTTTTAGGGAATGTAATAGGGACCTTAGATGAGGTAGTGGGAGCTGAGTACTGCAAAACCGCTACAGATTGTTGTAAAGTCTGCATTACACTCTCATTATGTGATATCCTAGATGAAATCTGGTATATCATTCCCCTTATAGAATCCACCCATGGGGTACACGGCAGTCCTGAGTACATAGAATAAACTCATCAGGAGAAGATACACACTCTGCTGCACAAGAGACAGACGGGTCATTCCGACCAGATCGCTCGCTGCTGGTTATCGCAGCGCAGTGATCGGGTCGGAGCTGCACATGGGCCGGCGCCACAATGTGCCGGCGCTTGCTAGATGGCCGAAGCCGTTGTTGCCTAGCGATTGTCCGTGGCCGGACCGATGGGGGCGGCGGGCCGCGGCGCCTGCGTGACATCACACACAGCCGCTGCGATCCTGGCAGCGAAGAGGTTCTCCCGGCCTGCCGCAGGAGCTGCGCTGGTTCGGAGTTACTCAAATGCAAAAGCATCGCGCTGTGCGATGCTTTTGCATTTCTCCGGGGGGCGGGGGGGGGGGGGGGCGGCACTGACATACGGGGTGGACTAGCCCTGTGCTGGGCGTCCCCCCGCATTTCTGAGTGCCTGATCGTAGCTGTGCTAAATTTAGCACAGCTACAACAACTCGGAATGACCCCCAGAGTCCCTAGACATATTAAGTGTGAGATATACAGCCACACAGACACAGGAAAATGTCAGACACAGTTTTCCCCAGAGTACCATCAGAGAGTCACAGAGTATAAGGAGCCAGCCACACAGCGCCCCAGTAGGCAGTTAATACCCTAAACTGCCGATGCTGACTGAGTAACCTTAATAGGATAAACAGTTCCAATAATACACTCCCCCCCCTGTCTATAACACACTGGTACTGCAGAGGATAGCTGGAGGTATGTGGAGGGCAGCGCTCCCTGTCAGCGTTCTGATGTTGTGATCTGCAGGGTGAAAATGGCACTGGTCAGTGCTGGATCCGGTCTGAGGAGAAGCCCCGCCCCCTGTAATGGCACGTCTTCCCGCACTTATTGTATTATACTGGCCTGAGGTAATTTGCAGCTAACAGTTGGATAAGTCCCTGGTAGCCTTCTGTGACCAGTGTAGGGTGATTGCGCTGGCTCAGGACGCCCCTCACAGCACCATACACAGTGTGCCTCTGAGCCCTCTGGAGCGCAGCCTGCCAGAGCTGCCCTCTTACCCTTATGCCGCCATTCCTGCTGGCGACCCGCTTTCCGGGCTGCCGTTGTTATACTCACCACTCTTCTTTCTTCTGGCTCTGTTAGAGGGTGGCGGCCGTGCTGCAGGAGTGAGCGGTCGCCTCGTAGGCTTGCGATCAGTACCCTCAGTAAAATCAGTGCCCAGTATAATCAGTGATTGATCAGTATAATCAGTTCTCAGTATAATCAGTGCGCTGTTAGACGTGCGCCCGTTTTCCGCCATTAGTGCATTGGGATTCAGACAATTGATGAAGTTATTGTGTCCCCGGTATAAAATCACATCTAGATTCCACTTCACTAGGCGATAGCGAGATTTTACCAATTAATATCAGTGATTTATAATTAATTATTAATTACAGTGATCTTGCCAAATGATTCCAGTGATTTTGTCATTTTCTTCCAGTGATTTGGACCAATAATACCATTGATTAGAACAAATAATTCCTGTGATTTTGTCATTTTCTTCCAGTGATTTGGACCAATAATACCATTGATTAGAACGAATAATTCCAGTGATTTTGTCATTTTCTTCCAGTGATTTGGACCAATAATACCATTGATTAGAACAAATAATTCCTGTGATATTGAGGTGTTTGTGTCGCTTAGCTTAGCCGTCCAGCGACCACAGTGCACCTCTTTTTCTCTTTTCTTTGCATTATGTGCTGTTTGGGGCCAATTTTTTTAAGTGCCATCCTGTCTGACACTGCAGTGCCACTCCTAGATGGGCCAGGTGTTTGTGCCGCCCTCTTGGGTCGCTTAGCTTAGTCATCCAGCGACCTCGGTGCAAATTTTAGGACTAAAAATAATATTGTGAGGTGTGAGGTGTTCAGAATAGATTGGTAATGAGTGGAAATTATGGTTATTGAGGTTAATAATACTATAGGATCAAATGACCCCCAAATTCTATGATTTAAGCTGTTTTTGAGGTTTTTTTTTTAAAAAAACACCCGAATCCAAAACACACCCGAATCCGACAAAAAATTTTCAGGGAGGTTTTGCCAAAACGCGTCCGAATCCAAAACACGGCCGTGGAACCGAATCCAAAACCATAACACAAAACCCGAAAAATTTCCGGTGCACATCTCTAATATATATATATATATATATATATACACATATATATACACATATATATATACATATAAACACATACACACACACACACACACACACACACACACACACACACACACACACACACACACACACACACACATATATATATATATATATATACAGGGCCGGATTAACAATAGGGCGGATGGAGCTGCAGCTCCATGCCCCCCGTTGAAAATAGGTCCACAGGATCTCCTGCAATGCAGCCAGTGTTAACAGTAAAAAAAACACTGGCTGCATAGCGTTGTCCCCACAGAGGCCTGCACTTACCCCTCCACTGGTCCGGCTTCCGTGATCGGAGCTAAACCCCGATCAGGCAGCGTATGGTAACAGCACCCCGTGCAGCCAGTATCCCTGATACTGCAGCCAGTGGCGGATCTTGCCACGGGCAAGCAGGACTTTTGCCCGGGGCGCCGCCTTCCGGAGGGCGCCGGCGCCATCCGGAGGGCGCCGCACCATGGCAAGATCCTCCACTGTCAGTGTGCGCCCCAGCAGTGTCCCCCCGCTGTGCCCCCCCTCCCGCTGTGAGAAGGGAACCAGACGCTATGCATCTGGTTTCCCTTCGTGGCGCTGGTCCTCCCCCGCTCTGAAGGGAATCAGACGCTAAGCGTCTAGTTTCCCTTCATGGAGAGGACCTTTGGTGTGCGGTGCGCGATGACGTCATCGCGCACCGCACAGCATTGTAGCATAGACGCTAGGGGTCATAATTGACCTCTAGCGCTTATGCTGTGCTATGGGAGAGACGTCATGACTGACGTCTCTCCCATAGATCCGAGGAGAAGAGCGGCGCCGGTCTGCAGGGTCTGGAAACAGGAGCGGGGTACAGTAAGTATAATTTTTTTTTTCTTCCAGCAGCGCTACAAATGGGGGGCGTGACTGACCACGCCCCCATGTTAAGCCACGCCCCTAAATTTTGCCCGGGGCGCCGAAAGGGCAAGAACCGGCCCTGACTGCAGCCTGTGCTGGTGCTCGATGGCTGGGGGGAGGGTTGGGGCTAGATCCAAGTGGCGTAAGGGACCTTTTCCGTCAGGGGGCGGAGCCACGACACAAGGGGGAGGAGCTAGGCCAGCGGGACAGTTGCTCTACTATCCACGCCACCAACTATTACCTTTAGTAATGAGGTGGCGAGCGAAGCGGAGCGGAGCGAGCCACCGAGCCCGCGAGGGTACTTTTCGGGTACCCTGTTCGGCCGTAGCTCCTCCCCCTGGTGACGTGTCTTCTCCCCTAGGTACGTCACAAGGTCCCTTCTCCCACTCCGATATAGAACCAACCCTGGGCTCAGTGGGCTGTGCAGCACTTCCTGATACTGCAAGCCCTGCCCACTGCATGACATCGTGTAGGGGGAGGGGCCAGGACTCGACAGTGACACTGCTGCCGGCAATCCATGTCACACACTACTATACTGAGTAGAGGCAGGAAAAGGTAAGAGAGAGAGAAGTAATATGGGAGGGAAAGTGAAAGGTGGAATGTAAGGAATGAGTGCAGTTGAGGAACAGTAATGCACCAAAGATAGACAGGTAGATGATTAAGTTATGTTAGAAAAGTAAAGAAAGATACTCTGAGAGATTAGAAAAAAAGACAAGCATGTGATATCAGAGATTCAAAGATAGGCAGTTTTTGACCCTGTTTTTAGAAATGAGTGGGCCCTGCAGGACGTGCTGTGCAGTCAGTCTCTCACCGCTGGCAGCGATCTTATCCAATCGCTGCCTGAGACCAAAGTCCTCCCCTCTGCCCACCAACGCACAGCATAACACTCTTCAATTTAAATCAGGTGTGAATATGTGTGCGTCGGGGGAGAGCTTGCTTCCCTTTGTCCCACACAGCATCTGTATCTGACCCCCACTGTATCCATCCCGCACTGTATCCCACCCACACTGTATCCCACCCACACTGTGTCCTACCCGCACTGTATCCCACCCGCACTGTGTCCTACCCGCACTGTATCCCACCTGCACTGTGTCCTACCCGCACTGTATCCCACCCGCACTGTATCCATCCCACATTGTATCCATCCCACATTGTATCCCACCCGCACTGTATCCCTCCCGCACTGTATCCGTCCCACACTGTATCCCACCCGCATTGTATCCGTCCCACACTGTATCCATCCCACATTGTATCCCACCCGTACTGTATCCCTCCCGCACTGTATCCGTCCCGCAATATATCCCACCCGCACTGTATCCGTCCCACACTGTATCGGTCCCACACTGTATCCGTCCCACACTGTATCCCTCCCGCACCGTATTAGTGATGTGCATTTAAGCTCCGCCTCCCGGTGATGTCATCTGTCAGTCACCGGGAGGGCAGAGGTAAGTGGACTATGACAAGGGGGCGTGGCCTAGCGGCACATGCTGTCCGCGGCTGCCGCCCATGATGTCGGGACCTATTCCGGTACCCGGCGTCCAAGGGTAAGGATGTTACTTTTATTTCTGTAGCTGGGACGGGAGGAGGAATGTCCCGAGGTACACTTGGTCTGGAAGTGAGGGGGCGGGGGAGGAGGTGCGTTGCATTGCCATGAGAGCACTAGCAGATTAAAGGGGAAAATCCCTGTAAGTCCAGGGTTCCCCTACAAATTGCCCCTATGTATATACAAGAGGGGTGTCCCCCCACCCATCGCATCACACTGTAAAGAAGCCCCTGTTTGTATACAAGAGGGCAAGTTGTTGGACCCTCTCACAGCAAAATGTCCATGCTGTCAACCCATTTATGAAGATGGGTCCTGGCACAGTCACAAAAAGATGGAGTGGGCAGTGGGGTGAGCCGTACCCACTGCCAGGAAACAGATCCCAGAGGTAATCGCGGATGGCAGATGATGCAGGAAGAGCTGCTCAAGAGGCTGTTGTGAACGTGAATGCGCAGGTGCAGCAGGTCAGTGTACCCATCCAGTGTCTGCCCCTTCTCCAGCTCAGTGTCCCCACCACTATTGATCCCCATCCCAGTGTCTCCCTGCCTTCCCTCCCCAAACAGCCCACTGCACCCATCCCAGTGCCCTCCCACCTAAAACCAGTCCAGTGGCAGGCTGACCAGGGGGGCAGAGTGCCAGGTGCCCCCTGGGCTGTGCTATAGCCACGGGACGCAGCCTACTCCATTGCAAAAGGGCACAGGTGGTCCAGTGTGCGCGGCGGCAGCCATGTGGGCTCTCTTACTGTGTGTCCTGCAGGGCTACGGAAGCCCTGTAGGACACAAAAAGGATACGCAATCTGTGATACGGCTGTACGCTGCTGCGCATAAGCGGCCATATCACACGAGGGGACTGTTTGCTATGGCTCTGTGTACTGAAGAGCAAGTGGCGGTGAGCGGTGGCAGCAAAAGT
This sequence comes from Pseudophryne corroboree, assembly GCF_028390025.1. NCBI lineage: Eukaryota > Metazoa > Chordata > Amphibia > Anura > Myobatrachidae > Pseudophryne > Pseudophryne corroboree. The sequence continues at coordinate 424,410,641 of NC_086448.1, forward strand.
GAGGTACTGACTGTGCTCAGTATATTAGTGACACAGCCACCATCCTGCTAGCTGCCTTGTCACCCTGACCCACCCTTCACAGATTACATAGGTGACCATGCCCCCATTGCTCATTAATACGCCCCAGCAGGGTTAGGGGTAGTGTGTGTGGGGAGCAGGTGCAGGGTAGGGAGTGGTGTAGTGTGTACGGGGTGCGGGTGCAGGGTTAGGGGTAGTGTAGTGTGTACGGGGAGCGGGTACAGAGTTAGGGGTAGTGTGTACGGGGAGCTGGTGCAGGATTGGGGTAGTGTAGTGTGTACGGGGAGCGGGTGCAGGGTTAGGGGTAGTGTAGTGTGTACGGGGAGCGGGAGCAGGATTATGGGTAGTGTAGTGTGTACGGGGAGCGGATGCAGAGTTAGGGGTAGTGTAATGTGTACAGGGAGCGGGTGCAGGGTTAGCGGTAGTGTAGTGTGTGCGGGGAGCAGGTGTAGGGTTAGCGTTAGTGTAGTATGTACGGGGAGCGGGTGTAGGGTTAGCGGTAGTATAGTGTGTGCGGGGAGCGGGTGCAGGATTAGGGGTAGTGTAGTGTGTGTGGGGAGCGGATTAGGGGTAGTGTATTGTGTGCGGGGAGCGGGTGCAGGGTTAGCGGTAGTATAGTGTGTGCGGGGAGCAGGTGTAGGGTTAGCGTTAGTGTAGTCTGTACGGGGAGCGGGTGTAGGGTTAGCGATAGTATAGTGTGTGCGGGGAGCGGGTGCAGGGTTAGCGGTAGTATAGTGTGTGCGGGGAGCAGGTGTAGGGTTAGCGTTAGTGTAGTATGTAAGGGGAGCGGGTGTAGGGTTAGCGGTAGTATAGTGTGTGCGGGGAGCGGGTGCAGGATTAGGGGTAGTGTAGTGTGTGTGGGTAGCGGATGCAGGGTTGGGGGTAGTATAGTGTGTGCGGGGAGCAGGTGTAGGGTTAGCGTTAGTGTAGTATGTATGGGGAGCGGGTGTAGGGTTAGCGATAGTATAGTGTGTGCGGGGAGCGGGTGCAGGAATAGGGGTAGTGTAGTGTGTGCGGTGAGCGGATTAGGGGTAGTGTATTGTGTGCGGGGAGCGGGTGCATGGTTAGGGGTAGTATAGTGTGTACGGGGAGCGGGTGCAGGGTTAGCGGTAGTATAGTGTGTGCGGGGAGCGGGTGCAGGGTTAGAGGTAGTGTAGTGTGTGTGTGGGGAGTGGGTGCAGGGTTATGGGTAGTGTAGTGTGTACGGGGAGCGGGTGCTGGGTTAGCGGTAGTATAGTGTGCGCGGAGTGCAGGGGTAGGGATAGCGGTAGTATAGTGTGTGCGGGGAGCGGGTGCAGGATTAGGGGTAGTGTAGTGTGTGTGGGGAGCGGATGCAGGGTTAGGGGTAGTATAGTGTGTGCGGGGAGCAGGTGTAGGGTTAGCGTTAGTGTAGTATGTATGGGGAGCGGATGTAGGGTTAGCGGTAGTATAGTGTGTGCGGGGAGCGGGTGCAGGAATAGGGGTAGTGTAGTGTGTGCGGTGAGCGGATTAGGGGTAGTGTATTGTGTGCGGGGAGCGGGTGCAGGGTTAGGGGTAGTATAGTGTGTACGGGGAGCGGGTGCAGGGTTAGCGGTAATGATGAGCGGGTTCGGTTTCTCCGAAACTGAACCCCCCCGAACTACACCTTTTTCACACGGGTCCGAGGCAGGTTAGAACATTCCCACCTTGCTCGGCTAACCCGAGCGCGCCCGAACGTCATCATCCCGCTGTCGGATTCTCGCGAGATTCGGATTCTATATAAGCAGCCGCGCGTCGCCGCCATTTTCACTCGTGCATTGGAGATGATAGGGAGAGGACGTGGCTGGCGTCCTCTCCGTTTATTGTAGAAGTTGATTGGTTTACTTTATTTCTTATTTGTGGGGAGGATTGGGGAGCAGCTATAGCAAGAGTACAGTGCAGAGTTTTGCTGACAGTGACCACCAGTATACGTTGTCTGCCTGAAAAACACTCCATATCTGTGCTCACAGTGTGCTGCTTTATTGTGGGGACTGGGGACCACCAGTATAATTAATATTATATAGTAGTAGTACAGTGCAGAGTGCACTGCTGTACCTACCTCTGTGTCGTCACTCGTCATCCATTAAGTATACTATCCATCTGCATTGTATACCTGTGATGCATTTTAGACTAGTTTAGCAGTTTGCTGACAGTGTCCACCAGTATACTATATAAAGCAGTACGGTAGGCCACTGCTGTGTACCTACCTCTGTGTCGTCACTCGTCATCCATTAAGTATACTATCCATCTACATTGTATACCTGTGGTGCATTTTAGACAGTTTTGCAGTTTGCTGACAGTGTCCACCAGTATACTATATATAGCAGTACGGTAGGCCACTGCTGTGTACCTACCTCTGTGTCGTCACTCGTCATCCATTAAGTATACTTTCCATCTACATTCTATACCTGTGGTGCATTTTAGACAGTTTTGCAGTTTGCTGACAGTGTCCACCAGTATACTGTATATAGCAGTACGGTAGGCCACTGCTGTGTACCTACCTCTGTGTCATCACTCGTCATCCATTAAGTATACTATCCATCTACATTCTATACCTGTGGTGCATTTTAGACAGTTTTGCAGTTTGCTGACAGTGTCCACCAGTATACTGTATATAGCAGTACGGTAGGCCACTGCTGTGTACCTACCTCTGTGTCGTCACTCGTCATCCATTAAGTATACTATCCATCTACATTCTATACCTGTGGTGCATTTTAGACAGTTTTGCAGTTTGCTGACAGTGTCCACCAGTATACTATATATAGCAGTACGGTAGGCCACTGCTGTGTACCTACCTGTGTGTCGTCACTCGTCATCCATTAAGTATACTATCCATCTACATTCTATACCTGTGGTGCATTTTAGACAGTTTTGCAGTTTGCTGACAGTGTCCACCAGTATACTATATAAAGCAGTACGGTAGGCCACTGCTGTGTACCTACCTCTGTGTCGTCACTCGTCATCCATTAAGTATACTATCCATCTACATTGTATACCTGTGGTGCATTTTAGACAGTTTTGCAGTTTGCTGACAGTGTCCACCAGTATACTATATATAGCAGTACGGTAGGCCACTGCTGTGTACCTACCTCTGTGTCGTCACTCGTCATCCATTAAGTATACTATCCATCTACATTGTATACCTGTGGTGCATTTTAGACAGTTTTGCAGTTTGCTGACAGTGTCCACCAGTATACTATATAAAGCAGTACGGTAGGCCACTGCTGTGTACCTACCTCTGTGTCGTCACTCGTCATCCATTAAGTATACTATCCATCTACATTGTATACCTGTGGTGCATTTTAGACAGTTTTGCAGTTTGGTGACAGTGTCCACCAGTATACTATATAAAGCAGTACGGTAGGCCACTGCTGTGTACCTACCTCTGTGTCGTCACTCGTCATCCATTAAGTATACTATCCATCTACATTCTATACCGGTGGTGCATTTTAGACAGTTTTACAGTTTGCTGACAGTGTCCACCAGTATACTATATATAGCAGTACGGTAGGCCTCTGCTGTGTACCTACCTCTGTGTCGTCACTCGTCATCCATTAAGTATACTATCCATCTACATTCTATACCTGTGGTGCATTTTAGACAGTTTTGCAGATTGCTGACAGTGTCCACCAGTATACTATATATAGCAGTACGGTAGGCCACTGCTGTGTACCTACCTCTGTGTCGTCACTCGTCATCCATTAAGTATACTATCCATCTACATTGTATACCTGTGGTGCATTTTAGACAGTTTTGCAGTTTGCTGACAGTGTCCACCAGTATACTATATATAGCAGTACGGTAGGCCACTGCTGTGTACCTACCTCTGTGTCGTCACTCGTCATCCATTAAGTATACTATCCATCTACATTGTATACCTGTGGTGCATTTTAGACAGTTTTGCAGTTTGCTGACAGTGTCCACCAGTATACTATATATAGCAGTACGGTAGGCCACTGCTGTGTACCTACCTCTGTGTCGTCACTCGTCATCCATTAAGTATACTATCCATCTACATTGTATACCTGTGGTGCATTTTAGGCAGTTTTGCAGTTTGCTGACAGTGTCCACCAGTATACTATATATAGCAGTACGGTAGGCCACTGCTGTGTACCTACCTCTGTGTCGTCACTCGTCATCCATTAAGTATACTTTCCATCTACATTCTATACCTGTGGTGCATTTTAGACAGTTTTGCAGTTTGCTGACAGTGTCCACCAGTATACTGTATATAGCAGTACGGTAGGCCACTGCTGTGTACCTACCTCTGTGTCGTCACTCGTCATCCATTAAGTATACTATCCATCTACATTCTATACCTGTGGTGCATTTTAGACAGTTTTGCAGTTTGCTGACAGTGTCCACCAGTATACTATATATAGCAGTACGGTAGGCCACTGCTGTGTACCTACCTCTGTGTCGTCACTCGTCATCTATTAAGTATACTATCCATCTACATTCTATACCTGTGGTGCATTTTAGACAGTTTTGCAGTTTGCTGACAGTGTCCACCAGTATACTATATAAAGCAGTACGGTAGGCCACTGCTGTGTACCTACCTCTGTGTCGTCACTCGTCATCCATTAAGTATACTATCCATCTACATTGTATACCTGTGGTGCATTTTAGACAGTTTTGCAGTTTGCTGACAGTGTCCACCAGTTTACTATATATAGCAGTACGGTAGGCCACTGCTGTGTACCTACCTCTGTGTCGTCACTCGTCATCCATTAAGTATACTATCCATCTACATTGTATACCTGTGGTGCATTTTAGACAGTTTTGCAGTTTGCTGACAGTGTCCACCAGTATACTATATATAGCAGTACGGTAGGCCACTGCTGTGTACCTACCTCTGTGTCGTCACTCGTCATCCATTAAGTATACTATCCATCTACATTGTATACCTGTGGTGCATTTTAGACAGTTTTGCAGTTTGCTGACAGTGTCCACCAGTATACTATATATAGCAGTACGGTAGGCCACTGCTGTGTACCTACCTCTGTGTCGTCACTCGTCATCCATTAAGAATACTATCCATCTACATTCTATACCTGTGGTGCATTTTAGACAGTTTTGCAGTTTGCTGACAGTGTCCACCAGTATACTATATAAAGCAGTACGGTAGGCCACTGCTGTGTACCTACCTCTGTGTCGTCACTCGTCATCCATTAAGTATACTATCCATCTGCATTCTATACCTGTGGTGCATTTTAGACAGTTTTGCAGTTTGCTGACAGTGTCCACCAGTATACTATATATAGCAGTACGGTAGGCCACTGCTGTGTACCTACCTCTGTGTCGTCACTCGTCATCCATTAAGTATACTATCCATCTACATTCTATACCTGTGGTGCATTTTAGACAGTTTTGCAGTTTGCTGACAGTGTCCACCAGTATACTATATATAGCAGTACGGTAGGCCACTGCTGTGTACCTACCTCTGTGTCATCACTCGTCATCCATTAAGTATACTATCCATCTACATTGTATACCTGTGGTGCATTTTAGACAGTTTTGCAGTTTGCTGACAGTGTCCACCAGTATACTATATATAGCAGTACGGTAGGCCACTGCTGTGTACCTACCTCTGTGTCGTCACTTGTCATCCATTAAGTATACTATCCATCTACATTGTATACCTGTGGTGCATTTTAGACAGTTTTGCAGTTTGCTGACAGTGTCCACCAGTATACTATATATAGCAGTACGGTAGGCCACTGCTGTGTACCTACCTCTGTGTCGTCACTCATCATCCATTAAGTATACTTTCCATCTACATTCTATACCTGTGGTGCATTTTAGACAGTTTTGCAGTTTGCTGACAGTGTCCACCAGTATACTATATATAGCAGTACGGTAGGCCACTGCTGTGTACCTACCTCTGTGTCGTCACTCGTCATCCATTAAGTATACTATCCATCTACATTGTATACCTGTAGCGCATTTCAGACAGTTTTGCAGTTTGCTGACAGTGTCCACCAGTATACTATATATAGCAGTACGGTAGGCCACTGCTGTGTACCTACCTCTGTGTCGTCACTCGTCATCCATTAAGTATACTATCCATCTACATTCTATACCTGTGGTGCATTTTAGACAGTTTTGCAGTTTGCTGACAGTGTCCACCAGTATACTATATATAGCAGTACGGTAGGCCACTGTTGTGTACCTACCTCTGTGTCGTCACTCGTCATCCATTAAGTATACTATCCATCTACATTGTATACCTGTGGTGCATTTTAGACAGTTTTGCAGTTTGGTGACAGTGTCCACCAGTATACTATATAAAGCAGTACGGTAGGCCACTGCTGTGTACCTACCTCTGTGTCGTCACTCGTCATCCATTAAGTATACTATCCATCTACATTCTATACCGGTGGTGCATTTTAGACAGTTTTACAGTTTGCTGACAGTGTGTCACGATCCGGGTATCTGGACGCCATTTCTTACCCATCAGATGCCTCCTAAGGCTGGCTCAGCGCTCCAGGACCGGATCCCATCTGTTATCCTGATGTGTACATTCCTGTATCCTCTCCTGTCACTCTGGGACGCTGTCACAGTAAACGCCATATTACACCTGGCATGGCGTCTCCCGCGGCCTCCGCCGCCGTCCCTGAACTTCTGCATGCAGAGTGTCTGAGTGGCGATTACGTCAGCCGCGGCCTCCGCTGTGTCCGCGTGGTTGGATGTGCATCTGTCAGCCTGGCGCCTCCTGTCTCCGGTGGCCGGCGCCGCCATTACTGTTTTCATTACCACATGGATTACAAACCAAACTTCCCTCCAAGTGTCTGCATGGGCGCAGCCATCTTGGATTCTGTCAGCTGATCATTTCCACCAATCTGTTCTCAGTATTGATAATCTGCATAATTGCCTAGCCAATCCCTTCCTTGCTGCAGGTATAAATACACTGTGCCTGAGCAAGGAAGGCGTCAGTGCTTTGGTTGTCAAACCTAGTTCCTGTTTGTCTCTCTCCTGTGATTGTCTTCCAGGTTCCAGCTCCTGTCTCAAGACTTCCACCATAGAGACCCGCACCAGCATTCCACCTGCGGTGTAGCCTGACTCTCCAATCCATTGTGGATTCATCTGTTTCCAGCTACAACATTACCTGCTTCCAGCTCAGCTTCCAGCAGAGTACAGCTTCCCTTAAAGGGCCGGTGTCCTTTCTACACTTTACCACTCTCCACCGGTATTATTATTTCTCCGCTCTCAAGTTCTACATTTCAGTTCATATTTCATTGCTCCCAAGTTCATTTATTATTTAACTGGTTCCAGCCAGTATCCACTCCGTGCTAACGACAGTCTGGTTCCAGCCAGTATCCACAGCAGCTGTTTTATCTTCAGCAACCCAGCTTTTCCTGGAACACCAGCTGGCACAATCCTGGGTTATCTCCATTGCTACAGTCGGGCCTGGTAAGGACTTTCCATCTAGAAGATCTTAAGAACTATCTCACACTACCAGTGCCCTGTGGCTCCTGCCATCCTGTAGTACCCAGGAACTGTATTTATTCTTTGCTGACTTTTACGTTTTCTTTTACTGCTGCTGTGTTGCGGAGTTGTCATAATAAACATCATTGACTTTTATCCAAGTTGTCGTGGTCACGCCTTCGGGCAGTTATTATTCATGTTACTTACATGTCCAGGGGTCTGATACAACCTCCCAGGTTCCGGTACATCTCAGCCCCTACAACTGAGGCTGCCTCCCGTCAGCTCAGGCCCTCAGTTGTGACAGTAAGCACTGACCTAATGAATCCAGCCGGAGACCAGGATCAAGCGGCCAGGCCGATGCAAGAACTGGCAGCCCGACTAGAACATCAGGAGGCTGCACAGGGCCACATCATCCGCTGTCTCCAGGATCTCTCTGCTCGGCTGGATGGGATTCAGACAACTCTCCGTGGATCAGGCGCGTCTGGTGCGTCAACCACAGTGACTCCAGCTATAACCCCACCCACCTTACCCATTTCTGCTCCACGTCTTCATCTTCCAACGCCAGCAAAATTTGACGGATCTCCAAGATTCTGCAGGGGATTTCTCAACCAGTGTGAGATTCAGTTTGAGCTACAACCTGGCAATTTTCCCAGTGACCGTACAAAAATTGCCTACATTATTTCTCTTCTCAGTGGCTCAGCCCTTGATTGGGCATCACCGTTATGGGAGAGGTCCGACACCCTGCTATCTTCCTACACTGCCTTCGTGTCAACATTCAGGCGCATCTTCGACGAGCCAGGCCGGGTAACCTCAGCTTCATCCGAGATTCTCCGTTTACGCCAGGGGTCACGTACTGTAGGACAATATCTGATACAGTTCCAGATCCTGGCATCCGAACTGGCATGGAACGACGAGGCCCTGTATGCTGCATTCTGGCATGGCTTATCTGAGCGTATTAAAGATGAGTTAGCTACCAGAGACTTACCTTCTAAGTTAGATGAGCTAATCTCACTCTGCACGAAAGTTGATTTACGTTTCAGAGAGAGAGCAACTGAGCGTGGAAGATCATCTGCTCCAAAATCTTCTGCTCCTCCTCCTCGTCAACTGTCACCATCTAAAGATGAGCCCATGCAACTTGGCCGTTCCCGTTTAACTCCTGCTGAGCGCCGAAGACGTCTCTCCGAGTTTCTTTGTCTCTATTGTGCAGCTCCGTCTCACACCATTAATGCCTGTCCCAAACGTCCGGGAAACTCCAAATCCTAGCTCGCCAAGGAGAGGGACGGCTAGGAGTAATGATCTCCTCTCCATCTCCTCAAGATTGTAATCTCCCAGTCTCGCTTCAAGTTGCTCAACGTTATCGGAACGTCATTGCCCTCCTTGATTCCGGAGCAGCTGGGAACTTTATTACCGAAGCCTATGTTAAACGGTGGTCCCTACCCACCGAGAGACTTCCTTCGTCCATTTCTTTAACTGCCGTGGATGGCAGCAAAATTTTTGATGCAGTTATTTCTTTAAGGACTCTACCAGTTCGTCTGAGAGTGGGAGTTCTTCATTCCGAACTTATTTATTTTTTAGTGATTCCAAGAGCCACACATCCTGTGGTCCTGGGCCTTCCATGGCTCCGTCTTCACAATCCTACAATTGATTGGACGACTATGCAAATCCTGGCATGGGGTTCCTCCTGTGCTGAGACATGTTTGTTTAAAGTATTGCCTGTCTGTTCTTCCTCCCCCAGGTCGTCTGATGTTCCACCTCCTCCATATCAAGATTTCACGGATGTGTTCAGTAAAGCTTCTGCTGATATCCTTCCTCCTCATAGAGAATGGGACTGTCCGATTGATCTCGTTCCAGGGAAGGTTCCACCTCGAGGCCGAACTTATCCGTTGTCTCTGCCTGAGACGCATTCTATGGAGGAATATATTAAAGAGAACCTGGCAAAGGGGTTCATTCGACCTTCTTCTTCTCCAGCCGGCGCAGGCTTCTTTTTTGTAAAAAAGAAAGATGGTGGTCTACGGCCGTGCATCGACTACAGAGGTTTGAACGACATTACCATCAAGAACCGTTATCCTTTACCCCTGATTACTGAGCTCTTTGACAGAGTTAGCGGAGCTACCATCTTTACAAAGCTGGACTTGCGAGGTGCATACAATCTCATCCGGATCCGTGAGGGTGACGAGTGGAAGACCGCCTTTAACACCCGTGACGGACATTATGAGTACCTCGTCATGCCCTTCGGATTGAGCAATGCTCCAGCTGTCTTCCAGCATTTTGTCAATGAGATCTTCAGAGACATTCTATACCGTCATGTCGTGGTCTATCTAGACGATATCCTCATTTTTGCCAACGATTTAGAGGAACATCGTTTTTGGGTTAAAGAGGTTCTGTCCCGTCTCCGTGTCAATCATCTCTATTGCAAATTAGAAAAATGCGTCTTTGAAGTCAAGTCCATTCCGTTTCTAGGGTACATTGTGTCCGGTTCCGGACTAGAGATGGATCCTGAGAAACTACAAGCAATCCAAAATTGGCCGGTACCCTTAACCCTCAAAGGGGTCCAGAGGTTCTTAGGGTTCGCCAACTATTACCGAAAGTTTATACGAGACTTTTCCACCATTGTGGCGCCTATTACTGCTTTCACTAAGAAGGGTGCTAACCCGTCCAAGTGGTCTGAAGAAGCCATGCAAGCATTTCATCTTTTAAAACAAAGGTTCATCTCTGCGCCTGTTCTGAAACAGCCTGACATCGACTCTCCTTTCATCTTAGAGGTGGATGCCTCCTCCGTTGGAGTAGGAGCGGTGTTATCTCAGAGGGCTAAAGATGGCCATTTACACCCTTGCAGTTTCTTCTCCCGGAAGTTCTCCCCAGCTGAGCGCAACTATGCCATTGGCGACCAGGAGTTGCTAGCCATCAAGCTCGCTCTAGAAGAGTGGAGGTATCTGTTGGAGGGAGCTTCTCATTCAATTACCATACTTACAGACCACAAGAACCTTTTATACCTGAAGGGCGCACAATGTCTCAACCCTCGTCAGGCCAGATGGGCACTTTTCTTTTCCAGGTTCGACTTTAAACTCCAGTTCTGTCCGGGCTCTCAGAATCGCAAGGCCGATGCCCTTTCCCGCTCATGGGAGCAAGAAAATGAGTCAGAGTCTTCAGACAAGCATCCTATTATAAATCCGTTGGCATTCTCCACGGTAGGGATGGACTCTACGCCCCCATCAGGGAAAAGTTTTGTGAAGCCGATGCTAAGGAAGAAGCTCATGCATTGGGCCCATGCTTCCCGTTTTGCCGGACATACAGGTATCCAAAAAACCCTGGAGTTTATCTCTAGGTCCTATTGGTGGCCAACTCTGAAAAAGGACGTCTTGGAGTTTATTGCATCTTGCCCAAAGTGTGCCCAACATAAAGTATCCCGCCAGTCGCCTGCGGGGCAACTGGTTCCACTATCCGTTCCCCGTCGACCATGGACCCACTTGTCGATGGATTTCATTACAGACTTACCCATGTGCAACAAGTTCAATACCATCTGGGTGGTAGTTGACCGGTTCACCAAGATGGCACACTTCATTCCTCTCACCGGTCTTCCGTCAGCTTCCAAGTTGGCTCAAGTATTCATACAAGAGATCTTCCGACTCCACGGTCTTCCTGAAGAAATTATCTCAGATCGAGGAGTTCAATTCACAGCCAAATTCTGGTGAAGTTTATGTCAAGTCCTCCAAGTCAAGCTAAAGTTTTCCTCGGCTTACCATCCTCAGACCAATGGTCAAACCGAGAGGGTGAATCAGGACTTGGAGGCCTTCCTCCGCATCTATGTGTCCTCCTCTCAAGATGACTGGGTTCAATTACTTCCCTGGGCCGAGTTCTGTCATAACAACCAGTATCATTCTTCATCTGCTTCAACACCATTCTTCACTAACTTTGGATTCCACCCTAAAGTCCCTGAGTTCCAACCGCTTCCAGCAACTTCTGTTCCCGCAGTGGATATCACCTTGCATCAGTTTGCCAATATCTGGAAGAGCGTACGATCAGCTCTGCTCAAGGCATCGTTCAGGTACAAGAAGTTTGCGGATAAGAAGCGTCGAGCAGTTCCTGCTCTCAAGGTGGGTGATCGGGTATGGTTATCCACGAAGAATTTGAGGTTAAGAGTTCCCAGTATGAAGTTTGCACCTCGCTATATCGGTCCTTTCAAGATTGAACAAGTCATCAATCCTGTTGCTTACAGACTCCAGTTGCCTTCCTTCTTAAAAATACCCAGGACATTCCATGTTTCCCTGTTGAAACCGCTGATCTTGAATCGGTTTCATTCCTCACTTCCTCCAACTCCGAAAGTCCAAACTCAACGAGGCGTTGAGTATGAAGTGGCCAAGATCCTGGACTCACGTCACCGTTACGGTCAACTACAATATCTTATTGACTGGAAGGGTTATGGTCCTGAGGAACGTTCATGGACCAATGCTTCTGATGTCCATGCTCCTGCCTTGGTCCGGAGATTCCATTCCAAGTTTCCTCAAAAGCCAAAGAAGTGTCCTGGGGCCACTCCTAAAGGGGGGGTGCTGTCACGATCCGGGTATCTGGACGCCATTTCTTACCCATCAGATGCCTCCTAAGGCTGGCTCAGCGCTCCAGGACCGGATCCCATCTGTTATCCTGATGTGTACATTCCTGTATCCTCTCCTGTCACTCTGGGACGCTGTCACAGTAAACGCCATATTACACCTGGCATGGCGTCTCCCGCGGCCTCCGCCGCCGTCCCTGAACTTCTGCATGCAGAGTGTCTGAGTGGCGATTACGTCAGCCGCGGCCTCCGCTGTGTCCGCGTGGTTGGATGTGCATCTGTCAGCCTGGCGCCTCCTGTCTCCGGTGGCCGGCGCCGCCATTACTGTTTTCATTACCACATGGATTACAAACCAAACTTCCCTCCAAGTGTCTGCATGGGCGCAGCCATCTTGGATTCTGTCAGCTGATCATTTCCACCAATCTGTTCTCAGTATTGATAATCTGCATAATTGCCTAGCCAATCCCTTCCTTGCTGCAGGTATAAATACACTGTGCCTGAGCAAGGAAGGCGTCAGTGCTTTGGTTGTCAAACCTAGTTCCTGTTTGTCTCTCTCCTGTGATTGTCTTCCAGGTTCCAGCTCCTGTCTCAAGACTTCCACCATAGAGACCCGCACCAGCATTCCACCTGCGGTGTAGCCTGACTCTCCAATCCATTGTGGATTCATCTGTTTCCAGCTACAACATTACCTGCTTCCAGCTCAGCTTCCAGCAGAGTACAGCTTCCCTTAAAGGGCCGGTGTCCTTTCTACACTTTACCACTCTCCACCGGTATTATTATTTCTCCGCTCTCAAGTTCTACATTTCAGTTCATATTTCATCGCTCCCAAGTTCATTTATTATTTAACTGGTTCCAGCCAGTATCCACTCCGTGCTAACGACAGTCTGGTTCCAGCCAGTATCCACAGCAGCTGTTTTATCTTCAGCAACCCAGCTTTTCCTGGAACACCAGCTGGCACAATCCTGGGTTATCTCCATTGCTACAGTCGGGCCTGGTAAGGACTTTCCATCTAGAAGATCATAAGAACTATCTCACACTACCAGTGCCCTGTGGCTCCTGCCATCCTGTAGTACCCAGGAACTGTATTTATTCTTTGCTGACTTTTACGTTTTCTTTTACTGCTGCTGTGTTGCGGAGTTGTCATAATAAACATCATTGACTTTTATCCAAGTTGTCGTGGTCACGCCTTCGGGCAGTTATTATTCATGTTACTTACATGTCCAGGGGTCTGATACAACCTCCCAGGTTCCGGTACATCGCAGCCCCTACAACTGAGGCTGCCTCCCGTCAGCTCAGGCCCTCAGTTGTGACACAGTGTCCACCAGTATACTATATATAGCAGTACGGTAGGCCTCTGCTGTGTACCTACCTCTGTGTCGTCACTCGTCATCCATTAAGTATACTATCCATCTACATTCTATACCTGTGGTGCATTTTAGACAGTTTTGCAGATTGCTGACAGTGTCCACCAGTATACTATATATAGCAGTACGGTAGGCCACTGCTGTGTACCTACCTCTGTGTCGTCACTCGTCATCCATTAAGTATACTATCCATCTACATTGTATACCTGTGGTGCATTTTAGACACTTTTGCAGTTTGCTGACAGTGTCCACCAGTATACTATATATAGCAGTACGGTAGGCCACTGCTGTGTACCTACCTCTGTGTTGTCACTCGTCATCCATTAAGTATACTATCCATCTACATTGTATAACTGTGGTGCATTTTAGACAGTTTTGCAGTTTGCTGACAGTGTCCACCAGTATACTATATATAGCAGTACGGTAGGCCACTGTTGTGTACCTACCTCTGTGTCGTCACTCGTCATCCATTAAGTATACTATCCATCTACATTGTATACCTGTGGTGCATTTTAGGCAGTTTTGCAGTTTGCTGACAGTGTCCACCAGTATACTATATCTAGCAGTACGGTAGGCCACTGCTGTGTACCTACCTCTGTGTCGTCACTCGTCATCCATTAAGTATACTTTCCATCTACATTCTATACCTGTGGTGCATTTTAGACAGTTTTGCAGTTTGCTGACAGTGTCCACCAGTATACTGTATATAGCAGTACGGTAGGCCACTGCTGTGTACCTACCTCTGTGTCGTCACTCGTCATTCATTAAGTATACTATCCATCTACATTCTGTACCTGTGGTGCATTTTAGACAGTTTTGCAGTTTGCTGACAGTGTCCACCAGTATACTGTATATAGCAGTACGGTAGGCCACTGCTGTGTACCTACCTCTGTGTCGTCACTCGTCATCCATTAAGTATACTATCCATCTACATTCTATACCTGTGGTGCATTTTAGACAGTTTTGCAGTTTGCTGACAGTGTCCACCAGTATACTATATATAGCAGTACGGTAGGCCACTGCTGTGTACCTACCTCTGTGTCGTCACTCGTCATCCATTAAGTATACTATCCATCTACATTCTATACCTGTGGTGCATTTTAGACAGTTTTGCAGTTTGCTGACAGTGTCCACCAGTATACTATATAAAGCAGTACGGTAGGCCACTGCTGTGTACCTACCTCTGTGTCGTCACTCGTCATCCATTAAGTATACTATCCATCTACATTGTATACCTGTGGTGCATTTTAGACAGTTTTGCAGTTTGCTGACAGTGTCCACCAGTATACTATATATAGCAGTACAGTAGGCCACTGCTGTGTACCTACCTCTGTGTCGTCACTCGTCATCCATTAAGAATACTATCCATCTACATTCTATACCTGTGGTGCATTTTAGACAGTTTTGCAGTTTGCTGACAGTGTCCACCAGTATACTATATATAGCAGTACGGTAGGCCACTGCTGTGTACCTACCTCTGTGTCGTCACTCGTCATCCATTAAGTATACTATCCATCTACATTCTATACCTGTGGTGCATTTTAGACAGTTTTGCAGTTTGCTGACAGTGTCCACCAGTATACTATATATAGCAGTACGGTAGGCCACTGCTGTGTACCTACCTCTGTGTCGTCACTCGTCATCCATTAAGTATACTATCCATCTACATTCTATACCTGTGGTGCATTTTAGACAGTTTTGCAGTTTGCTGACAGTGTCCACCAGTATACTATATATAGCAGTACGGTAGGCCACTGCTGTGTACCTACCTCTGTGTCGTCACTCGTCATCCATTAAGTATACTATCCATCTACATTGTATACCTGTGGTGCATTTTAGACAGTTTTGCAGTTTGCTGACAGTGTCCACCAGTATACTATATATAGCAGTACGGTAGGCCACTGCTGTGTACCTACCTCTGTGTCGTCACTTGTCATCCATTAAGTATACTATCCATCTACATTGTATACCTGTGGTGCATTTTAGACAGTTTTGCAGTTTGCTGACAGTGTCCACCAGTATACTATATATAGCAGTACGGTAGGCCACTGCTGTGTACCTACCTCTGTGTCGTCACTCATCATCCATTAAGTATACTTTCTGTCACGATCCGGGTATCTGGACGCCATTTCTTACCCATCAGATGCCTCCTAAGGCTGGCTCAGCGCTCCAGGACCGGATCCCATCTGTTATCCTGATGTGTACATTCCTGTATCCTCTCCTGTCACTCTGGGACGCTGTCACAGTAAACGCCATATTACACCTGGCATGGCGTCTCCCGCGGCCTCCGCCGCCGTCCCTGAACTTCTGCATGCAGAGTGTCTGAGTGGCGATTACGTCAGCCGCGGCCTCCGCTGTGTCCGCGTGGTTGGATGTGCATCTGTCAGCCTGGCGCCTCCTGTCTCCGGTGGCCGGCGCCGCCATTACTGTTTTCATTACCACATGGATTACAAACCAAACTTCCCTCCAAGTGTCTGCATGGGCGCAGCCATCTTGGATTCTGTCAGCTGATCATTTCCACCAATCTGTTCTCAGTATTGATAATCTGCATAATTGCCTAGCCAATCCCTTCCTTGCTGCAGGTATAAATACACTGTGCCTGAGCAAGGAAGGCGTCAGTGCTTTGGTTGTCAAACCTAGTTCCTGTTTGTCTCTCTCCTGTGATTGTCTTCCAGGTTCCAGCTCCTGTCTCAAGACTTCCACCATAGAGACCCGCACCAGCATTCCACCTGCGGTGTAGCCTGACTCTCCAATCCATTGTGGATTCATCTGTTTCCAGCTACAACATTACCTGCTTCCAGCTCAGCTTCCAGCAGAGTACAGCTTCCCTTAAAGGGCCGGTGTCCTTTCTACACTTTACCACTCTCCACCGGTATTATTATTTCTCCGCTCTCAAGTTCTACATTTCAGTTCATATTTCATCGCTCCCAAGTTCATTTATTATTTAACTGGTTCCAGCCAGTATCCACTCCGTGCTAACAACAATCTGGTTCTAGCCAGTATCCACAGCAGCTGTTTTATCTTCAGCAACCCAGCTTTTCCTGGAACACCAGCTGGCACAATCCTGGGTTATCTCCATTGCTACAGTCGGGCCTGGTAAGGACTTTCCATCTAGAAGATCATAAGAACTATCTCACACTACCAGTGCCCTGTGGCTCCTGCCATCCTGTAGTACCCAGGAACTGTATTTATTCTTTGCTGACTTTTACGTTTTCTTTTACTGCTGCTGTGTTGCGGAGTTGTCATAATAAACATCATTGACTTTTATCCAAGTTGTCGTGGTCACGCCTTCGGGCAGTTATTATTTATGTTACTTACATGTCCAGGGGTCTGATACAACCTCCCAGGTTCCGGTACATCTCAGCCCCTACAACTGAGGCTGCCTCCCGTCAGCTCAGGCCCTCAGTTGTGACAGTAAGCACTGACCTAATGAATCCAGCCGGAGACCAGGATCAAGCGGCCAGGCCGATGCAAGAACTTGCAGCCCGACTAGAACATCAGGAGGCTGCACAGGGCCACATCATCCGCTGTCTCCAGGATCTCTCTACTCGGCTGGATGGGATTCAGACAACTCTCCGTGGATCAGGCGCGTCTGGTGCGTCAACCACAGTCACTCCAGCTATAACCCCACCCACCTTACCCATTTCTGCTCCACGTCTTCATCTTCCAACGCCAGCAAAATTTGACGGATCTCCAAGATTCTGCAGGGGATTTCTCAACCAGTGTGAGATTCAGTTTGAGCTACAACCTGGCAATTTTCCCAGTGACCGTACAAAAATTGCCTACATTATTTCTCTTCTCAGTGGCTCAGCCCTTGATTGGGCATCACCGTTATGGGAGAGGTCCGACACCCTGCTATCTTCCTACACTGCCTTCGTGTCAACATTCAGGCGCATCTTCGACGAGCCAGGCCGGGTAACCTCAGCTTCATCCGAGATTCTCCGTTTACGCCAGGGGTCACGTACTGTAGGACAATATCTGATACAGTTCCAGATCCTGGCATCCGAACTGGCATGGAACGACGAGGCCCTGTATGCTGCATTCTGGCATGGCTTATCTGAGCGTATTAAAGATGAGTTAGCTACCAGAGACTTACCTTCTAAGTTAGATGAGCTAATCTCACTCTGCACGAAAGTTGATTTACGTTTCAGAGAGAGAGCAACTGAGCGTGGAAGATCATCTGCTCCAAAATCTTCTGCTCCTCCTCCTCGTCAACTGTCACCATCTAGAGATGAGCCCATGCAACTTGGCCGTTCCCGTTTAACTCCTGCTGAGCGCCGAAGACGTCTCTCCAAGTCTCTTTGTCTTTACTGTGCAGCTCCGTCTCACACCATCAATGCCTGTCCCGAATGTCCGGGAAAACTCCAAACCCTAGCTCGCCCAGGAGAGGGCCGGCTAGGAGTAATGATCTCCTCTCCATCTCCTCATGATTGTAATCTCCCAGTGTCGCTCCAAATTGCTCAACGTTATCGGAACGTCATTGCCCTCCTTGATTCCGGAGCAGCTGGGAACTTTATTACCGAAGCCTATGTTAAACGGTGGTCCCTACCCACCGAGAGACTTCCTTCGTCCATTTCTTTAACTGCCGTGGATGGCAGCAAAATTTTTGATGCAGTTATTTCTTTAAGGACTCTGCCAGTTCGTCTGAGAGTGGGAGTTCTTCATTCCGAACTTATTTATTTTTTAGTGATTCCAAGAGCCACACATCCTGTGGTCCTGGGCCTTCCATGGCTCCGTCTTCACAATCCTACAATTGATTGGACGACTACGCAAATCCTGGCATGGGGTTCCTCCTGTGCTGAGACATGTTTGTTTAAAGTATTGCCTGTCTGTTCTTCCTCCCCCAGGTCGTCTGATGTTCCACCTCCTCCATATCAAGATTTCACGGATGTGTTCAGTAAAGCTTCTGCTGATATCCTTCCTCCTCATAGAGAATGGGACTGTCCGATTGATCTCGTTCCAGGGAAGGTTCCACCTCGAGGCCGAACTTATCCGTTGTCTCTGCCTGAGACGCATTCTATGGAGGAATATATTAAAGAGAACCTAGCAAAGGGGTTCATTCGACCTTCTTCTTCTCCAGCCGGCGCAGGCTTCTTTTTTGTAAAAAAGAAAGATGGTGGTCTGCGGCCGTGCATCGATTACAGAGGTTTGAACGACATTACCATCAAGAACCGTTATCCTTTACCCCTGATTACTGAGCTCTTTGACAGAGTTAGTGGAGCTACCATCTTTACAAAGCTGGACTTGCGAGGTGCATACAATCTCATCCGGATCCGTGAGGGTGACGAGTGGAAGACCGCCTTTAACACCCGTGACGGACATTATGAGTACCTCGTCATGCCCTTCGGATTGAGCAATGCTCCAGCTGTCTTCCAGCATTTTGTCAATGAGATCTTCAGAGACATTCTATACCGTCATGTCGTGGTCTATCTAGACGATATCCTCATTTTTGCCAACGATTTAGAGGAACATCGTTTTTGGGTTAAAGAGGTTCTGTCCCGTCTCCGTGTCAATCATCTCTATTGCAAATTAGAAAAATGCGTCTTTGAAGTCAAGTCCATTCCGTTTCTAGGGTACATTGTGTCCGGTTCCGGACTAGAGATGGATCCTGAGAAACTACAAGCAATCCAAAATTGGCCGGTACCCTTAACCCTCAAAGGGGTCCAGAGGTTCTTAGGGTTCGCCAACTATTACCGAAAGTTTATACGAGACTTTTCCACCATTGTGGCGCCTATTACTGCTTTCACTAAGAAGGGTGCTAACCCGTCCAAGTGGTCTGAAGAAGCCATGCAAGCATTTCATCTTTTAAAACAAAGGTTCATCTCTGCGCCTGTTCTGAAACAGCCTGACATCGACTCTCCTTTCATCTTAGAGGTGGATGCCTCCTCCGTTGGAGTAGGAGCGGTGTTATCTCAGAGGGCTAAAGATGGCCATTTACACCCTTGCAGTTTCTTCTCCCGGAAGTTCTCCCCAGCTGAGCGCAACTATGCCATTGGCGACCAGGAGTTGCTAGCCATCAAGCTCGCTCTAGAAGAGTGGAGGTATCTGTTGGAGGGAGCTTCTCATTCAATCACCATACTTACAGATCACAAGAACCTTTTATACCTGAAGGGCGCACAATGTCTCAACCCTCGTCAGGCCAGATGGGCACTTTTCTTTTCCAGGTTCGACTTTAAACTCCAGTTCTGTCCGGGCTCTCAGAATCGCAAGGCCGATGCCCTTTCCCGCTCATGGGAGCAAGAAAATGAGTCAGAGTCTTCAGACAAGCATCCTATTATAAATCCGTTGGCATTCTCCACGGTAGGGATGGACTCTACGCCCCCATCAGGGAAAAGTTTTGTGAAGCCGATGCTAAGGAAGAAGCTCATGCATTGGGCCCATGCTTCCCGTTTTGCCGGACATACAGGTATCCAAAAAACCCTGGAGTTTATCTCTAGGTCCTATTGGTGGCCAACTCTGAAAAAGGACGTCTTGGAGTTTATTGCATCTTGCCCAAAGTGTGCCCAACATAAAGTATCCCGCCAGTCGCCTGCGGGGCAACTGGTTCCACTATCCGTTCCCCGTCGACCATGGACCCACTTGTCGATGGATTTCATTACAGACTTACCCATGTGCAACAAGTTCAATACCATCTGGGTGGTAGTTGACCGGTTCACCAAGATGGCACACTTCATTCCTCTCACCGGTCTTCCGTCAGCTTCCAAGTTGGCTCAAGTATTCATACAAGAGATCTTCCGACTCCACGGTCTTCCTGAAGAAATTATCTCAGATCGAGGAGTTCAATTCACAGCCAAATTCTGGCGAAGTTTATGTCAAGTCCTCCAAGTCAAGCTAAAGTTTTCCACGGCTTACCATCCTCAGACCAATGGTCAAACCGAGAGGGTGAATCAGGACTTGGAGGCCTTCCTCCGCATCTATGTGTCCTCCTCTCAAGATGACTGGGTTCAATTACTTCCCTGGGCCGAGTTCTGTCATAACAACCAGTATCATTCTTCATCTGCTTCAACACCATTCTTCACTAACTTTGGATTCCACCCTAAAGTCCCTGAGTTCCAACCGCTTCCAGCAACTTCTGTTCCCGCAGTGGATATCACCTTGCATCAGTTTGCCAATATCTGGAAGAGCGTACGATCAGCTCTGCTCAAGGCATCGTTCAGGTACAAGAAGTTTGCGGATAAGAAGCGTCGAGCAGTTCCTGATCTCAAGGTGGGTGATCGGGTATGGTTATCCACGAAGAATTTGAGGTTAAGAGTTCCCAGTATGAAGTTTGCACCTCGCTATATCGGTCCTTTCAAGATTGAACAAGTCATCAATCCTGTTGCTTACAGACTCCAGTTGCCTCCCTTCCTAAAAATACCCAGGACATTCCATGTTTCCCTGTTGAAACCGCTGATCTTGAATCGGTTTCATTCCTCACTTCCTCCAACTCCGAAAGTCCAAACTCAACGAGGCGTTGAGTATGAAGTGGCCAAGATCCTGGACTCACGTCACAGTTACGGTCAACTACAATATCTTATTGACTGGAAAGGTTATGGTCCTGAGGAACGTTCATGGACCAATGCTTCTGATGTCCATGCTCCTGCCTTGGTCCGGAGATTCCATTCCAAGTTTCCTCAAAAGCCAAATAAGTGTCCTGGGGCCACTCCTAAAGGGGGGGGTGCTGTCACGATCCGGGTATCTGGACGCCATTTCTTACCCATCAGATGCCTCCTAAGGCTGGCTCAGCGCTCCAGGACCGGATCCCATCTGTTATCCTGATGTGTACATTCCTGTATCCTCTCCTGTCACTCTGGGACGCTGTCACAGTAAACGCCATATTACACCTGGCATGGCGTCTCCCGCGGCCTCCGCCGCCGTCCCTGCTCTTCTGCATGCAGAGTGTCTGAGTGGCGATTACGTCAGCCACGGCCTCCGCTGTGTCCGCGTGGTTGGATGTGCATCTGTCAGCCTGGCGCCTCCTGTCTCCGGTGGCCGGCGCCGCCATTACTGTTTTCATTACCACATGGATTACAAACCAAACTTCCCTCCAAGTGTCTGCATGGGCGCAGCCATCTTGGATTCTGTCAGCTGATCATTTCCACCAATCTGTTCTCAGTATTGATAATCTGCATAATTGCCTAGCCAATCCCTTCCTTGCTGCAGGTATAAATACACTGTGCCTGAGCAAGGAAGGCGTCAGTGCTTTGGTTGTCAAACCTAGTTCCTGTTTGTCTCTCTCCTGTGATTGTCTTCCAGGTTCCAGCTCCTGTCTCAAGACTTCCACCATAGAGACCCGCACCAGCATTCCACCTGCGGTGTAGCCTGACTCTCCAATCCATTGTGGATTCATCTGTTTCCAGCTACAACATTACCTGCTTCCAGCTCAGCTTCCAGCAGAGTACAGCTTCCCTTAAAGGGCCGGTGTCCTTTCTACACTTTACCACTCTCCACCGGTATTATTATTTCTCCGCTCTCAAGTTCTACATTTCAGTTCATATTTCATCGCTCCCAAGTTCATTTATTATTTAACTGGTTCCAGCCAGTATCCACTCCGTGCTAACAACAGTCTGGTTCCAGCCAGTATCCACAGCAGCTGTTTTATCTTCAGCAACCCAGCTTTTCCTGGAACACCAGCTGGCACAATCCTGGGTTATCTCCATTGCTACAGTCGGGCCTGGTAAGGACTTTCCATCTAGAAGATCATAAGAACTATCTCACACTACCAGTGCCCTGTGGCTCCTGCCATCCTGTAGTACCCAGGAACTGTATTTATTCTTTGCTGACTTTTACGTTTTCTTTTACTGCTGCTGTGTTGCGGAGTTGTCATAATAAACATCATTGACTTTTATCCAAGTTGTCGTGGTCACGCCTTCGGGCAGTTATTATTTATGTTACTTACATGTCCAGGGGTCTGATACAACCTCCCAGGTTCCGGTACATCTCAGCCCCTACAACTGAGGCTGCCTCCCGTCAGCTCAGGACCTCAGTTGTGACACTTTCCATCTACATTCTATACCTGTGGTGCATTTTAGACAGTTTTGCAGTTTGCTGACAGTGTCCACCAGTATACTATATATAGCAGTACGGTAGGCCACTGCTGTGCACCTACCTCTGTGTCGTCACTCATCATCCATTAAGTATACTTTCCATCTACATTCTATACCTGTGGTGCATTTTAGACAGTTTTGCAGTTTCCTGACAGTGTCCACCAGTATACTATATATAGCAGTACGGTAGGCCACTGCTGTGTACCTACCTCTGTGTCGTCACTCGTCATCCATTAAGTATACTATCCATCTACATTGTATACCTGTGGTGCATTTTAGACAGTTTTGCAGTTTGCTGACAGTGTCCACCAGTATACTATATATAGCAGTACGGTAGGCCACTGCTGTGTACCTACCTCTGTGTCGTCACTCGTCATCCATTAAGTATACTATCCATCTACATTGTATACCTGTGGTGCATTTTAGACAGTTTTGCAGTTTGCTGACAGTGTCCACCAGTATACTATATATAGCAGTACGGTAGGCCACTGTTGTGTACCTACCTCTGTGTCGTCACTCGTCATCCATTAAGTATACTATCCATCTACATTGTATACCTGTGGTGCATTTTAGACAGTTTTGCAGTTTGCTGACAGTGTCCACCAGTATACTATATATAGCAGTACGGTAGGCCACTGCTGTGTACCTACCTCTGTGTCGTCACTCGTCATCCATTAAGTATACTTTCCATCTACATTCTATACCTGTGGTGCATTTTAGACAGTTTTGCAGTTTGCTGACAGTGTCCACCAGTATACTATATATAGCAGTACGGTAGGCCACTGCTGTGTACCTACCTCTGTGTCGTCACTCGTCATCCATTAAGTATACTATCCATCTACATTCTATACCTGTGGTGCATTTTAGACAGTTTTGCAGTTTGCTGACAGTGTCCACCAGTATACTATATAAAGCAGTACGGTAGGCCACTGCTGTGTACCTACCTCTGTGTCGTCACTCGTCATCCGTTAAGTATACTATCCATCTACATTCTATACCTGTGGTGCATTTTAGACAGTTTTGCAGTTTGCTGACGGTGTCCACCAGTATACTATATATAGCAGTACGGTAGGCCACTGCTGTGTACCTACCTCTGTGTCGTCACTCGTCATCCATTAAGTATACTATCCATCTACATTCTATACCTGTGGTGCATTTTAGACAGTTTTGCAGTTTGCTGACAGTGTCCACCAGTATACTATATAAAGCAGTACGGTAGGCCACTGCTGTGTACCTACCTCTGTGTCGTCACTCGTCATCCATTAAGTATACTATCCATCTACATTGTATACCTGTGGTGCATTTTAGACAGTTTTGCAGTTTGCTGACAGTGTCCACCAGTATACTATATATAGCAGTACGGTAGGCCACTGCTGTGTACCTACCTCTGTGTCGTCACTCGTCATCCATTAAGTATACTATCCATCTACATTGTATACCTGTGGTGCATTTTAGACAGTTTTGCAGTTTGCTGACAGTGTCCACCAGTATACTATATATAGCAGTACGGTAGGCCTCTGCTGTGTACCTACCTCTGTGTCGTCACTCGTCATCCATTAAGTATACTATCCATCTACATTCTATACCTGTGGTGCATTTTAGACAGTTTTGCAGATTGCTGACAGTGTCCACCAGTATACTATATATAGCAGTACGGTAGGCCACTGCTGTGTACCTACCTCTGTGTCGTCACTCGTCATCCATTAAGTATACTATCCATCTACATTGTATACCTGTGGTGCATTTTAGACACTTTTGCAGTTTGCTGACAGTGTCCACCAGTATACTATATATAGCAGTACGGTAGGCCACTGCTGTGTACCTACCTCTGTGTCGTCACTCGTCATCCATTAAGAATACTATCCATCTACATTGTATACCTGTGGTGCATTTTAGACAGTTTTGCAGTTTGCTGACAGTGTCCACCAGTATACTATATATAGCAGTACGGTAGGCCACTGCTGTGTACCTACCTCTGTGTCGTCACTTGTCATCCATTAAGTATACTATCCATCTACATTGTATACCTGTGGTGCATTTTAGACAGTTTTGCAGTTTGCTGACAGTGTCCACCAGTATACTATATATAGCAGTACGGTAGGCCACTGCTGTGTACCTACCTCTGTGTCGTCACTCATCATCCATTAAGTATACTTTCCATCTACATTCTATACCTGTGGTGCATTTTAGACAGTTTTGCAGTTTGCTGACAGTGTCCACCAGTATACTATATATAGCAGTACGGTAGGCCACTGCTGTGTACCTACCTCTGTGTCGTCACTCGTCATCCATTAAGTATACTATCCATCTACATTGTATACCTGTGGTGCATTTTAGACAGTTTTGCAGTTTGCTGACAGTGTCCACCAGTATACTATATATAGCAGTACAGTAGGCCACTGTTGTGTACCTACCTCTGTGTCGTCACTCGTCATCCATTAAGTATACTATCCATCTACATTGTATACCTGTGGTGCATTTTAGGCAGTTTTGCAGTTTGCTAACAGTGTCCACCAGTATACTATATATAGCAGTACGGTAGGCCAGTGCTGTGTACCTACCTCTGTGTCGTCACTCGTCATCCATTAAGTATACTTTCCATCTACATTCTATACCTGTGGTGCATTTTAGACAGTTTTGCAGTTTGCTGACAGTGTCCACCAGTATACTATATATAGCAGTACGGTAGGCCACTGCTGTGTACCTACCTCTGTGTCGTCACTCGTCATCCATTAAGTATACTATCCATCTACATTGTATACCTGTGGTGCATTTTAGACAGTTTTGCAGTTTGCTGACAGTGTCCACCAGTATACTATATATAGCAGTACGGTAGGCCACTGCTGTGTACCTACCTCTGTGTCGTCACTCGTCATCCATTAAGTATACTATCCATCTACATTGTATACCTGTGGTGCATTTTAGACAGTTTTGCAGTTTGCTGACAGTGTCCACCAGTATACTATATATAGCAGTACGGTAGGCCACTGCTGTGTACCTACCTCTGTGTCGTCACTTGTCATCCATTAAGTATACTATCCATCTACATTGTATACCTGTGGTGCATTTTAGACAGTTTTGCAGTTTGCTGACAGTGTCCACCAGTATACTATATATAGCAGTACGGTAGGCCACTGCTGTGTACCTACCTCTGTGTCGTCACTCATCATCCATTAAGTATACTTTCCATCTACATTCTATACCTGTGGTGCATTTTAGACAGTTTTGCAGTTTCCTGACAGTGTCCACCAGTATACTATATATAGCAGTACGGTAGGCCACTGCTGTGTACCTACCTCTGTGTCGTCACTCGTCATCCATTAAGTATACTATCCATCTACATTGTATACCTGTGGTGCATTTTAGACAGTTTTGCAGTTTGCTGACAGTGTCCACCAGTATACTATATATAGCAGTACGGTAGGCCACTGCTGTGTACCTACCTCTGTGTCGTCACTCGTCATCCATTAAGTATACTATCCATCTACATTCTATACCTGTGGTGCATTTTAGACAGTTTTGCAGTTTGCTGACAGTGTCCACCAGTATACTATATATAGCAGTACGGTAGGCCACTGCTGTGTACCTACCTCTGTGTCATCACTCGTCATCCATTAAGAATACTATCCATCTACATTCTATACCTGTGGTGCATTTTAGACAGTTTTGCAGTTTGCTGACAGTGTCCACCAGTATACTATATATAGCAGTACGGTAGGCCACTGCTGTGTACCTACCTCTGTGTCGTCACTCGTCATCCATTAAGTATACTTTCCATTGACAATGCTAAATTCCTTTGTCGTATAACAACCCTTTATGAAGCTAAGAACACTGTACGCTGTTTACTTAAGAAGTACCGTAATGGTACGCTAGTTGCGTAACGATCGCTCAGCCGTAGGCGAGACGCTCAAGCGTCACGTTCGCTCACGGCCCAGCGATCACAGGACACGTTATTGGTTATGTCTAGGGTAATGATTCGCTATGGCGTAGCTTACGCTCGAGACCACGAGGAGGTCACCAGCGATGCAGACGCTCACAACACTATACCTTTACGATAAAACCTTATACCAATGAAATACACTGAATACCTTAATGTGAGTACAGGGTGTATGTGCAACCTTGTGTAACCTGACTAACTACAAAGCTGCTTGAGCGTCACCGACGCTCAAGTGAAAACTTAACACTATAGGAAATACACAGATGCTGGTTTAGGTTCCAAGGCCTATTAACTGTATTATATCTAATATACTTGTAAAAGGGGATAACAGTACAAATGATACACTACAATATAACAGAGACTTCCTAACCACAGAACTAAACAATAAATACAAAAAGACAATACTACACTGACCTACATGCAATACAATACAATACTATCTAATACAATACAATACTAGCCTAGTCTAGGGGAGATATGAGAGAACAGAACAGAGAGAGAGAGAGAGAGAGAGAGAGAGAGAGATGAGATGAGAGAAATTGGCTCACAGAAAGACAATGATAACGGAGAGAGACTTACGCACAAAGGGTATGATCGCCTGCGCCTCGATATCCAGCTCCCGGCTATCAGCAGATAACCGTTGATGAGAGAGTGAGAGCTGGATGTGGTCGGCCTGCCTATTTATGCCCCACACACAATGCAATCTCCTGGTCCTACAATCCCATTGTCCATTGGCCGAAGGAATTCGGCCCTGCATCATAACAAAAGGTCATAGGGTGATTCATACAGGTGGGCTGTGACGATTTCCAACAGCTCAGGTGGGTGGGAAACTGGGTTTCCCGCCGCATACCTGAGTATGTGTAAATAATAGAAATGGACATAAACTTCTTATGTCCATAACTATTCGCACGAGCGATTAATACGCTCCAAACCAACACCGGAATATTGCTAATTAAATACTCTTCCGATGGGTACCAAACACTGCTGTATGATTCCTGTCAGACCCTTCGTACGATACAAAGAGGGATTCCTCAGCTCTGGGACATTGTATTTTAACCAAACTTTCAGAATCTATCAAAGGGACCATGATCTATAAACTACATTAATTGTGAACATTTGTAACGAATGAGTCGCACGCTACGACTACATAAACTCTACCGTAAATACGCATACCGCGCCTGCGAGTGCACGTTATTGCGGGTATGCGCATCCACGGGAGAGCGTACGCACGCGCAGCGCGGACCAGTGTGCGGTGCAAATATGGCAACGTGCATTGAGACATTTTTTCTGACTTTGACAGTCCACCCTTTGGCAGTCAATAATAACTGCCACAAAACATTTAAGGAGAAAAATGTAAGTCAGGGGTTAATTGATTTCCATGGTTGGGTGGGGGAGGAGAGAGGAGAAGGTGTGAAGAGGGTATGACCTAGTGAGATAGCAGAAGCATGTGTGTATGAATCCATGTTTGGGGGGTCATGTATCATCGTGCCGTACGTGTTGTAAATCAAGCTTCGAGGTATTGCGAAGTATACATTTGAATTCCTTCTTATCCTGTGGTACAGGTCTGTGGATGGGCTGTCAAACTCTACCGAGCTCATTTCGGCTGTGGTTGTAACAAAATGGGGATGCACATTTTAGTTGATGATACATGAATGGGGGAGGTATGTGGTTGCTGATATCTGTGCCTGTATTCCCTATCGTCTATGTGTGTCGTTACCTGAGGGTTGTAGAGATGAAGATAAAGAACACTTACGAAAAATGCAATGATATTCTATGTCAGGGAAATGTACATCTGTTGTTGAAGTTGTGTTCGGTATCTGTTGAGAGTCGTCTTCTTTGCGCTGTTTTGCTCCTTAGGCATGAGCAACAAGCTTTGTCAGTGCCATCAGATTTACAAAAATGTTGGGCTAGCGTGAGTTTAAAAATACTAGGGAAACTGGGGATCCATGGCAAAGTTCATCAAGTGTCCATATTTAAAGTTGTCAAATCTTCTTCTTTGGTGCTTGTCTGTTGTCTGTATAGCGTCTCGTCAACTTCCTCGTCCAAGGGGGTCTTTGTATCTTGGAGAAAAGCAGAAAAACAGGTGAAAGAAACGGACCGTATAATCGCATTTTCATCACATTCTGGTTTCTATCATTGGGTCATAAATCAAATCCAGGTTAATTACGGTTTCCTCACTCCTCAAGCTCATCACTTTTGTACTTTGTTTGCACCTCATTAAAGCCTGCCCGCATCTAAATATCAATCCAATCGATATAACGACACCCAAGATACATAGTAGAAACTTTCCAACATCCATTATGACTCCTTGAGCCCAGTCTCCCAAACCGGAGAACCAATTTCGCGGGTTCAACCATGACACCCAACCAGTCAGCTCATTACCTACAGCAGCAAGGGTGAGATTGTGTTTTTGACGAAATTCCCACTTCAATTGGAGAATATCGTCCATTTTTTGGTCTATGACCTCTACCGGATCCTCGGTGCTATTTGTGATATACGTGCAACACTTTATGCCGTACTGTGTTGCCAATGTAACACAATATCCGCCTGTTACTGCTGTAAGATAATTAAGAACCATCCTATGCTGAACTAGTTCTGTTTTGTAAGCTTGAAGTTCTCTTCCAGTGTATCTAAACGTGTCATCATACATTTCAGTGATATTATCTAACAAATTGGCGAGTGCGGAAATGTATCTATAATTCATCACTCCCCGAGCGGTACGAGTGAAATCTAACGCTACCAGAACCTGAATCCCGGTGGATTCATGGATGAGATCAGAGGCCGGATGCTCTAACCTTTCTGACAGTTGTCTTTTAACTCGGTGCTCGTAATGAGTGTGAGTATAAGGAGCTTGGGCACCACGGTGTATGTCCTTCATTTTGTCATGTGTAACAGTCATCACTTCAGGCAATACTTTTCCAATATAACACAATCCTTCAGAGTTTGGGGCAAGCCACTTGTACGCCTTTCTCCCGCATATGAAATATGCATCATCGGGGAGAACATAAGGGACGGAGAAGGACATGACCATGTTACAAACCTTCCAGGTGAAATCTCCTGACCCTAATTCTTCCAACTGCTTAATGCACGTATCGGTTTGTACGATATGTGCACAGTATCCTGGTGATACCTCTCCAACTCTAGTAATCCTATTTCCTAAGGTATATCGATACCGGAAAGATTTTCCTCTACTGGCTATATGGCGTACGAGCTCTGTATCTGTAGGCATTCTATCTGCTCTGTGTGAAAAGGTCATGGTAAGGTTGCTCCATGACACTTCCCAATTTCCCGGTTTTCTGGGATTGGAGATATTAAAACATAAGAGGGACCTATCCACATGGTATTGGTGGAGCTTCAAACTAGGAGGGCTGGAGATGTTAAACCTCCGGTCCACCGGTCTCCCACCACTTAGCTCAAGTACCTCCCCTAACGTTAAAGGGAATGGTACTAGCCCTGATTTACTGTGACCCTGAGGTACTTGAGAGCATACCCAACAATCTGTTTGGTTTAACACGTTACCCACTAAGGAGTGATAGTCACTCAATGGATGCCGGTCTATATGGATATTAAAACTAGATTGGCATTTCTTTATGCATCCATCTTCAACCAGATTATCACAGAGCCTACAGATACAATTTTCTTCAGCTAACAATCCATCACAATTTCTTCTATCGGATCGTTTTCTGATACTCGCCTTTGCTTGTTGGTTTGGTTGATCTTGGAAAACTACGCCTCCATCATCATAATCGGAACCCATTCCAGAACCTCTCTCGACCTCTATGGTACTCTCGCCGGAACAGACTGCTCTGGTCAACATCGTGGTTAACATCAAAATCCGGATCACAGTCTCTTGGGGCAAGTCCATCTTTGAGGAGGAAATAGAGAAGAATGAGAAGGGGGAAAAAGAAATTTTAAGGGAGAGGGGCTGGGAAGTGGAGAAAAACAATAAAAGGGAGAGGGGAGTCGACAGCTGCTTTCGATCTTCAAGGCTCAGGTGCCGCCTCAGTCCTCCTGGAACAGACACTCCAGTGATACAACCTCTACCGTCTGTTCCTTATCACGGGACTTCTCTGGATCGGCAACCTTTTTGCAGTGGGATGAATGGACCCAAGTCTCTCTCTCAGCAACCTTCAATGCTGTGGTGCTAGTCAATAAGACCTGGTATGGTCCTTCCCATCTATCAATAAGACAACCTGAGCGTAGAAAATTTCGTATCATTACATAATCCCCAGGTTCAATGTCATGACAATTACTATCTGGTAAATCAGGAATCACCAACTTCAGATTATCATTTTGATTCCTCAACTGCTTACTCATGTTAATCAAGTACTTTACAGTTACTTCATTGTTACATTTCAAATCATCCTGAGGGTTAATCATGACATGCGGTTGTCGACCAAACAGAATTTCAAAAGGAGACAGATTAAGAGGGGACCTGGGAGTGGTTCTGATGCTGTACAAAACAATGGGTAAAGCTTCTGGCCACGTCAATCCTGTCTCTGCCATTACTTTACTCAATTTATTTTTAATAGTGCTGTTCACTCTTTCGACCTTCGCACTCGCCTGTGGACGGTACGGAGTGTGCAGCTTGCTATCAATACCCATCAATTTACACATTCCTTGAAAGACATCACCTGTAAAATGGGTACCCCTATCACTTTCAATGATTCTAGGGATACCATATCTACATACAAATTCCTGCACAATTTTCTTAGCTGTAAACATAGCGGTATTTGTAGCTGCTGGAAAAGCCTCGACCCAATTCGAGAAAACATCTATACAAACAAGTACATATTTCAAATTTTGACATGGGGGCAATTGAATGAAGTCAATTTGTATTACCTGGAAAGGGCCGCCGGCAGGTGGGATATGGGATGGTTCTGTAGGTATTGCTTTTCCAATATTCTTTCTCAGACAGGTAAGGCATGACATTGCTCTTTTACCCGCATGAGAGGAGAATCCTGGGGCACACCAGTATGCTCTTACCAATTTGCACATCCCATCCTTGCCTAGATGAGTCAGCCCGTGGGCTGCTTCAGCCAGACATGGAAGGTATGCCCTGGGGGCCACTGGTTTACCATGTCCATCCGTCCAGAGCCCTGAGGACTCCTGGCCATATCCCTTTGCCTTCCAGACTGCTCTTTCCTGTGTGGAACACAGATTCTGCATCTCACACAACTTCTGTGTGTTGATGGTATTAAATACCATCAACTGTGTGGTGTTTGTCTGTATGGGGGTAGCAGCTGCAAGCTTTGCGGCTTCGTCTGCTCGGCTGTTACCAAGGGATACTGGGTCTTGGCTATATGTATGTGCTTTACATTTGATAACAGCCACTCTGTCGGGTTCCTGTATCGCTGTTAGAAGCCTTTTTATGTGAGCTGCATGCGCTATCGGTGTACCAGCTGCCGTCATGAAATTTCTGAGCCGCCATAGGGCTCCGAAATCATGGACTACCCCGAACGCGTATCTAGAATCGGTGTAGATATTGGCTGACTTACCCTTAGCCAATTCACATGCTCTGGTTAGGGCGACCAGTTCAGCAACCTGGGCTGAGTGAGGTGGGCCTAGCGGTTCCGCTTCTATGGTGTCTTGGTCATCTACGACTGCGTATCCAGTACACAAGTCTCCCGAGTCTGACTGTCTGTGACAACTACCGTCCGTGTAGAACGTGAGTTCTGCGTCTTCCAGTGGATTGTCACTGATGTCAGGCCTTGCGGTAAAATTTTGGGTCAAATATTCCATACAATCATGTGTATCTTCCTTTGCATTAAATCCTCCTTCCCCATCACTCTCACCTTCCACCCTTTGTGTCTGACCAGGCACACCTGGGAGAAATGTTGCAGGATTTAATGCGCTGCATCTCCTTATGGTGATGTTTACTGGGGCCATTAATGCCAATTCCCATCTTGTAAACCTTGCAGATGAGACGTGTCTGGTTTGGGCAGAATTCAATAAGGCAGATACCGCATGCGGTGTATGGATTGTGAGGTTGTGGCCTAGCACGACATCTTCGCTTTTCGTCACTAGCAATGCTATCGCCGCAACGCTACGCAAGCATGTGGGGAGGGATCGCGCTACCGTGTCTAGCTGGGCGCTGTAGTATGCGACTGGCCTGCTGGCGTCACCGTGTTTTTGTGTTAGTACACCTGCTGCGCACCCAGCACTTTCTGTTCCGTATAGTTCAAAGGGTTTCCCATAGTCTGGCATACCTAGTGCTGGTGCCTGCGTTAGGCACTGTTTGAGTCTCTCAAATGCTGTTTCAGATTCGTCTGTATGCGAAATCCGATCAGGTTTGTTTGAAGAAACCATTTCCTGCAAAGGTAGCGCCAATATGGAAAACCCTGGGATCCAATTACGGCAATACCCACACATTCCTAAAAACGTCCTGATCTGTTGCTGGGTTTGTGGCAGTGTCATGTCTCTAATGGCTTGGATTCTATCAGCGGTCAGGTGTCTCAGTCCATGTGTTAGACAGTGTCCCAAATATTTTACCTTAGTTTGGCATAATTGCAACTTGTCTTTGGAAACCTTGTGACCTGTGTCTGAAAGATGAAACAGGAGCTGTTTCGTATCCTTCAGAGATGCTTCCAGTGAATCTGAACACAGTAATAAATCGTCCACATACTGTATCAATACTGATCCACTGTCTGGTTGGAAAGACTGTAAACAATCATGCAAAGCCTGAGAAAATATACTTGGACTATCTATGAAACCTTGGGGTAACCGAGTCCACGTGTATTGGACTCCTCTGTATGTGAATGCAAACAAATATTGGCTGTCAGGGTGCAGAGGTACCGAAAAGAAAGCGGAGCAGAGGTCAATAACAGTGAAAAATTTGGCAGTGGGAGGAATTTGCATTAGGATGACAGCTGGATTAGGCACTACGGGGAACTGGCTCTCAACTATTTTGTTAATCCCCCTTAGATCCTGCACTAGCCTGTAACCCCTCCCCCCACTCTTTTTAACAGGGAAGATGGGACTATTTGCTGTGCTGGACGTTCTTACTAGAATGCCCTGTTGTAGCAAGCGCTCTATTACGGGAAAAACTCCTAGCTCCACCTCTGGCTTCAGAGGATACTGTGGGATTTTTGGAGCTATCCTACCATCTTTTACTTGCACAACTACTGGAGCTACGTTTGCCATTAGTCCAGTGTCCTGTCCATCTTTTGTCCAAAGTGACTCTGGTATCTGAGATATCATCTCTTCTACTTGGGATGGATTCCTATTTGTCATAATGGAATGTGACATTAATTTTGATGGGGAGTCTCACATGTCTCGTACTTCCTGAGCGTGATTCTCAGGAATGTCCAAGAATACACCTTCAGGAGTACAATAAATGACGCAACCCATTTTACATAGTAAGTCTCTTCCCAGGAGATTGGTTGGTGCCGATGCAGCCAGCAAAAAGGAATGCTTGGTATGCAAAGGCCCTATTGTAATCTCGGCTGGTTTGCTAACAGGGTAGTGCTGGACTACTCCTGTTACTCCCATGGCTGGAATTGTCCTACCAGTGGTTCTCATGCCCACTGTCGAATTTATCACTGACTTGGCCGCCCCTGTGTCTACAAGAAAGTTTAAAGTTTTACCAGCTACATTGATTGCAATTTCTGGTTCGCTTCCAAGACTAGCAATCAACTTAACTGGCTGCAGATTACAGGTATGGCCACACCCCTATTGGGTATGCTGACCTCCCTGAATCCCGCTGGCAGCAACTACTTGTGAGGGAGTTAGCTGGGAACTACCAGAGGCATGCCAATCTCTGTTCGGGGGATATCTTTTTGTTTCCCCTGTATGTGGCTCAAAACTCCGCCTCTGTGGACCCTGCTCCCAATGTCGTGTGTTGTGTTGTTGTCTAGGGGGATGAAAAGATCTTTGTACATTCTTTGTTCTACATTCTCGTGCAAAGTGTCCCGGTCTGTTACAAGAAAAACATGTTATTACACTTGCCTTACCCACAGGATTCGGTGGTACATACGCAGGCTGCCTTGTGGTCAGCGCCTGTATACTTACGGACATCAACTTATCACTTTGCGATTCCCTGTGCCTAGTGATGTTTCTGTCGTGATCAATAGCAGCCTCTCTCAAGCCGGACACTGACAGACCTCGCCAGCATGGTTGCGTGGTCTGAACCCTAGTCTTTAATGTTTCCTTTAAACCATCCATCAGTACAGATACTGCTACTTCCCGATGGTTTGGGTTGGTCTTAATGTCTTCTATACCAGTGTACTTTGCCATTTCTAATAGTGCCCGGTGAAAATATTCTGTTGCCGTTTCGGACTCCTTTTGCTTAATGGAAAATATTTTATTCCATTTAACAACGGCTGGGAAATACTCCTTTAGCTGTAAATTTATCCTTTTTACATTATCCTTGTTGTACACGTCTGTAAGCGGTACATCTTTATCCAATGCACAGTCAGCTAAAAATTGAGTTGCGTCAACATTGGAAGGTAAACAAGCTCTTAGCAGTATCTGCCAATCCTTGTTGTTGGGTTCTACAGTGTTACCTAGATCCCTGATGTATTTTTGGCTAGCAACTAAATCCTTCCTGGGGTCAGGAAATTCGGACACTATTGTTCTTAATTCCATTCTGGAGAATGGAGTGTACATGGCAATGTTCCTTATGGGAGTGGCTCCAGACACATCTGTTTTTCCATTGGGAACTGCTATTACCCTTACAGGAGCAATTCTAACAGCCTCTTCCTGTGTAGATTCTACAGCTTGTTGTGGTACAATTGTTTCAGTGTAGTGCATGGTGCCGTACTTACCCGTTGACACGACCTCACCTATCCCTCCGCTAGGGGCTTTCACTAATCTCGTGGGTGTCGCTGTGCCTACTGTGGTTTCTGCTATGGTGGCTGCAAGAGAGAGAGCTGAAATTGTTGCTGAATCGTCTTCTTGATCACACTCCTGAGGAAGGTTCAAAACAGGGTACATCTTGCACGGGTTAATACTTGCATGAGTTATTTGGTTAACATCATTAACATTTACAGGGTTACTAAGAGTTTGTGTTTTACAACCCAGTGCGTTTCTCTCCGCAATCAACTTCTCTCCTGCAATGTATGGTGGAGGAGGAGCTGTGGCAATCAACTTCCTGACTGCCCCAGATCCTGCCGCCAGAGCCAAACCTCTCTGTATCTCACCTTCCTGGTGCCATAACTGTAAACAATCATGATGTTGAATTCGTCTCTTTGTTGATTTTACGAGACATATCCTCCTCCTTAAATTTTGTAACACTTCTGGACTGAAGCTACCTATTCTTGGGAATTTGTCCCTGTCTTGTACAGTCATTCTCTCCCATTCATCACATAAAGATTCGGTGTGAATTCCATATTTTTCACACATTACATATCGTGCCGACCCAACTGGTCGGTTCACAGAATCAACCTGAACCAGGGTTGATCGCCCCCTACCTGAGCAACTGGCCCCCATAGTCTGCAGGTGTTGCTTAGTCCTCCTTGGATCTCTGTATCAAGGTTTTCAGCAAGCCTTTACAGACAACCAAATTACTCCACAGTAGGCCGGCGGTGGCGGTTTACCGAGTACCCCACTCACTCGCCCACCTCGACCAATACGACCTGATCACACCGATATGGTGCTGGCGTACTCGATACAGGGCCCCTATGGAACCTTCAGTTTACTGGAACATATGAGGGTTACCCGCAGGACACTTACTCTTTCCAGTAAAGTTGGGGTTGTTAGATAGTTCCTGAGTGACCAGCGAACTTCCCTTCCAAAAATAAAAAATTACACAAATCACGTCAGAATGTACAGATAGCGTTTGTGACCACTTTACTCTAATGGTATTAGGTCAGATTACTAACTACTGCACACAATTACGTGTGGTCCAATCGTTCAGTACACGAGCACTACTTGTCATGTACTGAAAGATCAATGGAATCGATGTTTCCGGCCGCGATTCCTTCAGCAAGAGCTTATGGCCTATATGGGTTCTGCACCAACACCCCAGGCGTTGTGCCACTGGACTTTTATAGCGGACCTTTTACCTTACGACCTCCTGGTCTTGTTACCTTATGACCTCCTGGTCTTGTTACCTTATGGTCCGCTATACTCTAATGCTCAAATATTATTTAACCAGGGATGCCTCCCTAGCCACCGTATATGTCACTTACACGTATGTCCCTTGACGAGTACCCGGCTTTCCTTTTGGTTCCACCTTAAAGTTATATAAACTTTTGTATACAAAACACACTCACTCAACACATGTACACTTTTGTTTCTATATCTATTTCTGCGCAGAAATTGTCTTTAGGCCAAAAGTGTTACCAATTAGGAGCAGGATCTGTTAAACTAAATTTCAGATTTTTCCAAAAATAGATTTGCGTTATTTACCGCGTCGCGTTATCTACCGCTGTGCGTTAATTATCGCCTTGCGCTAATTCAACTTTTTCGTGACTTGAGCTACGTGAGCGTAACCGGACGCTACGTTGCGTAATGTACGCTGCGTGCGTCTGCCTTTTGGATTGCGTACGCTAGTCTTTGTTAGCGACACGTGTACGCAATGCAAAGGATCCACCGTAACACAATATATTTTTATCAATGTAAATGATCCCTGATCATCTACCGCAATCCACACTGACTGCCTTGTATCTCAGACAAACCGTGTGTTTGTTCTATACTTTAACTATCACCTCTACTATGAAATAACAGCAAATCTCTTTTTAGCACTTTCTATCAACTATAAAATTTGGCAAACAGGAATAGTGATATACGAAAATGAAACAGAAAATGCAGATATATGTATGCATGCGTGTATACGCAAGACAGAAGAGAAATAAAACAGTTTTAAAAGACACAAGCGTTTTGTTCTTACTTCCGGTTCCCGGATTCCTTCAGCACTCTTTATCTAAGCGAAGCAGACGCTTATCCCGTCAGCACTGTGAGACAACCTCCCACCCTTTGCTGGAGGGATAATGTCTGCTGATCTACCTAGTGCAGATATGAGAAGTATAGGACGAGTCCCCAATTGACAATGCTAAATTCCTTTGTCGTATAACAACCCTTTATGAAGCTAAGAACACTGTACGCTGTTTACTTAAGAAGTACCGTAATGGTACGCTAGTTGCGTAACGATCGCTCAGCCGTAGGCGAGACGCTCAAGCGTCACGTTCGCTCACGGCCCAGCGATCACAGGACACGTTATTGGTTATGTCTAGGGTAATGATTCGCTATGGCGTAGCTTACGCTCGAGACCACGAGGAGGTCACCAGCGATGCAGACGCTCACAACACTATACCTTTACGATAAAACCTTATACCAATGAAATACACTGAATACCTTAATGTGAGTACAGGGTGTATGTGCAACCTTGTGTAACCTGACTAACTACAAAGCTGCTTGAGCGTCACCGACGCTCAAGTGAAAACTTAACACTATAGGAAATACACAGATGCTGGTTTAGGTTCCAAGGCCTATTAACTGTATTATATCTAATATACTTGTAAAAGGGGATAACAGTACAAATGATACACTACAATATAACAGAGACTTCCTAACCACAGAACTAAACAATAAATACAAAAAGACAATACTACACTGACCTACATGCAATACAATACAATACTATCTAATACAATACAATACTAGCCTAGTCTAGGGGAGATATGAGAGAACAGAACAGAGAGAGAGAGAGAGAGAGAGAGAGAGAGAGAGAGAGAGAGATGAGATGAGAGAAATTGGCTCACAGAAAGACAATGATAACGGAGAGAGACTTACGCACAAAGGGTATGATCGCCTGCGCCTCGATATCCAGCTCCCGGCTATCAGCAGATAACCGTTGATGAGAGAGTGAGAGCTGGATGTGGTCGGCCTGCCTATTTATGCCCCACACACAATGCAATCTCCTGGTCCTACAATCCCATTGTCCATTGGCCGAAGGAATTCGGCCCTGCATCATAACAAAAGGTCATAGGGTGATTCATACAGGTGGGCTGTGACGATTTCCAACAGCTCAGGTGGGTGGGAAACTGGGTTTCCCGCCGCATACCTGAGTATGTGTAAATAATAGAAATGGACATAAACTTCTTATGTCCATAACTATTCGCACGAGCGATTAATACGCTCCAAACCAACACCGGAATATTGCTAATTAAATACTCTTCCGATGGGTACCAAACACTGCTGTATGATTCCTGTCAGACCCTTCGTACGATACAAAGAGGGATTCCTCAGCTCTGGGACATTGTATTTTAACCAAACTTTCAGAATCTATCAAAGGGACCATGATCTATAAACTACATTAATTGTGAACATTTGTAACGAATGAGTCGCACGCTACGACTACATAAACTCTACCGTAAATACGCATACCGCGCCTGCGAGTGCACGTTATTGCGGGTATGCGCATCCACGGGAGAGCGTACGCACGCGCAGCGCGGACCAGTGTGCGGTGCAAATATGGCAACGTGCATTGAGACATTTTTTCTGACTTTGACACCATCTACATTCTATACCTGTGGTGCATTTTAGACAGTTTTGCAGTTTGCTGACAGTGTCCACCAGTATACTATATATAGCAGTACGGTAGGCCACTGCTGTGTACCTACCTCTGTGTCGTCACTCGTCATCCATTAAGTATACTATCCATCTACATTCTATACCTGTGGTGCATTTTAGACAGTTTTGCAGTTTGCTGACAGTGTCCACCAGTATACTATATAAAGCAGTACGGTAGGCCACTGCTGTGTACCTACCTCTGTGTCGTCACTCGTCATCCATTAAGTATACTATCCATCTACATTCTATACCTGTGGTGCATTTTAGACAGTTTTGCAGTTTGCTGACGGTGTCCACCAGTATACTATATATAGCAGTACGGTAGGCCACTGCTGTGTACCTACCTCTGTGTCGTCACTCGTCATCCATTAAGTATACTATCCATCTACATTCTATACCTGTGGTGCATTTTAGACAGTTTTGCAGTTTGCTGACAGTGTCCACCAGTATACTATATAAAGCAGTACGGTAGGCCACTGCTGTGTACCTACCTCTGTGTCGTCACTCGTCATCCATTAAGTATACTATCCATCTACATTGTATACCTGTGGTGCATTTTAGACAGTTTTGCAGTTTGCTGACAGTGTCCACCAGTATACTATATATAGCAGTACGGTAGGCCACTGCTGTGTACCTACCTCTGTGTCGTCACTCGTCATCCATTAAGTATACTATCCATCTACATTGTATACCTGTGGTGCATTTTAGACAGTTTTGCAGTTTGCTGACAGTGTCCACCAGTATACTATATATAGCAGTACGGTAGGCCTCTGCTGTGTACCTACCTCTGTGTCGTCACTCGTCATCCATTAAGTATACTATCCATCTACATTCTATACCTGTGGTGCATTTTAGACAGTTTTGCAGATTGCTGACAGTGTCCACCAGTATACTATATATAGCAGTACGGTAGGCCACTGCTGTGTACCTACCTCTGTGTCGTCACTCGTCATCCATTAAGTATACTATCCATCTACATTGTATACCTGTGGTGCATTTTAGACACTTTTGCAGTTTGCTGACAGTGTCCACCAGTATACTATATATAGCAGTACGGTAGGCCACTGCTGTGTACCTACCTCTGTGTCGTCACTCGTCATCCATTAAGAATACTATCCATCTACATTGTATACCTGTGGTGCATTTTAGACAGTTTTGCAGTTTGCTGACAGTGTCCACCAGTATACTATATATAGCAGTACGGTAGGCCACTGCTGTGTACCTACCTCTGTGTCGTCACTCGTCATCCATTAAGTATACTATCCATCTACATTCTATACCTGTGGTGCATTTTAGACAGTTTTGCAGTTTGCTGACAGTGTCCACCAGTATACTATATATAGCAGTACGGTAGGCCACTGCTGTGTACCTACCTCTGTGTCGTCACTCGTCATCCATTAAGTATACTATCCATCTACATTGTATACCTGTGGTGCATTTTAGACAGTTTTGCAGTTTGCTGACAGTGTCCACCAGTATACTATATATAGCAGTACGGTAGGTCACTGCTGTGTACCTACCTCTGTGTCGTCACTCGTCATCCATTAAGTATACAATCCATCTACATTCTATACCTGTGGTGCATTTTAGACAGTTTTGCAGTTTGCTGACAGTGTCCACCAGTATACTATATATAGCAGTACGGTAGGTCA
Organism: Pseudophryne corroboree; assembly: GCF_028390025.1. Classification (NCBI taxonomy): domain Eukaryota; kingdom Metazoa; phylum Chordata; class Amphibia; order Anura; family Myobatrachidae; genus Pseudophryne; species Pseudophryne corroboree. Next base: position 424,451,125 of record NC_086448.1, read on the forward strand.
CTGCTGTGTACCTACCTCTGTGTCGTCACTCGTCATCCATTAAGTATACTATCCATCTACATTGTATACCTGTGGTGCATTTTAGACAGTTTTGCAGTTTGCTGACAGTGTCCACCAGTATACTATATATAGCAGTACGGTAGGCCACTGCTGTGTACCTACCTCTGTGTCGTCACTTGTCATCCATTAAGTATACTATCCATCTACATTGTATACCTGTGGTGCATTTTAGACAGCTTTGCAGTTTGCTGACAGTGTCCACCAGTATACTATATATAGCAGTACGGTAGGCCACTGCTGTGTACCTACCTCTGTGTCGTCACTCGTCATCCATTAAGTATACTATCCATCTACATTCTATACCTGTGGTGCATTTTAGACAGTTTTGCAGTTTGCTGACAGTGTCCACCAGTATACTATATATAGCAGTACGGTAGGCCACTGCTGTGTACCTACCTCTGTGTCGTCACTCATCATCCATTAAGTATACTTTCCATCTACATTCTATACCTGTGGTGCATTTTAGACAGTTTTGCAGTTTGCTGACAGTGTCCACCAATATACTGTATATAGCAGTACTATAGGCCACTGCTGTGTACCTACCTCTGTGTCGTCACTCGTCATCCATTAAGTATACTATCCATCTACATTCTATACCTGTGGTGCATTTTAGACAGTTTTGCAGTTTGCTGACAGTGTCCACCAGTATACTATATATAGCAGTACGGTAGGCCACTGCTGTGTACCTACCTCTGTGTCGTCACTCGTCATCCATTAAGTATACTATCCATCTACATTGTATACCTGTGGTGCATTTTAGACAGTTTTGCAGTTTGCTGACAGTGTCCACCAGTATACTATATATAGTAGTACGGTAGGCCACTGCTGTGTACCTACCTCTGTGTCGTCACTCGTGATCCATTAAGTATACTATCCATCTACATTGTATACCTGTGGTGCATTTTAGACAGTTTTGCAGTTTGCTGACAGTGTCCACCAGTATACTATATATAGCAGTACGGTAGGCCTCTGCTGTGTACCTACCTCTGTGTCGTCACTCGTCATCCATTAAGTATACTATCCATCTACATTCTATACCTGTGGTGCATTTTAGACAGTTTTGCAGATTGCTGACAGTGTCCACCAGTATACTATATATAGCAGTACGGTAGGCCACTGCTGTGTACCTACCTCTGTGTCGTCACTCGTCATCCATTAAGTATACTATCCATCTACATTGTATACCTGTGGTGCATTTTAGACACTTTTGCAGTTTGCTGACAGTGTCCACCAGTATACTATATATAGCAGTACGGTAGGCCACTGCTGTGTACATACCTCTGTGTCGTCACTCGTCATCCATTAAGAATACTATCCATCTACATTGTATACCTGTGGTGCATTTTAGACAGTTTTGCAGTTTGCTGACAGTGTCCACCAGTATACTATATATAGCAGTACGGTAGGCCACTGCTGTGTACCTACCTCTGTGTCGTCACTCGTCATCCATTAAGTATACTATCCATCTACATTCTATACCTGTGGTGCATTTTAGACAGTTTTGCAGTTTGCTGACAGTGTCCACCAGTATACTATATATAGCAGTACGGTAGGCCACTGCTGTGTACCTACCTCTGTGTCGTCACTCGTCATCCATTAAGTATACTATCCATCTACATTGTATACCTGTGGTGCATTTTAGACAGTTTTGCAGTTTGCTGACAGTGTCCACCAGTATACTATATATAGCAGTACGGTAGGTCACTGCTGTGTACCTACCTCTGTGTCGTCACTCGTCATCCATTAAGTATACAATCCATCTACATTCTATACCTGTGGTGCATTTTAGACAGTTTTGCAGTTTGCTGACAGTGTCCACCAGTATACTATATATAGCAGTATGGTAGGTCACTGCTGTGTACCTACCTCTGTGTCGTCACTCGTCATCCATTAAGTATACTATCCATCTACATTGTATACCTGTGGTGCATTTTAGACAGTTTTGCAGTTTGCTGACAGTGTCCACCAGTATACTATATATAGCAGTACGGTAGGCCTCTGCTGTGTACCTACCTCTGTGTCGTCACTCGTCATCCATTAAGTATACTATCCATCTACATTCTATACCTGTGGTGCATTTTAGACAGTTTTGCAGATTGCTGACAGTGTCCACCAGTATACTATATATAGCAGTACGGTAGGCCACTGCTGTGTACCTACCTCTGTGTCGTCACTCGTCATCCATTAAGTATACTATCCATCTACATTGTATACCTGTGGTGCATTTTAGACACTTTTGCAGTTTGCTGACAGTGTCCACCAGTATACTATATATAGCAGTACGGTAGGCCACTGCTGTGTACCTACCTCTGTGTCGTCACTCGTCATCCATTAAGAATACTATCCATCTACATTGTATACCTGTGGTGCATTTTAGACAGTTTTGCAGTTTGCTGACAGTGTCCACCAGTATACTATATATAGCAGTACGGTAGGCCACTGCTGTGTACCTACCTCTGTGTCGTCACTCGTCATCCATTAAGTATACTATCCATCTACATTCTATACCTGTGGTGCATTTTAGACAGTTTTGCAGTTTGCTGACAGTGTCCACCAGTATACTATATATAGCAGTACGGTAGGCCACTGCTGTGTACCTACCTCTGTGTCGTCACTCGTCATCCATTAAGTATACTATCCATCTACATTGTATACCTGTGGTGCATTTTAGACAGTTTTGCAGTTTGCTGACAGTGTCCACCAGTATACTATATATAGCAGTACGGTAGGTCACTGCTGTGTACCTACCTCTGTGTCGTCACTCGTCATCCATTAAGTATACAATCCATCTACATTCTATACCTGTGGTGCATTTTAGACAGTTTTGCAGTTTGCTGACAGTGTCCACCAGTATACTATATATAGCAGTACGGTAGGTCACTGCTGTGTACCTACCTCTGTGTCGTCACTCGTCATCCATTAAGTATACTATCCATCTACATTGTATACCTGTGGTGCATTTTAGACAGTTTTGCAGTTTGCTGACAGTGTCCACCAGTATACTATATATAGCAGTACGGTAGGCCACTGCTGTGTACCTACCTCTGTGTCGTCACTTGTCATCCATTAAGTATACTATCCATCTACATTGTATACCTGTGGTGCATTTTAGACAGCTTTGCAGTTTGCTGACAGTGTCCACCAGTATACTATATATAGCAGTACGGTAGGCCACTGCTGTGTACCTACCTCTGTGTCGTCACTCGTCATCCATTAAGTATACTATCCATCTACATTCTATACCTGTGGTGCATTTTAGACAGTTTTGCAGTTTGCTGACAGTGTCCACCAGTATACTATATATAGCAGTACGGTAGGCCACTGCTGTGTACCTACCTCTGTGTCGTCACTCATCATCCATTAAGTATACTTTCCATCTACATTCTATACCTGTGGTGCATTTTAGACAGTTTTGCAGTTTGCTGACAGTGTCCACCAATATACTGTATATAGCAGTACTATAGGCCACTGCTGTGTACCTACCTCTGTGTCGTCACTCGTCATCCATTAAGTATACTATCCATCTACATTCTATACCTGTGGTGCATTTTAGACAGTTTTGCAGTTTGCTGACAGTGTCCACCAGTATACTATATATAGCAGTACGGTAGGCCACTGCTGTGTACCTACCTCTGTGTCGTCACTCGTCATCCATTAAGTATACTATCCATCTACATTGTATACCTGTGGTGCATTTTAGACAGTTTTGCTGTTTGCTGACAGTGTCCACCAGTATACTATATATAGTAGTACGGTAGGCCACTGCTGTGTACCTACCTCTGTGTCGTCACTCGTCATCCATTAAGTATACTATCCATCTACATTGTATACCTGTGGTGCATTTTAGACAGTTTTGCAGTTTGCTGACAGTGTCCACCAGTATACTATATATAGCAGTACGGTAGGCCTCTGCTGTGTACCTACCTCTGTGTCGTCACTCGTCATCCATTAAGTATACTATCCATCTACATTCTATACCTGTGGTGCATTTTAGACAGTTTTGCAGATTGCTGACAGTGTCCACCAGTATACTATATATAGCAGTACGGTAGGCCACTGCTGTGTACCTACCTCTGTGTCGTCACTCGTCATCCATTAAGTATACTATCCATCTACATTGTATACCTGTGGTGCATTTTAGACACTTTTGCAGTTTGCTGACAGTGTCCACCAGTATACTATATATAGCAGTACGGTAGGCCACTGCTGTGTACATACCTCTGTGTCGTCACTCGTCATCCATTAAGAATACTATCCATCTACATTGTATACCTGTGGTGCATTTTAGACAGTTTTGCAGTTTGCTGACAGTGTCCACCAGTATACTATATATAGCAGTACGGTAGGCCACTGCTGTGTACCTACCTCTGTGTCGTCACTCGTCATCCATTAAGTATACTATCCATCTACATTCTATACCTGTGGTGCATTTTAGACAGTTTTGCAGTTTGCTGACAGTGTCCACCAGTATACTATATATAGCAGTACGGTAGGCCACTGCTGTGTACCTACCTCTGTGTCGTCACTCGTCATCCATTAAGTATACTATCCATCTACATTGTATACCTGTGGTGCATTTTAGACAGTTTTGCAGTTTGCTGACAGTGTCCACCAGTATACTATATATAGCAGTACGGTAGGTCACTGCTGTGTACCTACCTCTGTGTCGTCACTCGTCATCCATTAAGTATACAATCCATCTACATTCTATACCTGTGGTGCATTTTAGACAGTTTTGCAGTTTGCTGACAGTGTCCACCAGTATACTATATATAGCAGTATGGTAGGTCACTGCTGTGTACCTACCTCTGTGTCGTCACTCGTCATCCATTAAGTATACTATCCATCTACATTGTATACCTGTGGTGCATTTTAGACAGTTTTGCAGTTTGCTGACAGTGTCCACCAGTATACTATATATAGCAGTACGGTAGGCCACTGCTGTGTACCTACCTCTGTGTCGTCACTTGTCATCCATTAAGTATACTATCCATCTACATTGTATACCTGTGGTGCATTTTAGACAGTTTTGCAGTTTGCTGACAGTGTCCACCAGTATACTATATATAGCAGTACGGTAGGCCACTGCTGTGTACCTACCTCTGTGTCGTCACTCGTCATCCATTAAGTATACTATCCATCTACATTGTATACCTGTGGTGCATTTTAGACAGTTTTGCAGTTTGCTGACAGTGTCCACCAGTATACTATATATAGCAGTACGGTAGGCCACTGCTGTGTACCTACCTCTGTGTCGTCACTCGTCATCCATTAAGTATACTATCCATCTACATTGTATACCTGTGGTGCATTTTAGACAGTTTTGCAGTTTGCTGACAGTGTCCACCAGTATACTATATATAGCAGTACGGTAGGCCTCTGCTGTGTACCTACCTCTGTGTCGTCACTCGTCATCCATTAAGTATACTATCCATCTACATTCTATACCTGTGGTGCATTTTAGACAGTTTTGCAGATTGCTGACAGTGTCCACCAGTATACTATATATAGCAGTACGGTAGGCCACTGCTGTGTACCTACCTCTGTGTCGTCACTCGTCATACATTAAGTATACTATCCATCTACATTGTATACCTGTGGTGCATTTTAGACAGTTTTGCAGTTTGCTGACAGTGTCCACCAGTATACTATATATAGCAGTACGGTAGGTCACTGCTGTGTACCTACCTCTGTGTCGTCACTCGTCATCCATTAAGTATACAATCCATCTACATTCTATACCTGTGGTGCATTTTAGACAGTTTTGCAGTTTGCTGACAGTGTCCACCAGTATACTATATATAGCAGTACGGTAGGTCACTGCTGTGTACCTACCTCTGTGTCGTCACTCGTCATCCATTAAGTATACTATCCATCTACATTGTATACCTGTGGTGCATTTTAGACAGTTTTGCAGTTTGCTGACAGTGTCCACCAGTATACTATATATAGCAGTACGGTAGGCCACTGCTGTGTACCTACCTCTGTGTCGTCACTTGTCATCCATTAAGTATACTATCCATCTACATTGTATACCTGTGGTGCATTTTAGACAGCTTTGCAGTTTGCTGACAGTGTCCACCAGTATACTATATATAGCAGTACGGTAGGCCACTGCTGTGTACCTACCTCTGTGTCGTCACTCGTCATCCATTAAGTATACTATCCATCTACATTCTATACCTGTGGTGCATTTTAGACAGTTTTGCAGTTTGCTGACAGTGTCCACCAGTATACTATATATAGCAGTACGGTAGGCCACTGCTGTGTACCTACCTCTGTGTCGTCACTCATCATCCATTAAGTATACTTTCCATCTACATTCTATACCTGTGGTGCATTTTAGACAGTTTTGCAGTTTGCTGACAGTGTCCACCAATATACTGTATATAGCAGTACTATAGGCCACTGCTGTGTACCTACCTCTGTGTCGTCACTCGTCATCCATTAAGTATACTATCCATCTACATTCTATACCTGTGGTGCATTTTAGACAGTTTTGCAGTTTGCTGACAGTGTCCACCAGTATACTATATATAGCAGTACGGTAGGCCACTGCTGTGTACCTACCTCTGTGTCGTCACTCGTCATCCATTAAGTATACTATCCATCTACATTGTATACCTGTGGTGCATTTTAGACAGTTTTGCAGTTTGCTGACAGTGTCCACCAGTATACTATATATAGTAGTACGGTAGGCCACTGCTGTGTACCTACCTCTGTGTCGTCACTCGTCATCCATTAAGTATACTATCCATCTACATTGTATACCTGTGGTGCATTTTAGACAGTTTTGCAGTTTGCTGACAGTGTCCACCAGTATACTATATATAGCAGTACGGTAGGCCTCTGCTGTGTACCTACCTCTGTGTCGTCACTCGTCATCCATTAAGTATACTATCCATCTACATTCTATACCTGTGGTGCATTTTAGACAGTTTTGCAGATTGCTGACAGTGTCCACCAGTATACTATATATAGCAGTACGGTAGGCCACTGCTGTGTACCTACCTCTGTGTCGTCACTCGTCATCCATTAAGTATACTATCCATCTACATTGTATACCTGTGGTGCATTTTAGACACTTTTGCAGTTTGCTGACAGTGTCCACCAGTATACTATATATAGCAGTACGGTAGGCCACTGCTGTGTACATACCTCTGTGTCGTCACTCGTCATCCATTAAGAATACTATCCATCTACATTGTATACCTGTGGTGCATTTTAGACAGTTTTGCAGTTTGCTGACAGTGTCCACCAGTATACTATATATAGCAGTACGGTAGGCCACTGCTGTGTACCTACCTCTGTGTCGTCACTCGTCATCCATTAAGTATACTATCCATCTACATTCTATACCTGTGGTGCATTTTAGACAGTTTTGCAGTTTGCTGACAGTGTCCACCAGTATACTATATATAGCAGTACGGTAGGCCACTGCTGTGTACCTACCTCTGTGTCGTCACTCGTCATCCATTAAGTATACTATCCATCTACATTGTATACCTGTGGTGCATTTTAGACAGTTTTGCAGTTTGCTGACAGTGTCCACCAGTATACTATATATAGCAGTACGGTAGGTCACTGCTGTGTACCTACCTCTGTGTCGTCACTCGTCATCCATTAAGTATACAATCCATCTACATTCTATACCTGTGGTGCATTTTAGACAGTTTTGCAGTTTGCTGACAGTGTCCACCAGTATACTATATATAGCAGTATGGTAGGTCACTGCTGTGTACCTACCTCTGTGTCGTCACTCGTCATCCATTAAGTATACTATCCATCTACATTGTATACCTGTGGTGCATTTTAGACAGTTTTGCAGTTTGCTGACAGTGTCCACCAGTATACTATATATAGCAGTACGGTAGGCCACTGCTGTGTACCTACCTCTGTGTCGTCACTCGTCATCCATTAAGTATACTATCCATCTACATTGTATACCTGTGGTGCATTTTAGACAGTTTTGCAGTTTGCTGACAGTGTCCACCAGTATACTATATATAGCAGTACGGTAGGCCACTGCTGTGTACCTACCTCTGTGTCGTCACTCGTCATCCATTAAGTATACTATCCATCTACATTGTATACCTGTGGTGCATTTTAGACAGTTTTGCAGTTTGCTGACAGTGTCCACCAGTATACTATATATAGCAGTACGGTAGGCCTCTGCTGTGTACCTACCTCTGTGTCGTCACTCGTCATCCATTAAGTATACTATCCATCTACATTCTATACCTGTGGTGCATTTTAGACAGTTTTGCAGATTGCTGACAGTGTCCACCAGTATACTATATATAGCAGTACGGTAGGCCACTGCTGTGTACCTACCTCTGTGTCGTCACTCGTCATACATTAAGTATACTATCCATCTACATTGTATACCTGTGGTGCATTTTAGACACTTTTGCAGTTTGCTGACAGTGTCCACCAGTATACTATATATAGCAGTACGGTAGGCCACTGCTGTGTACCTACCTCTGTGTCGTCACTCGTCATCCATTAAGAATACTATCCATCTACATTGTATACCTGTGGTGCATTTTAGACAGTTTTGCAGTTTGCTGACAGTGTCCACCAGTATACTATATATAGCAGTACGGTAGGCCACTGCTGTGTACCTACCTCTGTGTCGTCACTCGTCATCCATTAAGTATACTATCCATCTACATTCTATACCTGTGGTGCATTTTAGACAGTTTTGCAGTTTGCTGACAGTGTCCACCAGTATACTATATATAGCAGTACGGTAGGCCACTGCTGTGTACCTACCTCTGTGTCGTCACTCGTCATCCATTAAGTATACTATCCATCTACATTGTATACCTGTGGTGCATTTTAGACAGTTTTGCAGTTTGCTTACAGTGTCCACCAGTATACTATATATAGCAGTACGGTAGGTCACTGCTGTGTACCTACCTCTGTGTCGTCACTCGTCATCCATTAAGTATACAATCCATCTACATTCTATACCTGTGGTGCATTTTAGACAGTTTTGCAGTTTGCTGACAGTGTCCACCAGTATACTATATATAGCAGTACGGTAGGTCACTGCTGTGTACCTACCTCTGTGTCGTCACTCGTCATCCATTAAGTATACTATCCATCTACATTCTATACCTGTGGTGCATTTTAGACAGTTTTGCAGTTTGCTGACAGTGTCCACCAGTATACTATATATAGCAGTACGGTAGGCCACTGCTGTGTACCTACCTCTGTGTCGTCACTCGTCATCCATTAAGTATACTATCCATCTACATTGTATACCTGTGGTGCATTTTAGACAGTTTTGCAGTTTGCTTACAGTGTCCACCAGTATACTATATATAGCAGTACGGTAGGTCACTGCTGTGTACCTACCTCTGTGTCGTCACTCGTCATCCATTAAGTATACAATCCATCTACATTCTATACCTGTGGTGCATTTTAGACAGTTTTGCAGTTTGCTGACAGTGTCCACCAGTATACTATATATAGCAGTACGGTAGGTCACTGCTCTGTACCTACCTCTGTGTCGTCACTCGTCATCCATTAAGTATACTATCCATCTACATTGTATACCTGTGGTGCATTTTAGACAGTTTTGCAGTTTGCTGACAGTGTCCACCAGTATACTATATATAGCAGTACGGTAGGCCACTGCTGTGTACCTACCTCTGTGTCGTCACTTGTCATCCATTAAGTATACTATCCATCTACATTGTATACCTGTGGTGCATTTTAGACAGTTTTGCAGTTTGCTGACAGTGTCCACCAGTATACTATATATAGCAGTACGGTAGGCCACTGCTGTGTACCTACCTCTGTGTCGTCACTCGTCATCCATTAAGTATACTATCCATCTACATTCTATACCTGTGGTGCATTTTAGACAGTTTTGCAGTTTGCTGACAGTATCCACCAGTATACTATATATAGCAGTACGGTAGGCCACTGCTGTGTACCTACCTCTGTGTCGTCACTCATCATCCATTAAGTATACTTTCCATCTACATTCTATACCTGTGGTGCATTTTAGACAGTTTTGCAGTTTGCTGACAGTGTCCACCAATATACTGTATATAGCAGTACTATAGGCCACTGCTGTGTACCTACCTCTGTGTCGTCACTCGTCATCCATTAAGTATACTATCCATCTACATTCTATACCTGTGGTGCATTTTAGACAGTTTTGCAGTTTGCTGACAGTGTCCACCAGTATACTATATATAGCAGTACGGTAGGCCACTGCTGTGTACCTACCTCTGTGTCGTCACTCGTCATCCATTAAGTATACTATCCATCTACATTGTATACCTGTGGTGCATTTTAGACAGTTTTGCAGTTTGCTGACAGTGTCCACCAGTATACTATATATAGTAGTACGGTAGGCCACTGCTGTGTACCTACCTCTGTGTCGTCACTCGTCATCCATTAAGTATACTATCCATCTACATTGTATACCTGTGGTGCATTTTAGACAGTTTTGCAGTTTGCTGACAGTGTCCACCAGTATACTATATATAGCAGTACGGTAGGCCTCTGCTGTGTACCTACCTCTGTGTCGTCACTCGTCATCCATTAAGTATACTATCCATCTACATTCTATACCTGTGGTGCATTTTAGACAGTTTTGCAGATTGCTGACAGTGTCCACCAGTATACTATATATAGCAGTACGGTAGGCCACTGCTGTGTACCTACCTCTGTGTCGTCACTCGTCATCCATTAAGTATACTATCCATCTACATTGTATACCTGTGGTGCATTTTAGACACTTTTGCAGTTTGCTGACAGTGTCCACCAGTATACTATATATAGCAGTACGGTAGGCCACTGCTGTGTACCTACCTCTGTGTCGTCACTCGTCATCCATTAAGAATACTATCCATCTACATTGTATACCTGTGGTGCATTTTAGACAGTTTTGCAGTTTGCTGACAGTGTCCACCAGTATACTATATATAGCAGTACGGTAGGCCACTGCTGTGTACCTACCTCTGTGTCGTCACTTGTCATCCATTAAGTATACTATCCATCTACATTGTATACCTGTGGTGCATTTTAGACAGTTTTGCAGTTTGCTGACAGTGTCCACCAGTATACTATATATAGCAGTACGGTAGGCCACTGCTGTGTACCTACCTCTGTGTCGTCACTCGTCATCCATTAAGTATACTATCCATCTACATTCTATACCTGTGGTGCATTTTAGACAGTTTTGCAGTTTGCTGACAGTGTCCACCAGTATACTATATATAGCAGTACGGTAGGCCACTGCTGTGTACCTACCTCTGTGTCGTCACTCATCATCCATTAAGTATACTTTCCATCTACATTCTATACCTGTGGTGCATTTTAGACAGTTTTGCAGTTTGCTGACAGTGTCCACCAATATACTGTATATAGCAGTACTATAGGCCACTGCTGTGTACCTACCTCTGTGTCGTCACTCGTCATCCATTAAGTATACTATCCATCTACATTCTATACCTGTGGTGCATTTTAGACAGTTTTGCAGTTTGCTGACAGTGTCCACCAGTATACTATATATAGCAGTACGGTAGGCCACTGCTGTGTACCTACCTCTGTGTCGTCACTCGTCATCCATTAAGTATACTATCCATCTACATTGTATACCTGTGGTGCATTTTAGACAGTTTTGCAGTTTGCTGACAGTGTCCACCAGTATACTATATATAGTAGTACGGTAGGCCACTGCTGTGTACCTACCTCTGTGTCGTCACTCGTCATCCATTAAGTATACTATCCATCTACATTGTATACCTGTGGTGCATTTTAGACAGTTTTGCAGTTTGCTGACAGTGTCCACCAGTATACTATATATAGCAGTACGGTAGGCCTCTGCTGTGTACCTACCTCTGTGTCGTCACTCGTCATCCATTAAGTATACTATCCATCTACATTCTATACCTGTGGTGCATTTTAGACAGTTTTGCAGATTGCTGACAGTGTCCACCAGTATACTATATATAGCAGTACGGTAGGCCACTGCTGTGTACCTACCTCTGTGTCGTCACTCGTCATCCATTAAGTATACTATCCATCTACATTGTATACCTGTGGTGCATTTTAGACACTTTTGCAGTTTGCTGACAGTGTCCACCAGTATACTATATATAGCAGTACGGTAGGCCACTGCTGTGTACATACCTCTGTGTCGTCACTCGTCATCCATTAAGAATACTATCCATCTACATTGTATACCTGTGGTGCATTTTAGACAGTTTTGCAGTTTGCTGACAGTGTCCACCAGTATACTATATATAGCAGTACGGTAGGCCACTGCTGTGTACCTACCTCTGTGTCGTCACTCGTCATCCATTAAGTATACTATCCATCTACATTCTATACCTGTGGTGCATTTTAGACAGTTTTGCAGTTTGCTGACAGTGTCCACCAGTATACTATATATAGCAGTACGGTAGGCCACTGCTGTGTACCTACCTCTGTGTCGTCACTCGTCATCCATTAAGTATACTATCCATCTACATTGTATACCTGTGGTGCATTTTAGACAGTTTTGCAGTTTGCTGACAGTGTCCACCAGTATACTATATATAGCAGTACGGTAGGTCACTGCTGTGTACCTACCTCTGTGTCGTCACTCGTCATCCATTAAGTATACAATCCATCTACATTCTATACCTGTGGTGCATTTTAGACAGTTTTGCAGTTTGCTGACAGTGTCCACCAGTATACTATATATAGCAGTATGGTAGGTCACTGCTGTGTACCTACCTCTGTGTCGTCACTCGTCATCCATTAAGTATACTATCCATCTACATTGTATACCTGTGGTGCATTTTAGACAGTTTTGCAGTTTGCTGACAGTGTCCACCAGTATACTATATATAGCAGTACGGTAGGCCACTGCTGTGTACCTACCTCTGTGTCGTCACTCGTCATCCATTAAGTATACTATCCATCTACATTGTATACCTGTGGTGCATTTTAGACAGTTTTGCAGTTTGCTGACAGTGTCCACCAGTATACTATATATAGCAGTACGGTAGGCCACTGCTGTGTACCTACCTCTGTGTCGTCACTCGTCATCCATTAAGTATACTATCCATCTACATTGTATACCTGTGGTGCATTTTAGACAGTTTTGCAGTTTGCTGACAGTGTCCACCAGTATACTATATATAGCAGTACGGTAGGCCTCTGCTGTGTACCTACCTCTGTGTCGTCACTCGTCATCCATTAAGTATACTATCCATCTACATTCTATACCTGTGGTGCATTTTAGACAGTTTTGCAGATTGCTGACAGTGTCCACCAGTATACTATATATAGCAGTACGGTAGGCCACTGCTGTGTACCTACCTCTGTGTCGTCACTCGTCATACATTAAGTATACTATCCATCTACATTGTATACCTGTGGTGCATTTTAGACACTTTTGCAGTTTGCTGACAGTGTCCACCAGTATACTATATATAGCAGTACGGTAGGCCACTGCTGTGTACCTACCTCTGTGTCGTCACTCGTCATCCATTAAGAATACTATCCATCTACATTGTATACCTGTGGTGCATTTTAGACAGTTTTGCAGTTTGCTGACAGTGTCCACCAGTATACTATATATAGCAGTACGGTAGGCCACTGCTGTGTACCTACCTCTGTGTCGTCACTCGTCATCCATTAAGTATACTATCCATCTACATTCTATACCTGTGGTGCATTTTAGACAGTTTTGCAGTTTGCTGACAGTGTCCACCAGTATACTATATATAGCAGTACGGTAGGCCACTGCTGTGTACCTACCTCTGTGTCGTCACTCGTCATCCATTAAGTATACTATCCATCTACATTGTATACCTGTGGTGCATTTTAGACAGTTTTGCAGTTTGCTTACAGTGTCCACCAGTATACTATATATAGCAGTACGGTAGGTCACTGCTGTGTACCTACCTCTGTGTCGTCACTCGTCATCCATTAAGTATACAATCCATCTACATTCTATACCTGTGGTGCATTTTAGACAGTTTTGCAGTTTGCTGACAGTGTCCACCAGTATACTATATATAGCAGTACGGTAGGTCACTGCTGTGTACCTACCTCTGTGTCGTCACTCGTCATCCATTAAGTATACTATCCATCTACATTCTATACCTGTGGTGCATTTTAGACAGTTTTGCAGTTTGCTGACAGTGTCCACCAGTATACTATATATAGCAGTACGGTAGGCCACTGCTGTGTACCTACCTCTGTGTCGTCACTCGTCATCCATTAAGTATACTATCCATCTACATTGTATACCTGTGGTGCATTTTAGACAGTTTTGCAGTTTGCTTACAGTGTCCACCAGTATACTATATATAGCAGTACGGTAGGTCACTGCTGTGTACCTACCTCTGTGTCGTCACTCGTCATCCATTAAGTATACAATCCATCTACATTCTATACCTGTGGTGCATTTTAGACAGTTTTGCAGTTTGCTGACAGTGTCCACCAGTATACTATATATAGCAGTACGGTAGGTCACTGCTCTGTACCTACCTCTGTGTCGTCACTCGTCATCCATTAAGTATACTATCCATCTACATTGTATACCTGTGGTGCATTTTAGACAGTTTTGCAGTTTGCTGACAGTGTCCACCAGTATACTATATATAGCAGTACGGTAGGCCACTGCTGTGTACCTACCTCTGTGTCGTCACTTGTCATCCATTAAGTATACTATCCATCTACATTGTATACCTGTGGTGCATTTTAGACAGTTTTGCAGTTTGCTGACAGTGTCCACCAGTATACTATATATAGCAGTACGGTAGGCCACTGCTGTGTACCTACCTCTGTGTCGTCACTCGTCATCCATTAAGTATACTATCCATCTACATTCTATACCTGTGGTGCATTTTAGACAGTTTTGCAGTTTGCTGACAGTATCCACCAGTATACTATATATAGCAGTACGGTAGGCCACTGCTGTGTACCTACCTCTGTGTCGTCACTCATCATCCATTAAGTATACTTTCCATCTACATTCTATACCTGTGGTGCATTTTAGACAGTTTTGCAGTTTGCTGACAGTGTCCACCAATATACTGTATATAGCAGTACTATAGGCCACTGCTGTGTACCTACCTCTGTGTCGTCACTCGTCATCCATTAAGTATACTATCCATCTACATTCTATACCTGTGGTGCATTTTAGACAGTTTTGCAGTTTGCTGACAGTGTCCACCAGTATACTATATATAGCAGTACGGTAGGCCACTGCTGTGTACCTACCTCTGTGTCGTCACTCGTCATCCATTAAGTATACTATCCATCTACATTGTATACCTGTGGTGCATTTTAGACAGTTTTGCAGTTTGCTGACAGTGTCCACCAGTATACTATATATAGTAGTACGGTAGGCCACTGCTGTGTACCTACCTCTGTGTCGTCACTCGTCATCCATTAAGTATACTATCCATCTACATTGTATACCTGTGGTGCATTTTAGACAGTTTTGCAGTTTGCTGACAGTGTCCACCAGTATACTATATATAGCAGTACGGTAGGCCTCTGCTGTGTACCTACCTCTGTGTCGTCACTCGTCATCCATTAAGTATACTATCCATCTACATTCTATACCTGTGGTGCATTTTAGACAGTTTTGCAGATTGCTGACAGTGTCCACCAGTATACTATATATAGCAGTACGGTAGGCCACTGCTGTGTACCTACCTCTGTGTCGTCACTCGTCATCCATTAAGTATACTATCCATCTACATTGTATACCTGTGGTGCATTTTAGACACTTTTGCAGTTTGCTGACAGTGTCCACCAGTATACTATATATAGCAGTACGGTAGGCCACTGCTGTGTACCTACCTCTGTGTCATCACTCGTCATCCATTAAGAATACTATCCATCTACATTGTATACCTGTGGTGCATTTTAGACAGTTTTGCAGTTTGCTGACAGTGTCCACCAGTATACTATATATAGCAGTACGGTAGGCCACTGCTGTGTACCTACCTCTGTGTCGTCACTCGTCATCCATTAAGTATACTATCCATCTACATTCTATACCTGTGGTGCATTTTAGACAGTTTTGCAGTTTGCTGACAGTGTCCACCAGTATACTATATATAGCAGTACGGTAGGCCACTGCTGTGTACCTACCTCTGTGTCGTCACTCGTCATCCATTAAGTATACTATCCATCTACATTGTATACCTGTGGTGCATTTTAGACAGTTTTGCAGTTTGCTGACAGTGTCCACCAGTATACTATATATAGCAGTACGGTAGGCCACTGCTGTGTACCTACCTCTGTGTCGTCACTCGTCATCCATTAAGTATACTATCCATCTACATTGTATACCTGTGGTGCATTTTAGACAGTTTTGCAGTTTGCTGACAGTGTCCACCAGTATACTATATATAGCAGTACGGTAGGTCACTGCTGTGTACCTACCTCTGTGTCGTCACTCGTCATCCATTAAGTATACAATCCATCTACATTCTATACCTGTGGTGCATTTTAGACAGTTTTGCAGTTTGCTGACAGTGTCCACCAGTATACTATATATAGCAGTACGGTAGGTCACTGCTGTGTACCTACCTCTGTGTCGTCACTCGTCATCCATTAAGTATACTATCCATCTACATTGTATACCTGTGGTGCATTTTAGACAGTTTTGCAGTTTGCTGACAGTGTCCACCAGTATACTATATATAGCAGTACGGTAGGCCACTGCTGTGTACCTACCTCTGTGTCGTCACTTGTCATCCATTAAGTATACTATCCATCTACATTGTATACCTGTGGTGCATTTTAGACAGTTTTGCAGTTTGCTGACAGTGTCCACCAGTATACTATATATAGCAGTACGGTAGGCCACTGCTGTGTACCTACCTCTGTGTCGTCACTCGTCATCCATTAAGTATACTATCCATCTACATTCTATACCTGTGGTGCATTTTAGACAGTTTTGCAGTTTGCTGACAGTGTCCACCAGTATACTATATATAGCAGTACGGTAGGCCACTGCTGTGTACCTACCTCTGTGTCGTCACTCATCATCCATTAAGTATACTTTCCATCTACATTCTATACCTGTGGTGCATTTTAGACAGTTTTGCAGTTTGCTGACAGTGTCCACCAATATACTGTATATAGCAGTACTATAGGCCACTGCTGTGTACCTACCTCTGTGTCTCCACTCGTCATCCATTAAGTATACTATCCATCTACATTCTATACCTGTGGTGCATTTTAGACAGTTTTGCAGTTTGCTGACAGTGTCCACCAGTATACTATATATAGCAGTACGGTAGGCCACTGCTGTGTACCTACCTCTGTGTCATCACTCGTCATCCATTAAGTATACTATCCATCTACATTGTATACCTGTGGTGCATTTTAGACAGTTTTGCAGTTTGCTGACAGTGTCCACCAGTATACTATATATAGTAGTACGGTAGGCCACTGCTGTGTACCTACCTCTGTGTCGTCACTCGTCATCCATTAAGTATACTATCCATCTACATTGTATACCTGTGGTGCATTTTAGACAGTTTTGCAGTTTGCTGACAGTGTCCACCAGTATACTATATATAGCAGTACGGTAGGCCACTGCTGTGTACCTACCTCTGTGTCGTCACTCATCATCCATTAAGTATACTATCCATCTACATTGTATACCTGTGGTGCATTTTAGACAGTTTTGCAGTTTGCTGACAGTGTCCACCAGTATACTATATATAGCAGTACGGTAGGCCACTGCTGTGTACCTACCTCTGTGTCGTCACTCGTCATCCATTAAGTATACTATCCATCTACATTGTATACCTGTGGTGCATTTTAGACAGTTTTGCAGTTTGCTGACAGTGTCCACCAGTTTACTATATATAGCAGTACGGTAGGCCACTGCTGTCTACCTACCTCTGTGTCGTCACTCGTCATCCATTAAGTATACTATCCATCTACATTGTATACCTGTGGTGCATTTTAGACAGTTTTGCAGTTTGCTGACAGTGTCCACCAGTATACTATATATAGCAGTACGGTAGGCCACTGCTGTGTACCTACCTCTGTGTCGTCACTCGTCATCCATTAAGTATACTATCCATCTACATTCTATACCTGTGGTGCATTTTAGACAGTTTTGCAGTTTGCTGACAGTGTCCACCAGTATACTATATATAGCAGTACGGTAGGCCACTGCTGTGTACCTACCTCTGTGTCGTCACTCGTCATCCATTAAGTATACTATCCATCTACATTCTATACCTGTGGTGCATTTTAGACAGTTTTGCAGTTTGCTGACAGTGTCCACCAGTATACTATATAAAGCAGTACGGTAGGCCACTGCTGTGTACCTACCTCTGTGTCGTCACTCGTCATCCATTAAGTATACTATCCATCTACATTGTATACTTGTGGTGCATTTTAGACAGTTTTGCAGTTTGCTGACAGTGTCCACCAGTATACTATATATAGCAGTACGGTAGGCCACTGCTGTGTACCTACCTCTGTGTCGTCACTCGTCATCCATTAAGTATACTATCCATCTACATTGTATACCTGTGGTGCATTTTAGACAGTTTAGCAGTTTGCTGACAGTGTCCACCAGTATACTATATATAGCAGTATGGTAGGCCTCTGCTGTGTACCTACCTCTGTGTCGTCACTCGTCATCCATTAAGTATACTATCCATCTACATTCTATACCTGTGGTGCATTTTAGACAGTTTTGCAGATTGCTGACAGTGTCCACCAGTATACTATATATAGCAGTACGGTAGGCCACTGCTGTGTACCTACCTCTGTGTCGTCACTCGTCATCCATTAAGTATACTATCCATCTACATTGTATACCTGTGGTGCATTTTAGACACTTTTGCAGTTTGCTGACAGTGTCCACCAGTATACTATATATAGCAGTACGGTAGGCCACTGCTGTGTACCTACCTCTGTGTCGTCACTCGTCATCCATTAAGAATACTATCCATCTACATTGTATACCTGTGGTGCATTTTAGACAGTTTTGCAGTTTGCTGACAGTGTCCACCAGTATACTATATATAGCAGTACGGTAGGCCACTGCTGTGTACCTACCTCTGTGTCGTCACTCGTCATCCATTAAGTATACTATTCATCTACATTCTATACCTGTGGTGCATTTTAGACAGTTTTGCAGTTTGCTGACAGTGTCCACCAGTATACTATATATAGCAGTACGGTAGGCCACTGCTGTGTACCTACCTCTGTGTCGTCACTCGTCATCCATTAAGTATACTATCCATCTACATTGTATACCTGTGGTGCATTTTAGACAGTTTTGCAGTTTGCTGACAGTGTCCACCAGTATACTATATATAGCAGTACGGTAGGTCACTGCTGTGTACCTACCTCTGTGTCGTCACTCGTCATCCATTAAGTATACAATCCATCTACATTCTATACCTGTGGTGCATTTTAGACAGTTTTGCAGTTTGCTGACAGTGTCCACCAGTATACTATATATAGCAGTACGGTAGGTCACTGCTGTGTACCTACCTCTGTGTCGTCACTCGTCATCCATTAAGTATACTATCCATCTACATTGTATACCTGTGGTGCATTTTAGACAGTTTTGCAGTTTGCTGACAGTGTCCACCAGTATACTATATATAGCAGTACGGTAGGCCACTGCTGTGTACCTACCTCTGTGTCGTCACTTGTCATCCATTAAGTATACTATCCATCTACATTGTATACCTGTGGTGCATTTTAGACAGTTTTGCAGTTTGCTGACAGTGTCCACCAGTATACTATATATAGCAGTACGGTAGGCCACTGCTGTGTACCTACCTCTGTGTCGTCACTCGTCATCCATTAAGTATACTATCCATCTACATTGTATACCTGTGGTGCATTTTAGACAGTTTTGCAGTTTGCTGACAGTGTCCACCAGTATACTATATATAGCAGTACGGTAGGCCACTGCTGTGTACCTACCTCTGTGTCGTCACTCATCATCCATTAAGTATACTTTCCATCTACATTCTATACCTGTGGTGCATTTTAGACAGTTTTGCAGTTTGCTGACAGTGTCCACCAGTATTCTATATATAGCAGTACGGTTGGCCACTGCTGTGTACCTACCTCTGTGTCGTCACTCGTCATCCTTTAAGTATACTATCCATCTACATTGTATACCTGTGGTGCATTTTAGACAGTTTTGCAGTTTGCTGACAGTGTCCACCAGTATACTATATATAGCAGTACGGTAGGTCACTGCTGTGTACCTACCTCTGTGTCGTCACTCGTCATCCATTAAGTATACTTTCCATCTACTTTGTATACATGTGGTGCATTTTAGACAGTTTTGCAGTTTGCTGACAGTGTCCACCAGTATACTATATATAGCAGTACGGTAGGCCACTGCTGTGTACCTACCTCTGTGTCGTCACTCGTCATCCATTAAGTATACTATCCATCTACATTGTATACCTGTGGTGCATTTTAGACAGTTTTGCAGTTTGCTGACAGTGTCCACCAGTATACTATATATAGCAGTACGGTAGGCCACTGCTGTGTACCTACCTCTGTGTCGTCACTTGTCATCCATTAAGTATACTATCCATCTACATTGTATACCTGTGGTGCATTTTAGACAGTTTTGCAGTTTGGTGACAGTGTCCACCAGTATACTATATATAGCAGTACGGTAGGCCACTGCTGTGTACCTACCTCTGTGTCGTCACTCGTCATCCATTAAGTATACTATCCATCTACATTGTATACCTGTGGTGCATTTTAGACAGTTTTGCAGTTTGCTGACAGTGTCCACCAGTATACTATATATAGCAGTACGGTAGGCCACTGCTGTGTACCTACCTCTGTGTCGTCACTCGTCATCCATTAAGTATACTATCCATCTACATTGTATACCTGTGGTGCATTTTAGACAGTTTTTCAGTTTGCTGACAGTGTCCACCAGTATACTATATATAGCAGTACGGTAGGCCACTGCTGTGTACCTACCTCTGTGTCGTCACTCGTCATCCATTAAGTATACTATCCATCTACATTGTATACCTGTGGTGCATTTTAGACAGTTTTGCAGTTTGCTGACAGTGTCCACCAGTATACTATATATAGCAGTATGGTAGGCCACTGCTGTGTACCTACCTCTGTGTCGTCACTCGCCATCCATTAAGTATACTATCCATCTACATTGTATACCTGTGGTGCATTTTAGACAGTTTTGCAGTTTGCTGACAGTGTCCACCAGTTTACTATATATAGCAGTATGGTAGGCCACTGCTGTGTACCTACCTCTGTGTCGTCACTCGTCATCCATTAAGTATACTATCCATCTACATTCTATACCGGTGGTGCATTTTAGACAGTTTTGCAGATTGCTGACAGTGTCCACCAGTATACTATATATAGCAGTACGGTAGGCCACTGCTGTGTACCTACCTCTGTGTCGTCACTCGTCATCCATTAAGTATACTATCCATCTACATTGTATACCTGTGGTGCATTTTAGACAGTTTTGCAGTTTGCTGACAGTGTCCACCAGTATACTATATATAGCAGTACGGTAGGCCACTGCTGTGTACCTACCTCTGTGTCGTCACTCGTCATCCATTAAGTATACTATCCATCTACATTGTATAACTGTGGTGCATTTTAGACAGTTTTGCAGTTTGCTGACAGTGTCCACCAGTATACTATATATAGCAGTACGGTAGGCCACTGTTGTGTACCTACCTCTGTGTCGTCACTCGTCATCCATTAAGTATACTATCCATCTACATTGTATACCTGTGGTGCATTTTAGGCAGTTTTGCAGTTTGCTGACAGTGTCCACCAGTATACTATATATAGCAGTACGGTAGGCCACTGCTGTGTACCTACCTCTGTGTCGTCACTCGTCATCCATTAAGTATACTTTCCATCTACATTCTATACCTGTGGTGCATTTTAGACAGTTTTGCAGTTTGCTGACAGTGTCCACCAGTATACTGTATATAGCAGTACGGTAGGCCACTGCTGTGTACCTACCTCTGTGTCGTCACTCGTCATTCATTAAGTATACTATCCATCTACATTCTGTACCTGTGGTGCATTTTAGACAGTTTTGCAGTTTGCTGACAGTGTCCACCAGTATACTGTATATAGCAGTACGGTAGGCCACTGCTGTGTACCTACCTCTGTGTCGTCACTCGTCATCCATTAAGTATACTATCCATCTACATTCTATACCTGTGGTGCATTTTAGACAGTTTTGCAGTTTGCTGACAGTGTCCACCAGTATACTATATATAGCAGTACGGTAGGCCACTGCTGTGTACCTACCTCTGTGTCGTCACTCGTCATCCATTAAGTATACTATCCATCTACATTCTATACCTGTGGTGCATTTTAGACAGTTTTGCAGTTTGCTGACAGTGTCCACCAGTATACTATATAAAGCAGTACGGTAGGCCACTGCTGTGTACCTACCTCTGTGTCGTCACTCGTCATCCATTAAGTATACTATCCATCTACATTGTATACCTGTGGTGCATTTTAGACAGTTTTGCAGTTTGCTGACAGTGTCCACCAGTTTACTATATATAGCAGTACGGTAGGCCACTGCTGTGTACCTACCTCTGTGTCGTCACTCGTCATCCATTAAGTATACTATCCATCTACATTGTATACCTGTGGTGCATTTTAGACAGTTTTGCAGTTTGCTGACAGTGTCCACCAGTATACTATATATAGCAGTATGGTAGGCCACTGCTGTGTACCTACCTCTGTGTCGTCACTCGTCATCCATTAAGAATACTACCCATTTACATTCTATACCTGTGGTGCATTTTAGACAGTTTTGCAGTTTGCTGACAGTGTCCACCAGTATACTATATATAGCAGTACGGTAGGCCACTGTTGTGTACCTACCTCTGTGTCGTCACTCATCATCCATTAAGTATACTATCCATCTACATTGTATACCTGTGGTGCATTTTAGGCAGTTTTGCAGTTTGCTGACAGTGTCCACCAGTATACTATATATAGCAGTACGGTAGGCCACTGCTGTGTACCTACCTCTGTGTCGTCACTCGTCATCCATTAAGTATACTTTCCATCTACATTCTATACCTGTGGTGCATTTTAGACAGTTTTGCAGTTTGCTGACAGTGTCCACCAGTATACTATATATAGCAGTACGGTAGGCCACTGCTGTGTACCTACCTCTGTGTCGTCACTCGTCATCCATTAAGAATACTATCCATCTACATTCTATACCTGTGGTGCATTTTAGACAGTTTTGCAGTTTGCTGACAGTGTCCACCAGTATACTATATATAGCAGTATGGTAGGCCACTGCTGTGTACCTACCTCTGTGTCGTCACTCGTCATCCATTAAGTATACTATCCATCTACATTCTATACCTGTGGTGCATTTTAGACAGTTTTGCAGTTTGCTGACAGTGTCCACCAGTATACTATATATAGCAGTACGGTAGGCCACTGCTGTGTACCTACCTCTGTGTCGTCACTCGTCATCCATTAAGTATACTATCCATCTACATTCTATACCTGTGGTGCATTTTAGACAGTTTTGCAGTTTGCTGACAGTGTCCACCAGTATACTATATATAGCAGTACGGTAGGCCACTGCTGTGTACCTACCTCTGTGTCGTCACTCGTCATCCATTAAGTATACTATCCATCTACATTGTATACCTGTGGTGCATTTTAGACAGTTTTGCAGTTTGCTGACAGTGTCCACCAGTATACTATATATAGCAGTACGGTAGGCCACTGCTGTGTACCTACCTCTGTGTCGTCACTTGTCATCCATTAAGTATACTATCCATCTACATTGTATACCTGTGGTGCATTTTAGACAGTTTTGCAGTTTGCTGACAGTGTCCACCAGTATACTATATATAGCAGTACGGTAGGCCACTGCTGTGTACCTACCTCTGTGTCGTCACTCATCATCCATTAAGTATACTTTCCATCTACATTCTATACCTGTGGTGCATTTTAGACAGTTTTGCAGTTTCCTGACAGTGTCCACCAGTATACTATATATAGCAGTACGGTAGGCCACTGCTGTGTACCTACCTCTGTGTCGTCACTCGTCATCCATTAAGTATACTATCCATCTACATTGTATACCTGTGGTGCATTTTAGACAGTTTTGCAGTTTGCTGACAGTGTCCACCAGTATACTATATATAGCAGTACGGTAGGCCACTGCTGTGTACCTACCTCTGTGTCGTCACTCGTCATCCATTAAGTATACTATCCATCTACATTCTATACCTGTGGTGCATTTTAGACAGTTTTGCAGTTTGCTGACAGTGTCCACCAGTATACTATATATAGCAGTACGGTAGGCCACTGTTGTGTACCTACCTCTGTGTCGTCACTCGTCATCCATTAAGTATACTATCCATCTACATTGTATACCTGTGGTGCATTTTAGACAGTTTTGCAGTTTGCTGACAGTGTCCACCAGTATACTATATATAGCAGTACGGTAGGCCACTGCTGTGTACCTACCTCTGTGTCGTCACTCGTCATCCATTAAGTATACTTTCCATCTACATTCTATACCTGTGGTGCATTTTAGACAGTTTTGCAGTTTGCTGACAGTGTCCACCAGTATACTATATATAGCAGTACGGTAGGCCACTGCTGTGTACCTACCTCTGTGTCGTCACTCGTCATCCATTAAGTATACTATCCATCTACATTCTATACCTGTGGTGCATTTTAGACAGTTTTGCAGTTTGCTGACAGTGTCCACCAGTATACTATATAAAGCAGTACGGTAGGCCACTGCTGTGTACCTACCTCTGTGTCGTCACTCGTCATCCATTAAGTATACTATCCATCTACATTCTATACCTGTGGTGCATTTTAGACAGTTTTGCAGTTTGCTGACGGTGTCCACCAGTATACTATATATAGCAGTACGGTAGGCCACTGCTGTGTACCTACCTCTGTGTCGTCACTCGTCATCCATTAAGTATACTATTCATCTACATTCTATACCTGTGGTGCATTTTAGACAGTTTTGCAGTTTGCTGACAGTGTCCACCAGTATACTATATATAGCAGTACGGTAGGCCACTGCTGTGTACCTACCTCTGTGTCGTCACTCGTCATCCATTAAGTATACTATCCATCTACATTGTATACCTGTGGTGCATTTTAGACAGTTTTGCAGTTTGCTGACAGTGTCCACCAGTATACTATATATAGCAGTACGGTAGGTCACTGCTGTGTACCTACCTCTGTGTCGTCACTCGTCATCCATTAAGTATACAATCCATCTACATTCTATACCTGTGGTGCATTTTAGACAGTTTTGCAGTTTGCTGACAGTGTCCACCAGTATACTATATATAGCAGTACGGTAGGTCACTGCTGTGTACCTACCTCTGTGTCGTCACTCGTCATCCATTAAGTATACTATCCATCTACATTGTATACCTGTGGTGCATTTTAGACAGTTTTGCAGTTTGCTGACAGTGTCCACCAGTATACTATATATAGCAGTACGGTAGGCCACTGCTGTGTACCTACCTCTGTGTCGTCACTTGTCATCCATTAAGTATACTATCCATCTACATTGTATACCTGTGGTGCATTTTAGACAGTTTTGCAGTTTGCTGACAGTGTCCACCAGTATACTATATATAGCAGTACGGTAGGCCACTGCTGTGTACCTACCTCTGTGTCGTCACTCGTCATCCATTAAGTATACTATCCATCTACATTGTATACCTGTGGTGCATTTTAGACAGTTTTGCTGACAGTGTCCACCAGTATACTATATATAGCAGTACGGTAGGCCACTGCTGTGTACCTACCTCTGTGTCGTCACTCATCATCCATTAAGTATACTTTCCATCTACATTCTATACCTGTGGTGCATTTTAGACAGTTTTGCAGTTTGCTGACAGTGTCCACCAGTATTCTATATATAGCAGTACGGTTGGCCACTGCTGTGTACCTACCTCTGTGTCGTCACTCGTCATCCATTAAGTATACTATCCATCTACATTGTATACCTGTGGTGCATTTTAGACAGTTTTGCAGTTTGCTGACAGTGTCCACCAGTATACTATATATAGCAGTACGGTAGGTCACTGCTGTGTACCTACCTCTGTGTCGTCACTCGTCATCCATTAAGTATACTTTCCATCTACTTTGTATACATGTGGTGCATTTTAGACAGTTTTGCAGTTTGCTGACAGTGTCCACCAGTATACTATATATAGCAGTACGGTAGGCCACTGCTGTGTACCTACCTCTGTGTCGTCACTCGTCATCCATTAAGTATACTATCCATCTACATTGTATACCTGTGGTGCATTTTAGACAGTTTTGCAGTTTGCTGACAGTGTCCACCAGTATACTATATATAGCAGTACGGTAGGCCACTGCTGTGTACCTACCTCTGTGTCGTCACTCGTCATCCATTAAGTATACTTTCCATCTACTTTGTATACATGTGGTGCATTTTAGACAGTTTTGCAGTTTGCTGACAGTGTCCACCAGTATACTATATATAGCAGTACGGTAGGCCACTGCTGTGTACCTACCTCTGTGTCGTCACTCGTCATCCATTAAGTATACTATCCATCTACATTGTATACCTGTGGTGCATTTTAGACAGTTTTGCAGTTTGCTGACAGTGTCCACCAGTATACTATATATAGCAGTACGGTAGGCCACTGCTGTGTACCTACCTCTGTGTCGTCACTCGTCATCCATTAAGTATACTATCCATCTACATTGTATACCTGTGGTGCATTTTAGACAGTTTTGCAGTTTGGTGACAGTGTCCACCAGTATACTATATATAGCAGTACGGTAGGCCACTGCTGTGTACCTACCTCTGTGTCGTCACTCGTCATCCATTAAGTATACTATCCATCTACATTGTATACCTGTGGTGCATTTTAGACAGTTTTGCAGTTTGCTGACAGTGTCCACCAGTATACTATATATAGCAGTACGGTAGGCCACTGCTGTGTACCTACCTCTGTGTCGTCACTCGTCATCCATTAAGTATACTTTCCATCTACTTTGTATACATGTGGTGCATTTTAGACAGTTTTGCAGTTTGCTGACAGTGTCCACCAGTATACTATATATAGCAGTACGGTAGGCCACTGCTGTGTACCTACCTCTGTGTCGTCACTCGTCATCCATTAAGTATACTATCCATCTACATTGTATACCTGTGGTGCATTTTAGACAGTTTTGCAGTTTGCTGACAGTGTCCACCAGTATACTATATATAGCAGTACGGTAGGCCACTGCTGTGTACCTACCTCTGTGTCGTCACTCGTCATCCATTAAGTATACTATCCATCTACATTGTATACCTGTGGTGCATTTTAGACAGTTTTGCAGTTTGGTGACAGTGTCCACCAGTATACTATATATAGCAGTACGGTAGGCCACTGCTGTGTACCTACCTCTGTGTCGTCACTCGTCATCCATTAAGTATACTATCCATCTACATTGTATACCTGTGGTGCATTTTAGACAGTTTTGCAGTTTGCTGACAGTGTCCACCAGTATACTATATATAGCAGTACGGTAGGCCACTGCTGTGTACCTACCTCTGTGTCGTCACTCGTCATCCATTAAGTATACTATCCATCTACATTGTATACCTGTGGTGCATTTTAGACAGTTTTGCAGTTTGCTGACAGTGTCCACCAGTATACTATATATAGCAGTACGGTAGGCCACTGCTGTGTACCTACCTCTGTGTCGTCACTCGTCATCCATTAAGTATACTATCCATCTACATTGTATACCTGTGGTGCATTTTAGACAGTTTTGCAGTTTGCTGACAGTGTCCACCAGTATACTATATATAGCAGTATGGTAGGCCACTGCTGTGTACCTACCTCTGTGTCGTCACTAGTCATCCATTAAGTATACTATCCATCTACATTGTATACCTGTGGTGCATTTTAGACAGTTTTGCAGTTTGCTGACAGTGTCCACCAGTTTACTATATATAGCAGTATGGTAGGCCACTGCTGTGTACCTACCTCTGTGTCGTCACTCGTCATCCATTAAGTATACTATCCATCTACATTCTATACCGGTGGTGCATTTTAGACAGTTTTGCAGATTGCTGACAGTGTCCACCAGTATACTATATATAGCAGTACGGTAGGCCACTGCTGTGTACCTACCTCTGTGTCGTCACTCGTCATCCATTAAGTATACTATCCATCTACATTGTATACCTGTGGTGCATTTTAGACAGTTTTGCAGTTTGCTGACAGTGTCCACCAGTATACTATATATAGCAGTACGGTAGGCCACTGCTGTGTACCTACCTCTGTGTCGTCACTCGTCATCCATTAAGTATACTATCCATCTACATTGTATAACTGTGGTGCATTTTAGACAGTTTTGCAGTTTGCTGACAGTGTCCACCAGTATACTATATATAGCAGTACGGTAGGCCACTGTTGTGTACCTACCTCTGTGTCGTCACTCGTCATCCATTAAGTATACTATCCATCTACATTGTATACCTGTGGTGCATTTTAGGCAGTTTTGCAGTTTGCTGACAGTGTCCACCAGTATACTATATATAGCAGTACGGTAGGCCACTGCTGTGTACCTACCTCTGTGTCGTCACTCGTCATCCATTAAGTATACTTTCCATCTACATTCTATACCTGTGGTGCATTTTAGACAGTTTTGCAGTTTGCTGACAGTGTCCACCAGTATACTGTATATAGCAGTACGGTAGGCCACTGCTGTGTACCTACCTCTGTGTCGTCACTCGTCATTCATTAAGTATACTATCCATCTACATTCTGTACCTGTGGTGCATTTTAGACAGTTTTGCAGTTTGCTGACCATGTCCACCAGTATACTGTATATAGCAGTACGGTAGGCCACTGCTGTGTACCTACCTCTGTGTCGTCACTCGTCATCCATTAAGTATACTATCCATCTACATTCTATACCTGTGGTGCATTTTAGACAGTTTTGCAGTTTGCTGACAGTGTCCACCAGTATACTATATATAGCAGTACGGTAGGCCACTGCTGTGTACCTACCTCTGTGTCGTCACTCGTCATCCATTAAGTATACTATCCATCTACATTCTATACCTGTGGTGCATTTTAGACAGTTTTGCAGTTTGCTGACAGTGTCCACCAGTATACTATATAAAGCAGTACGGTAGGCCACTGCTGTGTACCTACCTCTGTGTCGTCACTCGTCATCCATTAAGTATACTATCCATCTACATTGTATACCTGTGGTGCATTTTAGACAGTTTTGCAGTTTGCTGACAGTGTCCACCAGTTTACTATATATAGCAGTACGGTAGGCCACTGCTGTGTACCTACCTCTGTGTCGTCACTCGTCATCCATTAAGTATACTATCCATCTACATTGTATACCTGTGGTGCATTTTAGACAGTTTTGCAGTTTGCTGACAGTGTCCACCAGTATACTATATATAGCAGTACGGTAGGCCACTGCTGTGTACCTACCTCTGTGTCGTCACTCGTCATCCATTAAGTATACTATCCATCTACATTGTATACCTGTGGTGCATTTTAGACAGTTTTGCAGTTTGCTGACAGTGTCCACCAGTATACTATATATAGCAGTATGGTAGGCCACTGCTGTGTACCTACCTCTGTGTCGTCACTCGTCATCCATTAAGAATACTACCCATCTACATTCTATACCTGTGGTGCATTTTAGACAGTTTTGCAGTTTGCTGACAGTGTCCACCAGTATACTATATATAGCAGTACGGTAGGCCACTGTTGTGTACCTACCTCTGTGTCGTCACTCATCATCCATTAAGTATACTATCCATCTACATTGTATACCTGTGGTGCATTTTAGACAGTTTTGCAGTTTGCTGACAGTGTCCACCAGTATACTATATATAGCAGTACGGTAGGCCACTGCTGTGTACCTACCTCTGTGTCGTCACTCGTCATCCATTAAGTATACTATCCATCTACATTCTATACCTGTGGTGCATTTTAGACAGTTTTGCAGTTTGCTGACAGTGTCCACCAGTATACTATATATAGCAGTACGGTAGGCCACTGCTGTGTACCTACCTCTGTGTCATCACTTGTCATCCATTAAGTATACTATCCATCTACATTGTATACCTGTGGTGCATTTTAGACAGTTTTGCAGTTTGCTGACAGTGTCCACCAGTATACTATATATAGCAGTACGGTAGGCCACTGCTGTGTACCTACCTCTGTGTCGTCACTCGTCATCCATTAAGTATACTATCCATCTACATTGTATACCTGTGGTGCATTTTAGACAGTTTTGCAGTTTGCTGACAGTGTCCACCAGTATACTATATATAGCAGTACGGTAGGCCACTGCTGTGTACCTACCTCTGTGTCGTCACTCATCATCCATTAAGTATACTTTCCATCTACATTCTATACCTGTGGTGCATTTTAGACAGTTTTGCAGTTTGCTGACAGTGTCCACCAGTATTCTATATATAGCAGTACGGTTGGCCACTGCTGTGTACCTACCTCTGTGTCGTCACTCGTCATCCATTAAGTATACTATCCATCTACATTGTATACCTGTGGTGCATTTTAGACAGTTTTGCAGTTTGCTGACAGTGTCCACCAGTATACTATATATAGCAGTACGGTAGGTCACTGCTGTGTACCTACCTCTGTGTTGTCACTCGTCATCCATTAAGTATACTTTCCATCTACTTTGTATACATGTGGTGCATTTTAGACAGTTTTGCAGTTTGCTGACAGTGTCCACCAGTATACTATATATAGCAGTACGGTAGGCCACTGCTGTGTACCTACCTCTGTGTCGTCACTCGTCATCCATTAAGTATACTATCCATCTACATTGTATACCTGTGGTGCATTTTAGACAGTTTTGCAGTTTGCTGACAGTGTCCACCAGTATACTATATATAGCAGTACGGTAGGCCACTGCTGTGTACCTACCTCTGTGTCGTCACTCGTCATCCATTAAGTATACTATCCATCTACATTGTATACCTGTGGTGCATTTTAGACAGTTTTGCAGTTTGGTGACAGTGTCCACCAGTATACTATATATAGCAGTACGGTAGGCCACTGCTGTGTACCTACCTCTGTGTCGTCACTCGTCATCCATTAAGTATACTATCCATCTACATTGTATACCTGTGGTGCATTTTAGACAGTTTTGCAGTTTGCTGACAGTGTCCACCAGTATACTATATATAGCAGTACGGTAGGCCACTGCTGTGTACCTACCTCTGTGTCGTCACTTGTCATCCATTAAGTATACTATCCATCTACATTGTATACCTGTGGTGCATTTTAGACAGTTTTGCAGTTTGCTGACAGTGTCCACCAGTATACTATATATAGCAGTACGGTAGGCCACTGCTGTGTACCTACCTCTGTGTCGTCACTCGTCATCCATTAAGTATACTATCCATCTACATTGTATACCTGTGGTGCATTTTAGACAGTTTTGCAGTTTGCTGACAGTGTCCACCAGTATACTATATATAGCAGTATGGTAGGCCACTGCTGTGTACCTACCTCTGTGTCGTCACTCGTCATCCATTAAGTATACTATCCATCTACATTGTATACCTGTGGTGCATTTTAGACAGTTTTGCAGTTTGCTGACAGTGTCCACCAGTTTACTATATATAGCAGTATGGTAGGCCACTGCTGTGTACCTACCTCTGTGTCGTCACTCGTCATCCATTAAGTATACTATCCATCTACATTCTATACCGGTGGTGCATTTTAGACAGTTTTGCAGATTGCTGACAGTGTCCACCAGTATACTATATATAGCAGTACGGTAGGCCACTGCTGTGTACCTACCTCTGTGTCGTCACTCGTCATCCATTAAGTATACTATCCATCTACATTGTATACCTGTGGTGCATTTTAGACAGTTTTGCAGTTTGCTGACAGTGTCCACCAGTATACTATATATAGCAGTACGGTAGGCCACTGCTGTGTACCTACCTCTGTGTCGTCACTCGTCATCCATTAAGTATACTATCCATCTACATTGTATAACTGTGGTGCATTTTAGACAGTTTTGCAGTTTGCTGACAGTGTCCACCAGTATACTATATATAGCAGTACGGTAGGCCACTGTTGTGTACCTACCTCTGTGTCGTCACTCGTCATCCATTAAGTATACTATCCATCTACATTGTATACCTGTGGTGCATTTTAGGCAGTTTTGCAGTTTGCTGACAGTGTCCACCAGTATACTACATATAGCAGTACGGTAGGCCACTGCTGTGTACCTACCTCTGTGTCGTCACTCGTCATCCATTAAGTATACTTTCCATCTACATTCTATACCTGTGGTGCATTTTAGACAGTTTTGCAGTTTGCTGACAGTGTCCACCAGTATACTGTATATAGCAGTACGGTAGGCCACTGCTGTGTACCTACCTCTGTGTCGTCACTCGTCATTCATTAAATATACTATCCATCTACATTCTGTACCTGTGGTGCATTTTAGACAGTTTTGCAGTTTGCTGACCATGTCCACCAGTATACTGTATATAGCAGTACGGTAGGCCACTGCTGTGTACCTACCTCTGTGTCGTCACTCGTCATCCATTAAGTATACTATCCATCTACATTCTATACCTGTGGTGCATTTTAGACAGTTTTGCAGTTTGCTGACAGTGTCCACCAGTATACTATATATAGCAGTACGGTAGGCCACTGCTGTGTACCTACCTCTGTGTCGTCACTCGTCATCCATTAAGTATACTATCCATCTACATTCTATACCTGTGGTGCATTTTAGACAGTTTTGCAGTTTGCTGACAGTGTCCACCAGTATACTATATAAAGCAGTACGGTAGGCCACTGCTGTGTACCTACCTCTGTGTCGTCACTCGTCATCCATTAAGTATACTATCCATCTACATTGTATACCTGTGGTGCATTTTAGACAGTTTTGCAGTTTGCTGACAGTGTCCACCAGTTTACTATATATAGCAGTACGGTAGGCCACTGCTGTGTACCTACCTCTGTGTCGTCACTCGTCATCCATTAAGTATACTATCCATCTACATTGTATACCTGTGGTGCATTTTAGACAGTTTTGCAGTTTGCTGACAGTGTCCACCAGTATACTATATATAGCAGTACGGTAGGCCACTGCTGTGTACCTACCTCTGTGTCGTCACTCGTCATCCATTAAGTATACTATCCATCTACATTGTATACCTGTGGTGCATTTTAGACAGTTTTGCAGTTTGCTGACAGTGTCCACCAGTATACTATATATAGCAGTATGGTAGGCCACTGCTGTGTACCTACCTCTGTGTCGTCACTCGTCATCCATTAAGAATACTACCCATCTACATTCTATACCTGTGGTGCATTTTAGACAGTTTTGCAGTTTGCTGACAGTGTCCACCAGTATACTATATATAGCAGTACGGTAGGCCACTGTTGTGTACCTACCTCTGTGTCGTCACTCATCATCCATTAAGTATACTATCCATCTACATTGTATACCTGTGGTGCATTTTAGGCAGTTTTGCAGTTTGCTGACAGTGTCCACCAGTATACTATATATAGCAGTACGGTAGGCCACTGCTGTGTACCTACCTCTGTGTCGTCACTCGTCATCCATTAAGTATACTTTCCATCTACATTCTATACCTGTGGTGCATTTTAGACAGTTTTGCAGTTTGCTGACAGTGTCCACCAGTATACTATATATAGCAGTACGGTAGGCCACTGCTGTGTACCTACCTCTGTGTCGTCACTCGTCATCCATTAAGAATACTATCCATCTACATTCTATACCTGTGGTGCATTTTAGACAGTTTTGCAGTTTGCTGACAGTGTCCACCAGTATACTATATATAGCAGTACGGTAGGCCACTGCTGTGTACCTACCTCTGTGTCGTCACTCGTCATCCATTAAGTATACTATCCATCTACATTCTATACCTGTGGTGCATTTTAGACAGTTTTGCAGTTTGCTGACAGTGTCCACCAGTATACTATATATAGCAGTACGGTAGGCCACTGCTGTGTACCTACCTCTGTGTCGTCACTCGTCATCCATTAAGTATACTATCCATCTACATTCTATACCTGTGGTGCATTTTAGACAGTTTTGCAGTTTGCTGACAGTGTCCACCAGTATACTATATATAGCAGTACGGTAGGCCACTGCTGTGTACCTACCTCTGTGTCGTCACTCGTCATCCATTAAGTATACTATCCATCTACATTGTATACCTGTGGTGCATTTTAGACAGTTTTGCAGTTTGCTGACAGTGTCCACCAGTATACTATATATAACAGTACGGTAGGCCACTGCTGTGTACCTACCTCTGTGTCGTCACTTGTCATCCATTAAGTATACTATCCATCTACATTGTATACCTGTGGTGCATTTTAGACAGTTTTGCAGTTTGCTGACAGTGTCCACCAGTATACTATATATAGCAGTACGGTAGGCCACTGCTGTGTACCTACCTCTGTGTCGTCACTCATCATCCATTAAGTATACTTTCCATCTACATTCTATACCTGTGGTGCATTTTAGACAGTTTTGCAGTTTCCTGACAGTGTCCACCAGTATACTATATATAGCAGTACGGTAGGCCACTGCTGTGTACCTACCTCTGTGTCGTCACTCGTCATCCATTAAGTATACTATCCATCTACATTGTATACCTGTGGTGCATTTTAGACAGTTTTGCAGTTTGCTGACAGTGTCCACCAGTATACTATATATAGCAGTACGGTAGGCCACTGCTGTGTACCTACCTCTGTGTCGTCACTCGTCATCCATTAAGTATACTATCCATCTACATTCTATACCTGTGGTGCATTTTAGACAGTTTTGCAGTTTGCTGACAGTGTCCACCAGTATACTATATATAGCAGTACGGTAGGCCACTGTTGTGTACCTACCTCTGTGTCGTCACTCGTCATCCATTAAGTATACTATCCATCTACATTGTATACCTGTGGTGCATTTTAGACAGTTTTGCAGTTTGCTGACAGTGTCCACCAGTATACTATATATAGCAGTACGGTAGGCCACTGCTGTGTACCTACCTCTGTGTCGTCACTCGTCATCCATTAAGTATACTTTCCATCTACATTCTATACCTGTGGTGCATTTTAGACAGTTTTGCAGTTTGCTGACAGTGTCCACCAGTATACTATATATAGCAGTACGGTAGGCCACTGCTGTGTACCTACCTCTGTGTCGTCACTCGTCATCCATTAAGTATACTATCCATCTACATTGTATACCTGTGGTGCATTTTAGACAGTTTTGCAGTTTGCTGACAGTGTCCACCAGTATACTATATAAAGCAGTACGGTAGGCCACTGCTGTGTACCTACCTCTGTGTCGTCACTCGTCATCCATTAAGTATACTATCCATCTACATTCTATACCTGTGGTGCATTTTAGACAGTTTTGCAGTTTGCTGACGGTGTCCACCAGTATACTATATATAGCAGTACGGTAGGCCACTGCTGTGTACCTACCTCTGTGTCGTCACTCGTCATCCATTAAGTATACTATCCATCTACATTCTATACCTGTGGTGCATTTTAGACAGTTTTGCAGTTTGCTGACAGTGTCCACCAGTATACTATATAAAGCAGTACGGTAGGCCACTGCTGTGTACCTACCTCTGTGTCGTCACTCGTCATCCATTAAGTATACTATCCATCTACATTGTATACCTGTGGTGCATTTTAGACAGTTTTGCAGTTTGCTGACAGTGTCCACCAGTATACTATATATAGCAGTACGGTAGGCCACTGCTGTGTACCTACCTCTGTGTCGTCACTCGTCATCCATTAAGTATACTATCCATCTACATTGTATACCTGTGGTGCATTTTAGACAGTTTTGCAGTTTGCTGACAGTGTCCACCAGTATACTATATATAGCAGTACGGTAGGCCTCTGCTGTGTACCTACCTCTGTGTCGTCACTCGTCATCCATTAAGTATACTATCCATCTACATTCTATACCTGTGGTGCATTTTAGACAGTTTTGCAGATTGCTGACAGTGTCCACCAGTATACTATATATAGCAGTACGGTAGGCCACTGCTGTGTACCTACCTCTGTGTCGTCACTCGTCATCCATTAAGTATACTATCCATCTACATTGTATACCTGTGGTGCATTTTAGACAGTTTTGCAGTTTGCTGACAGTGTCCACCAGTATACTATATATAGCAGTACGGTAGGCCACTGCTGTGTACCTACCTCTGTGTCGTCACTCGTCATCCATTAAGAATACTATCCATCTACATTGTATACCTGTGGTGCATTTTAGACAGTTTTGCAGTTTGCTGACAGTGTCCACCAGTATACTATATATAGCAGTACGGTAGGCCACTGCTGTGTACCTACCTCTGTGTCGTCACTCGTCATCCATTAAGTATACTATCCATCTACATTCTATACCTGTGGTGCATTTTAGACAGTTTTGCAGTTTGCTGACAGTGTCCACCAGTATACTATATATAGCAGTACGGTAGGCCACTGCTGTGTACCTACCTCTGTGTCGTCACTCGTCATCCATTAAGTATACTATCCATCTACATTGTATACCTGTGGTGCATTTTAGACAGTTTTGCAGTTTGCTGACAGTGTCCACCAGTATACTATATATAGCAGTACGGTAGGTCACTGCTGTGTACCTACCTCTGTGTCGTCACTCGTCATCCATTAAGTATACAATCCATCTACATTCTATACCTGTGGTGCATTTTAGACAGTTTTGCAGTTTGCTGACAGTGTCCACCAGTATACTATATATAGCAGTACGGTAGGTCACTGCTGTGTACCTACCTCTGTGTCGTCACTCGTCATCCATTAAGTATACTATCCATCTACATTGTATACCTGTGGTGCATTTTAGACAGTTTTGCAGTTTGCTGACAGTGTCCACCAGTATACTATATATAGCAGTACGGTAGGCCACTGCTGTGTACCTACCTCTGTGTCGTCACTTGTCATCCATTAAGTATACTATCCATCTACATTGTATATCTGTGGTGCATTTTAGACAGTTTTGCAGTTTGCTGACAGTGTCCACCAGTATACTATATATAGCAGTACGGTAGGCCACTGCTGTGTACCTACCTCTGTGTCGTCACTCGTCATCCATTAAGTATACTATCCTTCTACATTCTATACCTGTGGTGCAATTTAGACAGTTTTGCAGTTTGCTGACAGTGTCCACCAGTATACTATATATAGCAGTACGGTAGGCCACTGCTGTGTACCTACCTCTGTGTCATCACTCATCATCCATTAAGTATACTATCCATCTACATTCTATACCTGTGGTGCATTTTAGACAGTTTTGCAGTTTGCTGACAGTGTCCACCAAAATACTGTATATAGCAGTACTATAGGCCACTGCTGTGTACCTACCTCTGTGTCGTCACTCGTCATCCATTAAGTATACTATCCATCTACATTCTATACCTGTGGTGCATTTTAGACAGTTTTGCAGTTTGCTGACAGTGTCCACCAGTATACTATATATAGCAGTATGGTAGGCCACTGCTGTGTACCTACCTCTGTGTCGTCACTCGTCATCCATTAAGAATACTACCCATCTACATTCTATACCTGTGGTGCATTTTAGACAGTTTTGCAGTTTGCTGACAGTGTCCACCAGTATACTATATATAGCAGTACGGTAGGCCACTGTTGTGTACCTACCTCTGTGTCGTCACTCATCATCCATTAAGTATACTATCCATCTACATTGTATACCTGTGGTGCATTTTAGGCAGTTTTGCAGTTTGCTGACAGTGTCCACCAGTATACTATATATAGCAGTACGGTAGGCCACTGCTGTGTACCTACCTCTGTGTCGTCACTCGTCATCCATTAAGTATACTTTCCATCTACATTCTATACCTGTGGTGCATTTTAGACAGTTTTGCAGTTTGCTGACAGTGTCCACCAGTATACTATATATAGCAGTACGGTAGGCCACTGCTGTGTACCTACCTCTGTGTCGTCACTCGTCATCCATTAAGAATACTATCCATCTACATTCTATACCTGTGGTGCATTTTAGACAGTTTTGCAGTTTGCTGACAGTGTCCACCAGTATACTATATATAGCAGTACGGTAGGCCACTGCTGTGTACCTACCTCTGTGTCGTCACTCGTCATCCATTAAGTATACTATCCATCTACATTCTATACCTGTGGTGCATTTTAGACAGTTTTGCAGTTTGCTGACAGTGTCCACCAGTATACTATATATAGCAGTACGGTAGGCCACTGCTGTGTACCTACCTCTGTGTCGTCACTCGTCATCCATTAAGTATACTATCCATCTACATTCTATACCTGTGGTGCATTTTAGACAGTTTTGCAGTTTGCTGACAGTGTCCACCAGTATACTATATATAGCAGTACGGTAGGCCACTGCTGTGTACCTACCTCTGTGTCGTCACTCGTCATCCATTAAGTATACTATCCATCTACATTGTATACCTGTGGTGCATTTTAGACAGTTTTGCAGTTTGCTGACAGTGTCCACCAGTATACTATATATAACAGTACGGTAGGCCACTGCTGTGTACCTACCTCTGTGTCGTCACTTGTCATCCATTAAGTATACTATCCATCTACATTGTATACCTGTGGTGCATTTTAGACAGTTTTGCAGTTTGCTGACAGTGTCCACCAGTATACTATATATAGCAGTACGGTAGGCCACTGCTGTGTACCTACCTCTGTGTCGTCACTCATCATCCATTAAGTATACTTTCCATCTACATTCTATACCTGTGGTGCATTTTAGACAGTTTTGCAGTTTCCTGACAGTGTCCACCAGTATACTATATATAGCAGTACGGTAGGCCACTGCTGTGTACCTACCTCTGTGTCGTCACTCGTCATCCATTAAGTATACTATCCATCTACATTGTATACCTGTGGTGCATTTTAGACAGTTTTGCAGTTTGCTGACAGTGTCCACCAGTATACTATATATAGCAGTACGGTAGGCCACTGCTGTGTACCTACCTCTGTGTCGTCACTCGTCATCCATTAAGTATACTATCCATCTACATTCTATACCTGTGGTGCATTTTAGACAGTTTTGCAGTTTGCTGACAGTGTCCACCAGTATACTATATATAGCAGTACGGTAGGCCACTGTTGTGTACCTACCTCTGTGTCGTCACTCGTCATCCATTAAGTATACTATCCATCTACATTGTATACCTGTGGTGCATTTTAGACAGTTTTGCAGTTTGCTGACAGTGTCCACCAGTATACTATATATAGCAGTACGGTAGGCCACTGCTGTGTACCTACCTCTGTGTCGTCACTCGTCATCCATTAAGTATACTTTCCATCTACATTCTATACCTGTGGTGCATTTTAGACAGTTTTGCAGTTTGCTGACAGTGTCCACCAGTATACTATATATAGCAGTACGGTAGGCCACTGCTGTGTACCTACCTCTGTGTCGTCACTCGTCATCCATTAAGTATACTATCCATCTACATTCTATACCTGTGGTGCATTTTAGACAGTTTTGCAGTTTGCTGACAGTGTCCACCAGTATACTATATAAAGCAGTACGGTAGGCCACTGCTGTGTACCTACCTCTGTGTCGTCACTCGTCATCCATTAAGTATACTATCCATCTACATTCTATACCTGTGGTGCATTTTAGACAGTTTTGCAGTTTGCTGACGGTGTCCACCAGTATACTATATATAGCAGTACGGTAGGCCACTGCTGTGTACCTACCTCTGTGTCGTCACTCGTCATCCATTAAGTATACTATCCATCTACATTCTATACCTGTGGTGCATTTTAGACAGTTTTGCAGTTTGCTGACAGTGTCCACCAGTATACTATATAAAGCAGTACGGTAGGCCACTGCTGTGTACCTACCTCTGTGTCGTCACTCGTCATCCATTAAGTATACTATCCATCTACATTGTATACCTGTGGTGCATTTTAGACAGTTTTGCAGTTTGCTGACAGTGTCCACCAGTATACTATATATAGCAGTACGGTAGGCCACTGCTGTGTACCTACCTCTGTGTCGTCACTCGTCATCCATTAAGTATACTATCCATCTACATTGTATACCTGTGGTGCATTTTAGACAGTTTTGCAGTTTGCTGACAGTGTCCACCAGTATACTATATATAGCAGTACGGTAGGCCTCTGCTGTGTACCTACCTCTGTGTCGTCACTCGTCATCCATTAAGTATACTATCCATCTACATTCTATACCTGTGGTGCATTTTAGACAGTTTTGCAGATTGCTGACAGTGTCCACCAGTATACTATATATAGCAGTACGGTAGGCCACTGCTGTGTACCTACCTCTGTGTCGTCACTCGTCATCCATTAAGAATACTATCCATCTACATTGTATACCTGTGGTGCATTTTAGACAGTTTTGCAGTTTGCTGACAGTGTCCACCAGTATACTATATATAGCAGTACGGTAGGCCACTGCTGTGTACCTACCTCTGTGTCGTCACTCGTCATCCATTAAGTATACTATCCATCTACATTCTATACCTGTGGTGCATTTTAGACAGTTTTGCAGTTTGCTGACAGTGTCCACCAGTATACTATATATAGCAGTACGGTAGGCCACTGCTGTGTACCTACCTCTGTGTCGTCACTCGTCATCCATTAAGTATACTATCCATCTACATTGTATACCTGTGGTGCATTTTAGACAGTTTTGCAGTTTGCTGACAGTGTCCACCAGTATACTATATATAGCAGTACGGTAGGTCACTGCTGTGTACCTACCTCTGTGTCGTCACTCGTCATCCATTAAGTATACAATCCATCTACATTCTATACCTGTGGTGCATTTTAGACAGTTTTGCAGTTTGCTGACAGTGTCCACCAGTATACTATATATAGCAGTACGGTAGGTCACTGCTGTGTACCTACCTCTGTGTCGTCACTCGTCATCCATTAAGTATACTATCCATCTACATTGTATACCTGTGGTGCATTTTAGACAGTTTTGCAGTTTGCTGACAGTGTCCACCAGTATACTATATATAGCAGTACGGTAGGCCACTGCTGTGTACCTACCTCTGTGTCGTCACTTGTCATCCATTAAGTATACTATCCATCTACATTGTATATCTGTGGTGCATTTTAGACAGTTTTGCAGTTTGCTGACAGTGTCCACCAGTATACTATATATAGCAGTACGGTAGGCCACTGCTGTGTACCTACCTCTGTGTCGTCACTCGTCATCCATTAAGTATACTATCCTTCTACATTCTATACCTGTGGTGCAATTTAGACAGTTTTGCAGTTTGCTGACAGTGTCCACCAGTATACTATATATAGCAGTACGGTAGGCCACTGCTGTGTACCTACCTCTGTGTCATCACTCATCATCCATTAAGTATACTATCCATCTACATTCTATACCTGTGGTGCATTTTAGACAGTTTTGCAGTTTGCTGACAGTGTCCACCAATATACTGTATATAGCAGTACTATAGGCCACTGCTGTGTACCTACCTCTGTGTCGTCACTCGTCATCCATTAAGTATACTATCCATCTACATTCTATACCTGTGGTGCATTTTAGACAGTTTTGCAGTTTGCTGACAGTGTCCACCAGTATACTATATATAGCAGTACGGTAGGCCACTGCTGTGTACCTACCTCTGTGTCGTCACTCGTCATCCATTAAGTATACTATCCATCTACATTGTATACCTGTGGTGCATTTTAGACAGTTTTGCAGTTTGCTGACAGTGTCCACCAGTATACTATATATAGTAGTACGGTAGGCCACTGCTGTGTACCTACCTCTGTGTCGTCACTCGTCATCCATTAAGTATACTATCCATCTACATTGTATACCTGTGGTGCATTTTAGACAGTTTTGCAGTTTGCTGACAGTGTCCACCAGTATACTATATATAGCAGTACGGTAGGCCTCTGCTGTGTACCTACCTCTGTGTCGTCACTCGTCATCCATTAAGTATACTATCCATCTACATTCTATACCTGTGGTGCATTTTAGACAGTTTTGCAGTTTGCTGACAGTGTCCACCAGTATACTATATATAGCAGTATGGTAGGCCACTGCTGTGTACCTACCTCTGTGTCGTCACTCGTCATCCATTAAGTATACTATCCATCTACATTGTATACCTGTGGTGCATTTTAGACAGTTTTGCAGTTTGCTGACAGTGTCCACCAGTATACTATATATAGCAGTACGGTAGGTCACTGCTGTGTACCTACCTCTGTGTCGTCACTCGTCATCCATTAAGTATACAATCCATCTACATTCTATACCTGTGGTGCATTTTAGACAGTTTTGCAGTTTGCTGACAGTGTCCACCAGTATACTATATATAGCAGTACGGTAGGTCACTGCTGTGTACCTACCTCTGTGTCGTCACTCGTCATCCATTAAGTATACTATCCATCTACATTGTATACCTGTGGTGCATTTTAGACAGTTTTACAGTTTGCTGACAGTGTCCACCAGTATACTATATATAGCAGTACGGTAGGCCACTGCTGTGTACCTACCTCTGTGTCGTCACTTGTCATCCATTAAGTATACTATCCATCTACATTGTATACCTGTGGTGCATTTTAGACAGTT
The DNA here is from genome assembly GCF_028390025.1 of Pseudophryne corroboree. Classification (NCBI taxonomy): domain Eukaryota; kingdom Metazoa; phylum Chordata; class Amphibia; order Anura; family Myobatrachidae; genus Pseudophryne; species Pseudophryne corroboree. The sequence goes on from NC_086448.1 coordinate 424,493,839, forward strand.
TTGCAGTTTGCTGACAGTGTCCACCAGTATACTATATATAGCAGTACGGTAGGCCACTGCTGTGTACCTACCTCTGTGTCGTCACTCGTCATCCATTAAGTATACTATCCATCTACATTCTATACCTGTGGTGCATTTTAGACAGTTTTGCAGTTTGCTGACAGTGTCCACCAGTATACTATATATAGCAGTACGGTAGGCCACTGCTGTGTACCTACCTCTGTGTCGTCACTCATCATCCATTAAGTATACTTTCCATCTACATTCTATACCTGTGGTGCATTTTAGACAGTTTTGCAGTTTGCTGACAGTGTCCACCAATATACTGTATATAGCAGTACTATAGGCCACTGCTGTGTACCTACCTCTGTGTCGTCACTCGTCATCCATTAAGTATACTATCCATCTACATTCTATACCTGTGGTGCATTTTAGACAGTTTTGCAGTTTGCTGACAGTGTCCACCAGTATACTATATATAGCAGTACGGTAGGCCACTGCTGTGTACCTACCTCTGTGTCGTCACTCGTCATCCATTAAGTATACTATCCATCTACATTGTATACCTGTGGTGCATTTTAGACAGTTTTGCAGTTTGCTGACAGTGTCCACCAGTATACTATATATAGTAGTACGGTAGGCCACTGCTGTGTACCTACCTCTGTGTCGTCACTCGTCATCCATTAAGTATACTATCCATCTACATTGTATACCTGTGGTGCATTTTAGACAGTTTTGCAGTTTGCTGACAGTGTCCACCAGTATACTATATATAGCAGTACGGTAGGCCACTGCTGTGTACCTACCTCTGTGTCGTCACTCATCATCCATTAAGTATACTATCCATCTACATTGTATACCTGTGGTGCATTTTAGACAGTTTTGCAGTTTGCTGACAGTGTCCACCAGTATACTATATATAGCAGTACGGTAGGCCACTGCTGTGTACCTACCTCTGTGTCGTCACTCGTCATCCATTAAGTATACTATCCATCTACATTGTATACCTGTGGTGCATTTTAGACAGTTTTGCAGTTTGCTGACAGTGTCCACCAGTTTACTATATATAGCAGTACGGTAGGCCACTGCTGTGTACCTACCTCTGTGTCATCACTCGTCATCCATTAAGTATATTATCCATCTACATTGTATACCTGTGGTGCATTTTAGACAGTTTTGCAGTTTGCTGACAGTGTCCACCAGTATACTATATATAGCAGTACGGTAGGCCACTGCTGTGTACCTACCTCTGTGTCGTCACTCGTCATCCATTAAGTATACTATCCATCTACATTGTATACCTGTGGTGCATTTTAGACAGTTTTGCAGTTTGCTGACAGTGTCCACCAGTATACTATATATAGCAGTACGGTAGGCCACTGCTGTGTACCTACCTCTGTGTCGTCACTCGTCATCCATTAAGTATACTATCCATCTACATTCTATACCTGTGTTGCATTTTAGACAGTTTTGCAGTTTGCTGACAGTGTCCACCAGTATACTATATAAAGCAGTACGGTAGGCCACTGCTGTGTACCTACCTCTGTGTCGTCACTCGTCATCCATTAAGTATACTATCCATCTACATTCTATACCTGTGGTGCATTTTAGACAGTTTTGCAGTTTGCTGACGGTGTCCACCAGTATACTATATATAGCAGTACGGTAGGCCACTGCTGTGTACCTACCTCTGTGTCGTCACTCGTCATCCATTAAGTATACTATCCATCTACATTCTATACCTGTGGTGCATTTTAGACAGTTTTGCAGTTTGCTGACAGTGTCCACCAGTATACTATATAAAGCAGTACAGTAGGCCACTGCTGTGTACCTACCTCTGTGTCGTCACTCGTCATCCATTAAGTATACTATCCATCTACATTGTATAACTGTGGTGCATTTTAGACAGTTTTGCAGTTTGCTGACAGTGTCCACCAGTATACTATATATAGCAGTACGGTAGGCCACTGCTGTGTACCTACCTCTGTGTCGTCACTCGTCATCCATTAAGTATACTATCCATCTACATTGTATACCTGTGGTGCATTTTAGACAGTTTTGCAGTTTGCTGACAGTGTCCACCAGTATACTATATATAGCAGTACGGTAGGCCTCTGCTGTGTACCTACCTCTGTGTCGTCACTCGTCATCCATTAAGTATACTATCCATCTACATTCTATACCTGTGGTGCATTTTAGACAGTTTTGCAGATTGCTGACAGTGTCCACCAGTATACTATATATAGCAGTACGGTAGGCCACTGCTGTGTACCTACCTCTGTGTCGTCACTCGTCATCCATTAAGTATACTATCCATCTACATTGTATACCTGTGGTGCATTTTAGACAGTTTTGCAGTTTGCTGACAGTGTCCACCAGTATACTATATATAGCAGTACGGTAGGCCACTGCTGTGTACCTACCTCTGTGTCGTCACTCGTCATCCATTAAGAATACTATCCATCTACATTGTATACCTGTGGTGCATTTTAGACAGTTTTGCAGTTTGCTGACAGTGTCCACCAGTATACTATATATAGCAGTACGGTAGGCCACTGCTGTGTACCTACCTCTGTGTCGTCACTCGTCATCCATTAAGTATACTATCCATCTACATTCTATACCTGTGGTGCATTTTAGACAGTTTTGCAGTTTGCTGACAGTGTCCACCAGTATACTATATATAGCAGTACGGTAGGCCACTGCTGTGTACCTACCTCTGTGTCGTCACTCGTCATCCATTAAGTATACTATCCATCTACATTGTATACCTGTGGTGCATTTTAGACAGTTTTGCAGTTTGCTGACAGTGTCCACCAGTATACTATATATAGCAGTACGGTAGGTCACTGCTGTGTACCTACCTCTGTGTCGTCACTCGTCATTCATTAAGTATACAATCCATCTACATTCTATACCTGTGGTGCATTTTAGACAGTTTTGCAGTTTGCTGACAGTGTCCACCAGTATACTATATATAGCAGTACGGTAGGTCACTGCTGTGTACCTACCTCTGTGTCATCACTCGTCATCCATTAAGTATACTATCCATCTACATTGTATACCTGTGGTGCATTTTAGACAGTTTTGCAGTTTGCTGACAGTGTCCACCAGTATACTATATATAGCAGTACGGTAGGCCACTGCTGTGTACCTACCTCTGTGTCGTCACTTGTCATCCATTAAGTATACTATCCATCTACATTGTATATCTGTGGTGCATTTTAGACAGTTTTGCAGTTTGCTGACAGTGTCCACCAGTATACTATATATAGCAGTACGGTAGGCCACTGCTGTGTACCTACCTCTGTGTCGTCACTCGTCATCCATTAAGTATACTATCCTTCTACATTCTATACCTGTGGTGCAATTTAGACAGTTTTGCAGTTTGCTGACAGTGTCCACCAGTATACTATATATAGCAGTACGGTAGGCCACTGCTGTGTACCTACCTCTGTGTCATCACTCATCATCCATTAAGTATACTATCCATCTACATTCTATACCTGTGGTGCATTTTAGACAGTTTTGCAGTTTGCTGACAGTGTCCACCAATATACTGTATATAGCAGTACTATAGGCCACTGCTGTGTACCTACCTCTGTGTCGTCACTCGTCATCCATTAAGTATACTATCCATCTACATTCTATACCTGTGGTGCATTTTAGACAGTTTTGCAGTTTGCTGACAGTGTCCACCAGTATACTATATATAGCAGTACGGTAGGCCACTGCTGTGTACCTACCTCTGTGTCGTCACTCGTCATCCATTAAGTATACTATCCATCTACATTGTATACCTGTGGTGCATTTTAGACAGTTTTGCAGTTTGCTGACAGTGTCCACCAGTATACTATATATAGTAGTACGGTAGGCCACTGCTGTGTACCTACCTCTGTGTCGTCACTCGTCATCCATTAAGTATACTATCCATCTACATTGTATACCTGTGGTGCATTTTAGACAGTTTTGCAGTTTGCTGACAGTGTCCACCAGTATACTATATATAGCAGTACGGTAGGCCTCTGCTGTGTACCTACCTCTGTGTCGTCACTCGTCATCCATTAAGTATACTATCCATCTACATTGTATACCTGTGGTGCATTTTAGACAGTTTTGCAGTTTGCTGACAGTGTCCACCAGTATACTATATATAGTAGTACGGTAGGCCACTGCTGTGTACCTACCTCTGTGTCGTCACTCGTCATCCATTAAGTATACTATCCATCTACATTCTATACCTGTGGTGCATTTTAGACAGTTTTGCAGTTTGCTGACAGTGTCCACCAGTATACTATATATAGCAGTATGGTAGGCCACTGCTGTGTACCTACCTCTGTGTCGTCACTCGTCATCCATTAAGTATACTATCCATCTACATTGTATACCTGTGGTGCATTTTAGACAGTTTTGCAGTTTGCTGACAGTGTCCACCAGTATACTATATATAGCAGTACGGTAGGTCACTGCTGTGTACCTACCTCTGTGTCGTCACTCGTCATCCATTAAGTATACAATCCATCTACATTCTATACCTGTGGTGCATTTTAGACAGTTTTGCAGTTTGCTGACAGTGTCCACCAGTATACTATATATAGCAGTACGGTAGGTCACTGCTGTGTACCTACCTCTGTGTCGTCACTCGTCATCCATTAAGTATACTATCCATCTACATTGTATACCTGTGGTGCATTTTAGACAGTTTTACAGTTTGCTGACAGTGTCCACCAGTATACTATATATAGCAGTACGGTAGGCCACTGCTGTGTACCTACCTCTGTGTCGTCACTTGTCATCCATTAAGTATACTATCCATCTACATTGTATACCTGTGGTGCATTTTAGACAGTTTTGCAGTTTGCTGACAGTGTCCACCAGTATACTATATATAGCAGTACGGTAGGCCACTGCTGTGTACCTACCTCTGTGTCGTCACTCGTCATCCATTAAGTATACTATCCATCTACATTCTATACCTGTGGTGCATTTTAGACAGTTTTGCAGTTTGCTGACAGTGTCCACCAGTATACTATATATAGCAGTACGGTAGGCCACTGCTGTGTACCTACCTCTGTGTCGTCACTCATCATCCATTAAGTATACTTTCCATCTACATTCTATACCTGTGGTGCATTTTAGACAGTTTTGCAGTTTGCTGACAGTGTCCACCAATATACTGTATATAGCAGTACTATAGGCCACTGCTGTGTACCTACCTCTGTGTCGTCACTCGTCATCCATTAAGTATACTATCCATCTACATTCTATACCTGTGGTGCATTTTAGACAGTTTTGCAGTTTGCTGACAGTGTCCACCAGTATACTATATATAGCAGTACGGTAGGCCACTGCTGTGTACCTACCTCTGTGTCGTCACTTGTCATCCATTAAGTATACTATCCATCTACATTGTATACCTGTGGTGCATTTTAGACAGTTTTGCAGTTTGCTGACAGTGTCCACCAGTATACTATATATAGTAGTACGGTAGGCCACTGCTGTGTACCTACCTCTGTGTCGTCACTCGTCATCCATTAAGTATACTATCCATCTACATTGTATACCTGTGGTGCATTTTAGACAGTTTTGCAGTTTGCTGACAGTGTCCACCAGTATACTATATATAGCAGTACGGTAGGCCACTGCTGTGTACCTACCTCTGTGTCGTCACTCATCATCCATTAAGTATACTATCCATCTACATTGTATACCTGTGGTGCATTTTAGACAGTTTTGCAGTTTGCTGACAGTGTCCACCAGTATACTATATATAGCAGTACGGTAGGCCACTGCTGTGTACCTACCTCTGTGTCGTCACTCGTCATCCATTAAGTATACTATCCATCTACATTCTATACCTGTGGTGCATTTTAGACAGTTTTGCAGTTTGCTGACAGTGTCCACCAGTATACTATATAAAGCAGTACGGTAGGCCACTGCTGTGTACCTACCTCTGTGTCGTCACTCGTCATCCATTAAGTATACTATCCATCTACATTGTATACCTGTGGTGCATTTTAGGCAGTTTTGCAGTTTGCTGACAGTGTCCACCAGTATACTATATATAGCAGTACGGTAGGCCACTGCTGTGTACCTACCTCTGTGTCGTCACTCGTCATCCATTAAGTATACTATCCATCTACATTGTATACCTGTGGTGCATTTTAGACAGTTTTGCAGTTTGCTGACAGTGTCCACCAGTATAATATATATAGCAGTACGGTAGGCCTCTGCTGTGTACCTACCTCTGTGTCGTCACTCGTCATCCATTAAGTATACTATCCATCTACATTCTATACCTGTGGTGCATTTTAGACAGTTTTGCAGATTGCTGACAGTGTCCACCAGTATACTATATATAGCAGTACGGTAGGCCACTGCTGTGTACCTACCTCTGTGTCGTCACTCGTCATCCATTAAGTATACTATCCATCTACATTGTATACCTGTGGTGCATTTTAGACACTTTTGCAGTTTGCTGACAGTGTCCACCAGTATACTATATATAGCAGTACGGTAGGCCACTGCTGTGTACCTACCTCTGTGTCGTCACTCGTCATCCATTAAGAATACTATCCATCTACATTGTATACCTGTGGTGCATTTTAGACAGTTTTGCAGTTTGCTGACAGTGTCCACCAGTATACTATATATAGCAGTACGGTAGGCCACTGCTGTGTACCTACCTCTGTGTCGTCACTCGTCATCCATTAAGTATACTATTCATCTACATTCTATACCTGTGGTGCATTTTAGACAGTTTTGCAGTTTGCTGACAGTGTCCACCAGTATACTGTATATAGCAGTACGGTAGGCCACTGCTGTGTACCTACCTCTGTGTCGTCACTCGTCATCCATTAAGTATACTATCCATCTACATTGTATACCTGTGGTGCATTTTAGACAGTTTTGCAGTTTGCTGACAGTGTCCACCAGTATACTATATATAGCAGTACGGTAGGTCACTGCTGTGTACCTACCTCTGTGTCGTCACTCGTCATCCATTAAGTATACAATCCATCTACATTCTATACCTGTGGTGCATTTTAGACAGTTTTGCAGTTTGCTGACAGTGTCCACCAGTATTCTATATATAGCAGTACGGTTGGCCACTGCTGTGTACCTACCTCTGTGTCGTCACTCGTCATCCATTAAGTATACTATCCATCTACATTGTATACCTGTGGTGCATTTTAGACAGTTTTGCAGATTGCTGACAGTGTCCACCAGTATACTATATATAGCAGTACGGTAGGCCACTGCTGTGTACCTACCTCTGTGTCGTCACTTGTCATCCATTAAGTATACTATCCATCTACATTGTATACCTGTGGTGCATTTTAGACAGTTTTGCAGTTTGGTGACAGTGTCCACCAGTATACTATATATAGCAGTACGGTAGGCCACTGCTGTGTACCTACCTCTGTGTCGTCACTCGTCATCCATTAAGTATACTATCCATCTACATTGTATACCTGTGGTGCATTTTAGACAGTTTTGCAGTTTGCTGACAGTGTCCACCAGTATACTATATATAGCAGTACGGTAGGCCACTGCTGTGTACCTACCTCTGTGTCGTCACTCATCATCCATTAAGTATACTTTCCATCTACATTCTATACCTGTGGTGCATTTTAGACAGTTTTGCAGTTTGCTGACAGTGTCCACCAGTATTCTATATATAGCAGTACGGTTGGCCACTGCTGTGTACCTACCTCTGTGTCGTCACTCGTCATCCATTAAGTATACTATCCATCTACATTGTATACCTGTGGTGCATTTTAGACAGTTTTGCAGTTTGCTGACAGTGTCCACCAGTATACTATATATAGCAGTACGGTAGGCCACTGCTGTGTACCTACCTCTGTGTCGTCACTCGTCATCCATTAAGTATACTTTCCATCTACTTTGTATACATGTGGTGCATTTTAGACAGTTTTGCAGTTTGCTGACAGTGTCCACCAGTATACTATATATAGCAGTACGGTAGGCCACTGCTGTGTACCTACCTCTGTGTCGTCACTCGTCATCCATTAAGTATACTATCCATCTACATTGTATAACTGTGGTGCATTTTAGACAGTTTTGCAGTTTGCTGACAGTGTCCACCAGTATACTATATATAGCAGTACGGTAGGCCACTGCTGTGTACCTACCTCTGTATCGTCACTCGTCATCCATTAAGTATACTATCCATCTACATTGTATACCTGTGGTGCATTTTAGACAGTTTTGCAGTTTGGTGACAGTGTTCACCAGTATACTATATATAGCAGTACGGTAGGCCACTGCTGTGTACCTACCTCTGTGTCGTCACTCGTCATCCATTAAGTATACTATCCATCTACATTCTATACCTGTGGTGCATTTTAGACAGTTTTGCAGTTTGCTGACAGTGTCCACCAGTATACTATATATAGCAGTACGGTAGGCCACTGCTGTGTACCTACCTCTGTGTCGTCACTCGTCATCCATTAAGTATACTATCCATCTACATTGTATACCTGTGGTGCATTTTAGACAGTTTTGCAGTTTGCTGACAGTGTCCACCAGTATACTATATATAGCAGTACGGTAGGCCACTGCTGAGTACCTACCTCTGTGTCGTCACTCGTCATCCATTAAGTATACTATCCATCTACATTGTATACCTGTGGTGCATTTTAGACAGTTTTGCAGTTTGCTGACAGTGTCCACCAGTATACTATATATAGCAGTACGGTAGGCCACTGCTGTGTACCTACCTCTGTGTCGTCACTCGTCATCCATTAAGTATACTATCCATCTACACTGTCAAAGTCAGAAAAATGTCTCTATGCACGTTGCCATATTTGCACCGCACACTGGTCCGTGCTGCGCATGCGTACGCTCTCCCGTGAAGGCGCATACCCGCAATAGCGTGCACCCGCAGGCGCGGTATGCGTATTTACGGTAGAGTTTATGTAGTCGTAGCGTGCGACTCATTCGTTACATATTTTCACAATTAATGTAGTTTATAGATCATGGTCCCTTTGATAGTTTCTGAAAGTTTGGTTAATATAGAAGGTCCCTGAGCTAAGGAATCCCTCTTTGTATCGTACGAAGGGTCTAACAGGAATCATACAGCAGTGTTTGGTACCCATCGGAAGAGTATTTAATTAGCAATATTCCGGTGTTGGTTTGGAGCGTATTAATCGCTCGTGCGAATAGTTATGGACATAAGAAGTTTATGTCCATTTCTATTATTTACTCATACTCAGGTATGCGGCGGGAAACCTAGTTTCCCACCCACCTGAGCTGTTGGAAATCGTCACAGCCCACCTGTATGAATCAACCTATGACCTTTTGTTGTGATACAGGGTCGAATTCCTTCATCCAATGGACAATGGGATTGTAGGGACTGTAGGATTGCATTGTGTGTGGGGCATAAATAGGCAGGCCGACCACATCCAGCTCTCACTCTTCAACGGTTCTCATTGCTGAAAATCGGGTGCTGGATGTCCAGGCGCATGCGATCGTTTACCCTTGTGCGTAAGTTTCTCTCAGTTATCATTGTCTTTCTGTGAGCCAATTTCTCTCATCTCTCTCCGTCTCTCTCTCTCTCTTTCCCTTCTCTCTCTCTCTCGTATCTCCCCTAGACTAGTATTGTATTGTATTAGATAGTATTGTTTAGTTCTGTGGTTAGGAAGTCTCTGTTATATTGTAGTGTATCATTTGTACTGTTATCCCCTTTTTACAAGTATACTAGATATAATACAGTTAATAGGCTTTGGAACCTAAACCAGTATCTGTGTATTTTCTATAGTGTTAAGTGTTCACTTGAGCGTCGGTGACGCTCAAGCAGCTTTGTAGTTAGTCAGGTTACACAAGGTTGCACTTACACCCTGTATTCACATTAAGGTATTCTGTGTATTTCTTTGGTATAAGGTTTAGACATAAAGGTATAGCGTTGTGAGCGTCTGCGCCGCTGGTGATCTCCTCGTGGTCTCGAGCGTCCGCTACGCCATAGCGAATCATTACTCTAGTCATAGCCAATAACGTGTCCTGTGATCGCTGGGCCGTGAGCGAACGTGACGCTTGAGCGTCTCGCCTACGGCTGAGCGATCGTTACGCAACTAGCGTACCATTACGGTACTTCTTAAGTAAACAGCGTACAGTGTTCTTAGCTTCATAAAGGGTTGTTTATACGACAAGGGAATTTAGCATTGTCAATTGGGGACTCGTCCTATCCTTCTCATATCTGCACTAGGTAGATCAGCAGACATTATCCATCAGCAAAGGGCGGGATCATATTCCTTGCAGTGCTGATTGGATAAGCGTCTGCTTCGCTTAGATAAAGAGTGCTGAAGGAATCCGGGAACCGGAAGTAAGAACAAAACGCTTGTGTCTTTTAAAACTGTTTTATTTCTCTTCTGTCTTGCGTATACACGCACACATACATTTATCTGCATTTCTTTTTCAAATTTCGTATATCACTATTCCTGTTTGCCAAGTTTTATAGTTGATAGAAAGTGCAAAAAGAGATTTGCTGTTATTTCATAGTAGAGGTAATAGTTAAAGTATAGACCAACACACGGCTTGTCTGGGAGATAAGACAGTCAGTGTGGTGTGCGGTAGATGATCAGGGATCACCTACATTGATAAAGGTAGAAATTGTGTTACGGTGGATCTTTGTTTTGCGTACACGTGTCCCTAACAAAAGACTTGCGTACGCAATCCAAACGGCAGACGCACGCAGCGTACATTACGCAACGTAGCGTCTGGTTACGCCCACGTAGCTCAAGTCACGAAAAGTTGAATTAGCGCAAAGCGATAATTAGCGCAAAGGCGATAAGTAACGCACAGCGGTAAATAACGCGACGCGGTAAATAACGCAAATCTATTTTTGAAAAATCTGAAATTTAGCTTAACAGATCCTGCTCCTAATTAGTAACACTGTTGGACTGAAGACAATTTCTGCGCAGAAATAGATATAGAAACAAAAGTGTACATGTGTTGAGTGAGTGTGGTTTTGTATACAAAAGTTTATATAACTTTAAGGTGGAACCAAAAGGAAAGTCGGGTACTCGTCAAGGGACATACGTGTAAGTGACATATACGGTGGCTAGGGAGGCATCCCTGGTTAAATAATATTTGAGCATTAGAGTATAGCGGACCATAAGGTAACAGACCAGGAGGTCATTAACAGAAGGTAACAAGACCAGGAGGTCGTAAGGTACTAAAGAGGTCCGCTATAAAAGTCCAGTGGCACAACGCCTGGGGTGTTGGTGCAGAACCCATATAGGCCATAAGCTCTTGCTGAAGGAATCGCGGCCGGAAACATCGATTCCATTGATCTCTCAGTACATAACAAGTAGTGCTTATGTACTGAACGATTGGACCACACGTAATTGTGTGCAGTAGTTAGTAATCTGACCTAATACCATTAGAGTAAAGTGGTCACAAACGCTATCTGTACATTCTGACGTGATTTGTGTAATTTTTTATTTTTGGAAGGGAAGTTCGCTGGTCACTCAGGAACTATCTAACAACCCCACCTTTACTGGAAAGAGTAAGTGTCCTGCGGGTAACCCTCATATGTTCCAGTAAACTGAAGGTTCCATAGGGGCCCTGTATCGAGTACGCCAGCACCATATCGGTGTGATCAGGTCGTATTGGTCGAGGTGGGCGAGTGAGTGGGGTACTCGGTAAACCGCCACCGCCGGCCTACTGTGGAGTAATTTGGTTGTCTGTAAAGGCTTGCTGAAAACCTTGATACAGAAATCCAAGGAGGACTAAGCAACACCTGCAGACTATGGGGGCCAGTTGCTCAGGTAGGGGGCGATCAACCCTGGTTCAGGTTGATTCTGTGAACCGACCAGTTGGGTCGGCACGATATGTAATGTGTGAAAAATATGGAAGTCACACCGAATCTTTATGTGATGAATGGGAGAGAATGACTGTACAAGACAGGGACAAATTCCCAAGAATAGGTAGCTTCAGTCCAGACGTGTTACAAAATTTAAGGAGGAGGATATGTCTCGTAAAATCATCAAAGAGACGAATTCAGCATCATGATTACTTACAGTTATGGCACCAGGAAGGTGAGATACAGAGAGGTTTGGCTCTGGCGGCGGGATCTGGGGCAGTCAGGAAGCTGATAGCCACAGCTCCACCTCCACCATACATTGCAGGAGAGAAGCTGATTACGGAGAGAAACGCACTGGGTTGTAAAACACAAACTCTTAGTAACCCTGTAAATGTTAATGATGTTAACCAAATAACTCATGCAAGTATTAACCCGTGCAAGATGTACCCTGTTTTAAACCTTCCTCAGGAGTGTGATCAAGAAGAAGATTCGGCAACAATTTCAGCGCTCTCTCTAGCGGCCACCATATCAGAAACCACAGTGGGAACTGCACCACCCACGAGATTAGTTAAGGCCCCTAGCGGAGGGATAGGTGAGGTCGTGTCAACGGGTAAGTACGGCACCATGCATTACACTGAAACAATTGTACCACAAGTTGTAGAATCTACGCAGAATGAGGCTGTTAGAATTGCTCCTGTAAAGGTGATAGTAGTTCCCAATGGGAAAACAGATGCATCAGGAGCCACACCCGTCAGGAACATTGCCATGTATTGCCCGTTCACTAGAATGGAATTGAGGACCATAGTGTCTGAATTCCCAGACCCCAGAAAAGATTTAGTGGCAAGCCAAAAATACATCAGGGATCTAGGAAACACTTTAGAGCCCAATAATAAGGATTGGCAGATAGTGCTAAGAGCTTGCTTACCTTCCAATGTCGACTCAGTTAAATTCTTGGCTGATTGTGGACTAGATAAAGATGCACCGCTTACAGATGTGTACGACCAGGATAATGTAAAAAGGATAAATTTACAGCTAAAGGAGTATTTCCCAGCCGTTGTTAAATGGAATAAAATATTTTCCATTAAGCAAAAGGAGTCCGAAACGGCAGCAGAATATTTCCACCGGGCACTATCAGAAATGGCAAAATACACTGGTATAGAAGACATTAAGACCAACCCAAACCATCGAGAAGTAGCAGTATCTGTACTGATGGATGGTTTGAAAGAAACATTAAAAGCTAGGGTACAGACCACACAACCATGTTGGCGAGGTCTGTCAGTGTCCACCTTGAGAGAGGCTGCTGTTGATCACGACAAAAACATCACTAGACACAGGGAGTCGCAAAGTGATAAGTTGATGTCCGTAAGTATACAGGCGCTGACCACAAGGCAGCCTGCGTATGTACCACCGAATCCTGTGGGTAAGGCAAGTGTAATAACATGTTTTTCTTGTAACAGACCGGGACACTTTGCACGAGAATGTAGAACAAAGAATGTACAAAGATCTTTTCAACCCCCTAGACAACAACACAACACACGACATTGGGAGCAGGGTCCACAGAGGCGGAGTTTTGAGCCACATACAGGGGAAACAAAAAGATATCCCCCGAACAGAGACTGGCAGGCCTCTGGTAGTTCCCAGCTAACTCCCCCACAAGTAGTTGCTGCCAATGGGATTCAGGGAGGTCAGCATACCCAATAGGGGTGTGGCCACACCTGTAATCTGCAGCCAGTTAAATTGATTGCCAGTCTTGGAAGCGAACCAGAGATTGCAATCAATGTAGCTGGTAAAACTTTAAACTTTCTTGTAGACACAGGGGCGGCCAAGTCAGTGATAAATTCGACAGTGGGCATGAGAACCACTGGTAGGACAATTCCAGCCATGGGAGTAACAGGAGTAGTCCAGCACTACCCTGTTAGCAAACCAGCCGAGATTACAATAGGGCCTTTGCATACCAAGCATTCCTTTTTGCTGGCTGCATCGGCACCAACTAATCTCCTGGGGAGAGACTTACTATGTAAAATGGGTTGCGTCATTTATTGTACTCCTGAAGGTGTATTCTTGGACATTCCTGAGAATCACGCTCAGGAGGTACGAGACATGTTAGACTCCCCATCAAAATTAATGTCACATTCCATTATGACAAATAGGAACCCATCCCAAGTAGAAGAGATGACCTCTCAGATACCAGAGTCACTTTGGACAAAAGATGGACAGGACACTGGATTAATGGCAAACGTAGCTCCAGTAGTTGTACAAGTAAAAGATGGTAGGATAGCTCAAAAAATCCCACAGTATCCTCTGAAGCCAGAGGTGGAGTTAGGAGTTTTCCCAGTAATAGAACGCTTGCTGCAACAGGGCATTCTGGTAAGAACGTCCAGCACAGCCAATAGTCCCATCTTCCCTGTTAAAAAGAGTGGGGGGAGGGGTTACAGGCTAGTGCAGGATCTAAGGGGGATTAACAAAATAGTTGAAAGTCAGTTCCCCGTAGTGCCTAATCCAGCTGTCATCCTAATGCAAATTCCTCCCACTGCCAAATTTTTCACTGTTATTGACCTCTGCTCCGCTTTCTTTTCGGTACCTCTGCACCCTGACAGCCAATATTTGTTTGCATTCACATACAGAGGAGTCCAATACACGTGGACTCGGTTACCCCAAGGTTTCATAGATAGTCCAAGTATATTTTCTCAGGCTTTGCATGATTGTTTACAGTCTTTCCAACCAGACAGTGGATCAGTATTGATACAGTATGTGGACGATTTATTACTGTGTTCAGATTCACTGGAAGCATCTCTGAAGGATACGAAACAGCTCCTGTTTCATCTTTCAGACACAGGTCACAAGGTTTCCAAAGACAAGTTACAATTATGCCAAACTAAGGTAAAATATTTGGGACACTGTCTAACACAAGGACTGAGACACCTGACCGCTGATAGAATCCAAGCCATTAGAGACATGACACTGCCACAAACCCAGCAACAGATCAGGACGTTTTTAGGAATGTGTGGGTATTGCCGTAACTGGATCCCAGGGTTTTCCATATTGGCGTTACCTTTGCAGGAAATGGTCTCTTCAAACAAACCTGACCGGATTTCGCATACAGACGAATCCGAAACAGCATTTGAGAGACTCAAACAGTGCCTAACGCAGGCACCAGCACTAGGTATGCCAGACTATGGGAAACCCTTTGAACTATACGGAACAGAAAGTGCTGGGTGCGCAGCAGGTGTACTAACCCAAAAACACGGTGACGCCAGCAGGCCAGTCGCATACTACAGCGCCCAGCTAGACACGGTAGCGCGATCCCTCCCCACATGCTTGCGTAGCGTTGCGGCGATAGCATTGCTAGTGACGAAAAGCGAAGATGTCGTGCTAGGCCACAACCTCACAATCCATACACCACATGCGGTATCTGCCTTATTGAATTCTGCCCAAACCAGACACGTCTCATCTGCAAGGTTTACAAGATGGGAATTGGCATTAATGGCCCCAGTAAACATCACCATAAGGAGATGCAGCGCATTAAATCCTGCAACATTTCTCCCAGGTGTGCCTGGTCAGGCACAAAGGGTGGAAGGTGAGAGTGATGGGGAAGGAGGATTTAATGCAAAGGGAGATACACATGATTGTATGGAATATTTGACCCAAAATTTTACCGCAAGGCCTGACATCAGTGACAATCCACTGGAAGATGCAGAACTAACGTTCTACACGGACGGTAGTTGTCATAGACAGTCAGACTCGGGAGACTTGTGTACTGGATACGCAGTCGTAGATGACCAAGACACCATAGAAGCGGAACCGCTAGGCCCACCTCACTCAGCCCAGGTTGCTGAACTGGTCGCCCTAACCAGAGCATGTGAATTGGCTAAGGGTAAGTCAGCCAATATCTACACCGATTCTAGATACGCCTTCGGGGTAGTACATGATTTCGGAGCCCTATGGCGGCTCAGAAATTTCATGGCGGCGGCTGGTACACCGATAGCGCATGCAGCTCACATAAAAAGGCTTCTAACAGCGATACAGGAACCCGACAGAGTGGCTGTTATCAAATGTAAAGCACATACATATAGCCAAGACCCAATATCCCTTGGTAACAGCCGAGCAGACGAAGCCGCAAAGCTTGCAGCTGCTACCCCCATACAGACAGACACCACACAACTGATGGTATTTAATACCATCAACACACAAAAGTTGTGTGAGATGCAGAATTTGTGTTCCACACAGGAGAGAGCAGTCTGGAAGGCAAAGGGATATGGCCAGGAGTCCTCAGGGCTCTGGACGGATGGACATGGTAAACCAGTGGCCCCCAGGGCATACCTTCCATGTCTGGCTGAAGCAGCTCACGGGCTGACTCATCTAGGCAAGGAGGGGATGTGCAAATTGGTAAGAGCATACTGGTGCGCCCCAGGATTCTCCTCTCATGCGAGTAAAAGAGCAATGTCATGCCTTACCTGTCTGAGAAAGAATATTGGAAAAGCAATACCTACAGAACCATCCCATATCCCACCTGCCGGCGGCCCTTTCCAGGTAATACAAATCGACTTCATTCAATTACCCCCATGTCGAAATTTGAAATATGTACTTGTTTGTATAGATGTTTTCTCGAATTGGGTCGAAGCTTTCCCAGCAGCTACAAATACCGCTATGTTTACAGCAAAGAAAATTGTGCAGGAATTTGTATGTAGATATGGTATCCCTAGAATCATTGAAAGTGATAGGGGTACCCATTTTACAGGTGATGTCTTTCAAGGAATGTGTAAGTTGATGGGAATTGATAGCAAGCTGCACACTCCGTACCGTCCACAGGCGAGCGCGAAGGTCGAAAGAGTGAACAGCACTATTAAAAATAAATTGAGTAAAGTAATGGCAGAGACAGGATTGACGTGGCCAGAAGCTTTACCCATTGTTTTGTATAGCATCAGAACCACTCCCAGGTCCCCTCTTAATCTGTCTCCTTTTGAAATCTTGTTTGGTCGACAACCGCATGTCATGATTAACCCTCAGGATGATTTGAAATGTAACAATGAAGTAACTGTAAAGTACTTGATTAACATGAGTAAGCAGTTGAGGAATCAAAATGATAATCTGAAGTTGATGATTCCTGATTTACCAGATAGTAATTGTCATGACATTGAACCTGGGGATTATGTAATGATACGAAATTTTCTACGCTCAGGTTGTCTTATTGATAGATGGGAAGGACCATACCAGGTCTTATTGACTAGCACCACAGCATTGAAGGTGGCTGAGAGAGAGACTTGGGTCCATTCATCCCACTGCAAAAAGGTTGCTGATCCAGAGAAGTCCCGTGATAAGGAACAGACGGTAGAGGTTGTATCACTGGAGTGTCTGTTCCAGGAGGACTGAGGCGGCACCTGAGCCTTGAAGACCGAAAGCAGTTGTCGACTCCCTTCTCCCTTTTATTGTTTTTCTCCACTTCCCATCCCCTCTTCCTTGAAATTTCTTTTTCCCCCTTCTCATTCTTCTCTATTTCCTCCTCAAAGATGGACTTGCCCCAAGAGACTGTGATCCGGATTTTGATGTTAACCATGATGTTGACCAGAGCAGTCTGTTCCGGCGAGAGTACCATAGAGGTCGAGAGAGGTTCTGGAATGGGTTCCGGTTATGATGATGGAGGCGTAGTTTTCCAAGATCAACCAAACCAACAAGCAAAGGCGAGTATCAGAAAACGATCCGATAGAAGAAATTGTGATGGATTGTTAGCTGAAGAAAATTGTATCTGTAGGCTCTGTGATAATCTGGTTGAAGATGGATGCATAAAGAAATGCCAATCTAGTTTTAATATCCATATAGACCGGCATCCATTGAGTGACTATCACTCCTTAGTGGGTAACGTGTTAAACCAAACAGATTGTTGGGTATGCTCTCAAGTACCTCAGGGTCATAGCAAATCAGGGCTAGTACCATTTCCTTTAACGTTAGGGGAGGTACTTGAGCTAAGTGGTGGGAGACCGGTGGACCGGAGGTTTAACATCTCCAGCCCTCCTAGTTTGAAGCTCCACCAATACCATGTGGATAGGTCCCTCTTATGTTTTAATATCTCCAATCCCAGAAAACCGGGAAATTGGGAAGTGTCATGGAGCAACCTTACCATGACCTTTTCACACAGAGCAGATAGAATGCCTACAGATACAGAGCTGGTACGCCACATAGCCAGTAGAGGAAAATCTTTCCGGTATCGATATACCTTAGGAAATAGGATTACTAGAGTTGGAGAGGTATCACCAGGATACTGTGCACATATCGTACAAACTGATACGTGCATTAGGCAGATGGAAGAATTAGGGTCAGGAGATTTCACCTGGAAGGTTTGTAACATGGTCATGTCCTTCTCCGTCCCATATGTTCTCCCCGATGACGCATATTTCATATGCGGGAGAAAGGCGTACAAGTGGCTTGCCCCAAACTCTGAAGGATTGTGTTATATTGGAAAAGTATTGCCTGAAGTGATGACTGTTACACATGACAAAATGAAGGACATACACCGTGGTGCCCAAGCTCCTTATACTCACACTCATTACGAGCACCGAGTTAAAAGACAACTGTCAGAAAGGTTAGAGCATCCGGCCTCTGATCTTATCCATGAATCCACCGGGATTCAGGTTCTGGTAGCGTTAGATTTCACTCGTACCGCTAGGGGAGTGATGAATTATAGATACATTTCCGCACTCGCCAATTTGTTAGATAATATCACTGAAATGTATGATGACACGTTTAGATACACTGGAAGAGAACTTCAAGCTTATAAAACAGAACTAGTTCAGCATAGGATGGTTCTTAATTATCTTACAGCAGTAACAGGCGGATATTGTGTTACATTAGCAACACAGTACGGCATAAAGTGTTGCACGTATATCACAAATAGCACCGAGGATCCGGTAGAGGTCATAGACCAAAAGATGGATGATATTCTCCAATTGAAGTGGGAATTTCGTCGAAAACACAATCTCACCCTTGCTGCTGTAGGTAATGAGCTGACTGGTTGGGTGTCATGGTTGAACCCGCGAAATTGGTTCTCCGGTTTGGGGGACTGGGCTCAAGGAGTCATAATGGATGTTGGAAAGTTTCTACTATGTATCTTGGGTGTCGTTATATCGATTGGATTGATATTTAGATGCGGGCAGGCTTTAATGAGGTGCAAACAAAGTACAAAAGTGATGAGCTTGAGGAGTGAGGAAACCGTAATTAACCTGGATTTGATTTATGACCCAATGATAGAAACCAGGATGTGATGAAAATGCGATTATACGGTCCGTTTCTTTCACCTGTTTTTCTGCTTTTCTCCAAGATACAAAGACCCCCTTGGACGAGGAAGCTGACGAGACGAGATGTATACAGACAACGGATTGACCAAAGAAGAAGATTTGACAACTTTAAATATGGACACTTGATGAACTTTGCCATGGATCCCCAGTTTCCCTAGTACTTTTAAACTCACGCTAGCCCAACATTTTTTGTAAATCTGATGGCTCAGACAAAGCTATTTGCTCATGCCCAAGGAGCAATACAGCGCAAAGAAGACGACTCTCAACAGATACCGAACACAACTTCGACGACAGATGTACATTTCCCTGACATAGAATATCATTGCATTTTCCATAAGTGTTCTTTATCTTCATCTCTACAACCCTCAGGTAATGACACACATAGACGATAGGGAATACAGGCACAGATATCAGCAACCACATACCTCCCCCATTCATGTATCATCAACTAAAATGTGCTCCCCATTTTGTTCAAAATCCGAAAAGAGCTCGGTAAAGTTTGACAGCCCATCCACAGACCTGTACCACAGGATAAGAAGGAATTCAAATGTATACTTCGCAATACCTCGAAGCTTGATTTACCACACGTACGGCACGATGATACATGACCCTCCAAACATGGATTCATACACACATGCTTCTGCTATCTCACTAGGTCATACCCTCTTCACACCTTCTCCTCTCTCCTCCCTTACCCAACCATGGAAATCAATTAACCCCTGACTTGCATTTTTCTCCTTAAATGTTTTGTGGCAGTTATTATTGACTGCCAAAGGGTGGACTGTCAAAGTCAGAAAAATGTCTCTATGCACGTTGCCATATTTGCACCGCACACTGGTCCGTGCTGCGCATGCGTACGCTCTCCCGTGAAGGCGCATACCCGCAATAGCGTGCACCCGCAGGCGCGGTATGCGTATTTACGGTAGAGTTTATGTAGTCGTAGCGTGCGACTCATTCGTTACATATTTTCACAATTAATGTAGTTTATAGATCATGGTCCCTTTGATAGTTTCTGAAAGTTTGGTTAATATAGAAGGTCCCTGAGCTAAGGAATCCCTCTTTGTATCGTACGAAGGGTCTAACAGGAATCATACAGCAGTGTTTGGTACCCATCGGAAGAGTATTTAATTAGCAATATTCCGGTGTTGGTTTGGAGCGTATTAATCGCTCGTGCGAATAGTTATGGACATAAGAAGTTTATGTCCATTTCTATTATTTACTCATACTCAGGTATGCGGCGGGAAACCTAGTTTCCCACCCACCTGAGCTGTTGGAAATCGTCACAGCCCACCTGTATGAATCAACCTATGACCTTTTGTTGTGATACAGGGTCGAATTCCTTCATCCAATGGACAATGGGATTGTAGGGACTGTAGGATTGCATTGTGTGTGGGGCATAAATAGGCAGGCCGACCACATCCAGCTCTCACTCTTCAACGGTTCTCATTGCTGAAAATCGGGTGCTGGATGTCCAGGCGCATGCGATCGTTTACCCTTGTGCGTAAGTTTCTCTCAGTTATCATTGTCTTTCTGTGAGCCAATTTCTCTCATCTCTCTCCGTCTCTCTCTCTCTCTTTCCCTTCTCTCTCTCTCTCGTATCTCCCCTAGACTAGTATTGTATTGTATTAGATAGTATTGTTTAGTTCTGTGGTTAGGAAGTCTCTGTTATATTGTAGTGTATCATTTGTACTGTTATCCCCTTTTTACAAGTATACTAGATATAATACAGTTAATAGGCTTTGGAACCTAAACCAGTATCTGTGTATTTTCTATAGTGTTAAGTGTTCACTTGAGCGTCGGTGACGCTCAAGCAGCTTTGTAGTTAGTCAGGTTACACAAGGTTGCACTTACACCCTGTATTCACATTAAGGTATTCTGTGTATTTCTTTGGTATAAGGTTTAGACATAAAGGTATAGCGTTGTGAGCGTCTGCGCCGCTGGTGATCTCCTCGTGGTCTCGAGCGTCCGCTACGCCATAGCGAATCATTACTCTAGTCATAGCCAATAACGTGTCCTGTGATCGCTGGGCCGTGAGCGAACGTGACGCTTGAGCGTCTCGCCTACGGCTGAGCGATCGTTACGCAACTAGCGTACCATTACGGTACTTCTTAAGTAAACAGCGTACAGTGTTCTTAGCTTCATAAAGGGTTGTTTATACGACAAGGGAATTTAGCATTGTCAATTGTATACCTGTGGTGCATTTTAGACAGTTTTGCAGTTTGCTGACAGTGTCCACCAGTTTACTATATATAGCAGTATGGTAGGCCACTGCTGTGTACCTACCTCTGTGTCGTCACTCGTCATCCATTAAGTATACTATCCATCTACATTGTATACCTGTGGTGCATTTTAGACAGTTTTGCAGTTTGCTGACAGTGTCCACCAGTATACTATATATAGCAGTACGGTAGGCCACTGCTGTGTACCTACCTCTGTGTCGTCACTCGTCATCCATTAAGTATACTATCCATCTACATTGTATACCTGTGGTGCATTTTAGACAGTTTTGCAGTTTGGTGACAGTGTCCACCAGTATACTATATATAGTAGTACGGTAGGCCACTGCTGTGTACCTACCTCTGTGTCGTCACTCGTCATCCATTAAGTATACTATCCATCTACATTGTATACCTGTGGTGCATTTTAGACAGTTTTGCAGTTTGCTGACAGTGTCCACCAGTATACTATATATAGCAGTACGGTAGGCCACTGCTGTGTACCTACCTCTGTGTCGTCACTCATCATCCATTAAGTATACTATCCATCTACATTGTATACCTGTGGTGCATTTTAGACAGTTTTGCAGTTTGCTGACAGTGTCCACCAGTATACTATATATAGCAGTACGGTAGGCCACTGCTGTGTACCTACCTTTGTGTCGTCACTCGTCATCCATTAAGTATACTATCCATCTACATTGTATACCTGTGGTGCATTTTAGACAGTTTTGCAGTTTGCTGACAGTGTCCACCAGTATACTATATATAGCAGTACGGTAGGTCACTGCTGTGTACCTACCTCTGTGTCGTCACTCGTCATCCATTAAGTATACTATCCATCTACATTCTATACCTGTGGTGCATTTTAGACAGTTTTGCAGTTAGCTGACAGTGTCCACCAGTATACTATATATAGCAGTACGGTAGGCCACTGCTGTGTACCTACCTCTGTGTCGTCACTCGTCATCCATTAAGTATACTATCCATCTACATTGTATACCTGTGGTACATTTTAGACAGTTTTGCAGTTTGCTGACAGTGTCCACCAGTATACTATATTTAGCAGTACGGTAGGCCACTGCTGTGTACCTACCTCTGTGTCGTCACTTGTCATCCATTAAGTATACTATCCATCTACATTGTATACCTGTGGTGCATTTTAGACAGTTTTGCAGTTTGCTGACAGTGTCCACCAGTATACTATATATAGCAGTACGGTAGGCCACTGCTGTGTACCTACCTCTGTGTCATCACTCGTCATCCATTAAGTATACTATCCATCTACATTCTATACCCGTGGTGCATTTTAGACAGTTTTGCAGTTTGCTGACAGTGTCCACCAGTATACTATATATAGCAGTACGGTAGGCCACTGCTGTGTACCTACCTCTGTGTCGTCACTCATCATCCATTAAGTATACTTTCCATCTACATTCTATACCTGTGGTGCATTTTAGACAGTTTTGCAGTTTGCTGACAGTGTCCACCAGTATACTATATATAGCAGTACGGTAGGCCACTGCTGTGTACCTACCTCTGTGTCGTCACTCGTCATCCATTAAGTATACTATCCATCTACATTCTATACCTGTGGTGCATTTTAGACAGTTTTGCAGTTTGCTGACAGTGTCCACCAGTATACTATATATAGCAGTACGGTAGGCCACTGCTGTGTACCTACCTCTGTGTCGTCACTCGTCATCCATTAAGTATACTATTCATCTACATTCTATACCTGTGGTGCATTTTAGACAGTTTTGCAGTTTGCTGACAGTGTCCACCAGTATACTATATATAGCAGTACGGTAGGCCACTGCTGTGTACCTACCTCTGTGTCGTCACTCGTCATCCATTAAGTATACTATCCATCTACATTGTATACCTGTGGTGCATTTTAGACAGTTTTGCAGTTTGCTGACAGTGTCCACCAGTATACTATATATAGCAGTACGGTAGGTCACTGCTGTGTACCTACCTCTGTGTCGTCACTCGTCATCCATTAAGTATACTGTCCATCTACTTTGTATACATGTGGTGCATTTTAGACAGTTTTGCAGTTTGCTGACAGTGTCCACCAGTATTCTATATATAGCAGTACGGTAGGCCACTGCTGTGTACCTACCTCTGTGTCGTCACTCGTCATCCATTAAGTATACTATCCATCTACATTGTATACCTGTGGTGCATTTTAGACAGTTTTGCAGTTTGCTGACAGTGTCCACCAGTATACTATATATAGCAGTACGGTAGGCCACTGCTGTGTACCTACCTCTGTGTCGTCACTCGTCATCCATTAAGTATACTATCCATCTACATTGTATACCTGTGGTGCATTTTAGACAGTTTTGCAGTTTGGTGACAGTGTCCACCAGTATACTATATATAGTAGTACGGTAGGCCACTGCTGTGTACCTACCTCTGTGTCGTCACTCGTCATCCATTAAGTATACTATCCATCTACATTGTATACCTGTGGTGCATTTTAGACAGTTTTGCAGTTTGCTGACAGTGTCCACCAGTATACTATATATAGCAGTACGGTAGGCCACTGCTGTGTACCTACCTTTGTGTCGTCACTCGTCATCCATTAAGTATACTATCCATCTACATTGTATACCTGTGGTGCATTTTAGACAGTTTTGCAGTTTGCTGACAGTGTCCACCAGTATTCTATATATAGCAGTACGGTTGGCCACTGCTGTGTATCTACCTCTGTGTCGTCACTCGTCATCCATTAAGTATACTATCCATCTACATTGTATACCTGTGGTGCATTTTAGACAGTTTTGCAGTTTGCTGACAGTGTCCACCAGTATACTATATATAGCAGTACGGTAGGTCACTGCTGTGTACCTACCTCTGTGTCGTCACTCGTCATCCATTAAGTATACTTTCCATCTACTTTGTATACATGTGGTGCATTTTAGACAGTTTTGCAGTTTGCTGACAGTGTCCACCAGTATACTATATATAGCAGTACGGTAGGCCACTGCTGTGTACCTACCTCTGTGTCGTCACTCGTCATCCATTAAGTATACTATCCATCTACATTGTATACCTGTGGTGCATTTTAGACAGTTTTGCAGTTTGCTGACAGTGTCCACCAGTATACTATATATAGCAGTACGGTAGGCCACTGCTGTGTACCTACCTCTGTGTCGTCACTCGTCATCCATTAAGTATACTATCCATCTACATTGTATACCTGTGGTGCATTTTAGACAGTTTTGCAGTTTGCTGACAGTGTCCACCAGTTTACTATATATAGCAGTACGGTAGGCCACTGCTGTGTACCTACCTCTGTGTCGTCACTCGTCATCCATTAAGAATACTATCCATCTACATTCTATACCTGTGGTGCATTTTAGACAGTTTTGCAGTTTGCTGACAGTGTCCACCAGTATACTATATATAGCAGTACGGTAGGCCACTGCTGTGTACCTACCTCTGTGTCGTCACTCATCATCCATTAAGTATACTATCCATCTACATTATATACCTGTGGTGCATTTTAGACAGTTTTGCAGTTTGCTGACAGTGTCCACCAGTATACTATATATAGCAGTACGGTAGGCCACTGCTGTGTACCTACCTCTGTGTCGTCACTCGTCATCCATTAAGTATACTATCCATCTACATTGTATACCTGTGGTGCATTTTAGACAGTTTTGCAGTTTGCTGACAGTGTCCACCAGTATACTATATATAGCAGTACGGTAGGTCACTGCTGTGTACCTACCTCTGTGTCGTCACTCGTCATCCATTAAGTATACTATCCATCTACATTCTATACCTGTGGTGCATTTTAGACAGTTTTGCAGTTAGCTGACAGTGTCCACCAGTATACTATATATAGCAGTACGGTAGGCCACTGCTGTGTACCTACCTCTGTGTCGTCACTCGTCATCCATTAAGTATACTATCCATCTACATTGTATACCTGTGGTACATTTTAGACAGTTTTGCAGTTTGCTGACAGTGTCCACCAGTATACTATATTTAGCAGTACGGTAGGCCACTGCTGTGTACCTACCTCTGTGTCGTCACTTGTCATCCATTAAGTATACTATCCATCTACATTGTATACCTGTGGTGCATTTTAGACAGTTTTGCAGTTTGCTGACAGTGTCCACCAGTATACTATATATAGCAGTACGGTAGGCCACTGCTGTGTACCTACCTCTGTGTCATCACTCGTCATCCATTAAGTATACTATCCATCTACATTCTATACCCGTGGTGCATTTTAGACAGTTTTGCAGTTTGCTGACAGTGTCCACCAGTATACTATATATAGCAGTACGGTAGGCCACTGCTGTGTACCTACCTCTGTGTCGTCACTCATCATCCATTAAGAATACTTTCCATCTACATTCTATACCTGTGGTGCATTTTAGACAGTTTTGCAGTTTGCTGACAGTGTCCACCAGTATACTATATATAGCAGTACGGTAGGCCACTGCTGTGTACCTACCTCTGTGTCGTCACTCGTCATCCAATAAGTATACTATCCATCTACATTCTATACCTGTGGTGCATTTTAGACAGTTTTGCAGTTTGCTGACAGTGTCCACCAGTATACTATATATAGCAGTACGGTAGGCCACTGCTGTGTACCTACCTCTGTGTCGTCACTCGTCATCCATTAAGTATACTATTCATCTACATTCTATACCTGTGGTGCATTTTAGACAGTTTTGCAGTTTGCTGACAGTGTCCACCAGTATACTATATATAGCAGTACGGTAGGCCACTGCTGTGTACCTACCTCTGTGTCGTCACTCGTCATCCATTAAGTATACTATCCATCTACATTGTATACCTGTGGTGCATTTTAGAGAGTTTTGCAGTTTGCTGACAGTGTCCACCAGTATACTATATATAGCAGTACGGTAGGTCACTGCTGTGTACCTACCTCTGTGTCGTCACTCGTCATCCATTAAGTATACTGTCCATCTACTTTGTATACATGTGGTGCATTTTAGACAGTTTTGCAGTTTGCTGACAGTGTCCACCAGTATACTATATATAGCAGTACGGTAGGCCACTGCTGTGTACCTACCTCTGTGTCGTCACTCGTCATCCATTAAGTATACTATCCATCTACATTGTATACCTGTGGTGCATTTTAGACAGTTTTGCAGTTTGGTGACAGTGTCCACCAGTATACTATATATAGTAGTACGGTAGGCCACTGCTGTGTACCTACCTCTGTGTCGTCACTCGTCATCCATTAAGTATACTATCCATCTACATTGTATACCTGTGGTGCATTTTAGACAGTTTTGCAGTTTGCTGACAGTGTCCACCAGTATACTATATATAGCAGTACGGTAGGTCACTGCTGTGTACCTACCTCTGTGTCGTCACTCGTCATCCATTAAGTATACTATCCATCTACATTCTATACCTGTGGTGCATTTTAGACAGTTTTGCAGTTAGCTGACAGTGTCCACCAGTATACTATATATAGCAGTACGGTAGGCCACTGCTGTGTACCTACCTCTGTGTCGTCACTCGTCATCCATTAAGTATACTATCCATCTACATTGTATACCTGTGGTACATTTTAGACAGTTTTGCAGTTTGCTGACAGTGTCCACCAGTATACTATATTTAGCAGTACGGTAGGCCACTGCTGTGTACCTACCTCTGTGTCGTCACTTGTCATCCATTAAGTATACTATCCATCTACATTGTATACCTGTGGTGCATTTTAGACAGTTTTGCAGTTTGCTGACAGTGTCCACCAGTATACTATATATAGCAGTACGGTAGGCCACTGCTGTGTACCTACCTCTGTGTCATCACTCGTCATCCATTAAGTATACTATCCATCTACATTCTATACCCGTGGTGCATTTTAGACAGTTTTGCAGTTTGCTGACAGTGTCCACCAGTATACTATATATAGCAGTACGGTAGGCCACTGCTGTGTACCTACCTCTGTGTCGTCACTCATCATCCATTAAGAATACTTTCCATCTACATTCTATACCTGTGGTGCATTTTAGACAGTTTTGCAGTTTGCTGACAGTGTCCACCAGTATACTATATATAGCAGTACGGTAGGCCACTGCTGTGTACCTACCTCTGTGTCGTCACTCGTCATCCAATAAGTATACTATCCATCTACATTCTATACCTGTGGTGCATTTTAGACAGTTTTGCAGTTTGCTGACAGTGTCCACCAGTATACTATATATAGCAGTACGGTAGGCCACTGCTGTGTACCTACCTCTGTGTCGTCACTCGTCATCCATTAAGTATACTATTCATCTACATTCTATACCTGTGGTGCATTTTAGACAGTTTTGCAGTTTGCTGACAGTGTCCACCAGTATACTATATATAGCAGTACGGTAGGCCACTGCTGTGTACCTACCTCTGTGTCGTCACTCGTCATCCATTAAGTATACTATCCATCTACATTGTATACCTGTGGTGCATTTTAGAGAGTTTTGCAGTTTGCTGACAGTGTCCACCAGTATACTATATATAGCAGTACGGTAGGTCACTGCTGTGTACCTACCTCTGTGTCGTCACTCGTCATCCATTAAGTATACTGTCCATCTACTTTGTATACATGTGGTGCATTTTAGACAGTTTTGCAGTTTGCTGACAGTGTCCACCAGTATACTATATATAGCAGTACGGTAGGCCACTGCTGTGTACCTACCTCTGTGTCGTCACTCGTCATCCATTAAGTATACTATCCATCTACATTGTATACCTGTGGTGCATTTTAGACAGTTTTGCAGTTTGCTGACAGTGTCCACCAGTATACTATATATAGCAGTACGGTAGGCCACTGCTGTGTACCTACCTCTGTGTCGTCACTCGTCATCCATTAAGTATACTATCCATCTACATTGTATACCTGTGGTGCATTTTAGACAGTTTTGCAGTTTGGTGACAGTGTCCACCAGTATACTATATATAGTAGTACGGTAGGCCACTGCTGTGTACCTACCTCTGTGTCGTCACTCGTCATCCATTAAGTATACTATCCATCTACATTGTATACCTGTGGTGCATTTTAGACAGTTTTGCAGTTTGCTGACAGTGTCCACCAGTATACTATATATAGCAGTACGGTAGGCCACTGCTGTGTACCTACCTTTGTGTCGTCACTCGTCATCCATTAAGTATACTATCCATCTACATTGTATACCTGTGGTGCATTTTAGACAGTTTTGCAGTTTGCTGACAGTGTCCACCAGTATTCTATATATAGCAGTACGGTTGGCCACTGCTGTGTATCTACCTCTGTGTCGTCACTCGTCATCCATTAAGTATACTATCCATCTACATTGTATACCTGTGGTGCATTTTAGACAGTTTTGCAGTTTGCTGACAGTGTCCACCAGTATACTATATATAGCAGTACGGTAGGTCACTGCTGTGTACCTACCTCTGTGTCGTCACTCGTCATCCATTAAGTATACTTTCCATCTACTTTGTATACATGTGGTGCATTTTAGACAGTTTTGCAGTTTGCTGACAGTGTCCACCAGTATACTATATATAGCAGTACGGTAGGCCACTGCTGTGTACCTACCTCTGTGTCGTCACTCGTCATCCATTAAGTATACTATCCATCTACATTGTATACCTGTGGTGCATTTTAGACAGTTTTGCAGTTTGCTGACAGTGTCCACCAGTATACTATATATAGCAGTACGGTAGGCCACTGCTGTGTACCTACCTCTGTGTCGTCACTCGTCATCCATTAAGTATACTATCCATCTACATTGTATACCTGTGGTGCATTTTAGACAGTTTTGCAGTTTGCTGACAGTGTCCACCAGTTTACTATATATAGCAGTACGGTAGGCCACTGCTGTGTACCTACCTCTGTGTCGTCACTCGTCATCCATTAAGAATACTATCCATCTACATTCTATACCTGTGGTGCATTTTAGACAGTTTTGCAGTTTGCTGACAGTGTCCACCAGTATACTATATATAGCAGTACGGTAGGCCACTGCTGTGTACCTACCTCTGTGTCGTCACTCATCATCCATTAAGTATACTATCCATCTACATTATATACCTGTGGTGCATTTTAGACAGTTTTGCAGTTTGCTGACAGTGTCCACCAGTATACTATATATAGCAGTACGGTAGGCCACTGCTGTGTACCTACCTCTGTGTCGTCACTCGTCATCCATTAAGTATACTATCCATCTACATTGTATACCTGTGGTGCATTTTAGACAGTTTTGCAGTTTGCTGACAGTGTCCACCAGTATACTATATATAGCAGTACGGTAGGTCACTGCTGTGTACCTACCTCTGTGTCGTCACTCGTCATCCATTAAGTATACTATCCATCTACATTCTATACCTGTGGTGCATTTTAGACAGTTTTGCAGTTAGCTGACAGTGTCCACCAGTATACTATATATAGCAGTACGGTAGGCCACTGCTGTGTACCTACCTCTGTGTCGTCACTCGTCATCCATTAAGTATACTATCCATCTACATTGTATACCTGTGGTACATTTTAGACAGTTTTGCAGTTTGCTGACAGTGTCCACCAGTATACTATATTTAGCAGTACGGTAGGCCACTGCTGTGTACCTACCTCTGTGTCGTCACTTGTCATCCATTAAGTATACTATCCATCTACATTGTATACCTGTGGTGCATTTTAGACAGTTTTGCAGTTTGCTGACAGTGTCCACCAGTATACTATATATAGCAGTACGGTAGGCCACTGCTGTGTACCTACCTCTGTGTCATCACTCGTCATCCATTAAGTATACTATCCATCTACATTCTATACCCGTGGTGCATTTTAGACAGTTTTGCAGTTTGCTGACAGTGTCCACCAGTATACTATATATAGCAGTACGGTAGGCCACTGCTGTGTACCTACCTCTGTGTCGTCACTCATCATCCATTAAGAATACTTTCCATCTACATTCTATACCTGTGGTGCATTTTAGACAGTTTTGCAGTTTGCTGACAGTGTCCACCAGTATACTATATATAGCAGTACGGTAGGCCACTGCTGTGTACCTACCTCTGTGTCGTCACTCGTCATCCAATAAGTATACTATCCATCTACATTCTATACCTGTGGTGCATTTTAGACAGTTTTGCAGTTTGCTGACAGTGTCCACCAGTATACTATATATAGCAGTACGGTAGGCCACTGCTGTGTACCTACCTCTGTGTCGTCACTCGTCATCCATTAAGTATACTATTCATCTACATTCTATACCTGTGGTGCATTTTAGACAGTTTTGCAGTTTGCTGACAGTGTCCACCAGTATACTATATATAGCAGTACGGTAGGCCACTGCTGTGTACCTACCTCTGTGTCGTCACTCGTCATCCATTAAGTATACTATCCATCTACATTGTATACCTGTGGTGCATTTTAGAGAGTTTTGCAGTTTGCTGACAGTGTCCACCAGTATACTATATATAGCAGTACGGTAGGTCACTGCTGTGTACCTACCTCTGTGTCGTCACTCGTCATCCATTAAGTATACTGTCCATCTACTTTGTATACATGTGGTGCATTTTAGACAGTTTTGCAGTTTGCTGACAGTGTCCACCAGTATACTATATATAGCAGTACGGTAGGCCACTGCTGTGTACCTACCTCTGTGTCGTCACTCGTCATCCATTAAGTATACTATCCATCTACATTGTATACCTGTGGTGCATTTTAGACAGTTTTGCAGTTTGGTGACAGTGTCCACCAGTATACTATATATAGTAGTACGGTAGGCCACTGCTGTGTACCTACCTCTGTGTCGTCACTCGTCATCCATTAAGTATACTATCCATCTACATTGTATACCTGTGGTGCATTTTAGACAGTTTTGCAGTTTGCTGACAGTGTCCACCAGTATACTATATATAGCAGTACGGTAGGTCACTGCTGTGTACCTACCTCTGTGTCGTCACTCGTCATCCATTAAGTATACTATCCATCTACATTCTATACCTGTGGTGCATTTTAGACAGTTTTGCAGTTAGCTGACAGTGTCCACCAGTATACTATATATAGCAGTACGGTAGGCCACTGCTGTGTACCTACCTCTGTGTCGTCACTCGTCATCCATTAAGTATACTATCCATCTACATTGTATACCTGTGGTACATTTTAGACAGTTTTGCAGTTTGCTGACAGTGTCCACCAGTATACTATATTTAGCAGTACGGTAGGCCACTGCTGTGTACCTACCTCTGTGTCGTCACTTGTCATCCATTAAGTATACTATCCATCTACATTGTATACCTGTGGTGCATTTTAGACAGTTTTGCAGTTTGCTGACAGTGTCCACCAGTATACTATATATAGCAGTACGGTAGGCCACTGCTGTGTACCTACCTCTGTGTCATCACTCGTCATCCATTAAGTATACTATCCATCTACATTCTATACCCGTGGTGCATTTTAGACAGTTTTGCAGTTTGCTGACAGTGTCCACCAGTATACTATATATAGCAGTACGGTAGGCCACTGCTGTGTACCTACCTCTGTGTCGTCACTCATCATCCATTAAGAATACTTTCCATCTACATTCTATACCTGTGGTGCATTTTAGACAGTTTTGCAGTTTGCTGACAGTGTCCACCAGTATACTATATATAGCAGTACGGTAGGCCACTGCTGTGTACCTACCTCTGTGTCGTCACTCGTCATCCAATAAGTATACTATCCATCTACATTCTATACCTGTGGTGCATTTTAGACAGTTTTGCAGTTTGCTGACAGTGTCCACCAGTATACTATATATAGCAGTACGGTAGGCCACTGCTGTGTACCTACCTCTGTGTCGTCACTCGTCATCCATTAAGTATACTATTCATCTACATTCTATACCTGTGGTGCATTTTAGACAGTTTTGCAGTTTGCTGACAGTGTCCACCAGTATACTATATATAGCAGTACGGTAGGCCACTGCTGTGTACCTACCTCTGTGTCGTCACTCGTCATCCATTAAGTATACTATCCATCTACATTGTATACCTGTGGTGCATTTTAGAGAGTTTTGCAGTTTGCTGACAGTGTCCACCAGTATACTATATATAGCAGTACGGTAGGTCACTGCTGTGTACCTACCTCTGTGTCGTCACTCGTCATCCATTAAGTATACTGTCCATCTACTTTGTATACATGTGGTGCATTTTAGACAGTTTTGCAGTTTGCTGACAGTGTCCACCAGTATACTATATATAGCAGTACGGTAGGCCACTGCTGTGTACCTACCTCTGTGTCGTCACTCGTCATCCATTAAGTATACTATCCATCTACATTGTATACCTGTGGTGCATTTTAGACAGTTTTGCAGTTTGCTGACAGTGTCCACCAGTATACTATATATAGCAGTACGGTAGGCCACTGCTGTGTACCTACCTCTGTGTCGTCACTCGTCATCCATTAAGTATACTATCCATCTACATTGTATACCTGTGGTGCATTTTAGACAGTTTTGCAGTTTGGTGACAGTGTCCACCAGTATACTATATATAGTAGTACGGTAGGCCACTGCTGTGTACCTACCTCTGTGTCGTCACTCGTCATCCATTAAGTATACTATCCATCTACATTGTATACCTGTGGTGCATTTTAGACAGTTTTGCAGTTTGCTGACAGTGTCCACCAGTATACTATATATAGCAGTACGGTAGGCCACTGCTGTGTACCTACC
The DNA here is from genome assembly GCF_028390025.1 of Pseudophryne corroboree. NCBI lineage: Eukaryota > Metazoa > Chordata > Amphibia > Anura > Myobatrachidae > Pseudophryne > Pseudophryne corroboree. The sequence continues at coordinate 424,526,852 of NC_086448.1, forward strand.
TTTGTGTCGTCACTCGTCATCCATTAAGTATACTATCCATCTACATTGTATACCTGTGGTGCATTTTAGACAGTTTTGCAGTTTGCTGACAGTGTCCACCAGTATTCTATATATAGCAGTACGGTTGGCCACTGCTGTGTACCTACCTCTGTGTCGTCACTCGTCATCCATTAAGTATACTATCCATCTACATTGTATACCTGTGGTGCATTTTAGACAGTTTTGCAGTTTGCTGACAGTGTCCACCAGTATACTATATATAGCAGTACGGTAGGCCACTGCTGTGTACCTACCTCTGTGTCATCACTCGTCATCCATTAAGTATACTATCCATCTACATTCTATACCCGTGGTGCATTTTAGACAGTTTTGCAGTTTGCTGACAGTGTCCACCAGTATACTATATATAGCAGTACGGTAGGCCACTGCTGTGTACCTACCTCTGTGTCGTCACTCATCATCCATTAAGAATACTTTCCATCTACATTCTATACCTGTGGTGCATTTTAGACAGTTTTGCAGTTTGCTGACAGTGTCCACCAGTATACTATATATAGCAGTACGGTAGGCCACTGCTGTGTACCTACCTCTGTGTCGTCACTCGTCATCCAATAAGTATACTATCCATCTACATTCTATACCTGTGGTGCATTTTAGACAGTTTTGCAGTTTGCTGACAGTGTCCACCAGTATACTATATATAGCAGTACGGTAGGCCACTGCTGTGTACCTACCTCTGTGTCGTCACTCGTCATCCATTAAGTATACTATTCATCTACATTCTATACCTGTGGTGCATTTTAGACAGTTTTGCAGTTTGCTGACAGTGTCCACCAGTATACTATATATAGCAGTACGGTAGGCCACTGCTGTGTACCTACCTCTGTGTCGTCACTCGTCATCCATTAAGTATACTATCCATCTACATTGTATACCTGTGGTGCATTTTAGAGAGTTTTGCAGTTTGCTGACAGTGTCCACCAGTATACTATATATAGCAGTACGGTAGGTCACTGCTGTGTACCTACCTCTGTGTCGTCACTCGTCATCCATTAAGTATACTGTCCATCTACTTTGTATACATGTGGTGCATTTTAGACAGTTTTGCAGTTTGCTGACAGTGTCCACCAGTATACTATATATAGCAGTACGGTAGGCCACTGCTGTGTACCTACCTCTGTGTCGTCACTCGTCATCCATTAAGTATACTATCCATCTACATTGTATACCTGTGGTGCATTTTAGACAGTTTTGCAGTTTGGTGACAGTGTCCACCAGTATACTATATATAGTAGTACGGTAGGCCACTGCTGTGTACCTACCTCTGTGTCGTCACTCGTCATCCATTAAGTATACTATCCATCTACATTGTATACCTGTGGTGCATTTTAGACAGTTTTGCAGTTTGCTGACAGTGTCCACCAGTATACTATATATAGCAGTACGGTAGGTCACTGCTGTGTACCTACCTCTGTGTCGTCACTCGTCATCCATTAAGTATACTATCCATCTACATTCTATACCTGTGGTGCATTTTAGACAGTTTTGCAGTTAGCTGACAGTGTCCACCAGTTTACTATATATAGCAGTACGGTAGGCCACTGCTGTGTACCTACCTCTGTGTCGTCACTTGTCATCCATTAAGTATACTATCCATCTACATTGTATACCTGTGGTGCATTTTAGACAGTTTTGCAGTTTGCTGACAGTGTCCACCAGTATACTATATATAGCAGTACGGTAGGCCACTGCTGTGTACCTACCTCTGTGTCATCACTCGTCATCCATTAAGTATACTATCCATCTACATTCTATACCCGTGGTGCATTTTAGACAGTTTTGCAGTTTGCTGACAGTGTCCACCAGTATACTATATATAGCAGTACGGTAGGCCACTGCTGTGTACCTACCTCTGTGTCGTCACTCATCATCCATTAAGAATACTTTCCATCTACATTCTATACCTGTGGTGCATTTTAGACAGTTTTGCAGTTTGCTGACAGTGTCCACCAGTATACTATATATAGCAGTACGGTAGGCCACTGCTGTGTACCTACCTCTGTGTCGTCACTCGTCATCCAATAAGTATACTATCCATCTACATTCTATACCTGTGGTGCATTTTAGACAGTTTTGCAGTTTGCTGACAGTGTCCACCAGTATACTATATATAGCAGTACGGTAGGCCACTGCTGTGTACCTACCTCTGTGTCGTCACTCGTCATCCATTAAGTATACTATTCATCTACATTCTATACCTGTGGTGCATTTTAGACAGTTTTGCAGTTTGCTGACAGTGTCCACCAGTATACTATATATAGCAGTACGGTAGGCCACTGCTGTGTACCTACCTCTGTGTCGTCACTCGTCATCCATTAAGTATACTATCCATCTACATTGTATACCTGTGGTGCATTTTAGAGAGTTTTGCAGTTTGCTGACAGTGTCCACCAGTATACTATATATAGCAGTACGGTAGGTCACTGCTGTGTACCTACCTCTGTGTCGTCACTCGTCATCCATTAAGTATACTGTCCATCTACTTTGTATACATGTGGTGCATTTTAGACAGTTTTGCAGTTTGCTGACAGTGTCCACCAGTATACTATATATAGCAGTACGGTAGGCCACTGCTGTGTACCTACCTCTGTGTCGTCACTCGTCATCCATTAAGTATACTATCCATCTACATTGTATACCTGTGGTGCATTTTAGACAGTTTTGCAGTTTGCTGACAGTGTCCACCAGTATACTATATATAGCAGTACGGTAGGCCACTGCTGTGTACCTACCTCTGTGTCGTCACTCGTCATCCATTAAGTATACTATCCATCTACATTGTATACCTGTGGTGCATTTTAGACAGTTTTGCAGTTTGGTGACAGTGTCCACCAGTATACTATATATAGTAGTACGGTAGGCCACTGCTGTGTACCTACCTCTGTGTCGTCACTCGTCATCCATTAAGTATACTATCCATCTACATTGTATACCTGTGGTGCATTTTAGACAGTTTTGCAGTTTGCTGACAGTGTCCACCAGTATACTATATATAGCAGTACGGTAGGCCACTGCTGTGTACCTACCTTTGTGTCGTCACTCGTCATCCATTAAGTATACTATCCATCTACATTGTATACCTGTGGTGCATTTTAGACAGTTTTGCAGTTTGCTGACAGTGTCCACCAGTATTCTATATATAGCAGTACGGTTGGCCACTGCTGTGTACCTACCTCTGTGTCGTCACTCGTCATCCATTAAGTATACTATCCATCTACATTGTATACCTGTGGTGCATTTTAGACAGTTTTGCAGTTTGCTGACAGTGTCCACCAGTATACTATATATAGCAGTACGGTAGGTCACTGCTGTGTACCTACCTCTGTGTCGTCACTCGTCATCCATTAAGTATACTTTCCATCTACTTTGTATACATGTGGTGCATTTTAGACAGTTTTGCAGTTTGCTGACAGTGTCCACCAGTATACTATATATAGCAGTACGGTAGGCCACTGCTGTGTACCTACCTCTGTGTCGTCACTCGTCATCCATTAAGTATACTATCCATCTACATTGTAAACCTGTGGTGCATTTTAGACAGTTTTGCAGTTTGCTGACAGTGTCCACCAGTATACTATATATAGCAGTACGGTAGGCCACTGCTGTGTACCTACCTCTGTGTCGTCACTCGTCATCCATTAAGTATACTATCCATCTACATTGTATACCTGTGGTGCATTTTAGACAGTTTTGCAGTTTGGTGACAGTGTCCACCAGTATACTATATATAGCAGTACGGTAGGCCTCTGCTGTGTACCTACCTCTGTGTCGTCACTCGTCATCCATTAAGTATACTATCCATCTACATTGTATACCTGTGGTGCATTTTAGACAGTTTTGCAGTTTGGTGACAGTGTCCACCAGTATACTATATATAGTAGTACGGTAGGCCACTGATGTGTACCTACCTCTGTGTCGTCACTCGTCATCCATTAAGTATACTATCCATCTACATTGTATACCTGTGGTGCATTTTAGACAGTTTTGCTGTTTGCTGACAGTGTCCACCAGTATACTATATATAGCAGTACGGTAGGCCACTGCTGTGTACCTACCTCTGTGTCGTCACTCATCATCCATTAAGTATACTTTCCATCTACATTCTATACCTGTGGTGCATTTTAGACAGTTTTGCAGTTTGCTGACAGTGTCCACCAGTATACTATATATAGCAGTACGGTAGGCCACTGCTGTGTACCTACCTCTGTGTCGTCACTCGTCATCCATTAAGTATACTATCCATCTACATTCTATACCTGTGGTGCATTTTAGACAGTTTTGCAGTTTGCTGACAGTGTCCACCAGTATACTATATATAGCAGTACGGTAGGCCACTGCTGTGTACCTACCTCTGTGTCGTCACTCGTCATCCATTAAGTATACTATTCATCTACATTCTATACCTGTGGTGCATTTTAGACAGTTTTGCAGTTTGCTGACAGTGTCCACCAGTATACTATATATAGCAGTACGGTAGGCCACTGCTGTGTACCTACCTCTGTGTCGTCACTCGTCATCCATTAAGTATACTATCCATCTACATTGTATACCTGTGGTGCATTTTAGACAGTTTTGCAGTTTGCTGACAGTGTCCACCAGTATACTATATATAGCAGTACGGTAGGCCACTGCTGTGTACCTACCTCTGTGTCGTCACTCGTCATCCATTAAGTATACTATCCATCTACATTGTATACCTGTGGTGCATTTTAGACAGTTTTGCAGTTTGCTGACAGTGTCCACCAGTATACTATATATAGCAGTACGGTAGGCCACTGCTGTGTACCTACCTCTGTGTCGTCACTCGTCATCCATTAAGTATACTATCCATCTACATTGTATACCTGTGGTGCATTTTAGACAGTTTTGCAGTTTGGTGACAGTGTCCACCAGTATACTATATATAGTAGTACGGTAGGCCACTGCTGTGTACCTACCTCTGTGTCGTCACTCGTCATCCATTAAGTATACTATCCATCTACATTGTATACCTGTGGTGCATTTTAGACAGTTTTGCAGTTTGCTGACAGTGTCCACCAGTATACTATATATAGCAGTACGGTAGGCCACTGCTGTGTACCTACCTTTGTGTCGTCACTCGTCATCCATTAAGTATACTATCCATCTACATTGTATACCTGTGGTGCATTTTAGACAGTTTTGCAGTTTGCTGACAGTGTCCACCAGTATTCTATATATAGCAGTACGGTTGGCCACTGCTGTGTACCTACCTCTGTGTCGTCACTCGTCATCCATTAAGTATACTATCCATCTACATTGTATACCTGTGGTGCATTTTAGACAGTTTTGCAGTTTGCTGACAGTGTCCACCAGTATACTATATATAGCAGTACGGTAGGCCACTGCTGTGTACCTACCTCTGTGTCATCACTCGTCATCCATTAAGTATACTATCCATCTACATTCTATACCCGTGGTGCATTTTAGACAGTTTTGCAGTTTGCTGACAGTGTCCACCAGTATACTATATATAGCAGTACGGTAGGCCACTGCTGTGTACCTACCTCTGTGTCGTCACTCATCATCCATTAAGAATACTTTCCATCTACATTCTATACCTGTGGTGCATTTTAGACAGTTTTGCAGTTTGCTGACAGTGTCCACCAGTATACTATATATAGCAGTACGGTAGGCCACTGCTGTGTACCTACCTCTGTGTCGTCACTCGTCATCCAATAAGTATACTATCCATCTACATTCTATACCTGTGGTGCATTTTAGACAGTTTTGCAGTTTGCTGACAGTGTCCACCAGTATACTATATATAGCAGTACGGTAGGCCACTGCTGTGTACCTACCTCTGTGTCGTCACTCGTCATCCATTAAGTATACTATTCATCTACATTCTATACCTGTGGTGCATTTTAGACAGTTTTGCAGTTTGCTGACAGTGTCCACCAGTATACTATATATAGCAGTACGGTAGGCCACTGCTGTGTACCTACCTCTGTGTCGTCACTCGTCATCCATTAAGTATACTATCCATCTACATTGTATACCTGTGGTGCATTTTAGAGAGTTTTGCAGTTTGCTGACAGTGTCCACCAGTATACTATATATAGCAGTACGGTAGGTCACTGCTGTGTACCTACCTCTGTGTCGTCACTCGTCATCCATTAAGTATACTGTCCATCTACTTTGTATACATGTGGTGCATTTTAGACAGTTTTGCAGTTTGCTGACAGTGTCCACCAGTATACTATATATAGCAGTACGGTAGGCCACTGCTGTGTACCTACCTCTGTGTCGTCACTCGTCATCCATTAAGTATACTATCCATCTACATTGTATACCTGTGGTGCATTTTAGACAGTTTTGCAGTTTGGTGACAGTGTCCACCAGTATACTATATATAGTAGTACGGTAGGCCACTGCTGTGTACCTACCTCTGTGTCGTCACTCGTCATCCATTAAGTATACTATCCATCTACATTGTATACCTGTGGTGCATTTTAGACAGTTTTGCAGTTTGCTGACAGTGTCCACCAGTATACTATATATAGCAGTACGGTAGGTCACTGCTGTGTACCTACCTCTGTGTCGTCACTCGTCATCCATTAAGTATACTATCCATCTACATTCTATACCTGTGGTGCATTTTAGACAGTTTTGCAGTTAGCTGACAGTGTCCACCAGTTTACTATATATAGCAGTACGGTAGGCCACTGCTGTGTACCTACCTCTGTGTCGTCACTCGTCATCCATTAAGTATACTATCCATCTACATTGTATACCTGTGGTACATTTTAGACAGTTTTGCAGTTTGCTGACAGTGTCCACCAGTATACTATATTTAGCAGTACGGTAGGCCACTGCTGTGTACCTACCTCTGTGTCGTCACTTGTCATCCATTAAGTATACTATCCATCTACATTGTATACCTGTGGTGCATTTTAGACAGTTTTGCAGTTTGCTGACAGTGTCCACCAGTATACTATATATAGCAGTACGGTAGGCCACTGCTGTGTACCTACCTCTGTGTCATCACTCGTCATCCATTAAGTATACTATCCATCTACATTCTATACCCGTGGTGCATTTTAGACAGTTTTGCAGTTTGCTGACAGTGTCCACCAGTATACTATATATAGCAGTACGGTAGGCCACTGCTGTGTACCTACCTCTGTGTCGTCACTCATCATCCATTAAGAATACTTTCCATCTACATTCTATACCTGTGGTGCATTTTAGACAGTTTTGCAGTTTGCTGACAGTGTCCACCAGTATACTATATATAGCAGTACGGTAGGCCACTGCTGTGTACCTACCTCTGTGTCGTCACTCGTCATCCAATAAGTATACTATCCATCTACATTCTATACCTGTGGTGCATTTTAGACAGTTTTGCAGTTTGCTGACAGTGTCCACCAGTATACTATATATAGCAGTACGGTAGGCCACTGCTGTGTACCTACCTCTGTGTCGTCACTCGTCATCCATTAAGTATACTATTCATCTACATTCTATACCTGTGGTGCATTTTAGACAGTTTTGCAGTTTGCTGACAGTGTCCACCAGTATACTATATATAGCAGTACGGTAGGCCACTGCTGTGTACCTACCTCTGTGTCGTCACTCGTCATCCATTAAGTATACTATCCATCTACATTGTATACCTGTGGTGCATTTTAGAGAGTTTTGCAGTTTGCTGACAGTGTCCACCAGTATACTATATATAGCAGTACGGTAGGTCACTGCTGTGTACCTACCTCTGTGTCGTCACTCGTCATCCATTAAGTATACTGTCCATCTACTTTGTATACATGTGGTGCATTTTAGACAGTTTTGCAGTTTGCTGACAGTGTCCACCAGTATACTATATATAGCAGTACGGTAGGCCACTGCTGTGTACCTACCTCTGTGTCGTCACTCGTCATCCATTAAGTATACTATCCATCTACATTGTATACCTGTGGTGCATTTTAGACAGTTTTGCAGTTTGCTGACAGTGTCCACCAGTATACTATATATAGCAGTACGGTAGGCCACTGCTGTGTACCTACCTCTGTGTCGTCACTCGTCATCCATTAAGTATACTATCCATCTACATTGTATACCTGTGGTGCATTTTAGACAGTTTTGCAGTTTGGTGACAGTGTCCACCAGTATACTATATATAGCAGTACGGTAGGTCACTGCTGTGTACCTACCTCTGTGTCGTCACTCGTCATCCATTAAGTATACTTTCCATCTACTTTGTATACATGTGGTGCATTTTAGACAGTTTTGCAGTTTGCTGACAGTGTCCACCAGTATACTATATATAGCAGTACGGTAGGCCACTGCTGTGTACCTACCTCTGTGTCGTCACTCGTCATCCATTAAGTATACTATCCATCTACATTGTAAACCTGTGGTGCATTTTAGACAGTTTTGCAGTTTGCTGACAGTGTCCACCAGTATACTATATATAGCAGTACGGTAGGCCACTGCTGTGTACCTACCTCTGTGTCGTCACTCGTCATCCATTAAGTATACTATCCATCTACATTGTATACCTGTGGTGCATTTTAGACAGTTTTGCAGTTTGGTGACAGTGTCCACCAGTATACTATATATAGCAGTACGGTAGGCCTCTGCTGTGTACCTACCTCTGTGTCGTCACTCGTCATCCATTAAGTATACTATCCATCTACATTGTATACCTGTGGTGCATTTTAGACAGTTTTGCAGTTTGGTGACAGTGTCCACCAGTATACTATATATAGTAGTACGGTAGGCCACTGATGTGTACCTACCTCTGTGTCGTCACTCGTCATCCATTAAGTATACTATCCATCTACATTGTATACCTGTGGTGCATTTTAGACAGTTTTGCTGTTTGCTGACAGTGTCCACCAGTATACTATATATAGCAGTACGGTAGGCCACTGCTGTGTACCTACCTCTGTGTCGTCACTCATCATCCATTAAGTATACTTTCCATCTACATTCTATACCTGTGGTGCATTTTAGACAGTTTTGCAGTTTGCTGACAGTGTCCACCAGTATACTATATATAGCAGTACGGTAGGCCACTGCTGTGTACCTACCTCTGTGTCGTCACTCGTCATCCATTAAGTATACTATCCATCTACATTCTATACCTGTGGTGCATTTTAGACAGTTTTGCAGTTTGCTGACAGTGTCCACCAGTATACTATATATAGCAGTACGGTAGGCCACTGCTGTGTACCTACCTCTGTGTCGTCACTCGTCATCCATTAAGTATACTATTCATCTACATTCTATACCTGTGGTGCATTTTAGACAGTTTTGCAGTTTGCTGACAGTGTCCACCAGTATACTATATATAGCAGTACGGTAGGCCACTGCTGTGTACCTACCTCTGTGTCGTCACTCGTCATCCATTAAGTATACTATCCATCTACATTGTATACCTGTGGTGCATTTTAGACAGTTTTGCAGTTTGCTGACAGTGTCCACCAGTATACTATATATAGCAGTACGGTAGGTCACTGCTGTGTACCTACCTCTGTGTCGTCACTCGTCATCCATTAAGTATACTGTCCATCTACTTTGTATACATGTGGTGCATTTTAGACAGTTTTGCAGTTTGCTGACAGTGTCCACCAGTATTCTATATATAGCAGTACGGTAGGCCACTGCTGTGTACCTACCTCTGTGTCGTCACTCGTCATCCATTAAGTATACTATCCATCTACATTGTATACCTGTGGTGCATTTTAGACAGTTTTGCAGTTTGCTGACAGTGTCCACCAGTATACTATATATAGCAGTACGGTAGGCCACTGCTGTGTACCTACCTCTGTGTCGTCACTCGTCATCCATTAAGTATACTATCCATCTACATTGTATACCTGTGGTGCATTTTAGACAGTTTTGCAGTTTGGTGACAGTGTCCACCAGTATACTATATATAGTAGTACGGTAGGCCACTGCTGTGTACCTACCTCTGTGTCGTCACTCGTCATCCATTAAGTATACTATCCATCTACATTGTATACCTGTGGTGCATTTTAGACAGTTTTGCAGTTTGCTGACAGTGTCCACCAGTATACTATATATAGCAGTACGGTAGGCCACTGCTGTGTACCTACCTTTGTGTCGTCACTCGTCATCCATTAAGTATACTATCCATCTACATTGTATACCTGTGGTGCATTTTAGACAGTTTTGCAGTTTGCTGACAGTGTCCACCAGTATTCTATATATAGCAGTACGGTTGGCCACTGCTGTGTATCTACCTCTGTGTCGTCACTCGTCATCCATTAAGTATACTATCCATCTACATTGTATACCTGTGGTGCATTTTAGACAGTTTTGCAGTTTGCTGACAGTGTCCACCAGTATACTATATATAGCAGTACGGTAGGTCACTGCTGTGTACCTACCTCTGTGTCGTCACTCGTCATCCATTAAGTATACTTTCCATCTACTTTGTATACATGTGGTGCATTTTAGACAGTTTTGCAGTTTGCTGACAGTGTCCACCAGTATACTATATATAGCAGTACGGTAGGCCACTGCTGTGTACCTACCTCTGTGTCGTCACTCGTCATCCATTAAGTATACTATCCATCTACATTGTATACCTGTGGTGCATTTTAGACAGTTTTGCAGTTTGCTGACAGTGTCCACCAGTATACTATATATAGCAGTACGGTAGGCCACTGCTGTGTACCTACCTCTGTGTCGTCACTCGTCATCCATTAAGTATACTATCCATCTACATTGTATACCTGTGGTGCATTTTAGACAGTTTTGCAGTTTGCTGACAGTGTCCACCAGTTTACTATATATAGCAGTACGGTAGGCCACTGCTGTGTACCTACCTCAGTGTCGTCACTCGTCATCCATTAAGAATACTATCCATCTACATTCTATACCTGTGGTGCATTTTAGACAGTTTTGCAGTTTGCTGACAGTGTCCACCAGTATACTATATATAGCAGTACGGTAGGCCACTGCTGTGTACCTACCTCTGTGTCGTCACTCATCATCCATTAAGTATACTATCCATCTACATTATATACCTGTGGTGCATTTTAGACAGTTTTGCAGTTTGCTGACAGTGTCCACCAGTATACTATATATAGCAGTACGGTAGGCCACTGCTGTGTACCTACCTCTGTGTCGTCACTCGTCATCCATTAAGTATACTATCCATCTACATTGTATACCTGTGGTGCATTTTAGACAGTTTTGCAGTTTGCTGACAGTGTCCACCAGTATACTATATATAGCAGTACGGTAGGTCACTGCTGTGTACCTACCTCTGTGTCGTCACTCGTCATCCATTAAGTATACTATCCATCTACATTCTATACCTGTGGTGCATTTTAGACAGTTTTGCAGTTAGCTGACAGTGTCCACCAGTATACTATATATAGCAGTACGGTAGGCCACTGCTGTGTACCTACCTCTGTGTCGTCACTCGTCATCCATTAAGTATACTATCCATCTACATTGTATACCTGTGGTACATTTTAGACAGTTTTGCAGTTTGCTGACAGTGTCCACCAGTATACTATATTTAGCAGTACGGTAGGCCACTGCTGTGTACCTACCTCTGTGTCGTCACTTGTCATCCATTAAGTATACTATCCATCTACATTGTATACCTGTGGTGCATTTTAGACAGTTTTGCAGTTTGCTGACAGTGTCCACCAGTATACTATATATAGCAGTACGGTAGGCCACTGCTGTGTACCTACCTCTGTGTCATCACTCGTCATCCATTAAGTATACTATCCATCTACATTCTATACCCGTGGTGCATTTTAGACAGTTTTGCAGTTTGCTGACAGTGTCCACCAGTATACTATATATAGCAGTACGGTAGGCCACTGCTGTGTACCTACCTCTGTGTCGTCACTCATCATCCATTAAGAATACTTTCCATCTACATTCTATACCTGTGGTGCATTTTAGACAGTTTTGCAGTTTGCTGACAGTGTCCACCAGTATACTATATATAGCAGTACGGTAGGCCACTGCTGTGTACCTACCTCTGTGTCGTCACTCGTCATCCAATAAGTATACTATCCATCTACATTCTATACCTGTGGTGCATTTTAGACAGTTTTGCAGTTTGCTGACAGTGTCCACCAGTATACTATATATAGCAGTACGGTAGGCCACTGCTGTGTACCTACCTCTGTGTCGTCACTCGTCATCCATTAAGTATACTATTCATCTACATTCTATACCTGTGGTGCATTTTAGACAGTTTTGCAGTTTGCTGACAGTGTCCACCAGTATACTATATATAGCAGTACGGTAGGCCACTGCTGTGTACCTACCTCTGTGTCGTCACTCGTCATCCATTAAGTATACTATCCATCTACATTGTATACCTGTGGTGCATTTTAGAGAGTTTTGCAGTTTGCTGACAGTGTCCACCAGTATACTATATATAGCAGTACGGTAGGTCACTGCTGTGTACCTACCTCTGTGTCGTCACTCGTCATCCATTAAGTATACTGTCCATCTACTTTGTATACATGTGGTGCATTTTAGACAGTTTTGCAGTTTGCTGACAGTGTCCACCAGTATACTATATATAGCAGTACGGTAGGCCACTGCTGTGTACCTACCTCTGTGTCGTCACTCGTCATCCATTAAGTATACTATCCATCTACATTGTATACCTGTGGTGCATTTTAGACAGTTTTGCAGTTTGGTGACAGTGTCCACCAGTATACTATATATAGTAGTACGGTAGGCCACTGCTGTGTACCTACCTCTGTGTCGTCACTCGTCATCCATTAAGTATACTATCCATCTACATTGTATACCTGTGGTGCATTTTAGACAGTTTTGCAGTTTGCTGACAGTGTCCACCAGTATACTATATATAGCAGTACGGTAGGTCACTGCTGTGTACCTACCTCTGTGTCGTCACTCGTCATCCATTAAGTATACTATCCATCTACATTCTATACCTGTGGTGCATTTTAGACAGTTTTGCAGTTAGCTGACAGTGTCCACCAGTATACTATATATAGCAGTACGGTAGGCCACTGCTGTGTACCTACCTCTGTGTCGTCACTCGTCATCCATTAAGTATACTATCCATCTACATTGTATACCTGTGGTACATTTTAGACAGTTTTGCAGTTTGCTGACAGTGTCCACCAGTATACTATATTTAGCAGTACGGTAGGCCACTGCTGTGTACCTACCTCTGTGTCGTCACTTGTCATCCATTAAGTATACTATCCATCTACATTGTATACCTGTGGTGCATTTTAGACAGTTTTGCAGTTTGCTGACAGTGTCCACCAGTATACTATATATAGCAGTACGGTAGGCCACTGCTGTGTACCTACCTCTGTGTCATCACTCGTCATCCATTAAGTATACTATCCATCTACATTCTATACCCGTGGTGCATTTTAGACAGTTTTGCAGTTTGCTGACAGTGTCCACCAGTATACTATATATAGCAGTACGGTAGGCCACTGCTGTGTACCTACCTCTGTGTCGTCACTCATCATCCATTAAGAATACTTTCCATCTACATTCTATACCTGTGGTGCATTTTAGACAGTTTTGCAGTTTGCTGACAGTGTCCACCAGTATACTATATATAGCAGTACGGTAGGCCACTGCTGTGTACCTACCTCTGTGTCGTCACTCGTCATCCAATAAGTATACTATCCATCTACATTCTATACCTGTGGTGCATTTTAGACAGTTTTGCAGTTTGCTGACAGTGTCCACCAGTATACTATATATAGCAGTACGGTAGGCCACTGCTGTGTACCTACCTCTGTGTCGTCACTCGTCATCCATTAAGTATACTATTCATCTACATTCTATACCTGTGGTGCATTTTAGACAGTTTTGCAGTTTGCTGACAGTGTCCACCAGTATACTATATATAGCAGTACGGTAGGCCACTGCTGTGTACCTACCTCTGTGTCGTCACTCGTCATCCATTAAGTATACTATCCATCTACATTGTATACCTGTGGTGCATTTTAGAGAGTTTTGCAGTTTGCTGACAGTGTCCACCAGTATACTATATATAGCAGTACGGTAGGTCACTGCTGTGTACCTACCTCTGTGTCGTCACTCGTCATCCATTAAGTATACTGTCCATCTACTTTGTATACATGTGGTGCATTTTAGACAGTTTTGCAGTTTGCTGACAGTGTCCACCAGTATACTATATATAGCAGTACGGTAGGCCACTGCTGTGTACCTACCTCTGTGTCGTCACTCGTCATCCATTAAGTATACTATCCATCTACATTGTATACCTGTGGTGCATTTTAGACAGTTTTGCAGTTTGCTGACAGTGTCCACCAGTATACTATATATAGCAGTACGGTAGGCCACTGCTGTGTACCTACCTCTGTGTCGTCACTCGTCATCCATTAAGTATACTATCCATCTACATTGTATACCTGTGGTGCATTTTAGACAGTTTTGCAGTTTGGTGACAGTGTCCACCAGTATACTATATATAGTAGTACGGTAGGCCACTGCTGTGTACCTACCTCTGTGTCGTCACTCGTCATCCATTAAGTATACTATCCATCTACATTGTATACCTGTGGTGCATTTTAGACAGTTTTGCAGTTTGCTGACAGTGTCCACCAGTATACTATATATAGCAGTACGGTAGGCCACTGCTGTGTACCTACCTTTGTGTCGTCACTCGTCATCCATTAAGTATACTATCCATCTACATTGTATACCTGTGGTGCATTTTAGACAGTTTTGCAGTTTGCTGACAGTGTCCACCAGTATTCTATATATAGCAGTACGGTTGGCCACTGCTGTGTACCTACCTCTGTGTCGTCACTCGTCATCCATTAAGTATACTATCCATCTACATTGTATACCTGTGGTGCATTTTAGACAGTTTTGCAGTTTGCTGACAGTGTCCACCAGTATACTATATATAGCAGTACGGTAGGTCACTGCTGTGTACCTACCTCTGTGTCGTCACTCGTCATCCATTAAGTATACTTTCCATCTACTTTGTATACATGTGGTGCATTTTAGACAGTTTTGCAGTTTGCTGACAGTGTCCACCAGTATACTATATATAGCAGTACGGTAGGCCACTGCTGTGTACCTACCTCTGTGTCGTCACTCGTCATCCATTAAGTATACTATCCATCTACATTGTAAACCTGTGGTGCATTTTAGACAGTTTTGCAGTTTGCTGACAGTGTCCACCAGTATACTATATATAGCAGTACGGTAGGCCACTGCTGTGTACCTACCTCTGTGTCGTCACTCGTCATCCATTAAGTATACTATCCATCTACATTGTATACCTGTGGTGCATTTTAGACAGTTTTGCAGTTTGGTGACAGTGTCCACCAGTATACTATATATAGCAGTACGGTAGGCCTCTGCTGTGTACCTACCTCTGTGTCGTCACTCGTCATCCATTAAGTATACTATCCATCTACATTGTATACCTGTGGTGCATTTTAGACAGTTTTGCAGTTTGGTGACAGTGTCCACCAGTATACTATATATAGTAGTACGGTAGGCCACTGATGTGTACCTACCTCTGTGTCGTCACTCGTCATCCATTAAGTATACTATCCATCTACATTGTATACCTGTGGTGCATTTTAGACAGTTTTGCTGTTTGCTGACAGTGTCCACCAGTATACTATATATAGCAGTACGGTAGGCCACTGCTGTGTACCTACCTCTGTGCCGTCACTCGTCATCCATTAAGTATACTATCCATCTACATTCTGTACCTGTGGTGCATTTTAGACAGTTTTGCAGTTTGCTGACAGTGTCCACCAGTATACTATATATAGCAGTACGGTAGGCCAATGCTGTGTACCTACCTCTGTGTCGTCACTCGTCATCCATTAAGTATACTATCCATCTACATTGTATACCTGTGGTGCATTTTAGACAGTTTTGCAGTTTGGTGACAGTGTCCACCAGTATACTATATATAGTAGTACGGTAGGCCACTGCTGTGTACCTACCTCTGTGTCGTCACTCGTCATCCATTAAGTATACTATCCATCTACATTGTATACCTGTGGTGCATTTTAGACAGTTTTTCAGTTTGCTGACAGTGTCCACCAGTATACTATATATAGCAGTACGGTAGGCCACTGCTGTGTACCTACCTCTGTGTCGTCACTCGTCATCCATTAAGTATACTATCCATCTACATTGTATACCTGTGGTGCATTTTAGACAGTTTTGCAGTTTGCTGACAGTGTCCACCAGTATACTATATATAGCAGTACGGTAGGCCACTGCTGTGTACCTACCTCTGTGTCGTCACTCGTCATCCATTAAGTATACTATCCATCTACATTGTATACCTGTGGTGCATTTTAGACAGTTTTGCAGTTTGCTGACAGTGTCCACCAGTATACTATATATAGCAGTACGGTAGGCCACTGCTGTGTACCTACCTCTGTGTCATCACTTGTCATCCATTAAGTATACTATCCATCTACATTCTATACCTGTGGTGCATTTTAGACAGTTTTGCAGTTTGCTGACAGTGTCCACCAGTATACTATATATAGCAGTACGGTAGGCCACTGCTGTGTACCTACCTCTGTGTCGTCACTCGTCATCCATTAAGTATACTATCCATCTACATTGTATACCTGTGGTGCATTTTAGACAGTTTTGCAGTTTGGTGACAGTGTCCACCAGTATACTATATAAAGCAGTACGGTAGGCCACTGCTGTGTACCTACCTCTGTGTCGTCACTCGTCATCCATTAAGTATACTATCCATCTACATTGTATACCTGTGGTGCATTTTAGACAGTTTTGCAGTTTGCTGACAGTGTCCACCAGTATACTATATATAGCAGTACGGTAGGCCACTGTTGTGTACCTACCTCTGTGTCGTCACTCGTCATCCATTAAGTATACTATCCATCTACATTGTATACCTGTGGTGCATTTTAGGCAGTTTTGCAGTTTGCTGACAGTGTCCACCAGTATACTATATAAAGCAGTACGGTAGGCCACTGCTGTGTACCTACCTCTGTGTCGTCACTCGTCATCCATTAAGTATACTATCCATCTACATTCTATACCTGTGGTGCATTTTAGACAGTTTTGCAGTTTGCTGACAGTGTCCACCAGTATACTGTATATAGCAGTACGGTAGGCCACTGCTGTGTACCTACCTCTGTGTCGTCACTCGTCATCCATTAAGTATACTATCCATCTACATTCTGTACCTGTGGTGCATTTTAGACAGTTTTGCAGTTTGCTGACAGTGTCCACCAGTATACTATATATAGCAGTACGGTAGGCCAATGCTGTGTACCTACCTCTGTGTCGTCACTCGTCATCCATTAAGTATACTATCCATATACATTGTATACCTGTGGTGCATTTTAGACAGTTTTGCAGTTTGGTGACAGTGTCCACCAGTATACTATATATAGTAGTACGGTAGGCCACTGCTGTGTACCTACCTCTGTGTCGTCACTCGTCATCCATTAAGTATACTATCCATCTACATTGTATACCTGTGGTGCATTTTAGACAGTTTTGCAGTTTGCTGACAGTGTCCACCAGTATACTATATATAGCAGTACGGTAGGCCACTGCTGTGTACCTACCTTTGTGTCGTCACTCGTCATCCATTAAGTATACTATCCATCTACATTGTATACCTGTGGTGCATTTTAGACAGTTTTGCAGTTTGCTGACAGTGTCCACCAGTATTCTATATATAGCAGTACGGTAGGTCACTGCTGTGTACCTACCTCTGTGTCGTCACTCGTCATCCATTAAGTATACTTTCCATCTACTTTGTATACCTGTGGTGCATTTTAGACAGTTTTGCAGTTTGCTGACAGTGTCCACCAGTATACTATATTTAGCAGTACGGTAGGCCACTGCTGTGTACCTACCTCTGTGTCGTCACTCGTCATCCATTAAGTATACTATCCATCTACATTGTATACCTGTGGTGCATTTTAGACAGTTTTGCAGTTTGCTGACAGTGTCCACCAGTATACTATATATAGCAGTACGGTAGGCCACTGCTGTGTACCTACCTCTGTGTCGTCACTCGTCATCCATTAAGTATACTATCCATCTACATTGTATACCTGTGGTGCATTTTAGACAGTTTTGCAGTTTGGTGACAGTGTCCACCAGTATACTATATATAGCAGTACGGTAGGCCTCTGCTGTGTACCTACCTCTGTGTCGTCACTCGTCATCCATTAAGTATACTATCCATCTACATTGTATACCTGTGGTGCATTTTAGACAGTTTTGCAGTTTGGTGACAGTGTCCACCAGTATACTATATATAGTAGTACGGTAGGCCACTGCTGTGTACCTACCTCTGTGTCGTCACTCGTCATCCATTAAGTATACTATCCATCTACATTGTATACCTGTGGTGCATTTTAGACAGTTTTGCAGTTTGCTGACAGTGTCCACCAGTATACTATATATAGCAGTACGGTAGGCCACTGCTGTGTACCTACCTCTGTGTCGTCACTCGTCATCCATTAAGTATACTATCCATCTACATTGTATACCTGTGGTGCATTTTAGACAGTTTTGCAGTTTGCTGACAGTGTCCACCAGTATACTATATATAGCAGTACGGTAGGCCACTACTGTGTACCTACCTCTGTGTCATCACTTGTCATCCATTAAGTATACTATCCATCTACATTCTATACCTGTGGTGCATTTTAGACAGTTTTGCAGTTTGCTGACAGTGTCCACCAGTATACTATATATAGCAGTACGGTAGGCCACTGCTGTGTACCTACCTCTGTGTCATCACTCGTCATCCATTAAGTATACTATCCATCTACATTCTATACCTGTGGTGCATTTTAGACAGTTTTGCAGTTTGGTGACAGTGTCCACCAGTATACTATATAAAGCAGTACGGTAGGCCACTGCTGTGTACCTACCTCTGTGTCGTCACTCGTCATCCATTAAGTATACTATCCATCTACATTGTATACCTGTGGTGCATTTTAGACAGTTTTGCAGTTTGCTGACAGTGTCCACCAGTATACTATATATAGCAGTACGATAGGCCACTGCTGTGTACCTACCTCTGTGTCGTCACTCGTCATCCATTAAGTATACTATCCATCTACATTGTATACCTGTGGTGCATTTTAGACAGTTTTGCAGTTTGCTGACAGTGTCCACCAGTATACTATATATAGCAGTACGGTAGGCCACTGTTGTGTACCTACCTCTGTGTCGTCACTCGTCATCCATTAAGTATACTATCCATCTACATTGTATACCTGTGGTGCATTTTAGGCAGTTTTGCAGTTTGCTGACAGTGTCCACCAGTATACTATATATAGCAGTACGGTAGGCCACTGCTGTGTACCTACATCTGTGTCGTCACTCGTCATCCATTAAGTATACTTTCCATCTACATTCTATACCTGTGGTGCATTTTAGACAGTTTTGCAGTTTGCTGACAGTGTCCACCAGTATACTGTATATAGCAGTACGGTAGGCCACTGCTGTGTACCTACCTCTGTGTCGTCACTCGTCATCCATTAAGTATACTATCCATCTACATTCTGTACCTGTGGTGCATTTTAGACAGTTTTGCAGTTTGCTGACAGTGTCCACCAGTATACTATATATAGCAGTACGGTAGGCCAATGCTGTGTACCTACCTCTGTGTCGTCACTCGTCATCCATTAAGTATACTATCCATATACATTGTATACCTGTGGTGCATTTTAGACAGTTTTGCAGTTTGGTGACAGTGTCCACCAGTATACTATATATAGTAGTACGGTAGGCCACTGCTGTGTACCTACCTCTGTGTCGTCACTCGTCATCCATTAAGTATACTATCCATCTACATTGTATACCTGTGGTGCATTTTAGACAGTTTTGCAGTTTGCTGACAGTGTCCACCAGTATACTATATATAGCAGTACGGTAGGCCACTGCTGTGTACCTACCCCTGTGTCATCACTTGTCATCCATTAAGTATACTATCCATCTACATTCTATACCTGTGGTGCATTTTAGACAGTTTTGCAGTTTGCTGACAGTGTCCACCAGTATACTATATATAGCAGTACGGTAGGCCACTGCTGTGTACCTACCTCTGTGTCGTCACTCGTCATCCATTAAGTATACTATCCATCTACATTCTATACCTGTGGTGCATTTTAGACAGTTTTGCAGTTTGGTGACAGTGTCCACCAGTATACTATATAAAGCAGTACGGTAGGCCACTGCTGTGTACCTACCTCTGTGTCGTCACTCGTCATCCATTAAGTATACTATCCATCTACATTGTATACCTGTGGTGCATTTTAGACAGTTTTGCAGTTTGCTGACAGTGTCCACCAGTATACTATATATAGCAGTACGGTAGGCCACTGCTGTGTACCTACCTTTGTGTCGTCACTCGTCATCCATTAAGTATACTATCCATCTACATTGTATACCTGTGGTGCATTTTAGACAGTTTTGCAGTTTGCTGACAGTGTCCACCAGTATTCTATATATAGCAGTACGGTTGGCCACTGCTGTGTACCTACCTCTGTGTCGTCACTCGTCATCCATTAAGTATACTATCCATCTACATTGTATACCTGTGGTGCATTTTAGACAGTTTTGCAGTTTGCTGACAGTGTCCACCAGTATACTATATATAGCAGTACGGTAGGTCACTGCTGTGTACCTACCTCTGTGTCGTCACTCGTCATCCATTAAGTATACTTTCCATCTACTTTGTATACATGTGGTGCATTTTAGACAGTTTTGCAGTTTGCTGACAGTGTCCACCAGTATACTATATATAGCAGTACGGTAGGCCACTGCTGTGTACCTACCTCTGTGTCGTCACTCGTCATCCATTAAGTATACTATCCATCTACATTGTAAACCTGTGGTGCATTTTAGACAGTTTTGCAGTTTGGTGACAGTGTCCACCAGTATACTATATATAGCAGTACGGTAGGCCTCTGCTGTGTACCTACCTCTGTGTCGTCACTCGTCATCCATTAAGTATACTATCCATCTACATTGTATACCTGTGGTGCATTTTAGACAGTTTTGCTGTTTGCTGACAGTGTCCACCAGTATACTATATATAGCAGTACGGTAGGCCACTGCTGTGTACCTACCTCTGTGCCGTCACTCGTCATCCATTAAGTATACTATCCATCTACATTCTGTACCTGTGGTGCATTTTAGACAGTTTTGCAGTTTGCTGACAGTGTCCACCAGTATACTATATATAGCAGTACGGTAGGCCAATGCTGTGTACCTACCTCTGTGTCGTCACTCGTCATCCATTAAGTATACTATCCATCTACATTGTATACCTGTGGTGCATTTTAGACAGTTTTGCAGTTTGGTGACAGTGTCCACCAGTATACTATATATAGTAGTACGGTAGGCCACTGCTGTGTACCTACCTCTGTGTCGTCACTCGTCATCCATTAAGTATACTATCCATCTACATTGTATACCTGTGGTGCATTTTAGACAGTTTTTCAGTTTGCTGACAGTGTCCACCAGTATACTATATATAGCAGTACGGTAGGCCACTGCTGTGTACCTACCTCTGTGTCGTCACTCGTCATCCATTAAGTATACTATCCATCTACATTGTATACCTGTGGTGCATTTTAGACAGTTTTGCAGTTTGCTGACAGTGTCCACCAGTATACTATATATAGCAGTACGGTAGGCCACTGCTGTGTACCTACCTCTGTGTCGTCACTCGTCATCCATTAAGTATACTATCCATCTACATTGTATACCTGTGGTGCATTTTAGACAGTTTTGCAGTTTGCTGACAGTGTCCACCAGTATACTATATATAGCAGTACGGTAGGCCACTGCTGTGTACCTACCTCTGTGTCATCACTTGTCATCCATTAAGTATACTATCCATCTACATTCTATACCTGTGGTGCATTTTAGACAGTTTTGCAGTTTGCTGACAGTGTCCACCAGTATACTATATATAGCAGTACGGTAGGCCACTGCTGTGTACCTACCTCTGTGTCGTCACTCGTCATCCATTAAGTATACTATCCATCTACATTGTATACCTGTGGTGCATTTTAGACAGTTTTGCAGTTTGGTGACAGTGTCCACCAGTATACTATATAAAGCAGTACGGTAGGCCACTGCTGTGTACCTACCTCTGTGTCGTCACTCGTCATCCATTAAGTATACTATCCATCTACATTGTATACCTGTGGTGCATTTTAGACAGTTTTGCAGTTTGCTGACAGTGTCCACCAGTATACTATATATAGCAGTACGGTAGGCCACTGTTGTGTACCTACCTCTGTGTCGTCACTCGTCATCCATTAAGTATACTATCCATCTACATTGTATACCTGTGGTGCATTTTAGGCAGTTTTGCAGTTTGCTGACAGTGTCCACCAGTATACTATATAAAGCAGTACGGTAGGCCACTGCTGTGTACCTACCTCTGTGTCGTCACTCGTCATCCATTAAGTATACTATCCATCTACATTCTATACCTGTGGTGCATTTTAGACAGTTTTGCAGTTTGCTGACAGTGTCCACCAGTATACTGTATATAGCAGTACGGTAGGCCACTGCTGTGTACCTACCTCTGTGTCGTCACTCGTCATCCATTAAGTATACTATCCATCTACATTCTGTACCTGTGGTGCATTTTAGACAGTTTTGCAGTTTGCTGACAGTGTCCACCAGTATACTATATATAGCAGTACGGTAGGCCAATGCTGTGTACCTACCTCTGTGTCGTCACTCGTCATCCATTAAGTATACTATCCATATACATTGTATACCTGTGGTGCATTTTAGACAGTTTTGCAGTTTGGTGACAGTGTCCACCAGTATACTATATATAGTAGTACGGTAGGCCACTGCTGTGTACCTACCTCTGTGTCGTCACTCGTCATCCATTAAGTATACTATCCATCTACATTGTATACCTGTGGTGCATTTTAGACAGTTTTGCAGTTTGCTGACAGTGTCCACCAGTATACTATATATAGCAGTACGGTAGGCCACTGCTGTGTACCTACCTTTGTGTCGTCACTCGTCATCCATTAAGTATACTATCCATCTACATTGTATACCTGTGGTGCATTTTAGACAGTTTTGCAGTTTGCTGACAGTGTCCACCAGTATTCTATATATAGCAGTACGGTAGGTCACTGCTGTGTACCTACCTCTGTGTCGTCACTCGTCATCCATTAAGTATACTTTCCATCTACTTTGTATACCTGTGGTGCATTTTAGACAGTTTTGCAGTTTGCTGACAGTGTCCACCAGTATACTATATATAGCAGTACGGTAGGCCACTGCTGTGTACCTACCTCTGTGTCGTCACTCGTCATCCATTAAGTATACTATCCATCTACATTGTATACCTGTGGTGCATTTTAGACAGTTTTGCAGTTTGCTGACAGTGTCCACCAGTATACTATATATAGCAGTACGGTAGGCCACTGCTGTGTACCTACCTCTGTGTCGTCACTCGTCATCCATTAAGTATACTATCCATCTACATTGTATACCTGTGGTGCATTTTAGACAGTTTTGCAGTTTGGTGACAGTGTCCACCAGTATACTATATATAGCAGTACGGTAGGCCTCTGCTGTGTACCTACCTCTGTGTCGTCACTCGTCATCCATTAAGTATACTATCCATCTACATTGTATACCTGTGGTGCATTTTAGACAGTTTTGCAGTTTGGTGACAGTGTCCACCAGTATACTATATATAGTAGTACGGTAGGCCACTGCTGTGTACCTACCTCTGTGTCGTCACTCGTCATCCATTAAGTATACTATCCATCTACATTGTATACCTGTGGTGCATTTTAGACAGTTTTGCAGTTTGCTGACAGTGTCCACCAGTATACTATATATAGCAGTACGGTAGGCCACTGCTGTGTACCTACCTCTGTGTCGTCACTCGTCATCCATTAAGTATACTATCCATCTACATTGTATACCTGTGGTGCATTTTAGACAGTTTTGCAGTTTGCTGACAGTGTCCACCAGTATACTATATATAGCAGTACGGTAGGCCACTACTGTGTACCTACCTCTGTGTCATCACTTGTCATCCATTAAGTATACTATCCATCTACATTCTATACCTGTGGTGCATTTTAGACAGTTTTGCAGTTTGCTGACAGTGTCCACCAGTATACTATATATAGCAGTACGGTAGGCCACTGCTGTGTACCTACCTCTGTGTCATCACTCGTCATCCATTAAGTATACTATCCATCTACATTCTATACCTGTGGTGCATTTTAGACAGTTTTGCAGTTTGGTGACAGTGTCCACCAGTATACTATATAAAGCAGTACGGTAGGCCACTGCTGTGTACCTACCTCTGTGTCGTCACTCGTCATCCATTAAGTATACTATCCATCTACATTGTATACCTGTGGTGCATTTTAGACAGTTTTGCAGTTTGCTGACAGTGTCCACCAGTATACTATATATAGCAGTACGATAGGCCACTGCTGTGTACCTACCTCTGTGTCGTCACTCGTCATCCATTAAGTATACTATCCATCTACATTGTATACCTGTGGTGCATTTTAGACAGTTTTGCAGTTTGCTGACAGTGTCCACCAGTATACTATATATAGCAGTACGGTAGGCCACTGTTGTGTACCTACCTCTGTGTCGTCACTCGTCATCCATTAAGTATACTATCCATCTACATTGTATACCTGTGGTGCATTTTAGGCAGTTTTGCAGTTTGCTGACAGTGTCCACCAGTATACTATATATAGCAGTACGGTAGGCCACTGCTGTGTACCTACATCTGTGTCGTCACTCGTCATCCATTAAGTATACTTTCCATCTACATTCTATACCTGTGGTGCATTTTAGACAGTTTTGCAGTTTGCTGACAGTGTCCACCAGTATACTGTATATAGCAGTACGGTAGGCCACTGCTGTGTACCTACCTCTGTGTCGTCACTCGTCATCCATTAAGTATACTATCCATCTACATTCTGTACCTGTGGTGCATTTTAGACAGTTTTGCAGTTTGCTGACAGTGTCCACCAGTATACTATATATAGCAGTACGGTAGGCCAATGCTGTGTACCTACCTCTGTGTCGTCACTCGTCATCCATTAAGTATACTATCCATATACATTGTATACCTGTGGTGCATTTTAGACAGTTTTGCAGTTTGGTGACAGTGTCCACCAGTATACTATATATAGTAGTACGGTAGGCCACTGCTGTGTACCTACCTCTGTGTCGTCACTCGTCATCCATTAAGTATACTATCCATCTACATTGTATACCTGTGGTGCATTGTAGACAGTTTTGCAGTTTGCTGACAGTGTCCACCAGTATACTATATATAGCAGTACGGTAGGCCACTGCTGTGTACCTACCCCTGTGTCATCACTTGTCATCCATTAAGTATACTATCCATCTACATTCTATACCTGTGGTGCATTTTAGACAGTTTTGCAGTTTGCTGACAGTGTCCACCAGTATACTATATATAGCAGTACGGTAGGCCACTGCTGTGTACCTACCTCTGTGTCGTCACTCGTCATCCATTAAGTATACTATCCATCTACATTCTATACCTGTGGTGCATTTTAGACAGTTTTGCAGTTTGGTGACAGTGTCCACCAGTATACTATATAAAGCAGTACGGTAGGCCACTGCTGTGTACCTACCTCTGTGTCGTCACTCGTCATCCATTAAGTATACTATCCATCTACATTGTATACCTGTGGTGCATTTTAGACAGTTTTGCAGTTTGCTGACAGTGTCCACCAGTATACTATATATAGCAGTACGGTAGGCCACTGCTGTGTACCTACCTCTGTGTCGTCACTCGTCATCCATTAAGTATACTATCCATCTACATTGTATACCTGTGGTGCATTTTAGACAGTTTTGCAGTTTGCTGACAGTGTCCACCAGTATACTATATATAGCAGTACGGTAGGCCACTGTTGTGTACCTACCTCTGTGTCGTCACTCGTCATCCATTAAGTATACTTTCCATCTACATTCTATACCTGTGGTGCATTTTAGACAGTTTTGCAGTTTGCTGACAGTGTCCACCAGTATACTGTATATAGCAGTACGGTAGGCCACTGCTGTGTACCTACCTCTGTGTCGTCACTCGTCATCCATTAAGTATACTATCCATATACATTGTATACCTGTGGTGCATTTTAGACAGTTTTGCAGTTTGCTGACAGTGTCCACCAGTATACTATATATAGCAGTACGGTAGGCCAATGCTGTGTACCTACCTCTGTGTCGTCACTCGTCATCCATTAAGTATACTATCCATCTACATTCTGTACCTGTGGTGCATTTTAGACAGTTTTGCAGTTTGCTGACAGTGTCCACCAGTATACTATATATAGCAGTACGGTAGGCCAATGCTGTGTACCTACCTCTGTGTCGTCACTCGTCATCCATTAAGTATACTATCCATCTACATTCTGTACCTGTGGTGCATTTTAGACAGTTTTGCAGTTTGCTGACAGTGTCCACCAGTATACTATATAAAGCAGTACGGTAGGCCACTGCTGTGTACCTACCTCTGTGTCGTCACTCGTCATCCATTAAGTATACTATCCATCTACATTGTATACCTGTGGTGCATTTTAGACAGTTTTGCAGTTTGCTGACAGTGTCCACCAGTATACTATATATAGCAGTACGGTAGGCCACTGCTGTGTACCTACCTCTGTGTCGTCACTCGTCATCCATTAAGTATACTATCCATCTACATTGTATACCTGTGGTGCATTTTAGACAGTTTTGCAGTTTGCTGACAGTGTCCACCAGTATACTATATATAGCAGTACGGTAGGCCACTGTTGTGTACCTACCTCTGTGTCGTCACTCGTCATCCATTAAGTATACTATCCATCTACATTGTATACCTGTGGTGCATTTTAGGCAGTTTTGCAGTTTGCTGACAGTGTCCACCAGTATACTATATATAGCAGTACGGTAGGCCACTGCTGTGTACCTACATCTGTGTCGTCACTCGTCATCCATTAAGTATACTTTCCATCTACATTCTATACCTGTGGTGCATTTTAGACAGTTTTGCAGTTTGCTGACAGTGTCCACCAGTATACTGTATATAGCAGTACGGTAGGCCACTGCTGTGTACCTACCTCTGTGTCGTCACTCGTCATCCATTAAGTATACTATCCATATACATTGTATACCTGTGGTGCATTTTAGACAGTTTTGCAGTTTGCTGACAGTGTCCACCAGTATACTATATATAGCAGTACGGTAGGCCAATGCTGTGTACCTACCTCTGTGTCGTCACTCGTCATCCATTAAGTATACTATCCATATACATTGTATACCTGTGGTGCATTTTAGACAGTTTTGCAGTTTGGTGACAGTGTCCACCAGTATACTATATATAGTAGTACGGTAGGCCACTGCTGTGTACCTACCTCTGTGTCGTCACTCGTCATCCATTAAGTATACTATCCATCTACATTGTATACCTGTGGTGCATTTTAGACAGTTTTGCAGTTTGCTGACAGTGTCCACCAGTATACTATATATAGCAGTACGGTAGGCCACTGCTGTGTACCTACCTCTGTGTCATCACTTGTCATCCATTAAGTATACTATCCATCTACATTCTATACCTGTGGTGCATTTTAGACAGTTTTGCAGTTTGCTGACAGTGTCCACCAGTATACTATATATAGCAGTACGGTAGGCCACTGCTGTGTACCTACCTCTGTGTCGTCACTCGTCATCCATTAAGTATACTATCCATCTACATTCTATACCTGTGGTGCATTTTAGACAGTTTTGCAGTTTGGTGACAGTGTCCACCAGTATACTATATAAAGCAGTACGGTAGGCCACTGCTGTGTACCTACCTCTGTGTCGTCACTCGTCATCCATTAAGTATACTATCCATCTACATTGTATACCTGTGGTGCATTTTAGACAGTTTTGCAGTTTGCTGACAGTGTCCACCAGTATACTATATATAGCAGTACGGTAGGCCACTGCTGTGTACCTACCTCTGTGTCGTCACTTGTCATCCATTAAGTATACTATCCATCTACATTGTATACCTGTGGTGCATTTTAGACAGTTTTGCAGTTTGCTGACAGTGTCCACCAGTATACTATATATAGCAGTACGGTAGGCCACTGTTGTGTACCTACCTCTGTGTCGTCACTCGTCATCCATTAAGTATACTATCCATCTACATTGTATACCTGTGGTGCATTTTAGGCAGTTTTGCAGTTTGCTGACAGTGTCCACCAGTATACTATATATAGCAGTACGGTAGGCCACTGCTGTGTACCTACATCTGTGTCGTCACTCGTCATCCATTAAGTATACTTTCCATCTACATTTTATACCTGTGGTGCATTTTAGACAGTTTTGCAGTTTGCTGACAGTGTCCACCAGTATACTATATATAGCAGTACGGTAGGCCAATGCTGTGTACCTACCTCTGTGTCGTCACTCGTCATCCATTAAGTATACTATCCATATACATTGTATACCTGTGGTGCATTTTAGACAGTTTTGCAGTTTGGTGACAGTGTCCACCAGTATACTATATATAGTAGTACGGTAGGCCACTGCTGTGTACCTACCTCTGTGTCGTCACTCGTCATCCATTAAGTATACTATCCATCTACATTTTATACCTGTGGTGCATTTTAGACAGTTTTGCAGTTTGCTGACAGTGTCCACCAGTATACTATATATAGCAGTACGGTAGGCCACTGCTGTGTACCTACCCCTGTGTCATCACTTGTCATCCATTAAGTATACTATCCATCTACATTCTATACCTGTGGTGCATTTTAGACAGTTTTGCAGTTTGCTGACAGTGTCCACCAGTATACTATATATAGCAGTACGGTAGGCCACTGCTGTGTACCTACCTCTGTGTCGTCACTCGTCATCCATTAAGTATACTATCCATCTACATTCTATACCTGTGGTGCATTTTAGACAGTTTTGCAGTTTGGTGACAGTGTCCACCAGTATACTATATAAAGCAGTACGGTAGGCCACTGCTGTGTACCTACCTCTGTGTCGTCACTCGTCATCCATTAAGTATACTATCCATCTACATTGTATACCTGTGGTGCATTTTAGACAGTTTTGCAGTTTGCTGACAGTGTCCACCAGTATACTATATATAGCAGTACGGTAGGCCACTGCTGTGTACCTACCTCTGTGTCGTCACTCGTCATCCATTAAGTATACTATCCATCTACATTGTATACCTGTGGTGCATTTTAGACAGTTTTGCAGTTTGCTGACAGTGTCCACCAGTATACTATATATAGCAGTACGGTAGGCCACTGTTGTGTACCTACCTCTGTGTCGTCACTCGTCATCCATTAAGTATACTATCCATCTACATTGTATACCTGTGGTGCATTTTAGACAGTTTTGCAGTTTGCTGACAGTGTCCACCAGTATACTATATATAGCAGTACGGTAGGCCACTGCTGTGTACCTACATCTGTGTCGTCACTCGTCATCCATTAAGTATACTTTCCATCTACATTCTATACCTGTGGTGCATTTTAGACAGTTTTGCAGTTTGCTGACAGTGTCCACCAGTATACTGTATATAGCAGTACGGTAGGCCACTGCTGTGTACCTACCTCTGTGTCGTCACTCGTCATCCATTAAGTATACTATCCATATACATTGTATACCTGTGGTGCATTTTAGACAGTTTTGCAGTTTGCTGACAGTGTCCACCAGTATACTATATATAGCAGTACGGTAGGCCAATGCTGTGTACCTACCTCTGTGTCGTCACTCGTCATCCATTAAGTATACTATCCTTATACATTGTATACCTGTGGTGCATTTTAGACAGTTTTGCAGTTTGGTGACAGTGTCCACCAGTATACTATATATAGTAGTACGGTAGGCCACTGCTGTGTACCTACCTCTGTGTCGTCACTCGTCATCCATTAAGTATACTATCCATCTACATTGTATACCTGTGGTGCATTTTAGACAGTTTTGCAGTTTGCTGACAGTGTCCACCAGTATACTATATATAGCAGTACGGTAGGCCACTGCTGTGTACCTACCTCTGTGTCGTCACTCGTCATCCATTAAGTATACTATCCATCTACATTCTATACCTGTGGTGCATTTTAGACAGTTTTGCAGTTTGGTGACAGTGTCCACCAGTATACTATATAAAGCAGTACGGTAGGCCACTGCTGTGTACCTACCTCTGTGTCGTCACTCGTCATCCATTAAGTATACTATCCATCTACATTGTATACCTGTGGTGCATTTTAGACAGTTTTGCAGTTTGCTGACAGTGTCCACCAGTATACTATATATAGCAGTACGGTAGGCCACTGCTGTGTACCTACCTCTGTGTCGTCACTTGTCATCCATTAAGTATACTATCCATCTACATTGTATACCTGTGGTGCATTTTAGACAGTTTTGCAGTTTGCTGACAGTGTCCACCAGTATACTATATATAGCAGTACGGTAGGCCACTGTTGTGTACCTACCTCTGTGTCGTCACTCGTCATCCATTAAGTATACTATCCATCTACATTGTATACCTGTGGTGCATTTTAGGCAGTTTTGCAGTTTGCTGACAGTGTCCACCAGTATACTGTATATAGCAGTACGGTAGGCCACTGTTGTGTACCTACCTCTGTGTCGTCACTCGTCATCCATTAAGTATACTATCCATCTACATTGTATACCTGTGGTGCATTTTAGACAGTTTTGCAGTTTGCTGACAGTGTCCACCAGTATACTATATATAGCAGTACGGTAGGCCACTGCTGTGTACCTACATCTGTGTCGTCACTCGTCATCCATTAAGTATACTTTCCATCTACATTCTATACCTGTGGTGCATTTTAGACAGTTTTGCAGTTTGCTGACAGTGTCCACCAGTATACTGTATATAGCAGTACGGTAGGCCACTGCTGTGTACCTACCTCTGTGTCGTCACTCGTCATCCATTAAGTATACTATCCATCTACATTCTGTACCTGTGGTGCATTTTAGACAGTTTTGCAGTTTGCTGACAGTGTCCACCAGTATACTATATATAGCAGTACGGTAGGCCACTGCTGTGTACCTACCTCTGTGTCGTCACTCGTCATCCATTAAGTATACTATCCATATACATTGTATACCTGTGGTGCATTTTAGACAGTTTTGCAGTTTGGTGACAGTGTCCACCAGTATACTATATATAGTAGTACGGTAGGCCACTGCTGTGTACCTACCTCTGTGTCGTCACTCGTCATCCATTAAGTATACTACCCATCTACATTGTATACCTGTGGTGCATTTTAGACAGTTTTGCAGTTTGCTGACAGTGTCCACCAGTATACTATATATAGCAGTACGGTAGGCCACTGCTGTGTACCTACCTTTGTGTCGTCACTCGTCATCCATTAAGTATACTATCCATCTACATTGTATACCTGTGGTGCATTTTAGACAGTTTTGCAGTTTGCTGACAGTGTCCACCAGTATTCTATATATAGCAGTACGGTAGGTCACTGCTGTGTACCTACCTCTGTGTCGTCACTCGTCATCCATTAAGTATACTTTCCATCTACTTTGTATACATGTGGTGCATTTTAGACAGTTTTGCAGTTTGCTGACAGTGTCCACCAGTATACTATATATAGCAGTACGGTAGGCCACTGCTGTGTACCTACCTCTGTGTCGTCACTCGTCATCCATTAAGTATACTATCCATCTACATTGTATACCTGTGGTGCATTTTAGACAGTTTTGCAGTTTGCTGACAGTGTCCACCAGTATACTATATATAGCAGTACGGTAGGCCACTGCTGTGTACCTACCTCTGTGTCGTCACTCGTCATCCATTAAGTATACTATCCATCTACATTGTATACCTGTGGTGCATTTTAGACAGTTTTGCAGTTTGGTGACAGTGTCCACCAGTATACTATATATAGCAGTACGGTAGGCCTCTGCTGTGTACCTACCTCTGTGTCGTCACTCGTCATCCATTAAGTATACTATCCATCTACATTGTATACCTGTGGTGCATTTTAGACAGTTTTGCAGTTTGGTGACAGTGTCCACCAGTATACTATATATAGTAGTACGGTAGGCCACTGCTGTGTACCTACCTCTGTGTCGTCACTCGTCATCCATTAAGTATACTATCCATCTACATTGTATACCTGTGGTGCATTTTAGACAGTTTTGCAGTTTGCTGACAGTGTCCACCAGTATACTATATATAGCAGTACGGTAGGCCACTGCTGTGTACCTACCTTTGTGTCGTCACTCGTCATCCATTAAGTATACTATCCATCTACATTGTATACCTGTGGTGCATTTTAGACAGTTTTGCAGTTTGCTGACAGTGTCCACCAGTATTCTATATATAGCAGTACGGTAGGTCACTGCTGTGTACCTACCTCTGTGTCGTCACTCGTCATCCATTAAGTATACTTTCCATCTACTTTGTATACATGTGGTGCATTTTAGACAGTTTTGCAGTTTGCTGACAGTGTCCACCAGTATACTATATATAGCAGTACGGTAGGCCACTGCTGTGTACCTACCTCTGTGTCGTCACTCGTCATCCATTAAGTATACTATCCATCTACATTGTATACCTGTGGTGCATTTTAGACAGTTTTGCAGTTTGCTGACAGTGTCCACCAGTATACTATATATAGCAGTACGGTAGGCCACTGCTGTGTACCTACTTCTGTGTCGTCACTCGTCATCCATTAAGTATACTATCCATCTACATTGTATACCTGTGGTGCATTTTAGACAGTTTTGCAGTTTGGTGACAGTGTCCACCAGTATACTATATATAGCAGTACGGTAGGCCTCTGCTGTGTACCTACCTCTGTGTCGTCACTCGTCATCCATTAAGTATACTATCCATCTACATTGTATACCTGTGGTGCATTTTAGACAGTTTTGCAGTTTGGTGACAGTGTCCACCAGTATACTATATATAGTAGTACGGTAGGCCACTGCTGTGTACCTACCTCTGTGTCGTCACTCGTCATCCATTAAGTATACTATCCATCTACATTGTATACCTGTGGTGCATTTTAGACAGTTTTGCAGTTTGCTGACAGTGTCCACCAGTATACTATATATAGCAGTACGGTAGGCCACTGCTGTGTACCTACCTCTGTGTCGTCACTCGTCATCCATTAAGTATACTATCCATCTACATTGTATACCTGTGGTGCATTTTAGACAGTTTTGCAGTTTGCTGACAGTGTCCACCAGTATACTATATATAGTAGTACGGTAGGCCACTGCTGTGTACCTACCTCTGTGTCGTCACTCGTCATCCATTAAGTATACTATCCATCTACATTGTATACCTGTGGTGCATTTTAGACAGTTTTGCAGTTTGCTGACAGTGTCCACCAGTATACTATATATAGCAGTACGGTAGGCCACTGCTGTGTACCTACCTCTGTGTCATCACTTGTCATCCATTAAGTATACTATCCATCTACATTCTATACCTGTGGTGCATTTTAGACAGTTTTGCAGTTTGCTGACAGTGTCCACCAGTATACTATATATAGCAGTACGGTAGGCCACTGCTGTGTACCTACCTCTGTGTCGTCACTCGTCATCCATTAAGTATACTATCCATCTACATTCTATACCTGTGGTGCATTTTAGACAGTTTTGCAGTTTGGTGACAGTGTCCACCAGTATACTATATAAAGCAGTACGGTAGGCCACTGCTGTGTACCTACCTCTGTGTCGTCACTCGTCATCCATTAAGTATACTATCCATCTACATTGTATACCTGTGGTGCATTTTAGACAGTTTTGCAGTTTGCTGACAGTGTCCACCAGTATACTATATATAGCAGTACGGTAGGCCACTGCTGTGTACCTACCTCTGTGTCGTCACTTGTCATCCATTAAGTATACTATCCATCTACATTGTATACCTGTGGTGCATTTTAGACAGTTTTGCAGTTTGCTGACAGTGTCCACCAGTATACTATATATAGCAGTACGGTAGGCCACTGTTGTGTACCTACCTCTGTGTCGTCACTCGTCATCCATTAAGTATACTATCCATCTACATTGTATACCTGTGGTGCATTTTAGGCAGTTTTGCAGTTTGCTGACAGTGTCCACCAGTATACTATATATAGCAGTACGGTAGGCCACTGCTGTGTACCTACATCTGTGTCGTCACTCGTCATCCATTAAGTATACTTTCCATCTACATTCTATACCTGTGGTGCATTTTAGACAGTTTTGCAGTTTGCTGACAGTGTCCACCAGTATACTGTATATAGCAGTACGGTAGGCCACTGCTGTGTACCTACCTCTGTGTCGTCACTCGTCATCCATTAAGTATACTATCCATCTACATTCTGTACCTGTGGTGCATTTTAGACAGTTTTGCAGTTTGCTGACAGTGTCCACCAGTATACTATATATAGCAGTACGGTAGGCCACTGCTGTGTACCTACCTCTGTGTCGTCACTCGTCATCCATTAAGTATACTATCCATATACATTGTATACCTGTGGTGCATTTTAGACAGTTTTGCAGTTTGGTGACAGTGTCCACCAGTATACTATATATAGTAGTACGGTAGGCCACTGCTGTGTACCTACCTCTGTGTCGTCACTCGTCATCCATTAAGTATACTATCCATCTACATTGTATACCTGTGGTGCATTTTAGACAGTTTTGCAGTTTGCTGACAGTGTCCACCAGTATACTATATATAGCAGTACGGTAGGCCACTGCTGTGTACCTACCTTTGTGTCGTCACTCGTCATCCATTAAGTATACTATCCATCTACATTGTATACCTGTGGTGCATTTTAGACAGTTTTGCAGTTTGCTGACAGTGTCCACCAGTATTCTATATATAGCAGTACGGTAGGTCACTGCTGTGTACCTACCTCTGTGTCGTCACTCGTCATCCATTAAGTATACTTTCCATCTACTTTGTATACATGTGGTGCATTTTAGACAGTTTTGCAGTTTGCTGACAGTGTCCACCAGTATACTATATATAGCAGTACGGTAGGCCACTGCTGTGTACCTACCTCTGTGTCGTCACTCGTCATCCATTAAGTATACTATCCATCTACATTGTATACCTGTGGTGCATTTTAGACAGTTTTGCAGTTTGCTGACAGTGTCCACCAGTATACTATATATAGCAGTACGGTAGGCCACTGCTGTGTACCTACCTCTGTGTCGTCACTCGTCATCCATTAAGTATACTATCCATCTACATTGTATACCTGTGGTGCATTTTAGACAGTTTTGCAGTTTGGTGACAGTGTCCACCAGTATACTATATATAGCAGTACGGTAGGCCTCTGCTGTGTACCTACCTCTGTGTCGTCACTCGTCATCCATTAAGTATACTATCCATCTACATTGTATACCTGTGGTGCATTTTAGACAGTTTTGCAGTTTGGTGACAGTGTCCACCAGTATACTATATATAGTAGTACGGTAGGCCACTACTGTGTACCTACCTCTGTGTCGTCACTCGTCATCCATTAAGTATACTATCCATCTACATTGTATACCTGTGGTGCATTTTAGACAGTTTTGCAGTTTGCTGACAGTGTCCACCAGTATACTATATATAGCAGTACGGTAGGCCACTGCTGTGTACCTACCTTTGTGTCGTCACTCGTCATCCATTAAGTATACTATCCATCTACATTGTATACCTGTGGTGCATTTTAGACAGTTTTGCAGTTTGCTGACAGTGTCCACCAGTATTCTATATATAGCAGTACGGTAGGTCACTGCTGTGTACCTACCTCTGTGTCGTCACTCGTCATCCATTAAGTATACTTTCCATCTACTTTGTATACATGTGGTGCATTTTAGACAGTTTTGCAGTTTGCTGACAGTGTCCACCAGTATACTATATATAGCAGTACGGTAGGCCACTGCTGTGTACCTACCTCTGTGTCGTCACTCGTCATCCATTAAGTATACTATCCATCTACATTGTATACCTGTGGTGCATTTTAGACAGTTTTGCAGTTTGCTGACAGTGTCCACCAGTATACTATATATAGCAGTACGGTAGGCCACTGCTGTGTACCTACTTCTGTGTCGTCACTCGTCATCCATTAAGTATACTATCCATCTACATTGTATACCTGTGGTGCATTTTAGACAGTTTTGCAGTTTGGTGACAGTGTCCACCAGTATACTATATATAGCAGTACGGTAGGCCTCTGCTGTGTACCTACCTCTGTGTCGTCACTCGTCATCCATTAAGTATACTATCCATCTACATTGTATACCTGTGGTGCATTTTAGACAGTTTTGCAGTTTGGTGACAGTGTCCACCAGTATACTATATATAGTAGTACGGTAGGCCACTGCTGTGTACCTACCTCTGTGTCGTCACTCGTCATCCATTAAGTATACTATCCATCTACATTGTATACCTGTGGTGCATTTTAGACAGTTTTGCAGTTTGCTGACAGTGTCCACCAGTATACTATATATAGCAGTACGGTAGGCCACTGCTGTGTACCTACCTCTGTGTCGTCACTCGTCATCCATTAAGTATACTATCCATCTACATTGTATACCTGTGGTGCATTTTAGACAGTTTTGCAGTTTGCTGACAGTGTCCACCAGTATACTATATATAGCAGTACGGTAGGCCACTGCTGTGTACCTACCTCTGTGTCGTCACTCGTCATCCATTAAGTATACTATCCATCTACATTGTATACCTGTGGTGCATTTTAGACAGTTTTGCAGTTTGCTGACAGTGTCCACCAGTATACTATATATAGCAGTACGGTAGGCCACTGCTGTGTACCTACCTCTGTGTCATCACTTGTCATCCATTAAGTATACTATCCATCTACATTCTATACCTGTGGTGCATTTTAGACAGTTTTGCAGTTTGCTGACAGTGTCCACCAGTATACTATATATAGCAGTACGGTAGGCCACTGCTGTGTACCTACCTCTGTGTCGTCACTCGTCATCCATTAAGTATACTATCCATCTACATTGTATACCTGTGGTGCATTTTAGACAGTTTTGCAGTTTGCTGACAGTGTCCACCAGTATACTATATATAGCAGTACGGTAGGCCACTGCTGTGTACCTACCTCTGTGTCGTCACTCGTCATCCATTAAGTATACTATCCATCTACATTCTATACCTGTGGTGCATTTTAGACAGTTTTGCAGTTTGGTGACAGTGTCCACCAGTATACTATATAAAGCAGTACGGTAGGCCACTGCTGTGTACCTACCTCTGTGTCGTCACTCGTCATCCATTAAGTATACTATCCATCTACATTGTATACCTGTGGTGCATTTTAGACAGTTTTGCAGTTTCCTGACAGTGTCCACCAGTATACTATATATAGCAGTACGGTAGGCCACTGCTGTGTACCTACCTCTGTGTCGTCACTCGTCATCCATTAAGTATACTATCCATCTACATTGTATACCTGTGGTGCATTTTAGACAGTTTTGCAGTTTGCTGACAGTGTCCACCAGTATACTATATATAGCAGTACGGTAGGCCACTGTTGTGTACCTACCTCTGTGTCGTCACTCGTCATCCATTAAGTATACTATCCATCTACATTGTATACCTGTGGTGCATTTTAGGCAGTTTTGCAGTTTGCTGACAGTGTCCACCAGTATACTTTATATAGCAGAACGGTAGGCCACTGCTGTGTACCTACATCTGTGTCGTCACTCGTCATCCATTAAGTATACTTTCCATCTACATTCTATACCTGTGGTGCATTTTAGACAGTTTTGCAGTTTGCTGACAGTGTCCACCAGTATACTGTATATAGCAGTACGGTAGGCCACTGCTGTGTACCTACCTCTGTGTCGTCACTCGTCATCCATTAAGTATACTATCCATCTACATTCTGTACCTGTGGTGCATTTTAGACAGTTTTGCAGTTTGCTGACAGTGTCCACCAGTATACTATATATAGCAGTACGGTAGGCCAATGCTGTGTACCTACCTCTGTGTCGTCACTCGTCATCCATTAAGTATACTATCCATATACATTGTATACCTGTGGTGCATTTTAGACAGTTTTGCAGTTTGGTGACAGTGTCCACCAGTATACTATATATAGTAGTACGGTAGGCCACTGCTGTGTACCTACCTCTGTGTCGTCACTCGTCATCCATTAAGTATACTATCCATCTACATTGTATACCTGTGGTGCATTTTAGACAGTTTTGCAGTTTGCTGACAGTGTCCACCAGTATACTATATATAGCAGTACGGTAGGCCACTGCTGTGTACCTACCTTTGTGTCGTCACTCGTCATCCATTAAGTATACTATCCATCTACATTGTATACCTGTGGTGCATTTTAGACAGTTTTGCAGTTTGCTGACAGTGTCCACCAGTATTCTATATATAGCAGTACGGTAGGTCACTGCTGTGTACCTACCTCTGTGTCGTCACTCGTCATCCATTAAGTATACTTTCCATCTACTTTGTATACATGTGGTGCATTTTAGACAGTTTTGCAGTTTGCTGACAGTGTCCACCAGTATACTATATATAGCAGTACGGTAGGCCACTGCTGTGTACCTACCTCTGTGTCGTCACTCGTCATCCATTAAGTATACTATCCATCTACATTGTATACCTGTGGTGCATTTTAGACAGTTTTGCAGTTTGCTGACAGTGTCCACCAGTATACTATATATAGCAGTACGGTAGGCCACTGCTGTGTACCTACCTCTGTGTCGTCACTCGTCATCCATTAAGTATACTATCCATCTACATTGTATACCTGTGGTGCATTTTAGACAGTTTTGCAGTTTGCTGACAGTGTCCACCAGTATACTATATATAGCAGTACGGTAGGCCACTGCTGTGTACCTACCTCTGTGTCATCACTTGTCATCCATTAAGTATACTATCCATCTACATTCTATACCTGTGGTGCATTTTAGACAGTTTTGCAGTTTGCTGACAGTGTCCACCAGTATACTATATATAGCAGTACGGTAGGCCACTGCTGTGTACCTACCTCTGTGTCGTCACTCGTCATCCATTAAGTATACTATCCATCTACATTGTATACCTGTGGTGCATTTTAGACAGTTTTGCAGTTTGCTGACAGTGTCCACCAGTATACTATATATAGCAGTACGGTAGGCCACTGCTGTGTACCTACCTCTGTGTCGTCACTCGTCATCCATTAAGTATACTATCCATCTACATTCTATACCTGTGGTGCATTTTAGACAGTTTTGCAGTTTGGTGACAGTGTCCACCAGTATACTATATAAAGCAGTACGGTAGGCCACTGCTGTGTACCTACCTCTGTGTCGTCACTCGTCATCCATTAAGTATACTATCCATCTACATTGTATACCTGTGGTGCATTTTAGACAGTTTTGCAGTTTCCTGACAGTGTCCACCAGTATACTATATATAGCAGTACGGTAGGCCACTGCTGTGTACCTACCTCTGTGTCGTCACTCGTCATCCATTAAGTATACTATCCATCTACATTGTATACCTGTGGTGCATTTTAGACAGTTTTGCAGTTTGCTGACAGTGTCCACCAGTATACTATATATAGCAGTACGGTAGGCCACTGTTGTGTACCTACCTCTGTGTCGTCACTCGTCATCCATTAAGTATACTATCCATCTACATTGTATACCTGTGGTGCATTTTAGGCAGTTTTGCAGTTTGCTGACAGTGTCCACCAGTATACTTTATATAGCAGAACGGTAGGCCACTGCTGTGTACCTACATCTGTGTCGTCACTCGTCATCCATTAAGTATACTTTCCATCTACATTCTATACCTGTGGTGCATTTTAGACAGTTTTGCAGTTTGCTGACAGTGTCCACCAGTATACTGTATATAGCAGTACGGTAGGCCACTGCTGTGTACCTACCTCTGTGTCGTCACTCGTCATCCATTAAGTATACTATCCATCTACATTCTGTACCTGTGGTGCATTTTAGACAGTTTTGCAGTTTGCTGACAGTGTCCACCAGTATACTATATATAGCAGTACGGTAGGCCAATGCTGTGTACCTACCTCTGTGTCGTCACTCGTCATCCATTAAGTATACTATCCATATACATTGTATACCTGTGGTGCATTTTAGACAGTTTTGCAGTTTGGTGACAGTGTCCACCAGTATACTATATATAGTAGTACGGTAGGCCACTGCTGTGTACCTACCTCTGTGTCGTCACTCGTCATCCATTAAGTATACTATCCATCTACATTGTATACCTGTGGTGCATTTTAGACAGTTTTGCAGTTTGCTGACAGTGTCCACCAGTATACTATATATAGCAGTACGGTAGGCCACTGCTGTGTACCTACCTTTGTGTCGTCACTCGTCATCCATTAAGTATACTATCCATCTACATTGTATACCTGTGGTGCATTTTAGACAGTTTTGCAGTTTGCTGACAGTGTCCACCAGTATTCTATATATAGCAGTACGGTAGGTCACTGCTGTGTACCTACCTCTGTGTCGTCACTCGTCATCCATTAAGTATACTTTCCATCTACTTTGTATACATGTGGTGCATTTTAGACAGTTTTGCAGTTTGCTGACAGTGTCCACCAGTATACTATATATAGCAGTACGGTAGGCCACTGCTGTGTACCTACCTCTGTGTCGTCACTCGTCATCCATTAAGTATACTATCCATCTACATTGTATACCTGTGGTGCATTTTAGACAGTTTTGCAGTTTGCTGACAGTGTCCACCAGTATACTATATATAGCAGTACGGTAGGCCACTGCTGTGTACCTACCTCTGTGTCGTCACTCGTCATCCATTAAGTATACTATCCATCTACATTGTATACCTGTGGTGCATTTTAGACAGTTTTGCAGTTTGGTGACAGTGTCCACCAGTATGCTATATATAGCAGTACGGTAGGCCTCTGCTGTGTACCTACCTCTGTGTCGTCACTCGTCATCCATTAAGTATACTATCCATCTACATTGTATACCTGTGGTGCATTTTAGACAGTTTTGCAGTTTGGTGACAGTGTCGACCAGTATACTATATATAGTAGTACGGTAGGCCACTGCTGTGTACCTACCTCTGTGTCGTCACTCGTCATCCATTAAGTATACTATCCATCTACATTGTATACCTGTGGTGCATTTTAGACAGTTTTGCAGTTTGCTGACAGTGTCCACCAGTATACTATATATAGCAGTACGGTAGGCCACTGCTGTGTACCTACCTCTGTGTCGTCACTCGTCATCCATTAAGTATACTATCCATCTACATTGTATACCTGTGGTGCATTTTAGACAGTTTTGCAGTTTGCTGACAGTGTCCACCAGTATACTATATATAGCAGTACGGTAGGCCACTGCTGTGTACCTACCTCTGTGTCGTCACTCGTCATCCATTAAGTATACTATCCATCTACATTGTATACCTGTGGTGCATTTTAGACAGTTTTGCAGTTTGCTGACAGTGTCCACCAGTATACTATATATAGCAGTACGGTAGGCCACTGCTGTGTACCTACCTCTGTGTCATCACTTGTCATCCATTAAGTATACTATCCATCTACATTGTATACCTGTGGTGCATTTTAGACAGTTTTGCAGTTTGCTGACAGTGTCCACCAGTATACTATATATAGCAGTACGGTAGGCCACTGCTGTGTACCTACCTCTGTGTCGTCACTCGTCATCCATTAAGTATACTATCCATCTACATTCTATACCTGTGGTGCATTTTAGACAGTTTTGCAGTTTGGTGACAGTGTCCACCAGTATACTATATATAGCAGTACGGTAGGCCTCTGCTGTGTACCTACCTCTGTGTCGTCACTCGTCATCCATTAAGTATACTATCCATCTACATTGTATACCTGTGGTGCATTTTAGACAGTTTTGCAGTTTGGTGACAGTGTCCACCAGTATACTATATATAGTAGTACGGTAGGCCACTGCTGTGTACCTACCTCTGTGTCGTCACTCGTCATCCATTAAGTATACTATCCATCTACATTGTATACCTGTGGTGCATTTTAGACAGTTTTGCAGTTTGCTGACAGTGTCCACCAGTATACTATATATAGCAGTACGGTAGGCCACTGCTGTGTACCTACCTCTGTGTCGTCACTCGTCATCCATTAAGTATACTATCCATCTACATTGTATACCTGTGGTGCATTTTAGACAGTTTTGCAGTTTGCTGACAGTGTCCACCAGTATACTATATATAGCAGTACGGTAGGCCACTGCTGTGTACCTACCTCTGTGTCGTCACTCGTCATCCATTAAGTATACTATCCATCTACATTGTATACCTGTGGTGCATTTTAGACAGTTTTGCAGTTTGGTGACAGTGTCCACCAGTATACTATATATAGTAGTACGGTAGGCCACTGCTGTGTACCTACCTCTGTGTCGTCACTCGTCATCCATTAAGTATACTATCCATCTACATTGTATACCTGTGGTGCATTTTAGACAGTTTTGCAGTTTGCTGACAGTGTCCACCAGTATACTATATATAGCAGTACGGTAGGCCACTGCTGTGTACCTACCTCTGTGTCGTCACTCGTCATCCATTAAGTATACTATCCATCTACATTCTATACCTGTGGTGCATTTTAGACAGTTTTGCAGTTTGGTGACAGTGTCCACCAGTATACTATATAAAGCAGTACGGTAGGCCACTGCTGTGTACCTACCTCTGTGTCGTCACTCGTCATCCATTAAGTATACTATCCATCTACATTCTATACCTGTGGTGCATTTTAGACAGTTTTGCAGTTTGCTGACAGTGTCCACCAGTATACTATATATAGCAGTACGGTAGGCCTCTGCTGTGTACCTACCTCTGTGTCGTCACTCGTCATCCATTAAGTATACTATCCATCTACATTCTATACCTGTGGTGCATTTTAGACAGTTTTGCAGATTGCTGACAGTGTCCACCAGTATACTATATATAGCAGTACGGTAGGCCACTGCTGTGTACCTACCTCTGTGTCGTCACTCGTCATCCATTAAGTATACTATCCATCTACATTGTATACCTGTGGTGCATTTTAGACAGTTTTGCAGTTTGCTGACAGTGTCCACCAGTATACTATATATAGCAGTACGGTAGGCCACTGCTGTGTACCTACCTCTGTGTCGTCACTCGTCATCCATTAAGTATACTATCCATCTACATTGTATACCTGTGGTGCATTTTAGACAGTTTTGCAGTTTGCTGACAGTGTCCACCAGTATACTATATATAGCAGTACGGTAGGCCACTGTTGTGTACCTACCTCTGTGTCGTCACTCGTCATCCATTAAGTATACTATCCATCTACATTGTATACCTGTGGTGCATTTTAGGCAGTTTTGCAGTTTGCTGACAGTGTCCACCAGTATACTATATATAGCAGTACGGTAGGCCACTGCTGTGTACCTACATCTGTGTCGTCACTCGTCATCCATTAAGTATACTTTCCATCTACATTCTATACCTGTGGTGCATTTTAGACAGTTTTGCAGTTTGCTGACAGTGTCCACCAGTATACTGTATATAGCAGTACGGTAGGCCACTGCTGTGTACCTACCTCTGTGTCGTCACTCGTCATCCATTAAGTATACTATCCATCTACATTCTGTACCTGTGGTGCATTTTAGACAGTTTTGCAGTTTGCTGACAGTGTCCACCAGTATACTGTATAAAGCAGTACGGTAGGCCACTGCTGTGTACCTACCTCTGTGTCGTCACTCGTCATCCATTAAGTATACTATCCATCTACATTCTATACCTATGGTGCATTTTAGACAGTTTTGCAGTTTGCTGACAGTGTCCACCAGTATACTATATATAGCAGTACGGTAGGCCACTGCTGTGTACCTACCTCTGTGTCGTCACTCGTCATCCATTAAGTATACTATCCATCTACATTCTATACCTGTGGTGCATTTTAGACAGTTTTGCAGTTTGCTGACAGTGTCCACCAGTATACTATATAAAGCAGTACGGTAGGCCACTGCTGTGTACCTACCTCTGTGTCGTCACTCGTCATCCATTAAGTATAATATCCATCTACATTGTATACCTGTGGTGCATTTTAGACAGTTTTGCAGTTTGCTGACAGTGTCCACCAGTATACTATATATAGCAGTACGGTAGGCCACTGCTGTGTACCTACCTCTGTGTCGTCACTCGTCATCCATTAAGTATACTATCCATCTACATTGTATACCTGTGGTGCATTTTAGACAGTTTTGCAGTTTGCTGACAGTGTTTACCAGTATACTATATATAGCAGTACGGTAGGCCACTGCTGTGTACCTACCTCTGTGTCGTCACTCGTCATCCATTAAGTATACTATCCATCTACATTGTATACCTGTGGTGCATTTTAGACAGTTTTGCAGTTTGCTGACAGTGTCCACCAGTATACTATATATAGC
The DNA here is from genome assembly GCF_028390025.1 of Pseudophryne corroboree. Classification (NCBI taxonomy): domain Eukaryota; kingdom Metazoa; phylum Chordata; class Amphibia; order Anura; family Myobatrachidae; genus Pseudophryne; species Pseudophryne corroboree. The sequence continues at coordinate 424,571,363 of NC_086448.1, forward strand.
AGTACGGTAGGCCACTGCTGTGTACCTACCTCTGTGTCGTCACTCGTCATCCATTAAGAATACTATCCATCTACATTCTATACCTGTGGTGCATTTTAGACAGTTTTGCAGTTTGCTGACAGTGTCCACCAGTATACTATATATAGCAGTACGGTAGGCCACTGCTGTGTACCTACCTCTGTGTCGTCACTTGTCATCCATTAAGTATACTATCCATCTACATTCTGTACCTGTGGTGCATTTTAGACAGTTTTGCAGTTTGCTGACAGTGTCCACCAGTATACTGTATATAGCAGTACGGTAGGCCACTGCTGTGTACCTACCTCTGTGTCGTCACTCGTCATCCATTAAGTATACTATCCATCTACATTGTATACCTGTGGTGCATTTTAGACAGTTTTGCAGTTTGCTGACAGTGTCCACCAGTATACTATATATAGCAGTACGGTAGGCCACTGCTGTGTACCTACCTCTGTGTCGTCACTCGTCATCCATTAAGTATACTATCCATCTACATTCTATACCTGTGGTGCATTTTAGACAGTTTTGCAGTTTGCTGACAGTGTCCACCAGTATACTATATAAAGCATTACGGTAGGCCACTGCTGTGTACCTACCTCTGTGTCATCACTCGTCATCCATTAAGTATACTATCCATCTACATTCTATACCTGTGGTGCATTTTAGACAGTTTTGCAGTTTGCTGACAGTGTCCACCAGTATACTATATATAGCAGTACGGTAGGCCACTGCTGTGTACCTACCTCTGTGTCGTCACTCGTCATCCATTAAGTATACTATCCATCTACATTGTATACCTGTGGTGCATTTTAGACAGTTTTGCAGTTTGCTGACAGTGTCCACCAGTATACTATATATAGCAGTACGGTAGGCCACTGCTGTGTACCTACCTCTGTGTCGTCACTCGTCATCCATTAAGTATACTATCCATATACATTGTATACCTGTGGTGCATTTTAGACAGTTTTGCAGTTTGCTGACAGTGTCCACCAGTATACTATATATAGCAGTACGGTAGGCCACTGCTGTGTACCTACCTCTGTGTCATCACTCGTCATCCATTAAGAATACCATCCATCTACATTCTATACCTGTGGTGCATTTTAGACAGTTTTGCAGTTTGCTGACAGTGTCCACCAGTATACTATATATAGCAGTACGGTAGGCCACTGCTGTGTACCTACCTCTGTGTCGTCACTCGTCATCCATTAAGTATACTATCCATCTACATTCTATACCTGTGGTGCATTTTAGACAGTTTTGCAGTTTGCTGACATTGTCCACCAGTATACTATATATAGCAGTACGGTAGGCCACTGCTGTGTACCTACCTCTGTGTCGTCACTCGTCATCCATTAAGTATACTATCCATCTACATTGTATACCTGTGGTGCATTTTAGACAGTTTTGCAGTTTGGTGACAGTGTCCACCAGTATACTATATATAGCAGTACGGTAGGCCACTGCTGTGTACCTACCTCTGTGTCGTCACTCGTCATCCATTAAGTATACTATCCATCTACATTGTATACCTGTGGTGCATTTTAGACAGTTTTGCAGTTTGCTGACAGTGTCCACCAGTATACTATATATAGCAGTACGGTAGGCCACTGCTGTGTACCTACCTCTGTGTCGTCACTTGTCATCCATTAAGTATACTATCCATCTACATTGTATACCTGTGGTGCATTTTAGACAGTTTTGCAGTTTGCTGACAGTGTCCACCAGTATACTATATATAGCAGTACGGTAGGCCACTGCTGTGTACCTACCTCTGTGTCGTCACTCATCATCCATTAAGTATACTTTCCATCTACATTCTATACCTGTGGTGCATTTTAGACAGTTTTGCAGTTTGCTGACAGTGTCCACCAGTATACTATATATAGCAGTACGGTAGGCCACTGCTGTGTACCTACCGCTGTGTCGTCACTCGTCATCCATTAAGTATACTATCCATCTACATTCTATACCTGTGGTGCATTTTAGACAGTTTTGCAGTTTGCTGACAGTGTCCACCAGTATACTATATATAGCAGTACGGTAGGCCACTGCTGTGTACCTACCTCTGTGTCATCACTCGTCATCCATTAAGTATACTATCCATCTACATTGTATACCTGTGGTGCATTTTAGACAGTTTTGCAGTTTGGTGACAGTGTCCACCAGTATACTATATATAGCAGTACGGTAGGCCACTGCTGTGTACCTACCTCTGTGTCGTCACTCGTCATCCATTAAGTATACTTTCCATCTACATTCTATACCTGTGGTGCATTTTAGACAGTTTTGCAGTTTGCTGACAGTGTCCACCAGTATACTATATATAGCAGTACGGTAGGCCACTGCTGTGTACCTACCTCTGTGTCGTCACTCGTCATCCATTAAGTATACTATCCATCTACATTGTATACCTGTGGTGCATTTTAGACAGTTTTGCAGTTTGCTGACAGTGTCCACCAGTATACTATATAAAGCAGTACGGTAGGCCACTGCTGTGTACCTACCTCTGTGTCGTCACTCGTCATCCATTAAGTATACTATCCATCTACATTCTATACCTGTGGTGCATTTTAGACAGTTTTGCAGTTTGCTGACAGTGTCCACCAGTATACTATATATAGCAGTACGGTAGGCCACTGCTGTGTACCTACCTCTGTGTCGTCACTCGTCATCCATTAAGTATACTATCCATCTACATTGTATACCTGTGGTGCATTTTAGACAGTTTTGCAGTTTGCTGACAGTGTCCACCAGTATACTATATATAGCAGTACGGTAGGCCACTGCTGTGTACCTACCTCTGTGTCGTCACTCGTCATCCATTAAGTATACTATCCATCTACATTGTATACCTGTGGTGCATTTTAGACAGTTTTGCAGTTTGCTGACAGTGTCCACCAGTATACTATATATAGCAGTACGGTAGGCCACTGCTGTGTACCTACCTCTGTGTCGTCACTCGTCATCCATTAAGAATACCATCCATCTACATTCTATACCTGTGGTGCATTTTAGACAGTTTTGCAGTTTGCTGACAGTGTCCACCAGTATACTATATATAGCAGTACGGTAGGCCACTGCTGTGTACCTACCTCTGTGTCGTCACTCGTCATCCATTAAGTATACTATCCATCTACATTCTATACCTGTGGTGCATTTTAGACAGTTTTGCAGTTTGCTGACAGTGTCCACCAGTATACTATATATAGCAGTACGGTAGGCCACTGCTGTGTACCTACCTCTGTGTCGTCACTCGTCATCCATTAAGTATATTATCCATCTACATTCTATACCTGTGGTGCATTTTAGACAGTTTTGCAGTTTGCTGACAGTGTCCACCAGTATACTATATATAGCAGTACGGTAGGCCACTGCTGTGTACCTACCTCTGTGTCGTCACTCGTCATCCATTAAGTATACTATCCATCTACATTGTATACCTGTGGTGCATTTTAGACAGTTTTGCAGTTTGCTGACAGTGTCCACCAGTATACTATATATAGCAGTACGGTAGGCCACTGCTGTGTACCTACCTCTGTGTCGTCACTTGTCATCCATTAAGTATACTATCCATCTACATTGTATACCTGTGGTGCATTTTAGACAGTTTTGCAGTTTGCTGACAGTGTCCACCAGTATACTATATATAGCAGTACGGTAGGCCACTGCTGTGTACCTACCTCTGTGTCGTCACTCATCATCCATTAAGTATACTTTCCATCTACATTCTATACCTGTGGTGCATTTTAGACAGTTTTGCAGTTTGCTGACAGTGTCCACCAGTATACTATATATAGCAGTACGGTAGGCCACTGCTGTGTACCTACCTCTGTGTCGTCACTCGTCATCCATTAAGTATACTATCCATCTACATTCTATACCTGTGGTGCATTTTAGACAGTTTTGCAGTTTGCTGACAGTGTCCACCAGTATACTATATATAGCAGTACGGTAGGGCACTGCTGTGTACCTACCTCTGTGTCGTCACTCGTCATCCATTAAGTATACTATCCATCTACATTGTATACCTGTGGTGCATTTTAGACAGTTTTGCAGTTTGCTGACAGTGTCCACCAGTATACTATATATAGCAGTACGGTAGGCCACTGCTGTGTACCTACCTCTGTGTCGTCACTCGTCATCCATTAAGCATACTATCCATCTACATTCTATACCTGTGGTGCATTTTAGACAGTTTTGCAGTTTGCTGACAGTGTCCACCAGTATACTATATAAAGCAGTACGGTAGGCCACTGCTGTGTACCTACCTCTGTGTCGTCACTCGTCATCCATTAAGTATACTATCCATCTACATTCTATACCTGTGGTGCATTTTAGACAGTTTTGCAGTTTGCTGACAGTGTCCACCAGTATACTATATATAGCAGTACGGTAGGCCACTGCTGTGTACCTACCTCTGTGTCGTCACTCGTCATCCATTAAGTATAATATCCATCTACATTCTATACCTGTGGTGCATTTTAGACAGTTTTGCAGTTTGCTGACAGTGTCCACCAGTATACTATATATAGCAGTACGGTAGGCCACTGCTGTGTACCTACCTCTGTGTCGTCACTCGTCATCCATTAAGTATACTATCCATCTACATTGTATACCTGTGGTGCATTTTAGACAGTTTTGCAGTTTGCTGACAGTGTCCACCAGTATACTATATATAGCAGTACGGTAGGCCACTGCTGTGTACCTACCTCTGTGTCGTCACTTGTCATCCATTAAGTATACTATCCATCTACATTGTATACCTGTGGTGCATTTTAGACAGTTTTGCAGTTTGCTGACAGTGTCCACCAGTATACTATATATAGCAGTACGGTAGGCCACTGCTGTGTACCTACCTCTGTGTCGTCACTCGTCATCCATTAAGTATACTTTCCATCTACATTCTATACCTGTGGTGCATTTTAGACAGTTTTGCAGTTTGCTGACAGTGTCCACCAGTATACTATATATAGCAGTACGGTAGGCCACTGCTGTGTACCTACCTCTGTGTCGTCACTCGTCATCCATTAAGTATACTATCCATCTACATTCTATACCTGTGGTGCATTTTAGACAGTTTTGCAGTTTGCTGACAGTGTCCACCAGTATACTATATATAGCAGTACGGTAGGCCACTGCTGTGTACCTACCTCTGTGTCGTCACTCGTCATCCATTTAGTATACTATCCATCTACATTGTATACCTGTGGTGCATTTTAGACAGTTTTGCAGTTTGCTGACAGTGTCCACCAGTATACTATATATAGCAGTACGGTAGGCCACTGCTGTGTACCTACCTCTGTGTCGTCACTCGTCATCCATTAAGTATACTTTCCATCTACATTCTATACCTGTGGTGCATTTTAGACAGTTTTGCAGTTTGCTGACAGTGTCCACCAGTATACTATATATAGCAGTACGGTAGGCCACTGCTGTGTACCTACCTCTGTGTCGTCACTCGTCATCCATTAAGTATACTATCCATCTACATTCTATACCTGTGGTGCATTTTAGACAGTTTTGCAGTTTGCTGACAGTGTCCACCAGTATACTATATAAAGCAGTACGGTAGGCCACTGCTGTGTACCTACCTCTGTGTCGTCACTCGTCATCCATTAAGTATACTATCCATCTACATTGTATACCTGTGGTGCATTTTAGACAGTTTTGCAGTTTGCTGACAGTGTCCACCAGTATACTATATATAGCAGTACGGTAGGCCACTGCTGTGTACCTACCTCTGTGTCGTCACTCGTCATCCATTAAGTATACTATCCATCTACATTGTATACCTGTGGTGCATTTTAGACAGTTTTGCAGTTTGCTGACAGTGTCCACCAGTATACTATATATAGCAGTACGGTAGGCCACTGCTGTGTACCTACCTCTGTGTCGTCACTCGTCATCCATTAAGTATACTTTCCATCTACATTCTATACCTGTGGTGCATTTTAGACAGTTTTGCAGTTTGCTGACAGTGTCCACCAGTATACTATATATAGCAGTACGGTAGGCCACTGCTGTGTACCTACCTCTGTGTCGTCACTCGTCATCCATTAAGTATACTATCCATCTACATTCTATACCCGTGGTGCATTTTAGACAGTTTTGCAGTTTGCTGACAGTGTCCACCAGTATGATAAAGCTAAATATTTATCGTATATAAAACACTTTAAGAGGTCTAAGAACACTATACGCTATCTACGTAAGAAGTACCGTAAGGGTACGCAAGTTGTGTAGCGATCGCTCAACCGTAGTCGAGACGCTCAAGCGTCACGTTCGCTTACGGCCCAGTGATCACAGGCAGGGACGCTATTGGCTGCCGACTAACGTGATGATTCGCTATAGCGTAGCGTACGCTCGGGACCACGAGGAGATCACCAGCAGTGCAGACGCTTACAACGTTAAACCTTTATATCTATACCTTTAACGATGAGATACACAGTATACCTTAGTGTAGAGACAGAGTGTAAGTGCAACCTGGTGTAACCTGATTAACTACAAAGCTGCTTGAGCGTCACCGACGCTCAGAGAATACTTAACCCTTATAAAGAATACACAGATACCTGGGCTTAGGGTCCAAAACCTATTATATGTATTATAACTATTATACTTGCAAAAGGAATCACAGTACAAATGATACACTACAATATAGCATAAACCAACTAACCAGATAAACTACACAGGAAATACAATACAATACAATTAAAGGAAAATACGAGAGAGATAGAGAGAGAGAGATAGAGAGAGAGAGAGATGGCTCACAGTAAGACAATATGATTACGGAGAAAACTTACGCACAAGGGGAACGATCGCATGCGCCTCGATATCCAGCTCCCGATTATCAGCAATGAGAACCGTTGAAGAGAGTGAAGTTGGATATGGTCGGCCTGCCTATTTATGCCCCACACACAATACAATTCAATGGTCCCTACAATCTCATTGTTCATTGGACACAGGAATTCGGCTTCGCATTATAACAAAAGGTCATAGGTTGATTCATACAGGTGGGCTGTGACTATTTCCAACTGCTCAGGTGGGAGGGAAACTGGGTTTCCCGCCGCATGGGTAATAAAGTGCAAATAAAGTAAATGTTCATAAACTTCTTATGTCCATAACTATTCGCACGAGCGATTGATCTGCTTCAAACCAACACCGGAATATTTCTAATTAAATATTCTTCCGATGGATACTAAACACCACTGTATTACTCCTGTCTGACCCTTCGTATCAAACAAAGAGGGATTCCTCTGTCCATAAACATTCTATATTAACCAAACTTTCAGAATCTATCAAAGGGACCATGATCTACAAAATACATTATTAGTGAAAATATGTAATGATTGAGTCGCACGCTACGATCGCATAAACTCTACCGTAAATACGCATACCATGCGCCTGCGGGTGCCCGCGACTGTGAGTATGCGCACGTACGGGAGAGCGTACGCATGCGCAACACGGACCTGTGTGAGGTGCAAATATGGTAGTGTGCATAGAGATATTTTTCTGACTTTGACAGTCCACCCTTTGGCAGTCAATAATAACTGCCACCTTCTAAAACATTTCAAAAGGAGAAAAATATATGTCAGGGGTTAATTCATTTCCATGGTTGGGTAAGGGAGGAGAGAGGAGTAGGTGGGAAGAGGGTATGACCTAGTGAGATAGCAGAAGCATGTGTGTATGAGTCCATGTTTGGGGGGTCATGTATCATTGTGCCGTGCGTGTTGTAAATCAAGCTTCGAGGTATTGCGAAGTATACATTTGAATTCCTTCTTATCCCGTGGTACGGGTCTGTGGATGGGCTGTCAAACTTTACCGAGCTCTTTTCGGATTTTGAACAAAATGGGGAGCACATTTTAGTTGATGATACATAAATGGGGGAATATGTGATTGCTGATATCTGTGCCTGTATTCCCTATACTATGTGTGTCATTACCTGAGGGTTGTAGAAATGAAGAAAAGACATAATTACGGTAAATGCGGTGGTATTCTATGTCAGGTTAATGTACATCTGTCGGTTGAAGTTTTGTTCGGTATCAGTTGAAAGTCGTCTTCTTTGCGCTGTGTTGCCCATTAGGTGTGAGCAAAAAGCTTTGTCAATGCCATTAGATTTACAAAAAATGTTGGGCTAGCGTAAGTTTAAGAATTCTAGGGAAACTGGGGATCCATGGCAAAGTTCATCAAGTGTCCATATCTCAAGTGGTCAAAACTTCTTCTTTGGTCTATCTGTTGTCTGTATAGCGTCTCGTCGACTTCCTCGTCCAAGGGGGTCTTTTTATCTTGGAGAAAAGCAGAAAAACAGGTGAAAGAAACGGACCGTAGAAATCGCATTTTCATCACATCATTGTTTCTATCATTGGGTCATAAATCAAATCCAGGTTAATTACAGTTTCCTCACTCCTCAAACTCATTACCTTAGTACGACGATTGCACCTCATTAAAGCCTGACCGCATCTAAATATCAAACCGATCGTTATGATAACACCTAAGATACATAGGAGAAACTTCCCAACATCCATTATGACTCCTTGAGCCCAGTCTCCCAAACCGGAGAACCAATTTCGCGGGTTCAACCATGACACCCAACCAGTCAGCTCCTTACCTACAGCAGCAAGAGTGAGATTGTGTTTTCGGCGAAATTCCCACTTCAATTGGAGAATATCGTCCATCTTTTGGTCTATGACCTCGACCGGATCCTCGGTGCTATTCGTGATATACGTGCAACACTTCACGCCGTACTGTGTTGCCAATGTAACACAATATCCGCCTGTCACTGCTGTGAGGTAATTAAGAACCATTCTATGCTGCACCAGTTCTGTTTTATAAGCTTGAAGTTCCCTTCCAGTATATCTAAACGTGTCATCATACATTTCAGTGATATTATCTAACAAATTTGCGAGCGCCGATATGTATTTATAATTTAGCACTCCTCTAGCGGTGCTGGTGAAATCTAACGCGATTAAGAATTGAATCCCGGTGGATTCACTTATCAGATCAGAGGCCGGATGCTCTGTCTTCTCTATCAGGTGCCTTTTAACAACGTGCTCGTAATGGGTGTGAGTATAAGGAGCTTGGGCACCACGATGTATGTCTTTCATTTTGTCATGTGTTACAGTCATCACTTCAGGCAATACTTTTCCAATATAACACAATCCTTCAGAGTTTGGGGCAAGCCACTTGTACGCCTTTCTCCCGCATATGAAATATGCATCATCGGGGAGAACATATGGGACGGAGAAGGACATAACCATATTACACACCTTCCAGGTGAACTCTCCTAACCCTAATTCTTCCATTTGCTTAATACACGTATCAGGTTGTACGATATGTGCACAGTATCCTGGTGATACTTCTCCAACTCTCGTAATCCTATTTCCTAAGGTGTACCTATACCGGAAAGATTTTCCTCTACTGGCTATGTGGCGTACAAGCTCTGTATCTGTAGGCATTCTATCTGCTCTATGCGAAAAGGTCATGGTGTGGTTACTCCATGACACCTCCCAATTTCCCGGCTTTCTGGGATTGGAGATGTTGAAACATAATAGGGACCTATCCACATGGTATTGGTGGAGCTTCAAACTAGGAGGGCTGGAGATATTAAACCTCCTGTCCACCGGTCTCCCACCATTTAACTCAAGTACCTCCCCTATCGTTAAAGGAAATGGCACTAGCCCTGATTTGCTATGACCTTGAGGTACTTGAGAGCATACCCAACAATCTGTTTTGTTTAACACATTACCCACTAAGGAGTGATAGTCACTCAATGGATGCCGGTCCATATGGATATTAAAACTGGATTGGCATTTCTTAATGCACCCATCTTCAATGACATTGTTACAGAGCCTACAGATACAGTTTTCCTCAGCTAACAATCCGTCACAATTTCTTCTATGGTCAATGCTATCGGATCGTTTTCTGATACTCGCCTTTGCTTGTTGGTTAGGTTGATCTTGGAAAACTACGCCTCCATCTTTATCATCAGAACCCATTCCAGAACCTCTATCGACCTCCATGGTACTCTCGCCGGAACAGACTGCTCTGGTCAACATCATGGTCAACAGGAAAATCCGGATCACAGTCTCTTGGGGCAAGTCCATCTTATAGAAGGAAACGGAGAAGAATGAGAAGGAGGAAAAAGAAATTTGAGGGAGAGGGGATGGGAAGTGGAGGAAAACAATAAAAGGGAGTGGGGAGTCGACAACAGCTCTCGGTCTTCAAGGCTCAGGTGCCGCCTCAGTCCTCCTGGAACAGACACTCCAGTGATACAACCTCTACCGTCTGTTCCTTATCACGGGACTTCTCTGGATCAGCAACCTTTTTGCAGTGGGATGAATGGACCCAAGTCTCTCTCTCAGCAACCTTCAGTGCTGTAGTGCTAGTCAATAAGACCTGGTATGGTCCTTCCCATCTATCAATAAGGCAACCTGAGCGTAGAAAATTCCGTATCATTACATAATCCCCAGGTTCAATGTCATGACAATTACTATCAGGTAGATCAGGAATCACCAACTTCAGATTATCATTTTGATTCCTTAACTGTTTACTCATGTTAATCAAGTACTTTACAGTTACTTCATTGTTACATTTCAAATCATCCTGAGGGTTAATCATAACATGCGGTTGTCGACCAAACAAGATTTCAAAAGGGGACAGATTAAGAGGGGACCTGGGAGTGGTTCTGATGCTGTACAGTACAATGGGTAAAGCTTCTGGCCATGTCAATCCTGTCTCTGCCATCACTTTACTCAATTTATTTTTAATAGTGCTGTTCACTCTTTCGACCTTCGCACTCGCCTGTGGACGGTACGGAGTGTGCAGCTTGCTATCAATTCCCATCAACTTACACATTCCTTGAAAGACATCACCTGTAAAATGGGTACCCCTATCACTTTCGATTATTCTAGGGATACCATATCTACATACAAATTCCTGCACAATTTTCTTAGCAGTAAACATAGCGGTATTTGTAGCCGCAGGAAATGCTTCGACCCAATTTGAGAAAACATCTATACAAACAAGTACATATTTCAAATTCCGACAAGGGGGTAATTGTATAAAGTCAATTTGTATTACCTGGAAAGGGCCGCCGGCAGGTGGGATATGGGATGGTTCTGTAGGTATTGCCTTTCCAATATTCTTTCTCAAACAGGTAAGGCATGACATTGCTCTTTTACTCGCATGAGAGGAGAATCCTGGGGCGCACCAATAGGCTCTTACCAATTTGCACATCCCTTCCTTGCCTAGATGAGTCAGCCCGTGAGCTGCTTCAGCCAGACATGGAAGATATGCTCTGGGGGCCACTGGTTTACCATGTCCATCCGTCCAGAGTCCTGAGGACTCCTGGCCACATCCCTTTGCCTTCCAGACTGCCTTTTCCTGTGTGGAACACAAATTTTGCATTTCACACAACTTCTGTGTGTTAATGGTATTAAATACCATCAATTGTGTGGTGTCTGTCTGTATGGGGGTAGCAGCTGCTAACTTAGCAGCTTCGTCTGCTCGGCTGTTACCAAGTGATACCGGGTCTTGGCTATATGTGTGTGCTTTACATTTGATAACAGCCACTCTGTCGGGTTCTTGTATCGCTGTTAGAAGCCTTTTTATGTGAGCTGCATGCGCTACCGGTGTACCAGCTGCCGTCATGAAATTTCTGAGGCGCCATAGGGCTCCGAAATCATGGACTACTCCGAATGCGTATCTAGAATCGGTGTAGATATTGGCTGACTTACCCTTAGCCAATTCACATGCTCTGGTTAGGGCGACCAGTTCAGCAACCTGGGCTGAGTGAGGTGGGCCTAGCGGTTCCGCTTCTATGGTGTCTTGGTCATCTACGACTGCGTATCCAGTACACAAGTCTCCCGAGTCTGACTGTCTATGGCAACTACCGTCCGTGTAGAACGTGAGTTCTGCATCTTCCAGTGGGTTGTCACTGATGTCAGGCCTTGCGGTAAAATTTTGGGTCAAATATTCCATACAATCATGTGTATCTTCCTTTGTATTAAATCCTCCTTCCCCATCACTCTCACCTTCCACCCTTTGTGCCTGACCAGGCACACCTGGGAGATACGTTGCAGGATTTAATGCACTGCATCTCCTTATGGTGATGTTTACGGGGGCCATTAGTGCCAATTCCCATCTTGTAAACCTCGCTGATGAGACGTGTCTGGTTTGGGCAGAATTCAATAAGGCTGATACTGCATGTGGCGTATGGATTGTGAGGTTGTGGCCTAGCACGACATCTTCGCTTTTTGTCACTAGCAATGCTATTGCAGCAACGCTTCGCAAGCATGTGGGGAGGGATCGCACTACCGTGTCTAGCTGAGCGCTGTAGTATGCAACTGGCCTGCTGGCATCACCGTGTTTTTGGGTTAGTACACCTGCCGCGCAACCAGCACTTTCTGTTCCGTATAGTTCAAAGGGTTTCCCATAGTCTGGCATACCTAGTGCTGGTGCCTGCGTTAGGCACTGTTTGAGTCTCTCAAATGCTGTTTCGGACTCGTCTGTATGCGAAATCCTATCAGGTTTGTTTGAGGAGACCATTTCCTGCAAAGGTAACGCCAAAATGGAAAACCCTGGGATCCAATTACGGCAATACCCACACATTCCTAAAAACGTTCTGATCTGTTGCTGGGTTTGTGGCAGAGTCATGTCTCTAATTGCTTGGATTCTATCAGCGGTCAGGTGTCTCAGTCCTTGTGTTAGACAGTGTCCCAAATATTTTACCTTAGTTTGGCATAATTGTAACTTGTCTTTGGACACCTTGTGTCCGGTGTCTGAAAGATGAAACAGGAGCTGTTTCGTATCCTTCAGAGATGCTTCCAGTGAATCTGAACACAGTAATAAATCGTCCACATACTGTATCAATACTGATCCACTGTCTGGTTGGAAAGACTGTAAACAATCATGCAAAGCCTGAGAAAATATACTTGGACTATCTATGAAACCTTGGGGTAATCGAGTCCACGTGTATTGGACTCCTCTGTATGTGAATGCAAACAAATATTGGCTGTCAGGGTGCAGAGGTACCGAAAAGAAAGCGGAGCAGAGGTCAATAACAGTGAAAAATTTGGCAGTGGGAGGGATTTGCATTAGGATGACAGCTGGATTTGGCACTACGGGGAACTGACTCTCAACTATTTTGTTAATCCCCCTTAGATCCTGCACTAGTCTGTAACCCCTCCCCCCACTCTTTTTCACAGGGAAGATGGGACTATTAGCAGTGCTGGACGTTCTTACCAGAATGCCCTGTTGTAGCAAGCGCTCTATTACTGGGTAAACTCCTAACTCCACCTCTGGCTTCAGAGGGTACTGTGGGATTTTTGGAGCTATCCTACCATCTTTTACTTGTACCACTACTGGAGCTACGTTTGCCATTAATCCAGTGTCTTGTCCGTCTTTTGTCCAAAGTGACTCTGGTATCTGAGATGTCATCTCTTCTATTTGGGATGGATTCCTATTTGTCATAATGGTATGTGACATTAATTTTGATGGGGAGTCTAACATGTCTCGCACTTCCTGAGCGTGTTTCTCAGGTATGTCCAAGAATACACCTTCAGGAGTACAATAAATGACGCACCCCATTTTACACAGTAAGTCTCTTCCCAGGAGATTAGTTGGTGCCGATGCAGCCAGCAAAAAGGAATGCTTGGTATGCAAAGGCCCTATTGTAATCTCGGCTGGTTTGCTAACAGGGTAGTGCTGGACTACTCCTGTTACTCCCATGGCTGGAATTGTCCTACCAGTGGTTCTCATGCCCACTGTCGAATTTATCACTGACTTGGCCGCCCCTGTGTCTACAAGAAAGTTTAAAGTTTTACCAGCTACATTAATTGCGATCTCGGGTTCACTTCCAATGTTGGCAATTAATTTTACTGGCTGCAGATTACAGGTATGGCCACACCCCTATTGGGTATGGTGACCTCCCTGAATCCCGCTGGCAGCAACTACTTGTGAGGGAGATAGTTGGGAACTACCAGAGGCATGCCAGTCTCTGTTTGGGGGATATCTTTTTGTTTCCCCTGTATGTGGCTCATAACTCCGTTTCTGCGGACCTTGCTCCCAATGTCGTGTGTCGTGTCGTTGTCTAGGGGTTTGGTATGAGTTTCGTGGATTCTTTACTCTACAATCTCGTGCCATGTGTCCCTGTTTGTGACAAGAATAACAAGTAACCATACTTGACTTACCCACAGGATTTGGTGATACAAACAAAGGCTGCCTTGTGGTCAGAGCCTGTATACTTACTGACATTAATTTATCACCTTGTTGCTCCCTGTGTCTGGTGATGTTTCTATCGTGATCAATAGCAGCCTCTCTCAAAGTAGCCACAGACAGACCTCGCCAACATGGTTGCGTGGTCTGTACCCTAGTCTTCAATGACTCTTTTAAACCATCCATCAGTACCGATACTGCTACTTCCCGATGGTTTGTGTCTGTTTTAATGTCCTCTATGCCTGTGTATTTTGCCATTTCTAATAATGCTCTGTGAAAATACTCTGCAGCTGTCTCTGACTCCTTCTGTTTAATGGAGAATATCTTATTCCATTTAGCTACTGCTGGGAAATACTCTTTTAGCTGCAAGTTTATTCTTTTCACATTATCTTGGTTGTACACATCTGTAAGAGGTACATCATGATCTAGTCCGCAATCAGCTAAAAATTGAGTTGCGTCGACATTTGAGGGTAAACATGCTCTCAGCAATATCTGCCAGTCTTTATTGTTGGGCTCTGCAGTGTTACCTAAGTCTCTGATGTATTTTTGACTGGCAACTAAGTCTTTTCTAGGGTCAGGAAATTCAGACACTATGGTCCTTAATTCCATTCGGGAAAATGGAGTGTACATGGCAATGTTCCTAATGGGAGTGGCTCCTGATGCGTCTGTTTTCCCATTTGGCACTGCTATTACTCTAACAGGTGTAATTCTAACAACCTCATTCTGTGTAGATTCTACAGGCTGTGGTGAAATAGTCTCAGCATAATGCATGGTGCCGTACTTACCAGTTGATACGACCTCACCTATCCCTCCGCTAGGGGCCTTTACTAATCTCGTGGGTGGAGCTGTGCCTACTGTGGTCTCTGCTATGGTGGCTGCTAGAGAGAGCGCTGAAATCGTTGCCGATTCGTCCTCTTGATCACACTCCTGAGGAAAGTTCAAAACAGGGTACAACTTGCACGGGTTAATACTTGCATGGGTTAATGGGTTAACATTATCATTAACATTTACACAGTTACTAAGTGATTTTGTGTTACACCTTAGTGCGTCTTTCTCCGCAATCAACTTCTCTCCTGATATATATGGTGGCGGTGGGGCCGTGGCAATCAGTTTTCTGTTAGAGCCAGATCCCGCCGCCTGAGCCAAACCTCTCTGTATCTCACCTTCCTGTTGCCACAACTGTAAATAATCATAATGCTGGATTCGTCTCTTTGTTGATTTTATGAGACATATCCTCCTCCTTAAATTTTGTAACACTTCTGAGCTGAAGCTCCCTATTCTTGGGAATTTCTCCCCGTCATGTACAGTCATTCTCTCCCATTCATCACATAAAGTTTCTGTGTGACTTCCATATTTCTCACACATTATATACCTGGCCGACCCAATTGGTCGGACCACTGAATCAACCCGAACCGAGGTTGATCGCCCCCTACCTGAACAAGTGGCCCCCATAGTTCGAACGTGTTGCTTTATTTAGCCAACCCTTACGAAAAACCAAATGTCAACAATAGGCTGACGGTGGCGGTTTACCGAGTACCCCACTCACTCGCCCACGCCGACCAATACGACCTGATCACACCGATATGGTGCTGGCGTACTCGACCTAGGGCCCCTGCGACCTGAACCTCTATTTACTGGAACCTGCGAGGGTTATCCGAAGAACACTTACTCTTTCCAGTAACTATTGGTTGCTGGATAGTTCCTGAGTGAGCAGCGAACTTCCCTTAAAATAAAAAAATTACACAAATCACGTTAGAGTGTACAGATAGCGTTTGTGACCCCTTTACTCTAATGGTATTAGGTCAGATTACTAACTACTGCACACACTTACGTGCGGTCCAGTCGTTCAGTACACAAACAACTAAGCTTATGTACGGAAAGACCAATGGAATCGAAACTTACGACTGCGAATTCCTTCAGCCAGAGCTTATATGGCCTATATGGGTGTTGCACCAACCCTTTTCGGTGTTGTGCCTGTGAACTGTATAGCGGACTTCCTTGTCGGCTGTACCTGGACCTCCTGGTCTGTTATGACCTCCTGGTCTTGTTACAGTACGACCTCCTGGTCTTGTTACAGTATGACCTCCTGGTCTGCTATACTCTAATGCTCAAAATTGTATTTTTAACCAGAGATGCCTCCCTAGCCACCGTGCACGTCACTTACACGCATGTACCTCACGAGTACTCGACTTTTCTTGTGGTTCAACCTTTAAAAATTGTAAAAACACTCACTCATCACATGTACACTTTTGTTTTCTATTTCTATTTCTATTTCTGCGCAGAAATTTTTCTTCAGATCAGGTGTGTTACCAATTAGGAGCAGGATCTGTTAACTAAATTTCGGACACCCAAAAATAGACTTGCGTTATTTCTCGCCTCGCGTTATTTATCGCTTTGCGTTATTTATCGCTTTGCGTTAAAAATCAACTTATCGTGACTTGAGCTACGTGGGCGTAACCGGACGCTCCGTTGCGTAACGTACGCTGCATGCGTCGGCCTTTGGATTGCGTACGCAGGTCTTTGTTAGAGACACGTATACGCAAAGCAAAGATCCACCGTAACACAATTTATACTTTTATCAATGTAGATGATCCTTGATCATCTACCACACAACACACTGACTTCGCCTTATCTCCCAGGCAAAACTGTGTGTTTTGTCTATCTTTAAACTATATTACCTTTACTCTTAAACTATGAAATAACGGCAAATCTTTTTTTTTTTTTTTTTTTTAGCACTTCTATCAACTATAAAACTGGCAGACAGGAGAGTGATATACGAAAAATGAAAAAGAAAAGGAAATGCAGATATATATGTGTGCGTGCGTGTGTACGCAAGACAGAAAAAATAAACAGTTTTAAAAGACACTAGCGTTTTGTTCTTACCTCCGGTTCCCGGATTCCTTCAGCACTCTTTACCTAAGCGAAGCAGACGCTTATCCTGTCAGCACTACGAGGGATACAACCTCCCGCCCTTTGCTGAGGGATAATGTCTGCTGATCTACCTAGTGCAGATATGTGAAGGACGGGCGAGCCGCCAATTGATAAAGCTAAATATTTATCGTATATAAAACACTTTAAGAGGTCTAAGAACACTATACGCTATCTACGTAAGAAGTACCGTAAGGGTACGCAAGTTGTGTAGCGATCGCTCAACCGTAGTCGAGACGCTCAAGCGTCACGTTCGCTTACGGCCCAGTGATCACAGGCAGGGACGCTATTGGCTGCCGACTAACGTGATGATTCGCTATAGCGTAGCGTACGCTCGGGACCACGAGGAGATCACCAGCGGTGCAGACGCTTACAACGTTAAACCTTTATATCTATACCTTTAACGATGAGATACACAGTATACCTTAGTGTAGAGACAGAGTGTAAGTGCAACCTGGTGTAACCTGATTAACTACAAAGCTGCTTGAGCGTCACTGACGCTCAGAGAATACTTAACCCTTATAAAGAATACACAGATACCTGGGCTTAGGGTCCAAAACCTATTATATGTATTATAACTATTATACTTGCAAAAGGAATCACAGTACAAATGATACACTACAATATAACATAAACCAACTAACCAGATAAACTACACAGGAAATACAATACAATACAATTAAAGGAAAATACGAGAGAGATAGAGAGAGAGATAGAGAGAGAGAGAGATGGCTCACAGTAAGACAATATGATTACGGAGAAAACTTACGCACAAGGGGAACGATCGCATGCGCCTCGATATCCAGCTCCCGATTATCAGCAATGAGAACCGTTGAAGAGAGTGAAGTTGGATATGGTCGGCCTGCCTATTTATGCCCCACACACAATACAATTCAATGGTCCCTACAATCTCATTGTTCATTGGACACAGGAATTCGGCTTCGCATTATAACAAAAGGTCATAGGTTGATTCACACAGGTGGGCTGTGACTATTTCCAACTGCTCAGGTGGGAGGGAAACTGGGTTTCCCGCCGCATGGGTAATAAAGTGCAAATAAAGTAAATGTTCATAAACTTCTTATGTCCATAACTATTCGCACGAGCGATTGATCTGCTTCAAACCAACACCGGAATATTTCTAATTAAATATTCTTCCGATGGATACTAAACACCACTGTATTACTCCTGTCTGACCCTTCGTATCAAACAAAGAGGGATTCCTCTGTTCATAAACATTCTATATTAACCAAACTTTCAGAATCTATCAAAGGGACCATGATCTACAAAATACATTATTAGTGAAAATATGTAATGATTGAGTCGCACGCTACGATCGCATAAACTCTACCGTAAATACGCATACCATGCGCCTGCGGGTGCCCGCGACTGTGAGTATGCGCACGTACGGGAGAGCGTACGCATGCGCAACACGGACCTGTGTGAGGTGCAAATATGGTAGTGTGCATAGAGATATTTTTCTGACTTTGACAAGTATACTATATAAAGCAGTACGGTAGGCCACTGCTGTGTACCTACCTCTGTGTCGTCACTCGTCATCCATTAAGTATACTATCCATCTACATTCTATACCTGTGGTGCATTTTAGACAGTTTTGCAGTTTGCTGACAGTGTCCACCAGTATACTATATATAGCAGTACGGTAGGCCACTGCTGTGTACCTACCTCTGTGTCGTCACTCGTCATCCATTAAGTATACTATCCATCTACATTGTATACCTGTGGTGCATTTTAGACAGTTTTGCAGTTTGCTGACAGTGTCCACCAGTATACTATATATAGCAGTACGGTAGGCCACTGTTGTGTACCTACCTCTGTGTCGTCACTCGTCATCCATTAAGTATACTATCCATCTACATTGTATACCTGTGGTGCATTTTAGACAGTTTTGCAGTTTGCTGACAGTGTCCACCAGTATACTATATATAGCAGTACGGTAGGCCACTGCTGTGTACCTACCTCTGTGTCGTCACTCGTCATCCATTAAGAATACCATCCATCTACATTCTATACCTGTGGTGCATTTTAGACAGTTTTGCAGTTTGCTGACAGTGTCCACCAGTATACTATATATAGCAGTACGGTAGGCCACTGCTGTGTACCTACCTCTGTGTCGTCACTCGTCATCCATTAAGTATACTATCCATCTACATTCTATACCTGTGGTGCATTTTAGACAGTTTTGCAGTTTGCTGACAGTGTCCACCAGTATACTATATATAGCAGTACGGTAGGCCACTGCTGTGTACCTACCTCTGTGTCGTCACTCGTCATCCATTAAGTATAATATCCATCTACATTCTATACCTGTGGTGCATTTTAGACAGTTTTGCAGTTTGCTGACAGTGTCCACCAGTATACTATATATAGCAGTACGGTAGGCCACTGCTGTGTACCTACCTCTGTGTCGTCACTCGTCATCCATTAAGTATACTATCCATCTACATTGTATACCTGTGGTGCATTTTAGACAGTTTTGCAGTTTGCTGACAGTGTCCACCAGTATACTATATATAGCAGTATGGTAGGCCACTGCTGTGTACCTACCTCTGTGTCGTCACTCGTCATCCATTAAGTATACTATCCATCTACATTGTATACCTGTGGTGCATTTTAGACAGTTTTGCAGTTTGCTGACAGTGTCCACCAGTATACTATATATAGCAGTACGGTAGGCCACTGCTGTGTACCTACCTCTGTGTCGTCACTTGTCATCCATTAAGTATACTATCCATCTACATTCTATACCTGTGGTGCATTTTAGACAGTTTTGCAGTTTGCTGACAGTGTCCACCAGTATACTATATATAGCAGTACGGTAGGCCACTGCTGTGTACCTACCTCTGTGTCGTCACTCGTCATCCATTAAGTATACTATCCATCTACATTGTATACCTGTGGTGCATTTTAGACAGTTTTGCAGTTTGCTGACAGTGTCCACCAGTATACTATATATAGCAGTACGGTAGGCCACTGCTGATGTACCTACCTCTGTGTCGTCACTCGTCATCCATTAAGTATACTATCCATCTACATTGTATACCTGTGGTGCATTTTAGACAGTTTTGCAGTTTGCTGACAGTGTCCACCAGTATACTATATATAGCAGTACGGTAGGCCACTGCTGTGTACCTACCTCTGTGTCGTCACTCGTCATCCATTAAGTATACTTTCCATCTACATTCTATACCTGTGGTGCATTTTAGACAGTTTTGCAGTTTGCTGACAGTGTCCACCAGTATACTATATATAGCAGTACGGTAGGCCACTGCTGTGTACCTACCTCTGTGTCGTCACTCGTCATCCATTAAGTATACTATCCATCTACATTCTATACCTGTGGTGCATTTTAGACAGTTTTGCAGTTTGCTGACAGTGTCCACCAGTATACTATATAAAGCAGTACGGTAGGCCACTGCTGTGTACCTACCTCTGTGTCGTCACTCGTCATCCATTAAGTATACTATCCATCTACATTCTATACCTGTGGTGCATTTTAGACAGTTTTGCAGTTTGCTGACAGTATCCACCAGTATACTATATATAGCAGTACGGTAGGCCACTGCTGTGTACCTACCTCTGTGTCATCACTCGTCATCCATTAAGTATACTATCCATCTACATTCTATACCTGTGGTGCATTTTAGACAGTTTTGCAGTTTGCTGACAGTGTCCACCAGTATACTATATAAAGCAGTACGGTAGGCCACCGCTGTGTACCTACCTCTGTGTCGTCACTCATCATCCATTAAGTATACTATCCATCTACATTGTATACCTGTGGTGCATTTTAGACAGTTTTGCAGTTTGCTGACAGTGTCCACCAGTATACTATATATAGCAGTACGGTAGGCCACTGCTGTGTACCTACCTCTGTGTCGTCACTCGTCATCCATTAAGTATACTATCCATCTACATTGTATACCTGTGGTGCATTTTAGACAGTTTTGCAGTTTGCTGACGGTGTCCACCAGTATACTATATATAGCAGTACGGTAGGCCACTGCTGTGTACCTACCTCTTTGTCGTCACTCGTCATCCATTAAGTATACTATCCATCTACATTGTATACCTGTGGTGCATTTTAGACAGTTTTGCAGTTTGCTGACAGTGTCCACCAGTATACTATATATAGCAGTACGGTAGGCCACTGCTGTGTACCTACCTCTGTGTCGTCACTCGTCATCCATTAAGTATACTTTCCATCTACATTCTATACCTGTGGTGCATTTTAGACAGTTTTGCAGTTTGCTGACAGTGTCCACCAGTATACTATATATAGCAGTACGGTAGGCCACTGCTGTGTACCTACCTCTGTGTCGTCACTCGTCATCCATTAAGTATACTATCCATCTACATTCTATACCTGTGGTGCATTTTAGACAGTTTTGCAGTTTGCTGACAGTGTCCACCAGTATACTATATAAAGCAGTACGGTAGGCCACTGCTGTGTACCTACCTCTGTGTCGTCACTCGTCATCCATTAAGTATACTATCCATCTACATTGTATACCTGTGGTGCATTTTAGACAGTTTTGCAGTTTGCTGACAGTGTCCACCAGTATACTATATATAGCAGTACGGTAGGCCACTGCTGTGTACCTACCTCTGTGTCGTCACTCATCATCCATTAAGTACACTATCCATCTACATTCTATACCTGTGGTGCATTTTAGACAGTTTTGCAGTTTGCTGACAGTGTCCACCAGTATACTATATATAGCAGTACGGTAGGCCACTGCTGTGTACCTACCTCTGTGTCATCACTCGTCATCCATTAAGTATACTATCCATCTACATTGTATATCTGTGGTGCATTTTAGACAGTTTTGCAGTTTGCTGACAGTGTCCACCAGTATACTATATATAGCAGTACGGTAGGCCACTGCTGTGTACCTACCTCTGTGTCGTCACTCGTCATCCATTAAGTATACTTTCCATCTACATTCTATACCTGTGGTGCATTTTAGACAGTTTTGCAGTTTGCTGACAGTGTCCACCAGTATACTATATATAGCAGTACGGTAGGCCACTGCTGTGTACCTACCTCTGTGTCGTCACTCGTCATCCATTAAGTATACTATCCATCTACATTCTATACCTGTGGTGCATTTTAGACAGTTTTGCAGTTTGCTGACAGTGTCCACCAGTATACTATATAAAGCAGTACGGTAGGCCACTGCTGTGTACCTACCTCTGTGTCGTCACTCGTCATCCATTAAGTATACTATCCATCTACATTCTATACCTGTGGTGCATTTTAGACAGTTTTGCAGTTTGCTGACAGTGTCCACCAGTATACTATATATAGCAGTACGGTAGGCCACTGCTGTGTACCTACCTCTGTGTCGTCACTCGTCATCCATTAAGTATACTATCCATCTACATTGTATACCTGTGGTGCATTTTAGACAGTTTTGCAGTTTGCTGACAGTGTCCACCAGTATACTATATATAGCAGTACGGTAGGCCACTGCTGTGTACCTACCTCTGTGTCGTCACTCGTCATCCATTAAGTATACTATCCATCTACATTGTATACCTGTGGTGCATTTTAGACAGTTTTGCAGTTTGTTGACAGTGTCCACCAGTATACTATATATAGCAGTACGGTAGGCCACTGCTGTGTACCTACCTCTGTGTCGTCACTCGTCATCCATTAAGAATACCATCCATCTACATTCTATACCTGTGGTGCATTTTAGACAGTTTTGCAGTTTGCTGACAGTGTCCACCAGTATACTATATATAGCAGTACGGTAGGCCACTGCTGTGTACCTACCTCTGTGTCATCACTCGTCATCCATTAAGTATACTATCCATCTACATTGTATACCTGTGGTGCATTTTAGACAGTTTTGCAGTTTGCTGACAGTGTCCACCAGTATACTATATATAGCAGTACGGTAGGCCACTGCTGTGTACCTACCTCTGTGTCGTCACTCGTCATCCATTAAGTATACTTTCCATCTACATTCTATACCTGTGGTGCATTTTAGACAGTTTTGCAGTTTGCTGACAGTGTCCACCAGTATACTATATATAGCAGTACGGTAGGCCACTGCTGTGTACCTACCTCTGTGTCATCACTCGTCATCCATTAAGTATACTATCCATCTACATTCTATTCCTGTGGTGCATTTTAGACAGTTTTGCAGTTTGCTGACAGTGTCCACCAGTATACTATATAAAGCAGTACGGTAGGCCACTGCTGTGTACCTACCTCTGTGTCGTCACTCGTCATCCATTAAGTATACTATCCATCTACATTCTATACCTGTGGTGCATTTTAGACAGTTTTGCAGTTTGCTGACAGTGTCCACCAGTATACTATATATAGCAGTACGGTAGGCCACTGCTGTGTACCTACCTCTCTGTCGTCACTCGTCATCCATTAAGTATACTATCCATCTACATTCTATACCTGTGGTGCATTTTAGACAGTTTTGCAGTTTGCTGACAGTGTCCACCAGTATACTATATAAAGCAGTACGGTAGGCCACTGCTGTGTACCTACCTCTGTGTCGTCACTCGTCATCCATTAAGTATACTATCCATCTACATTCTATACCTGTGGTGCATTTTAGACAGTTTTGCAGTTTGCTGACAGTGTCCACCAGTATACTATATATAGCAGTACGGTAGGCCACTGCTGTGTACCTACCTCTGTGTCGTCACTCGTCATCCATTACGTATACTATCCATCTACATTGTATACCTGTGGTGCATTTTAGACAGTTTTGCAGTTTGCTGACAGTGTCCACCAGTATACTATATATAGCAGTACGGTAGGCCACTGCTGTGTACCTACCTCTGTGTCGTCACTCGTCATCCATTAAGTATACTATCCATCTACATTCTATACCTGTGGTGCATTTTAGACAGTTTTGCAGTTTGCTGACAGTGTCCACCAGTATACTATATATAGCAGTACGGTAGGCCACTGCTGTGTACCTACCTCTGTGTCGTCACTCGTCATCCATTAAGTATACTATCCATCTACATTCTATACCTGTGGTGCATTTTAGACAGTTTTGCAGTTTGGTGACAGTGTCCACCAGTATACTATATAAAGCAGTACGGTAGGCCACTGCTGTGTACCTACCTCTGTGTCGTCACTCGTCATCCATTAAGTATACTATCCATCTACATTCTATACCTGTGGTGCATTTTAGACAGTTTTGCAGTTTGCTGACAGTGTCCACCAGTATAC
This sequence comes from Pseudophryne corroboree, assembly GCF_028390025.1. Taxonomy (NCBI): domain Eukaryota; kingdom Metazoa; phylum Chordata; class Amphibia; order Anura; family Myobatrachidae; genus Pseudophryne; species Pseudophryne corroboree. The sequence continues at coordinate 424,595,754 of NC_086448.1, forward strand.
TATATATAGCAGTACGGTAGGCCTCTGCTGTGTACCTACCTCTGTGTCGTCACTCGTCATCCATTAAGTATACTATCCATCTACATTCTAAACCTGTGGTGCATTTTAGACAATTTTGCAGATTGCTGACAGTGTCCACCAGTATACTATATATAGCAGTACGGTAGGCCACTGCTGTGTACCTGCCTCTGTGTCGTCACTCGTCATCCATTAAGTATACTATCCATCTACATTGTATACCTGTGGTGCATTTTAGACAGTTTTGCAGTTTGCTGACAGTGTCCACCAGTATACTATATATAGCAGTACGGTAGGCCACTGTTGTGTACCTACCTCTGTGTCGTCACTCGTCATCCATTAAGTATACTATCCATCTACATTGTATACCTGTGGTGCATTTTAGGCAGTTTTGCAGTTTGCTGACAGTGTCCACCAGTATACTATATATAGCAGTACGGTAGGCCACTGCTGTGTACCTACATCTGTGTCGTCACTCGTCATCCATTAAGTATACTTTCCATCTACATTCTATACCTGTGGTGCATTTTAGACAGTTTTGCAGTTTGCTGACAGTGTCCACCAGTATACTGTATATAGCAGTACGGTAGGCCACTGCTGTGTACCTACCTCTGTGTCGTCACTCGTCATCCATTAAGTATACTATCCATCTACATTCTGTACCTGTGGTGCATTTTAGACAGTTTTGCAGTTTGCTGACAGTGTCCACCAGTATACTGTATAAAGCAGTACGGTAGGCCACTGCTGTGTACCTACCTCTGTGTCGTCACTCGTCATCCATTAAGTATACTATCCATCTACATTCTATACCTGTGGTGCATTTTAGACAGTTTTGCAGTTTGCTGACAGTGTCCACCAGTATACTATATATAGCAGTACGGTAGGCCACTGCTGTGTACCTACCTCTGTGTCGTCACTCGTCATCCATTAAGTATACTATCCATCTACATTGTATACCTGTGGTGCATTTTAGACAGTTTTGCAGTTTGCTGACAGTGTCCACCAGTATACTATATATAGCAGTATGGTAGGCCACTGCTGTGTACCTACCTCTGTGTCGTCACTCGTCATCCATTAAGTATACTATCCATCTACATTCTGTACCTGTGGTGCATTTTAGACAGTTTTGCAGTTTGCTGACAGTGTCCACCAGTATACTATATATAGCAGTACGGTAGGCCACTGCTGTGTACCTACCTCTGTGTCGTCACTCGTCATCCATTAAGTATACTATCCATCTACATTGTATACCTGTGGTGCATTTTAGACAGTTTTGCAGTTTGCTGACAGTGTCCACCAGTATACTATATATAGCAGTACGGTAGGCCACTGCTGTGTACCTACCTCTGTGTCGTCTCTCGTCATCCATTAAGAATACTATCCATCTACATTCTATACCTGTGGTGCATTTTAGACAGTTTTGCAGTTTGCTGACAGTGTCCACCAGTATACTATATATAGCAGTACGGTAGGCCACTGCTGTGTACCTACCTCTGTGTCGTCACTCGTCATCCATTAAGTATACTATCCATCTACATTCTATACCTGTGGTGCATTTTAGACAGTTTTGCAGTTTGCTGACAGTGTCCACCAGTATGCTATATATAGCAGTACAGTAGGCCACTGCTGTGTACCTACCTCTGTGTCATCACTCGTCATCCATTAAGTATACTAACCATCTACATTGTATACCTGTTGTGCATTTTAGACAGTTTTGCAGTTTGCTGACAGTGTCCACCAGTATACTATATATAGCAGTACGGTAGGTCACTGCTGTGTACCTACCTCTGTGTCGTCACTCGTCATCCATTAAGTATACAATCCATCTACATTCTATACCTGTGGTGCATTTTAGACAGTTTTGCAGTTTGCTGACAGTGTCCACCAGTATACTATATATAGCAGTACGGTAGGCCACTGCTGTGTACCTACCTCTGTGTCGTCACTTGTCATCCATTAAGTATACTATCCATCTACATTGTATACCTGTGGTGCATTTTAGACAGTTTTGCAGTTTGGTGACAGTGTCCACCAGTATACTATATATAGCAGTACGGTAGGCCACTGCTGTGTACCTACCTCTGTGTCGTCACTCGTCATCCATTAAGTATACTATCCATCTACATTCTATACCTGTGGTGCATTTTAGACAGTTTTGCAGTTTGCTGACAGTGTCCACCAGTATACTATATATAGCAGTACGGTAGGCCACTGCTGTGTACCTATCTCTGTGTCGTCACTCATCATCCATTAAGTATACTTTCCATCTACATTCTATACCTGTGGTGCATTTTAGACAGTTTTGCAGTTTGCTGACAGTGTCCACCAGTATACTATATATAGCAGTACGGTAGGCCACTGCTGTGTACCTACCTCTGTGTCGTCACTCGTCATCCATTAAGTATACTATCCATCTACATTGTATACCTGTGGTGCATTTTAGACAGTTTTGCAGTTTGCTGACAGTGTCCACCAGTATACTATATATAGCAGTACGGTAGGCCACTGCTGTGTACCTACCTCTGTGTCGTCACTCGTCATCCATTAAGTATACTATCCATCTACATTCTATACCTGTGGTGCATTTTAGACAGTTTTGCAGTTTGCTGACAGTGTCCACCAGTATACTATATATAGCAGTACGGTAGGCCACTGCTGTGTACCTACCTCTCTGTCGTCACTCGTCATCCATTAAGTATACTATCCATCTACATTGTATACCTGTGGTGCATTTTAGACAGTTTTGCAGTTTGCTGACAGTGTCCACCAGTATACTATATATAGCAGTACGGTAGGCCACTGCTGTGTACCTACCTCTGTGTCGTCACTCGTCATCCATTAAGTATACTATCCATCTACTTTGTATACATGTGGTGCATTTTAGACAGTTTTGCAGTTTGCTGACAGTGTCCACCAGTATAATATATATAGCAGTACGGTAGGCCACTGCTGTGTACCTACCTCTGTGTCGTCACTCGTCATCCATTAAGTATACTATCCATCTACATTGTATACCTGTGGTGCATTTTAGACAGTTTTGCAGTTTGCTGACAGTGTCCACCAGTATACTATATATAGCAGTACGGTAGGCCACTGCTGTGTACCTACCTCTGTGTCGTCACTCGTCATCCATTAAGTATACTATCCATCTACATTGTATACCTGTGGTGCATTTTAGACAGTTTTGCAGTTTGGTGACAGTGTCCACCAGTATACTATATATAGTAGTACGGTAGGCCACTGTTGTGTACCTACCTCTGTGTCGTCACTCGTCATCCATTAAGTATACTATCCTTCTACATTGTATACCTGTGGTGCATTTTAGACAGTTTTGCAGTTTGCTGACAGTGTCCACCAGTATACTATATATAGCAGTACGGTAGGCCACTGCTGTGTACCTACCTCTGTGTCGTCACTCGTCATCCATTAAGTATACTATTCATCTACATTGTATACCTGTGGTGCATTTTAGACAGTTTTGCAGTTTGCTGACAGTGTCCACCAGTATACTATATATAGCAGTACGGTAGGCCACTGCTGTGTACCTACCTCTGTGTCGTCACTCGTCATCCATTAAGTATACTATCCATCTACATTGTATACCTGTGGTGCATTTTAGACAGTTTTGCAGTTTGCTGACAGTGTCCACCAGTATACTATATATAGCAGTACGGTAGGCCACTGCTGTGTACCTACCTCTGTGTCGTCACTCGTCATCCATTAAGTATACTATCCATCTACATTCTATACCTGTGGTGCATTTTAGACAGTTTTGCAGTTTGCTGACAGTGTCCACCAGTATACTATATATAGCAGTACGGTAGGCCACTGCTGTGTACCTACCTCTGTGTCGTCACTCGTCATCCATTAAGTATACTATCCATCTACATTCTATACCTGTGGTGCATTTTAGACAGTTTTGCAGTTTGCTGACAGTGTCCACCAGTATGCTATATATAGCAGTACGGTAGGCCACTGCTGTGTACCTACCTCTGTGTCATCACTCGTCATCCATTAAGTATACTATCCATCTACATTGTATACCTGTGGTGCATTTTAGACAGTTTTGCAGTTTGCTGACAGTGTCCACCAGTATACTATATATAGCAGTACGGTAGGTCACTGCTGTGTACCTACCTCTGTGTCGTCACTCGTCATCCATTAAGTATACAATCCATCTACATTCTATACCTGTGGTGCATTTTAGACAGTTTTGCAGTTTGCTGACAGTGTCCACCAGTATACTATATATAGCAGTACGGTAGGCCACTGCTGTGTCCCTACTTCTGTGTCGTCACTTGTCATCCATTAAGTATACTATCCATCTACATTGTATACCTGTGGTGCATTTTAGACAGTTTTGCAGTTTGGTGACAGTGTCCACCAGTATACTATATATAGCAGTACGGTAGGCCACTGCTGTGTACCTACCTCTGTGTCGTCACTCGTCATCCATTAAGTATACTATCCATCTACATTCTATACCTGTGGTGCATTTTAGACAGTTTTGCAGTTTGCTGACAGTGTCCACCAGTATACTATATATAGCAGTACGGTAGGCCACTGCTGTGTACCTACCTCTGTGTCGTCACTCATCATCCATTAAGTATACTTTCCATCTACATTCTATACCTGTGGTGCATTTTAGACAGTTTTGCAGTTTGCTGACAGTGTCCACCAGTATACTATATATAGCAGTACGGTAGGCCACTGCTGTGTACCTACCTCTGTGTCGTCACTCGTCATCCATTAAGTATACTATCCATCTACATTGTATACCTGTGGTGCATTTTAGACAGTTTTGCAGTTTGCTGACAGTGTCCACCAGTATACTATATATAGCAGTACAGTAGGCCACTGCTGTGTACCTACCTCTGTGTCGTCACTCGTCATCCATTAAGTATACTATCCATCTACTTTGTATACATGTGGTGCATTTTAGACAGTTTTGCAGTTTGCTGACAGTGTCCACCAGTATACTATATATAGCAGTACGGTAGGCCACTGCTGTGTACCTACCTCTGTGTCGTCACTCGTCATCCATTAAGTATACTATCCATCTACATTGTATACCTGTGGTGCATTTTAGACAGTTTTGCAGTTTGCTGACAGTGTCCACCAGTATACTATATATAGCAGTACGGTAGGCCACTGCTGTGTACCTACCTCTGTGTCGTCACTCGTCATCCATTAAGTATACTATCCATCTACATTGTATACCTGTGGTGCATTTTAGACAGTTTTGCAGTTTGGTGACAGTGTCCACCAGTATACTATATATAGTAGTACGGTAGGCCACTGCTATGTACCTACCTCTGTGTCGTCACTCGTCATCCATTAAGTATACTATCCATCTACATTGTATACCTGTGGTGCATTTTAGACAGTTTTGCAGTTTGCTGACAGTGTCCACCAGTATACTATATATAGCAGTACGGTAGGCCACTGCTGTGTACCTACCTCTGTGTCGTCACTCGTCATCCATTAAGTATACTATCCATCTACATTGTATACCTGTGGTGCATTTTAGACGGTTTTGCAGTTTGCTGACAGTGTCCACCAGTATACTATATATAGCAGTACGGTAGGCCACTGCTGTGTACCTACCTCTGTGTCGTCACTCGTCATCCATTAAGTATGCTATCCATCTACATTGTATACCTGTGGTGCATTTTAGACAGTTTTGCAGTTTGCTGACAGTGTCCACCAGTATACTATATATAGCAGTACGGTAGGCCACTGCTGTGTACCTACCTCTGTGTCGTCACTCGTCATCCATTAAGTATACTATCCATCTACATTCTATACCTGTGGTGCATTTTAGACAGTTTTGCAGTTTGCTGACAGTGTCCACCAGTATACTATATATAGCAGTACGGTAGGCCACCGCTGTGTACCTACCTCTGTGTCGTCACTCGTCATCCATTAAGTATACTATCCATCTACATTGTATACCTGTGGTGCATTTTAGACAGTTTTGCAGTTTGCTGACAGTGTCCACCAGTATACTATATATAGCAGTACGGTAGGCCACTGCTGTGTACCTACCTCTGTGTCGTCACTCGTCATCCATTAAGAATACTATCCATCTACATTCTATACCTGTGGTGCATTTTAGACAGTTTTGCAGTTTGCTGACAGTGTCCACCAGTATACTATATATAGCAGTACGGTAGGCCACTGCTGTGTACCTACCTCTGTGTCGTCACTCGTCATCCATTAAGTATACTATCCATCTACATTCTATACCTGTGGTGCATTTTAGACAGTTTTGCAGTTTGCTGACAGTGTCCACCAGTATACTATATATAGCAGTACGGTAGGCCACTGCTGTGTACCTACCTCTGTGTCGTCACTCGTCATCCATTAAGTATACTATCCATCTACATTGTATACCTGTGGTGCATTTTAGACAGTTTTGCAGTTTGCTGACAGTGTCCACCAGTATACTATATATAGCAGTACGGTAGGTCACTGCTGTGTACCTACCTCTGTGTCGTCACTCGTCATCCATTAAGTATACTATCCATCTACATTGTATACCTGTGGTGCATTTTAGACAGTTTTGCAGTTAGCTGACAGTGTCCACTAGTATACTATATATAGCAGTACGGTAGGCCACTGCTGTGTACCTACCTCTGTGTCGTCACTCGTCATCCATTAAGTATACTATCCATCTACATTGTATACCTGTGGTACATTTTAGACAGTTTTGCAGTTTGCTGACAGTGTCCACCAGTATACTATATTTAGCAGTACGGTAGGCCACTGCTGTGTACCTACCTCTGTGTCGTCACTTGTCATCCATTAAGTATACTATCCATCTACATTGTATACCTGTGGTGCATTTTAGACAGTTTTGCAGTTTGCTGACAGTGTCCACCAGTATACTATATATAGCAGTACGGTAGGCCACTGCTGTGTACCTACCTCTGTGTCATCACTCGTCATCCATTAAGTATACTATCCATCTACATTCTATACCCGTGGTGCATTTTAGACAGTTTTGCAGTTTGCTGACAGTGTCCACCAGTATACTATATATAGCAGTACGGTAGGCCACTGCTGTGTACCTACCTCTGTGTCGTCACTCGTCATCCATTAAGTATACTTTCCATCTACATTCTATACCTGTGGTGCATTTTAGACAGTTTTGCAGTTTGCTGACAGTGTCCACCAGTATACTATATATAGCAGTACGGTAGGCCACTGCTGTGTACCTACCTCTGTGTCGTCACTCATCATCCATTAAGTATACTTTCCATCTACATTCTATACCTGTGGTGCATTTTAGACAGTTTTGCAGTTTGCTGACAGTGTCCACCAGTATACTATATATAGCAGTACGGTAGGCCACTGCTGTGTACCTACCTATGTGTCGTCACTCGTCATCCATTAAGTATACTATCCATCTACATTGTATACCTGTGGTGCATTTTAGACAGTTTTGCAGTTTGCTGACAGTGTCCACCAGTATACTATATATAGCAGTACGGAAGGCCACTGCTGTGTACCTACCTCTGTGTCGTCACTCGTCATCCATTAAGTATACTATCCATCTACATTCTATACCTGTGGTGCATTTTAGACAGTTTTGCAGTTTGCTGACAGTGTCCACCAGTATACTATATATAGCAGTACGGTAGGCCACTGCTGTGTACCTACCTCTCTGTCGTCACTCGTCATCCATTAAGTATACTATCCATCTACATTGTATACCTGTGGTGCATTTTAGACAGTTTTGCAGTTTGGTGACAGTGTCCACCAGTATACTATATATAGTAGTACGGTAGGCCACTGCTGTGTACCTACCTCTGTGTCGTCACTCGTCATCCATTAAGTATACTATCCATCTACATTGTATACCTGTGGTGCATTTTAGACAGTTTTGCAGTTTGCTGACAGTGTCCACCAGTATACTATATATAGCAGTACGGTAGGCCACTGCTGTGTACCTACCTCTGTGTCGTCACTCGTCATCCATTAAGTATACTATCCATCTACATTGTATACCTGTGGTGCATTTTAGACAGTTTTGCAGTTTGCTGACAGTGTCCACCAGTATACTATATATAGCAGTACGGTAGGCCACTGCTGTGTACCTACCTCTGTGTCGTCACTCGTCATCCATTAAGAATACTATCCATCTACATTCTATACCTGTGGTGCATTTTAGACAGTTTTGCAGTTTGCTGACAGTGTCCACCAGTATACTATATATAGCAGTACGGTAGGCCACTGCTGTGTACCTACCTCTGTGTCGTCACTCGTCATCCATTAAGTATACTATCCATCTACATTCTATACCTGTGGTGCATTTTAGACAGTTTTGCAGTTTGCTGACAGTGTCCACCAGTATACTATATATAGCAGTACGGTAGGCCACCGCTGTGTACCTACCTCTGTGTCGTCACTCGTCATCCATTAAGTATACTATCCATCTACATTGTATACCTGTGGTGCATTTTAGACAGTTTTGCAGTTTGCTGACAGTGTCCACCAGTATACTATATATAGCAGTACGGTAGGCCACTGCTGTGTACCTACCTCTGTGTCGTCACTCGTCATCCATTAAGAATACTATCCATCTACATTCTATACCTGTGGTGCATTTTAGACAGTTTTGCAGTTTGCTGACAGTGTCCACCAGTATACTATATATAGCAGTACGGTAGGCCACTGCTGTGTACCTACCTCTGTGTCGTCACTCGTCATCCATTAAGTATACTATCCATCTACATTGTATACCTGTGGTGCATTTTAGACAGTTTTGCAGTTTGCTGACAGTGTCCACCAGTATACTATATATAGCAGTACGGTAGGCCACTGCTGTGTACCTACCTCTGTGTCGTCACTCGTCATCCATTAAGTATACTATCCATCTACATTGTATACCTGTGGTGCATTTTAGACAGTTTTGCAGTTTGGTGACAGTGTCCACCAGTATACTATATATAGTAGTACGGTAGGCCACTGCTGTGTACCTACCTCTGTGTCGTCACTCGTCATCCATTAAGTATACTATCCATCTACATTGTATACCTGTGGTGCATTTTAGACAGTTTTGCAGTTTGCTGACAGTGTCCACCAGTATACTATATATAGCAGTACGGTAGGCCACTGCTGTGTACCTACCTCTGTGTCGTCACTCGTCATCCATTAAGTATACTATCCATCTACATTGTATACCTGTGGTGCATTTTAGACAGTTTTGCAGTTTGCTGACAGTGTCCACCAGTATACTATATATAGCAGTACGGTAGGCTACTGCTGTGTACCTACCTCTGTGTCGTCACTCGTCATCCATTAAGTATACTATCCATCTACATTGTATACCTGTGGTGCATTTTAGACAGTTTTGCAGTTTGCTGACAGTGTCCACCAGTATACTATATATAGCAGTACGGTAGGCCACTGCTGTGTACCTACCTCTGTGTCGTCACTCGTCATCCATTAAGAATACTATCCATCTACATTCTATACCTGTGGTGCATTTTAGACAGTTTTGCAGTTTGCTGACAGTGTCCACCAGTATACTATATATAGCAGTACGGTAGGCCACTGCTGTGTACCTACCTCTGTGTCGTCACTCGTCATCCATTAAGTATACTATCCATCTACATTCTATACCTGTGGTGCATTTTAGACAGTTTTGCAGTTTGCTGACAGTGTCCACCAGTATAGTATATATAGCAGTACGGTAGGCCACCACTGTGTACCTACCTCTGTGTCGTCACTCGTCATCCATTAAGTATACTATCCATCTATATTGTATACCTGTGGTGCATTTTAGACAGTTTTGCAGTTTGCTGACAGTGTCCACCAGTATACTATATATAGCAGTACGGTAGGCCACTGCTGTGTACCTACCTCTGTGTCGTCACTCGTCATCCATTAAGAATACTATCCATCTACATTCTATACCTGTGGTGCATTTTAGACAGTTTTGCAGTTTGCTGACAGTGTCCACCAGTATACTATATATAGCAGTACGGTAGGCCACTGCTGTGTACCTACCTCTGTGTCGTCACTCGTCATCCATTAAGTATACTATCCATCTACATTCTATACCTGTGGTGCATTTTAGACAGTTTTGCAGTTTGCTGACAGTGTCCACCAGTATACTATATATAGCAGTACGGTAGGCCACTGCTGTGTACCTACCTCTGTGTCGTCACTCGTCATCCATTAAGTATACTATCCATCTACATTGTATACCTGTGGTGCATTTTAGACAGTTTTGCAGTTTGCTGACAGTGTCCACCAGTATACTATATATAGCAGTACGGTAGGTCACTGCTGTGTACCTACCTCTGTGTCGTCACTCGTCATCCATTAAGTATACTATCCATCTACATTGTATACCTGTGGTGCATTTTAGACAGTTTTGCAGTTAGCTGACAGTGTCCACCAGTATACTATATATAGCAGTACGGTAGGCCACTGCTGTGTACCTACCTCTGTGTCGTCACTCGTCATCCATTAAGTATACTATCCATCTACATTCTATACCTGTGGTACATTTTAGACAGTTTTGCAGTTTGCTGACAGTGTCCACCAGTATACTATATTTAGCAGTATGGTAGGCCACTGCTGTGTACCTACCTCTGTGTCGTCACTTGTCATCCATTAAGTATACTATCCATCTACATTGTATACCTGTGGTGCATTTTAGACAGTTTTGCAGTTTGCTGACAGTGTCCACCAGTATACTATATATAGCAGTACGGTAGGCCACTGCTGTGTACCTACCTCTGTGTCATCACTCGTCATCCATTAAGTATACTATCCATCTACATTCTATACCCGTGGTGCATTTTAGACAGTTTTGCAGTTTGCTGACAGTGTCCACCAGTATACTATATATAGCAGTACGGTAGGCCACTGCTGTGTACCTACCTCTGTGTCGTCACTCGTCATCCATTAAGTATACTTTCCGTCTACATTCTATACCTGTGGTGCATTTTAGACAGTTTTGCAGTTTGCTGACAGTGTCCACCAGTATACTATATATAGCAGTACGGTAGGCCACTGCTGTGTACCTACCTCTGTGTCATCACTCGTCATCCATTAAGTATACTATCCATCTACATTCTATACCTGTGGTGCATTTTAGACAGTTTTGCAGTTTGCTGACAGTGTCCACCAGTATACTATATATAGCAGTACGGTAGGCCACTGCTGTGTACCTACCTCTGTGTCGTCACTCGTCATCCATTAATTATACTATTCATCTACATTCTATACCTGTGGTGCATTTTAGACAGTTTTGCAGTTTGCTGACAGTGTCCACCAGTATACTATATATAGCAGTACGGTAGGCCACTGCTGTGTACCTACCTCTGTGTCGTCACTCGTCATCCATTAAGTATACTATCCATCTACTTTGTATACATGTGGTGCATTTTAGACAGTTTTGCAGTTTGCTGACAGTGTCCACCAGTATACTATATATAGCAGTACGGTAGGCCACTGCTGTGTACCTACCTCTGTGTTGTCACTCGTCATCCATTAAGAATACTATCCATCTACATTCTATACCTGTGGTGCATTTTAGACAGTTTTGCAGTTTGCTGACAGTGTCCACCAGTATACTATATATAGCAGTACGGTAGGCCACTGCTGTGTACCTACCTCTGTGTCGTCACTCGTCATCCATTAAGTATACTATCCATCTACATTGTATACCTGTGGTGCATTTTAGACAGTTTTGCAGTTTGCTGACAGTGTCCACCAGTATACTATATATAGCAGTACGGTAGGCCACTGCTGTGTACCTACCTCTGTGTCGTCACTCGTCATCCATTAAGTATACTATCCATCTACATTGTATACCTGTGGTGCATTTTAGACAGTTTTGCAGTTTGGTGACAGTGTCCACCAGTATACTATATATAGTAGTACGGTAGGCCACTGCTGTGTACCTACCTCTGTGTCGTCACTCGTCATCCATTAAGTATACTATCCATCTACATTGTATACCTGTGGTGCATTTTAGACAGTTTTGCAGTTTGCTGACAGTGTCCACCAGTATACTATATATAGCAGTACGGTAGGCCACTGCTGTGTACCTACCTCTGTGTCGTCACTCGTCATCCATTAAGTATACTATCCATCTACATTGTATACCTGTGGTGCATTTTAGACAGTTTTGCAGTTTGCTGACAGTGTCCACCAGTATACTATATATAGCAGTACGGTAGGCCACTGCTGTGTACCTACCTCTGTGTCGTCACTCGTCATCCATTAAGTATACTATCCATCTACATTGTATACCTGTGGTGCATTTTAGACAGTTTTGCAGTTTGCTGACAGTGTCCACCAGTATACTATATATAGCAGTACGGTAGGCCACTGCTGTGTACCTACCTCTGTGTCGTCACTCGTCATCCATTAAGAATACTATCCATCTACATTCTATACCTGTGGTGCATTTTAGACAGTTTTGCAGTTTGCTGACAGTGTCCACCAGTATACTATATATAGCAGTACGGTAGGCCACTGCTGTGTACCTACCTCTGTGTCGTCACTCGTCATCCATTAAGTATACTATCCATCTACATTCTATACCTGTGGTGCATTTTAGACAGTTTTGCAGTTTGCTGACAGTGTCCACCAGTATACTATATATAGCAGTACGGTAGGCCACTGCTGTGTACCTACCTCTGTGTCGTCACTCGTCATCCATTAAGTATACTATCCATCTACATTGTATACCTGTGGTGCATTTTAGACAGTTTTGCAGTTTGCTGACAGTGTCCACCAGTATACTATATATAGCAGTACGGTAGGTCACTGCTGTGTACCTACCTGTGTGTCGTCACTCGTCATCCATTAAGTATACTATCCATCTACATTGTATACCTGTGGTGCATTTTAGACAGTTTTGCAGTTAGCTGACAGTGTCCACCAGTATACTATATATAGCAGTACGGTAGGCCACTGCTGTGTACCTACCTGTGTGTCGTCACTCGTCATCCATTAAGTATACTATCCATCTACATTGTATACCTGTGGTACATTTTAGACAGTTTTGCAGTTTGCTGACAGTGTCCACCAGTATACTATATTTAGCAGTACGGTAGGCCACTGCTGTGTACCTACCTCTGTGTCGTCACTTGTCATCCATTAAGTATACTATCCATCTACATTGTATACCTGTGGTGCATTTTAGACAGTTTTGCAGTTTGCTGACAGTGTCCACCAGTATACTATATATAGCAGTACGGTAGGCCACTGCTGTGTACCTACCTCTGTGTCATCACTCGTCATCCATTAAGTATACTATCCATCTACATTCCATACCCGTGGTGCATTTTAGACAGTTTTGCAGTTAGCTGACAGTGTCCACCAGTATACTATATATAGCAGTACGGTAGGCCACTGCTGTGTACCTACCTGTGTGTCGTCACTCGTCATCCATTAAGTATACTATCCATCTACATTGTATACCTGTGGTGCATTTTAGACAGTTTTGCAGTTTGGTGACAGTGTCCACCAGTATACTATATATAGTAGTATGGTAGGCCACTGCTGTGTACCTACCTCTGTGTCGTCACTCGTCATCCATTAAGTATACTATCCATCTACATTGTATACCTGTGGTGCATTTTAGACAGTTTTGCAGTTTGCTGACAGTGTCCACCAGTATACTATATATAGCAGTACGGTAGGCCACTGCTGTGTACCTACCTCTGTGTCGTCACTCGTCATCCATTAAGTATACTATCCATCTACATTGTATACCTGTGGTGCATTTTAGACAGTTTTGCAGTTTGCTGACAGTGTCCACCAGTATACTATATATAGCAGTACGGTAGGCCACTGCTGTGTACCTACCTCTGTGTCGTCACTCGTCATCCATTAAGTATACTATCCATCTACATTGTATACCTGTGGTACATTTTAGACAGTTTTGCAGTTTGCTGACAGTGTCCACCAGTATACTATATATAGCAGTACGGTAGGCCACTGCTGTGTACCTACCTCTGTGTCGTCACTCGTCATCCATTAAGAATACTATCCATCTACATTCTATACCTGTGGTGCATTTTAGACAGTTTTGCAGTTTGCTGACAGTGTCCACCAGTATACTATATATAGCAGTACGGTAGGCCACTGCTGTGTACCTACCTCTGTGTCGTCACTCGTCATCCATTAAGTATACTATCCATCTACATTCTATACCTGTGGTGCATTTTAGACAGTTTTGCAGTTTGCTGACAGTGTCCACCAGTATAGTATATATAGCAGTACGGTAGGCCACCACTGTGTACCTACCTCTGTGTCGTCACTCGTCATCCATTAAGTATACTATCCATCTATATTGTATACCTGTTGTGCATTTTAGACAGTTTTGCAGTTTGCTGACAGTGTCCACCAGTATACTATATATAGCAGTACGGTAGGCCACTGCTGTGTACCTACCTCTGTGTCGTCACTCGTCATCCATTAAGAATACTATCCATCTACATTCTATACCTGTGGTGCATTTTAGACAGTTTTGCAGTTTGCTGACAGTGTCCACCAGTATACTATATATAGCAGTACGGTAGGCCACTGCTGTGTACCTACCTCTGTGTCGTCACTCGTCATCCATTAAGTATACTATCCATCTACATTCTATACCTGTGGTGCATTTTAGACAGTTTTGCAGTTTGCTGACAGTGTCCACCAGTATACTATATATAGCAGTACGGTAGGCCACTGCTGTGTACCTACCTCTGTGTCGTCACTCGTCATCCATTAAGTATACTATCCATCTACATTGTATACCTGTGGTGCATTTTAGACAGTTTTGCAGTTAGCTGACAGTGTCCACCAGTATACTATATATAGCAGTACGGTAGGCCACTGCTGTGTACCTACCTCTGTGTCGTCACTCGTCATCCATTAAGTATACTATCCATCTACATTGTATACCTGTGGTACATTTTAGACAGTTTTGCAGTTTGCTGACAGTGTCCACCAGTATACTATATTTAGCAGTACGGTAGGCCACTGCTGTGTACCTACCTCTGTGTCGTCACTTGTCATCCATTAAGTATACTATCCATCTACATTGTATACCTGTGGTGCATTTTAGACAGTTTTGCAGTTTGCTGACAGTGTCCACCAGTATACTATATATAGCAGTACGGTAGGCCACTGCTGTGTACCTACCTCTGTGTCATCACTCGTCATCCATTAAGTATACTATCCATCTACATTCTATACCCGTGGTGCATTTTAGACAGTTTTGCAGTTTGCTGACAGTGTCCACCAGTATACTATATATAGCAGTACGGTAGGCCACTGCTGTGTACCTACCTCTGTGTCGTCACTCGTCATCCATTAAGTATACTATCCATCTACATTCTATACCTGTGGTGCATTTTAGACAGTTTTGCAGTTTGCTGACAGTGTCCACCAGTATACTATATATAGCAGTACGGTAGGCCACTGCTGTGTACCTACCTCTGTGTCGTCACTCGTCATCCATTAAGTATACTATTCATCTACATTCTATACCTGTGGTGCATTTTAGACAGTTTTGCAGTTTGCTGACAGTGTCCACCAGTATACTGTATATAGCAGTACGGTAGGCCACTGCTGTGTACCTACCTCTGTGTCATCACTCGTCATCCATTAAGTATACTATCCATCTACTTTGTATACATGTGGTGCATTTTAGACAGTTTTGCAGTTTGCTGACAGTGTCCACCAGTATACTATATATAGCAGTACGGTAGGCCACTGCTGTGTACCTACCTCTGTGTCGTCACTCGTCATCCATTAAGTATACTATCCATCTACATTGTATACCTGTGGTGCATTTTAGACAGTTTTGCAGTTTGCTGACAGTGTCCACCAGTATACTATATATAGCAGTACGGTAGGCCACTGCTGTGTACCTACCTCTGTGTCGTCACTCGTCATCCATTAAGTATACTATCCATCTACATTGTATACCTGTGGTGCATTTTAGACAGTTTTGCAGTTTGGTGACAGTGTCCACCAGTATACTATATATAGTAGTACGGTAGGCCACTGCTGTGTACCTACCTCTGTGTCGTCATTCGTCATCCATTAAGTATACTATCCATCTACATTGTATACCTGTGGTGCATTTTAGACAGTTTTGCAGTTTGCTGACAGTGTCCACCAGTATACTATATATAGCAGTACGGTAGGCCACTGCTGTGTACCTACCTCTGTGTCGTCACTCGTCATCCATTAAGTATACTATCCATCTACATTGTATACCTGTGGTGCATTTTAGACAGTTTTGCAGTTTGCTGACAGTGTCCACCAGTATACTATATATAGCAGTACGGTAGGCCACTGCTGTGTACCTACCTCTGTGTCGTCACTCGTCATCCATTAAGTATACTATCCATCTACATTGTATACCTGTGGTGCATTTTAGACAGTTTTGCAGTTTGCTGACAGTGTCCACCAGTATACTATATATAGCAGTACGGTAGGCCACTGCTGTGTACCTACCTCTGTGTCGTCACTCGTCATCCATTAGGAATACTATCCATCTACATTCTATACCTGTGGTGCATTTTAGACAGTTTTGCAGTTTGCTGACAGTGTCCACCAGTATACTATATATAGCAGTACGGTAGGCCACTGCTGTGTACCTACCTCTGTGTCGTCACTCGTCATCCATTAAGTATACTATCCATCTACATTCTATACCTGTGGTGCATTTTAGACAGTTTTGCAGTTTGCTGACAGTGTCCACCAGTATAGTATATATAGCAGTACGGTAGGCCACCACTGTGTACCTACCTCTGTGTCGTCACTCGTCATCCATTAAGTATACTATCCATCTATATTGTATACCTGTGGTGCATTTTAGACAGTTTTGCAGTTTGCTGACAGTGTCCACTAGTATACTATATATAGCAGTACGGTAGGCCACTGCTGTGTACCTACCTCTGTGTCGTCACTCATCATCCATTAAGAATACTATCCATCTACATTCTATACCTGTGGTGCATTTTAGACAGTTTTGCAGTTTGCTGACAGTGTCCACCAGTATACTATATATAGCAGTACGGTAGGCCACTGCTGTGTACCTACCTCTGTGTCGTCACTCGTCATCCATTAAGTATACTATCCATCTACATTCTATACCTGTGGTGCATTTTAGACAGTTTTGCAGTTTGCTGACAGTGTCCACCAGTATACTATATATAGCAGTACGGTAGGCCACTGCTGTGTACCTACCTGTGTCGTCACTCGTCATCCATTAAGTATACTATCCATCTACATTGTATACCTGTGGTGCATTTTAGACAGTTTTGCAGTTTGCTGACAGTGTCCACCAGTATACTATATATAGCAGTACGGTAGGTCACTGCTGTGTACCTACCTCTGTGTCGTCACTCGTCATCCATTAAGTATACTATCCATCTACATTGTATACCTGTGGTGCATTTTAGACAGTTTTGCAGTTAGCTGACAGTGTCCACCAGTATACTATATATAGCAGTACGGTAGGCCACTGCTGTGTACCTACCTCTGTGTCGTCACTCGTCATCCATTAAGTATACTTTCCATCTACATTCTATACCTGTGGTGCATTTTAGACAGTTTTGCAGTTTGCTGACAGTGTCCACCAGTATACTATATATAGCAGTACGGTAGGCCACTGCTGTGTACCTACCTCTGTGTCGTCACTCGTCATCCATTAAGTATACTATCCATCTACATTCTATACCTGTGGTGCATTTTAGACAGTTTTGCAGTTTGCTGACAGTGTCCACCAGTATACTATATATAGCAGTACGGTAGGCCACTGCTGTGTACCTACCTCTGTGTCGTCACTCGTCATCCATTAAGTATACTATTCATCTACATTCTATACCTGTGGTGCATTTTAGACAGTTTTGCAGTTTGCTGACAGTGTCCACCAGTATACTATATATAGCAGTACGGTAGGCCACTGCTGTGTACCTACCTCTGTGTCGTCACTCGTCATCCATTAAGTATACTATCCATCTACTTTGTATACATGTGGTGCATTTTAGACAGTTTTGCAGTTTGCTGACAGTGTCCACCAGTATACTATATATAGCAGTACGGTAGGCCACTGCTGTGTACCTACCTCTGTGTCGTCACTCGTCATCCATTAAGTATACTATCCATCTACATTCTATACCTGTGGTGCATTTTAGACAGTTTTGCAGTTTGCTGACAGTGTCCACCAGTATACTATATATAGCAGTACGGTAGGCCACTGCTGTGTACCTACCTCTGTGTCGTCACTCGTCATCCATTAAGAATACTATCCATCTACATTCTATACCTGTGGTGCATTTTAGACAGTTTTGCAGTTTGCTGACAGTGTCCACCAGTATACTATATATAGCAGTACGGTAGGCCACTGCTGTGTACCTACCTCTGTGTCGTCACTCGTCATCCATTAAGTATACTATCCATCTACATTCTATACCTGTGGTGCATTTTAGACAGTTTTGCAGTTTGCTGACAGTGTCCACCAGTATACTATATATAGCAGTACGGTAGGCCACCGCTGTGTACCTACCTCTGTGTCGTCACTCGTCATCCATTAAGTATACTATCCATCTACATTGTATACCTGTGGTGCATTTTAGACAGTTTTGCAGTTTGCTGACAGTGTCCACCAGTATACTATATATAGCAGTACGGTAGGCCACTGCTGTGTACCTACCTCTGTGTCGTCACTCGTCATCCATTAAGAATACTATCCATCTACATTCTATACCTGTGGTGCATTTTAGACAGTTTTGCAGTTTGCTGACAGTGTCCACCAGTATACTATATATAGCAGTACGGTAGGCCACCACTGTGTACCTACCTCTGTGTCGTCACTCGTCATCCATTAAGTATACTATCCATCTACATTGTATACCTGTGGTGCATTTTAGACAGTTTTGCAGTTTGCTGACAGTGTCCACCAGTATACTATATAAAGCAGTACGGTAGGCCACTGCTGTGTACCTACCTCTGTGTCGTCACTCGTCATCCATTAAGTATACTATCCATCTACATTGTATACCTGTGGTGCATTTTAGACAGTTTTGCAGTTTGGTGACAGTGTCCACCAGTATACTATATATAGTAGTACGGTAGGCCACTGCTGTGTACCTACCTCTGTGTCGTCACTCGTCATCCATTAAGTATACTATCCATCTACATTGTATACCTGTGGTGCATTTTAGACAGTTTTGCAGTTTGCTGACAGTGTCCACCAGTATACTATATATAGCAGTACGGTAGGCCACTGCTGTGTACCTACCTCTGTGTCGTCACTCGTCATCCATTAAGTATACTATTCATCTACATTCTATACCTGTGGTGCATTTTAGACAGTTTTGCAGTTTGCTGACAGTGTCCACCAGTATACTATATATAGCAGTACGGTAGGCCACTGCTGTGTACCTACCTCTGTGTCGTCACTCGTCATCCATTAAGTATACTTTCCATCTACATTCTATACCTGTGGTGCATTTTAGACAGTTTTGCAGTTTGCTGACAGTGTCCACCAGTATACTATATATAGCAGTACGGTAGGCCACTGCTGTGTACCTACCTCTGTGTCGTCACTCGTCATCCATTAAGTATACTATCCATCTACATTCTATACCTGTGGTGCATTTTAGACAGTTTTGCAGTTTGCTGACAGTGTCCACCAGTATACTATATATAGCAGTACGGTAGGCCACTGCTGTGTACCTACCTCTGTGTTGTCACTCGTCATCCATTAAGAATACTATCCATCTACATTCTATACCTGTGGTGCATTTTAGACAGTTTTGCAGTTTGCTGACAGTGTCCACCAGTATACTATATATAGCAGTACGGTAGGCCACTGCTGTGTACCTACCTCTGTGTCGTCACTCGTCATCCATTAAGTATACTATCCATCTACATTGTATACCTGTGGTGCATTTTAGACAGTTTTGCAGTTTGCTGACAGTGTCCACCAGTATACTATATATAGCAGTACGGTAGGCCACTGCTGTGTACCTACCTCTGTGTCGTCACTCGTCATCCATTAAGTATACTATCCATCTACATTGTATACCTGTGGTGCATTTTAGACAGTTTTGCAGTTTGGTGACAGTGTCCACCAGTATACTATATATAGTAGTACGGTAGGCCACTGCTGTGTACCTACCTCTGTGTCGTCACTCGTCATCCATTAAGTATACTATCCATCTACATTGTATACCTGTGGTGCATTTTAGACAGTTTTGCAGTTTGCTGACAGTGTCCACCAGTATACTATATATAGCAGTACGGTAGGCCACTGCTGTGTACCTACCTCTGTGTCGTCACTCGTCATCCATTAAGTATACTATCCATCTACATTGTATACCTGTGGTGCATTTTAGACAGTTTTGCAGTTTGCTGACAGTGTCCACCAGTATACTATATATAGCAGTACGGTAGGCCACTGCTGTGTACCTACCTCTGTGTCGTCACTCGTCATCCATTAAGTATACTATCCATCTACATTGTATACCTGTGGTGCATTTTAGACAGTTTTGCAGTTTGCTGACAGTGTCCACCAGTATACTATATATAGCAGTACGGTAGGCCACTGCTGTGTACCTACCTCTGTGTCGTCACTCGTCATCCATTAAGAATACTATCCATCTACATTCTATACCTGTGGTGCATTTTAGACAGTTTTGCAGTTTGCTGACAGTGTCCACCAGTATACTATATATAGCAGTACGGTAGGCCACTGCTGTGTACCTACCTCTGTGTCGTCACTCGTCATCCATTAAGTATACTATCCATCTACATTCTATACCTGTGGTGCATTTTAGACAGTTTTGCAGTTTGCTGACAGTGTCCACCAGTATACTATATATAGCAGTACGGTAGGCCACTGCTGTGTACCTACCTCTGTGTCGTCACTCGTCATCCATTAAGTATACTATCCATCTACATTGTATACCTGTGGTGCATTTTAGACAGTTTTGCAGTTTGCTGACAGTGTCCACCAGTATACTATATATAGCAGTACGGTAGGTCACTGCTGTGTACCTACCTGTGTGTCGTCACTCGTCATCCATTAAGTATACTATCCATCTACATTGTATACCTGTGGTGCATTTTAGACAGTTTTGCAGTTAGCTGACAGTGTCCACCAGTATACTATATATAGCAGTACGGTAGGCCACTGCTGTGTACCTACCTGTGTGTCGTCACTCGTCATCCATTAAGTATACTATCCATCTACATTGTATACCTGTGGTACATTTTAGACAGTTTTGCAGTTTGCTGACAGTGTCCACCAGTATACTATATTTAGCAGTACGGTAGGCCACTGCTGTGTACCTACCTCTGTGTCGTCACTTGTCATCCATTAAGTATACTATCCATCTACATTGTATACCTGTGGTGCATTTTAGACAGTTTTGCAGTTTGCTGACAGTGTCCACCAGTATACTATATATAGCAGTACGGTAGGCCACTGCTGTGTACCTACCTCTGTGTCATCACTCGTCATCCATTAAGTATACTATCCATCTACATTCTATACCCGTGGTGCATTTTAGACAGTTTTGCAGTTAGCTGACAGTGTCCACCAGTATACTATATATAGCAGTACGGTAGGCCACTGCTGTGTACCTACCTGTGTGTCGTCACTCGTCATCCATTAAGTATACTATCCATCTACATTGTATACCTGTGGTGCATTTTAGACAGTTTTGCAGTTTGGTGACAGTGTCCACCAGTATACTATATATAGTAGTACGGTAGGCCACTGCTGTGTACCTACCTCTGTGTCGTCACTCGTCATCCATTAAGCATACTATCCATCTACATTGTATACCTGTGGTGCATTTTAGACAGTTTTGCAGTTTGCTGACAGTGTCCACCAGTATACTATATATAGCAGTACGGTAGGCCACTGCTGTGTACCTACCTCTGTGTCGTCACTCGTCATCCATTAAGTATACTATCCATCTACATTGTATACCTGTGGTGCATTTTAGACAGTTTTGCAGTTTGCTGACAGTGTCCACCAGTATACTATATATAGCAGTACGGTAGGCCACTGCTGTGTACCTACCTCTGTGTCGTCACTCGTCATCCATTAAGTATACTATCCATCTACATTGTATACCTGTGGTGCATTTTAGACAGTTTTGCAGTTTGCTGACAGTGTCCACCAGTATACTATATATAGCAGTACGGTAGGCCACTGCTGTGTACCTACCTCTGTGTCGTCACTCGTCATCCATTAAGAATACTATCCATCTACATTCTATACCTGTGGTGCATTTTAGACAGTTTTGCAGTTTGCTGACAGTGTCCACCAGTATACTATATATAGCAGTACGGTAGGCCACTGCTGTGTACCTACCTCTGTGTCGTCACTCGTCATCCATTAAGTATACTATCCATCTACATTCTATACCTGTGGTGCATTTTAGACAGTTTTGCAGTTTGCTGACAGTGTCCACCAGTATAGTATATATAGCAGTACGGTAGGCCACCACTGTGTACCTACCTCTGTGTCATCACTCGTCATCCATTAAGTATACTATCCATCTATGTTGTATACCTGTGGTGCATTTTAGACAGTTTTGCAGTTTGCTGACAGTGTCCACCAGTATACTATATATAGCAGTACGGTAGGCCACTGCTGTGTACCTACCTCTGTGTCGTCACTCGTCATCCATTAAGAATACTATCCATCTACATTCTATACCTGTGGTGCATTTTAGACAGTTTTGCAGTTTGCTGACAGTGTCCACCAGTATACTATATATAGCAGTACGGTAGGCCACTGCTGTGTACCTACCTCTGTGTCGTCACTCGTCATCCATTAAGTATACTATCCATCTACATTCTATACCTGTGGTGCATTTTAGACAGTTTTGCAGTTTGCTGACAGTGTCCACCAGTATACTATATATAGCAGTACGGTAGGCCACTGCTGTGTACCTACCTCTGTGTCGTCACTCGTCATCCATTAAGTATACTATCCATCTACATTGTATACCTGTGGTGCATTTTAGACAGTTTTGCAGTTTGCTGACAGTGTCCACCAGTATACTATATATAGCAGTACGGTAGGTCACTGCTGTGTACCTACCTCTGTGTCGTCACTCGTCATCCATTAAGTATACTATCCATCTACATTGTATACCTGTGGTGCATTTTAGACAGTTTTGCAGTTAGCTGACAGTGTCCACCAGTATACTATATATAGCAGTACGGTAGGCCACTGCTGTGTACCTACCTCTGTGTCGTCACTCGTCATCCATTAAGTATACTATCCATCTACATTGTATACCTGTGGTACATTTTAGACAGTTTTGCAGTTTGCTGACAGTGTCCACCAGTATACTATATTTAGCAGTACGGTAGGCCACTGCTGTGTACCTACCTCTGTGTCGTCACTTGTCATCCATTAAGTATACTATCCATCTACATTGTATACCTGTGGTGCATTTTAGACAGTTTTGCAGTTTGCTGACAGTGTCCACCAGTATACTATATATAGCAGTACGGTAGGCCACTGCTGTGTACCTACCTCTGTGTCATCACTCGTCATCCATTAAGTATACTATCCATCTACATTCTATACCCGTGGTGCATTTTAGACAGTTTTGCAGTTTGCTGACAGTGTCCACCAGTATACTATATATAGCAGTACGGTAGGCCACTGCTGTGTACCTACCTCTGTGTCGTCACTCGTCATCCATTAAGTATACTTTCCGTCTACATTCTATACCTGTGGTGCATTTTAGACAGTTTTGCAGTTTGCTGACAGTGTCCACCAGTATACTATATATAGCAGTACGGTAGGCCACTGCTGTGTACCTACCTCTGTGTCGTCACTCGTCATCCATTAAGTATACTATCCATCTACATTCTATACCTGTGGTGCATTTTAGACAGTTTTGCAGTTTGCTGACAGTGTCCACCAGTATACTATATATAGCAGTACGGTAGGCCACTGCTGTGTACCTACCTCTGTGTCGTCACTCGTCATCCATTAAGTATACTATTCATCTACATTCTATACCTGTGGTGCATTTTAGACAGTTTTGCAGTTTGCTGACAGTGTCCACCAGTATACTATATATAGCAGTACGGTAGGCCACTGCTGTGTACCTACCTCTGTGTCGTCACTCGTCATCCATTAAGTATACTATCCATCTACTTTGTATACATGTGGTGCATTTTAGACAGTTTTGCAGTTTGCTGACAGTGTCCACCAGTATACTATATATAGCAGTACGGTAGGCCACTGCTGTGTACCTACCTCTGTGTCGTCACTCGTCATCCATTAAGAATACTATCCATCTACATTCTATACCTGTGGTGCATTTTAGACAGTTTTGCAGTTTGCTGACAGTGTCCACCAGTATACTATATATAGTAGTACGGTAGGCCACTGCTGTGTACCTACCTCTGTGTCGTCACTCGTCATCCATTAAGTATACTATCCATCTACATTGTATACCTGTGGTGCATTTTAGACAGTTTTGCAGTTTGCTGACAGTGTCCACCAGTATACTATATATAGCAGTACGGTAGGCCACTGCTGTGTACCTACCTCTGTGTCGTCACTCGTCATCCATTAAGTATACTATCCATCTACATTGTATACCTGTGGTGCATTTTAGACAGTTTTGCAGTTTGGTGACAGTGTCCACCAGTATACTATATATAGTAGTACGGTAGGCCACTGCTGTGTACCTACCTCTGTGTCGTCACTCGTCATCCATTAAGTATACTATCCATCTACATTGTATACCTGTGGTGCATTTTAGACAGTTTTGCAGTTTGCTGACAGTGTCCACCAGTATACTATATATAGCAGTACGGTAGGCCACTGCTGTGTACCTACCTCTGTGTCGTCACTCGTCATCCATTAAGTATACTATCCATCTACATTGTATACCTGTGGTGCATTTTAGACAGTTTTGCAGTTTGCTGACAGTGTCCACCAGTATACTATATATAGCAGTACGGTAGGCCACTGCTGTGTACCTACCTCTGTGTCGTCACTCGTCATCCATTAAGTATACTATCCATCTACATTGTATACCTGTGGTGCATTTTAGACAGTTTTGCAGTTTGCTGACAGTGTCCACCAGTATACTATATATAGCAGTACGGTAGGCCACTGCTGTGTACCTACCTCTGTGTCGTCACTCGTCATCCATTAGGAATACTATCTATCTACATTCTATACCTGTGGTGCATTTTAGACAGTTTTGCAGTTTGCTGACAGTGTCCACCAGTATACTATATATAGCAGTACGGTAGGCCACTGCTGTGTACCTACCTCTGTGTCGTCACTCGTCATCCATTAAGTATACTATCCATCTACATTCTATACCTGTGGTGCATTTTAGACAGTTTTGCAGTTTGCTGACAGTGTCCACCAGTATAGTATATATAGCAGTACGGTAGGCCACCACTGTGTACCTACCTCTGTGTCGTCACTCGTCATCCATTAAGTATACTATCCATCTATATTGTATACCTGTGGTGCATTTTAGACAGTTTTGCAGTTTGCTGACAGTGTCCACTAGTATACTATATATAGCAGTACGGTAGGCCACTGCTGTGTACCTACCTCTGTGTCGTCACTCATCATCCATTAAGAATACTATCCATCTACATTCTATACCTGTGGTGCATTTTAGACAGTTTTGCAGTTTGCTGACAGTGTCCACCAGTATACTATATATAGCAGTACGGTAGGCCACTGCTGTGTACCTACCTCTGTGTCGTCACTCGTCATCCATTAAGTATACTATCCATCTACATTCTATACCTGTGGTGCATTTTAGACAGTTTTGCAGTTTGCTGACAGTGTCCACCAGTATACTATATATAGCAGTACGGTAGGCCACTGCTGTGTACCTACCTGTGTCGTCACTCGTCATCCATTAAGTATACTATCCATCTACATTGTATACCTGTGGTGCATTTTAGACAGTTTTGCAGTTTGCTGACAGTGTCCACCAGTATACTATATATAGCAGTACGGTAGGTCACTGCTGTGTACCTACCTCTGTGTCGTCACTCGTCATCCATTAAGTATACTATCCATCTACATTGTATACCTGTGGTGCATTTTAGACAGTTTTGCAGTTAGCTGACAGTGTCCACCAGTATACTATATATAGCAGTACGGTAGGCCACTGCTGTGTACCTACCTCTGTGTCGTCACTCGTCATCCATTAAGTATACTTTCCATCTACATTCTATACCTGTGGTGCATTTTAGACAGTTTTGCAGTTTGCTGACAGTGTCCACCAGTATACTATATATAGCAGTACGGTAGGCCACTGCTGTGTACCTACCTCTGTGTCGTCACTCGTCATCCATTAAGTATACTATCCATCTACATTCTATACCTGTGGTGCATTTTAGACAGTTTTGCAGTTTGCTGACAGTGTCCACCAGTATACTATATATAGCAGTACGGTAGGCCACTGCTGTGTACCTACCTCTGTGTCGTCACTCGTCATCCATTAAGTATACTATTCATCTACATTCTATACCTGTGGTGCATTTTAGACAGTTTTGCAGTTTGCTGACAGTGTCCACCAGTATACTATATATAGCAGTACGGTAGGCCACTGCTGTGTACCTACCTCTGTGTCGTCACTCGTCATCCATTAAGTATACTATCCATCTACTTTGTATACATGTGGTGCATTTTAGACAGTTTTGCAGTTTGCTGACAGTGTCCACCAGTATACTATATATAGCAGTACGGTAGGCCACTGCTGTGTACCTACCTCTGTGTCGTCACTCGTCATCCATTAAGTATACTATCCATCTACATTCTATACCTGTGGTGCATTTTAGACAGTTTTGCAGTTTGCTGACAGTGTCCACCAGTATACTATATATAGCAGTACGGTAGGCCACCACTGTGTACCTACCTCTGTGTCGTCACTCGTCATCCATTAAGTATACTATCCATCTATATTGTATACCTGTGGTGCATTTTAGACAGTTTTGCAGTTTGCTGACAGTGTCCACTAGTATACTATATATAGCAGTACGGTAGGCCACTGCTGTGTACCTACCTCTGTGTCGTCACTCATCA
This sequence comes from Pseudophryne corroboree, assembly GCF_028390025.1. NCBI lineage: Eukaryota > Metazoa > Chordata > Amphibia > Anura > Myobatrachidae > Pseudophryne > Pseudophryne corroboree. The sequence goes on from NC_086448.1 coordinate 424,622,857, forward strand.
TCCATTAAGAATACTATCCATCTACATTGTATACCTGTGGTGCATTTTAGACAGTTTTGCAGTTTGCTGACAGTGTCCACCAGTATACTATATATAGCAGTACGGTAGGCCACTGCTGTGTACCTACCTCTGTGTCGTCACTCGTCATCCATTAAGTATACTATCCATCTACATTCTATACCTGTGGTGCATTTTAGACAGTTTTGCAGTTTGCTGACAGTGTCCACCAGTATAGTATATATAGCAGTACGGTAGGCCACCACTGTGTACCTACCTCTGTGTCGTCACTCGTCATCCATTAAGTATACTATCCATCTATATTGTATACCTGTGGTGCATTTTAGACAGTTTTGCAGTTTGCTGACAGTGTCCACTAGTATACTATATATAGCAGTACGGTAGGCCACTGCTGTGTACCTACCTCTGTGTCGTCACTCATCATCCATTAAGAATACTATCCATCTACATTCTATACCTGTGGTGCATTTTAGACAGTTTTGCAGTTTGCTGACAGTGTCCACCAGTATACTATATATAGCAGTACGGTAGGCCACTGCTGTGTACCTACCTCTGTGTCGTCACTCGTCATCCATTAAGTATACTATCCATCTACATTCTATACCTGTGGTGCATTTTAGACAGTTTTGCAGTTTGCTGACAGTGTCCACCAGTATACTATATATAGCAGTACGGTAGGCCACTGCTGTGTACCTACCTCTGTGTCGTCACTCGTCATCCATTAAGTATACTATCCATCTACATTGTATACCTGTGGTGCATTTTAGACAGTTTTGCAGTTTGCTGACAGTGTCCACCAGTATACTATATATAGCAGTACGGTAGGTCACTGCTGTGTACCTACCTCTGTGTCGTCACTCGTCATCCATTAAGTATACTATCCGTCTACATTGTATACCTGTGGTGCATTTTAGACAGTTTTGCAGTTAGCTGACAGTGTCCACCAGTATACTATATATAGCAGTACGGTAGGCCACTGCTGTGTACCTACCTCTGTGTCGCCACTCGTCATCCATTAAGTATACTTTCCATCTACATTCTATACCTGTGGTGCATTTTAGACAGTTTTGCAGTTTGCTGACAGTGTCCACCAGTATACTATATATAGCAGTACGGTAGGCCACTGCTGTGTACCTACCTCTGTGTCGTCACTCGTCATCCATTAAGTATACTATCCATCTACATTCTATACCTGTGGTGCATTTTAGACAGTTTTGCAGTTTGCTGACAGTGTCCACCAGTATACTATATATAGCAGTACGGTAGGCCACTGCTGTGTACCTACCTCTGTGTCGTCACTCGTCATCCATTAAGTATACTATTCATCTACATTCTATACCTGTGGTGCATTTTAGACAGTTTTGCAGTTTGCTGACAGTGTCCACCAGTATACTATATATAGCAGTACGGTAGGCCACTGCTGTGTACCTACCTCTGTGTCGTCACTCGTCATCCATTAAGTATACTATCCATCTACTTTGTATACATGTGGTGCATTTTAGACAGTTTTGCAGTTTGCTGACAGTGTCCACCAGTATACTATATATAGCAGTACGGTAGGCCACTGCTGTGTACCTACCTCTGTGTCGTCACTCGTCATCCATTAAGTATACTATCCATCTACATTGTATACCTGTGGTGCATTTTAGACAGTTTTGCAGTTTGCTGACAGTGTTCACCAGTATACTATATATAGCAGTACGGTAGGCCACTGCTGTGTACCTACCTCTGTGTCGTCACTCGTCATCCATTAAGTATACTATCCATCTACATTGTATACCTGTGGTGCATTTTAGACAGTTTTGCAGTTTGGTGACAGTGTCCACCAGTATACTATATATAGTAGTACGGTAGGCCACTGCTGTGTACCTACCTCTGTGTCGTCACTCGTCATCCATTAAGTATACTATCCATCTACATTGTATACCTGTGGTGCATTTTAGACAGTTTTGCAGTTTGCTGACAGTGTCCACCAGTATACTATATATAGCAGTACGGTAGGCCACTGCTGTGTACCTACCTTTGTGTCGTCACTCGTCATCCATTACGTATACTATCCATCTACATTGTATACCTGTGGTGCATTTTAGACAGTTTTGCAGTTTGCTGACAGTGTCCACCAGTATACTATATATAGCAGTACGGTAGGCCACTGCTGTGTACCTACCTCTGTGTCGTCACTCGTCATCCATTAAGTATACTATCCATCTACATTGTATACCTGTGGTGCATTTTAGACAGTTTTGCAGTTTGCTGACAGTGTCCACCAGTATACTATATATAGCAGTACGGTAGGCCACTGCTGTGTACCTACCTTTGTGTCGTCACTCGTCATCCATTAAGTATACTATCCATCTACATTGTATACCTGTGGTGCATTTTAGACAGTTTTGCAGTTTGCTGACAGTGTCCACCAGTATTCTATATATAGCAGTACGGTTGGCCACTGCTGTGTACCTACCTCTGTGTCGTCACTTGTCATCCATTAAGTATACTATCCATCTACATTGTATACCTGTGGTGCATTTTAGACAGTTTTGCAGTTTGCTGACAGTGTCCACCAGTATACTATATATAGCAGTACGGTAGGCCACTGCTGTGTACCTACCTCTGTGTCATCACTCGTCATCCATTAAGTATACTATCCATCTACATTCTATACCCGTGGTGCATTTTAGACAGTTTTGCAGTTTGCTGACAGTGTCCACCAGTATACTATATATAGCAGTACGGTAGGCCACTGCTGTGTACCTACCTCTGTGTCGTCACTCATCATCCATTAAGTATACTTTCCATCTACATTCTATACCTGTGGTGCATTTTAGACAGTTTTGCAGTTTGCTGACAGTGTCCACCAGTATACTATATATAGCAGTACGGTAGGCCACTGCTGTGTACCTACCTCTGTGTCGTCACTCGTCATCCATTAAGTATACTATCCATCTACATTCTATACCTGTGGTGCATTTTAGACAGTTTTGCAGTTTGCTGACAGTGTCCACCAGTATACTATATATAGCAGTACGGTAGGCCACTGCTGTGTACCTACCTCTGTGTCGTCACTCGTCATCCATTAAGTATACTATTCATCTACATTCTATACCTGTGGTGCATTTTAGACAGTTTTGCAGTTTGCTGACAGTGTCCACCAATATACTATATATAGCAGTACGGTAGGCCACTGCTGTGTACCTACCTCTGTGTCGTCACTCGTCATCCATTAAGTATACTATCCATCTACTTTGTATACATGTGGTGCATTTTAGACAGTTTTGCAGTTTGCTGACAGTGTCCACCAGTATACTATATATAGCAGTACGGTAGGCCACTGCTGTGTACCTACCTCTGTGTCGTCACTCGTCATCCATTAAGTATACTATTCATCTACATTCTATACCTGTGGTGCATTTTAGACAGTTTTGCAGTTTGCTGACAGTGTCCACCAGTATACTATATATAGCAGTACGGTAGGCCACTGCTGTGTACCTACCTCTGTGTCGTCACTCGTCATCCATTAAGTATACTATCCATCTACTTTGTATACATGTGGTGCATTTTAGACAGTTTTGCAGTTTGCTGACAGTGTCCACCAGTATACTATATATAGCAGTACGGTAGGCCACTGCTGTGTACCTACCTCTGTGTCGTCACTCGTCATCCATTAAGTATACTATCCATCTACATTGTATACCTGTGGTGCATTTTAGACAGTTTTGCAGTTTGCTGACAGTGTTCACCAGTATACTATATATAGCAGTACGGTAGGCCACTGCTGTGTACCTACCTCTGTGTCGTCACTCGTCATCCATTAAGTATACTATCCATCTACATTGTATACCTGTGGTGCATTTTAGACAGTTTTGCAGTTTGGTGACAGTGTCCACCAGTATACTATATATAGTAGTACGGTAGGCCACTGCTGTGTACCTACCTCTGTGTCGTCACTCGTCATCCATTAAGTATACTATCCATCTACATTGTATACCTGTGGTGCATTTTAGACAGTTTTGCAGTTTGCTGACAGTGTCCACCAGTATACTATATATAGCAGTACGGTAGGCCACTGCTGTGTACCTACCTCTGTGTCGTCACTCGTCATCCATTACGTATACTATCCATCTACATTGTATACCTGTGGTGCATTTTAGACAGTTTTGCAGTTTGCTGACAGTGTCCACCAGTATACTATATATAGCAGTACGGTAGGCCACTGCTGTGTACCTACCTCTGTGTCGTCACTCGTCATCCATTAAGTATACTATCCATCTACATTGTATACCTGTGGTGCATTTTAGACAGTTTTGCAGTTTGCTGACAGTGTCCACCAGTATACTATATATAGCAGTACGGTAGGCCACTGCTGTGTACCTACCTTTGTGTCGTCACTCGTCATCCATTAAGTATACTATCCATCTACATTGTATACCTGTGGTGCATTTTAGACAGTTTTGCAGTTTGCTGACAGTGTCCACCAGTATTCTATATATAGCAGTACGGTTGGCCACTGCTGTGTACCTACCTCTGTGTCGTCACTTGTCATCCATTAAGTATACTATCCATCTACATTGTATACCTGTGGTGCATTTTAGACAGTTTTGCAGTTTGCTGACAGTGTCCACCAGTATACTATATATAGCAGTACGGTAGGCCACTGCTGTGTACCTACCTCTGTGTCATCACTCGTCATCCATTAAGTATACTATCCATCTACATTCTATACCCATGGTGCATTTTAGACAGTTTTGCAGTTTGCTGACAGTGTCCACCAGTATACTATATATAGCAGTACGGTAGGCCACTGCTGTGTACCTACCTCTGTGTCGTCACTCATCATCCATTAAGTATACTTTCCATCTACATTCTATACCTGTGGTGCATTTTAGACAGTTTTGCAGTTTGCTGACAGTGTCCACCAGTATACTATATATAGCAGTACGGTAGGCCACTGCTGTGTACCTACCTCTGTGTCGTCACTCGTCATCCATTAAGTATACTATCCATCTACATTCTATACCTGTGGTGCATTTTAGACAGTTTTGCAGTTTGCTGACAGTGTCCACCAGTATACTATATATAGCAGTACGGTAGGCCACTGCTGTGTACCTACCTCTGTGTCGTCACTCGTCATCCATTAAGTATACTATTCATCTACATTCTATACCTGTGGTGCATTTTAGACAGTTTTGCAGTTTGCTGACAGTGTCCACCAATATACTATATATAGCAGTACGGTAGGCCACTGCTGTGTACCTACCTCTGTGTCGTCACTCGTCATCCATTAAGTATACTATCCATCTACTTTGTATACATGTGGTGCATTTTAGACAGTTTTGCAGTTTGCTGACAGTGTCCACCAGTATACTATATATAGCAGTACGGTAGGCCACTGCTGTGTACCTACCTCTGTGTCGTCACTCGTCATCCATTAAGTATACTATCCATCTACATTGTATACCTGTGGTGCATTTTAGACAGTTTTGCAGTTTGCTGACAGTGTCCACCAGTATACTATATATAGCAGTACGGTAGGCCACTGCTGTGTACCTACCTCTGTGTCGTCACTCGTCATCCATTAAGTATACTATCCATCTACATTGTATACCTGTGGTGCATTTTAGACAGTTTTGCAGTTTGGTGACAGTGTCCACCAGTATACTATATATAGTTATACGGTAGGCCACTGCTGTGTACCTACCTCTGTGTCGTCACTCGTCATCCATTAAGTATACTATCCATCTACATTGTATACCTGTGGTGCATTTTAGACAGTTTTGCAGTTTGCTGACAGTGTCCACCAGTATACTATATATAGCAGTACGGTAGGCCACTGCTGTGTACCTACCTTTGTGTCGTCACTCGTCATCCATTACGTATACTATCCATCTACATTGTATACCTGTGGTGCATTTTAGACAGTTTTGCAGTTTGCTGACAGTGTCCACCAGTATTCTATATATAGCAGTACGGTTGGCCACTGCTGTGTACCTACCTCTGTGTCGTCACTCGTCATCCATTAAGTATACTATCCATCTACATTGTATACCTGTGGTGCATTTTAGACAGTTTTGCAGTTTGCTGACAGTGTCCACCAGTATACTATATATAGCAGTACGGTAGGTCACTGCTGTGTACCTACCTCTGTGTCGTCACTCGTCATCCATTAAGTATACTATCCATCTACTTTATATACATGTGGTGCATTTTAGACAGTTTTGCAGTTTGGTGACAGTGTCCACCAGTATACTATATATAGCAGTACGGTATGCCACTGCTGTGTACCTACCTCTGTGTCGTCACTCGTCATCCATTAAGTATACTATCCATCTACATTGTATACCTGTGGTGCATTTTAGACAGTTTTGCAGTTTGCTGACAGTGTCCACCAGTATACTATATATATAGCAGTACGGTAGGTCACTGCTGTGTACCTACCTCTGTGTCGTCACTCGTCATCCATTAAGTATACTATCCATCTACTTTGTATACATGTGGTGCATTTTAGACAGTTTTGCAGTTTGCTGACAGTGTCCACCAGTATACTATATATAGCAGTACGGTAGGCCACTGCTGTGTACCTACCTCTGTGTCGTCACTCGTCATCCATTAAGTATACTATCCATCTACATTGTATACCTGTGGTGCATTTTAGACAGTTTTGCAGTTTGCTGACAGTGTCCACCAGTATACTATATATAGCAGTACGGTAGGCCACTGCTGTGTACCTACCTCTGTGTCGTCACTCGTCATCCATTAAGTATACTATCCATCTACATTGTATACCTGTGGTGCATTTTAGACAGTTTTGCAGTTTGCTGACAGTGTCCACCAGTATACTATATATAGCAGTACGGTAGGCCACTGCTGTGTACCTACCTTTGTGTCGTCACTCGTCATCCATTAAGTATACTATCCATCTACATTGTATACCTGTGGTGCATTTTAGACAGTTTTGCAGTTTGCTGACAGTGTCCACCAGTATTCTATATATAGCAGTACGGTTGGCCACTGCTGTGTACCTACCTCTGTGTCGTCACTCATCATCCATTAAGTATACTATCCATCTACATTGTATACATGTGGTGCATTTTAGACAGTTTTGCAGTTTGCTGACAGTGTCCACCAGTATACTATATATAGCAGTACGGTAGGTCACTGCTGTGTACCTACCTCTATGTCGTCACTCGTCATCCATTAAGTATACTATCCATCTACTTTGTATACATGTGGTGCATTTTAGACAGTTTTGCAGTTTGCTGACAGTGTCCACCAGTATACTATATATAGCAGTACGGTAGTCCACTGCTGTGTACCTACCTCTGTGTCGTCACTCGTCATCCATTAAGTATACTATCCATCTACATTGTATACCTGTGGTGCATTTTTGACAGTTTTGCAGTTTGCTGACAGTGTCCACCAGTATACTATATATAGCAGTACGGTAGGCCACTGCTGTGTACCTACCTCTGTGTCGTCACTCGTCATCCATTAAGTATACTATCCATCTACATTGTATACCTGTGGTGCATTTTAGACAGTTTTGCAGTTTGGTGACAGTGTCCACCAGTATTCTATATATAGCAGTACGGTAGGCCACTGCTGTGTACCTACCTCTGTGTCGTCACTCGTCATCCATTAAGTATACTAGCCATCTACATTGTATACCTGTGGTGCATTTTAGACAGTTTTGCAGTTTGCTGACAGTGTCCACCAGTATACTATATATAGTAGTACGGTAGGCCACTGCTGTGTACCTACCTCTGTGTCGTCACTCATCATCCATTAAGTATACTATCCATCTACATTCTATACCCGTGGTGCATTTTAGACAGTTTTGCAGTTTGCTGACAGTGTCCACCAGTATACTATATATAGCAGTACGGTTGGCCACTGCTGTGTACCTACCTCTGTGTCGTCACTCGTCATCCATTAAGTATACTATCCATCTACATTCTATACCTGTGGTGCATTTTAGACAGTTTTGCAGTTTGCTGACAGTGTCCACCAGTATACTATATATAGCAGTACGGTATGCCACTGCTGTGTACCTACCTCTGTGTCGTCACTCGTCATCCATTAAGTATACTATCCATCTACATTGTATACCTGTGGTGCATTTTAGACAGTTTTGCAGTTTGCTGACAGTGTCCACCAGTATACTATATATAGCAGTACGGTAGGCCACTGCTGTGTACCTACCTCTGTGTCGTCACTCGTCATCCATTAAGTATACTATCCATCTACATTCTATACCTGTGGTGCATTTTAGTTTTGCGCAGTAAATATAGTAGTAGGCCATTGCTATTGATACTGGCATATAATTCCACACATTAAAAAATGGAGAACAAAAATGTGGAGGTTAAAGGGAAAGATCAAGATCCACTTCCACCTCGTGCTGAAGCTGCTGCCACTAGTCATGGCCGAGACGATGAAATGCCATCAACGTCGTCTGCCAAGGCCGATGCCCAATGTCATAGTAGAGAGCATGTAAAATCCAAAACACAAAAGTTCAGTAAAATGACCCAAAAATCTAAATTAAAAGTGTCTGAGGAGAAGCGTAAACTTGCCAATATGTCATTTACGAGACGGAGTGGCAAGGAACGGCTGAGGCCCTGGCCTATGTTCATGGCTAGTGGTTCAGCTTCAAATGAGAAAGGAAGCACTCATCCTCTCGCTAGAAAAAAGAAAAGACTTTAGCTGGCAAAAGCACAACAAAGAACTGTGCGTTCTTCAAAATCACAAATCCCCAAGGAGAGTCCAATTGTGTCGGTTGCGATGCCTGACCTTCCCAACACTGGACGGGAAGAGCTTGCGCCTTCCACCATTTGCACGCCCCCTGCAAATGCTGGAAGGAGCACCCGCAGTCCAGTTCCTGATAGTCAAATTGAAGATGTCACTGTTGAAGTACACCAGGATGAGGATATGGGTGTTGCTGGCGCTGGGGAGGAAATTGACAAGGAGGATTCTGATGGTGAGGTGGTTTGTTTAAGTCAGGCACCCGGGGAGACACCTGTTGTCCGTGGGAGGAATATGGCCCTTGACATGCCTGGTCAAAATACAAAAAAAAATCAGCTCTTCGGTGTGGAATTATTTCAACACAAATGCGGACAACAGGTGTCAAGCCGTGTGTTGCCTTTGTCAAGCTGTAATAAGTAGGGGCAAGGACGTTAACCACCTCGGAACATCCTCCCTTATACGTCACCTGCAGCGCATTCATCATAAATCAGTGACAAGTTCAAAAACTTTGGGTGACAGCGGAAGCAGTCCACTGACCACTAAATCCCTTCCTCTTGTAACCAAGCTCCTGCAAACCACACCACCAACTCCCTCAGTGTCAATTTCCTCCTTACCCAGGAAAGCCAATAGTCCTGCAGGCCATGTCACTGTCAAGTCTGACGAGTCCTCCCCTGCCTGGGATTCCTCCTATGCATCCTTGAGTGTAACGTCTACTGCTGCTGGTGCTGCTGTTGTTGCTGCTGGGAGTCGATCGTCATCCCAGAGGGGAAGTCGGAAGACCACTTGTACTACTTCCAGTAAGCAATTGACTGTCCAACAGTCCTTTGCGAGGAAGATGAAATATCACAGCAGTCATCCTGCTGCAAAGCGGATAACTGAGGCCTTGGCAGCCTGGGCGGTGAGAAACGTGGTTCCGGTATCCATCGTTAATTCAAAGCCAACTAGAGACTTGATTGAGGTACTGTGTCCCCGGTACCAAATACCATCTAGGTTCCATTTCTCTAGGCAGGCGATACCAAAAATGTACACAGACCTCAGAAAAAGACTCACCAGTGTCCTAAAAAATGCAGTTGTACCCATTGTCCACTTAACCACGGACATGTGGACAAGTGGAGCAGGGCAGACTCAGGACTATATGACTGTGACAGCCCACTGGGTAGATGTATTGCCTCCCGCAGCAAGAACAGCAGCGGCGGCACCAGTAGCAGCATCTCGCAAACGCCAACTCGTTCCTAGGCAGGCTACGCTTTGTATCACCGCTTTCCAGAATAGGCACACAGCTGAAAACCTCTTACGGCAACTGAGGAAGATCATCGCAGAATGGCTTACCCCAATTGGACTCTCCTGGGGATTTGTGACATCGGACAATGCCAGCAATATTGTGCGTGCATTACATCTGGGCAAATTCCATCACGTCCCATGTTTTGCACATACCTTGAATTTGGTGGTGCAGAATTATTTAAAAAACGACAGGGGCGTGCAAGAGATGCTGTCCTAGATTTAAAACCTACGTTGTATCTCTCTTTCCGGCAGACACAAGTCTGCAGAGGTTCAAAGACCTGCTGGTGAGAAAATTGTCAAGTCAAGCGGAACGTGACCCGTCACCATCTTCTCCTTCACATTCTCCCGCAACTGGGGGTGCGAGGAAAAGGCTAAGAATTCCGAGCCCACCCGCTGGCGGTGATGCAGGGCAGTCTGGAGCGAGTGCTGACATCTGGTCCGGACTGAAGGACCTGCCAACGATTACTGACATGTCATCTACTGTCACTGCATATGATTCTCTCACCATTGAAAGAATGGTGGAGGATTATATCAGAATCAGAATCAGCTTTATTGGCCAGGTATACTTACGTATACTAGGAATTTGTCTTCGGTTTGCTATACAACAGCCAAGTAGGTAACAGGTAAGCAGGTGTATGTGTGTGTGTGTGTGTGGGGGGGGGGGGGGGCAAGTAAAGTTACACAGATAGGTATACCGTAGGGACACAAGTGAGTTACATGAGTTACATGTACGTCTAGTCAGTCAATGTTCAGGAGTTCAGCAGGCGGACAGCTTGGGGAAAGAAACTTTTGAGGCTTCTGGTGGATCTGGCGGGGACAGCCCTGTAACGCCTGCCTGAAGGAAGCAAGTTAAACATGCTGTGGCCGGGGTGTAGCTGGTCTTTTACTATCTTCATTGCCCGCTTTTTAGCTCTGGACAAGTACAGGTCCTGGACTGAGGGAAGGTCGGCCCCGATGATCTTCTCTGCGGTTCTGACCACCTTTTGGAGCCTGCATATGTCTCTCGCGCTGGCGGAGCTGTACCATACGAGTATCGAGGAGCACAGTACCGACTCCACAATCGCGGAGTAGAAGAGGAGCAGGAGCTTCTGTGGGATGTTGAACTTCCTTAGTTGCCTGAGGAAGAACAACCTCTGCTGCGCTTTCCCAACAGTGGCGTCAGTGTTGGACCCCCATTTAAGGTCCCTGGAGATTGTGGTCCCTAGAAACTTGAAGGAGTCCACTAGCGATACCACACTGTCAGCAATCGTTAGCGGAGGTGCACTAGATGACTTCTTCCTGAAGTCCACTATCATCTCAACAGTTTTGAGGGGGTTGAGGTCAAGGTTGTTGTGGATGCACCACTGGGCCAGCCGGTCTACTTCCTGTCTATAGGCCGATTCGTCCCCATCCTTGATGAGGCCGATGACGGTGGTGTCATCGGCGAATTTGATGATCCTTACTGATTGCGCCTCTGAGGTACAGTCATTTGTGTACAGGGAGAAGAGCAGGGGTGAGAGGACACAGCCCTGAGGGGCCCCTGTACTGATGGAGAGGTGAATTCCCCCGCTTTCACCACCTGTGTCCTATCTGTCAGGAAGTCTATTATCCAGGAACAGGTAGCTTCTGGGACCCCTAGGCGAAGTAATTTGGGGTGGAGGATGCTGGGGACGATTGTATTGAAGGCCGAGCTGAAATCGACAAACAGGACCCTCGCGTAGGTACCGGGAATGTCTAGGTGCTGTAGAATGTAGTGCAGGCCCAGGTTGACTGCATCCTCGACACACCGATTCGAGCGATAGGCGAACTGCAGGGGGTCTAGTTGGGGGCCAGTCACAGTTTTCAGGTGATTCAAAACCAGACGCTCTAACGTTTTCATGACCACAGACGTCAGTGCTATCGGCCTGTAGTCGTTCAGGTTCGTGATAGTGGGTTTCTTGGGGACCGGGACTGTAGTAGACCTTTTGAGGCAGGAAGGGACTTTCTGTAGCTCCAGCGATTTATTGAAGATCTTGGTGAATATGGGGGCGAGCTGAACCGCACATGCTCTTAGGGCAGATGGTGACACTCCGTCAGGACCCGGAGCTTTCCTTGGTTTTGGTCCTTTTGAACAATGCCTCCACCTCTTCTTGGGTGACTTGCAGTGCCTGGGGTTGGCCGTCGGTGTTCGGGGCATCGTAGAGGTGATTGTTTGGGTTGCAGGGGACTTCTTTTGCGAACCTGCAATAAAAGTGGTTCAGTTCATCTGCAAGGTCTTGGTGCATGGCGGTGGACTTTGATGTTTTCCTATAGTTGGTTATGGATTGCATTCCTTTCCATACAGATACGGGGTCATTGGTGGAGAGATCGTTTGTCAGCTTGTCCGAGAACCGCTTTTTTGCTAGCCTAATTCCTTTAGTCAGAGGGGTAAATTTACTAAGATTCGTAATTTCCGAAAAAAGGTCAAAGTTCAATCACGAATGACATCGACAGTGTAAAACTGCAACTTTTTGAATTGATTACGATGGATTTACTAAGCTGTCGTATTCGGGTTTTTCTTTGCTTCCGATGTCGATGTCATTCGTGGTTTTTTACCTATTTTTACGGCAGTGATTAGCAAAACACTGCCGACTTTTTTTACAATCAATCTCGGCCGGATCTGTGTGATCCGTGCTGGGGTTTATTTTTTTTTGTTTTTTTAATTAAACACTGTAAAATAATTTAAAAAAATGCGTGGGGTCCCCCCTCCTAAGCATAACCAGCCTCGGGCTCTTTGAGCCGATCCTGGTTGCAAAAATATGGTGAAAAAAATGACAGGGGTTCCCCCATATTTAAGCAACCAGCATCGGGCTCTGCGCCTGGTCCTGGTCCCAAAAATACGGGGGACAAAAAGAGTAGGGGTCCCCCGTATTTTTAAAACCAGCACCGGGCTCCACTAGCTGGACAGATAATGCCACAGCCGGGGGTCACTTTTATACAGCGCCCTGCGGCCGTGGCATCAAAAATCCAACTAGTCACCCCTGGCCGGGGTACCCTGGGGGAGTGGGGACCCCTTCAATCAAGGGGTCCCCCCCCCCCCAGCCACCCAAGGGCCAGGGGTGAAGCCCGAGGCTGTCCCCCCCCCATCCAATGGGCTGCGGATGGGGAGGCTGATAGCCTTTGTTGTAAAAGAAAAGATATTGTTTTTAGTAGCAGTACTACAAGGCCCAGCAAGCCTCCCCCGCATGCTGGTACTTGGAGAACCACAAGTACCAGCATGCGACGGAAAAACGGGCCCGCTGGTACCTGTAGTACTACTACTAAAAAAATACCCAAAAAAAGACAAGACACACACACCGTGAAAGTAAAGATTTATTACATACATCCACACAAACATACATACATACTTACCTTATGTTCACACGCAGGTCGGTCCTCTTCTCCAGTAGAATCCAAGGGGTACCTGTTGAAGAAATTATACTCACGAGATCCAGGGGTCCAGGCTCCTCGGGAAATCCAGGGGTAATCCACGTACTTGCATAAAATAAGAAAACGGAAAGCCGAGCCACGAACTGAAAGGGGCCCCATGTTTTCACATGGGACTCCTTTCCACGAATGCCAGAAAGCCACTCTGACTTCTGTCTAAGTGGGTTTCTTCAGCCAATCAGGGAGTGCCACGTTGTAGCACTCTCCTGATCGGCTGTGTGCTCTTGTCCTCACTGACAGGCAGCACACGGCAGTGTTACAATGTAGCGCCTATGCGCTACATTGTAACCAATGATGGGAACTTTCTGCCCTGCGGTTGACCTAAAGTGACGTCACCGCTGAGCAGAAAGTTCCCATCATTGGTTACAATGTAGCGCATAGGCGCTACATTGTAACACTGCCGTGTGCTGCCTGTCAGTGAGGACAGGACCACACAGCTGATCAGGAGAGTGCTACAACGTGGCGCTCCCTGATTGGCTGAAGAAACCCACTTAGCCAGAAGGCAAAGTGGGTTTCTTGCATTCGGGGAAAGGTGACCCATGTGCAAACATGGGTCCCCTTTCAGTTCGTGGTCGGGACACCGTTTTTTTATTTTATTCAAGTACGTGGATTAACCCTGGATTTGCCGAGGAGCCTGGACCCCTGGATCTCGTGAGTATAATTTCTTCAACAGGTACCCCTTGGATTCTACTGGAGAAGAGGACCGACCTGCGTGGGAACTTAAGGTAAGTATGTATGTATGTGTGTATGTATGTAATAAAATTATACTTTCACGGTGTGTGTGTCTTGTCTTTTTTTGGGTATTTTTTTAGTAGTAGTACTACAGGTACCAGCGGGCCCGTTTTTCCGTCGCATGCTGGTACTTGTGGTTCTCCAAGTACCAGCATGCGGGGGAGGCTTGCTGGGCCTTGTAGTACTGCTACTAAAAACAATATCTTTTCTTTTACAACAAAGGCTATCAGCCTCCCCATCCGCAGCCCATTGGATGGGGGGGGGACAGCCTCGGGCTTCACCCCTGGCCCTTGGGTGGCTGGGGGGGGGGGGACCCCTTGATTGAAGGGGTCCCCACTCCCCCAGGGTACCCCGGCCAGGGGTGACTAGTTGGATTTTTGATGCCACGGCCGCAGGGCGCTGTATAAAAGTGACCCCCGGCTGTGGCATTATCTGTCCAGCTAGTGGAGCCCGGTGCTGGTTTTAAAAATACGGGGGACCCCTACTCTTTTTGTCCCCCGTATTTTTGGGACCAGGACCAGGCGCAGAGCCCGATGCTGGTTGCTTAAATATGGGGGAACCCCTGTCATTTTTTCCCCCATATTTCTGCAACCAGGATCGGCTCAAAGAGCCCGAGGCTGGTTATGCTTAGGAGGGGGGACCCCACGCAATTTTTTTAGCAAAAATAAGCACTTTCACACCCCTTCCCACTGATATACATGCACGGATCTCATGGATCCCTGCATGCATCTCAAATCACGGATAAAAAAAGCAGGTCTGTTTTTTTTTAGGACTTTTTTACGAGTTGTAATTTTTCACGGCAGTGTTTTGTGTTTTTTTGCTTTGCACTTCTTAGTAAATGACCGAGATTCATACTTAAACAGCCGCGTTTTGACCGATGGTGTATTCATTCGTAATTTTTTACCTGAACTAGCAAAAAATTACGAATGCCCTCATCACTGCCGTGATTAGTGTTTAGTAAATGACCGAGATTTACCGAGATGACACTTTGATGAAAAAACGGCATCTCGGTCAAAATCGGGAGCTTAGTAAATATACCCCAGAGAGTGACCGCATCCAAGTAGGCACGTCAGACAGTCCGTACGTATACTGGCAGGAAAAAGAGGCAATTTGGAGGCCTTTGCAGAAACTGGCTTTATTCTACCTAAGTTGCCCTCCCTCCAGTGTGTACTCCGAAAAGTATTTAGTGCAGCCGCTCACCTTGTCAGCAATCGGCGTACGAGGTTACTTCCAGAAAATGTGGAGAAGATGATGTTCATTAAAATGAATTATAATCAATTCCTCCGTGGAGACATTCACCAGCAGCAATTGCCTCCAGAAAGTACACGGGGACCTGAGATGGTGGATTCCAGTGGGGACGAATTAATAATCTGTGAGGAGGGGGATGTACACAGTGAAAGGGATGAGGAATCGGAGGATGATGATGAGGTGGACATCTGTTAGGGTCTCCTGCCCTGTGCTGCCACGTCGTCATGGCAACCGGGAGACAAGTGCTAGTGGAGTAACCTGAGCGCAGCTGATACTCCGGTTCGGGTCTTTTGCTGTGCAGTGGTTATAGGCTCTGTGCACGGCAGGGGATCCGGTGCTGGTTTTTGTGCTCACAGTCTGTGAGGTCTGAGTGGGGCGTGGACAGCACCTGCTTTATAAGGCCTCTTTTCAGGGTAAGCAGATGCTGCTGAATCTCTGTTGGTTAGTCAGTTCATGAAAGTTAGCCAGTACTGTGTAGCTTTGTATTTGTTTGTTGCTTACTGCAAATAGGCCTGGGGATTTGGTATTACACTCTGCCAATCCAGACCTAGCAGTAAGACTGGAGTCAGTCGTTTAGCTTGCTGGGGTTCTGTTATTACTCTGTGAACTTAGCAAGTTTGCGGCTGTATTCTAACACTTGCCTGTCTAATCCTGTCTCACTGTGCTAGGTGTCAGGGGTCAGTTTAGTGGCAGTAAGCTTAAACCTGTGCACTGCAAGTGAGAATCAGGATTGTGGAGGTTCTCCTTGTGTCTATCATTCCATCTCTGACCAAGGAGTTTACTGCCACACCCGTTGGTAACCCTTTAGGGTTTTGCTGTTGCCCTTAGCAACAGCATTTCGGGTTCTCTACGTATTAAAACACAACATCTTGCTTTTTACATCTGAGCAGTTCTAATACAAGGGAGATACCCAGTTCCTTAGCCTCTGGGCTTCTCTGTTCACTGTGTGTGTATTTTGTTACCCTATCACCTTCTGTGTACGTTATGTCATATTCCCCAGTTTGTCTGTGAGTCCATTTGTTTTGCATAACAGTTCAAACACCAGTACATTCCTGCAGACACTGGAGTGCATAACAGTTCTGACACTAGTACTTTCCTGCAGGCACTGGTGTGCATAACATATTCAGCAGGCCTAATACTCCTGTTGAAATTTTGTGGGAATATGGAGCATACCCCTCAAAATACGTTGCAACAGGTGGTCGATCAGGTGCAGGTCCTGACTCGGCAATTTAATGATTTGTCCATTAAAATGCACACCTCCCAGGCTGCTGGCGGAGCTCCCGCAGCAACAGCACCTGCAGGGGTTAAGGAGCCGAAAGTAAATCTCCCAGATCGTTTTTCTGGAGATCGCTCGCAGTTCTTTTGTTTCAAGGAGAGCTGCAAGCTATACTTCCGGCTTAGGCCTCAGTCTTCTGGGTCGGAGATTCAGCGGGTGGGCATAGTGATTTCCTTGCTACAAGGAGACCCACAGGTCTGGGCATATGGGTTGCAGCCTGACTGTCCGTCGCTTAAAAGTGTTGATGCTTTTTTTACGGCACTGGGCATGTTGTATGATGACCCTGACAAGACGGCCTCAGCCGAGGCTCAGATTTCGATCCTTAAGCAAGGGCGAAGGCCAGTTGAGGTTTACTGTACGGAGTTTCGGAGGTTGGCCCATGATACCCAGTGGAATGACCCAGCCCTGAGACACCAGTACCGAAGAGGTCTTTCTAACCAGATAAAGGACCAACTGGTACAGTATCCCTTGCCTGATAGCTTGGATCAGCTCATGCAGTTATCCATCCGGGTGGATAGACGGCTGAGAGAGCGTAGGCTTGAAAGGGAGACTGAGATTTCCTTCCTTCCCAAGGGAACCTCAGACTCTGAGGAATTTTCTGAGGAGCCTATGCAGATTGGGGCTACCCGCCTCTCCTCGCGTGAGAAGACGCGGAGGAGACAGCAGGGGTTGTGTTTGTACTGTGGGAATAAAGGTCATGTGGTAGTATCATGCCCAGAAAAGCCGGAAAACTTCAGGGCCTGAGGGTGATGGGAAATATCCTGTCAGGCCAGAAGTCAGAATTTCCCAAGAAGACTTTTATCATTCCGGTGACCTTGAAGATCCTCGGTCAAACTGTCAAGACTGAGGCCTTTGTGGACAGTGGGGCCGACGGGGTTTTTATGGACCGCCAATTCGCCCTAAAACACTCTGTTCCCTTAGTACCCTTGGCATCGGAAATTGAGATTTGTGGGTTAAACGGGGAACCATTATCCCAAGGTAAAATTACCTCTTGCACTAGCCAGATTTCTTTGTTTATTGGAGCCACACACTCTGAAAAATTGTCCTTTTATGTGACTGTCTGTACTTTTGCCCCATTGGTGTTGGGGTTACCCTGGTTAAGGGCCCACAATCCTCAATTTGACTGGGTCTCTGGGGAGATTCTTAGTTGGGGTACTGATTGTTTCAGGAGTTGCTTGAGCCTTCCAGTCAGGCTCTCGCAGCTAAGTTTGCCAGGATGGCCAGGGTGTTATGCAGATTTTGCGTACGTGTTCTCCAAAAAAGTTGCAGAGGTACTACCTCCCCATCGCCCCTATGACTGTGCCATTGATTTGTTGCCAAATGCTAAGCTTCCCAAGAGCAGGTTGTACTCCCTGTCACGTCCTGAGACTCAGGCTATGGCAGAGTACATTCAGGAGAACTTGGCTAAGGGATTTATCAGACCTTCACAGTCTCCAGTTGGGTCGGGGTTCTTCTTCGTAGGTAAAAAGGACGGTTCGTTGCGACCCTGCATCGACTTCAGGGAATTGAACCGTATCACGATTAAAAACTCATACCCACTGCCTCTCATTTCGGTCTTGTTTGACCAGCTTCGTACTGCCACCATTTTTTCTAAGATTGACCTACGCGGTGCGTACAATCTAATCCGAATAAGAGAGGGGGATGAATGGAAGACTGCCTTTAATACCCACTCAGGGCATTATGAATATTTGGTGATGCCTTTTGGGCTCTGTAATGCCCCGGCAGTCTTCCAGGATTTCATGAATGATGTGCTCAGGGAATATTTGGATAGATTCTTAGTTGTATACTTAGATGACATCCTAATCTTCTCCCATTCCCTGGAGGAACATCGGAAGCATGTACGCTTAGTCCTCCAGAAACTCAGAGACCACCGGCTTGGGGCGAAGCTGGAGAAGTGCGAATTTGAAGTTCAGCAAATCGCATTTCTAGGATATATTATCTCCCCAGAAGGTTTCCAAATGGAGGGTTCCAAGGTACAGGCAGTCCTGGATTGGGTGCAGCCCACTAGTTTGAAGGCGCTTCAGCGTTTCCTGGGCTTTGCGAATTTTTATAGACGATTTATCGCTGGATTTTCGTCTATAGTGGCGCCCTTGGTGGCACTCACTAAGAAAGGGGCGGATGTTGCTCACTGGTCTTGTGAGGCTAAAGCGGCTTTTGCCCGTCTCAAAAGGGCATTTGTTTCGGCCAAGGTGCTGCGACACCCAGATCCAGAGCGTCCTTTTGTGGTGGAGGTGGATGCCTCTGAGATGGGTATTGGGGCAGTGCTTTCTCAGATGGGAGTGTCTGATAATCGCCTTCATCCCTGTGCTTACTTTTCCCGTAAATTTTCGCCTGCCGAGATTAATTATGACGTGGGTAACCGGGAATTGTTGGCTATTAAGGATGCACTCGAGGAGTGGAGACACTGGCTTGAGGGGGCTAAGTTTGTGGTCTCAATTCTCACTGACCATAAGAATCTGGCATATTTAGAGTCAGCGAAGCGTCTCAATGCCAGGCAGGCACGATGGGCTTTGTTTTTTGCTCGCTTTAATTTTTTGATAACATATCGCCCTGGGTCAAAAAACATCAAGGCTGATGCGCTCTCGCGGAGTTTTGCTCCAATCCAGGAGACCACCGAGGAGCCGTTGCCCATTGTTTCCCCATCATGTATTAAAGTGGGCATTACCCAGGACCTCTTATCATTAGTCCTTAGAGCACAGGAGCAGGCTCCTCCAGACCTTCCGGTAGGTCTTTTGTTTGTGCCTCCTAGGTTAAGACAGCGAGTGTTCCTGGAATTCCATGCCAAGAAGTCGGCAGGTCACCCGGGTATTGCCAGAACTCGGGAGTTGCTATCTAGGGCGGTGTGGTGGCCCTCGGTGGCTAAGGATGTGGATCAGTGGGTTCGGGCATGTGACATCTGTGCCCGAAATAAGACTCCTAGAGGGGTTCCTGTTGGCCCATTACATCCACTCTCTATCCCATCTAAGCCATGGACCCACATTTCAATGGATTTTGTGGTGGACTTGCCCAAATCCTCGGGGATGACAGCCATCTGGGTTGTCGTTGACAGGTTTTCGAAGATGGCGCACTTCGTTCCACTGGTTGGGCTGCCATCAGCCAGACGCCTGTCTGAATTATTTATGCTGCATGTTGTGCGTCTCCACGGGTTGCCACTTGATGTGGTCTCTGACCGCGGATCCCAGTTTGTGGCCAAATTCTGGAGGGCATTTTGTTCCGATCTCCAGATTTCTGTCAGCTTGTCGTCAGGCTACCATCCGCAGTCTAATGGGCAGACTGAAAGGGTGAACCAGTCCTTGGAGCAGTTCCTCAGGTGTTATGTCTCCAAGTGTCAGACTGACTGGGTTGCTCATCTGTCCATGGCGGAGTTTGCCTATAACAACGCGGCTCACTCTGCTACAGGGATCTCTCCCTTCCTTTGTGTGTATGGGCATCATCCTAAGGCCAATTCTTTTGACCCCCTGGACTCCACACCTGGTGGTTCCTCTGTGGTTTCGGTCCTTAGAGGTATTTGGCGGAAAGTGAAGAAAGCCCTTGTATCTGTGTCATTAGTGACCAAAAGGGTTTTTGATAAGCGGAAAAGACCCTGCAGCTTCAAATTAGGAGACTTCGTCTGGTTGTCTACCAAGAATTTGAAGTTGAGACAGCCATCTCATAAGTTAGGGCCCCGGTTCATCGGCCCTTATAAGATCACCAGGGTTATCAATCCGGTGGCATTTCAGTTAGATCTGCCCCGTTCTTTGGGTATCAATAAAACATTTCATTGTTCCCTTTTAAAACGGGCGATTAGTAATCCTTCTTCCAGTGGAAGACCTTCCCCTCTTCTGATACGTGGCCAGAGGGAGTTTGTTGTTGAAAGGATTCTTGACTCCAAGGTGGGTCGGGGTCGGCTGTCATTTTTGGTGCACTGGAAGGGGTATGGCCCGGAGGAGCGGTCGTGGGTGCGCAGTTGTGATCTTCATGCCCCCAGACTGATACGCTCTTTCTTCTCGCAGTTCCCCGATAAACCCGGTGGTAGGGGTTCTTTGACCCCTCGTCAGAGGGGGGGTACTGTTAGGGTCTCCTGCCCTGTGCTGCCACGTCGTCATGGCAACCGGGAGACAAGTGCTAGTGGAGTAACCTGAGCGCAGCTGATACTCCGGTTCGGGTCTTTTGCTGTGCAGTGGTTATAGGCTCTGTGCACGGCAGGGGATCCGGTGCTGGTTTTTGTGCTCACAGTCTGTGAGGTCTGAGTGGGGCGTGGACAGCACCTGCTTTATAAGGCCTCTTTTCAGGGTAAGCAGATGCTGCTGAATCTCTGTTGGTTAGTCAGTTCATGAAAGTTAGCCAGTACTGTGTAGCTTTGTATTTGTTTGTTGCTTACTGCAAATAGGCCTGGGGATTTGGTATTACACTCTGCCAATCCAGACCTAGCAGTAAGACTGGAGTCAGTCGTTTAGCTTGCTGGGGTTCTGTTATTACTCTGTGAACTTAGCAAGTTTGCGGCTGTATTCTAACACTTGCCTGTCTAATCCTGTCTCACTGTGCTAGGTGTCAGGGGTCAGTTTAGTGGCAGTAAGCTTAAACCTGTGCACTGCAAGTGAGAATCAGGATTGTGGAGGCTCTCCTTGTGTCTATCATTCCATCTCTGACCAAGGAGTTTACTGCCACACCCGTTGGTAACCCTTTAGGGTTTTGCTGTTGCCCTTAGCAACAGCATTTCGGGTTCTCTACGTATTAAAACACAACATCTTGCTTTTTACATCTGAGCAGTTCTAATACAAGGGAGATACCCAGTTCCTTAGCCTCTGGGCTTCTCTGTTCACTGTGTGTGTATTTTGTTACCCTATCACCTTCTGTGTACGTTATGTCATATTCCCCAGTTTGTCTGTGAGTCCATTTGTTTTGCATAACAGTTCAAACACCAGTACATTCCTGCAGACACTGGAGTGCATAACAGTTCTGACACTAGTACTTTCCTGCAGGCACTGGTGTGCATAACAACATCTTGTCTCTGTAGAGCCAGTTTGTGCAAGGAGAGATTGATTGCTTCTTTTTTGGTAGGGGCCCAAACCAACCAGTCATTTCAGTCACAGTCGTGTGGCAGACCCTGTCACTGAAATGATGGGTTTGTTAAAGTGTGCGTGTCCTGTTTATACAACATAAGGGTGGGTGGGAGGGCCCAAGGACAATTCCATCTTGCACCTGTTTTTTCTTTCATTTTTCTTTGCATCATGTGCTGTTTGGGGACAATTTTTTGGAAGGCCCATCCTGCCTGACACTGCAGTGCCACTCCTAGATGGGCCAGGTGTTTGTGTCGGCCACTTGTGTCGCTTAGCTTAGTCACACAGCCACCTTAGTGCGCCTCTTTTTTTCTTTGCATCATGTGCTGTTTGGGGACAATTTTTTGGAAGGGCCATCCTGTCTTGATTGACACTGCAGTGCCACTCCTAGATGGGCCAGGTCTTTGTGTCGGCCACTTGTGTCGCTTAGCTTAGTCACACAGCCACCTTGGTGCGCCTCTTTTTTTCTTTGCATCATGTGCTGTTTGGGGACAATTTTTTGGAAGGGCCATCCTGTCTTGATTGACACTGCAGTGCCACTCCTAGATGGGCCAAGTGTTTGTGTCGGCCACTTGTGTCGCTTAGCTTAGTCACACAGCCACCTTGGTGCGCCTCTTTTTTTCTTTGCATCATGTGCTGTTTGGGGACAATTTTTTGGAAGGGCCATCCTGTCTTGATTGACACTGCAGTGCCACTCCTAGATGGGCCAGGTGTTTGTGTCAGCCACTTGTGTCGCTTAGCTTAGTCACACAGCCACCTTGGTGCGCCTCTTTTTTTCTTTGCATCATGTGCTGTTTGGGGACAATTTTTTGGAAGGGCCATCCTGTCTTGATTGACACTGCAGTGCCACTCCTAGATGGGCCAGGTGTTTGTGTCGGCCACTTGTGTCGCTTGGCTTAGTCACACAGCCACCTAGGTGCGCCTCTTTTTTTCTTTGCATCATGTGCTGTTTGGGGACAATTTTTTGGAAGGGCCATCCTGTCTTGATTGACACTGCAATGCCACTCCTAGATGGGCCAAGTGTTTGTGTCGGCGACTTGTGTCGCTTAGCTTAGTCACACAGCCACCTTGGTGCGCCTCTTTTTTTCTTTGCATCATGTGCTGTTTGGGGACAATTTTTTGGAAGGGCCATCCTGTCTTGATTGACACTGCAGTGCCACTCCTAGATGGGCCAGGTGTTTGTGTCGGCCACTTGTGTCGCTTAGCTTAGTCACACAGCCACCTTGGTGCGCCTCTTTTTTCTTTGCATCATGTGCTGTTTGGGGACAATTTTTTTGAAGGGCCATCCTGTCTTGATTGACACTGCAGTGCCACTCCTAGATGGGCCAGGTGTTTGTGTCGGCCACTTGTGTCGCTTAGCTTAGTCACACAGCCACCTTGGTGCGCCTCTTTTTTTCTTTGCATCATGTGCTGTTTGGGGACAATTTTTTGGAAGGGCCATCCTGTCTTGATTGACACTGCAGTGCCACTCCTAGATGGGCCAGGTGTTTGTGTCGGCCACTTGGGTCGCTTAGCTTAGTCACACAGCCACCTTGGTGCGCCTCTTTTTTTCTTTGCATCATGTGCTGTTTGGGGAGTATTTTTTTGAAGGGCCATCCTGCCTGACACTTCAGTGCCACTCCTAGATGGGCCAGGTGTTTGTGTCGGCCACTTATGTCGCTTAGCTTAGTCACACAGCCACCTTGGTGCGCCTCTTTTTTTCTTTGCATCATGTGCTGTTTGGGGACTATTTTTTTGAAGGGCCATCCTGCCTGACACTGCAGTGCCACTCCTAGATGGGCCAGGTGTTTGTGTCGGCCACTTGTGTCGCTTAGCTTAGCCATCCAGCGACCTCGGTGCAAATTTTAGGACTAAAAATAATATTGTGAGGTGTGAGGTGTTCAGAATAGACTGGAAATGAGTGGAAATTATGGTTATTGAGGTTAATAATACTATGGGATCAAAATGACCCCCAAATTCTATGATTTAAGCTGTTTTTTTGGGTTTTTTTTAAAAAAACACCCGAATCCAAAACACACCCGAATCCGACAAAAAAATTTCGGTGAGGTTTTGCCAAAACGCGTCCGAATCCAAAACACGGCCACGGAACCGAACCCAAAACCAAAACACAAAACGCGAAAAATTTCCGGTGCACATCACTAGTTAGCGGTAGTATAGTGTGTGCGGGAAGCGGGTGCAGGAATAGGGGTAGTGTATTGTGTGCAGGGAGCGGGTGCAGGGTTAGGGGTAGTATAGTGTGTGCGGGGAGCGGGTGTAGGGTTAGGGGTAGTGTAGTGTGTACGGGGAGCGGGTGTAGGATTAGGGGTAGTGTAGTGTGTACAGGGAGCGGGTGCAGGATTAGGGGTAGTGTAGTGTGTATGGGGAGCGGGTGCAGGTTTAGAGGTAGTGTAGTGTGTATGTGGGGAGTGGGTGCAGGGTTATGGGTAGTGTAGTGTGTGCGGGGAGCGGGTGCAGGGTTAGGGGTAGTATAGTGTGTAGGGGGAGCGGGTGCTGGGTTAGCGGCAGCATAGTCTGTGCGGGGAGTGGGTGCAGGGTTAGAGGTAGTGTAGTGTGTGTGTGGGGAGTGGGTGCAGGGTTATGGGTAGTGTAGTGTGTACGGGGAGCGGGTGCTGAGTTAGCGGTAGTATAGTGTGCGCGGGGTGTAGGGGTAGGGTTAGCGGTAGTATAGTGTGTGCGGGGAGCGGGTGCAGGATTAGGGGTAGTGTAGTGTGTGTGGGGAGCGGATGCAGGGTTAGGGGTAGTATAGTGTGTGCGGGGAGCAGGTGTAGGGTTAGCGTTAGTGTAGTATGTATGGCGAGCGGGTGTAGGGTTAGCGGTAGTATAGTGTGTGTGGGGAGCGGGTGCAGGAATAGGGGTAGTGTAGTGTGTGCGGTGAGCGGATTAGGGGTAGTGTATTGTGTGCGGGGAGTGGGTGCAGGGTTAGGGGTAGTATAGTGTGTACGGGGAGCGGGTTCAGGGTTCTCAGTAGTATAGTGTGTGCGGGAAGCGGGAGCAGGAATAGGGGTAGTGTATTGTGTGCAGGGAGCGGGTGCAGGGTTTGGGGTAGTATAGTGTGTACGGGGAGCGGGGGCAGGGTTAGCGGTAGTATAGTGTGTGTGTGGGGAGCGGATGTAGGGTTAGGGGTAGTGTAGTGTGTACGGGGAGCGGGTGTAGGATTAGGGGTAGTGTAGTGTGTACAGGGAGCGGGTGCAGGATTAGGGGTAGTGTAGTGTGTATGGGGAGCGGGTGCAGCTTTAGCGGTAGTGTAGTGTGTACGGGGAGCGGATGCAGGTTTAGGTGTAATGTAGTGTGTACGGGGAGCGGGTGCAGGGTTAGGGGTAGTGTGTGCGGTGAGCGGGTGCAGGGTTAGCGGTAGGTTAATGTAGTGATTACCAGGAGCGGGTGCTGGGTTAGCGGTAGTGTAGTGTGTACGGGGAGTGGGTGCTGGGTTAGCGGTAGTATAATGTGCGCGGGGTGCAGGTGTAGAGTTAGCGGTAGTGTGTACGGGGAGCAGGTGCAGGGTTAGAGGTAGTTTAGTGTGTGTGTGGGGAGTGGGTGCAGGGTTATGGGTAGTGTAGTGTGTACGGGGAGCGGGTGCTGGGTTAGCGGTAGTATAGTGTGCGCAGGGTGCAGGGGTAGGGTTAGCGGTAGTGTAGTGTGTATGGGGAGCGGGTGCAGGATTAGGGGTAGTGTGTGTACGGGGAGCGGGTGCAGGGTTAGGTGTAGTGTACTGAGTACGGGTAGCGGGTGCAGGGTTAGAGGTAATGTAGTATGTACGGGGAGCGGGTGCAGGATTAGGGGTAATGTAGTGTGTACGGGGAGCGGGTGCAGGGTTAGGGGTAGTATAGTGTGTACGGAGAGCGGGTGCAGGATTAGGGGTAGTGTAGTGTGTACGGGGAGCGGGTGCAGGATTAGGGGTAGTGTAGTGTGTACGGGGAGCGGGTTCAGGGTTAGGGGTAGTATAGTGTGTACGGAGAGCGGGTGCAGGATTAGGGGTAATGTAGTGTGTACGGGGATCGGGTGCAGGGTTAGGGGTAGTGTAGCGTGTACGGGGAGCGGGTGCAGGGTTAGCGGTAGTGTAGTGTGTGTGTGGGGAGTGGGTGCAGGGTTATGGGTAGTGTAGTGTGTGCGGGGAGCGGGTGCTGGGTTAGCGGTAGTATAGTGTGCGCGGGGTGCAGGGGTAGGGTTAGCGGTAGTGTAGTGTGTATGGGGAGCGGGTGCACGATTATGGGTAGTGTAGTGTGTACGGGGAGGAGGTGCAGGGTTAGGGGTAGTGTACTGTGTACGGGGAGCTGGTGAAGGGTTAGAGGTAATGTAGTGTGTACGGGGAGCGGGTGCAGGATTAGGGGTAGTGTAGTGTGTACGGGGAGCGGGTGCAGGGTTAGGGGTAGTATAGTGTGTACGGAGAGCGGGTGCAGGGTTAGGGGTAGTATAGTGTGTACGGAGAGCGGGTGCAGGATTAGGGGTAGTATAGTGTGTACTGGGAGCGGGTGCAGGATTAGGGGTAGTGTAGTGTGTACGGGGAGCGGGTGCAGGATTAGGGGTAGTGTAGTGTGTACGGGGAGCGGGTTCAGGGTTAGGGGTAGTATAGTGTGTACGGAGAGCGGGTGCAGGATTAGGGGTAATGTAGTGTGTACGGGGATCGGGTGCAGGGTTAGGGGTAGTGTAGCGTGTACGGGGAGCGGGTGCAGGGTTAGCGGTAGTGTAGTGTGTGTGTGGGGAGTGGGTGCAGGGTTATGGGTAGTGTAGTGTGTGCGGGGAGCTGGTGCTGGGTTAGCGGTAGTATAGTGTGCGCGGGGTGCAGGGGTAGGGTTAGCGGTAGTGTAGTGTGTATGGGGAGCGGGTGCACGATTATGGGTAGTGTAGTGTGTACGGGGAGGAGGTGCAGGGTTAGGGGTAGTGTACTGTGTACGGGGAGCTGGTGAAGGGTTAGAGGTAATGTAGTGTGTACGGGGAGCGGGTGCAGGATTAGGGGTAGTGTAGTGTGTACGGGGAGCGGGTGCAGGGTTAGGGGTAGTATAGTGTGTACGGAGAGCGGGTGCAGGGTTAGGGGTAGTATAGTGTGTACGGAGAGCGGGTGCAGGATTAGGGGTAGTATAGTGTGTACTGGGAGCGGGTGCAGGATTAGGGGTAGTGTAGTGTGTACGGGGAGCGGGTGCAGGGTTAGGGGTAGTGTAGCGTGTACGGGGAGCGGGTGCAGGGTTAGGGGTAGTATAGTGTGTACCGGGAGCGGGTGCAGGATTAGGGGTAGTGTAGTGTGTACGGGGAGCGGATGCAGGGCTCGGGGTAGTATAGTGTGTACGGGGAGCGGGTGCAAGGTTAGGGGTAGTGTAGTGTGTGCGGGGAGCGGGTGTGACTAATGAAGCTAATTGGAAACTTCAAATTATTCTGTCTGTTTTTGTTTTGTTTTTTGTATCCTGGTTTTTACCATATTCATTAATGTATATATATTTTTTTTTACATTGTAGTGGCATGTTAAAAGAAACTGAAAATGCATATTAGAAAAAAACATAGCAGTACATGCTCATTAATGAGTTTAGTCATAGGATAGTATTTTGTAATTGTTCTGGGGAAAAAATTTCCATGTGGATTGGACTGCCGCCACTAACAGGTCTACGGATGGTGTGATGGTTAGCTTTGCTGCCTTACAGCACTAAAGTCATGGGTTTGATTCCCACCATGTCCCTAACTGCGGGGAGTTTGTATATTCTCCCCATACTGGCGTGGGTTTCCTCCCACAATACAAATACCGTATATACCAGTACGTTAGCTCACAGCATAAAAATAAACCATAGTTAGGTAGGTGGGTAGCTATGCCCTCCATGGTACTAGCCACACTACACCCCCATATCGGAAGTCACACCCCCACCCAGGCCCGGCGACAGGGGGGGTCAAAGGGGACAGCCATCCCGGGCCCCAAAGTTCGGAGGGGCCCCGAGGCTCAGAGACATACAAAACGGAGCAGCGGCACCTTTGATTCGCATGCTGGCCGGTCACTGCTACACATACAATGAAGCAAATTGGCTAAAGTAATCCCCCGCTACGGCAACCCACCACCGCGACCTCCTCCCCATCAACCCGCGGCAACCCCAGTTAACACATACATGCGGTGCATGCGCCATGGGAATGAATGATGGCGCTATCCTGGCATCATTACACGAGAAGCTGACTGTGCCCGTGCCGACTCTTCTGACCTACTCCCTGCCTCCAGCGGCTAGCGAAGAGCAGGAGGAGAGACCGTGCTTGCAGCGCAATCTGGCTGCAAGCAGAAGAATCTGGCTGCAGTATCAGCAGCACTGCATTTCTCACCCCTGGGAGGGGTACACTTGTGTGGTATTTAAGTGTGTATATTTAATTTTATTCTAATGTGTGTGTATGTAGATAGATAGATAGATAGATAGATAGATAGATAGATAGATAGATAGATAGATAGATAGGTGTGTGCGTGCGTGCGTGCGTGCGTGCGTATGTATATATATATATATATATATATACACACTAGGTGATTCATCGCTACATATATATATTACCAAATCTTTCTTGGCTTAAATTTCAGCAGAAAATGGTTGGGCGGGAGGGGCCCCCAGAGACTTAATTGTACCGGGCCCCAAGATTTCTGTTGCCGGCCCTGCCCCCACCACGCTGGTCACACCCCCTGCCGCGGCGCACAATAGGCCCTTCATAAATTACAGCTCCAGGCCCATGAGGACCTTAATCTGGCACTGTATATATATATATATATATATATATATATCAGTAACGGTTGGCAGATGGCAATCGAACGAATTCCATAGAGACTTATTTTCTTTCAACGCTTCGAGATTTATTTTCTTGTCATCGGGAAAAGATGCAAAACATGCAGCAAATACTGACCTTAAATACCCCTCACCACATATGAAACTCCCATCGTCAGAATCACTCAACAACGCCCACCATGGATGTCATCTAGCGGTTACCGTTGCCAGGTAACATACACCAAACAAGTGTCGGAGCAGTGAAAATTGTAAACATTATTCTAGTGCTATTATCAATAAAAAAAAATTATAAAATCTATCTTTCACTGCTCCGACACTTGTTTGGTGTATGTTACCTGGCAACGTTAACCGCTTGATGACGTCCATGGTGAGCATTGTTGAGTGGTTCTGATGGCGGGAGATTCATATGTGGTGAGGGGTATTTAAGGGCTAAGTCTCCGAGTGGTAGTATCCAGACGCAACTGGGATGGGCGGCGCTGTGACAGGCCTTGTCCGTGCATGCGTTCTGGGCACAGTGAGTCCGCAAACAGTGTGGGCAGAAGCGATGCCCGGCTCGTACACGACTTCCGGCGGTCGCAACGAGTGGACACGAACACGCCTGCACTTGGAGTACTACTCCTTACATGCTGCAAGGTCAGCACCAAACTGACACCAATGTATAAGCGATTCTTTACTTTGTTACTCTAGAGTCCAGTCTATCCATTAAGGAACACTTTTTTTGGTAATTTACGTCCGGAAGTGACATCACTTCCTGTTTGTCTGCAATTAACCTACACCCTCTAGAATAAGATTAATCATTAGGGGTATACATAGAAGTCCAGGTTATTGGCACAATTACACTCCTGAGGAAGTCCAGCGCCTGTAGCAGAGGACGAAACGCGTTGAGTGAGATGAACAGTGTGGTTGGAAAAGCCACACTGTCCATCTCACTCAACGTGATAAGCTGTTTTTAATATTTTATATTGTACGGGCAATGTTACACCTGTGGACCATATTTTTTGTGTAATAAATGTGTTAAAAACTATATTACACTATTGGTTGCTTTCTGGTCTCTCTCCTATGTATTGTGGAACACATATGAGGGATTTCCAAAAACATCTCCATTGACATTTGGCACGCTGGTTCATGATACAGTATATGTTGGGTCTATAGGTGGTCGGAATTCCACCTTGCACGGTACACCTCCCATTTATAAGGGTGCTGTAAATTGGTGGAGGGTACCTTATTACCATTGGTAATACACTAGGAGGTGCCTTTTTTCCACTTGTGATTATATATATATATATATATATATATATACAGAAGTCATACCGGCACTCCCAGAGACGACAACGAGTTCCTTTGCTGCGGTGCCCTCCAAGTCAGCAATGTGACTAGCATAGGTAGTGAATGAACGGCGGCACTCAAGCAGACTTAGTCGTTATGAAGATAAAATTTCCTTTAATCGCCTACATGTTTCGGGGAAAATCACCCCGTCCTCAGGGCTCAAACAACAATAAAAGCATCTACATATGACATTTATATACACCACAGACAAAACAACATTAGTACAAAGATTGTACTCACCTGTCCTCACGGCGCCGCCGCCCGCCCGCACATGCTGCACGCTTCCGTGTCGCAGAGTGATGACGTCACGGTGCGCCGCGGGACAGGGAGATCGTCATAGTAACCAACACTAAACAATTGCAGGCATCCGAAGGGCCTGTACAAAGAACATAATACATTTAAAAAGACAACACAATTAAAATACACATAAAGCATCGCTAATGAGGAGGACAGCAATACCTAGTCAAAATAGTATAGCTATCTCAATGGTAATATATTAAATACCTCTGTTATTAATCCAACAGAGTATTAACCATTAATATTTAGCAATAAACAATTTAACCAATAGCAGAATCCCACAACAGAATTAGATGTATATTATGTGGCCCTAAAGAAAACAAAGGAGGCCCAAATTCTCATTGAGGCCACCAGGGGATAATGTTCCCAACCTAAAAATCCAACGGGACTCCTTCTGTAGGAGTAATCTATCCCTATTGCCACCCCTCAAAGAAGTAGGGGTATGGTCAATAAGGATAGCCCGAATGCTAGCCACCCCATGTTTGGCTGTCAGACAATGACGTGCAAAGGGCTGGTCACTTGTGCCCTTCTCAAACGCTTTTTTGATGGCACTCCTATGTAGTGCCATCCTTTCCCTAAACTGTCGTATAGTTTTGCCTATAT
Organism: Pseudophryne corroboree; assembly: GCF_028390025.1. Taxonomy (NCBI): domain Eukaryota; kingdom Metazoa; phylum Chordata; class Amphibia; order Anura; family Myobatrachidae; genus Pseudophryne; species Pseudophryne corroboree. The sequence continues at coordinate 424,653,567 of NC_086448.1, forward strand.
AGGCTAGACCACAGGGACATGTAAGCAAATAAATTACATGGGTTGTAGTGCACGTTAGACGATGTCTAATAGGGATCTTCTGACCCGTTTGGGGATGATTAAAAGTAGTGCCGGTTTGTAAAGTGTTACATGTGGCACATCCCAGGCATTTGTAGCACCCCATCTTAGGTCTAAGGAAATGGGACTGATTACTTTTGGCCAAATTTGTGACATCAAGGCGAACAATGTGATCTCCTATGTTGCTACCCCTAGTGTGACTGGGAAGTAGTCTAGTATTAGATAGACTACTTAAAGCAGAATCGGTTTGTATGATGGGCCACAATTGTTTGGCCTTGCTCACTATTCGTTTAGTGCTCGTAGTGAATCTGCTTACCCATGGTAGTCTATCGCCCCCCAAGTTCTGATCAGGTCTGGGGTTCAATAATTGTTGCCTAGGAATACGGAGGACCGCCTCCTTAGATTTCTCAAGTTCCCTGATGGGGTACCCCCTTTGTGCAAATCTCAGTAACATTGCATTAAGGGCCACAATGGTCTCCTGAGGGTCCGATGTAATACGCCGCACCCGCAAAAATTGTGAGTACGGCAACCCTTTCTTAAGGGCCAATGGATGAAAACTTTGATGATTCAAAAATGTATTCCTGTCGGTATCTTTAACAAAAATGGAAGTACTAAGCTGACCAGAGCTAAGAGTAATGGAAACATCTAAGTAATTAACATGCTTCTCATCAATCACATATGTAAATTTTACTACATGCTCTGAGGCATTATGTTGTTCCCACAAACTGGTAAGCTCCTCCCTAGAACCACCCCAACAGACCAGAAGATCGTCAATATAACGCCTGTAATAGACGACTTTGGACTTAACTGAAGGGTTAAGGTAAAACATGATATTTTCAAGTTGGTACATGAAGGCATTAGCGTACGATGGAGCCACAGCGGACCCCATCGCACAACCAGAAGACTGTAAGAAAAACTCCCCAATTAAAGACAAAATAATTTCTTGTAAGGACCAGATTCAATAAACGTAAAAAGAAAGACACATCTGGACCCTGGTATAAAACATTGCCCTCAATAAGCACTCTGACAGCCTCCACACCTGCATCATGTGGGATGCAGGTGTAGAGGCTGGTCACATCAGCACTACATAAAAGGGTATCAGTGGGTATCGACTCCACTTGCTGTAATTGCAGCAAAAGAGACGATGTGTCCTTTAAGTAGGAAGGCAAAGCTTGAACACAGGGGTTAAGGAAGGCATCCAGGTAGACCGCTATGGGCTGATATAACGAGCCCCTTGCTGACACAATAGGTCGACCTGGGGGATTCTCTAAGGTCTTGTGTACCTTAGGCAAGGTGTAAAAAAGCGGTACTACCGGGAAGTCTACCGTAAGGGCAGTACGAACATCTTGTGATATTATACCCAAATCACTGGATTCCTTTAAATAGATGTCCAGCTCTTTCTTAAAGTCCTTAGTAGGATCTTTCATGAGACGGGAATAAACAGATAAGTCCCTTAATTGGCGCTCACACTCAGCAATATAAGCCCCAATGTCTTGAACAACTATTGACCCACCTTTATCCGCCTTACGAATTATGATGTCGTTTCTGGTAGATAAATTCTTTAATGTAGTGCGTTTCTGCAAGAGTAAGATTTAGGTATACTGGCTCATTCATAGCCTGTACACCTTCTTGCTCCACCATGCGGATAAATGTCCTAATTGACGAATTCTGACTGGGGGGGTCAAATTGAGACTTGGGGACTATTTTTGAAAGCTGTCTCGGTATTGCTGAAGAGGCCACCTCCCATGGTGTCTGACATGGGACTTTGTTATTGAAATATTCCTTACGTTTCAACGTCCTATTGAGACGATAGACCTCCGTCTTCCATTCCAGTGGGTCTGGGATCGTTGTGGGGACAAAGGAAAGTCCTTTAGCCAAAAGGCCATACTCTTGGTCGGAAAGAGGGGTTGATGAAAGATTAAAGACAAGCTCTTTTAGTGACGAGGCGGTCTTAGCTCGTACGATCCTTTGATTTTGCTTGGACCTCCTCGTCCTCTGCCGCGGCCGCTTGTAGGATTGCGATTGGGGCGTCCTTGGACCCCCTTCTGAGTCTGTCCTAAAGGGACCGCTCTCTCAGTAGAGGTTGAAGGTGCTGAGGTCATATCCGAGTCACTCGCCGAGGATGACATGCCAGGTTGTTCCCTGCGTCGCCAATTCTGCTGTCGACGTCTAGAGAAGGTTTGTTGCTGATTAGACCTGGAGCTGCCCAGCCAGGGATAAACTTGCCTTTGTGAATAGTCTCTTTGGACTTTTGCAAGCTTATCTTTTTTAAACCGTATAAGGTCTTGACGGTATTTATCCATCTGGGTGTTCAATTTATTCATCCAGTCGGTCTGTGTATCCGCACAGATAGTGGTTTTATGTTGTAACTCAAAAGACTGGATCTGCTCTTTAACCAGGTTTAGCTCCCGGGTAGATTCCTCCACCACTAATAGAATAAGGTCCATCGAGCACTTATTTAAAATTGCCACCCACCGGCGACAAAAAAGTGCATTGTAGCGGCCTATCGTCGGTGAATTGGATATTCTGAAGCCACGAGGGATTAAATTACTCCGATAATAGTCGGATAATGTAATACCATGGTACATGAAATCACATTCCCTTTGCTTCAGTTTACTCCATTGTCGGTACAACTCCTCATTAGTGTTAGGCACAGTCTCATCAACCAATCTCCTTGCAACCAGGATGGCATTAGCTTCTGCATCAGAGAAACTTAAACGTTCACGTGCGTCCTGATGTACCAGGTCAAGGGTAGCATCCATATCAGGATTAATCTCCATCTTGCCACACAGACCTCAATAATGTTGGAGACTATTAACATAAAACAGGGATTGCATATACCACGCTCCACCAGCGATGAATGGATTTTAAAAGGCTGCCAGTGAGTACAGCCAAAGCAAATGTCGATGTCCTGGGAAGATTTTATAAAGTGCTGGGTGCCATGCAAGGAGAGACCACACAGTGGAAGTCAAACCATAAATATACAGAAGTCATACCGGCACTCCCAGAGACGACAACGAGTTCCTTTGCTGCGGTGCCCTCCAAGTCAGCAATGTGACTAGCATAGGTAGTGAATGAACGGCGGCACTCAAGCAGACTTAGTCGTTATGAAGATAAAATTTCCTTTAATCGCCTACATGTTTCGGGGAAAATCACCCCGTCCTCAGGGCTCAAACAACAATAAAAGCATCTACATATGACATTTATATACACCACAGACAAAACAACATTAGTACAAAGATTGTACTCACCTGTCCTCACGGCGCCGCCGCCCGCCCGCACATGCTGCACGCTTCCGTGTCGCAGAGTGATGACGTCACGGTGCGCCGCGGGACAGGGAGATCGTCATAGTAACCAACACTAAACAATTGCAGGCATCCGAAGGGCCTGTACAAAGAACATAATACATTTAAAAAGACAACACAATTAAAATACACATAAAGCATCGCTAATGAGGAGGACAGCAATACCTAGTCAAAATAGTATAGCTATCTCAATGGTAATATATTAAATACCTCTGTTATTAATCCAACAGAGTATTAACCATTAATATTTAGCAATAAACAATTTAACCAATAGCAGAATCCCACAACAGAATTAGATGTATATTATGTGGCCCTAAAGAAAACAAAGGAGGCCCAAATTCTCATTGAGGCCACCAGGGGATAATGTTCCCAACCTAAAAATCCAACGGGACTCCTTCTGTAGGAGTAATCTATCCCTATTGCCACCCCTCAAAGAAGTAGGGGTATGGTCAATAAGGATAGCCCGAATGCTAGCCACCCCATGTTTGGCTGTCAGACAATGACGTGCAAAGGGCTGGTCACTTGTGCCCTTCTCAAACGCTTTTTTGATGGCACTCCTATGTAGTGCCATCCTTTCCCTAAACTGTCGTATAGTTTTGCCTATATAGGCTAGACCACAGGGACATGTAAGCAAATAAATTACATGGGTTGTAGTGCACGTTAGACGATGTCTAATAGGGATCTTCTGACCCGTTTGGGGATGATTAAAAGTAGTGCCGGTTTGTAAAGTGTTACATGTGGCACATCCCAGGCATTTGTAGCACCCCATCTTAGGTCTAAGGAAATGGGACTGATTACTTTTGGCCAAATTTGTGACATCAAGGCGAACAATGTGATCTCCTATGTTGCTACCCCTAGTGTGACTGGGAAGTAGTCTAGTATTAGATAGACTACTTAAAGCAGAATCGGTTTGTATGATGGGCCACAATTGTTTGGCCTTGCTCACTATTCGTTTAGTGCTCGTAGTGAATCTGCTTACCCATGGTAGTCTATCGCCCCCCAAGTTCTGATCAGGTCTGGGGTTCAATAATTGTTGCCTAGGAATACGGAGGACCGCCTCCTTAGATTTCTCAAGTTCCCTGATGGGGTACCCCCTTTGTGCAAATCTCAGTAACATTGCATTAAGGGCCACAATGGTCTCCTGAGGGTCCGATGTAATACGCCGCACCCGCAAAAATTGTGAGTACGGCAACCCTTTCTTAAGGGCCAATGGATGAAAACTTTGATGATTCAAAAATGTATTCCTGTCGGTATCTTTAACAAAAATGGAAGTACTAAGCTGACCAGAGCTAAGAGTAATGGAAACATCTAAGTAATTAACATGCTTCTCATCAATCACATATGTAAATTTTACTACATGCTCTGAGGCATTATGTTGTTCCCACAAACTGGTAAGCTCCTCCCTAGAACCACCCCAACAGACCAGAAGATCGTCAATATAACGCCTGTAATAGACGACTTTGGACTTAACTGAAGGGTTAAGGTAAAACATGATATTTTCAAGTTGGTACATGAAGGCATTAGCGTACGATGGAGCCACAGCGGACCCCATCGCACAACCAGAAGACTGTAAGAAAAACTCCCCATTAAAGACAAAATAATTTCTTGTAAGGACCAGATTCAATAAACGTAAAAAGAAAGACACATCTGGACCCTGGTATAAAACATTGCCCTCAATACCGTCAAGACCTTATACGGTTTAAAAAAGATAAGCTTGCAAAAGTCCAAAGAGACTATTCACAAAGGCAAGTTTATCCCTGGCTGGGCAGCTCCAGGTCTAATCAGCAACAAACCTTCTCTAGACGTCGACAGCAGAATTGGCGACGCAGGGAACAACCTGGCATGTCATCCTCGGCGAGTGACTCGGATATGACCTCAGCACCTTCAACCTCTACTGAGAGAGCGGTCCCTTTAGGACAGACTCAGAAGGGGGTCCAAGGACGCCCCAATCGCAATCCTACAAGCGGCCGCGGCAGAGGACGAGGAGGTCCAAGCAAAATCAAAGGATCGTACGAGCTAAGACCGCCTCGTCACTAAAAGAGCTTGTCTTTAATCTTTCATCAACCCCTCTTTCCGACCAAGAGTATGGCCTTTTGGCTAAAGGACTTTCCTTTGTCCCCACAACGATCCCAGACCCACTGGAATGGAAGACGGAGGTCTATCGTCTCAATAGGACGTTGAAACGTAAGGAATATTTCAATAACAAAGTCCCATGTCAGACACCATGGGAGGTGGCCTCTTCAGCAATACCGAGACAGCTTTCAAAAATAGTCCCCAAGTCTCAATTTGACCCCCCCAGTCAGAATTCGTCAATTAGGACATTTATCCGCATGGTGGAGCAAGAAGGTGTACAGGCTATGAATGAGCCAGTATACCTAAATCTTACTCTTGCAGAACGCACTACATTAAAGAATTTATCTACCAGAAACGACATCATAATTCGTAAGGCGGATAAAGGTGGGTCAATAGTTGTTCAAGACATTGGGGCTTATATTGCTGAGTGTGAGCGCCAATTAAGGGACTTATCTGTTTATTCCCGTCTCATGAAAGATCCTACTAAGGACTTTAAGAAAGAGCTGGACATCTATTTAAAGGAATCCAGTGATTTGGGTATAATATCACAAGATGTTCGTACTGCCCTTACGGTAGACTTCCCGGTAGTACCGCTTTTTTACACCTTGCCTAAGGTACACAAGACCTTAGAGAATCCCCCAGGTCGACCTATTGTGTCAGCAAGGGGCTCGTTATATCAGCCCATAGCGGTCTACCTGGATGCCTTCCTTAACCCCTGTGTTCAAGCTTTGCCTTCCTACTTAAAGGACACATCGTCTCTTTTGCTGCAATTACAGCAAGTGGAGTCGATACCCACTGATACCCTTTTATGTAGTGCTGATGTGACCAGCCTCTACACCTGCATCCCACATGATGCAGGTGTGGAGGCTGTCAGAGTGCTTATTGAGGGCAATGTTTTATACCAGGGTCCAGATGTGTCTTTCTTTTTACGTTTATTGAATCTGGTCCTTACAAGAAATTATTTTGTCTTTAATGGGGAGTTTTTCTTACAGTCTTCTGGTTGTGCGATGGGGTCCGCTGTGGCTCCATCGTACGCTAATGCCTTCATGTACCAACTTGAAAATATCATGTTTTACCTTAACCCTTCAGTTAAGTCCAAAGTCGTCTATTACAGGCGTTATATTGACGATCTTCTGGTCTGTTGGGGTGGTTCTAGGGAGGAGCTTACCAGTTTGTGGGAACAACATAATGCCTCAGAGCATGTAGTAAAATTTACATATGTGATTGATGAGAAGCATGTTAATTACTTAGATGTTTCCATTACTCTTAGCTCTGGTCAGCTTAGTACTTCCATTTTTGTTAAAGATACCGACAGGAATACATTTTTGAATCATCAAAGTTTTCATCCATTGGCCCTTAAGAAAGGGTTGCCGTACTCACAATTTTTGCGGGTGCGGCGTATTACATCGGACCCTCAGGAGACCATTGTGGCCCTTAATGCAATGTTACTGAGATTTGCACAAAGGGGGTACCCCATCAGGGAACTTGAGAAATCTAAGGAGGCGGTCCTCCGTATTCCTAGGCAACAATTATTGAACCCCAGACCTGATCAGAACTTGGGGGGCGATAGACTACCATGGGTAAGCAGATTCACTACGAGCACTAAACGAATAGTGAGCAAGGCCAAACAATTGTGGCCCATCATACAAACCGATTCTGCTTTAAGTAGTCTATCTAATACTAGACTACTTCCCAGTCACACTAGGGGTAGCAACATAGGAGATCACATTGTTCGCCTTGATGTCACAAATTTGGCCAAAAGTAATCAGTCCCATTTCCTTAGACCTAAGATGGGGTGCTACAAATGCCTGGGATGTGCCACATGTAACACTTTACAAACCGGCACTACTTTTAATCATCCCCAAACGGGTCAGAAGATCCCTATTAGACATCGTCTAACGTGCACTACAACCCATGTAATTTATTTGCTTACATGTCCCTGTGGTCTAGCCTATATAGGCAAAACTATACGACAGTTTAGGGAAAGGATGGCACTACATAGGAGTGCCATCAAAAAAGCGTTTGAGAAGGGCACAAGTGACCAGCCCTTTGCACGTCATTGTCTGACAGCCAAACATGGGGTGGCTAGCATTCGGGCTATCCTTATTGACCATACCCCTACTTCTTTGAGGGGTGGCAATAGGGATAGATTACTCCTACAGAAGGAGTCCCGTTGGATTTTTAGGTTGGGAACATTATCCCCTGGTGGCCTCAATGAGAATTTGGGCCTCCTTTGTTTTCTTTAGGGCCACATAATATACATCTAATTCTGTTGTGGGATTCTGCTATTGGTTAAATTGTTTATTGCTAAATATTAATGGTTAATACTCTGTTGGATTAATAACAGAGGTATTTAATATATTACCATTGAGATAGCTATACTATTTTGACTAGGTATTGCTGTCCTCCTCATTAGCGATGCTTTATGTGTATTTTAATTGTGTTGTCTTTTTAAATGTATTATGTTCTTTGTACAGGCCCTTCGGATGCCTGCAATTGTTTAGTGTTGGTTACTATGACGATCTCCCTGTCCCGCGGCGCACCGTGACGTCATCACTCTGCGACACGGAAGCGTGCAGCATGTGCGGGCGGGCGGCGGCGCCGTGAGGACAGGTGAGTACAATCTTTGTACTAATGTTGTTTTGTCTGTGGTGTATATAAATGTCATATGTAGATGCTTTTATTGTTGTTTGAGCCCTGAGGACGGGGTGATTTTCCCCGAAACATGTAGGCGATTAAAGGAAATTTTATCTTCATAACGACTAAGTCTGCTTGAGTGCCGCCGTTCATTCACTACCTATGCTAGTCACATTGCTGACTTGGAGGGCACCGCAGCAAAGGAACTCGTTGTCGTCTCTGGGAGTGCCGGTATGACTTCTGTATATTTATGGTTTGACTTCCACTGTGTGGTCTCTCCTTGCATGGCACCCAGCACTTTATAAAATCTTCCCAGGACATCGACATTTGCTTTGGCTGTACTCACTGGCAGCCTTTTAAAATCCATTCATCGCTGGTGGAGCGTGGTATATGCAATCCCTGTTTTATGTTAATAGTCTCCAACATTATTGAGGTCTGTGTGGCAAGATGGAGATTAATCCTGATATGGATGCTACCCTTGACCTGGTACATCAGGACGCACGTGAACGTTTAAGTTTCTCTGATGCAGAAGCTAATGCCATCCTGGTTGCAAGGAGATTGGTTGATGAGACTGTGCCTAACACTAATGAGGAGTTGTACCGACAATGGAGTAAACTGAAGCAAAGGGAATGTGATTTCATGTACCATGGTATTACATTATCCGACTATTATCGGAGTAATTTAATCCCTCGTGGCTTCAGAATATCCAATTCACCGACGATAGGCCGCTACAATGCACTTTTTTGTCGCCGGTGGGTGGCAATTTTAAATAAGTGCTCGATGGACCTTATTCTATTAGTGGTGGAGGAATCTACCCGGGAGCTAAACCTGGTTAAAGAGCAGATCCAGTCTTTTGAGTTACAACATAAAACCACTATCTGTGCGGATACACAGACCGACTGGATGAATAAATTGAACACCCAGATGGATAAATACCGTCAAGACCTTATACGGTTTAAAAAAGATAAGCTTGCAAAAGTCCAAAGAGACTATTCACAAAGGCAAGTTTATCCCTGGCTGGGCAGCTCCAGGTCTAATCAGCAACAAACCTTCTCTAGACGTCGACAGCAGAATTGGCGACGCAGGGAACAACCTGGCATGTCATCCTCGGCGAGTGACTCGGATATGACCTCAGCACCTTCAACCTCTACTGAGAGAGCGGTCCCTTTAGGACAGACTCAGAAGGGGGTCCAAGGACGCCCCAATCGCAATCCTACAAGCGGCCGCGGCAGAGGACGAGGAGGTCCAAGCAAAATCAAAGGATCGTACGAGCTAAGACCGCCTCGTCACTAAAAGAGCTTGTCTTTAATCTTTCATCAACCCCTCTTTCCGACCAAGAGTATGGCCTTTTGGCTAAAGGACTTTCCTTTGTCCCCACAACGATCCCAGACCCACTGGAATGGAAGACGGAGGTCTATCGTCTCAATAGGACGTTGAAACGTAAGGAATATTTCAATAACAAAGTCCCATGTCAGACACCATGGGAGGTGGCCTCTTCAGCAATACCGAGACAGCTTTCAAAAATAGTCCCCAAGTCTCAATTTGACCCCCCCAGTCAGAATTCGTCAATTAGGACATTTATCCGCATGGTGGAGCAAGAAGGTGTACAGGCTATGAATGAGCCAGTATACCTAAATCTTACTCTTGCAGAACGCACTACATTAAAGAATTTATCTACCAGAAACGACATCATAATTCGTAAGGCGGATAAAGGTGGGTCAATAGTTGTTCAAGACATTGGGGCTTATATTGCTGAGTGTGAGCGCCAATTAAGGGACTTATCTGTTTATTCCCGTCTCATGAAAGATCCTACTAAGGACTTTAAGAAAGAGCTGGACATCTATTTAAAGGAATCCAGTGATTTGGGTATAATATCACAAGATGTTCGTACTGCCCTTACGGTAGACTTCCCGGTAGTACCGCTTTTTTACACCTTGCCTAAGGTACACAAGACCTTAGAGAATCCCCCAGGTCGACCTATTGTGTCAGCAAGGGGCTCGTTATATCAGCCCATAGCGGTCTACCTGGATGCCTTCCTTAACCCCTGTGTTCAAGCTTTGCCTTCCTACTTAAAGGACACATCGTCTCTTTTGCTGCAATTACAGCAAGTGGAGTCGATACCCACTGATACCCTTTTATGTAGTGCTGATGTGACCAGCCTCTACACCTGCATCCCACATGATGCAGGTGTGGAGGCTGTCAGAGTGCTTATTGAGGGCAATGTTTTATACCAGGGTCCAGATGTGTCTTTCTTTTTACGTTTATTGAATCTGGTCCTTACAAGAAATTATTTTGTCTTTAATGGGGAGTTTTTCTTACAGTCTTCTGGTTGTGCGATGGGGTCCGCTGTGGCTCCATCGTACGCTAATGCCTTCATGTACCAACTTGAAAATATCATGTTTTACCTTAACCCTTCAGTTAAGTCCAAAGTCGTCTATTACAGGCGTTATATTGACGATCTTCTGGTCTGTTGGGGTGGTTCTAGGGAGGAGCTTACCAGTTTGTGGGAACAACATAATGCCTCAGAGCATGTAGTAAAATTTACATATGTGATTGATGAGAAGCATGTTAATTACTTAGATGTTTCCATTACTCTTAGCTCTGGTCAGCTTAGTACTTCCATTTTTGTTAAAGATACCGACAGGAATACATTTTTGAATCATCAAAGTTTTCATCCATTGGCCCTTAAGAAAGGGTTGCCGTACTCACAATTTTTGCGGGTGCGGCGTATTACATCGGACCCTCAGGAGACCATTGTGGCCCTTAATGCAATGTTACTGAGATTTGCACAAAGGGGGTACCCCATCAGGGAACTTGAGAAATCTAAGGAGGCGGTCCTCCGTATTCCTAGGCAACAATTATTGAACCCCAGACCTGATCAGAACTTGGGGGGCGATAGACTACCATGGGTAAGCAGATTCACTACGAGCACTAAACGAATAGTGAGCAAGGCCAAACAATTGTGGCCCATCATACAAACCGATTCTGCTTTAAGTAGTCTATCTAATACTAGACTACTTCCCAGTCACACTAGGGGTAGCAACATAGGAGATCACATTGTTCGCCTTGATGTCACAAATTTGGCCAAAAGTAATCAGTCCCATTTCCTTAGACCTAAGATGGGGTGCTACAAATGCCTGGGATGTGCCACATGTAACACTTTACAAACCGGCACTACTTTTAATCATCCCCAAACGGGTCAGAAGATCCCTATTAGACATCGTCTAACGTGCACTACAACCCATGTAATTTATTTGCTTACATGTCCCTGTGGTCTAGCCTATATAGGCAAAACTATACGACAGTTTAGGGAAAGGATGGCACTACATAGGAGTGCCATCAAAAAAGCGTTTGAGAAGGGCACAAGTGACCAGCCCTTTGCACGTCATTGTCTGACAGCCAAACATGGGGTGGCTAGCATTCGGGCTATCCTTATTGACCATACCCCTACTTCTTTGAGGGGTGGCAATAGGGATAGATTACTCCTACAGAAGGAGTCCCGTTGGATTTTTAGGTTGGGAACATTATCCCCTGGTGGCCTCAATGAGAATTTGGGCCTCCTTTGTTTTCTTTAGGGCCACATAATATACATCTAATTCTGTTGTGGGATTCTGCTATTGGTTAAATTGTTTATTGCTAAATATTAATGGCTAATACTCTGTTGGATTAATAACAGAGGTATTTAATATATTACCATTGAGATAGCTATACTATTTTGACTAGGTATTGCTGTCCTCCTCATTAGCGATGCTTTATGTGTATTTTAATTGTGTTGTCTTTTTAAATGTATTATGTTCTTTGTACAGGCCCTTCGGATGCCTGCAATTGTTTAGTGTTGGTTACTATGACGATCTCCCTGTCCCGCGGCGCACCGTGACGTCATCACTCTGCGACACGGAAGCGTGCAGCATGTGCGGGCGGGCGGCGGCGCCGTGAGGACAGGTGAGTACAATCTTTGTACTAATGTTGTTTTGTCTGTGGTGTATATAAATGTCATATGTAGATGCTTTTATTGTTGTTTGAGCCCTGAGGACGGGGTGATTTTCCCCGAAACATGTAGGCGATTAAAGGAAATTTTATCTTCATAACGACTAAGTCTGCTTGAGTGCCGCCGTTCATTCACTACCTATATATATATATATATATATATAAAATACTTCCCCCCCCCAGTACCACAGGGGTATGTTTCAGAGTGTCACACATCTAGCCAGTGGCGGATTGGCCCACCAGGACACCATGACAGATATGGGCTGGTCCCATATCCCCCTCAGCCAGGCCGATTCACACTCAGGCTGGGCTGGCTCACACTGCTTCCAGTACTTGTGGTTCATTGGAATGCAATCCGGAAGTTAGGCTAGAAAGGAATTTCAGGTGCCGCTAGCCGTGAAAAGTGGTGAGGCTGTTCTACCAATGGGGGACCTTGAGAAAGTAAACCAGCCCAGCAGCATGCTCTCCCTGGCCCCGGTCAAAGATCTCTTCAACGAGCCCGGCCCAGGAGCAGCAGCAAAGCGATGGTCGGAACCGAGTTCAATACACCCGCTGCCACCCCAGCTCCCGCACTCTCACTGAGCGGCGACTGAGCACTGAAGGGGACCGGCAGAGAGGTTATTTTTAATTACATTATTTGCATTATCATGTTAGTGTAAGGGTTAGGGCGTCCCCGGTCACAGTGTATGGTTTGGGGACTGGACAGGAGCAGGATGTACTTTGTTCTCAGGATGCCAGCTGGCCAGGCAGCACTCACAGCCAGCCCTGGGACAATCTCTAATGCAACGTCCTTCAGCCCTATAGCTGCCCAATGTCTGTCCATGATGATGGGCCTATTTATGCGGTGTCTACGTATGTAATGCGGTGGCTACGTATGTAATGCGGTGGCTACATATGTAATGCGGTGGCTATTTATGTAATGTGGTGCTAGTCATATAATGCGGTGCTATACGTGTAGTGCGGTGCTATACCTGTAATGCTGTGCTATTCATGTTATGTGGTGCTATTTGTGTAATGCAGTGCTATGTGTGTAGTGCTATACATGTAATGCGGTGCTATACGTGTAATGTGGTGCTATACATGTAATGCAGTGCTATTTGTATATTCATGTAATAATGTGGTGGCTATGTCTGTAATATGGTGGTTATGTATGTAATCGGGGACGGATTGGCCACTGGGACAGATTCTGCTGCACTGGTCCCCTGTGTCTGTGTTTCACTACCTGTGTGTGCTCCCTCCCTGTACTGTGCTGTATGTAGTGTGTGCTCCCTCCCTGTACTGTACTGTATGTAGTGTGTGCTCCCTCCCTGTACTGTGCTGTATGTAGTGTGTGCTCTCTCCCTGTACTGTGCTGTATAGTGTGTGTGCTCCCTCCATGTACTGTACTGTACGTAGTGTGCGTGCTCCCTCCCTGTACCGTGCTGTATGTAGTGTGTGCTCCCTCCCTGTACTGTGCTGTATGTAGTGTGTGCTCCTCCTCCCTGTACTGTGCTGTATGTAGTGTGCGCTCCTCCTCCCTGTACTGTGCTGTATATAGTGTGCGCTCCCCCTCCCTGTACTGTACTGTATGTAGTGTGTGTGCTCCCTCCCTGTACTGTGCTGTATGTAGTGTGTGCTCCCTCCCTGTACTGTGCTGTATGTAGTGTGTGCTCCCCCTCCCTGTACTGTACTGTATGTAGCATACTTGCCTACTCTCCCGGAATGGCCGGGAGGCTCCCGAAAATCGGGTGACCCTCCCGGCCCCCCGGAAGAGCAGGCAAGTCTCCTGGAATCAGGGGTCCCCCTGCCCGTCCGCCCACTTAATGTGTAAAGTGGGCGGTCCGGGCAGTTGATGAAGCGATTCTTGCTGAATCGCGTCATCATAGCCACGCCCCCTGCAGTGTAATGCCGGGGATCGCGGCATTACAGAGTGGGGGCGTGGCTTAACAGATGTGCAATGATAACTCCGCCCCCGTCCCGCCCCTGCTCCACCACGTCCCACCTCCGGTCCACCTCCTCCACCACGTCACAGCCCTCCCCTGCCCCCCTGCTGAGCCAACCTGGCTGCTCTCTCCCACAAAGAGCAGCCAGAATGTCGGCAAGTATGTATGTAGTGTGTGTGCTCCCTCCCTGTACTGTGCTGTATGTAGTGTGTGCTCCTCCTCCCTGTACTTTGAAACATATAAGGTTAAAAGAGGGGTTTGTAGAATGAAAAATCAATAAAATCAGAAGTAGATTAAAGGCATGACAGCAGTGTCAGTAGACAATGAAAGTGGACATATCAGTCTTTGTATATTCAGATGTACAGATGTGCATCAGGGAAGGGTATTGTAGCAGCATATGCATAAAGGGGGTCATTCCGAGTTGATCGCTCGCTATCGATATTCGCAGCACTGTGATCAGGTAAAAGAACGACAAAACTGTGCATGCGTATGCGCCCCAATGCGCATGCGCATCGTATGGGTACAAAGAGCATCGTTATTGTGCAATGCTTTTAGCGACTAATCCATTCGCACAGCAGATCGCAAGGAGATTGACAGGAAGAGGGCGTTTGTGGGTGGCAACTGACCGTTTTCTGGGAGTGTTTGGGAAAACACAGGCGTGTCCAGGCGTTTGCAGAGTGGGTAAAATACACTCCCCCGTGGTGGCGACAATGCATTTGCATGGCTGCTAAAAGTAGCTAGTGAGTGGTCAACTCGGAATGAGGGCCACAGTTACAGGTAAACATTAGCATAACGTAAAGCAGAGTAGGCCCCAACTGTGTCTATCTCAGAATCAGGACCTCTGAGGAGTGACCCAACCCTCTTGACAGGCCCCTCCCCCCAACAGACTCCACCCTCACTAGGGCTGCTTCCATAAATGTCTCGGGCTGGTGTTTGATCCCATTCCGTCCCTGGCAGCTACTATGAGGCCCAGAACTGAGAGAGGCCTCCTTCCCTGTCACAGTTACATGTGTTATATATATGGGTGTAGCTACCATAGGTACTGTAACTGCCTACCAGTGCAATGCCTCACCTACTGGTGTTATCTCCACCTCCTGTGACATGATCCTCCTGCTGGGACTGCCTACCAGTGTCATGCTTCAATACTGGTGTGATCTCCACCTCCTTTGACACGATCCTCCAGTTGGTGCTGTGACTGCCGACCAGTACAATGCCTCACCTACTGTTGTGATCTCCACCTCCTGTGACAAGATCCTTCTGCTGGTGCTGTGACTGCCTACCACTACAATGCCTCAGCTACTGGTGTGATCTCCACCTTCTGTGACACAATCCTCCTGCTCTAGCTGTTGTTACTGCCTACAAGTGCAATGCCCCACCTATTGGTGTGATCTCCACCTCCTGTGACAAGATCCTCCTGCTGGTGCTGTGACTGCCTACCAGTGCAATGCCTCACCTACTGGTGTGATCTCCACCTCCTTTGACACGATCCTTCCGTTGGTGCTGTGACTGCCTACCAGTTCAATGCCTCACCTACTGTTGTGATCTCCACCTCCTTTGACACGATCCTCCAGTTGGTGCTGTGATTGCCTACCAGTACAATGCCTCACCTACTGGTGTGATCTCCACCTCCTGTGACATGATCCTCCTGCTGGTGCTGTGACTGCCTACCAGTGCAATGCCTCACCTACTGTTGTGATCTCCACCTCCTTTGACAAGATCCTCCTGCTGGTGCTGTGACTGCCTACCAGTGCAATGCCCCACCTACTGGTGTGATCTCCACCTCCTTTGACAAGATCCTCCAGTTGGTGCTGTGATTGCCTACCAGTACAATGCCTCAGCTACTGGTGTGATCTCTACCTCCTGTGACATGATCCTCCTGCTGGTGCTGTGACTGCCTACCAGTGCAATGCCTCACCTACTGTTGTGATCTCCACCTCCTTTGACACGATCCTCCTACTGGTGCTGTGACTGCCTACCAGTGCAATGCCTGACCTACTGGTGTGATCTCCACCTCCTGTGACAAGATCCTCCTGCTGGTACTGTGACTGTCTACCAGTACACTGCCTCACCTACTGGTGTGATCTCCACCTCCTGTGACAAGATACTCCTGCTGGTGCTGTGACTGCCTACCAGTGCAATGCCCCACCTACTGGTGTGATCTCCACCTCCTGTGACAAGATCCTCCTGCTGGTGCTGTGACTGCCTACCAGTGCAATGCCTCAGCTACTGGTGTGATCTCCACCTCCTGTGACAAGATCGTCCTGTTGGTGCTGTGACTGCCTACCAGTACAATGCCTTATCTACTGGTGTGATCTGCATCTCCTGTGACATGATTCTCCTGAAGATGATGTGGTTGCCTACCAGTACAATGCCTCACCTACTGGTGTGATCTCCACCTCCTGTGACAAGATCCTCCTGCTTGTGCTGTGACGGCCTACCAGTATAATGACTCAGCTACTGCTGTGATCTCCACCTCCTGTGACATGATTCTCCTGCAGGTGATGTGACTGCCTACCAGTGCAATGCCTCTCCCACCGGTGTGATCTCTACCTCCTGTGACACGATCCTACTGCTGGTGCTGTGACTGCCTACCATGCTGCATTAGCCTTGCTTTCTACCACTGTGGGTAATACTAACAATTTGCTTAAGCCCAATTTGTGTTGGGCTCCACTTATAGCTGACTTACTCCAACCTACATGAGGCCACTTTTCATATATTCCCAGGGCCACTTCACGTTCCCAATCTGCCCCTGTCTGGCATGGAAGAAATGTGAATGATAAATCAATGTAAATGTACCAGGAGGTATTGACAAGCCTTTATAACATTATCTTATACTGTGAATTTCTTACCCAGTTTCCAAGACAATTAATTAATTTAACTTGTTAATTAAGTGAAAGGAAGACATTATATTTTCTGGGAGATGTATCAAGCCATGGAGAGAGATAAAGTTGAGTATTTGCCCAAATCAAATGAAGCTTCTAACTACAGGTATCATTTCATGTACTGTGCTATATAAGTGACAGAAGATAATTGGGTGGTTTGGACATCTCCACTTTATCTCTCTCCAAGGCTTGATACATCTCTCTAAGAGTGCTGTATATAAAATAAATGTCTGGCTGCTATACAGCAGGCCAGGAGCACCAGCAGGACAGTAGAATAACAGTCATATCAGTAATCATTTGCAGACCCTGTGAAATTACCATTGAGTAAAGACGGGAGACTCAGTCAATGAATACATAAAACATTTTTTAGTTTATGTTAAAATATAAAAAGTTTATTAAGTGGAATATTTAATAAATAATATTTGCGAGACATCTCCAAAAACAGTTGGTTTTGGGGGATGCCCACAAATATTAACCAGCCCCTGAATGTATGTATTGGGGACTGCAATGGATATTTGAGATATCTACTGCGTTCCTCCTATTTTGAACACAAAAGCAGCCACCAAAAGTTTCTACGGCAGATGGTCAACTGTGAAACTCACCAAGCTCCAGAATGCAAAGCATTTCTGAGCTTGGCCCGGCAACTAATGCCATTTCTAAATGGCTTTTGTAACCTGTGGGCTACATTATGCAATCATTCCCAGGAGAAGGTTCCTTGGGATCCCTCTGCATTACTGTCTGCTCTCACATACGCAGTCTGACGATTGCACATGTGAACTAGCACAGCCGGGGTCTAAACCCAGAAGTAAAGTGATCGCATTAGCAATTATTTTACTTCTTATACATTGCAGGGACGGGCATGAGATTGGTACTCATTATGGCATAAAAGCTACACCTCTGGACTCACAAAGAGTCATCCTTCAGCACTCAGGAGAGGAAAACCCCCTTGGGGGGAAACCTCTGGGGAACCATGGCCTCAGGATCGCCCTTCCCTCTGGGCATTAAGAGGTGTACTAATAGAGGGGTCAGTATGCTATCCCAGTGCATGGGATCCCGGTGGTCGTCATATCGATGCCGGGATCCCAGTACAGAAAAGACCGACAGGGGTGAGTAAGGTGTGTTCTCCCCTCTCCCCACCGCCCTAACCCTGCCTGTCCGCAGTCTAGCCCTGACCTCCCCCCTTTGTGACTAACCCTCCCGCGGAGATGCCTAATCCTAACATCCGTCCCTGCTGCCTAAACCTAACCCTTCCTTCCCCGCAGCCTAACCACTCCCGGGGGTGCCTAACTCACCCTACCCACAGCCTAACCCTAACTTCCCCAAACCTGCAGCCTAACCCCAACCTCCCCCACCCACAGCCTAATCCTAACCCCCCACCTGATGCCTAAACCTAACCCTCCCTTCCCCGCAGTCTAACAACCCCCGGGGGTGCCTAATCCTAACCAACTCTACCTGCTGCCTAACCCTAACCTCTCCCCACCCACAGCCTAAACCCAACCCCCCGCCTGATGCCTAAACCTAATCTCCCCACATTATGCCTAAACCTAACCCTCCCTCCCCCACAGCCTAACCACCCCTGGGGATCCCTAACCCTAACCCACCCTACCCACAGCCTAACCCTATCCTCCCCCCACCCTAACCCTAACCACTCCGCCTGATGCCTAACCCTCTCCCCACCCCCCTAACAGTGTCTGTCTGCAGTCTAACCCTAACCTCCCCACTTTGTGCCTAACCCTCCCACAGAGGTGCCTAATCCTAACCTCCGTCCCTGCTGCCTAAAACCTAACCCTCCCTCTCCTGCAGCCTAACCACCCCCTCCATCCCTGCTGCCTAAACCTAACCCTCCCTCCCTCGCAGTGTAACTACTCCCAGGGGTGCCTAACCCTAACCCACTCTCCTCACAGCCTAACGCTAACCTCCCCCCACATGCAGCCTAAACCTAACACCCCACCTGTTCCCTAAACCTAACCTTCCCTTCCCCACAGCCTAACCAACCCCAGGGGTGCCTAACCCTAACCCACCCTACCCGCAGCCTAACCCTCACCTCCCCCCACCCACAGCCTATACTTAACCCCCCACCTGATGCCTAAACCTAATCTCCCCTGCCTAAACCTAACCCTCCCTCCCCAGCAGCCTAACCACCCCCGGGGTGGCCTAACCCTAAGCTCTCCCCACCTGCAGCCTAAACTTAACCCCCCTGCCTAACATCTAAACCTAACCCTCCTGACTGATGCCTAAACCTAACCCTCCCTCCCACGCAGCCGATCCTCCCCCGGGGGTGCCTAACCCCAACCTCCTCCCACCTGCAGCCTAACCCTAACCCCCACCTGACGCCTAAACCTAACCCCCCCGCATGATGCCTAAACCTAACCATCCCTCCCCCACAGCCTAACCAACCCCCCTCCCCCCATGCCTGATGCCTAAACCTAACCCTCCTTGCCCAGCCCTAAACCTATAATCGTGAGGATATGGGCGTCGGTATCCTTGCCCATTCGGAGTTCCAACGTCGGGATTCTGAAGAGTGTCGGGATCCCAGTGTCAGTATTCTGACTGCTGTAAACCCGACAGCCGGCATCTTTACCGCATCTCCTAATAGGTAATGCATATGTCCCAACATTTGGAGCATGTGTCCGCAGCTCTCCTCCCAGGGCAGCTATTCAGGGATCACCCACTGCATGTAGACGAAGAGGAAGAGATGAAAAATCATTGTTAGTGGATGAACAAGCAGAGAGACAAACTGCAAACAGTGGTGTGGTTGTGTAGAGAGAAAAATCTATCTATGTAAATATGTTACTCTAACTACTGAGGACATGGAAAATACCTAAAATAAGGACAATTATCCCAAAGGGCCCATTGTTTTTATACAATACACACATTGGGGGGATAAGTTCTCTCTTATAGTAATTAGTGGGTACATTCAGAAAAGAAATTTGACCAGTAAATAATAAAAGCTATAAATTGCTAACATTTAGGGGTCAATCCAATTAGGTACGAGTTACCATTGCTGCGACGTTTCAACAGCATCCAAACTCACATCCTCCATGGCCAGATTCAGCCTATGGGGCTACCGGAAAGTGCGGCTGTTGTAAGACAAACTCACACCTAATTAAACTGACCCTTTAGTTGTTAAATGTGATAAAATAGTAAAATATAATGGTGTAATTGTGGCCTGATTCAGTTGAGGTTGTTGAAGCGATCGCTGCTGCAATCTTGCCGTTCACAATTGCATCGTGAGTCTGAGCAGTCGTAGGTTGAGCAAGTCTCCTAGACACAAGGGGATCTCCAGCAGCAACGCAGGTCGCAATCGGTAATTTCTGCACGCACATGGAACGGCATTTGAACAGACCTGACACGCCTGTATACAGTTAGCCACTCCCGTTACCACCTCAAACGCTGACTTCCTGTCAATCACATTGCGATGGGATCCTCTATGTGAGCTTGATTTCATTTCGTGTGCAGTGCATCTTACACACATGCACAGTGAAAAAGCATTGAGCCACTTGGTGCAACAGCAGCTCTGCGTCTGCATCTGAACCAGGCCCCCTGAGCGGTAAGGAGAAGGACTCTAAGGAAAGGACTATGTCACCTTTATTATATGTAAATATAGGAAAACAGTCACTTGTTACAGCTCCAATTCACATCATTTATACCATTCTTTACCATTCAATCATTTGGTTATTCTATAGGGTACATGTATTAAGCCCTGCAGAGT
This sequence comes from Pseudophryne corroboree, assembly GCF_028390025.1. NCBI lineage: Eukaryota > Metazoa > Chordata > Amphibia > Anura > Myobatrachidae > Pseudophryne > Pseudophryne corroboree. The sequence goes on from NC_086448.1 coordinate 424,674,142, forward strand.
GATAAAGTGGAGAGAGGTAAAGTACCAGCCAATCAGCTCCTAACTGCCATGTTACAGGTGTTTGGAAAATGACAACTAGGAGCTGATTGGTTGTTAGTTTATCTCTCTCCACTTTATCACTCTCCCAGGCTTTGTACAGCTGCCCCCAGTTCACAACACCAAAAAAAATAAAAACCTCTTGTTGACCTTTTGACCTGACGAACTAGACCATGTCGACCTAAAGACCCTGTCGACCTAGAGACCCTGTCGAACTAGTTACTGTTGACCAATAGTGGTCGACCTAGACACTGTCAACCTAGTTACTATCTACCTTCCATACCACACCCATTCTGTATCATGCTCTCCCCACCCTTCCTGTTTTTCTTTATTACAGTTTGTACTACATCTTGCAACCCCCAAAAGTGTATGTCCTTCCTCTATATGTCCTATAGAGTACGCCACAATTTCTATGTTTTTGTATTGTGCCCCCACACCATCTGTATGTGCTATACCAAGTTGCCCCCTTCTGCATGTTTTGTGTTGTCCGCTCTCCCCCACCATAGACCCTATGTTTTGTACTGTGCTCTCAATACCCCCACCACACAGCACACACACAATTACACAAGTATGGTAACTTACCTCCTGCATGCTATTCTCCAGTCACTAATTCCTCTGCGACCCCTCCCGTCGTCTTCAACTGACACTTTGCAGATCTCTTTGCCGGACACCCGACACTCTGCAAATCTCTTTGCCAGATGATCTAAACAACACAAAAGACTATCATTAAGCATAGTACTAGTTTAAGTACAATAAAATGTCCATGAGTCAACCAGTTTCCCAATTTTCCTTAAACCCAACAAGATACTTTCAAAGTTATCAATATCCCATTTATCTATTTTATTAACTTTTTCATCCCAAAGCCACGATCCTGCCTCATAGAGACCCAGGTTATCTGCATCCCCTGTATGTGTGCTTATCCTCCATACTGCCCTCTTTATTCCTAAATATGTTGTTCCTTCCTGTGCTTCTCCTATTTATGTGTCCTTGTACCTGTATTCCCTGTTCTGTGTATCTTATCTTGCCTTTCAGCTGACTATACTGCACTCTGTCTTCCATACCCCCCTCCATCATACCCTGCTATGTAGGACTCACCTCCTCCTACCTGTCTTCCTGCATGGAAACTGGAAACGTCAGCAGCTGTAGATAGAATGTTACAGGAAGAACCATTGTGATGTCACGGGGTAGTGATGTCACAGGCTAGGTGTGATGTCACAGTAACCAGCAGCAAAGCTACAGAGTTACAGCTATCTTACATATACATTTTCTACATCAATTACAACTGGATATACATGAGTTTCTAGTTTAAATAAAATGAGACTAGTGTAGAAAATGAAGTATAAGGCAATGTTGTACAGAGCGCCTCAATATATAGGTAAAGGGAAAACATTGTGACAGAAATTTCTAGACTAAATCACTGCTTATATTTTATAAGGAAATAAAGCTCTTTATCTAAGAGGCTGAATTAATCATTTTCCGTTACGCATGTGTGTGTGTGTGTGTGTGTGTGTGTGTGTGTGTGTGTGTGTGTGTGTGTGTGTGTGTGTGTGTGTGTACATATATATATATATATATATATATATATATAGAGAGAGAGAGAGAGAGAGAGAGAGAGACAGAGTTATACTAACTATACTATCCCTTTAAACCAGGAAACTCACAAATTATTCAGTTTCTGTGGCTAGCTGACCTCAAGTCTGCATTTCACCTGGTTTAATCAGACACAGAACCTGTGTAACCCATGAATGTATAAAGAGGAGAAGAAATAAGAGTTGTCTTTTTTGTGGCTCACTAGAAATTTATTATTCAATACCTGTGTATATAAAACTGTAAGGCGGGCCCGCAAGGGGACATTCACAGGGAATAGGTAATGACATCCACTCGACTTGTTCACACCCGCTGGACATGTTGGAAAGAGGTTGAGTGGACAGTGAGCGTGGCTGTGCCCTGTGGCACCACGTGGCACCATTGTACCGACAGTCGGACTGCTGAGAACGGAACCTGGAGGGTTCATAACTTTTTGGTTTTCATTTCATCTCATGACACTCCACCCAAAGCTACTCATCTGGTTATCCTATCAACTAGGACAACAATGAAGGGTGACCCCATAACATTTCTTCCATTGTTTTTCCATGTCACAGAAACATTGCATGTGTGTTACAGGTGACCATCCTAATCATCTCTCCTTCACTTCACAGTAATGTCATTGTTAGTGATACATTATTTGGATCAAGCATCAAAAGGAAACTTAGATATAAGAGTCTGGCCGGCATATAACTTATTGCATGACGACCTTGTGCCTGCGCTGTACTGTATGTAGACGGAGCATTTGGTTTTGCTAATGACTTACATAGACTCCATAAGAGGGCATGCCGACATAGCATATTGTTGAATGTTAACATGTATGATCTTAAACTCCATCTATAAATGTTCTGTTGAGAGACTTCCAGTATGCTCAGAATATTGCTATGGGAGGAGGATGATAAATTAGAATGATAGTTTGTTTGTTTACATTGATTGGAGATCTAGTATATAGGCATATCTTGCTTCCCTGATGCATTTTGTGTAGTGGCCGCACCCCTTTTTGATTTCCCAAGGGACCCTGCTCTTCCCACTATACAACTCTCAGTCTGTGGCTTCCTGCTGCCTCCATTCCCCTCCTCACATCATGTCACTGGCCCTGTCACATGCAGCCATGTCATCATTGAGATATCATGCATGTCCTGATATAGTGTGTGCTGCTGGCCCACCCCTAAGGGTGCTAGTGGTGTGTTACCCCCACAGTGTTTGTTCCCAGAGTGTAAGTCATATGTGTAGCAAGTTTGGTGTAAATTGCTCCAGGAATTCCAGAGTTATGCTGACTGCTAAAAAACTCTGTGCTGCTGCCTCACCCCTAGGGGTGCTAGGGGTGTCTTACCCCCACAGGGTTTGTTCCCAGCTTGCAAGTCATATGTGAACCAAGTTTGTTGTAAATTGGTCCAGGCATTCAGGAGTTATGCTGTCGCCTGACATACTCTGTGCTGCGTTCCCACCCCTAGGGGTGTCTAACCCCCACAGAGTTTGTTTGCAGATTGTAGGTCAGATGTGTACCAAGTTTGGTGTAAATTGCTCCAGGCCCTCCACAGTTATGCTGTCTGCTGACATACTCTGTGCTGCTGTCCCACCTCTAGGGGTGCTAGGGGTGTCTACCACCCACAGTGTTTGTTCCCAGATTGTAAGGCATATGTGTACCAAGTTTTGAGTACATTGCTCCAGCAATTCCGGAGTTATGCTGTCTCCTGATATACTCTGTGCTGCTGTCTGCCCCCCTAGGGGTGCTAGGGATTTCTAATTGTTTTAGTTGCTTCCGCCGTGTTTTAATACGCTTGTATGTAAAAGTTCATGATCGTCGCTTGTAAACTGTGGATTTGTATAGAAAATCAGAAGGACGGCTATTCGCTTTTATATAGTAGATACACTTAGAGTTACTTTGATATGTGACTGTCATACTTGGCAACATTTCATAACACGTTCCAGGGATGCTTGGTGGCTGAGCCCAGTGCATGGTGGAATGTCATGAGCGGATCTGTCTAGGAGGACCTTGGTGCACTATAACTCCCATCGTGTCATGTTTACTGGACTTCATTATAATGTGATGATTTGTTTTTAATTCATGTTAATTACTCATGTTCCATACATTTTCATTTAGACCACTTAATGTGCACATAACACAGTGTTTATAGGGCCTAATTCAGACCTGATCGCTCGCTAGCGTTTTTTGCAGCGCTACCATAAGGTCAGAATTGCGCATGCGTATGCACCGCAATGTGCAGGCACGTCGCACAGGTACAAAGCGGTTTGTTGCTCTGCGATGGGTTTGTGCAAAGAATCCATTCGCATGGGCGATCGCAAGGAGATTGATAGGAAGAAGGCATTTGTGGGTGTCAACTGACCATTTTCTGGGAGTGGTTGGAAAAATGCAGGCGTTCCCAAGCGTTTGCAGGGCGGGTGTCTGACATGAATTCCGGTCCCAGACAGGTTGAAGTGATCGCAGTGGCTGAGTAAGTCCTGGGCTACTCAGAAACTGCACAAAATATTTTTGTACCACTCGGCTACACATGCGGTCGCACACTTGCACAGCTAAAATACACTCCCTGGTGGGCGGTGACTATGTGAACGCAGGACTGCAAAAAACAGCTAGCGAGCAATCAGGTCTGAATTGGCCCCACAGATCCTCCAGAAACCCCATGGGGCTGTTTTACTGGTCCATGTCAGGTTTGGCCATCCAAGTGTGAGGTCAAATTGATCAATAATCCTGGGCCGCAGCTCCAGAGGCGGGATGGGCCTGCGTGTGGCCAGCTGTACAGGGGAGACATCGGATAGCAGCCCATGTCCTCTCATGTTTTACAGTGTTTAGTTGCAAAATTGGTGGTGGGTGTTTGGTAGGCTAAAGCACTGGGGCTCGTTACAAATACTGGAGTCTATTTACTAAGCCTTGGAGAGAGATAAAGTGGACGGAGATAAGTACCAGCCAATCAGCTGCTAACTGTCATATTAAAGGCTGGGTTTGAAAAATGACAGGAGCTGATTGGCTGGTACTTTATCTCCATCCACTTTATCTCTCTCCAAGGCTTAGAACATAGACCCCATTGTATGCAGTGGATGTGGGGGTGATGAAATGATTAAAAAAATAGATACTTTTTTGCTGGTGAGCTACAGGGCCCAGATATCACACACTTACCAAATTCCTGGCTGCCAGTTGGGAGGGGTATGGCGCAACCATGTGGGCTGTGCAGGGGCATGACATTAGAATCGCATCATCAAGGCACAGTATATAAAGCCACGATTACATCATTGTAAAGTGGTGGAAGGGGCCATGATGATGGGATTCAGCAGGAATAGCGTCATCAGCTCGCCTGGACTGGTCACTTCACACGGGAAGTGGGCATCAGCGTGTGGAACGGAGGCGTTACTGAAGATGTGCCTACACCTTGGTGCCTGCTTTCCTGGAGTCTCCAAGACACTGTGGGAGAATAGGCAAGTACCATATGATCTATCATGCATTGGGATCGTGTAACCGGCGGTTGGGATCCCAGCGGTCAGCATCCTGATGCCGGGATCCTGGCCGCCAGATTGCTGGTGGGGGTTTGAGTGCAACAGAGCCCCATGTGGACTCGCCAAGGGCAAAGCTACCATAGGTGCAGGAAGTGCAGCTGCTATGGGGCCCAGAGCTGAGAGTGGCCACCTTCCCTGTCACAGTTACACAGGAAGTGCAGCTGCTATGGGGCCCAGAGCTGAGAGTGGCCACCTTCCCTGTCACAGTTACATGTGTTATATACAAGGGTTTAGCTACCATAGGTGCAGGGAGTGCAGATGCTATGGGGCCCAGAGCTGAGAGTGGCCACCTTCCCTGTCACAGTTACATGTGTTATATACAGGGTGTAGCTACCATAGGTGCAGGGAGTGCAGCTGCTATGGGGCCCAGAGCTGAGAGTGGCCACCTTCCCTGTCACAGTTACATGTGTTATATACAAGGGTGTAGCTACCATAGGTGCAGGAAGTGCAGCTAGCTACTATGGGGCCCAGAGCTGAGAGAGGCCACCTTCCCTGTCACAGTTACATGTATTATATATAGGGGTGTAGCGACCATAGGTACTGTGACTGTCTACCAGTGCAATGCCTCACCTACTGGTGTGATCTCCACCTCCTGTGACAAGATCCTCCTGCTGGTGCTGTGACTGCCTACCAGTGCAATGCCTCACCTACTGGTGTGATCTCCACCTCCTGTGACAAGATCCTCCTGCTGGTGCTGTGACTGCCTACCATGCTGCATTAGCCTTGCTTACTACCACTGTGGGTAATGCTAACAATTTGCTTAAGCCCAATTAATGTTGGGCCCTGCTTATAGCTGACTTACTCCAACCTACATGAGGCCACTTTTCATATATTTCCAGGGCCACTTTACGTTCCCAATCCGCCCCTGCATCTAGTCCTTAATGTTAAATCCATTTATGCTCTGAAATGAAGTGGAATCAGACACAACAGCAGTGCTGGTGGTAGTATGTAGATAAAGAGGTTGATTTCTCATATGGAAATGTGCAGTAACCCATGTCACCTAAAGTATTTTGATTTGTTTAGCACCAAATAAGGTAATCTAAGGTAACATAGTAACATAGTAAAATAGTAACATAGTATCTAAGGTTGAAAAAAGACAATTGTCCATCGAGTTCAACCTATTTGTGGTCTCCTATGCACGATTATTTTGTATAAAATTTTGACTGAAGTTGATGACTGCCGTTACATTTTACCCCTCTTTTTTATAATAACCATAGTGCGTGACTATGCCCATTAACCCTGGATATCCTTATCCATTAGGAATTTATCTAACCCATTCTTAAAGGTGTTGACTGAGTCGGCCATTACAACTCCCTTAGGCAGGAAATTCCAAACACGTATCGTCCTTACCGTAAAAAAGCCTTTACGCCGTATTGTGCAGAATCTCCTCTCCTCTAACCTGAGCGAGTGTCCACGAGTTCTCTATGTTGATCTAACCAAAAACAGGTCATGCGCAAGATCTGTATATTGTCCCCTTATATATTTGTAAATGTTTATCATGTCCCCTCTTAATCTCCTCTTTTCCAGTGTAAACATGCCTAGTCTTGCAAGACTTTCCTCGTATTCCAGGGTCTCCATACCCTTAATTAGTTTGGTCACCCGCCTTTGAACCTTTTCTAGCTCCAGGATATCCTTTTTGTAGTAAGGTGCCCAGAATTGTACACAGTATTCAAGGTGTGGCCTCACAAGTGATTTATATAATGGGAGTAAAATACTCTCGTCCCTAGCATTAATTCCCCTTTTTATGCATGCTAATATCTTATTAGCCTTCTTTGCTGCAGTCCTACTTTGGGTACTACTGCTTAGTTTGCTATCTATGAGGACACCTAAGTCCTTTTCCAGTACAGAATCCCCTAATTTTACACCATTTAGTAGGTAGGTGTTATTTTTGTTCTTGTTACCACAGTGCATTACCTTACACTTGTCTGTATTGAAGCGCATTTTCCATTTCGCTGCCCAAGCTTCTAATTTAACTAAGTCGTTCTGAAGTGACTCGGCATCCCCCTCTGCATTTATAACTTTACACAATTTGGTATCATCTGCAAAAATTGACACCATGCTCTCTAGACCTTCTGTTAGGTCGTTAATGAAAATATTGAACAATAGCGGTCCTAATACTGAGCCTTGCGGCACACCACTTAGCACTTCAGTCCAAGTTGAAAAAGATCCATTAACCACAACGCGTTGCTCCCTATTATCTAACCAGTTTTTGACCCAAGTGCATATTGTGCTTCCTAGCGCTGATTCTTGTAGCTTGTAGATAAGTCTCATGTGTGGTACAGTGTTGAACGCTTTGGCAAAATCTAAAAAGATTACATCCACCTCTTTACCCTGATCTAGGTTTGCGCTTACTGTTTCATAAAAGCCAAGTAAGTTGGTTTGACAGGATCTGTCCTTCATAAACCCATGTTGATTCCTTTTAATGACCTTATTAACTTCAAGGAACTTCTGAATACTATCTCTTAGAATATCTTCCAATACTTTCCCCACTATAGATGTAAGACTAACTGGTCTATATTTACCTGGTTCAGCTTTACTTCCCTTTTTGAATATAGTGATAATGTAGATATTATCTTAAACCATAAAGCTATACCTTTAAACACACCTTTACCATGGAGCTGCTGCGGTCGCTAGCTCCCGCTACGTACTTCGTACGCTATTTGCGCACAGAGTCCCGTACCGTGTACGCACTCAGTGTACAAACGCCGCACTGTGGGTACAAAGCACACACAGCGTGCGCACACACAATTAATACACCTTAAAACCTTGTTAATGACACAATGTAACGATATGCTTATACTTTAAACCTTAGCAGCAAAGTACTGCAACGATGTAATACCTTTAAACCTTAAGTAGCGCTGGCGGTATAAAGTACCCGCAGTGCATACACCTTATCAATACCAATACACCTTATACAGATTAATCTACTTTAAAACCCATGCAGGAAAGTGAAAACACAACACTGATTTGTAGTTGCAACCACAGGGTTCCAAGGCCTCAGTGGATTGATTCCAAAAAGGTAAACAATACAATTTATACACTAAAGGCTAACAAGAAATTCTAAACAGAATAATGGCTACAGAGAATGTACATACGTGAGAATATTCGCAAGCGCAACCCAGATCCGGTCCTCCGCCATCTGATAGATAGCGTTGTGAGCCTACTGTCTGACTAAGCCTGCTGTAGGCTCTCTTTATTCACTTCATCCAAAACATAACACAATGGATACTGTAATCTCTTTGTCCATTGGACACAGGGATGGTCATTTACATTACAGGAGAGGTCATAGGTGGATTTGAATAGGTGGGTGATGCCCCTCCCCAACTGCCCCTGTGGGTGGTCTCCTCTGGACTCCCCCCGCATACACAATACACAGTAAACACAGCCAATGTTCATATTCTACTTTTGCACATAACTATACGCAGGAACAAGCGATCTTTCTCAAACCAACACCAGAATGTTTCCATTAAAATACCCTACAGCTGGATAACAAAAAACCACCTTGTAACCTTGTTCTGCACCCTCCTATCATGTAAAGGTGAATCCCTTTGTTCTGTTATCATTTTAAACAGCTATTTCTTTCTGATGTGGTGTAGGGGGCTATGTGTACAATGTGCACTATTTGGGTTAAATATGTAATGTTCTAATAACCCTCTACGCGCTCACAAACTCCGCCGTAAATACCCATATCACGCGCATGATCGCCGGAGAGATCCTACACAAATTGCGGATATGTGCACTCACGGAGGACTGAGTGCACGAGCAGCGGGCATGTGCATGGGGTTAGTACATGGGGCATGCATTACAATAATTTTCGACTTTGACATTCCACCCTTTGGCAGTCAACAATAACTGCCACTATCTAAACATTAAACAGAAAGATATACAATACAATATCTACAGATTGGATGGTAGGAGGAGAGGTGTAGGTGGGAAATGTATGACCTAGTGAAAAAGTAAAAGCATGTATGTATGAAATCCATGTCTGAGGGGCATGTATCATCGTGCCGTATATGTTCTAAATAAGCTTCAAGGTATTGCGAAGTATACATTAAATCCTTCTCATCCCGTATTAAGGGTCTGTTATTGGGCCAACAAACACTACCGAGCTCTTTTCGGCTTCTTGTTCCAACAAATGTGGTGCACATTTAGTTGATGATACATGTAGGGGGAATACATGTGAATGCTAATATGTGTATATATATATATATATATATATCACCTGTCGACTATGTGTGTCACTACCTGAAGGTTGTAGAGATGAAGATAAAACACGTATCACAAATACATTCACATATCATTTGTGCAATCGTTCTTGGGTGTTGGTTGAAGTCTTGTCCGTGTGGGTGTATCTTTGCTGTGAGTGTCCATTAAAAGTCTTTAGAGTGTCCATAAATGTCTTTAGAGTGTCCATCAAAGTCTCTAGAGTGTCCATCAAAGTCTTTAGAGTGTCCATAAAAGTCTTTTCCGGATGGATTGTATCTTTGGTTTAGGTGTTCATCAAAAGTCTTTTCTGGATGGATCAGGGACGTGCGGTGAGCTAAATGGCTCAGGAGGCACTGGCTAACCCCAGAGCCAGATTAACATGCAATATATGAGCCAAAGGGTACATCTGGGCATTATACACAGGTGCAGCAGTATAAACTACTGGAAATCTGGTGAGTTTTGATTAGAGATATGTGGAAAGGATACACAGGTGAGGCACTGCCTCACCTGCCATTGACTTTTTACTCCAGAGTTTGGGCTATAAAAAATATTAGAATAATGCAAAGAAGATAATTCACACAAAATATCAGTATTTTTCATATATTTTATTCAGTCAAAACTCTGGTTTAAACGTAAGTATGGCAGGAAAGGCTCTGCCTCACCTGCCTCACCCCACCGCACGTCACTGGGATGGATGTATTTTCGCTGAGGGAAAACAAAGGAGAAACGGGTGAAAGAAACGGACCGTGGAATCACGTCTTATCACAACATTGTCTCTATTGATGGGTCATAAATTAAATCAGTGGTTGTAACAATGCCTCCATTCCTCAAACTCATCACTTTGGTACTATGCTTGCGCCGCATTAAAACTCGAACACACCTAAATATCAAACCAATCATTATGACAACTCCCAGGATACAAAAGAGAAACTTTCCTACACTCACGATAACATTTTGAGCCCATTCTCCTAAACCAGAGAACCAATTTCATGGGTTCAACCATGAGACCCAGCCGGTCAGTTCATTACTCACAGCAGTAAGGGTAAGGTTGTGTCTCCTTCGGAACTCCCATTTCAACTTCAAGATATCGTCCATCTTTTGATCTATGACTTCGGTTGGGTCATCAGTGCTGTTTGTAATGTACGTGCAGCACTTCACACCATACTGAGTTGCTAGGGTGACACAATACCCGCCTGTCACCGCTGTGATGTAATTGAGAACCATCCTGTGCTGGATCAGTTCCGTTTTGTAAGCTTGCAACTCCCTCCCAGTATACCTGAAGGTGTCATCATACATCTCGGTGATATTATCTATCAGGTTCGCTAGCGCATGAATATACCTATAATTTATAATTCCTCTGGCGGTACGGGTGATATCTAACGCGAGCAGGAATTGAATCCCGGTGGATTCGTGGATCAAATCAGAGGCTGCGTGCTCTGTCCTATCTATAAGGTGTCTCTTAACGATGTGTTCATAGTGAGTGTGAGTGTAAGGAGCTTGAGCATTGCGGTGAACGTCTTTCATCTTATTATGGGTTATGGTCATAACTTCTGGCAACACTCTTCCAATGTAACACAATCCCTCTGAGTTTGGGGCAAGCCACTTATATGCCTTCCTCCCGCATATGAAATATGCATCATCGGGGAGAACATATGGGACAGAATATGACATTACCATATTGCAAACCTTCCAAGTGAAAAATCCTATCCCTAACTCTCTCATCTGTTCAGTACACGTATCAGGCTGTATGATATGCGCACAGTATCCTGGTGATACTTCTCCAACCCGCATGGTCCTACTTCCTAAAGTATACCTGTACCGAAAATACCTTCCACCGTCGGCTATTTGGCGTATAAGTTCAGTGTCTACGGGCATTCTGTCGGCTCTGTGTGAAAATGCCATGGTTTGGTTATTCCATGTCACTTCCCAATTTCCCGGCTTTCGGGAATTGGAAATGTTGAAACATACTAAGGATCTATCCACATGATATTGGTGGAGCTTCAAACTAGGGGGCTTAGAAATATTAAATTTCTTGTCCACCGGTCTCCCACCCCTTAATTCAAGTACCTCATCTATTGTTAATGGATACGGTACTAGTCCTGACTTGCTCTGACCTTGAGGTACTTGTGAGCACACCCAGCATTCTGTTTGGTTTAAAACCTTACCCACTAGTGAGTGATAATCACTCAATGGATGGCGGTCCATGTTAATATTAAGGCTGGACTGACATCTCTGGATGCACCCGTCCTCAACTATGTTTTCCCAGTTTCTACAAATACAATTTTCCTCAGCCAATAACCCTTCACAGTGCCTCCTAGTTTCTTGACTACTAGATCGTTTTCTGATACTCGCCTTTGCTTGATGGATGTGTTGCTCTTGGAATTCTACAAATCCGTCCTTGTCATCAGAACCCATTCCAGATCCTTTCTCGACCTCTCTGGTACTCTCACCGAAATAGACTGCTCTGGTCAACAACAGGGTCAACAGGAAAACCCGGAATGCAGTCTCTTGGGGTAAGTCCATCTTGTTAAGGGGAGAGAAAAAGGAGCAAGGAAGGGGGAGGAAAGGAGGGTAATGGAGAAAATAATAAAAAGGAAAAAGAAAAACTGGTACGACAACCGCCTCTAGTCTTGTTGTTCTCCGTGCTCAGATATCGTCTCAACAGTGCTGCCTCTCAGTCTTCCGGGAAACAGACGCTCCGGTGATACAATATTCTTTCCAAGTCAACGACCTTTCTGTATGGAACATAAATCCTGCATTACAATGTGTTTAACTGTTGTGTGAAATTAACCATCCGTGGAAAATGAAAAAAAAAGAGAGAGAGAATAATAAAAATAAAATTTGTCAGATTTGCGTTCACCATCAGGCTGTCACCCCATCATGTCTATCGGTATCTCTGCACAGTCTCCCTTCACCAGTATTTCCACTCTCCACCCTCTGTGCATGGCCAGGCACAATGATGCTGGTGAGATATACTGGGGTTGGGCAGACCTCTGAAAAGACCGAGTAGATATGTGACGTTTGAGCTGTAAATCTGTCGGTGAACGTCAGAGATGAAGAGGAAACTTTAAAGATAAATCACAGAATTTACCTGGCCGCCCCTGCATCTACAAGGAATGATCTACCAACTACATCACCTGTGACCTCAGGTTTACTACCAAGGCTAGCAATCAACTTCACTGGCTGCAGACTACGGGTGCGGCCCAAAATTTTTCCTATGTGATCCCTGATCCCAATTACGTGTATCATAACTTTGCTCGTGTTCTTGTCTAGGGGCTCTGAATTTATGTGTGCTGTTGCAGTTGCTGGCATAATGCCCTTCCCTTTTACACAGATAACAAACTCTTGGCTTCCTCCATGTGCCAGGGGCCTGGGGTTTTGGTCGAGTTGATGCTTCTTCCAGTGCTTGGATGCTCATCACCATCAACCGCTCTCCCTGGTTCTTCCCTGGTTCTTTGGATATTACGGTCATGCTCGATAGCGGACTCTCTTAATGCAGCCACCAAAATACCTCTCCAGTTAGGTAGAGAGGTTTGTACCCTGGTTCTTAGTGAGAGGGATTGTGTTCAATTACACCATTTTGTGTTGACTCTACAATGTGAGGTGCTATTATCTCTGCATAATGTACAGTACCGTACTTACCTGTGGACACGACCTCACTTATCCCTCCGCTAGGGGGCTTTACTACTGCTCTTACCGGTTGGGCCGTGCCCACCTGGGTGTCCTATCGTGCTGGGTTCATCTTCTTGCTTGTAGTCCTGAGGGAAGTTTAAAATGGGATACAACGGGATACAACTTGCACGGGTTAGAATTAATACATTTATCAGTTTTATTCTTATCGTCATTAATACATTTATCAACTTTACTCTTATCATATATCGGTATGCCATTGTCTGTAGCCACTTTCTTCCCTGTAATATACGGTGGTGGTGGTGCGGTTGCCATCAGTTTCCTGCTAGGGTTGGAACCGGCTGTGTAAGCTAGTTCCCTCTGCATACCGCCCTCTTGTTGCCATAAATGTAAACAGTTTGTGTGTCTGATGCTTTGTTTTCGGGACTTTAACAGACATATCCTAATCCTTAAATTCTGCAACACCTCTGAATCAAAACTACCTATCCCAGTTAATGGTGCTTTATCCCCCACAGTCATTTGTGTCCATTCATCACAAAAGGTCTCAGTGTGGGGACCATACTTCCCCCACATTACTAACCGAGCTGACCCCCTGGGTCTGAAATCTGCAGTCTGAACCCTGACTGCTGAACGTCCCTGTGTTGTGCACTTGGCTTCCATTGTGGACCTTTTTAACACGGGAAAACTTCCTAAAATGCACCAAACACAGTAGTCTACCGGTGGAAGTCCTCAAAGCTCTTCCACTAACTTCTTCTGCTCCGAGTATCACGGATCCGCCTTATTTAGCAGACACGTGTAGCCGTTGCAGGCCCTACTTCAGCCTATATCCCCTGGGCCTTTTAGGAGTAACTTACCGTACCCAGTGAATATCTGCCTCTGGAGATTTTCCTGAGAGACCAGCGAAAACTCCCTAAACCTTTACTTTACACAAATCACGCTTGCATGTGCTTCCTATAACGCGTATGATGACGAGATTTACGCACAAATATGCAAAACTTCGTATCACGTTGCGTCACGTATTGCCCATACAACTGTGCGGTCCAATCGTACCGCTTATAGACACTTGCTATCTATAAGTGGTAGGATCACTGGAGTCTCCACACTGTGCTCCAAAACAGCCGGAGCGTAATACCATGAAAACTTTATCACACTCCGTTGCACGTATTCACCTAGACCGTGCTCACCACGTTTTCACCTAGACCGTGCTTCACCAAGTTTCACCAAGCTTCACCAAGATCACCAAGCGGGATTCAATATATTCACACCCTATTCAACCCACACTAACATTCTATAGTTTTCTGATCAGAAAAATCCTTTCCTGTTAACTGATAGCTTTCCCCAGAGGTAATACAGAAAAAAAGTTTTTTTAAACTAAATATTGGAAACTGAACAAATTTGTGCTATTATCGCGTGGCTACCGTCTCGCGCCTAAACTAAAACAATGCTATTGTGTGATTTGTATTTTAGCAGTCGTACTGTTCCGCATGTTGCGTAAACACGCCACGTGCGTAGGCCTTTACGTTGTGTACGCAGTCCCGCACGCTGTCCGAGACACGTGTACAAAGGCCGTACATTTGCAGTACTACAAATCCCACACTTCTATAAATGTAAGCGATATTTAACTATAATCGCTTACTTAACACTACACACAGTTTCTACTGTATAAACCTTTACTAGGCCAGGCTGCGTGTGCGTCTTACACTTATTTCCTTAACTATTAACTCTATATTTTAACTAAATAGCAACAAATTTTCTCAGTACAGGTCAAAATGAATCTAGTAATCCTTAATAATTCAAATGGTATGATTCAGATTGGATAGCTATCTTGCAGAACATACATTGATATAAACAAACACATAATTATAATATTATATATATATGTAGCATTCACTGGTCTCCAGAGACTCATTTACCCATTAAGTGCTTCTAATTTGCATATGAATGCTGTGTGCTTTTGACTGCCTGTAAAGGTGGGGGTTTTTTCCACTGCTAGGAAAAAGCAGTTACACAGGTTAATTTGCATTTAAATGGCTAACTTATAGCAAGCAGAGTTAACTGAATCCTAGAGGTAAAGAAAAAAAACTTTGTTTATATCTGTGTGTCGTTCTTACATCAAGTATTCATCTTATTATTAACTTTCATTAAGCCCAATCTGAAACTATTTGTAATTGACTATGGCATGGGTTAAATAAATGCATTGGTAACTCATAAATGGTGATTTCTTTTTGACCAGGGAGGGATGATTATTCGTGGCAGTGAAAATCAGCCATTTAGAAAAATGACCTTCCCAACATGGCCGCTGCTCCTCCCCCTTCCACATCCATGAGGGTTACACAAAATGGTGGACAGGCCATGTGGTTAGTCCAAAATGGAGGACAAACCATGCGGCTTCCTTTGTCACAAAGAAATCACACACCATGCAAGCCCCTGAAGTTATTTTAGGCCTGAGTTTAAAAAAAACACTATATCAAGGCTTTTGCAGCAACTTTTATATGTACTTTTACCCTACTTAACAGATTAGCAATCCAATCTGAATCAAACACAACATGACTCATTTGAACCTTGTTTTGCAACAATATGATCAGATATGCAGAGTACAGGTGTATGCTTGTATTGTGTGCGCATTGGCGCCAAACAGAAATTTACAGATTTTAAAATAGCTTTGCGTTCTTACCTTCCGGATCCCACCAGCATCCCAACAAACCTTGCAGAGCAGACACCATCTTATCAGCAATGAAATAGGGTTTACCAGTGTATTCTACAGCCAAAAAAAAGCTTACGTAGGATACCTGTCCGCCCTTTTGCTGATAGATAGAGTCTGCTTTAACCTGCTAGGCTGTGGGTATGAGGACAACCAGGACGTAGCCCCCAATTGATAATGTAGATATTATCTTAAACCATAAAGCTATACCTTTAAACACACCTTTACCATGGAGCTGCTGCGGTCGCTAGCTCACGCTACGTACTTCGTACGCTATTTGCGCACAGAGTCCCGTACCGTGTACGCACTCAGCGTACAAACGCCGCACTGTGGGTACAAAGCACACACAGCGTGCGCACACACAATTAATACACCTTAAAACCTTGTTAATGACACAATGTAACGATATACTTATACTTTAAACCTTAGCAGCAAAGTACTGCAACGATGTAATACCTTTAAACCTTAAGTAGCGCTGGCGGTATAAAGTACGCGCAGTGCATACACCTTATCAATACCAATACACCTTATACAGATTAATCTACTTTAAAACCCATGCAGGAAAGTGAAAACACAACACTGATTTGTAGTTGCAACCACAGGGTTCTAAGGCCTCAGTGGATTGATTCCAAAAAGGTAAACAATACAATTTATACACTAAAGGCTAACAAGAAATTCTAAACAGAATAATGGCTACAGAGAATGTACATACGTGAGAATATTCGCAAGCGCAGCCCAGATCCGGTCCTCCGCCATCTGATAGAGAGCGTTGTGAGCCTTCTGTCTGACTAAGCCTGCTGTAGGCTCTCTTTATTCACTTCATCCAAAACATAACACAATGGATACTGTAATCTCTTTGTCCATTGGACACAGGGATGGTCATTTACATTACAGGAGAGGTCATAGGTGAATTTAAATAGGTGGGCGATGTCCCTCCCCAACTGCCCCTGTGGGTGGTCTCCTCTGGACTCCCCCCGCATACACAATACACAGTAAACACAGCCAATGTTCATATTCTACTTTTGCACATAACTATACGCAGGAACAAGCGATCTTTCTCAAACCAACACCAGAATGTTTCCCTTAAAATACCCTACAGCTGGATACCAAACACCACCTTGTAACCTTGTTCTGCCCCCTCCTGTCCTGTAAAGGTGAATCCTTTTGTTCTGTTATCATTTTAAACAGCTATTTCTTTCTGATGTGGTGCAGGGGGCTATGTGTACAATGTGCACTATTTGGGTTAAATATGTAATGTTCTAATAACCCTCTACGCGCTCACAAACTCCACCGTAAATACCCATATCACGCGTATGATCGCCGGAGAGATCCTACGCAAATTGCGGATATGTGCACTCACGGAGGACTGAGTGCACGAGCAGCGGGCATGTGCATGGGGTTAGTACATAGGGCATGCATTACAATATTTTTCAACTTTGACAATAGGCACTACTTCTGCTATACGCCAGTCTTTGGGAACCATACCTGATATTACTGAATCCTTAAAGATCAAAAATAGCGGGTTTGCAAGTTCAGAGTGAAGCTCCATTAGAACCCTTCGGTGAATACCATCGGGACCTTGTGACTTATTAATCTTTAAATGTTTTAATCAGTCACAGACTACTTCCTTGCTTAAATAAGTACCTATCAGTGGGATATTCTCATTATTGAGATTATGTGTTAGTACCTGAATTGGGTCCTCTCTAGTAAATACTGTTGAAAAAAACTCATTTATTGTGTCCGCTATGTCATTATCATTTTTGCTTAAGACTCCCAACTTGTCTTTTAAAGGGCCTATACTCTCCTTCTTTAATCTCTTGCTATTAATGTATTTAAAGAATATTTGGGGATTCGCTTCGCTTTCAGTTGCTACTAGTTTTTCAGTTTCTACTTTAGCCGCTCTTATTTCCTTTTTGCCTATTTTGTTACATTCCTTATAGTGCTGAAATGACTCTGCTTCCCCGTCAGATTTGTTTTTCTTAAATGCTCACCTTTTCTTGCCCATAAGTACCTTTATCTTTTTGTTAAGCCACATCGGTTTATGATTTTTATTCCTTTTTTTTGCTGCTCGTAGGAATAAATTTGAGTGTATTTTTAGCTAGCAGGAATTTTAGTACCTCCCATTCCTCCGTAGTATTTTTTCCTAAAAACAAACCTTCCCATTCAATATCCCTGAAAAATACCCTCATCTTTTCAAAATTCGCTTTGCTAAAGTTTAGAGTCCTAGTTGAGCCAGTATAGGGCTGTTTATGAAAACTGATACAGGTTGAGTATCCCATATCCAAATATTCCGAAATATGGAATATTCCGAAATACGGACTTTTTTGAGTGAGATTGAGATAGTGAAACCTTTGTTTTCTGATGGCTCAATGAATGTACACAAACTTTGTTTAATACACAAAGTTATTAAAAATATTGTATTAAATGACCTTCAGGCTGTGTGTATAAGGTGTATATGAAACATAAATGAATTGTGTGAATGTATACACACTTTGTTTAATGCACAAAGTTATAAAAAAATATTGGCTAAAATGACCTTCAGGCTGTGTGTATGAGGTGTATATGTAACATAAATGCATTCTGTGCTTAGATTTAGGTCCCATCACCATGATATCTCATTATGGTATGCAATTATTCCAAAATACGGAAAAATCCCATATCCAAAATACCTCTGGTCCCAAGCATTTTGGATAAGGGAGACTCAACCTGTATTGAATGTGACCATATTGTGGTCGCTGTTTCCTATGGGTTCCCCTACTATAATACCTGATACCAAATCCCCATTGTTTGTTAATACCAGGTCTAAGATTGCATTGTACCTAGTTGGTTCCTCAATTAGTTGAACTAAGTAGTTATCATTAAGTGTGTTTAAAAAAATTATTGCCCCTAGCAGTATCACATGAATCGTTTTTCCAGTTTATCTCTGGATAGTTAAAATCTCCCATCCTTACTAGGTCTCCTACTCCTGCTGCTCTTTCAATTTGCTTTAGTAACAATTCCTCATCAGATACGTTGATACCAGGCGGCCTATAGCATACACCCAATACTAACTTTTTTATTCCTTTTTCCCCCGCATGCAATTTCTACCCATAATGTCTCGACAGTGTCTACAATCTCCTCCTGAATATCTTCCCGTATATCAGGTTTTAAAAACGGCTTTACGTAAAGACACACCCCTCCACCCTTTTTATTTAGTCTGTCTCTCCTAAACAGTGTATAGCCTTCTAGATTGACTGTCCAATCATGAGATTCGTCCCACCAAGTTTCAGTAATGCCTATAATATCATACTGTTTGCTTGCTGCAAGTATTTCTAGTTCGCCCTTTTTACCAGTAATGCTTCTGGCGTTTACATACATACAACTAAGATAAGTATTTTCCCTTGCGTTAGGGACATCTTTCACCTTATGTAGCAATGATGACCGGTAATCGTCATTGGTTAGTGCTTTGGTAAAATCTCTTTTAGTACCCATGTTAGTAACCTTACTGCCTGCTCTTACCCTCCCCAGAGCCGGCAATAGGCATAGGCAAACTAGGCAATTGCCTAGGGCATTTAATATGTCTAGGGGCATCAGCAGCTTCTGCTGATTAAAATGATATGCGGCGTGCCTATATTCTGTGTGTAGCATTTCATATGCATATACAGCCAGTCTCACACAGTTTATAGGCATGCTGCATATCATTTTAATCAGCAGAAACTGCTTGTGCATCCTAGCCACATAGCAATGCAAATAAGATGTATTTTCATAAAAAAAGGTGCCCGACGTTAGCATTGAGGCAAGATTTATGAGGACACATCTGTATTCAAGCAGAGGCGTAGGTCACAGTATTAGTGGCAGTGTGAGTGCTGTTTGTGAGTGGGTTGGTTGTGCAGTAGTGTTCGGAATATGTGTAAGGAGTATTATGTGTGTCATGTAAAAATGCATTAATAATGTGCAACATATGTGTAAGGGGCATTATGTGTGTCATGTGTATAAGGGCATTAATAATGTGCGGCATATGTGTAACAGGGTACTACTGTATGTGTGTCATTATGTGTATAGGGGCACTAATAATGTGCAGCAAATGTGTAGGGGGTACTATGTGTGTCATTATGTATATAAGGGCATTAATAATGTACAGCATATTTGTAAGGGACATTATGTGTAAAAGGGCATTAATAAAGGTTGTCATAATGTGTAAGGCGCATTATGTTTATAAGGACAGTGCAGCGCGCCATTGCTGCCCACACACACAGGCACTGCAGGGTGCAGGGCATGGGGGGGCACCCTGGGAAGCAAGAAAAATACCTCAAACTGGCTAAAAGGGGGCATAAGATGCCCAGGCACAGCCCTACCCCCGCCAGTATAAATATTATGAAAAGTTTCTGAGGTAAAAAGGGCGGAGCTTCTTCCTCAGGCAGCCAGCACACTACTCAGCGCCATTTTCTCTCTCTCCTCAGGCTGCAAAGAACACGCTGGTCCTCTGCTCCACTTCTGACAAGTACAGGGTGCTATAAAGGGGGTGCACAAAGTGATTGTGGTGCATTTGATAGTGTATATTACTATTTAAAAGCGCTTTTGGGCTGTGGACATACTGTGTTCACAGGCAATACTGGCGCTGGGTTTGTGAACTGGCTGCTCCTATCCTGTGTCCCTCTGACAGATTTTACTGTGGGTCTGTCCCCAAAATAAGTCCCAGTGTGTCTGTGAGTGTGGTGTACACGTGTGAGGCATGTCTGAGGCAGGGAGTTCCTCCCCGGAGGAAGCCATTTTAGGGACACAGAGTTGTAATGTGGTGGCGCTACCGGCACACCAAGAGCCTGCATGGGTGAAAGAGCTACGTGACAGTATGCATCTGATTAACCGTAGATTGGATAAGTCTGAATCTAAGGCTGCATGCTGGAGAAAATCTGTGGAAGATGTGATTTTTCAGGTTGCTTTTATTCCTTATGCGGGCGGCCCCTCTGGGTCACATAAGAGACCATTTGCAAATGTTGTAAACACTGATACCGACACGGATTCTGATTCTTGTGTCGACAATAGTGAATCCAGAGAGATAGATCATAAATTGGCAAAAAGTATACAATATATGATTGTGGCTATAAGGGACGTGTTGGAGGTTACAGAAAGCACTCCTGTACCTCAGGAGAAAGCTTATTTATGAAAGGAAAAGAAATCCAAAGTCACGTTCCCTCCTTCACACAAACTAAATGCTCTGTTTGAAGGGATGTGGGTGAATCCGGATAAAAAATGTCGTATTCCCAAAAGGATTCACATAGCTTATCCTTTCCCGGTTGAAGACAGGAAAAAATGGGAGTCACCCCCTGTGTTAGAGAGTGCACTTTCCAGGTTGACAAAGAAGGTAATTCTCCCTGCTCCTGGCACGGCTTCTCTTAAAGAGCCGGCAGACCGCAACATGGAAACGACATTGATATCCATTTATGTTACCAATGGTACACTGCTCAGGCCCACTATTGCCTGCGCATGGGTGAGTGAAGCTCTTGAAAAATGGTCAGAAAACGTGTCATCAGAAATTGACACGATTGATAAAGATGAGATACTCCTTAAGTTAGGGAATATCAAGGACGCTGCCGCCTACATGCTGGAAGCAATGAAGGATATTGGACTCTTGAGTTCACAAGCCGCTACCATGGCAGTATCGGCTAGGCGGGCCTTATGGATTCGCCAGTGGAACGCGGATGCAGATTCCAAAAGAAACATGGAGGCTGTCCCATATAAAGGTGAGGCCTTATTTGGCGATGGCCTGGATGCGTTAGTCTCGGCGGCTACCGCAGGTACGTCAACATTTTTGCCCTCTGCGCCTGCACCGGCAAAAAAGACCTATCACCCGCAAATGCAGTCCTTTCAGCCCAATAAATACAAAAAGACGAGAGGTTCCCCCTTCTTTGCAGGAAGGGGAAAGAAGCCCACACCGGCTCCAGGTTCCGAAGAGCAAAAGTCTACCCCTAATTCTGCCAAATCCCCAGCATGACGCTGGAACTCCCTTGCGGGAGGCCGCTCGGGTGGGGGCACGTCTCAAACTCTTCAGCCAGGATTGGATTCTGTCAGGCCTGGACCCCTGTGTGTTGCAAATAGTATCTCAGGGATACAAACTAGAGTTTCAAGACGTTCCCCCATGCTGATTTTTTAAATCGACCTTGCCAGCTTCTCCACCAGAGAGAGAAGCAGTAACAGCGGCAATCCAAAAATTATGTCAAGACCAGGTCATAGTCCTGGTACCGTTGTCACAACAAGGGCGGGGTTTTTATTCAGCCTCTTTGTTGTTCCGAAGCCGGACGGCTCGGTCAGACCGATCTTAAATCTAAAAGATATGAATTTCTTCCTGAAAAGGTTCAAGTTCAAGATGGAATCACTTTGGGCGGTGATTGCCAGTCTGAAGGAGGGGGACTACTTGGTGTCGGTGGACATAAAGGATGCTTACCTGCATGTTTCCATTTATCCTCCTCACCAGGCTTATCTGAGATTCGCGATTCAGGATTGCCATTACCAATTCCAGACGTTACCTTTCGGTCTCTCCACGGAGCCGGGGGTATTCACCAAGGTGATGGCAGAGATGATGATCCTCCTTCGTCAGAAAGGAGTCAATATAATCCCTTATCTGGATGACCTCTTGATAAAGGCGAGATCCAGGGAGAAGTTATTACAAAACATATCCCTCTCCCTGTCAATACTCCAACAACACGGGTGGATCATAAATTACCCAAAGTCACAGTTGGAACCGACGACAAGGTTGTCTTTCCTCGGGATGATTCTGGACACAGAAGATCAGAGAGTATTTCTACCGCTGGAAAAGGCTCTGGAAATCCAGAAAATGGTAAAACAGATATTGATACCATCAAGTGTGTCGATCCATCAGTGCATTCGGTTGTTGGGGAAGATGGTGGTGGCCTACGAGGCCATACAGTTTGGCAGGTTCCATGCCAGAGTATTCCAGTGGGACCTGTTGGACAAATGGTTGGGGTCACGCCTACACATGCACAGAAAGATAATCCTGGCGTCAAAAACCAGGATTTCGCTCCTGTGGTGGTTACACAGCTCTCACCTACCAGAGGGACGCGGGTTCGGGATTCAGGGCTGGGTCTTAGTAACCACGGATGCAAGTCTCCGAGGCTGGGGAGCAGTCTCTCAGGGAGAAAACTTCCAGGGATGTTGGTCACAACAGGAAGCCTGCCTTCACATAAACATTCTGGAGCTAAGAGCCATTTACAATGGCCTTCAACAAGCGGTACATCTTCTTCAAGACCGTCCCGTGCATATCCAGGTGGACAATGTAACAGCAGTCGCATACATAAACAGGCAGGACGAAATGAAAAGCAGAGCGGCAATGGCAGAGGCGACAAAAATCCTCCGCTGGGCATTAAAACACCTACAAGCTCTGTCTGCAATATTCATTCAGGGAGTAGACAGCTGGGAAGCAGACTTCCTCAGCAGACACGATCTCCATCGAGGAGAGTGGTGCCTCCACCAAGAAGTCTTCGCAGAGGTGACAAGTCTTTTGGGATTTCCTCAAATAGACATGATGGCGTCTCGTCTCAACAAGAAGCTTCAGAGATACTGTTCCAGTTCGAGAGACCCTCAAGTAGTAGCAGTGGATGCACTGGTGACCCAGTGGGTGTTTCCGTCAGTGTATGTTTTCCCTCCACTTCCGCTGATCCCAAAAGTACTCAGGATCATAAGAAAGACAAGGGTTCGAGCAATCTTCATTGCCCCAGACTGGCCAAGAAGGGCTTTGTACCCAGATCTTCAGCAGTTACTCATAGGAGATCTTCGGCCTCTTCCTCCTCGGGAGGACCTGCTGCAGCAGGGGCCATGTGTGTACCAAGACTTACCGCGGCTACGTTTGACGGCATGGCTGTTGAGCGCCGTATCCTAGCCAGGGAGGGTATTCCTAAGGAGGTCATCCCCACCCTTACTCAGGCCAGAAAGGGAGTAACGTCAAAACATTACCACCGTATTTGTAGAAAATATGTGTCTTGGTGTGAATCCAAGAAGGCTCCTTCGGAAGAGTTTCACTTAGTACGTTTTCTCCATTTTTTGCAGGATGGTGTGGAGGCGGGCCTACGATTGGGATCAATCAAGGTCCAGATTTCGGCCTTGTCAGTGTTCTTCCAAAAACAATTGGCCTCTCTTCCAGAGGTTCAGACCTTCGTGAAAGGGGTTCTGCACATCCAGCCTCCATTCGTGCCTCCAGTGGCACCATGGGACCTTAACGTGGTATTGCAGTTCCTTCAATCGGATTGGTTTGAGCCTCTACAAAAGATAGAGTTGAAGTTTCCCACTTGGAAAGTGGTGATGCTTTTGGCATTGGCATCCGCAAGGCGGGTGTCTGAATTGGGGGCCTTGTCTCACAAGAGCCCTTACCTGATTTTCCATGAAGATAGGGCAGAGTTGCGGACTCGCCAACATTTTCTTCCAAAGGTGGTTTCTGCTTTTCACATAAACCAACCCATTGTGGTGCCAGTAGTTACTGATACATTCACTGATTCAAAGTCTCTAGATGTGGTTAGAGCTTTGAAAATCTATGTTGCTAGAACAGCTCGTATACGGAAAACAGAGGCTTTGTTTGTCCTGTATGATCACAACAAGATTAGCTATCCTGCTTCCAAGCAGACTATTGCATGTTGGATTAGAAATACGATTCAGCAAGCTCATACTACGGTTGGATTGCCGTTACCGACGTTGGTAAAGGCCCACTCCACTAGGAAGGTGGGCTCATCCTGGGCGGCTGCCCGGGGGGTCTCGGCATTACAACTTTGCCGAGCAGCTACTTGGTCAGGGTCAAACACATTTGCTAAGTTCTACAAGTTTGACACCTTGGCCGATGAGGACCTAAAGTTTGGTCAATTGGTGCTGCAGGGTCATCTGCACTCTCCCGCCCATACTGGAGCTTTGGTATAGACCCCATGGTCTTGATGTCGTCCCCAGCATCCTCTAGGACGTATGAGAAAATAGGATTTTGATAACCTACCGGTAAATCCTTTTCTCCTAGTCCATAGAGGATGCTGGGCGCCGGTCCCAGTGCGTACTTTACCTGCAGTTTAGTGATTACAGTTACACAAATTGTGTTATCTTGGTTTCAGCATGTTGCTGCAATTAGTTCATGCCTGTTGGCATGTGCTATGTTGAATGCCATGTGTGCGGCATGGTTGAGGGTGTGAGTTGGTAGATATCTCACCACTAGTTAAGTAATTCCTTTCCTCGAAATGTCAGTCTCCCTGGGCACAGTTCCTACAACTGAGGTCTGGAGGAGGGGCATAGAGGGAGGAGCCAGGTCACACCCAATGAAAAGTCTTTAGAGTGCCCATGTCTCCTGCGGATCCCGTCTATACCCCATGGTCTTGATGTTGTCCCCAGCATCCTCTACGGACTAGGAGAAAAGGATTTACCGGTAGGTTATCAAAATCCTATTTTAACTAATGTCAATAAAATAAGTGGTCAGGAAAATAAGTGGTCAGGAAAAGGTTAAACATGTGATAATAAATAAACATATGAGAACCAGTAGGAGGCAGAACTGCACTTTCTAAGCACACATTCTTCCGCCTCATCAAGGCCGAAACAGTGATTTTCAGCACCCAGAGCAAGGCATTAATTTGGCACCCCGCCCCCAACCCCCCCCAAAAATAATAATAATAATAATAATAATAAAAAATAAATAAACAAATAAACAAATAAATAATAAAAAATAATAAATATACAAATTAACATAAAAAAATCAACTAAAATACAGTTGCGCGCCACGTAGTTGTGCAAACTTAATGTAATTACACTGCACAGTAGTACCCCTCATTATGATGCCGAGAGAGTAATCACACACATAAGTACATACAGTGCCCCTTTCCTGAGTAACACTCACCATTTAGGCTGATGCTGGATAGTGAGATCTCCACTCTCTTCCCCTCCTCTCTCCCATGCTGGCTGGCCTGGGACTGACAGTGCAGTCCCTTGTAGCCCCATCCCCTTTTCAGACTGCACCTCCGGATGCACTGTGACTGGACGTGGCTGATGAAAGACTTGGGGGGCTGAGGTAACTTGCCCGCTGTGATCCCTCTTAATCTGGCTCCCCCTGACAACCCCTCCCTCTAAGGTTGCGGCTGCAAGGAGCCGGACGCACTGCAATGAATAAACTGAAAGTAAACTACAGCCCTTGCAAGGGCTGCTGGAAATTGTAGTTTACTGTCAGTTTCTTCACTGCAAAGTGCCAGGCGCATTGCGGTGAAGAAACTGAAAATAAACTATAGTTCCCAGTAGGGCTGTAGTTTACTTACCGTTTATTCATTGCAGTGCATCCGGCTCCTAGCAACCACAGCCGCAGAGGGGGGTGGTGGGTGTTAGGGGAGGGGGTTAAAGTGACTACCCGGGCGCCCCCTCTGACCCATGCCAACCTTCCCCCCCCCCCCCCCCTCTTGTTGCTGTAATGGCCTGATTGAGTGCTCAGACCCATATACAGCAAAATTGGTAGAAGAAGCTGCCACACTGGGATTTTGCAGCAGCTACGCTCTGTCCCTTATACTGCATGTTATGGTGGCAACTCCAGTTATGATATTATATACTATTGCTATTGTGGTCATAATTTGAGCTGCTCCCCAAGAGGAAGGGGATGTCTAAGCAACCGGAAACCCCCTCTGCGTTTGCCTATGATGTTACAATAACATACAACAAAAAAATAATGATTTATGTAACATATCTTTGCAACACTGTTTGTTTTTGTGAATTGACAGGAGGTTAAATTTCTCTTTTGTCTGCAGCATTTGCCAAAGTAAAGACGAGGAGGTGACTGTATCCATATGTGATCATGCCTATTTTACTTAATTTTCCAACTAAATATAATGTGAATTATTTCTCTCTAACAGGTGAAAAATTGTCTAAGTGTTCAAGTGACCTAAACTTGTTAATCTATATTTCAGCTCTCTAACCTCCAAAGTCACAAAATATCCTATGAATGACTTCACAGTGATGTCTGAAATCTAATGAATCCATGAGACCTTGTAAAATCCCTCATGGTTCATTGCTTGGAAACTGTATACAACCTACCCTGGAATGTCTGTTACATTTTTTCCTCTTATTCATTATACTTTTCCATCATCTACTTTTATTATGCTTAAAAATGACTATGTGGAATACAGTAGGTAATATACAATATTTGCATTGTAGTTAAATGTAAGTACTGTCATGTACGGTTGTCATGTATGTTGGATGACTGGCTAGTATACACGGTTTTACTATTTTCTATATCTTCTTTATTCATACACTATAATAGCAAAAGCAGCAAAATAAAACGTAACCTTAAACTGTCTTCTCTGCACTAACAATTTAAAACTTGATATACTGTACCAGTTAAAAGACGGACAGCAGGGACAGATTATGGGCCTAATTCAGACCTGATTGCAGCAGCAAACTTTTTCTCTGATGGGCAAGACCATGGGGGTCATTCCGACCCGAACGCATGCTGCTGGTTGTCGCAGCGGTGCAAACGGGTCAGGTCAGCGCCTGCGCGGTGGCCGCAATGCACAGGCACGTCATTGCCCAGCGACGGCCATCGCCGGGCAACGACCAGAAGACCGAAGAAAGCGATTGCTAGCGCGATCGCAAGAAGATTGACAGCAGGAAGGCGTTCTGGGGTGGCAACTCACCGTTTCCTGGGAGTGGTGAGTCCAACGCAGGCGTGTCCAGGCGTTCGGAGGGTCGATGTCTGACGTCAATTTCCGGGACTTGCATCACTGGATCGATTGCACAGGGAAAGTAACAGTTACCATGGTCTACTTCTACACAAAAGTTTGTTTGCATAGCAGGGCCCATAGCGATAGCGATGCGTAGCCCCGTGCAACGCTATCGCTGGTTCTAGATTGTGCCTGCATGCAGGCATAATCTAGTCAGGTCGCTCACTTCACCACTGTGTGAAGTGAGAGGCCCCCCCTCGCTCAGCACACATCGCGCTGTGTGCTGAGCAGGGGATGAGATGTGTGCGAAGCGGTCTGTGATAGATTGCTCAGCACACATTTCTAGGTGTGTACCCCCCTTAACTCACTCTGCACAAGTTATATCTGCCTCCCCTGATTTTGTCCATTAAAGAAATATTTTGCTGCTGCAATCAGGTCTGAAGTAGGCCATATATTAGGAGGGCGGTTGCTACTCACACAGGAGCTGCTGGGTTTCTGGTAGTCCTGCTGGTAGCCAGGCATTGTCATGCTGAGAGAGAGAGAGAGAGAGAGAGAGAGAGAGAGAGAGAGAGAGAGAGAGAGAGAGAGAGAGAGAGTGTGTGTGTGTGTGTGTGTGTGTGTGTGTGTGTGTGTGTGTGTGTGTGTGTGTGTGTGTGTGTGTGTGTGTGTTTAACCTAAAAATATGATGCTGCACTATATACACCAGTACTGGCATGTGTAAGCTCACCATTTCCCACACAAGATCAGTATGAAATGCAGCGGGATCCCATCCACCATAATGCAGCAGCGGGGCGAGTGATAGAAAGCCCTTGTGGGCACGCTGCGCTCGCCACAGGTTCTATTCTCTCTCTATGGGTGTTGTGGACACCCACAGAGGGAGAATAGACTGTGGCGCCAGTATTCCAGCGGTGGCATTTCACTGTTAGTCGGGATTCTGGCATTGGCATTGTGACTGCCGGGATCCTGACTAGCGGTATTGTAACCGTTTCCCTCCTCCGTGTAAGCTCCCGGCCATTCTGGGGGGGAGAGGACACCAGTAGTCACCAGCAGCTGGCCAAAGGCGTCTGGACATGGCATGTGCAGGGTGTGTTAGGGGCAAGCACACGCCTCTGTTGGTGTGCAATATGGGGCTAATTTGGCTAGCCCAGCAGAAGTGTGGAAATCAGTACTTGCCAATTTCCGCACTTCCGACCCATTCGCACGCTGCTGATTGTCACAGCGGTGCGCACGGGTCGGGCCTGCGCAGCGGCCGCGAGGCGCACACATGTTAGTGGGGGGGGGGGGGGGTAGGCAGGACCCAGCAGGTGAGGCGGGCTGGCACTGTGCTGGCCGTTCCCCCGCATGTTAGAGGAAAGGGTTGTAGTTGTGCGATTTGACATACAAATCCCCCATACAGAAAAAGCCCTGGTTAGAATCTAACCTATAGCATACATGATGTGAGGTAGCAAACTGTTGGAAATATATGTGTACAGCCTTGAAGTTGTGGTAGAGTTTATGTACACACCACTGGACAGAGGCGTATTAATAGAAGGGGGGGGGGGGGCGTGTGCATTCTTCATCTTGGCCTCCTCCACTCTAGCCGGCAGGGCAGCAGACTCTGAGCGCTAGGGAAACTAACAGATCCTAGAGCTGCGGCAGACATTCTCCTAGTGACTTTTCACAGCGTTATTTTCCCTGTGATTTGTGGAGTGCTGCTGCTGATAAAAGACGGAACTCTGGAGGGAAATGTATTGAAGAAATGGGTGCAGGGTGTGCTGTGTGGGCTCCCCTGGACCCAGGGTCCCATGTGCCAGTGGATTCCATACAACTATGAACAGCCCAGTTACTGAACCAGTGGAGTGATTTCATTGAAGTTAAATGAGGTACAGCCAAACTCACTGCTATACACCCTAGTAAATGCAGCGGACTTTGGGGCCGATACAGACCTGATTGCTGTGCTGCTAATTTTGCTGTCCTTTGATCAGGTAGTTGCCGCCCAAGGGGAGTGTTAATTCGCCCCGTGCAAGTGTGCGATCGCATTTGTATGCCGTGCAAAAATGTCCCTCAGTCAGTGGACAGCTGCAGTTCCGTTCACACCTCACTCACCAGTGAATGGTTTTTCCAGTGTGTGCAGTGCAGACTTCTACAGTGCGAAAAGCACAGGCTGATTGGGTCTGCAGCTGGCGTCACACAACCTCCCAGAAAACGCTTGGGAACGCCTGCGTTTTTCCTGACACTCCCAGAAAACGGCCAGAAACCACCCACAAACGGCCTCTTCCTGTCAATCAGCATGCGAATGGCTGCGCTGTCAGGTGGTCAGCGGAGTTTTTTTGGGCAGCGACTGCGTGTGACGTCACGCAGCCACCTCAAAAACGCTCCCAAAACCCCCACCCCCATTCAGTACACCCCCCCCAATGCCGCCCTACCCCCCCCCCCCCCCCCACCAATGCCACGATGAGGCCCTTCCGATGACCGCCACTGTCAATCGCACTGTGGCCAAATCCTTCCTGGATGCGGCCGTAATGTGTAAGGATGCGCATTCGCACTGCAGTCAGTGTACGTGCACAGACCACATGGATGCAGCCACTGCGAGTGACCGCACGGCTGTGTCCATCTCTGAATTAGGACCCATGTGCTCTCAGGCCATAAAGTGTTTATATACATCACTGTAACAATGCAGAAAAAATGCAATAATAAGAAAAGAAACAGTACACAAAAAAATCTGTTGAAAATTAATTACAATAATTCTTGTTAAGATCGTTTATGCATTTGGAAGAATTCCACTGTATTTGCCATAAAAATAAAATGAAAACAAATATACATCTTGGTATTTGCACATCCTCCAGCTGTACCTTTTTGACTGGTACAGTAAAAATTTTTTATGGTCTGCACTGCCAAAAGGGGCTTTATATCGGGTTAAGCGTCTCCGCAGTCCTATAGAGTTATAGAGCAGCACCACGTGGGCACACCCCCTTTACACATGTCCACGCCCCTTTTCCTTTTTTTCTGCCTCCCCCTGCAGTGCACATGGGGGGTAATTCCAAGTTGATCGCAGCAGGAATTTTTTTAGCAGTTGGGCAAAACCATGTGCACTGCAGGGGGGCAGATATAACATGTGCAGAGAGAGTTAGATTTGGGTGTGGGGAGTTCAATCTGCAATCTAAATTGCAGTGTAAAATTAAAGCAGCCAGTATTTACCCTGCACAGAAACAAAATAACCCACCCAAATCTAACTCTCTCTGCAAATGTTATATCTGCCCCCCCTGCAGTGCACATGGGCCCTCATTCCGAGTTGTTCGCTCAGTATTTTTCATCGCATCGCACTGAAAATCCGCTTAGTACGCATGCGCAATGGCCCTCATTCCGAGTTGATCGGTCGCAAGGCGAATTTAGCAGAGTTACACACGCTAAGCCGCCGCCTACTGGGAGTGAATCTTAGCTTCTTAAAATTGCGACCGATGTATTCGCAATATTGCGATTACTAACTACTTAGCAGTTTCTGAGTAGCTCCAGACTTACTCTGCCTGTGCGAGCAGTTCAGTGCTTGTCGTTCCTGGTTGACGTCACAAACACACCCAGCGTTCGCCCAGGCACTCCCACCGTTTCTCCGGCCACTCCTGCGTTTTTTCCGGAAACGGTAGCGTTTTCAGCCACACGCCCCTGAAACGCCGTGTTTCCGCCCAGTAACACCCATTTCCTGTCAATCACATTACGATCGCCGGAGCGAAGAAAAAGCCGTGAGTAAAAATACTTTCTTCATAGTAAAGTTACTTGGCGCAGTCGCAGTGCGAACATTGCGCATGCGTACTAAGCGTATTTTCACTGCGATGCGATGAAAAATACAGAGCGAACAACTCGGAATGAGGGCCAATGTTCGCACTGCGACTGCGCCAAGTAACTTTACTATGAAGAAAGTATTTTTACTCACGGCTTTTTCTTCGCTCCGGCGATCGTAATGTGATTGACAGGAAATGGGTGTTACTGGGCGGAAACATGGCGTTTCAGGGGCGTGTGGCTGAAAACGCTACCGTTTCCGGAAAAAACGCAGGAGTGGCCGGAGAAACGGTGGGAGTGCCTGGGCGAACGCTGGGTGTGTTTGTGACGTCAACCAGGAACGACAAGCACTGAACTGCTCGCACAGGCAGAGTAAGTCTGGAGCTACTCAGAAACTGCTAAGTAGTTAGTAATCGCAATATTGCGAATACATCGGTCGCAATTTTAAGAAGCTAAGATTCACTCCCAGTAGGCGGCGGCTTAGCGTGTGTAACTCTGCTAAATTCGCCTTGCGACCGATCAACTCGGAATGAGGGCCATGGTTTTGTCCAACTGCTAACAAATTTGCTGCTGCGATCAACTCTGAATTAGGCCCTTAGTTAAGCAATCTTTGTAAACAATCAATTATTACACAATAAAAGAAATATAACTTATACGTGCTAAGAAATGTTGTCCACAAGATGGCACTGATAAAGCTAGTCTCTAACATTACAATAATTGACAAATATTGCCTATAGCTATGTTTTTTTTAATCAGGAGACTTCTGTGCCACCTCATTGTCTATTTACATAATTGTGTTTGTCCTAGGCAAATATTTGAATTACATTTCATTGCTCCATTTACTTAGGGTTTGCTGAGAACAATGAACACATCAAAGGATGGAGTACAGATACGCACAGCTATTTATCAAATCACATGAGATAGTGGGGATTATCCCTCTGTGTTCTAATGCCCAGTAAACCATTTCCTGCCCTGCATGTTTAATCTTTTAAACATGTACATATTGGCCTTTATTAATCTTATTTTGAGAAACAAATATCTTCAATAATGTATTAATAGTATTAGCAATACGGCAACCATATACTGAAATAAAAAAATAATTCAGTAACTTAATGTAACAAAACTTTTACAAAAGAATGTTGTATTCACAGCACTAATTGCATCCAATTTGCAATATTGATAAATATTCAGTTTCTACTGATTGTGTTTCTTTTGCCTAATATAACAAACTTGAATATATAAATAAATAAATTTCCATATACTTGCCAAAAAAGAGCATCAGTAATTTCTACATAATACCGAGAACAACAGTGACTGCCATATAAGATAAAGAATATCAGTGACCACCATACTGTATAATAAAGAGATAATTAGCAGTGGTGGATATAAAGGGGGGCAATTGGAGTGAACGATTCCCCTAGCAGAGTTTGTCTTTGTGTGGAGCTGTGTCCAGTGCAGGGATGGTGTGTCCACTCCCAGTTCCGGACGAGCAGTGGCCGGAGGAGAAGCTGTTTCTCCGGCGGGACGCACTGGGACCAGTGGACAGCGCTGGGATCCGGTGCCTGATCCCAGCGTTGGTGGTGCTGCAGGGTGTGGCAGTGGACGGCGCTGGGGCGGTGTTTCTGTTCCCAGTGCCTGTCTGGGTACAGTGGCGGGTAACGGCACTGTTTGCATGGTGCCAGTCCTGCTGCCAATCAGATGACGTCAGATGCCAGGTAGGAGCCGAAGAAGATGGATGGCGCGGAAGAAAGAAGAAGTGAGCGAGGCGGCCGGAGAGTGAAGAGGATGCCATGGGAGCAGTACCTGAGGCCATGGAAGAGGCCTGAATACACGACCATTGAGAAAGAAGATCTCCAGCACAGGCTGAACGAGGAGAAGAGGCGGCGGCCAAAGACAGAAGTTGGGGACCGGGAAGCACTGCAATGGTGGGAAGCAAAAGAGATATGAAGCCCCTGTCATGACTGTGGTTTTTGTGAACCCGGTGTTAGTGAAGTCTGTGTGGGCAACTGGAGGACTATGTGAATATTAGGCTGGTCTGTAGGAATCAGTGAGAAGAAGGAGCAATCCCTGACCGGGGATCGGACCCGGGCCTCGGCAGAGGAAGCCGTATCCTGACCACTGGATCACCAGGGACTTTGATAGCAGGATGATGAATGTATAGGTGAGACTGTACTGGATATAGTGTCACAGGAGTAGGTGCTTATGTACTCAAGGTTACTGGCAAGATAGTAAAATGGACTGATTACTGGTGAGACTGAGATGCAACTGTAATGCGGGCTGGTACCGGATATAACTGGAAACGCAACTGAAAGTAGAATGAAGAACCATGCGGCTGTGATGGTAGAATACTGCAGCTGTGGTTTTCAGTTGAGACTGTGGAATACTGCGACTGTGCCTTTAAGATGAAACACTGCAACTGTGCCTTTAAGTTGAGACTGTGGAATACAGTGACTGTGCCTTTAAGGTGAAACACTGCAACTGTGCCTTTAAGTTGAGACTGTGGAATACTGTACTGTGCCTTTAAGATGAAACACTGCAACTGTGCCTTTAAGTTGAGACTTGTGGAAATACTGGATATCAATGGTAACACAAATGTAATCCAAACTGGGTAACAAAGGAACAGAGTTTTTTCAGGAACTGAAGTACAAGGATTACCTTTAGGGAGCTCAGCTTCAAAGCTCACACAGAGCTGTGTGTGACACGAGGAACTGGCAGCGTTTCCAACTCCAGCCTTCAGACTTATACTTCCTGGTCCTTGGTGATTGGTGAGCAGTGTCAGGTGATTCAGAGAGTCTCAGGCTGGCACAGGATTGGACAGCTCTGGGTCAGGTGAACAGTCACTGTCATGCGAGTACTCTAGACTAGTCTGTGAAGTGGAGCGAGGCCTAGCAGGCCGAGAGAACACTGAAGCCTGAACTTCTGCAAACAAACAGAGGATGCTGGCTTTTAGGCCTAAACTTCAGATTGCTGAATTCAGACTCACACAGAAGATCACCACAGGTGGAGCTCGTTAACTATTACCTTTCAGGCAGAGAACTCAGGAAACTCATGGTGCTGACAAGCTGTTTATCTCAGTGAGCAAAAAGACACAGGATCTAGGACAGATGGCAGGGGTAAGTCACCAAATACAAGAACTACAGTCAGGATCGTGACAGTACCCCCCTCTTCAAGGGTGGACTCCAGACACCCATCTTCAATCTTAGAGGAACTTGAGAAATTCATACAGAAGAACTTAGGACCTTCGTTGATGCCTCTTCTTCTTACGGGAACATTTGGTTTTGACCAGGGAGAGCGGAATCTCCTGTAAAGAAAAAACTTCCTTAGAAAACATGGGACCTCCCATGAAAGGAGTAGCATCATGAACTGGATCAAATTCAGAGTCTGAGTCCAAGTCTAATGGAAGATATGAATCTCCCTTAGATACACAGTTTGCAGATGAAAAGGAAGTGCACTGGAGTTTTAAATTCTCTGAGCTAGGAGAGACTCCTACATGACCAATTTTAATGGTCGGATTCTTACCGAAGGATATACTTAGATTATCCCTGGGAGAACAGCACAAACTTCCTTCTGCATTCCCTTTAGAGCATGATTCTTTTACCGAGTCAGATTCCAAAGGTTTAGGACTAAATTCTTTAACCACAGCATTACTAAAAGTCTGTAAATTATGGAACACAGGATCATTACTCTCAAAAAGCGTGTTGGCCCACTCCAAAGCTCTTCCTCTGAATGCCAGGAACAGATATTGAGTAACGTTGGAAGGAGTTACTGCACCCGAAGGATCAGACTCCATCAGAGAGAGAAATTGATCAACCAGAGCGGGATATTGCAATAAATCTCCATCAAAGTAAATAGGTGGTAAAGCATCAGACGAAAGCTTAGAGGCTGAAACCAATTATGCACTCTCAGAAGCTAGATTGGAGTTAGTTTGTGGAACGTCAGGCTGATGAGAAACTATCCCTTCTGAAGTAGTCTGGCTGAAATCCTCAAATAAGACTGAGAAATCACTTGAAATCTCCTTCTGGATGGAGATGCTAGTAATTCTCCCCGAAGCTGCACCACTTGCGTCTGCGACTGAGGTAAACAAGTCTGGTGACTGGATTGAGGAAGTAACTTCGGTGTTCTTCTCAGCGAAATTAGCCTGAAGTCCTGTATCCAAATCAGCAGATGGAACATTAGGTTGCTCAGACAAGCTTAAGGACAAAGCTGAGAAAACTATACTCAGATCGGTATCCAGCTCTGTAGCACGTTCAGACTTTAAGTGAGTAGCCTTGGGATTTTTCTTGACTTTAGCGGCTACAGCAGAATTATTCTGACATTGATGAGAAGAGGTATTAGATTTCCTTGCAGAAGCTGTGGACTCAATGCTGGAAGACAAGGAAACAGAATCAGAGACAGACTGAAGTCTAATTTTAGAACTAGATGGTGGAAGTTCTTTACTGGGACCAACTGACAAAAGTTCCTTACTCGGACCAATGCTTGGAATCGGTTTGAGTCCAGATGAGCTTGAACAGACTGAAACTTGAGAAATCTTTGGCTGGACGAGTAGGACTGGATTGGATCCAAGGATACTTGAGTTGGCTGGAACCAAAGGAGACTAACCAGGCTGGTCCTGGAGCATTGCTGGACTGGCTGTAACTGGGACGGGCTGACCAGGCTGGGCCTGGAGCATTGCTGGACCGGCTGGAACCGGGACGGACTGACCAGGCTGGGACTGGAGTATTGCTGGACCGGCTGGAACCGGGACGGACTGACCAGGCAGGGCCTGGAGTATTGCTGGACCGGCTGGAACCGGGACGGACTGACCAGGCAGGGCCTGGAGTATTGCTGGACCGGCTGGAACTGGGACGGACTGACCAGGCTGGGCCTGGAGTATTGCTGGACCGGCTGGAACTGGGACGGACTGACCAGGCTGAGCCTGGAGAATTGCTGGACCGGCTGGAACCGTGACGGACTGATCAGGCAGGGCCTGGAGTATTGCTGGAACGGCTGGAACCGGGGGAGACGGATTCCGTCTGGAACTGGAGTGAGTAGAATCCAAGTGTTCAGATGGTCCATCCTGGACCTGAACCATGCTGGATGCCAACATGGTGGTGCTCTCAGAAGACGGCAAACAGGAGTTCATAACTGCATCTGTAGCACAAAGATTCCCATCTGGAAACTTGACTCTGGATACTTCCCTTGGGGCTGAAACTGTGGTGACCCCTCCTGGGGTTGACGAATCAGACACCTCTCTCAGAGCTGTTATTTCCAGCACCCCTCCTGGGGTTGACAGATCAGATACTCCTTTTTGAGTAGAAGACTCATATGCCCCTATTAGAGCTTGAACATTGGATAACCCTCCTTGGGCTGCACACTCGGAACCCCCTCCTGGGGCTGGATGCTCTAAACCCCCACCTAGGGCTGGACGCTCTGAACCCCCTCCTGGGGCTGCACGCTCTGAACCCCCTCCTGGGGCTGCACGCTCTGAACCCCCTCCTGGGGCTGCACGCTCTGAACCCCCTCCTGAGGCTGAAGACATGGACGCGCCTCCTTGGGCTGTAGACACGGATGCCCCTCCTTGGGCTGTAGACACGGACGCCCCTCCTTGGGCTGTAGACACAGACACCCCTCCTTGGGCTGTAGACACGGACGCCCCTCCTTGGGCTGTAGACACGGACGCCCCTCCTTGGGCTGTAGACACGGATGCATCCCCTTGGGCTGTAGACATGGACGCCCCTCCTTGGGCTGTAGACATGGACTCCTCTGTGACTCTAAATGGCTCGAACATTCTTCTCTGGACACCCAACTTGGGATAAGGTCTTTTAATCACCGGACCCCAGTCATAAATTTGAGTCTCTTTTAGAGTAGCCTTCTTGACACCCCCGTCAGCAGTAGCAGGATCGGCTACTGTGGATGACTTGTAGACATGAGCGCTATGATACTGAGATTTGTCACCATTCCCAGGCTTGCGAAGAATGCAGTCTTTAACAAAATGACCGGAATTTCCACAGTAAAGACAGAGGTGTAGCTCCCTACGCCGCTGACGTTCAGCTTCAGAGAGCTTGGGCCGTGGATAGCTCTGATGAACAACTTTTCCTTGCACAGAGGAAGAGACTTTATTAACTGGATGGGACAAAACAGGATCAACAATGTTGGTAGTATACCTGAAGAGATCAGGCATCACAGAAAGAATACTACACAAAAGTTATTGTAACTGTAATAACATCTGGTAGAAAATCTGCAGTTGGTCAGGAGTCTTAGTGCAGAAAGTCAGAGAATCTCTAGAGAACGAATTCCGCTGCAGACACTGTGCCAATTGATGCTGAGTCGACTCCAAACCCTCCAAGCGTCCTGCAATATTGCTTAGGAGGTCCTGCATCAGACAAACACTTTCGGCCGGGTCCATGTGGCCAGTTCCTACTGTCATGACTGTGGTTTTTGTGAACCCGGTGTTAGTGAAGTCTGTGTGGGCAACCGGAGGACTATGTGAATATTAGGCTGGTCTGTAGGAATCAGCGAGAAGAAGGAGCAATCCCTGACCGGGGATCGGACCCAGGCCTCGGCAGAGGAAGCCGTATCCTGACCACTGGATCACCAGGGACTTTGATAGCAGGATGATGAATGTATAGGTGAGACTGTACTGGATATAGTATCACAGGAGTAGGTGCTTATGTACTCAAGGTTACTGGCAAGATAGTAAGACGGACTGGTTACTGGTGAGACTGAGATGCAACTGTAATGCGGGCTGGTACCGGCAGTGATGTGCGGTGGGGTGAGGCAGGTGAGGCAGAGCCTTTCCTGTTATACTTACGTTTGTGCCAGAGTTTTTATAGTATAAAGTATACGAAAAATAAAAACAATATGTTAGAAATATCTTCTTTGTATT
Source organism: Pseudophryne corroboree (assembly GCF_028390025.1). Taxonomy (NCBI): domain Eukaryota; kingdom Metazoa; phylum Chordata; class Amphibia; order Anura; family Myobatrachidae; genus Pseudophryne; species Pseudophryne corroboree. The sequence goes on from NC_086448.1 coordinate 424,712,084, forward strand.
ATTCTAATAATGTTTATAACCAAAACTCTGGAGTAAAAAGTCTATGGCTGGTGAGGCAGTGCCTCTCCTGCCAATCTTATCCGCACATCTCTGATCAAAACTCAGCAAATTTCAAGGAGTTTATACCTCTGCACCTGTGTATAATGCCCATATGCACCATTTGGCTCAAATATTGCTGTATATCTGGCTCTGGTGCTCGACAGTGCCTCCTGAGCCATTTAGCTCACCGCACGTCCCTGGGTACCGGATATAACTGGAAACGCAGCTGAAAGTAGAACGATGACTGTGGCTGTAACTCTAGTACGAGGCTGAAGAACCCTGCAGCTGTGACGGTAGAATACTGCAGCTGTGGTTTTCAGTTGAGACTGTGGAATACTGCGACTGTGCCTTTAAGATGAAACACTGCAACTGTGCCTTTAAGTTGAGACTGTGGAATACTGTGACTGTGCCTTTAAGGTGAAACACTGCAACTGTGCCTTTAAGTTGAGACTGTGGAATACTGTACTGTGCCTTTAAGATGAAACACTGCAACTGTGCCTTTAAGTTGAGACTTGTGGAAATACTGGATATCAATGGTAACACAAATGTAATCCAAACTGGGTAACAAAGGAACAGAGTTTTTTCAGGAACTGAAGTACAAGGGTTACCTTTAGGGAGCTCAGCTTCAAAGCTCACACAGAGCTGTGTGTGACACAAGGAACTGGCAGCATTTCCAACTCCAGCCTTCAGACTTATACTTCCTGGTCCTTGGTGATTGGTGAGCAGTGTCAGGTGATTCAGAGAGTCTCAGGCTGGCACAGGATTGGACAGCTCTGGGTCAGGTGAACAGTCACTGTCATGCGAGTACTCTAGACTAGACTGTGAAGTGGAGCGAGGCCTAGCAGGCCGAGAGAACACTGAAGCCTGAACTTCTGCAAACAAACAGAGGATGCTGGCTTTTAGGCCTAAACTTCAGATTGCTGAATTCAGACTCACACAGAAGATCACCACAGGTGGAGCTCGTTAACTATTACCTTCCAGGCAGAGAACTCAGGAAACTCAGGAAACTCATGGTGCTGACAAGCTGTTTATCTCAGTGAGCAAAAAGACACAGGATCCAGTACAGATGGCAGGGGTAAGTCACCAAATACAAGAACTACAGTCAGGATCGTGACACCCCCCACTGCTGCCTTCTCCAATGGGGCAGGTAGGCCCTCAGTGAGGTGCCCCTGTCACCCCCTTCCCCAATAGACCACCAGGGATTGGGCATTAGACGTGTGGGGGTCAAATCAGGCACTAGGCATGTGGCGCACTAGACGGGCTCTTTGGCCCAGGGCATAGATGTCGGGCACTAGGCCATTGGCTAAGTTCAGGCTTTGGTCTGTGGGCATGTCAGAGGGCACTAGGCCCTATAAGTTAAGTGTGGCCCCCCGTAGGTGTATAAGGTGACTCTGGGCATTAGGCCCAGGTCACCCAACCTGCCCCATGGTAGGTGGGCACTAGGCCCGTGGCTAAAAGTCAGGCCTTAGGTCTGTGGCTAGTAAGGAGTCACTAGGCCCTATTAGTTTGAGTGCCCCCTAGTAGGCAGGCCCATAGGCCTGAGCTGCATATAAGGAGTGACACTGAGTGCTAGGCCAAGGTCACCGTAAAAGACACTGTAAAGGGAAGGAGTTGGGACCAGAAAGGGGATGTGCCAGGACAGTAAAGAGGAGGAGTCAGGATAAATAATTAAACCTCCCCCCTAAAAGTAAAGTCTAGATCTGCCCCTGATCATTACTGACATTACTGAGAGTATTTTGGATTGCTTTACAATATCTTCTATCATTAATCCCTCAAAAAACATTAACTACTGCATCATCACAGTACATAGAAACATAGAATTTGACGTCAGTTAAGAACCACTTGGCCCATCTAGTCTGCCCCCAGTAACAACCTCATTCAATCCTCATGTGCTTATCCTTCTCTTACTTAAACCATCTTTGATGACACCAAATCCCGCGGCTTTCTGCCACCCTGCTACTCGTGTCAGTGTCATCTGCTGATGTTGCTTACATGTATGTTTATTAACCCTGTGCTTGTCCTATATTGTCTTCAATATAGGACAGGATTTTGATTATTCGTTTATGCATAATAATAATCATCATCATCATCATCTAACAAACTCCATTAAAATGATTACCTTTATAATCCCCATTACTAATTAGCCCCAATATTATCAAATAGCACTATTTATATGCAGCAACCCCTAAATACCTCCCTCCCTGTTAACACCTTACCATCCATACTATGGCTGCCATAATCCCCCCCCCCCCCCCCCCCCCCCCCCACACACACACACGCAAAATAACAAAACCTGTTGGAATTGTGGGGGGTAATTCCAAGTTGATCGCAGCAGGAAATTCTTTAGCAGTTGGGCAAAACCATGTGCACAGCAGGGGGGGCAGATATAACATGTGCAGAAAGAGTTAGATTTGGGTGGGTTATATTGTTTCTGTGCAGGGTAAATACTGGCTGCTTTATTTTTACACTGCAATTTAGATTGCAGATTGAACACACCACACCCAAATCTATCTCTCTCTGCACATGTTATATCTGCCTCCCCTGCAGTGCACATGGTTTTGCCCAACTGCTAAAAAATTTCCTGCTGCGATCAACTTGGAATTACCCCCTGTGTTTTGATCTCCTTGCAGCCCATAATCATTCATTAAGCAGCATCCTGTCAGATAGGTCCCACCAAGGCTGTGAGTGAGGAGGAGGGGCAATGCAGACAAATACCCCTTTTCCACTAGCTCCTTAAAACACGGGAAAATGCGCGGGGGCGCGGATTTACCTGTGTTTTTCTCTAGTGGAAAAGGGTCCCCTGCAAATTCCCGGATCAAGTGATCCGGGAATCCTACCCGGGTAGCTTGCAGGGTTGAACACGTGTTCAACCCGGTAAGCTGTCTAGTGTGAACGGGAGCCGTGTCAAGGCGATACGGCTCCCGTTCACAGTGTATGGGAGGGCGGTACTGGGAGGTCAGTGATCTCCCAGCACCGCCCCTGCCGCGTCACTAGCAGCGTCACCAACCAGGCAATATGCCGGGTTGTGAGCGCTGTGTGAAACGGGGCTGTAGCACGGGTCGCAGCCGTGTCAGGCGACACGGCTGCGACCCGTGCTACACAGTGGAAAAGGGGTCGTGCAACCTTTTGTTGCAGCAAATGACTCCTGAGAGGGAATAAGCATGTGCTGCTGAACACCCCTTCCCTCCTCGCTCCCCTCACCGCAATTTTAAAATACTGTCTGGATCCCATGTCCCCCAGGATTGTGGATGCTTCATATCCGACTCTCTTGTTAACGCTACCTTCCTTCCATCACCCGGGACACATGCCCTTAAACTTAAACACAATAGATGACATTTCAAACAAATTTGCAGATAACGACCAATCTTTATGATAAATGTGTTTTATCGTTTAGTGTGTACCCATTAGATTGTTAGTGATGCACGTTCCTGCGGGTTGCTAGCAACATTCCCAGTCTGCTGTACATGCAGCTCAGTCTGGGGATGTCGCTAGCAATGCCAGCCGTGCACCTCTTCCTGCCACTGCTCCATCGCTGCCGACACGGGCAAGTTACACTTACCGATGCACTTACCGATGGTGGTACCCCTCTGAGTCCTGGCGCTAGTGATCTTGCTGGGTACACACATTGTTTAGTGTGTATCCAGCATTATTATCTGTGAAAGCACAGCTGCATAGTATGTGTACAACTCAAAATGAAAAAAGAAAAAAAATTATGAAATTATGGTTTTCTAAAATTGTAGCATTACTTATTTCGTATTAAATTTAATATGTTCCAGTAACATGTTCCGCAATTGTTGGTGGAAATTTAAAGAATGAAAATAATGGTTGTAAGATACTGTAGTCCAGTGGCGGATCCAGGGGGGGCACTCGGGCCCGTGCCCCCCCTGTCATTTGTGGCCCCATCAGTCCCCCCCCCCCGCTTGTGTCACTGAGACACGCTGCCGCTCAGTCCGGCGGCAGCGTGTCTCAGCTGTCAGGAGGAGAGCGCGGCTATCTGGCGGCGTGTTGCGGACTTCAAACCAGCCGCCGGTTCGTGAGCCAATCAGAGCTCGCGGACCGGCAGCCAATCAGGAGCCGCCGGTCCGCGAGCTCTAATTGGCTCACGAACTTGCGGCTAGTTTGAAGTCCTACACGCCGCCAGACATAGCCGCGCTCTCCTCCTGACACCCTCAGAGCCACCCGGGCAGAGAAGCAGCAGTGATAAGCAGCTGCAGAACTGCTGTGGGGGCATTTGTATACCTGCTGTGGGGGCATTTGTATACCTGCTGTGGGGGCATTTGTATACTTGGCACTATGAGGGCAATTGTATACCTGGCACTGTGGGGGCAATTGTTTACCTGGCACTGTGAGGGAAATTGTTTACCTGGCACTGTGGGGGCATTTGTATACCTGACACTGTGGGGGCATTTTTGGATCTGGCACTGTAGGGGCATTTTTGGATCTGGCACTATAGGGGCATTTTTGGATCTGGCACTGTGGGGGCATTTTTGGATCTGGCACTGTGGGGGCATTTTTGGATCTGGCACTGTGGGGGCATTTGTGGATCTGGCACTGTGGGGGCAATTGTGGATCTGGCACTGTGGGTGCAATTGTGGATTTGGCACTGCACTATTGGGGGCATATGTCTGTGTATCACGTCTCATTTTAATTGGCCACACTCACTATATGACTGCGGGCATTACTACAGGCAACATTACTACTGGGGGCAATAGGGGCATTGCATAAGGGGCACCACTACTATGGGGTCTATATAAGGGGCACTACCAGTACAGTGGACATTGCATAATGAGCGCTACAACTGTGGGCATTGTATAAGAAGCGCCACCTCACATGCACCGAAGCTGCACGCAAATGTACTTCCCCTTCCATGGTGCCCCCCCTATCATTTTCTTCTGGATCCGCCCCTGCTGTAGTCCCTCTAAACTGGCCATACTGTAGGTCATTATCATGTCAAATACACGATTTCGATGCCTCATTCAATGCATCGTGTGCACATCGTACATGTTTTGGGTACCATTACGATGCAATGCGCAGTCCCGCAGGTCGATTGTCACATCCTCTAATCATATGTGTAGCCCATATTATCCATCGTAATCATATGCACATCGCACCATGGGGGTTATTCCGAGTTCATCGCTAGCTGAAAATGTTCGCTGCGCTGCGATTAAGTAAAAAAAGGCACTTCTGTGCATGTGTATGCGGCGCAGTGCACACGTGCAATGTACTTTCACAACGGCCTATGTATTTTTACACAAGGTCTAGCGAAGCTTTTCAGTCGCAATGGGTGCCGCAGAGTGATTGACATGAAGTGGCCGTTTCTGGGTGTCAACTGACGGTTTTCAGGGAGTGCTCGAAAAACTGCAGGCGTACCAAGAAAAACGCAGGCATGGCTGTCCGAACACAGGGCGAGTTTGTGAAGTCAAATCCGGAACGGAATGGTCTAAAGAGATCGCAAGCGCTGAGTAGATCTGGAGCTACTTTAAAACTGCACAATTTTTTTTGTAGCCGCTCTGCGATCCTTTTGTTCGCACTTCTGCTAAGCTAAAATACACTCCCAGTGGGTGGCGGCATAGCGTTTGCACGGCTGCTAAAAACTGCTAGCGAGCGATCAACTCGGAATGACCCCCCATGTATTATGCACATACGAAGCATTGTATGATTTAGAGTGGCATTTCCCTGGACTTGCTCATCATTATTAGAGATGAGCACCGGAAATTTTTCGGGTTTTGGGTTTTGGTTTTGGGTTCGGTTCCGCGGCCGTGTTTTGGGTTCGAACGCGTTTTGGCAAAACCTCACCGAATTTTTTTTGTTGGATTCGGGTGTGTTTTGGATTCGGGTGTTTTTTTCAAAAAACCCTAAAAAACAGCTTAAATCATAGAATTTGGGGGTCATTTTGATCCCAAAGTATTATTAACCTCAATAACCATAATTTCCACTTATTTTCAGTCTATTCTGAACACCTCACACCTCACAATATTATTTTTAGTCCTAAAATTTGCACCGAGGTCGCTGGATGGCTAAGCTAAGCGACCCAAGTGGCCGACACAAACACCTGGCCCATCTAGGAGTGGCACTGCAGTGTCACGCAGGATGGCCCTTCCAAAAAACACTCCCCAAACAGCACATGACGCAAAGAAAAAAAGAGGCGCAATGAGGTAGCTGTGTGAGTAAGCTAAGCGACCCTAGTGGCCGACACAAACACCTGGCCCATCTAGGAGTGGCACTGCAGTGTCACGCAGGATGGCCCTTCCAAAAAACACTCCCCAAACAGCACATGACGCAAAGAAAAAAAGAGGCGCAATGAGGTAGCTGTGTGAGTAAGCTAAGCGACCCTTGTGGCCGACACAAACACCTGGCCCATCTAGGAGTGGCACTGCAGTGTCACGCAGGATGGCCCTTCCAAAAAACACTCCCCAAACAGCACATGACGCAAAGAAAAAAAGAGGCGCAATGAGGTAGCTGTGTGAGTAAGCTAAGCGACCCTAGTGGCCGACACAAACACCTGGCCCATCTAGGAGTGGCACTGCAGTGTCACGCAGGATGGCCCTTCCAAAAACACCCCCCAAACAGCACATGACGCAAAGAAAAATGAAAGAAAAAAGAGGTGCAAGATGGAATTGTCCTTGGGCCCTCCCACCCACCCTTATGTTGTATAAACAGGACATGCACACTTTAACCAACCCATCATTTCAGTGACAGGGTCTGCCACACGACTGTGACTGAAATGACGGGTTGGTTTGGACCCCCACCAAAAAAGAAGCAATTAATCTCTCCTTGCACAAACTGGCTCTACAGAGGCAAGATGTCCACCTCATCATCATCTTCCGATATATCACCGTGTACATCCCCCTCCTCACAGATTATCAATTCGTCCCCACTGGAATCCACCATCTCAGCTCCCTGTGTACTTTGTGGAGGCAATTGCTGCTGGTCAATGTCTCCACGGAGGAATTGATTATAATTCATTTTAATGAACATCATCTTCTCCACATTTTCTGGATGTAACCTAGTACGCCGATTGCTGACAAGGTGAGCGGCGGCACTAAACACTCTTTCGGAGTACACACTTGTGGGAGGGCAACTTAGGTAGAATAAAGCCAGTTTGTGCAAGGGCCTCCAAATTGCCTCTTTTTCCTGCCAGTATAAGTACGGACTGTCTGACGTGCCTACTTGGATGCGGTCACTCATATAATCCTCCACCATTCTTTCAATGGGGAGAGAATCATATGCAGTGACAGTAGACGACATGTCCGTAATCGTTGGCAGGTCCTTCAGTCCGGACCAGATGTCAGCATCAGCAGTCGCTCCAGACTGCCCTGCATCACCGCCAGCGGGTGGGCTCGGAATTCTGAGCCTTTTCCTCGCACCCCCAGTTGCGGGAGAATGTGAAGGAGGAGATGTTGACAGGTCGCGTTCCGCTTGACTTGACAATTTTCTCACCAGCAGTTCTTTGAACCCCTGCAGACTTGTGTCTGCCGGAAAGAGAGATACAACGTAGGTTTTAAATCTAGGATCGAGCACGGTGGCCAAAATGTAGTGCTCTGATTTCAACAGATTGACCACCCGTGAATCCTTGTTAAGCGAATTAAGGGCTCCATCCACAAGTCCCACATGCCTAGCGGAATCGCTCTGTGTTAGCTCCTCCTTCAATGTCTCCAGCTTCTTCTGCAAAAGCCTGATGAGGGGAATGACCTGACTCAGGCTGGCAGTGTCTGAACTGACTTCACGTGTGGCAAGTTCAAAAGGTTGCAGAACCTTGCACAACGTTGAAATCATTCTCCACTGCGCTTGAGACAGGTGCATTCCACCTCCTATATCGTGCTCAGTTGTATAGGCTTGAATGGCCTTTTGCTGCTCCTCCAACCTCTGAAGCATATAGAGGGTTGAATTCCACCTCGTTACCACTTCTTGCTTCAGATGATGGCAGGGCAGGTTCAGGCGTTTTTGGTGGTGCTCCAGTCTTCTGTACGTGGTGCCTGTACGCCGAAAGTGTCCCGCAATTCTTCTGGCCACCGACAGCATCTCTTGCACGCCCCTCTCGTTTTTTAAATAATTCTGCACCACCAAATTCAAGGTATGTGCAAAACATGGGACGTGCTGGAATTTGCCCAGATTTAATGCACACACAATATTGCTGGCGTTGTCCGATGCCACAAATCCACAGGAGAGTCCAATTGGGGTAAGCCATTCTGCGATGATCTTCCTCAGTTGCCGTACGAGGTTTTTAGCTGTGTGCGTATTCTGGAAAGCGGTGATACAAAGCGTAGCCTGCCTAGGAAAGAGTTGGCGTTTGCGAGATGCTGCTACTGGTGCCGCCGCTGCTGTTCTTGCGGCGGGAGTCCATACATCTACCCAGTGGGCTGTCACAGTCATATAGTCCTGAGTCTGCCCTGCTCCACTTGTCCACATGTCCGTGGTTAAGTGGACATTGGGTACAACTGCATTTTTTAGGACACTGGTGAGTCTTTTTTGAGGTCTGTGTACATTTTCGGTATCGCCTGCCTAGAGAAATGGAACCTAGATGGTATTTGGTACCGGGGACACAGTACCTCCAACAAGTCTCTAGTTGCCTCTGCAGTAATGATGGATACCGGAACCACGTTTCTCACCGCCCAGGATGCCAAGGCCTCAGTTATCCGCTTTGCAGCAGGATGACTGCTGTGATATTTCATCTTCCTCGCAAAGGACTGTTGGACAGTCAATTGCTTGGTGGAAGTAGTAAAAGTGGTCTTACGAGTACGACTTCCCCTCTGGGATGACCATCGACTCCCAGCAGCAACAACAGCAGCGCCAGCAGCAGTAGGCGTTACACGCAAGGATGCATCGGAGGAATCCCAGGCAGAGGACTCGTCAGAATTGCCAGTGACATGGCCTGCAGGACTATTGGCATTCCTGGGGAAGGAGGAAATTGACACTGAGGGAGTTGGTGGGGTGGTTTGCGTGAGCTTGGTTACAAGAGGAAGGGATTTACTGGTCAGTGGACTGCTTCCGCTGTCGCCCAAAGTTTTTGAACTTGTCACTGACTTATGATGAATGCGCTGCAGGTGACGTATAAGGGAGGATGTTCCGAGGTGGTTAACGTCCTTGCCCCTACTTATTACAGCTTGACAAAGGCAACACACGGCTTGACAAATGTTGTCCGCATTTCTGTTGAAATACTTCCACACCGAAGAGCTGATTTTTTTGGTATTTTCACCAGGCATGTCAATGGCCCTATTCCTCCCACGGACAACAGGTGTCTCCCCGGGTGCCTGACTTAAACAAACCACCTCACCATCAGAATCCTCCTGGTCAATTTCCTCCCCAGCGCCAGCAACACCCATATCCTCCTCATCCTGGTGTACTTCAACACTGACATCTTCAATCTGACTATCAGGAACTGGACTGTGGGTGCTCCTTCCAGCACTTGCAGGGGGCGTGCAAATGGTGGAAGGCGCATGCTCTTCACGTCCAGTGTTGGGAAGATCAGGCATCGCAAACGACACAATTGGACTCTCCTTGTGGATTTGTGATTTCGAAGAACGCACAGTTCTTTGCTGTGCTTTTGCCAGCTTGAGTCTTTTCATTTTTCTAGCGAGAGGCTGAGTGCTTCCATCCTCATGTGAAGCTGAACCACTAGCCATGAACATAGGCCAGGGCCTCATCCGTTCCTTGCCACTCCGTGTGGTAAATGGCATATTGGCAAGTTTACGCTTCTCCGACGACAATTTTATTTTAGATTTTTGAGTCCTTTTTTTACTGATATTTGGTGTTTTGGATTTTACATGCTCTGTACTATGACATTGGGCATCGGCCTTGGCAGACGACGTTGCTGGCATTTCATCGTCTCGGCCATGACTAGTGGCAGCAGCTTCAGCACGAGGTGGAAGTCGATCTTGATCTTTCCCTATTTTTGGAACCTCAACATTTTTGTTCTCCATATTTTAATAGGCACAACTAAAAGGCACCTCAGGTAAACAATGGAGATGGATGGATACTAGTATACTTATGGATTGACGAGCGACTGCCGACACAGAGGTAGCTACAGCCGTGGACTACCGTACTGCGTCTGCTGCTAATATAGACTGGATGATAATGATATAAAAAATATATATATATATCACTACTGCAGCCGGACAGGTATATATTATATAATGACGGACCTGCTGGACACTGTCAGCTCAGCACTGCAGACTCCTAAAGTAAGCTACTAGTAGTATCAAGAAGATAGAAAAAAAAAAACACCACAGGTAGGTGGTATACAATTATGGATGGACTAGCGACTGCCGACACAGAGGTAGCTACAGCCGTGGACTACCGTACTGCGTCTGCTGCTAATATAGACTGGATGATAATGAGATATAAAATATATATATATCACTACTGCAGCCGGACAGGTATATATTATATAATGACGGACCTGCTGGACACTGTCAGCTCAGCACTGCAGACTCCTAAAGTAAGCTACTAGTATCAAGAAGATAGAAAAAAAAAAACACCACAGGTAGGTGGTATACAATTATGGATGGACGAGCGACTGCCGACACAGAGGTAGCTACAGCCGTGGACTACCGTACTGCGTCTGCTGCTAATATAGACTGGATGATAATGATATAAAAAATATATATATATATATATATATATCACTACTGCAGCCGGACAGGTATATATTATATAATGACGGACCTGCTGGACACTGTCAGCTCAGCACTGCAGACTCCTAAAGTAAGCTACTAGTAGTATCAAGAAGATAGAAAAAAAAAAAAAACACCACAGGTAGGTGGTATACAATTATGGATGGACTAGCGACTGCCGACACAGAGGTAGCTACAGCCGTGGACTACCGTACTGCGTCTGCTGCTAATATAGACTGGATGATAATGAGATATAAAATATATATATATCACTACTGCAGCCGGACAGGTATATATTATATAATGACGGACCTGCTGGACACTGTCAGCTCAGCACTGCAGACTCCTAAAGTAAGCTACTAGTATCAAGAAGATAGAAAAAAAACAAAAAAACACCACGGGTAGGTGGTATACAATTATGGATGGACGAGCGACTGCCGACACAGAGGTAGCTACAGCCGTGGACTACCGTACTGCGTCTGCTGCTAATGTAGACTGGATGATAATGATATAAAAAATATATATTTATATCACTACTGCAGCCGGACAGGTATATATTATATAATGACGGACCTGCTGGACACTGTCAGCTCAGCACTGCAGACTCCTAAAGTAAGCTACTAGTAGTATCAAGAAGATAGAAAAAAAAAACCACCACAGGTAGGTGGTATACAATTATGGATGGACTAGCGACTGCCAACACAGAGGTAGCTACAGCCGTGGACTACCGTACTGCGTCTGCTGCTAATATAGACTGGATGATAATGAGATATAAAATATATATATATCACTACTGCAGCCGGACAGGTATATATTATATAATGACGGACCTGCTGGACACTGTCAGCTCAGCACTGCAGACTCCTAAAGTAAGCTACTAGTATCAAGAAGATAGAAAAAAAAAACCACCACGGGTAGGTGGTATACAATTATGGATGGACGAGCGACTGCCGACACAGAGGTAGCTACAGCCGTGGACTACCGTACTGCGTCTGCTGCTAATATAGACTGGATGATAATGATATAAAAAATATATATATATATATATCACTACTGCAGCCGGACAGGTATATATTATATAATGACGGACCTGCTGGACACTGTCAGCTCAGCACTGCAGACTCCTAAAGTAAGCTACTAGTAGTATCAAGAAGATAGAAAAAAAAAACACCACAGGTAGGTGGTATACAATTATGGATGGACTAGCGACTGCCGACACAGAGGTAGCTACAGCCGTGGACTACCGTACTGCGTCTGCTGCTAATATAGACTGGATGATAATGAGATATAAAATATATATATATCACTACTGCAGCCGGACAGGTATATATTATATAATGACGGACCTGCTGGACACTGTCAGCTCAGCACTGCAGACTCCTAAAGTAAGCTACTAGTATCAAGAAGATAGAAAAAAAAAAAAAACACCACAGGTAGGTGGTATACAATTATGGATGGACGAGCGACTGCCGACACAGAGGTAGCTACAGCCGTGGACTACCGTACTGCGTCTGCTGCTAATATAGACTGGATGATAATGATATAAAAAATATATATATATATCACTACTGCAGCCGGACAGGTATATATTATATAATGACGGACCTGCTGGACACTGTCAGCTCAGCACTGCAGACTCCTAAAGTAAGCTACTAGTAGTATCAAGAAGATAGAAGAAAAAAAAAACACCACAGGTAGGTAGTATACAATTATGGATGGACTAGCGACTGCCGACACAGAGGTAGCTACAGCCGTGGACTACCGTACTGCGTCTGCTGCTAATATAGACTGGATGATAATGAGATATAAAATATATATATATCACTACTGCAGCCGGACAGGTATATATTATATAATGACGGACCTGCTGGACACTGTCAGCTCAGCACTGCAGACTCCTAAAGTAAGCTACTAGTAGTATCAAGAAGATAGAAGAAAAAAAAAACACCACAGGTAGGTGGTATACAATTATGGATGGACTAGCGACTGCCGACACAGAGGTAGCTACAGCCGTGGACTACCGTACTGCGTCTGCTGCTAATATAGACTGGATGATAATGAGATATAAAATATATATATATCACTACTGCAGCCGGACAGGTATATATTATATAATGACGGACCTGCTGGACACTGTCAGCAGAATGCGTTTATAGAATAAAAACACCACACGACGAGTGTTTAACTTTTTCAACTTTTTCAGGCAGACAATCACAATATACTGGTGGTCAGTGGTCACTGGTCAGTCACACTGGCACTGGCAGTGGCACTCTGGCAGCAAAAGTGTGCACTGTTAAAATATGTACTCCTGCTATAACTGCTCCCCAGTCTCCCCCACAATTAAGCTGTGTGAGCAGTGAGCACTCAGCACAGTCAGATATACAGTATTACATAGATGATGCAGCACACTGAGGGCACACTGAGGCTGAGCACAGATATGGTATGTGACTGTGTCACACTGTGTATCGTTTTTTTTCAGGCAGAGAACGGATTAATTAAACTGGTGGTCACTGGTCACACTATCAGCAAGTAGTACTCTGTCCTAATATGCTCCCCAAAATTAGTAAATCAAGTGTCTCTACTCTCTACTACTCTCTAGTCTACTCTAAACGGAGAGGACGCCAGCTACGTCCTCTCCCTATCAATCTCAATGCACGTGTGAAAATGGCGGCGACGCGCGGCTCCTTATATAGAATCCGAGTCTCGCGATAGAATACGAGCCTCGCGAGAATCCGACAGCGGGATGATGACGTTCGGGCGCGCTCGGGTTAGCCGAGCAAGGCGGGAAGATCCGAGTCTGCCTCGGACCCGTGTAAAAAGCGTGAAGTTCGGGGGGGTTCGGTTTCCGAGAAACCGAACCCGCTCATCACTAATCATTATCATTATATTTTTCAAGGATATTAAATATGTGTTCAATACTTAAAAAAATGTTGATAAAAATATAATATGTAAAAAGCTGTGCATCTGACAATCCCTAAATGACACCTGAACAAGAACTTATTTGTAACAATTCTTAGCAAATATAACTTACTAACGAGTAACTGCAGGTTACATCCATTGAAAGAAAGGTACTACGATTCCATGGCAAGTAGATTACAATATATAAAACTTAAATATGCTAGGGCCTACACCAGGGGCGTACCCATAACTTTGTGGGCCCCATAGCAACATTTTGAAGGGGCCGCCGTCCCAATGGTTCTAGAGACACTTCTCTGCAGCAGTTGTTAATTTTATGTCCTATAATAGTGCCTTAGTTCATTTTCTGAACCATAGTAGAGCATTATTTAATGTTATGCCCCATAGTAGTACCCTAGTTTCTTTTATGAATCGTAGTAGTGATTAAGTTCACCCTATGTCACATTTGAGAACTGCCAGTACATATTATGCCACACAGTACCCCCAATTCACATTATTATATATAGTGCTCCCCGTTCATATTGTGCCTCATTACAGTGCCCCGGTTCATATTATATATAATGCCCTCCAGTTCATTTTATACCACACTACAATGAGCAGGTCCATTGGCATACCTAGATATAGTGCAGGCCCCAAGGAAAAAGTTTGAAAGGACCCCTACATACAGAGCGGATTGGCCATAGGGCTCACCTGGAAGATTCCCGGTGGGCCGACGCACCCGTGGGGCCTGTTTTGTTTGAGGACATGTGGTCCTTTTTATAGACTTAATGAATAAGATGCTAAATAATTTGCATATATGAAAATGACTTTGCCACTTAGCCTGTGATTGCAGATGATCTAGTGTATGCTCTGTCTGCCTGCTTGGCTGACATATAAGATTGAGTGAATAGTGATTGGGATACGGTTGGTGTAATAAGCAAGAAAATATATCTTTCTAAAGAATGATATAGTTTCCTAAATTCTAAAGGTGTATCATATAATGTGCTCATAACATTTAATTTTATTTCCTTTTAACTTCTCCTTGATGCTGGACATGCCCACTATCTGGAAAGTCTTAGGGGGAGGGTGCTGCTGCCATGGCCCATGGCTAGACGTTACACCTCTGGTGCTTGCCCATGTGGGGCCACTAGTGCAAATTTTTCCAGGGCCGCTTTTTGTTCCCAATCCGCCCCTGCCTACGTACCACCCTATGATGAAAAATGTATATAACACATGTATCTTAGACAGGGAAGGTGGGCCCCTCTCAGCTCTGGGCCCCATAGCATCTGCACTGCCTGCACCTATGGTAGCTACGCCCTTGGCCTACACCATGTGCTGTGTAAAATCATACAAGCTACTTCTGGCAAAGCATTCAACCATGCATCAGCCCCAGTGGACACGCTGGACAATTATTAGTTGGTTTGTACATGTGCAGTCAAGCCGCCGCTTGTGTGCATGTGCCAGTCCCGGTACCTGTCAGCTCTATTATACAGGTGCCAGGACTCGGCCAGCAGCTGGGGCACTCTTTCCCCTGCTCCTGACAAGGCAGCACAGCCAGCAGCAGCCACCCTCCTCCACAAAGGTAGGATTCTCCGCTAATGCCTACTGCAAAACGTTTTTTTTTTTTTTTTCAGGAAGGCCTAGTTTGTGAGCCCAGTGTTCAATAAGACACATGATTTCCTTCTACACAATATTATGTGGTGCATTGTAAGCATCACACCAAAGTGCAGCCTCCTACCACTTTAGATCCAGCCCTTACATACGCATAAAGTACCATTCGTTTAAGACCTAGTGATGCCATAAAAAACATGATGACCATGAAGGAACATCAGGGCTGCCTTTATTACATGTCTCAATTTTGCATGTTATATTACATTGCAGTTTTACTTTCATTGTGAACTTATCAGTGGAGAAGTATATTATCTGAAGCAAGTGCCCCTGTAAAAAATAAAAATTTCTCTGACGTCCTAGTGGATGCTGGGAACTCCGTAAGGACCATGGGGAATAGCGGCTCCGCAGGAGACTGGGCACAAAAGTAAAAGCTTTAGGACTACCTGGTGTGCACTGGCTCCTCCCCCTATGACCCTCCTCCAAGCCTCAGTTAGATTTTTGTGCCCGGCCGAGAAGGGTGCACACTAGGGGCTCTCCTGAGCTTCTTAGTGAAAGTTTTAGTTTTAGGTTTTTTATTTTCAGTGAGACCTGCTGGCAACAGGCTCACTGCATCGAGGGACTAAGGGGAGAAGAAGCGAACTCACCTGCGTGCAGAGTGGATTGGGCTTCTTAGGCTACTGGACACCATTAGCTCCAGAGGGACCGAACACAGGCCCAGCCTCGGAGCTCGGTCCCAGAGCCGCGCCGCCGGCCCCCTTACAGAGCCAGAAACAAGAAGAGGTCCGGAAAAATCGGCGGCAGAAGACATCAGTCTTCAACAAGGTAGCGCACAGCACTGCAGCTGTGCGCCATTGTTACTCAGGCACACTTCACACTCCGGTCACTGAGGGTGCAGGGCGCTAGGGGGGGGCGCCCTGAGCAGCAATGTAAAACACCTTGGCTGGCATAAATACACCACATATAACCCCCAGGGCTATATGGATGTATTTTAACCCCTGCCAGAACTTACAAAAAAGCGGGAGAAAAGGCGGCCGAGAAGGGGGCGGAGCCTATCTCCTCAGCACACAGGCGCCATTTTCCATCACAGCTCCGCTGGAAGGACGTCTCCCTGACTCTCCCCTGCAGTCCTGCACTACAGAAAAGGGTAAAAAAGAGAGGGGGGGCACTAATTTGGCGCAGTTTTGATACTAACAGCAGCTATAAAGGAAAAGCACATTTTATAGTGGTATTCCTGTTTATATATAGCGCTCTGGTGTGTGCTGGCATACTCTCCCTCTGTCTCCCCAAAGGGCTAGTGGGGTCCTGTCCTCTATCAGAGTGTGTGCCCTGTGTGTGCCCTGTGTGTGTGCGGTGTGTCGGTACGATTGTGTCGACATGTTTGAGGAGGAAAATGAGATGGAGGCGGAGCAATTGCCTATTATACAGTTGTCACCCCCTGGGGAGTCGACACCTGAGTGGATGAGCATATGGAAGGAATTGCGTGACAGTGTCAGCTCGTTACGACAGACAGTTGACGACAGCCGGCTACTCAGCTTGTGCCTGTCCAAGGGTCTCAAACGCCATCAGGGGATTTAAAACGCCCGTTACCTCAAATGGCAGACACAGACACGGATACTGACTCCAGTGTCGACGATGATGAGACAAACGTGACTTCCACTAGGGCCACACGTTACATGATTGAAGCAATTAAAAATGTATTGCATATCTCTGATAATACAAGTACCACTAAAAAGGGTATTATGTTTGGTGAGAAAAAACTGCCTGTAGTTTTTCCTGTATCCGAGGAATTAAATGAAGTGTGTGATGAGGCGTGGGTTTCCCCCGATAAAAAACTGATAATTCCTAAAAGGTTATTGGCATCGTACCCTTTCCCGCCAGAGGATAGGGCACGTTGGGAAACACCCCCTAGGGTGGATAAAGCGCTCACACGTTTGTCAAAACAGGTAGCACTACCCTCTCCTGATACGGCCGCCCTAAAGGAACCTGCCGATAGAAAGCTGGAGAATATCCTAAAATGTATATACTCTCACACGGGTGTTATACTGCGACCAGCAATCGCCTCAGCCTGGATGTGCAGTGCGGGCCTGGCGTGGTCGGATTCCCTGACTGAAAATATTGATACCCTAGATAGGGACAGTATATTACTGACTATAGAGCATTTGAAGGATGCATTTCTATATATGCGTGATGCACAGAGGGATATTTGCCGACTGGCATCAAGAGTTAGCGCGCTGTCCATTTCTGCTAGAAGAGGTTTATGGACGCGGCAGTGGTCAGGTGATGCGGATTCTAAAAGGCACATGGAAGTATTGCCTTATAAGGGGGAGGAGTTATTTGGGGTAGGTCTATCAGACCTGGTAGCCACGGCAACTGCTGGAAAATCCACATTTTTACCCCAGGTAGCTTCTCAACCTAAGAAGACGCCGTATTATCAGGCGCAGTCCTTTCGGCCCCATAAGGGCAAGCGGGCAAAAGGCACCTCATTTCTGCCCCGTGGCAGAGGGAGAGGAAAAAGGCTGCAGCAAACAGCCAGTTCCCAGGAACAAAAGCCCTCTCCCGCCTCCGCAAAGTCCTCAGCATGACGCTGGGGCTTTACAAGCGGACTCAGGCACGGTGGGGGCCCGTCTCAAGAAATTCGAGACGTCTCCCCCTCGCCGTTTCATAAAGTCTGCTTTACCGACGTCTCCCTCAGACAGGGAGGCAGTATTGCAAGCCATTCACAGGCTGTATTCCCAGCAGGTGATAATCAAGGTACCCCTCCTGCAACAGGGAAAGGGGTACTATTCCACACTATTTGTGGTACCGAAGCCGGACGGCTCGGTGAGACCAATTTTAAATCTAAAATCCTTGAACACTTACATACAAAGGTTCAAATTCAAGATGGAGTCACTCAGAGCAGTGATTGCAAACCTGGAAGAAGGGGACTATATGGTCTCTCTGGACATCAAAGATGCTTACCTACATGTCCCAATTTACCCTTCTCCAAGGGTACCTCAGGTTTGTGGTACAGAACTGTCACTATCAGTTTCAGACGCTGCTGTTTGGATTGTCCACGGCACCCCGGGACTTTATCAAGGTAATGGCCGAAATGATGATACTCCTTCGAAAGAAGGGAGTTTTAGTTATCCCTTACTTGGACGATCTCCTGATAAGGGCAAGATCCAGGGAACAGTTGGAAGTCGGGGTAGCACTATCTCAGATAGTGCTGCGGCAGCACGGTTGGATTCTCAATATTCCAAAATCGCAGCTGATCCCGACGACATGCCTTCTATTCCTAGGGATGATCCTGGACACAGTCCAGAAAAAGGTGTTTTCTCCCGGAGGAGAAAGCCAGGGAGTTATCCGAACTAGTCAGAAACCTCCTAAAACCAGGCCAAGTGTCAGTGCATCAGTGCACAAGGGTCCTGGGAAAAATGGTGGCTTCCTACGAAGCAATTCCATTCGGCAGATTCCACGCAAGAACTTTCCAGTGGGACCTGCTGGACAAATGGTCCGGATCGCATCTTCGGATGCATCAGCGGATAACCCTGTCACCAAAGACAAGGGTGTCTCTCCTGTGGTGGTTGCAGAGTGCTCATCTTCTAGAGGGCCGCAGATTCGGCATTCAGGACTGGGTCCTGGTGACCACGGATGCCAGCCTGCGAGGCTGGGGAGCAGTCACACAGGGAAGAAATTTCCAGGGCTTGTGGTCAAGCCTGGAGACATCACTTCACATAAATATTTTGGAGCTAAGAACCATTTACGATGCCCTAAGCCAAGCAAGACCTCTGCTTCAAGGTCAGCCGGTGCTGATCCAGTCGGACAACATCACGGCAGTCGCCCACGTAAACAGACAGGGCGGCACAAGAAGCAGGAGGGCAATGGCAGAAGCTGCAAGGATTTTTCGCTGGGCGGAAAATCATGTGATAGCATTGTCAGCAGTGTTCATTCCGGGAGTGGACAACTGGGAAGCAGACTTCCTCAGCAGACACGACCTCCATCCGGGGGAGTGGGGACTTCACCCAGAAGTCTTCCACATGATTGTGAACCGTTGGGAAAAACCAAAGGTGGACATGATGGCGTCCCGCCTCAACAAAAAACTGGACAGGTATTGCGCCAGGTCAAGGGACCCTCAGGCAATAGCTGTGGACGCTCTGGTAACACCGTGGGTGTACCAGTCAGTGTATGTGTTCCCTCCTCTGCCTCTCATACCCAAGGTACTGAGGATCATAAGAAGGAGAGGAGTAAGGGCTATACTCGTGGCTCCGGATTGGCCAAGAAGGACTTGGTACCCGGAACTTCAAGAGATGCTCACAGAGGACCCATGGCCTCTACCTCTAAGAAAGGACCTGCTTCAGCAGGGACCCTGTCTGTTCCAAGACTTACCGCGGCTGCGTTTGACGGCATGGCGGTTGAACGCCGGATCCTGAAGGAAAAAGGCATTCCGGATGAAGTCATCCCTACCCTGATCAAAGCCAGGAAGGATGTAACCGTGCAGCATTATCACCGTATTTGGCGTAAATATGTTGCGTGGTGCGAGGCCAGGAAGGCCCCTACAGAGGAATTTCAACTGGGTCGTTTCCTACATTTCCTGCAAACAGGACTGTCTATGGGCCTAAAATTAGGGTCCATTAAGGTTCAAATTTCGGCCCTGTCGATTTTCTTCCAGAAAGAACTGGCTTCAGTTCCTGAAGTTCAGACGTTTGTCAAGGGGGTACTGCATATACAGCCTCCTTTTGTGCCTCCAGTGGCACCTTGGGATCTCAATGTAGTTTTGGGGTTCCTAAAATCACATTGGTTTGAACCACTCTCCACTGTGGACTTAAAATATCTCACTTGGAAAGTGGTAATGTTGTTAGCCCTGGCTTCAGCCAGGCGTGTCTCAGAATTGGCGGCTTTATCCTATAAAAGCCCTTACCTAATTTTTCATACGGACAGGGCAGAATTGAGGACTCGTCCTCAATTTCTCCCTAAGGTGGTTTCAGCATTTCACTTGAACCAGCCTATTGTGGTGCCTGCGGCTACTAGGGACTTGGAGGACTCCAAGTTGCTGGACGTAGTCAGGGCCCTGAAAATATATGTTTCCAGGACGGCTGGAGTCAGGAAATCTGACTCGCTGTTTATCCTGTATGCACCCAACAAGCTGGGTGCTCCTGCTTCTAAGCAGACTATTGCTCGTTGGATTTGTAGTACAATTCAGCTTGCACATTCTGTGGCAGGCCTGCCACAGCCAAAATCTGTAAAAGCCCATTCCACAAGGAAGGTGGGCTCATCTTGGGTGGCTGCCCGAGGGGTCTCGGCTTTACAACTTTGCCGAGCAGCTACTTGGTCAGGGGCAAACACGTTTGCTAAATTCTACAAATTTGATACCCTGGCTGAGGAGGACCTGGAGTTCTCTCATTCGGTGCTGCAGAGTCATCCGCACTCTCCCGCCCGTTTGGGAGCTTTGGTATAATCCCCATGGTCCTTACGGAGTTCCCAGCATCCACTAGGACGTCAGAGAAAATAAGAATTTACTTACCGATAATTCTATTTCTCATAGTCCGTAGTGGATGCTGGGCGCCCATCCCAAGTGCGGATTGTCTGCAATACTTGTACATAGTTATTGTTACAAAAATTGGGTTATTATTGTTGTGAGCCATCTTTCAGAGGCTCCTCTGTTATCATGCTGTTAACTGGGTTCAGATCACAGGTTGTACGGTGTGATTGGTGTGGCTGGTATGAGTCTTACCCGGGATTCAAAATCCTTCCTTATTGTGTACGCTCGTCCGGGCACAGTATCCTAACTGAGGCTTGGAGGAGGGTCATAGGGGGAGGAGCCAGTGCACACCAGGTAGTCCTAAAGCTTTTACTTTTGTGCCCAGTCTCCTGCGGAGCCGCTATTCCCCATGGTCCTTACGGAGTTCCCAGCATCCACTACGGACTATGAGAAATAGAATTATCGGTAAGTAAATTCTTATTATAAAGTCCCCCTGTATAATTAAGCCCTGTTTAACTTTATCAAAAATTACCTGCAATATGCACGCTAATATACTTTAGCTGTAGAAAGACATGCTAACTTAGGATTTAGTATGATTTACCGGCGGCCGGGATGCCGGCTGTCAATATACCAACAGCGGCATCCAGGCCGATAGCAGCGGGACGAGCGCAATGAGACCCCCACTCTTTGGCGGTCGTAGACACCCACGAGTGGGAATAGTCCTGTAGCGCTGGTATTCCGGCTGGCGGCATTGCTGGATGTCAGGATTCCGGCATCAGTATCCAGACCGCCTGGATCCCGACAGCCGGCAAATTAAACGGATCCCCTTACTACTAACCTGTGCAAACCTTGTTTAAAAAGCATTTTACTAACAATATTACTTACAGTATTCTACAAATGGTTAAACATAAACTCAGGCATGACAAATCTTTAAAACTTTTGGGTAGGGGGAATAAAAATTATTTTGTATTTGAAAGTAAATTGGTGCTTCCTTTATAAGATTAATGTATAACTACTTGCGTGTATGTATACTGTATATTAATAAAGCAAATAGGTATATGCATTAAGGGCATGAGTTAGAGCACATCTCCCAACTTTTTGTCTGCGTAGATCAGGACCTTTGTGCAGCTTCGGTGTGCACTTCCCAAAAAGGGGTGTGGCTTTGACCAGGAGTTGGTGTGGTCTTGAGTGAGAGGGTGGTGCATCAAGACACGACCCTATTATCAGCATTATGGGGGAGTGCCCAGCTCTCCCAGAGTAGCTTGGCAGTCCCCTGCTCTCCCTGTACTGAATAGATACCGTGCGCACAGCATCTATTCAGGGATCACTTGCAGCTTTGCAGAGCAGAGCAGTGGGTGAGTAAAGGCCCCCCTTCACACCAGCAAGACACTGTGGTCCACGGGTGGGACAGTGGAAAAGTGACCGAATACCGCTGGATTCGGAACAGTTGGGAGGTATGATTTAGAGTAAGATGTAGTTCCAGCTAGAAGGTTAAATTGGCATAATCATGCTACACTGCAGACATGCCAAATTTAAAGAATTGGAAGGGGATGTGGCCTAGGGTAAATTACAATGTAGAAGTAAAGGTGCCCAGTACTTGTGTGCTACATGCAAAAACAAGCAGTAGTCTTTACATTCTTGCCTACTTTTTGGCCGTCCTGGTGGCAAAATGTTGGGGGAGTAATGACATAGTTCTAGTCAACACTGCCCAGGTTGTCCAATTTGGCATGAATTCAAAAGCAAAGTGTAACCTCTTGTCACAGTGACAACTCTTTTTTATTTAAATTGAGAATTTTAATGTTTCAATACTGCAGCATATGTTTCTGGGGTATTTCAGTGGAAAATTTCATAAAAGCTTTCTAAGCACATACAGTACAAGTTAATAACATGTAGGAGTTTTTTGGTGTCAGACATGAGTTAAGTTACAGGCATCAAGAATGGACATTTTTAAATACAATTGGAAGTGGACATGAATGCCTGTAATGTTGCACTTTATATTATTTATCACATGAATCTTTTGTAAAGTTTAATGAAGGAAAACACAAATTTCCACATAATAAATCAGAAAGACAACTGAAATGTGGTAAGATAGTGCTATAATATAATTTTTTAAGACAGTAGAATATTGTTAATGTACAGTAGCAACATGACCAGTCTTGGCCACAAAAACAGCCACTATCTGCTTGGCCACCCTGCCCTCACATCTGAATTCTGTGGCAGTGCACCTCCAACTGAGGTCAACTGGGCCGACTGTTGTTTGGTCTTGGGGTCGAAACTCTAGATCAGGGGTGGGGAACCTCAGGCCCGAGGGCCGCATAAGGCCCTCAAAGCCACTTGATCCGGCCCGGCCAGGCTCACCTAAACGAGAGGAGATGCCGAGCGCCCGCTGAGATTTTACCACCAGCGGGCGCACCGCTCCTCAGCAGCAGCCGGAGGCAGGAGCTCACTCCTGAGCTCCAGCTTCTGGCTCAGGCAGTGTACATGTGTGGCTGTGCGGCACTATGGGAGAGACGTCATGACATCTCTCCCATAGTTTCGTGGAGAGGGAGGGCAGGAGCAGGGCTGGTGAGTATTGTGTTTTTTTTTCTTTCTTTTAATGTGTGTGTGTAAGCGGCACTACTAGGGGGCATATTTAATAGGGCATAACTACAGGGGGCATATTTAATGGGCCAAAACAACTGACAGTGGGTATATCTAATGGGGCATAACAACTGACTGGGAGCAAATCTAATCGGGCATAACAACTGACTGGGGGCATAACTACTGACTGGGGTCAGGCTAATTTTTAAGTTGATAATTTTTGTATGGCCCCCGAAGGATTTTATAAATATCCAAATGGCCCTTGGTAGAAAAAAGGTTCCCCACCCTTGCTCTAGATCCAGGCTTCATCTCCACTGATGATCTCCCAGATATAGTTTAAAAGACCACCATCAAACCTAGCAAGCATGTTGCAACACCAAATCACACTAGCCTACTTCTGCTCTCGAGTCAGCTGATAGGGCACCCAGCGTACAGAAACCTTGCTCAGGCCAAGCTTTTCATGGCGTATCAAGCAGATGGATCTCAATAAGATACCTAGCTCCTTCTATAACCAGGCCACGGTCCAGGGGTGGATTGGCCCACCAGGACACCATGACAGATTCCGATGGGCTGGTCCCACTCAGGCTGGGCTGGCTCACACTGCTTCCAGTACTTG
Organism: Pseudophryne corroboree; assembly: GCF_028390025.1. Classification (NCBI taxonomy): domain Eukaryota; kingdom Metazoa; phylum Chordata; class Amphibia; order Anura; family Myobatrachidae; genus Pseudophryne; species Pseudophryne corroboree. The sequence goes on from NC_086448.1 coordinate 424,735,896, forward strand.
TGGTTCATTGGAACGCAATCCGGAAGTTAGGCTAGAAAGGAATTTCAGGTGCCGCTAGCCGTGAAAAGTGGGGGACCTTGAGAAAGTTAACCAGCCCAGCAGCATCCTCTCCCTGGCCCCGGCCAAAGGTCTCTTCAACAAGCCCGGCCCAGGAGCAGCAGCAAAGCGATGGTCGGAGCCGGGTTCACTACACCCGCTGCCACCCCAGCTCCCGCACTCTCGCTGAAGTGGCCAGAGTGGGGACAGAGCACTGAAGGGGACCCGGCAGAGAGGTTATTTTTAATTACATTATTTGCATTATCATGTTAGTGTAAGGGTTAGGGCGTCCCCGGTCACAGTGTATGGTTTGGGGACTGGACAGGAGCAGGATGTACTTTGTTCTCAGGATGCCAGCTGACCAGGCAGCACTCACAGCCAGCCCTGGGACAATCTCTAATGCAACGTCCTTCAGCCCTATAGCTTCCCAATGTTTGTCCATGATGATGGGCCTATTTATGCGGTGACTACGTATGTAATGCGGTGGCTATTTATGTAATGTGGTGCTAGTCATATAATGCGGTGCTATACGTGTAGTGCGGTGCTATACCTGTAATGCTGTGCTATTCATGTTATGTGGTGATATTTGTGTAATGCAGTGCTATACGTTTAGTGCTATTCATGTAATGCGGTGCTATACGTGTAATGTGGTGCTATACGTGTAATGTAGTTCTATTTGTATAAAGTGGTGCAAGTCATGTAATAATGTGCTGGCTATGTATGTAATATGGTGGCTATGTATGTAATCAGGGGCAGATTGGCCACTGGGATAGATTCTGCTGCACTGGTCCCCTGTGTCTGTGTTCCACTACTTGTGTGTGCTCCCTCCCTGTACTGTGCTGTATGTAGTGTGTGCTCCTCCCTGTACTGTGCTGTATGTAGTGTGTGCTCCTCCTCCCTGTACTTTGAAACATATAAGGTTAAAAGAAGGGGTTTGTAGAATGAAAAATCAATAAAATCAGAAGTAGCTATCAGGTGATAAAAAATGTAAAAACTGTGCATGCGTATGCACCGCAATGCGCACGCGCATCGTACAGGTACAAACAGCATCGTTGTTGTGCAATGCTTTTAACGACGAATCCATTCGCACAGCCGATCGCAAGGAGATTGACAGGAAGAGGGCGTTTGTGGGTGGCAACTGACCATTTTCTGGGAGTGTTTGGGAAAACGCAGGCGTGTCCAGGCGTTTGCAGGGTGGGTATCTGACGTCAATTCCGGGACCTCCATCGCTAGAAACATCGCACAGGGTAAGTAACTACAGGGCTGGTCCTGTTCCGCACAAAATGTGTTCGTGTCGCCCGGCTGCACATGCACACTTGCAAAGTGAAAATACACTCCCCCGTGGGTGGCGACAATGCGTTTGCATGGCTGCTAAAAGTAGCTAGCGAGCGATCAACTCGGAATGAGGGCCACAGTCACAGGTATACATTAGCATAACGTAAAGCAGAGGAGGCCCCAACTGTGTCTATCTCAGAATCAGGACCTCTGAGGAGTGAATCTGCCCTCTTGACAGGCCCCTCCCCCTCAACAGACTCCACCCCCATTAGGGCTACTTCCATAAATTTCTCGGGCTGGGCTGCCATTGAGAGCACACAGGGTCTGGGTGAGCTCCCACCGACTTAGCCGTGCAAACTCCTTTAAAGTGGCCCCAGCCCCACATTCTGCTCCTATATCCACCCCACTTGGTGCCTACATACTTCCCCTGCCTCGGGAGCCGGGTTCGCGGAGCCGGGAGGGGTCTCCTACCCCTCTGCAGGTTGCGGCCTGTTCTCCGTCTGGAGGCCGGGGACTCGATTTCCCTAGCCACCCCGCTGGAGGCGCCTGGAGCGGACCCGGACGCCTCTCTCATCCCGGACCCCTGGCTGCGGCTTACCGCTTCACGACCGCTGGGGGGTCATCTCCTGCAGCGGCTGCTGCCGCCCGCCATCCCCTCATCCAGCTCCTGCGGCTCACACAGCCTACACGGCCTCACCCGGCGGCGGTCCCGGCCCCGATCCCTGGACGCGGCGCGGGACGCCATCATGGCGTCCAGCAAGAGACCACGGAGCTCGATCTTGGGGCCATCCCGGGACCTGCCTGAGCCTGCGGTGTGTGGAGGACTCGGCCAGCTGCGGTCGCCCTCCTCAGAACCCACTCCGGACGGCCATCTTACTGCTGCCTGTGGAGGATCCTGCTGCGGTCTGGAGCCGGCCATTACCAGGGTGAGCCTTTTCCACTGACCCCACTGCTATTAGTGCCCCCTCTCCCTTGTGCCCCACAGCTTGGGGGGGGGGGGCTCTTGGAGAGCTCTTTACCTTTTTAATATTCTACATCAGTGACTCTGGTTCTGGTTCTGTGCATTTAATATTTACTGCTGGTCCATCTCCCATTTCACAGTGGATTTGCCTTATGAGGTATATATCTTGGGTTGGAGCTCCCCCTAGTGGCTCGCCCATATACATGGTCTTATATCTGTGACTCCAGTGCCCTTATACCTGTCTGACAGAATTTGCAAAGTGCCTTGGGCCACCTATTGGGAGTCGGTGACACGGATGTCCATCACCTGCCCCCACACTCTCGGGGATGCGGGATCCGATGCCCATTGTGTGCTTGTTATCTTAATGGCTGAAATTGATTAATGGCGTGCTAGTGCCATTCCACTGGGAGTCACCATGCTGTAGGCACTTCGCAGCGTACTGAGCAGCACCGGGCTTATGGTCGCGCCATCTCTTGCTATCATTTTCCCACCTATCCTCCTCTAAGCATAGTCAGATCCGGGAAAAAGAAATGTAATACTACACAACCTAGGGAGACCACGACCCAACCGGGAATGAGGTCGTTCCTACAACCCACTCCCGCAAAGCTTTCTGGAGATCTCTCCCCCTCAAGCCCCTCTTCCTGTCATTCCGCCTCTTCTGCCTCCCCATTAGCGATGGAGCAACCTGCCTCACACGCCCACAGCGATACCGCTCTTCAAGACATCTTGCAGTTTATGAAAACGCTCCCAACTAAGCAGGACCTCCAAGACACCATGCGAAGAGAGCTGGCATCTATCAAACATGATATCTCGCAGCTTTCAGATAGGGTGACCACACTGGAGGACCATCGTGACTCTGCCGATGCCTTTATGGGGTCCTTAACGGATGTTATTAAAGCTCAGTCGGATGAAATCCGATCGCTGCGGACCCGTGTGTTAGATTTGGACAACAGAGGTAGGAGGAACAATGTACGGGTGAGAGGTATTCCTGAGGATGTCCCCCAGACAGGCCTAGTAGATGCCTTGACGAAAATATTCAACGCAGTTCTGGGTAAGGACCCGGCAAACGCCATAACCTTCGACAGAGCTCACCGTGCCCTCAAACCGAGAGGGCTCCCTTCCGACCGACCCCAAGACATCATACTGTATGTCGATTGCACTACTACTCTCAGAAGGAGGAAATTATGAGCAAAGTGCGTCACCTGGATGACCTGGTCTTTAATAACGACCCAATTTCCATCTTTCAGGATCTCTCCTGGCATACGCTTCAACAAAGAAAGATCCTCCGCCCCCTCACGGAGGAACTCCACAAGCGACAACTGAAGTACCTATGGGGTTTCCCTTTCAGCCTACAAGTATCAGCTTCGGGAAAGTTACACACCCTACATACCCCATCTGACCTCCCCACTTTCTGCTCCGGTCTCGGTCTCCCACTCTTACAGATCCCGGACTGGGACTTCATCCTCCCGGATCTGCACCCGCCCCAACCTGCGGGGAGTGGAGCACCATGGCAGGTTGTAGGTGGCTCTCAGAAGAAATCTTCAAAACACCTTCCCGCATGCCAGGATTCCTCCCCTACCTGAAGATACTGTTCATCACTGCCCTGTCAACTGATCCTTTTTGTTTTCTGCAGGAGGGATGAACATTCCAACTGTGACATGCCGGGTGGGACACGTCCTATGTGGCCTCGCGCCACTACTGCTCCGTTTCACTGTGTCCCCCCCCCGGTTTCATCTACAGACCTGGAGTTTAGTATTAGGGACACGTCCTATGTGGCCTCGCGCCACTACTGCTCCGTTTCACTGTGTCCCCCCCGGTTTCATCTACAGACCTGGAGTTTAGTATTATGACTATACTAGGAGATAGTTAGTTGTTGCTGCCGGATAATGCTAATGCTTGCTTTGATTTTTCTTTTAGTTTTTTCCCTTTTATAACAGATGTAGTGCCTGTAGGGGTGACTCCCTTGCCCCGGTCCCGCACACGGCCGCTGTGCCCTATGGGGATGCTTGTATATATACTTACCTGCTCTCCCATTGCGGGTGTTTCTTTGTTTATGATGTTTCTATTTTCTGTGACTTGCTTTTTTTTCTTTCTTTCTCTCCTGTACTGTTTTTTTTTATTTTCTTTGGTGACCTGTCCGAGTGTTCTGCTATCCTGTGTTGTGATATGATTTGATGTCTGCCCCGGGTACACTTAAATTCACCTCAATCAACGCCAAAGGTCTTAACATCCCCGAGAAACAGTCCCAATTATTTCAGACGCTGCGATCAGACGAAGTAGACGTGGCTCTGATTCAGGAGACACACTTTAAGATCTCTGCACGCAGGCCTTCTTTAGTAAATCATAGATTCCCCCTTGCTTTCTACTCCAACAATCCTGAAAGTAAATCTAAAGGGGTCGCTATACTTTTCTCTAAAGCCCTCCAAGTAACCGATGCCTCTGTCCATAAATTAGTTCCAGGGAGATTGCTGGTGGTCCAATGCAATATATTTTCTCAGGCGTACACTCTCATAGCCCTCTATGCTCCAAACCAGGGCCAACTGTCCTTTTTTCGATCCCAACTTCCCCGACTTGAAGCCCTCATGACGGGTATTATAGTTTTGGGAGGCGACTTAAACTGGTCCATGGACCCCTCCATTGACACCTCCCCGCCAGCCCCTAAATTCTCTGAACACATTGACAAGTTAGGAAGGTCTTCCACGAATTTCAACTAGCTGACTCTTGGCGGGTCACACATCCCGCTGACAGAGATTTCTCATTCTTCTCACACCCACATCAGGTTTACTTACGCCTAGACTATTTGTTTTTGAGCCATAAACACCTCCCCTTAATAGTGGACGCCTCTATTGGCTCCATTACTTGGTCAGACCATGCCCCGGTATTCTTGTCTCTCTCAGCCTCCTCCCGAACCCCTGGTCCTTGGACCTGGCGCCTTAATGAATCCCTCCTATATGATGAGTATTGCAAATCAGAACTAGATAAGGCGCTATCTGATTATTTTGCCATTAACGATACAGGGGATTTATCCAAAATCACGGTCTGGGAGGCCCACAAATGTGTTATACGGGGTAAATTGATCCAATTAGGCTCCTTTGTGAAGAAAAATAAACTGGCCTTAAATCACCGCACTGCTGCATAAAATTCATTCTTTAGAGGCCCACCACAAATCCTCCCTGTCTCCCTCCGATTTGGTGGAGCTGTCCGAAGCCCGGACGCACCTCCGGACAACCCTCAATAATAAAACCCAAGTCTCTCTGCGTAAATGTAACAGCAAATACTATAAGTGGGGAAATAAGCCGGGACGCCTGCTGGCACAGGCACTTAGATCCCAGAATGGCCTCTTTTATTCCCTCTATGAAAAATAGTGTGGGCTCCATTTGCTTTAAGACACCGGAGATAGCAGCGTGCTTTAAAAATTATTATAATACTTTATATAACCTAGGTGACCCTTCTCCGGCCCATGATCCCCTTTCTAATATGTTGAGATCCAGGACATACTTAGCTAAAGTGGCGCTCCCTCAGTTGTCAATCTCCGATCGTGACTCCCTGGAAGCACCTTTCACCTTAACTGAGGTGGAACAAGTTATTTCTACCACACCCCTACGTAAAAGCCCGGGCCCAGGCGGTTTTACCGCCACCTATTATAAGACATTTAAGGAGACTCTCACCCCCAGATTATTACAGGCCTTTAACTCCATCGCCGCTGATACCCACTTCTCACGTCAGTCCCTGGAGGCTCACATTACTGTGATCCCTAAACAGGGGAAGGACCCCTCAGTGTGCTCCAGTTACAGGACCATTTCTTTGCTCAATTTGGATCTCAAACTTTTCGCGAAATTGATGGCTCTTAGATTGAACGAGTTTCTCCCATCACTCATTCACAGTGACCAGGTGGGCTTTGTTCCAGGCCGCGAAGCAAAAGATAATACGACAAAAATCCTCAATCCATATACATCTGGCCTCTAGCAGCAGGACATCTACTGTGTTGCTGTCTACAGACGCCGAAAAGGCCTTCGACAGAGTCAATTGGGACTTCATGAGGGCGGTGCTGGAGCACATTGGGCTGGGCCCACGGGCCCTCCATAGAATATTATCACTCTATACACAGCCATCGGCTAGAGTGCGGGTTAATGGGATCCTTTCTGATAACTTCTTTATAAGTAATGGAACGAGACAGGGCTGCCCCTTGTCCCCCCTGATTTTCGTTCTTTGTATCGAAGCCTTGGCCAGGGCTATTAGAGCGAATGATTGTATTAAGGGGCTTCAAGTAGGTGACATAGAATATAAACTTGCTCTGTTTGCAGATGACCTGCTGACAGCTGTCACACAACCCGCCCACTCACTTCCTCACCTAATGTGTGAATTGGACACTTTCAGTTTTCAAGTCAATACATCTAAATCCTATGCCCTTCATATTTCAACCCCTCAAACGATCTTAACTGTCTTTAAATCCACTTTCCCATTTATATGGAGAGACTCCCACATTACATACCTGGGAGTCCAGCTTTCCAGCGACTTATCACGTCTGTTGTCCCTGAACTTCCACCCTATTCTCCAGGCCATTAGGAATGATTATTGCAGATGGCAACACCATAATTTTTCGTGGCTAGGCAGAATCAATGTGGTAAAAATGAACACATTACCCAAATTGCTCTATCTCCTTACCAATTCGAATCCCGGACTCCTGGTTCCAGACCGTAAGATCCTTGATCCAACAATTTATTTGGCGCCGTAAGAGGCCCAGAATTGGTAGATCCGTTCTGACTCGCCCGCCTAAAGAAGGTGGGTTTCAACTCCCAGATATTAAAACCTATTACCATGCAATCCTCTCAAACAGGGTCTTGGATTGGACCAGGAGTCGGGAGGTCAAACAATGGGTGGTCTTGGAGGGCCTATGTGTTCAGCTGTACCCTGAAATTTTCCCTTGGCTCCCGACCTTACCCAAACTCCTGCATCCTCACCCGACTGTTTCTCCTACGCTCTCCTTTTGGAGAGGGATAAGACGACGACCGTACATCTCCTCTGTCTTTGGCCCCCTTACCTCCTTTTTGAGCAACCCGACTTTCCCACCTGGCCTCTCTCTGGGGTATTACCAAAACTGGGCGCTGGAGGGACTTTTTAGGGTAGGTCAGCTAGTTCACCCGTCCGGGATTAAGCAATTCTCGGAGATTCGAGCAAAATGGGAGATCCCGCAGGCAGACTTCTGGAAGTTCTTACAGGTTCGACACTTCCTATACACGGATAATATATACCGTCAGGCGTCCCGGGAGCTGACCACATTTGAAAAGATGTGTATTGCGCCCCTAAACCCCGTACATACTGTGTCCACCTTGTATAAGCTCCTGTGTGCGTCTGACTCCTTGACCCCTCCTCTTTTCACCCAGAAATGGGAAAGAGATCTGAACATCTCACTCCCAGACAGGGATTGGGACTCTATTTTTCTTGAAGCCCATAGGAGTTCCATATGCATACAGGTCAGAGAAACACAATATAAGATTCTGATGAGATGGTACAGGCACCCTACCCTCTTCCACGCTATTTCCCCATCTATCTCTCCTGCCTGCTGGAGATGCCATAAAGACCTAGGCTCTTTGTTGAACATCTGGTGGACCTGTCCCCTTATTAAAACTTTCTGGGGTGATGTAATTTCCATTTCCGGGTATATCCTACATGCTCCTGTCCCATCTGACCCGGCTTTTTGGTTGTTGAACCATTCCACTACCCCACTCTCTACCTATAAGTCATCTCTACTACGACACCTTGGCAATGCCGCACGGGCGGTAATTCCCACTCTGTGAAGGTCCTCTAGTCCTCCTACATGTTATACCTGGTTCTCCAGACTAGACTATTACATGAATATGGAAGATATATTACTGAGTGCTGGGGATAGACGGTCCGAGTTTATTGCTACGTAGTTGCCTGGGATAGAATATAGGACCTCTGAGTCGTACAAGACTTGTATTTCTTCTATGAAATGAGATGGTAGGTGGGAGCCTATTTGTTGTTTGTTATTTGGCATCTGTTCCGGGCTAACATGTTTGAATATATCGGTTCATGTCGCATATTCCCTCCTCTTCTCTGCATTCTCGGCTCGGTCACCTTTCTTCTCTGTTATTTTCTTTTTCTCGTTCTGTATCTGTGTTCTTTTAATGTTCCTTATCTCAAAAATGTTAGTGCAGACTTTGGATATATTGAACACACGGCTACAATTTTGTTTATGTTTATGTACGACACTTTATTATGCCGTTGACTGTTGACGTGTTCATACGTGTTTACATGTTGGTACAAGTCTGTATTCTTTTCAATAAAAACAGATTATACAAAAAAAAAAATTCTCGGGCTGGTGTTCGATCCCAATCTGCCCCTGGCAGCCACTATGGGGCCCAGAGCTGAGAGAGGCCACCTTCCCTGTCACAGTTACATGTGTTATATATATGGGTGTAGCTACCATAGGGACTGTGACTGCCTACCAGTGCAATGCCTCACCTACTGGTGTGATTTCCACCTCCTGTGACACGATCCTCCTGCTGTGACTGCCTACCAGTGTTATGCCTCAACTACTGGTGTGATCTCCACCTCCCTTGACACGATCCTCCAGTTGGTGCTGTGACTGCTTACCAGTGCAATGCCTCACCTACTGGTGTGATCTCTACCTCCTGTGACATGATCCTCCTGCTGGTGCTGTGACTGCCTACCAGTGCAATGCCTCACCTACTGGTGTGATCTCCACCTCCTAGACATGATCCTCCTGCTGGTGCAGTGACTGTCTACCAGTACAATGCAAGAAAAAAAGGCATTTGTTTCCCCCAGCACCCTGAATGATAACCGTAACCAGATATAAATTCCACATAATAATAGAATTCAGAGATCTTCGTTACACATATTTGCGCAAAATGTGTGAATAAGCCCCAAAGCCGCATCAAGGCGTCTCTGTATATTTGGGGTCCCTAGCGCTATATCTAGGTGCAGGGTGTGGCACCCCAAAACACCAGCATAAGCCAGAAAGCCCAGCTTCGGCTTCCTAAATACTAATTTATTAACACTATAGTTTTTTCACTGGTATGCTACGCTGGGCTTTCTGGCTTTATGCTGGTGTTTTGGGGTGCCACACCCTGCACCTAGATATAGCGCTAGGGACCCCAAATATACAGAGACGCCTTGATGCGGCTTTGGGGCTTATTCACACATTTGTGCAAATATGTGTAACGAAGATCTCTGAATTCTATTATTATGTGGAATTTATATCTGGTTACGGTTATCATTCAGGGTGCTGGGGGAATCAAATGCCTTTTTTTCTTGCTTAGAAATACCCCTCCCTTTCGAGCACCTGAATGATATCACTAAGCTAATTGAGCATCTACCAATATATATACCAGTACAATGCCTCAGCTACTGGTGTGAACTCCACCTTCTGTGACACAATTCTCCTGCTGGTGCTGTTGTTACTGCCTACCAGTGCAATGCCCCACCTACTGGTGTGATCTCCACCTCCTGTGACAAGATCCTCCTGCTGGTGCTGTGACTGTCTACCAGTACAATGCCTCAGCTACTGGTGTGATCTCCACCTTCTGTGACACAATCCTCCTGCTGGTGCTGTTGTTACTGCCTACCAGTGCAATGCCCCACCTACTTGTGTGATCTCCACCTCTTGTGACAAGATCCTCCTGCTGGTGCTGTGACTGTCTACCAGTGTAATGCCCCACCTACTGGTGTGATCTCCACCTCATGTGATATTATCCTCCTGCTGGTGCTGTAACTGCCTACCAGTGCAATGCCTCACCTACTGTTGTGATCTCCACCTCCTTTGACACGATCCTTCAGTTGGTGCTGTGACTGCCTACCAGTACAATGCCATACCTACTGGTGTGATCTCCACCTCCTGTGACATGATCCTCCTGCTGGTGCTGTGACTGCTTACCAGTGCAATGCCCCACCTAGTGGTGTGATCTCCACCTCCTGTGACAAGATCCTCCTGCTAGTGCTGTGACTGCCTACCAGTGCAATGCCCCACCTACTTGTGTAATCTCCACTTCCTTTGACACGATCCTCCTGTTGGTGCTGTGACTGCCTACCAGTACAATGCCTTATCTACTGGTGTGATCTCCACCTCCTGTGACATGATTCTCCTGCAGGTGATGTGACTGCCTACCAGTGCAATGGCTCACCCACCGGTGTGATCTCCACCTCCTGTGACACGATCCTACTGCTGGTGCTGTGACTGCTTACCATGCTGCATTAGCCTTGCTTACTACCACTGTGGGTAATGCTAACAATTTGCTTAAGCCTAATTTGTGTTGGGCTCCACTTATAGCTGACTTACTCCAACCTACATGAGGCCACTTTTCATATATTTCCAGGGCCACTTTATGTTACCAATCCGCTCCTGTCTGGCATGGAAGAAATGTGAATGATAAATCAATGTAAATGTACCAGGAGGTATTGACAAGCCTTTATAACATTATCTTATACTGTGAATTTCTTACCCTGTTTCCAATACAATTAATTAATTTAACTTGTTAATTAAGTGAAAGGAAGACATGATATTTTCCGGGAGATTTATCAAGCCATGGAGAGAGATAAAGTTGCGTATTTGCCCAAATCAAATGAAGCTTCTAACTACAGGTATCATTTCATGTACTGTGCTAGATAAGTGACAGAAGATGATTTAGTGGTTTGGACATCTGCACTGTCAAAGTCAAAAAATATTGCAGTACACACATCATGTACAAACTACACACAGATGGCCTCCGTGCGTGTACTTGTTCTGCCGTGCGTGTGCATATTCGCAATTTGCGTATGGTCGCTCCCGCGGTCCTGCGCATTAGCGCGTGGTATGAGTATTTACGGTAGAGTTTGTGGACGCATGGAAAAGCTATCAAAACACATTACATATTTAATCCAAATAGTGCACAATGTACACATAGTCTCCCTGCACCACACCAGCAAGTTACAACAGTTTAAATGGTATCAGAACAAAGGGATTCACCTTTACAGGATAGGAGGGGACAGAACAAGGTTATAAGGTGGTGTTTGGTATCCAGCTGTAGGGTATTTTAAGAGTAATATTCCAGTGTTGGTTTGCAGCAGATCGCACGTTCCTGCGAATAGTTATGTGCAGGAGCAGAATATAGATATAAACTGTATTTACTGTACATTAGGTATGCGGCAGGAACCCAGAGGAGACCACCCACAAGTGCATCTGGAACAGGCATCGCCCACCTATTCAAACCAACCTATTACCTCTCCTGTACTCTAAAAGACCATCCCTGTGTCCAATGGACAAAGAGATTACTGTATCCATTGTGTTAAGTTTTGGAAGATTGTATAAAAGGAGCCAGCTGCAGGCCTGGTCACACACAAGACTCTAAAGGTTATCTATCTAGATGACTGAGGACCAGACTGGGTAGCGCGGCGAAAACCAAACACGTATGTACCATTGACTGTAGCCATTATTCTATTGTATTGTATTGCTTTGTTATTGTAACCCCCTTTCAGTAATAATATGTTGTGGTGTCGGAACCCGGCATTTTAAATACCATCTTGTGTCGTGTTTTGTACACGTGTCTCGGACAAAGTACAGAACTGCGCACGCAGCGTAAAAGACACGCACGGTCGCGTGTTTACGCAAAGTGCGTAAGAGTGCGGGTGCTAAGTACAAATTACACAATAGTGTCGTTTAGTTAAAAGGTGGGACAGTAGCCATGCTACAATAGCACAAAATTATCCGGTTTCTAAAGCAGATTAGTATAAAACTTTTGTTTAAACTGTATTGCCTCTGGGGGAAAAGCTGCCAATCAGAACGAGTGAAAATTTTCTGTACAGAAAAACAAAGTATATTTGAATGAGTGAAAGCAGGAGTAAGTGGAGCTGAACCCAGGAACTGAAGTGGTCTAAGTGGCTGGAGTGGTAACACTGGGTTAGTAGAGGCCCGGTGGCGTCGGGTTCGCTACCTTGCGTGATTAGAACTAAGTGGTCTAAGTGATCCCATACAACTAAGTGATCTGGAGTGGTCTAGGCTAAGTGGTCTATAGCAATCGTAGGGCATGTAGGTAACTAGTATCTATAGGCTGTGCTATTGCATTGCATGTCCGTGTGTTCTGCACAGCACAACGTGATACCATTGCATCATATGCGCTGTGGAAGAGCATACGCAGACGTGATTGTATAGACAAAGGGGTTTTTCTTTGATAACATCGGGAAATCTCCCTGGTGGGCTTCACTGGAAAGGGTGAAGGATAGTTATCTAATTTCTCTGTTTTTCACCCTACAAACAATTCTAGTTGAAAGATACCGAAAAGGAATTTTTCGCTGCCTCTCTCAGGAAAATATTCCAACAGAACTTCCACCGAAAGAAATTATGGTGCTGTAAGGTCTGATAGGAGCCCTAAGTTGGGTACATCGCCTATGCTATCGACAATGTATGGTAGTACCGGCCAACGTGGGCGAGAGCGAGTGGAAGGCGCTCGGAGATACTTCCACCGTCTACTTACATTGAGTATTTTGGTGTTTGTGGGAATTTTTTTAGTTATTAAAAAGACCCACAAATATGGGAGCCAGTTGCTCAAGTGAGAGACGTTTGTGCAGGGTGCAGGGTTCAGGCAGAAGAGTTAGGACCAAGAAGGTCAGAATTGCGGCCGAAAGAGTCAGCAAGGTTTATCATGTGTGAAAAATATGGTTCACACACGGAAGTTTTTTGCAATGAGTGGGTATGTATGACTGACAAAGATAGGGTACCATTCCCTAAGGTGGGCAGCTTTGAACCAGAGATATTGCAGAATTTAAGGATAAGGATATGTCTGATATAATCCAGAAAACAAAGGATTAGACATACAGATTGTTTAATTTTATGGCAGCAAGAGGGGGAGATGCAAAGGGAATTAGCTCGAGCAGCAGGTTCCAAACCTAGCCGGAAAACAATGGCGACCGCACCACCACCACCATATATTGTTGGGGAGAAAGTAGCTACAAGCAATGGTGCATTAGTACAGGATAAGAATGTGATTGATAAATGTACTAACGCTATCACTTGCCAGCTGTATCCCATTTTAAATTTTCCTCAGGATTGTGAGCAGGAAGATGATCCCAGCACGATATCGGCACTCTCTCTAGCAGCCACCATACAGGATACTCAGGTGGGCACGGCCCAACCATCAAGAGTTGTAGCAAGGCCCCCTAGCGGAGGGATAAGTGAGGTCGTGTCCACAGGTAAGTACGGTACCATACATTATGCAGAAACTATAGCTCCCCACATTATAGAATCAAACCAGAAGGATGTAATTGAATTAAATCCTGTCAGGGTAATTGCAGTTCCCAACGGGAAAACTGACAATCAGGGAGTAACTCCCATCAGGAACATTGTCATGCATTGTCCCTGGTCCCGAGCAGGGTTAAGGTCAATTATGTCTGAATTTCCCGATCCCAGAAAAGATTTAGTCGGATGCCAGAGATTCATTAAAGAGTTAGGTAACGCCCATGAGCCTACAAATAAAGATTGGCGAACAGTGCTACGAGTGTGTTTATCCTCAAATATTGACACCACGAAATTAATAGCAGACAGTAAGTTAGATGCAGAAGTACCTCTCACTGATGAATACAATCAGGAGAACGTAAAGCAAATCAATCTGCAACTAGGAGTGTATTTCCCTACTGTTGTCAAGTGGAATAAAATCTTCTCCATAAGACAAAAGGAAGGTGAAACGCATCCGAATATTTCCATCGGGCACTGCAGGAAATGTCTAGATACACTGGGATCGAGAACATTAAAGATAATGCACATCACAGGGAGGTAGCTGTTACTGTATTAATGGACGGGTTAAAGGAGGCATTAAGAACAAGGGTACAGACCTCTCTACCTAATTGGAGAGGAATCTCGGTGGCTGCATTGAGAGAGTCCGCTGTCGAGCACGATAGGAACATCAGTAAGCACAGGGAGTTACAGGGGGATAAGCTGATGACAGTAAGTATACAGGCTCTTACAGCAAAACCCCATCAGCCAAAAACCCAGACCCCTGCTGTTGGGAAAAGACCTAGAATATGCTACATTTGTAAAAAGGAAGGACATTTTGCCCAGGATTGTAGGAATAAAGGTACACATAATGTATACCGACCCCCTAGACCAGAATACGAACCACACTACAATTCACATAATTGGGATCAGGGACCACATAGGAGAAATTACGAGCCACATGCAGGGGAAACAAGGAGGTACCCACCAAGGAGAGAATGGCAGACCTCCGAAAATTCTCAGCTACCCCCCTCACATATTGTAGCTGCCAATGCGCTGTGGGAGGGTCCCAATATACAATAGTATACACACCTGTAGTCTGCAGCCAGTAAAATTGATTGCTAGCCTTGGTAGCGAACCTGAGGTCACGGTTGATGTAGCTGGTGTACCATTACCATTTCTTGTAGATACAGGGGCGGCCAGGTCAGTGTTGAATTCCACATCAGGTATAAAGACCACGGGAAAAATGATTTCGGCAATGGGAGTAACAGGAACGGTGCAACAATACCCTTAGAGTAGACCTGCACAGATTACGATAAGGCCCTTGCAAACCAAACATTCTTTTCTGTTGGCTGCATCGGCTCCGACTAATCTACTCGGCAGAGACTTATTGTGTAAAATGTGGTGTCATATATTGTACTTCTGAGGGTGTCTTCTTGGATATACCTGAGAACCACGCTCAAGTGCAAGATATATTAGACACCCCTCAAAGGCTAATGTTGCATTCTACTGTTATAGACAAGTGTCCATTAAAGGTAGAGGAAATGATCTCACAAATACCGGGTTCCCTTTGGACCAAAGATGGACAAGACACTGGATTGATGGCGAATGTAGCTCCAGTAGTAGTACAAGTAAAAGATGGTAAGATAACTCCAAAAATCCCTCAGTAGCCTCTGAAGCCAGAGGTAGAATTAGGAGTGTACCCCGTCATAGAGCGGCTGCTACAGCAGGGCATCCTAGTCAGGACATCCAGCACCGCCAATAGTCCCATCTTCCCTGTGAAAAAGAGTGGGGGGAGGGGATACAGGCTAGTGCAGGATCTAAGGGGTATAAACAAGATAGTTGAGAGTCAATTCCCCGTAGTGCCCAATCCAGCTGTCATCCTCATGCAAATTCCCTCTACTGCAAAATTCTTCACTGTCATTGACCTCTGTTCTGCTTTCTTTTCTGCCCCTCTTCACCCTGACAGCCAGTACCTTTTTGCCTTTACATACAGGGGAGTACAGTACACCTGTACTCGTCTTCCCCAAGGTTTCATTGACAGTCCAAGTATTTTCTCCCAGGCTTTGCATGACTGTTTACAATCCTTTCAACCTGAGAGTGGATCAGTACTAATACAGTATGTTGATGACTTATTGTTGTGTTCTGACTCACTCGAATCATTCTTGA
Source organism: Pseudophryne corroboree (assembly GCF_028390025.1). Taxonomy (NCBI): domain Eukaryota; kingdom Metazoa; phylum Chordata; class Amphibia; order Anura; family Myobatrachidae; genus Pseudophryne; species Pseudophryne corroboree. Next base: position 424,751,561 of record NC_086448.1, read on the forward strand.
AAGACACGAAACAGCTTCTGTTTCATCTTTCCCAAACGGGACACAAGGTTTCAAAGGAGAAGTTGCAGTTGTGCCGGACCAGGGTCAAATATTTGGGACATTGCTTGACTTAAGGACTTAGACACCTCACTGCTGATAGAATACAGGTGATTCGCGACATGACTTTGCCACAAACTCAGCTGCCACAAATACTGCTACGTTCACTGCAAAGAAAATTGTGCATGAATTTGTGTGTAGATATGGTATCCCTAGAATAATTGAAAGTGACAGGGGTACCCATTTTACAGGTGAAGTCTTTCAGGTCATGTGAAAACTGATGGGAATTAATAGCAAGCTGCATACTCCGTACCGTCCACATGCGAGTGCAAAGGCAGAGAGAGTGAACAGCACTATTAAGAACAAGCTGAGCAAATAATGGCTGAAACTGGATTGTTGTGGCCCGAAGCTTTGCCACTAGTGTTGTACAGCATCAGAACCACTCTCAGGTCTCCACTTAACTTATCACCCTTTGAAATTCTTTTTGGTCGACAACCTCATGTAATGATAGACCCCCAGGATGATTTGAAATGTAATAATGAAGTGACTGTGAAATATTTGGTTGGGATGAGCCAGCAGCTGAGAAGTCAACAAAGAAATTTAAAGCTGGTGATTCCTGACCTACCGAACAGTAATTGTCATGACATTGAGCCTGGGGATTATGTGATGATTCAAAATTTCTTACGCTCAGGTTACCTCATAGACAGGTGGGAAGGACCATACCAAGTCTTGTTAACCAGCACGACAGCATTGAAGGTCGCCGAAAGAGAGACTTGGGTCCACTCGTCCCACTGCAAGAAGGTCGCTGACCCGGAGAGAACTCGTGACAAAGAGCAGAGTGTAGAGAATCTCTTATCACTGGAGTGTTTGTTCTGGGAAAGTTGAGAGGCAGGACTGTTGAAGGGCATCTGAGCACAGAGAGCAACAAGATCTAGAACGGTTGTGGCACCATTTTCTTTTTTCACCTCCCCCTGCATTTTCCTTTCTTTTTTCCTTCTTATTTTCCTCCTTTCCCCTAACGAAATGGATCGATCACAAGAGACTGCGTTTCGGGTTCTGTTAGTAATTCTGGTTTTGATCAGGACAGTTTGTTTTGGTGAGGGTCCCAGAGAGGTCGAGCAAGGATCTGGAATGGGTTCTGATGGCGAGTATGAATTTGTAGGATCTCAGGAGCAGCACATCACTCGAGTAAAGGCTAGCATCAGTAAGCGCTGTGGTAGTCAGGGAGCTCGGAGGCACTGAGAAGGGTGTCTGATGAATATTGTATTTGTAGGAATTGTGAGAATATAGTAGAGGATGGGTGCATCCAGAGATGTCAGTCCAACCATAATATCGACATGGACCGCCATGCGTTGAGTGATTACCACTCACTAGTGGGTAAGGTCTTAAACCAGACAGAATGCTGGGTGTGCTCACAAGTACCTCAAGGTCAGAGCAAGTCAGGATTAGTACCATACCCTTTAGCAATAGATGAGGTACTCGAATTGCGGGGTGGGAGACCGGTGGACAAGAAATTCAATATCTCTAAGCCCCCCTAGTTTGAAGCTCCACCAGTATCATGTAGACAGGTACTTATTGTGTTTTAATATTTCCAATTACCGAAAACCGGGAAATTGGGAAGTAACGTGGAATAACTAAAGACCTTTTCACACAGAGCTGATAGGATACCCATAGGCTCTGAACTTGTATGTCAAATAGCCAACAGTGGGAGGTATTTTCGGTATAGGTATACCCGTGGAAGCAAGACCATGTGGGTTGGAAAAGTATCGTCAGGGTATTGTGCTCATATCATCCAGCCCGATACGTGTACTGAGCAGATGGGAGAACTAGGGATTGGTTTCTTTACTTGAAAAATTTGTAATATGGTGGTGTTATATTTTGTCCCCTATGTTCTCCCAGATGATGCCTATTTCATATGTGGGAGGAAGGCATACAAGTGGCTTGCCCCGAGCTCAGAGGGATTGTGTTATATTGGGAGAGTACTACCAGAGGTCATGACCATAACCCATGATAAAATGAAAGACGTTCACCGCAGTGCTCAGGCTCCTTATACTCATACTCACTATGAACACATCATCAAGAGACACCTCATAGATAGGGCAGAGCACGCAGCCTCTGATTTGATCCACGAATCCACCGGGATTCAGTTCCTTCTTGCATTAGACATTACCCGTACTGCCAGATAATATCACTGAGATGTATGACGACACCTTCAGGTATACGGGAAGGGAGTTACAAGCTTACAAGAAGGAACGGATTCAGCACAGGATGGTCCTTAATTATGTCACAGCCGTGACAGGTGGGTACTGTGTTACTCTGGCAACTCAATATGGTGTGAAGTGCTGTGCGCATATTACAAACAGCACTGATGACCCAACGGAGATCATCGATCAAAAGATGGACGATATCTTGCAGTTGAAGTGGGAGTTCAGGAGGAAGCACAACCTTACCTTAGCGACTGTGAGTAATGAACTAACCGGCTGGGTCTCATGGTTGAACCCACGCAAATGGTTCTCAGGTTTAGGAGAGTGGGCTCAAAATGTCATTATGAGTGTGGGGAAGTTTCTCCTTTGTATCCTGGGAGTCGACATAATTATTGGTTCGATATTTAGGTGTGTTCAAATTCTAATGCGGCGCAAGCACGGCACAAATTTGATGAGTCTAAGGAGCGAGGGCGCTGTTATAGCAGCAGATTTAATCTACGACCCATCCATAGAGACAGTGTTATGATAAGGATTGCAAATGAATTTCATGGCCTGTTTCTTTCACCCGTTTTTCTTTGTCTCCCCCTCTGCCCAGATACATCCATCCGGAAAAGACGTCAGCCCTACCCAAAATGTTTATGTGAATGTATTTTTATATATGTGTCTTATCTTCATCTCTGCAACCTCCAGCTAATGGCACACATAGTCGACAGGTGATATCCACATATACTAGCACTCACATATGTTTCCCCCCCATGTATCATCAATTAAATGTGCACCCCATTTGTTGGAACAAGAAGCCGAAAAGAGCTCGGTAGTGTTTGTTGGCCCATTTACAGACGCTTAATACGGGATGAGAAGGATTTAATGTATACTTCGCAATACTTCAAAGCTTATGTAGAACATATACGGCATACGATGATACATGCCCCTCAGACATGGATTCATACATACATGCTTTTACTATCCCACTAGGTCATACATTTCCCACCTACAACTCTCCCCCGACCATCCAAGCTCCTGTAGATATTGTATAGATATTTTTTTGTTTATTGATTAGATAGTGGCAGTTATTGGTGACTGCCAAAGGGTGGACTGTCAAAGTAAAAAAAGATTGCAGTACACACATCACGTACAAACTACACACAGATGGCCTCCGTGCGTGTACTTGTTCTGCCGTGCGTGCGCATATTCGCATTTTGCATATGGTCGCTCCCGCGGTCCTGCGCATTAGCGCATGGTATGAGTATTTACGGTAGAGTTTGTGGACGCATAGAAAAGCTATCAAAACACATTACATATTTAATCCAAATAGTGCACAATGTACACATAGTCTCCCTGCACCACACCAGCAAGTTACAACAGTTTAAATGGTATCAGAACAAAGGGATTCACCTTTACAGGATAGGAGGGGACAGAACAAGGTTATAAGGTGGTGTTTGGTATCCAGCTGTAGGGTATTTTAAGGGTAATATTCCGGTGTTGGTTTGCAGCAGATCGCACGTTCCTGCGAATAGTTATGTGCAGGAGCAGAATATAGATATAAACTGTATTTACTGTACATTAGGTATGCGGCAGGAACCCAGAGGAGACCACCCACAAGTGCATCTGGAACAAACATCGCCCACCTATTCAAACCAACCTATGACCTCTCCTGTACTGTAAATGACCATCCCTGTGTCCAATGGACAAAGAGATTACAGTATCCATTGTGTTAAGTTTTGGAAGATTGTATAAAAGGTGCCAGCTGCAGGCCTGGTCACACACAAGACTCTAAAGGTTATCTATCTAGATGACTGAGGACCAGACTGGGTAGCGCGGCGAAAACCAAACACGTATGTACCATTGACTGTAGCCATTATTCTATTGTATTGTATTGCTTTGTAATTGTAACCCCCTTTCAGTAATAATATGTTGTGGTGTCGGAACCCGGCATTTTAAATACAATCTGGTGTCTTGTTTTCCTTTCCCTGCTAAGGTTATAAGTGTATTACTATCGCATGCATGGCTGTTAAGGGTTCACGGTGTATCTTTGGGTGTGTACGCGCTGCGTGTACTTTGTACAGCCAGCGCGGCGTTTGTACGTAAAGTACGTACACAGTACGGGGCTCTGTATGCTAATGATTTAATAAGTACGTAGGTTGAGGATTAAATATAGCGGCCGCAGCGGCTCCATTTAAAGTGTATGAAATGTCTTTTTAAAGTGTTGCTTTTAGTCCTGTATGTAAATCAGCATTTACAGCACTTTACCTCTCTCCAAGGCTTGATACATCTCTCCAAGAGTGCTGTATATAAAATATATGTCTGGCTGCTATACAGCAGGCCAGGAGCACCAGCAGGACAATAGAGTAACAGTCATATCAGTAATAATTTGCGGACCCTGTGAAATTAGCATTCAGTAAAGACGGGAGACTCAGTCAATGAATACATGAAACATTTTTTAGTTTATGTTAAAATATAAAAAGTTTATTAAGTGGAATATTTAATAAATAATATTTGCGAGACATCTCCAAAAACAGTCGGTTTTGGGGGCTGCACACAAATATTAACCAGCCCCTGAATGTATGTATTGGGGAATGCTACATTATGCAATAACTCCCAGGAGAAGGATCCTTGGGATCCCTCTGCATTACTGTCTGCTCTCACATACGCAGTCTGACAATTGCACATGTGAACTAGCGCAGCCGGGGTGTAAACCCAGAAGTAAAGTGATAGCATTAGCAATTATTTTACTTCTTTTACATTGCAGGGACAGGCATGAGATTGGTACTCATTATGGCATAAAAGCTACACCTCTGGACTCACAAAGAGTCATCCTTCAGCACTCAGGAGAGGAAAACCCCCTTGGGGGGAAACCTCTGGGGAACCATGGCCTCAGGATCGCCCTTCGCTCTGGGCATTAAGAGGTGTACTAATAGAGGGGTCAGTATGCTAACCCAGCGCATCGGATCCCGGTGGTTGTCATACTGGTGCCGGATCCCAGTATAGAAAAGACCGACAGGGGTGAGTAAGGGGTGTTCTCCCCTCTCCCAACCCCCCTAACCCTGCTTGTCCCCAATCTAACCCTAACCTGCCCCCTTTGTGCATAACCCTCGCGCGGAGGTGCCTAATCCTAACCTCCGTCCCTGCTGCCTAAACCTAACCCTCCCTTCCCTGCAGCCTAACCACTCCTGGGGGTGCCACAGCTTAACCCTAACTTCCGCCCACCCGCAGCCTAACCCTATCCTCCCCCCACCCACAGCCTAAACCTAACCCCCCCACCTGACACCTAAACCTAATCTCCCCACCTAATGCCTAAGCCTAACCCTCCCTCCCCCCACAGCCTAACCACCCCTGGGGGTCCTTAACCCTAACCCACCCTACCCGCAGCCAAACCCTACCCTCCCCCCCAACCGCAGCCTAACCCTAACCCCTCCACCTGATGCCTAACCCTCTCCCCACCCCCTAACCCTGCCTGTCCGCAGTCTAACCCGAAACCTCCCCCCTTTGTGTCTAACCATCCCGCAGAGGTGCCTAATCCTAACCTCCGTCCCTGCTGCCTAAACCTAACCCTCCCTCTCCCGCAGCCTAACTGACCCCCCTCCATCCCTGCTACCTAAACCTAACCCTCCCTCCCTCGCAGCCTAACCACTCCCAGGGGTGCCTAACCCTAACACACCCTACCTGCAGCTTAACGCTACCCTCCCCCAACACGCAGCCTAAACCTAACCCCCTACCTGATGCCTAAACCTAACTGTCCCTCCCCTGCAGCCTAACCACCCCCAGGGGGGCCTAACCCTAACCCACCCTATCTGCAGCCTAACCCTAACCTCCACCCAACTGCAGCCTAAACCTAACCCCCGCCTGATGCCTAAACCTAACCCTCCCTCCCCCGCAGCCTAACCAACCACCCTCCCCCCCGTGCCTGATGCCTAAACCTAACCCCCCTTGCCCAGCCCAAAACCTATGATCGTGGGGATACAGGCATCGGTATCCTTGCCCATTCGGAGTTCCAACGTCGAGATTCTGAAGAGTGTCGGGATCCCAGTGTCAGTATTCTGACTGCTGTAAACCCAACAGCCGGCATCTTTACCGCATCTCCTAATAGGTAATGCATATGTCCCAACATTTGTGCATGTGTCCGCAGCTCTCCTCCCAGGACAGCTATTCAGGGATCACCCACTGCGTGTAGACGAAGAGGAAGAATGAAAAATCATTGTTAGTGGATGAACAAGCAGAGAGACAAACTGCAAACAGTGGTGTGGTTGTGTAGAGAGAAAAATCTATGTAAATATGTTACTCTAACTACTGAGGATATGGAAAATACCTAAAATAAGGACAATTATCCCAAAGAGCCCATTGTTTTTATACAATACACACATTGGGGGGATAAGTTCTCTCTTATAGTAATTAGTGGGTACCTTCAGAAAAGAAATTTGACCAGTAAATAATAAAAGCTATAAATTGCTAACATTTAGGGGTCAATTCAATTAGGTACAAGTTACCATTGCTGCAACGTTTCAACAGCATCCAAACTCACATCCTTCGTGGCCAGATTCAGCCTATGGGGCTTCTAGAAAGTGCGGCTTTTGTAAGACAAACTCACACCTAATTAAACTGACCCCTTAGTTGTTAAATGTGATAAAATAGTAGAATATAATGGTGTAATTGTGGGCCTGATTCAGTTGTGGTTGTTGAAGCGATCGCTGCTGCAATCTTGCCGTTCACAATTGCATTGTGAGTCTGAGCAGTCGTAGGCTGAGCAAGGCTCCTAGACACAGGGGGCTCTCCAGCAGCAACACAGGTCGCAATGGGTAATTTATGCACGCACATGGAACGGCATTTGAACCGACCTGACACGCCTGTATAGTTAGCCACCCCCGTTACCACCTCAAACGCTGACTTCCTGTCAATCACATTGCGATGGGATCCTCTATGTGAGCTTGATTTCATTTTGTTCACAGTGCAGCTTACACGCATGCACAAGTGAAAAAGCATTGAGCCACTTGGTGCAACAGCAACTCTGCGTCCGTATCTGAATCAGGCCCCCTGAGCGGTAAGGAGAAGGACTCTAAGGAAAGGACTATGTCACCTTTATTATATGTAAAGATAGGGAAACAGTCACTTGTTACAACTCTAATTCACATCATTTATACCATTCTTTACCATTTTATCATTTGGTTATTCTATGGGGGAGATGTATTAAGCCCTGAAGAGTGATAAAGTGGAGTGAGGTAAAGTACCAGCCAATCAGCTCCTAACTGCCATGTTACAGGCTGTGTTTGAAAAATGACAACTATGTGCTGATTGGTTGTTAGTTTATCTCTCTCCACTTTATCACTCTCCCAGGCTTTGTACACCTGCCCCCAGTTCATTGATATACTGTAAATGTCAGCCATTTCACTATATCCCCTGATCTGTATTGTTCTTCCCCCGATCTGTATGTTCTGTATGGGATCCGGTCTCTAAGTCGACACTAACTAGGTCGACACTATCTAGGTCGACCACTATTGGTCGACAGCAACAAGGTCGACAGGGTTTCTAGGTCGACTGGGTCTCTAGGTTGACATGTTCTATGTCGACAGGTCAAAATGTCGACATGAGTTTTTAACGATTTTTTTCTTTTTTTTAACCTTTTCATACTTAATGATCCACGTGGACTATGATTGGAACGGTAATCTGCCCGAAGCATGGCGAGCGTAGCAAGCCATGTGAGGGGACACGGTGCACTAATTGGGGTTCCCGGTCACTCTACGAAGAAAACAACACCAAAAAAACGTTAAAAACTCATGTCGACCTTTTGACCTGACGACCTAGACCATGTCAACCTAAAGACCCTGTCGACCTAGAGACCCTGTCGACCTAGTTACTGTTGACCAATAGTGGTCAACCTAGACACTGTCGACCTAGTTACTATCTACCTTCCATACCACACCCGTTCTGTATCATGCTCTCCCCACCCTTCCTGTTTTTCTGTATTACAGTTTGTACTACATCTTGCAACCCCCAAAAGTATATTTCCTTCCTCTATATGTCCTATAGAGTACGCCACAATTTCTATGTTTTTGTATTGTGCCCCCACACCATCTGTATGTGCTATACCAAGTTGCCTACTTCTGCATGTTTTGTATTGTCTGCTCTCCCCCACCATAGACCCTATGTTTTGTACTGTGCTCTCAATACCCCCACCACACACACAATTACACAAGTATGGTAACTTACCTCCTGCATGCTATTCTCCAGTCACTAATACCTCTGCAACCCTTCCCGCCGTCTTCAACTGACACTTTGCAGATCTCTTTGCCGGTCACCTGACACTCTGCAAATCTCTTTGCCAGAACTTTGCCAAATGATGATCTAAATAACCAGAATATCCTGGTCAGACATACTATGTGTATAATTATACTACTACATTTTGTTATGTACTTTCATTTTTATTCATTTGCAATGTATCTATGTTATTGACTTTTTATCCAAAACCCAAGATCCTTTCTCATAGAGACCCAAGTTATCTGCTCCAGGTTTTATCTTCCCTAGTGCTAGGAACATGTTAGTATCATACACTGGGCCTAATTCAGAACTGATCGCAGCAGCAAATTTGTTCTCTAATGGACAAAACCATGTGCACTGCAGGTGGGGCAGATGTAACATGTGCAGAGAGAGTATGGTAACTTACCTCCTGCATGTTATACTCCAGTCGATGCTACCTCTGTGACCCATCCCATCGTCTTCAACTGACACTTTGCAGATCTCTTTGCCGGACACCCTACACTCTGCAAATCTTTTTGCCAGATGATCTAAAAACACAAAAGACTATCATTAAGCATAGTACTAGTTTAAGTACAATAAAATGTCCATGAGTCAACCAGTTTCCCAATTTTCCTTAAACCAAACAAGATACCTTCAAAGTTATCAATATCCCATTTTTCTATTTTATTAACTTTTTCATCCCAAAGCCACGATCCTGCCTCATAGAGACCCAGGTTATCTGCATCCCCTGTATGTGTGCTTATCCTCCATACTGCCCTCTTTATTCCTGTAACACTACATTTTTATTCCTAAATATGTTGTTCCTTCCTGCGCTTCTCCTATTTATGTGTCCTTGTACCTGTATTCCCTGTTCTATCTATCTTGTCTTGAATTTCAGCTGACTATACAGCACTCTGTCTTCCATACCCCCCTCCATCATACCCTGCTATGTAGGACTCACCTCATCCTACCTGTCTTCCTGCATGGAAACTGGAAACGTCAGCAGCTGTAGATAGAATGTTACAGGAAGAAGCATTGTGATGTCATGGGGTAGTGATGTCACAGGCTAGGTGTGATGTCACAGTAACCAGCAGCAAAGCTACAGAGCTACAGCTATCTTACATATACATTTTCTACATCAATTACAACTGGATATACATGCGTGTAGAAAATGAAGTACAGTATAAGGTAATGTTGTACAGAGTGCCTCAATATATAGGTAAAGGGAAAACATTGTGACAGGAATTTCTACACTAAATCACTGCTTATATTTTATAAGGAAATAAAGCTAGTGTAGAAAATGAAGTACAGTATAAGGTAATGTTGTACAGAGTGCCTCAATATATAGGTAAAGGTAAAACATTGTGACAGGAATTTCTACACTAAATCACTGCTTATATTTTATAAGGAAATAAAGCTCTTTATCTAAGAGGCTGAATTAATCATTTTCTGGTGTGTGTGTGTGTGTGTGTGTGTGTGTGTGTGTGTGTGTGTATACACACATACATATATTTATATATATATATATATATATATATATATATGAGAGAGAGAGAGAGAGAGAGAGAGAGAGATAGCTATACTAACTATACTATCCCATTAAACCAGGAAACTCACAAATTATACAGTTTCTGTGGCTGGCTGACCTCAAGTCTGCATTTTACCTGGTTTAATCAGGCACAGATCCTATGTAACCCATGAATATATAAAGAGGAGAAGAATTAAGAGTTGTCTTTTTTGTGGCGCACTAGAAATGTATTATTCAATACCAGTGTATATAAACTGTAAGGCGGGCCAGCAAGTTGACATTCACAGGAATAGGTAATGACATCCACTCGACTTGTTCACACCCGCTGGACATGTTGGAAAGAGGTTGAGTGGACAGTGAGCGTGGCTGTGGCCTGTGGCACCACGTGGCACCATTGTACCGACAGTCGGACTGCTGAGAATGGAACCTGGAGGGTACATAACTTTTTGGTTTTCATTTCATCTCATGACACTCCACCCAAAGCTACTCTTCTGGTTATCCTGTCAACTAGGACAACAATGAGGGTGACTCCATAACATTTCTTCCATTGTTTTTCCATGTCACAGAAACATTGCATGTGTGTTACAGGTGACCATCCTAATCATCTCTCCTTCACTTCACAGTAATGTCATTGTTAGTGATACATTATTTGGATCAAGCATCAAAAGGAAACTTAGATAGTAGAGTCTGGCCGGCATATAACTTATTGCATGATGACCTTGTGCCTGCGCTGTACTGTATGTAGACGGAGCATTTGGTTTTGCTAATGACTTACATAGACTCCATAAGAGGGCATGCCGACATAGCATATTGTTGAATGTTAACATGTACGATATTAAACTCCATCTATAAATGTTCTGTTGCGAGACTTCCAATATGCTCAGAATATTGCTACTGTGACAGAAGATTTAGTATATACTAGCTGGAGTACCCGGCGTTGCCCCGGATTTTCAGACTGTCTGTTTACAAAAATAAATGTAAATATTAAACACACAGTATAAATAACATTGTAGATAGCTGAATACTCGTGCTTTGCTATGGGATGAGGATGGTAAATTAGAATGTTAGTTTGTTAATTTACGTTGATTGGAGATCTAGTATATAGGCATATCTTGCTTCACTGATGCACTTTGTGTAGTGGCCGCACCCCTTTTTGGTCCCCCAAGGGACCCTGCTCTTCCCACTATAATACTCTCAGTCTGTGGCTTCCTGCTGCCTCCATTCCCCTCCTCACATCATGTCACTGGCCATGTCACATGCAGCCCTGTCATCACTGAGATATCATGCAAGTCCTGATATAGTGTGTGCTGCTGGCCCACCCCTAGGGGTGCTAGTGGTGTGTTACCTCCACAGTGTTTGTTCCCAGAATGTAAGTCATATGTGTAGCAAGTTTGGCGTAAATTGCTCTAGGCATTTCAGAGTTATGCTGACTGCTGAAAACTCTGTGCTGCTGCCTCACCCCTAGGTGTGCTAGGGGTGTCTTACCCCCACAGTGTTTGTTCCCAGCTTGCAAGTCATATGTGAACCAAGGCCCTCATTCCGAGTCGTTCGCTCGGTATTTTTCATCGCATCGCAGTGAAATTCCGCTTAGTGCGCATGCGCAATATTCGCACTGCGACTGCGCCAAGTATCTTTGCTATGAAGAAAGTATTTTTACTCACGGCTTTTTCATCGCTCCGGCGATCGTAATGTGATTGACAGGAAATGGGTGTTACTGGGCGGAAACGCGGCGTTTTATGGGCGTGTGGCTGAAAACGCTACCGTTTCCGGAAAAAACGCAGGAGTGGCCGGAGAAACGGGGGAGTGGTTGGGCGAACGCTGGGTGTGTTTGTGACGTCAAACCAGGAACGACAAGCACTGAACTGATCGCACAGGCAGAGTAAGTCTGAAGCTACTCTAAAACTGCTAAGTAGTTTGTGATCGCAATATTGAGAATACATCGGTCGCAATTTTAAGATGCTAAGATACACTCCCAGTAGGCGGCGGCTTAGCGTGTGTAACTCTGCTAAATTCGCCTTGCGACCGATCAACTCGGAATGAGGGCCCAAGTTTGTTGTAAATTGGTCCAGGCATTCAGGAGTTATGCTGTCTCCTGACATACTCTGTGCTGCTGTCCCACCCCTAGGGGTGTCTTACCCGCACAGAGTTTGAAGATTGTAAGTCAGATGTGTACCAAGTTTGGTGTAAATTGCTCCAGGCCTTCCACAGTTATGCCGTCTGCTGACATACTCTGTGCTGCTGTCCCGGTGCTAGGGGTGTCTACCTCCCACAGTATTTGTTCCTAGATTGTAAGGCATATGTGTACCAATTTTTGAGTACATTGCTCCAGCAATTCCGGAGTTATGCTGTCTCCTGATATACTCTGTGCTGCTGTTGCCCCCCTAGGGGAGCTAAGGATTTCTAATTGTTTTAGTTGCCTCCGCCGTGTTTTAATACGCTTGTATGAAAAATTTCACGATCGTCACTTGTAAATTGAGGATTTGTATAGAAAGACAGAAGGATGGATTTTCACTTTTATATAGTAGATACACTTAGGGGTATATGCAATTGCAGTCGAATTGCCGCAAATGTCGAAAAACGGGGCATTTTCGACAAAAAAAACTGTCAAATTGGATTCGACAATGCAGTACAGTACTTTGACAAAAAACCTGCCATTTCAGATTCGACTTTTTGCAATTCGACATTTGTCAAATTCAACATGTCTGCAATGGTAAAAATTAGTGATGTGCACCGGAAATTTTTCGGGTTTTGTGTTTTGGTTTTGGATTCGGTTCCGCGGCTGTGTTTTGGATTCGGACGCGTTTTGGCAAAACCTCCCTGAAAAATTTTTGTCGGATTCGGCTGTGTTTTGGATTCGGGTGTTTTTTTTTACAAAAAACCCTCAAAAACAGCTTAAATTTGGGGGTCATTTTGATCCCATTTTGATCCCATAGTATTATTAACCTCAATAACCATAATTTCCACTCATTTTCAGTCTATTCTGAACACCTCACACCTCACAATATTATTTTTAGTTCTAAATTTTGCACCGAGGTCGCTGGATGGCTAAGCTAAGCGACACAAGTGGCCGACACAAACACCTGGCCCATCTAGGAGTGGCACTGCAGTGTCAGACAGGATGGCACTTCAAAAAAATAGTCCCCAAACAGCACATGATGCAAAGAAAAAAAGAGGTGCACCAAGGGCGCTGGATGGCTAAGCTAAGCGACACATATGGCCGACACAAACACCTTGCCCATCTAGGAGTGGCACTGCAGTGTCAGGCAGGATGGCACTTCAAAAAAATTGTCCCCAAACAGCACATGATGCAAAGAAAAAAAGAGGCGCACCAAGGTCGCTGTGTGACTAAGCTAAGCGACACAAGTGGCCGACACAAACACCTGGCCCATCTAGGAGTGGCACTGCAGTGTCAGGCAGGATGGCACTTCAAAAAAATTGTCCCCAAACAGCACATGATGCAAAGAAAAAAAGAGGTGCACCAAGGTCGCTGTGTGACTAAGCTAAGCGACACAAGTGGCCGACACAAACACCTGGCCCATCTAGGAGTGGCACTGCAGTGTCAGGCAGGATGGCACTTCCAAAAAATTGTCCCCAAACAGCACATGATGCAAAGAAAAAAAGAAGCGCGCCAAGGTCGCTGTGTGACTAAGCTAAGCGACACAAGTGGCCGACACAAACACCTGGCCCATCTAGGAGTGGCACTGCAGTGTCAGGCAGGATGGCACTTCAAAAAAATTGTCCCCAAACAGCACATGATGCAAAGAAAAATGAAAGAAAAAAGAGGTGCAAGATGGAATTCTCCTTGGGCCCTACCACCCACCCTTATGTTGTATAAACAGGACATGCACACTTTAACGAACCCATCATTTCAGCGACAGGGTCTGCCATACGACTGTGACTGAAATGACTGGTTGGTTTGGGCCCCCACCAAAAAGAAGCAATCATTCTCTCCTTGCACAAACTGGCTCTACAGAGGCAAGATGTCCACCTCATCATTATCCTCCGATTTCTCACCCTTTCACTGTGTACATCCCCCTTCTCACAGATTATTAATTCGTCCCCACTGGAATCCACCATCTCAGGTCCCTGTGTACTTTCTGGAGGCAATTGCTGGTGAATGTCTCCACGGAGGAATTGATTATAATTCATTTTGATGAACATCATCTTCTCCACATTTTCTGGAAGTAACCTCGTACGCCGATTGCTGACAAGGTGAGCGGCTACACTAAACACTCTTTCGGAGTACACACTGGAGGGTGGGCAACTTAGGTAAAATACAGCCAGTTTGTGCAAGGGCCTCCAAATTGCCTCTTTTTCCTGCCAGTATACGTACGGACTGTCTGACGTGCCTACTTGGATGCGGTCACTCATATAATCCTCCACCATTCTTTCAATGGTGACAGAATCATATGCATTGACAGTAGACGACATGTCAGTAATCGTTGCCAGGTCCTTCAGTCCAGACCAGATGTCAGCACTCGCTCCAGACTGCCCTGCATCACCGCCAGCGGGTGGGCTCGGAATTCTTAGCCTTTTCCTCGCACCCCCAGTTGCGGGAGAATGTGAAGGAGGAGCTGTTGACGGGTCACGTTCCGCTTGACTTGACAATTTTCTCACCAGCAGGTCTTTGAACCTCTGCAGACTTGTGTCTGCCGGAAAGAGAGATACAACGTAGGTTTTAAATCTAGGATCGAGCACGGTGGCCAAAATGTAGTGCTCTGATTTCAACAGATTGACCACCCGTGAATCCTGGTTAAGCGAATTAAGGGCTCCATCCACAAGTCCCACATGCCTAGCGGAATCGCTCTGTTTTAGCTCCTCCTTCAATGTCTCCAGCTTCTTCTGCAAAAGCCTGATGAGGGGAATGACCTGACTCAGGCTGGTAGTGTCTGAACTGACTTCACGTGTGGCAAGTTCAAAGGGTTGCAGAACCTTGCACAACGTTGAAATCATTCTCCACTGCGCTTGAGTCAGGTGCATTCCCCCTCCTTTGCCTATATCGTGGGCAGATGTATAGGCTTGAATGGCCTTTTGCTGCTCCTCCATCCTCTGAAGCATATAGAGGGTTGAATTCCACCTCGTTACCACCTCTTGCTTCAGATGACGGCAGGGCAGGTTCAGAAGTGTTTGGTGGTGCTCCAGTCTTCGGCACGCGGTGGCTGAATGCCGAAAGTGGCCCGCAATTCTTCGGGCCACCGACAGCATCTCTTGCATGCCCCTGTCGTTTTTTAAATAATTCTGCACCACCAAATTCAATGTATGTGCAAAACATGGGACGTGCTGGAATTTGCCCAGATGTAATGCATGCACAATATTGCTGGCGTTGTCCGATGTCACAAATCCCCAGGAGAGTCCAATTGGGGTAAGCCATTCTGCGATGATGTTCCTCAGTTTCCGTAAGAGGTAGTCAGCTGTGTGCCTCTTATGGAAAACGGTGATACAAAGCGTAGCCTGCCTAGGAACGAGTTGGCGTTTGCGAGATGCTGCTACTGGTGCCGCCGCTGCTGTTCTTGCTGCGGGAGGCAATACATCTACCCAGTGGGCTGTCACAGTCATATAGTCCTGAGTCTGCCCTGCTCCACTTGTCCACATGTCCGTGGTTAAGTGGACATTGGGTACAACTGCATTTTTTAGGACACTGGTGACTCTTTTTCTGAGGTATGTGTACATTTTCGGTATCGCCTGCCTAGAGAAATGGAACCTAGATGGTATTTGGTACCGGGGACACAGTACCTCAATCAAGTCTCTAGTTGCCTCTGAATTAACGGTGGATACCGGAACCACGTTTCTCACCACCCAGGCTGACAAGACCTGAGTTATCCGCTTTGCAGCAGGATGACTGCTGTGATATTTCATCTTCCTCGCAAAGGACTGTTGGACAGTCAATTGCTTACTGGAAGTAGTACAAGTGGTCTTCCGACTTCCCCTCTGGGATGACGATCGACTCCCAGCAGCAACAACAGCAGCGCCAGCAGCAGTAGGCGTTACACTCAAGGATGCATCGGAGGAATCCCAGGCAGGAGAGGACTCGTCAGACTTGCCAGTGACATGGCCTGAAGGACTATTGGCTTTCCTGTGTAAGGTGGAAATTGACACTGAGGGAGTTGGTGGTGTGGTTTGCAGGAGCTTGGTTACAAGAGGAAGGGATTTAGTGGTCAGTGGACTGCTTCCGCTGTCATCCAAAGTTTTTGAACTTGTCACTGACTTATGATGAATGCGGACCAGGTGACGTATAAGGGAGGATGTTCCTAGGTGGTTAACGTCCTTACCCCTACTTATTACTGTTTGACAAAGGCAACACACGGCTTGACACCTGTTGTCCGCATTTGTGTTGAAATAATTCCACACCGAAGAGGTGATTTTTTTTGTATTTTGACCAGGCATGTCAATGGCCATATTCGTCCCACAGACAACAGGTGTCTCCCCGGGTGCCTGACTTAAACAAACCACCTCACCATCAGAATCCTCCTTGTCAATTTCCTCCCCAGCGCCAGCAACACCCATATCCTCATCCTGGTGTACTTCAACAGTGACATCTTCAATTTGACTATCAGGAACTGGACTGCGGGTGCTCCTTCCAGCACTTGCAGGGGGCGTGCAAATGGTGGAAGGCGCAAGCTCTTCCCGTCCAGTGTTGGGAAGTTCAGGCATCGCAACCGACACAATTGGACTCTCCTTGGGGATTTGTGATTTAGAAGAATGCACAGTTCTTTGCTGTGCTTTTGCCAGCTTAAGTCTTTTCATTTTTCTAGCGAGAGCATGAGTGCTTCCATCCTCATGTGAATCTGAGCCACTAGCCATGAACATAGGCCAGGGCCTCAGCCGTTTCTTGCCACTCCGTGTCGTAAATGGCATATTGGCAAGTTTACGCTTCTCATCAGACGCTTTCAATTTTGATTTTTGGGTCATTTTACTGAACTTTTGTTTTTTGGATTTCACATGCTCTCTACTATGACATTGGGCATCGGCCTTGGCAGACGACGTTGATGGCATTTCATCGTCTCGGCCATGACTAGTGGCAGCAGCTTCAGCACGAGGTGGAAGTGGATCTTGATCTTTCCCTATTTTAACCTCCACATTTTTGTTCTCCATTTTTTAATGTGTGGAATTATATGCCAGTATCAATAGCAATGGCCTACTACTATATATGCCGCGCACAACTGAAATGCACCACAGGTATGGATGGATAGTATACTTGACGACACAGAGGTAGGTAGAGCAGTGGCCTTCCGTACCGTACTGCTATATATACTGGTGGTCACTGTCAGCAAAACTCTGCACTGTACTCCTCCTATATAATATACTGGTGGTCCCCAGTGCCCACAATAAAGCAGTGTGAGCACAGATATATGCAGCACACTGAGCACAGATATGGAGTGTTTTTCAGGCAGACAACGTATACTGGTGGTCACTGTCAGCAAAACTCTGCACTGTACTCCTCCTATATAATACAGCTGCTCCCCAGTCCCCACAATTAAGCAGTGTGAGCACATATATATGCAGCACACTGAGCACAGATATGGAGTGTTTTTCAGGCAGACAACGTATACTGGTGGTCACTGTCAGCAAAACTCTGCACTGTACTCCTCCTATATAATACAGCTGCTCCCCAGTCCCCGCAATTAAGCAGTGTGAGCACATATATATGCAGCACACTGAGCACAGATATGGAGTGTTTTTCAGGCAGACAACGTATACTGGTGGTCACTGTCAGCAAAACTCTGCACTGTACTCCTCCTATATAATACAGCTGCTCCCCAGTCCCCACAATTAAGCAGTGTGAGCACAGATATATGCAGCACACTGAAAACAGATATGGAGTGTTTTTCAGGCAGACAACGTATACTGGTGGTCACTGGTCAGCAAAACTCTGCACTGTACTCCTCCTATATAATATACTGGTGGTCCCCAGTGCCCACAATAAAGCAGTGTGAGCACAGATATATGCAGCACACTGAGCACAGATATGGAGTGTTTTTCAGGCAGACAACGTATACTGGTGGTCACTGTCAGCAAAACTCTGCACTGTACTCCTCCTATATAATACAGCTGCTCCCCAGTCACCACAATTAAGCAGTGTGAGCACAGATATATGCAGCACACTGAAAACAGATATGGAGTGTTTTTCAGGCAGACAACGTATACTGGTGGTCACTGTCAGCAAAACTCTGCACTGTACTCCTCCTATATACAGTAATACAGCTGCTCCCCAGTCCCCACAATTAAGCAATAAGCACAAATATTATTAATAAACGGAGAGGACGCCAGCCACGTCCTCTCCCTAACATTTCCAATGCACGAGTGAAAATGGCGGCGACGCGCGGCTGCTTATATAGAATCCGAATCTCGCGAGAATCCGACAGCGGGATGATGACGTTCGGGCGCGCTCAGGTTAACCGAGCCATACGGGAGAATCCGAGTATGCCTCGGACCCGTGTAAAATGGGTGAAGTTCGGGGGGTTCGGTTTCCGAGGAACCGAACCCGCTCATCACTAGTAAAAATGCGGCTTTTCGACAAAAGTATATTCAATTGAAGAATGTCGACTCGACAACAGTGCTTTTCGACAGTCATTTTGTCAATTTCATTCCGCCTCATTTTGCTGTCGTGATCTATTAAAAATTTCAAAAACATGTTTTTTTTGTGTTTTCTTGATTGCTAATAGCTATCTATTTATATTAGAAGGGATTATCTACTTGGTTTGTCTATTTAGGAGCCACAAGTATTATTTAATATATTTTTTAAAATAATATATATTTTTTTTTTTACTGACTAAAATAATATGGAGAGATCAGAACATGTTTTTTGGTGGGAATGGGTTAAAATTTCAGAAAAAAAATGCATGGGGTCCCCCCTCCTAAGCATAACCAGCCTCGGGCTCTTTGAGCCGGTCCTGGTTGTAAAAATACGTGGGGAAAAATGACATGGGATCCCCCGTATTTTAACAACCAGCACCGGGCTCTGCGTCAAGTCCTGGTGCCAAAAATATGGGGGACAAAACACGTAGGGGTCCCCCATATTTTTAACACCAGCACCGGGCTCCACTAGTCAGAGAGATAATGCCACAGCCGGGGGATACTTTTATATAGGTCCCTGCGGCCCTGGCATTAAATCACTAACTAGTCACCCCTGGCCGGGGTACCCTGGAGGAGTGGGGACCCCTTAAATCAAGGGGTCCCCCCCTCCAGCCACCCAAGGGCCAGGGGTGAATCCCGAGGCTGTCCCCCCCAACCAAGGGCGGCGGATGGGGGGCTGATAGCCATGTGAATGACCCCACATAACCTCGCGGTCAACTGCTGACCGCAAAGTTCCCACCATTGGATACAATGGAGCACCTATGTGCTATATTGTATCTCGAGTGCGCCGCCTGACAGCTCAGACGCGCACTGCCAATCAAGAGAGTGCCACGACGTGGCGCTCCCAGATTGGCTGAAGGGACCATCTGTGACAGCAGTCAAGGGGGGTCCCAGCAGTCGGGGAAAGGGGTCCCATGTGTAAATATGGGACCCCTTTCAGTGCGTGGTCCGTGGTTTCCGTTTTTTGATTTTGCCAAGTGCGTGGATTACAAACTAAGAAGAGGACCGATCTACCCCGGATTGTTGTGAGTATAATTTTATTTACAGGTATCCCGTGGATTCTACGTGGAGAAGGGGACCGACACTTCGTGTCAACATAGGTAAGTATGTGTGTATGTTGGTGTGCATGTATGTAATAAAGTTATACTGTCACGATGTGTATGTGTACTGTTTTTATTTGAGTATTTTTTTTGTAGTAGAACTACAGGTACCAGCGGGCCCGTTCCCCCCGCATGCTGGTACTTGTGGTTCTCCAAGTACCAGCTTGCGGGGAGGCTTGCTGGGACTTGTAGTTCTGCTGCAAAAAACAATATTCTTTTTTTTGACACATGGCTATCAGCCCCCCATCCGCTGCCCTCTGATGGGGGGGGCAGCCTTGGGCTTCACCCCTGGCCTTTGGGTGGCTGGAGGGAGGGACCCCTTGATTTAAGGGGTCCCCACTCCTCCAGGGTATCCCGGCCAGGTGTGACTAGTTAGTGATTTATTGCCAGGGCCGCAGGGACCTATATAAAAGTGTCCCCCGGCTGTGGCATTATCTCTCTGACTAGTGGAGCCCGGTGCTGGTGTAAAAAATATGGGGGACCCCTACGTGTTGTAAATGCTGGTTTACTTTCAGGACTGAAAGCTACACTTTAACAAGACATTCAATACACTTTTAAATGGAGCCGCTGCGGCCGTTATACTTAAGCCTCAACCTAAGTACTTATTACACCAGTAGCATACAGAGCCCCGTACCGTGTACGTACTTTGCGTACAAATGCCGCGCTGGCTGTACAAAGTACACTCAGTGCGTACACACCCAAAGACACTTCGTGAACCCTTAACAGCTACACATGTAATTTGTAATACACTTATAACCTTAGCAGGGAAAGGAAACACGACACCAGTTTGTATTTAAAATGCTGGGTTCCGACACACCAACATATAATTACTGAAAGGGGGTTACAATAACAAAACAATGCAATACAATAGAATAATGGCTACAGTCAATGGTACATACTTCTTTGATTTCGCCTGCGCTTCCTAGTCTGGTCCTCAGTCATCAGGGTAGATGACCTTTAGAGTCTGTGTTTGACCAGGCATGCAGCTGGTTCTTTTATACAATCTTCCAAAACTTAACACAATGGATACTGTAATCTCTTTGTCCATTGGACACAGGGATGGTCATTTACAGTACAGGAGAGGTCATAGGTTGGTTTGAATAGGTGGGCGATGTCTGTTCCAGATTCACTTGTGGGTGGTCTCCTCTGGGTTCCCACCGCATACCAAATGTACAGTAAATACAGTTTATATCTATATTCTGCTCCTGCGCATAACTATTCGCAGGAGCGTGCGATCTTCTGCAAACCAACACCTGAATATTACCCTTAAAATACCCTACAGCTGGATACCAAACACCACCTTATAACCTTGTTCTGTCCCCTTCTATCCTGTAAAGGTGAATCCCTTTGTTCTGATACCATTAAAACTGTTGTAACTTGCTGGTGTGATGCAGGGAGACTATGTGTACATTGTGCACTATTTGGATTAAATATGTAATGTGTTTTAATGGTTTTTCCATGCGTTCACAAACTCTACCGTAAATACCCATACCACGCGCTAATGCGCAGGACCACGAGAGCGACCATACGCAAATTGCGAATATGCGCACGCACAGCAGAACAAGTACACGCACGGAGGCCATCTGTGTGTAGTTTGTACGTGATGTGTGTATTGCAATATTTTTCGACTTCGACCGTCCACCCTTTGGCAGTCACCAATA
This sequence comes from Pseudophryne corroboree, assembly GCF_028390025.1. Taxonomy (NCBI): domain Eukaryota; kingdom Metazoa; phylum Chordata; class Amphibia; order Anura; family Myobatrachidae; genus Pseudophryne; species Pseudophryne corroboree. The sequence continues at coordinate 424,772,892 of NC_086448.1, forward strand.
ACTGCCACTACCTAATCAATAAAACAGAAAAATAGCTATACAATATATACAGAAGCTTGAATGGTCGGGGGAGAGTTGTAGGTGGGAAATGTATGACCTAGTGGGATAGTAAAAGCATGTATGTATGAATCCATGTCTGAGGGGCATGTATCGTCAAGCCGTATATGTAATAAGCTTCGAGGTATTGCGAAGTATACATTAAATCCATCTCATCCCATATTAAGGGTCTGTAAATGGGCCAACAAAAACTACCGAGCTCTTTTCGGCTTCTTGTTCCAACAAATGGGGTGCACATTTAGTTGATGATACATGGAGGGGGAACATATGTGAGTGCTAGTATATGTGGATATCACCTGTCGACTATGTGTGACATTAACTGGAGGTTGAAGAGATGAAGATAAGACACATATATAAAAATACATTCACATAAACATTTTGGGTAGGGCTGACGTCTTTTCCGGTTGGATGTATCTGGGCAGAGGGGGGAGACAAAGAAAAACGGGTGAAAGAAACAGGCCATGAAATTCATTTGCAATCCTTATCATAGCATTGTCTCTATGGATGGATCGTAAATTAAATCTGCTGCTGTAACAGCGCCCTCGCTCCTTAGACTCATCAAATTTGTGCTGTGCTTGCGCCGCATTAGAATTTGAACACACCTAAATATCGAACCAATAATTATGTCGACTCCCAGGATACAAAGGAGAAACTTCCCCACACTCATAATGACATTTTGAGCCCACTCTCCTAAACCTAAGAACCATTTGCGTGGGTTCAACCATGAGACCCAGCCGGTCAGTTCATTACTCACAGTCGCTAAGGTAAGGTTGTGCTTCCTCCTGAACTCCCACTTCAACTGCAAGATATCGTCCATCTTTTGATCGATGATCTCCGTTGGGTCATCAGTGCTGTTTGTAATATGCGTACAGCACTTCACACCATATTGAGTTGCCAGAGTAACACAGTACCCACCTGTCACGGCTGTGACATAATTAAGGACCATCCTGTGCTGAATCCGTTCCTTCTTGTAAGCTTGTAACTCCCTTCCCGTATACCTGAAGGTGTCGTCATACATCTCAGTGATATTATCTGGCAGTACGGGTAATGTCTAATGCAAGAAGGAACTGAATCCCGGTGGATTCGTGGATCAAATCAGAGGCTGCGTGCTCTGCCCTATCTATGAGGTGTCTCTTGATGATGTGTTCATAGTGAGTATGAGTATAAGGAGCCTGAGCACTGCGGTGAACGTCTTTCATTTTATCATGGGTTATGGTCATGACCTCTGGTAGTACTCTCCCAATATAACACAATCCCTCTGAGCTCGGGGCAAGCCACTTGTATGCCTTCCTCCCACATATGAAATAGGCATCATCTGGGAGAACATAGGGGACAAAATATAACACCACCATATTACAAATTTTTCAAGTAAAGAAACCAATCCCTAGTTCTCCCATCTGCTCAGTACAAGTATCGGGCTGGATGATATGAGCACAATACCATGACGATACTTTTCCAACCCACATGGTCTTGCTTCGACGGGTATACCTATACCGAAAATACCTCCCACCGTTGGCTATTTGGCGTACAAGTTCAGAGTCTATGGGTATCCTATCAGCTCTGTGTGAAAAGGTCATTGTCTGGTTATTCCACGTCACTTCCCAATTTCCCGGTTTTCGGTAATTGGAAATATTAAAACACAATAAGGACCTGTCTACATGATACTGGTGGAGCTGCAAACTAGGGGGCCCAGAGATATTGAATTTCTTGTCCACCGGTCTCCCACCCCGCAATTTGAGTACCTCATCTATTGCTAAAGGGTATGGTACTAATCCTGACTTACTCTGACCTTGAGGTACTTGTGAGTACACCCAGCATACTGTCTGGTTTAAGACCTTACCCACTAGTGAGTGGTAATCACTCAACGCATGGCGGTCCATGTCGATATTATGGTTGGACTGACATCTCTGGATGCACCCATCCTTTACTATATTCTCACAATTCCTACAAATACAATATTCATCAGACACCCTTCTCAGTGCCTCCGAGCTCCCTGACTACCACAGCGCTTACTGATGCTAGCCTTTACTCGAGTGATGTGCTGCTCCTGAGATCCTACAAATTCATACTCGCCATCAGAACCCATTCCAGATCCTTGCTCGACATCTCTGGGACCCTCACCAAAACAAACTGTCCTGATCAAAACCAGAATTACTAACAGAACCCGAAACGCAGTCTCTTGTGATCGATCCATTTCGTTAGGGGAAAGGAGGAAAATAAGAAGGAAAAAAGAAAGGAAAATGCAGGGGGAGGTGAAAAAAGAAAATGGTGCCACAACCGTTCTAGATCTTGTTGCTCTCTGTGCTCAGATGCCCTTCAACAGTCCTGCCTCTCAACTTTCCCGGAACAAACACTCCAGTGATACGAGATTCTCTACACTCTGCTCTTTGTCACGAGTTCTCTCCGGGTCAGCGACCTTCTTGCAGTGGGACGAGTGGACCCAAGTCTCTCTTTCGGCGACCTTCAATGCTGTCGTGCTGGTTAACAAGACTTGGTATGGTCCTTCCCACCTGTCTATGAGGTAACCTGAGCGTAAGAAATTTTGAATCATCACATAATCCCCAGGCTCAATGTCATGACAATTACTGTTCGGTAGGTCAGGAATCACCAGCTTTAAATTTCTTTGTTGACTTCTCAGCTGCTGGCTCATCCCAACCAAATATTTCACAGTCACTTCATTATTACATTTCAAATCATCCTGGGGGTCTATCATTACATGAGGTTGTCGACCAAAAAGAATTTCAAAGGGTGATAAGTTAAGTGGAGACCTGAGAGTGGTTCTGATGCTGTACAACACTAGTGGCAAAGCTTCGGGCCACAACAATCCAGTTTCAGCCATTATTTGCTCAGCTTGTTCTTAATAGTGCTGTTCACTCTCTCTGCGTTTGCACTCGCATGTGGACGGTACGGAGTATGCAGCTTGCTATTAATTCCCATCAGTTTTCACATGACCTGAAAGACTTCACCTGTAAAATGGGTACCCCTGTCACTTTCAATTATTCTAGGGATGCCATATCTACACACAAATTCCTGCACAATTTTCTTTGCAGTGAACGTAGCAGTATTTGTGGCAGCAGGGAATGCTTCTACCCAGTTGGAAAATACATCAATACAAACTAACACATATTTCAAATTCCTACAGGGTGGTAACTGTATGATATCGATTTGTATTACCTGAAAAGGTCCGTCTGTCGGAGGGATATGGGATGGCTCTGTTGGTATTGTCTTTCCAATATTCTTCCTCAAGCAAGTAAAACATGTCATTGCTCTCTTACCTGCATGAGAAGAGAATCCTGGCGCACACCAGTAGGCTCTTACCAACTTGCACATACCCTCTTTGCTCAGATGAGTCAGACCGTGTGCCGCCTCAGCTAGGCTTGGAAGATATGCTCTGGGGGCCACTGGCTTACCGTGTCCACCTGTCCACAGTCCTGAGGACTCCTGGCCATACCCCTTTGCCCTCCAGACTGCCTTTTCCTGTAGGGAACACAAATTTAGCATTTAGATTAATTGTTGTGTGTTGATCGTGTTAAATATCATCAGTGATGTGATGGTCGTTTGTATGGGGGTGCTTGCTGCTGATTTAGCAGCTTCATCTGCCCGGCTGTTACCAAGTAAAATTTGGTCTTGGTTGTAAGTGTGTGCTTTGCACTTGCTAACAGCCACTCTGTCTGGTTCCTGTATTGCTGTCAAAAGCCATTTGATGTGGGACGCATGCGCTACAGGTGTGCCAGCTGCCGTCATGAAATTTCTGAGGCACCATAGGGCCCCAAAATCATGCACCACTCCAAAGGCGTACCTAGAATCTGTGTATATATTAGCTCACTTAGCCTTGGCCAATTCACACTCTCTGGTTAGGGCGACCAACTCAGCAACTTGTGCTGAGTGCGGTGGGCCCAGGGGTTCAGCTTCTATGATACCTTCGTCATCTACAACTGCATATCCAGTGCACAAGTCTCCCGATTCTGTCTGTCTGTGGCAACTACCATCAGTGTAGAAGGTAAAGTCTACTCCTTCCAGTGGGTTGTCACTGATGTCAGGTCTCGATGTGAAAGTCTGATTCAGGTATTCCATACAATCATGCGTATCAGTGTCTAAACTAAATCCTCCTTCACCATCATTCTCATCCTCCACCCTTTGTGCCTGTCCAGGCACACTTGGCAAGTAAGTTGCAGGATTTAGTGAGCTGCATCTCTTAATGGTGATGTTTACCGGGGCCATCAGTGATAATTCCCACTTTGTAAACCGAGCAGATGAGACATGTCGGGTTTGGGCTGAGTTTAGTAAGGCTGATACTGCATGAGGTGTATGAATGGTCAGGTCATATCCTAACACTACTTCCTCGCTTTTACTTACCAGCAAAGCTATCGCTGCAACACTTCGCAAGCAAGTGGGGAGAGACCGCGCTACAGTGTCCAACTGTGCACTGTAGTAAGCTACCGGTCTGCTGGCATCACCATGTCTCTGAGTTAAAACCCCTGCCGCGCACCCCGCACTTTCTGTACCGTACAATTCAAAGGGTTTCTCATAATCTGGCATACCTAATGCAGGTGCCTGTGATAGGCACTGTTTGAGTCTCACAAATGCCAGTTCAGACTCATCTGTGTGAGAGATCCGTTCCGGTTTGTTCGAAGAGACCATTTCTTGCAAAGGTAAAGCCAGTATAGAGAACCCTGGAATCCAGTTTCGACAGTACCCACACATTCCAAGGAAAGTGCGGATCTGTTGCTGAGTTTGTGGCAAAGTCATGTCGTGAATTGCCTGTATTCTATCAGCAGTGAGGTGTCTGAGTCCTTGAGTCAAGCAATGTCCCAACTATTTGACCCTGGTCCGGCACAACTGCAACTTATCCTTTGAAACCTTGTGTCCCGTTTGGGAAAGATGAAACAGAAGCTGTTTTGTGTCTATCAAGAATGATTCGAGTGAGTCAGAACACAACAATAAGTCATCAACATACTGTATTAGTACTGATCCACTCTCAGGTTGAAAGGATTGTAAACAGTCATGCAAAGCCTGGGAGAAAATACTTGGGCTGTCAATGAAACCTTGGGGAAGACGAGTACAGGTGTACTGTACTCCCCTGTATGTAAAGGCAAAAAGGTACTGGCTGTCAGGGTGAAGAGGGGCAGAAAAGAAAGCAGAACAGAGGTCAATGACAGTGAAGAATTTTGCAGTAGAGGGAATTTGCATGAGGATGACAGCTGGATTGGGCACTACGGGGAATTGACTCTCAACTATCTTGTTTATCCCCCTTAGATCCTGAACTAGCCTGTAACCCCTCCCCCCACTCTTTTTCATAGGGAAGATGGGACTATTGGCGGTGCTGGATGTCCTGACTAGGATGCCCTGCTGTAGCAGCCGCTCTATGACGGGGTACACTCTTAATTCTACCTCTGGCTTCAGAGGCTACTGAGGGATTTTTGGAGTTATCTTACCATCTTTTACTTGTACTACTACTGGAGCTACATTCGCCATCAATCCAGTGTCTTGTCCATCTTTGGTCCAAAGGGAACCCGGTATTTGTGAGATCATTTCCTCTACCTTTGATGGACACTTGTCTATAACAGTAGAATGCAACATTAGCCTTTGAGGGGTGTCTAATATATCTTGCACTTGAGCGTGGTTCTCAGGTATATCCAAGAAGACACCCTCAGAAGTACAATATATGACACACCACATTTTACACAATAAGTCTCTGCCGAGTAGATTAGTCGGAGCCGATGCAGCCAACAGAAAAGAATGTTTGGTTTGCAAGGGCCCTATCGTAATCTGTGCAGGTCTACTCAAAGGGTATTGTTGCACCGTTCCTGTTACTCCCATTTCCGAAATCTTTTTTCCCGTGGTCTTTATACCTGATGTGGAATTCAACACTGACCTGGCCGCCCCTGTATCTACAAGAAATGGTAATGGTACACCAGCTACATCAACCGTGACCTCAGGTTCGCTACCAAGGCTAGCAATCAATTTCACTGGCTGCAGACTACAGGTGTGTATACTATTGTATATTGGGACCCTTCCACAGCACATTGGCAGCTACAATATGTGAGGGGGGTAGCTGAGAATTTTCAGAGGTCTGCCAATCTCTCCTTGGTGGGTACCTTCTTTGTTCCCCTGCATGTGGCTCGTAATTTCTCCTATGTGGTCCCTGATCCCAATTATGTGAAAAGTAGTGTGGTTCGTATTCTGGTCTAGGGGGTTGGTATACATTATGTTTCCCTTTATTCTTACATTCCCTTGAGTAATTCTGACAATTATAACATATTACTACACGTGGCTTGCCATCAGGGGTCTGGGGTTTTGGCTGATGTGGTTTTGTTGTAAGAGCATTTATACTTACTGTCATCAGCTTATCCCCCTGAGACTCCCTGTGCTTACTGATGTTCCGGTCGTGCTCGATAGCGGACTCTCTCAATGCAGCCACCGAGATACCTCTCCAGTTAGGTAGAGAGGTTTGTACCCTGGTTTTTAATGCCTCCTTTAACCCATCCATTAATACAGTAACAGCTACCTCCCTGTGGTGTGCATTATCTTTAATGTCCTCGATCCCAGTGTATCTAGCCATTTCCTGCAGTGCTCGGTGGAAATATTCGGATGCCATTTCACCTTCCTTCTGCCTTATGGAGAAGATTTTATTCCATTTGACAACAGTAGGGAAATACACTCCTAATTGCAGATTGATTTGCTTTACGTTCTCCTGATTGTGTTCATCAGTGAGAGGTACCTCTACGTCTAACTTACAATCTGTTATGAATTTCGTGGTGTCAATATTTGAGGGTAAACACACTCGTAGCACTGTTCACCAATCTTTATTTGTGGGCTCGTGGGCGTAACCTAACTCTTTAATGAACCTCTGGCATCCGACTAGATCTTTTCTGGGATCGGGAAATTCAGACATAATTGACCTTAACTCTGCTCGGGACCAAGGACAATGCATGGCAATGTTCCTGGTGGGAGTTACTCCCTGATTGTCAGTTCTCCCGTTGGGAACTGCAATCACCCTGACAGGATTTAATTCAGTTATGTCATTCTGGTTTGACTCTCTAATTTAAGGGGCTATTGTTTCTGCATAGTGTATGGTACCGTACTTACCTGTGGACACGACCTCACTTATCCCTCCACTAGGGGGCCTTGCTACAACTCTTGGTGGTTGGGCCGTGCCAACCTAAGTGTCCTGTATGGTGGCTGCTAGAGAGAGTGCCGATATCGTGCTGGGCTCATCTTCCTGCTCCCAATCCTGGGGAAAATTTAAAACGGGATACAGCTGGCAAGGGTTAGCGTTAGCACATTTATCAATTACTTTCCTATCCTGTACCAATGCACCATTGCTTGTAGCCACTTTCTCCCCATCAATATATGGTGGTGGTGGTGCGGTCGCCATTGTTTTCCCACTAGGTTTGGAACCTGCTGCGCGAGCTAATTCCCTTTGCACATCCCCCTCTTGCTGCCATAGATTTAAACAATCCATATGTCTAAGCCTTAGTTTTCTGGATTTTATCAGACATATCCTTATCCTTAAGTTCTGTAATACCTCTGGCTCAAAGCAGCCCACCCAAGGGAAAGGTACCCTATCTTTGTCAGTCATACGTACCCATTCAGACAAAAAGTCTTCAGCGTGTGGACCATATTTTCCACACATAACAAACCTCGCTGACCCCTTGGGCCATGGCTCTTCAACCTGTACCCTTGCTACCATACGTCCACCGCTTGTGCAATTGGATCCCATCGCGGACTTTTTCCTTTTACGCAATCCCCAATTGCACTACACGAATAGACGGTGAAAGTTCTCAGAGCGCTTTCACCCACTCCTTGACCACCGCGTACCCAGTGAGGTCGACCTAAGATTTCTATTTACTGGAAGTGTTAGGAGTGACTTACCCTTTCCAGCAAATATCCACCGCTGGAGATTTTCCTGAGAGAGACCAGCAAAAACTCCCTATGCACTTTTTATACACAAATCACGCTTGCGTATGCTCTACACGGCGCTAATGATACCGCGATTTTACGCAAAAGCTCATAAAAGGGGTATCAAGTTGCACTATGTATCACACCCACAAACATGCGGTCCAATCGCACGACGTCTAGGTACTTGTTACTTAGCTGCCGTACGACCACGAGTCGATGTACAAACTGTGACCCTCAGCCGGAGCATAACAAAAAACCTTTTTACTTAAATACTACACAATGCACAATTCCCTATTACGCTCCTTTGCAAATCTCACGATTTGCGTATTTCAATCTATACTAACGTGAGTAAGCCGCCTCACGCCACCAAGCCTCCACTTACTTGGTGTACCGAACGACGGGATCCCGAATTCCACGGGGTTCAACTCACTCACTCCTGCTTTCACTCATTCAAATATGCTTTGTTTTCTGTACAGAAAATTTTCATTCGTTCTGAGGCAATACAGTTTAAACAAAAGTTTTATACTAATCTGTTTTAGAAACCGGATAGTTATGTGCTATTGTAGCATGGCTACTGTCCCACCTTTTAACTAAACGACACTATTGTGTAATTTGTACTTAGCGCCCGCACTCTTACGCACGTTGCATAAACACGCGACCGTGCGTGTCTTTTACGCTGCGTGCGCAGTCCTGTACTTTGTCCGAGACACGTGTACAAAACCTTGCGTCCGCAATAAAACAAATCACACAACTCTATAGATGTGAACAATACTAATTACTATTGCCCACTAGACATAACTTGTTCTGTATAAACTTTTATGCAGACCTGCGTTTGTGTCTTTACTCTTACTTCCTTCAATACTGTTATTTCAATTTTAACTATATAGCAACAAACGTATACGATTTCACACAGATCTAAATGAATCTAGCAATCTGAATCTTGCTGCAACAATGTGAGAGGGTATGCAAAGTATCGGTGCCCTTTGTGTACGCTTTTTTGGCGCAATCTAACAGCACACAAATAGGGTTTTCAGCATATCCATCGACCAAGAAAAGGTTACGTAGGATAACTTTCCGCCCTTTGCTGATAGATTAAGTCTGCTATGACCTGTTAGGCTGTGAGCATGTGAAAACCGGACGATGCCCCCAATTGTAAACGCTGGTTTACTTTCAGGACTAAAAGCTACACTTTAACAAGACAATCAATACACTTTTAAATGGAGCCGCTGCGGCCGCTATACTTAATCCTCAACCTAAGTACTTATTACACCATTAGCGTGCAGAGCCCCGTACCGTGTACGTACTTTGCGTACAAACGCCGCGCTGGCTGTACAAAGTACACTCAGTGCGTACACACCCAAAGACACTTCGTGAACCCTTAACAGCTACACATGTAATTTGTAATACACTTATAACCTTAGCAGGGAAAGGAAACACGACACCAGTTTGTATTTAAAATGCCGGGTTCCGATACACAAACATATAATTACTGAAAGGGGGTTACAATAACAAAACAATACAATACAATAGAATAATGGCTACAGTCAATGTTACATACTTGTTTGATTTCGCCTGCGCTTCCCAGTCTGGTCCTCAGTCATCAGGGTAGATGACCTTTAGAGTCTGTGTTTGACCAGGCATGCAGCTGGCTCTTTTATACAATCTTCCAAAACTTAACACAATGGATACTGTAATCTTTGTCCATTGGACACAGGGATGGTCATTTACAGTACAGGAGAGGTCATAGGTTGGTTTGAATAGGTGGGCGATGTCTGTTCCAGATGCACTTGTGGGTGGTCTCCTCTGGGTTCCCGCCGCATACCAAATGTACAGTAAATACAGTTTATATCTATATTCTGCTCCTGCACATAACTATTCGCAGGAGCGTGCGATATTCTGCAAACCAACACCGGAATATTACCCTTAAAATACCCTACAGCTGGATACCAAACACCACCTTATAACCTTGTTCTGTCCCCTCCTATCCTGTAAAGGTGAATCCCTTTGTTCTGATACCATTTAAACTGTTGTAACTTGCTGGTGTGATGCAGGGAGACTATGTGTACATTGTGCACTATTTGGATTAAATATGTAATGTGTTTTAATGGTTTTTCCATGCGTTCACAAACTCTACCGTAAATACCCATACCACACGCTAATGTGCAGGGCCGCGAGAGCGAACATACGCAAATTGCGAATATGCGCACGCACAGCATAAGTACACGCACGTAGGCCATCTGTGTGTAGTTTGTACGTGATGTGTGTATTGAAATATTTTTCGACTTCAACAGTGTTTTGTCCCCCATTTTTTTTGCACCAGGACCGGATGCAGAGTCCGGTGCTGGTTGTTAAAATACGGGGGATCCCATGTCATTTTTTCCCCATATTTTTACAACCAGGACCGGCTCAAAGAGCCCGAGGCTGGTTATGCTTAGGAGGGGGGACCCCACGCAATTTTTTTCAGTTTTTTTTTAACACTTTTGTGCCGTCCATGAAGTCAAATCCAGGACGCACATTATCGTCAATTGGTCCATTTTTCGACAGCAGGACTGTCGAATCCATTTTTTTATTGAATATGTCGAATTCGGGTCCCGGCGGCCAGGATTCGACTGTTGAATTGTGTCGAATCCAAAAACGGTCGAATTCCAGCCGGAATTCGACAGCAATTGCATATACCCTTTAGAGTTTACTTTGATATGTGACTGTCATACTTGGCAACGTTTTATAACAAGTTCCAGGGATGCTTGGTGGCTAAGCCCAGTGCATGGTGGGATGTCATGTGCGGATCTGTCAAGGAGGACCTTGGTGCACTATAACTCTTATCATGTCATGTGCACTGGACTTCATTATAATGTGACGATTTGTTTTTAATTCATGTTCATTACTCATGTTCCATACAATTTCATTTATACCACTTAATGTGCGCATAACACAGTGTTTATAGGGCCTAATTCAGACCTGATCGCTCACTAGCGTTTTTTGCAGCGCTGCCATCAGTTCAGAACTGCGCATGCATATGCACCATAATGTGCAGGTACGTCGCACAGGTACAAAGCGGTTCGTTGCTCTGCGATGGGTTTGTGCAAAGAATCCATTCGCATGGGTGATCGCAAGGAGATTGACAGGAAGAAAGCATTTGTGGGTGTCAACTGACCATTTTCTGGGAGTGGTTGGAAAAATGCAGGCGTTCCCGAGCGTTTGCAGGGCGGGTGTCTGACATGAATTCCGGTCCCAGACAGGTTGAAGTGATCGCAGTGGCTGAGTAAGTCCTGGGCTACTCAGAAACTGCACAAAATCTTTTTGTACCACTCGGCTACACATGCGATCGCACACTTGCACATCTAAAATACACTCCCCGGTGGGCGGCGACTATGTGAACGCAGGACTGCAAAAAACTGCTAGCGAGCATTCAGGTCTGAATTGGCCCCATAGATCCTCCAGAAACCCCATGGGGCTGTTTTACTGGTCCATGTCAGGTTTGGCCATCCAAGTGTCAGGTCAAATTGATCAATTATCCTGGGCTGAAGCTCCAGAGGCGGGATGGGCCTGCGTGTGGCCAGCTGTACAGGGGAGACATCAGATAACAGCCCATGTCCTCTCATGCCTTACAGTGTTTAGTTGCAAAATTGGTGGTGGTGGTGGGTGTTTGGTAGGCTAAAGCACTGGGGCTCATTACAAATACTGGAGTCTATTTACTAAGCCTTGGAGAGAGATAAAGTGGACGGAGATAAGTACCAGCCAATCAGCTGCTGTCATATTATAGGCTGGGTTTGAAAAATGACAGGAGCTGATTGGCTGGTACTTTATCTCCATCCACTTTATCTCTCTCCAAGGCTTAGTACATAGACCCCATTGTATGCAGTGGATGTGGGGGTGATGAAATGGTTTAAAAAAATAGATACTTTTTTGCTTGTGAGCTACAAGGCCCAGATATCACACACTTACCAAGTTCCTGGCTGCCAGTTGGGAGGGGTATGGCGCAACCATGTGGGCAGTGCAGGGGCATGACAGCAGATTCGCATCATCAAGGCACAGTATATAAAGCCACGATTACATCATTGTAAAGCGGGGGAAGGGGCCATGATGATGGGATTCAGCAGGAATAGCGTCATCAGCTCGCCTGGACTGGTCACTTCACACGGGAAGTGGGCATCAGCGTGTGGAACTGAGGCGTTACTGAAGATATGCCTACACCATGGTGCGTGCTTTCCTGGAGTCTCCAAGACATTGTGGGAGAATAGGCAAGTACCATATGATCTATCACGCATTGGGATCATGTAACCGGCGGTTGGGATCCCATCGGTCAGCATCCTGATGCCGGGATCCTGGCCGCCAGATTGCCGGTAGGGGTACAAGTGCAACAGAGCCCCATGCTGGCTCGCCAAGGACGTAGCTACCATAGGTACAGGGAGTGCAGATGCTATGGGACCCAGTGCTAAGAGGGGCCTCCTTCCCTGTCACAATTACATGTGTTATATGCAGAGTGTAGCTGCCATAGGTGCGAGGAGTGCAGCTGCTATGGGACCCAGTGCTGAGAGGGGCCACCTTCCCTGTCACAGTTACATGTGTTATATACACAAGGGTGTAGCTACCATAGGTGCAGGGAGTGAAGCTGCTATGGGGCCCAGTGCTAAGAGGGGCCACCTTCCCTGTCACAATTACATGTGTTATATACAAGGACGTAGCTACCATAAGTGCAGGGAGTGCAGCTGCTATGGGGCCCAGTGCTCAGAGGGGCCACCTTCCCTGTCACAGTTACATGTGTTATATACAAGGACGTAGCTACCATAAGTGCAGGGAGTGCAGCTGCTATGGGGCCCAGTGGTGAGAGGGGCCACCTTCCCTGTCACAATTACATGTGTTATATACACAAGGGTGTAGCTACCATAGGTGCGAGGAGTGCAGCTGCTATGGGGCTCAGTGCTGAGAGGGGCCACCTTCCCTCTCACAGTTACATGTGTTATATAAAAGGACGTAGCTACAATAAGTGCAGGGAGTGCAGCTGCCATGCAGAGCTGAGAGGGGCAACCTTCCCTGTCACAATTACATGTGTTATATGCAGGGTGTAGCTACCATAGGTGCAGCTGTTTTGGGACCCACAGCTGAGAGGGGCCACCTTCCCTGTCAGTTACATGTGTTATATACAAGGGTGTAGCTACCATAGTTTCTGGGAGTGCAGCTAGCTACTATGGGGCCCAGAGCTGAGAGAGGCCACCTTCCCTGTCACAGATACATGATTAAATATACGGGTGTAGCTACCATTGGTTCTGTGACTGTCTACCAGTGCAATGCCTCACCTATTGGAGTGATCTCCACCTCCTGTGACAAGATCCTCCTGCTGATGCTGTGACTGCCTACCAGTACAATGCCTCAGCTACTGGTGTGATCTCCACCTTCTGTGACACAATCCTCCTGCTGGTGCTGTTGTTACTGCATACCAGTGCAATGCCCCACCTACTGGTGTGATCTCCACCTCCTGTGACAAGATCCTCCTGCTGGTGCTCTGACTGCCTACCAGTGCAATGCCTCACCTACTGGTGTGATCTCCACCTCCTGTGACAAGATCCTCCTGCTGGTGCTGTGACTGCCTACCAGTGCAATGCCTCACCTACTGGTGTGATCTCCACCTCCTGTGACAAGATCCTCCTGCTGGTGCTGTGACTGCCTACCAGTGCAATGCCTCACCTACTGGTGTGATCTCCACCTCCTGTGACAAGATCCTCCTGCTGGTGCTGTGACTGTCTACCAGTACAATGCCTCACCTACTTGTGTGATCGCCACCTCCTATGACAAGATCCTCCTGCTGGTGCTGTGACTGCTTACCAGTGCAATGCCTCAGCTACTGGTGTGATCTCCACCCCCTGTGACAAGATCCTCCTGCTGGTGCTGTGACTGCCTACCAGTGCAATGCCTCACCTACTGGTGTGATCTCCACCTCCTGTGACAAGATCCTCCTGCTGGTGCTGTGACTGCCTACCAGTGCAATGCCTCACCTACTGGTGTGATCTCCACCTCCTGTGACAAGATCCTCCTGCTGGTGCAGTGACTGTCTACCAGTACAATGCCTCACCTACTTGTGTGATCGCCACCTCCTATGACAAGATCCTCCTGCTGGTGCTGTGACTGCTTACCAGTGCAATGCCTCACCTACTGGTGTAATCTCCACCTTCTGTGACAAGATCCTCCTACTGGTGCTGTGACTGCCTACCAGTGCAATGCCTCACCTACTGGTGTGATCTCCACCTCCTTTGACACAATCCTCCGGTTGGTGCTGTGACTGCCTACCAGTACAATACCTCAGCTACTGGTGTGATCTCCACCTCCTGTGACATGATTCTCCTGCAGGTGGTGTGACTGCCTACCAGTACAGTGCCTCACCTACTGGCGTGATCTCCACCTCCTGTGACAAGATTATCCTGCTGGTGCTGTGACTGCCTACCAGTGCAATGCCTCAGCTACTGGTGTGATCTCCACCTTCTGTGACATGATTCTCCTGCAGGTGGTGTGACTGCCTACCAGTGCAATGCCTCACCCACCGGTGTGATCTCCACCTCCTGTGATATGATCCTACTGCTGATGCTGTGACTGCCTACCATGCTGCATTAGCCTTGCTTACTACCACTGTGGCTAATGCTAACAATTTGCTTAAGCCCAATTTGTGTTGGACCCCCCTTATAGCTGACTTACTCCAACCTACATGAGGCCACTTTTCATATATTTCCAGGGCCACTTTACGTTTCCAATCCGCCCCTGCCACGGTCACATTGGTGTCTACCTCAACAATGGCCCACACAGCAGCAATATTGTCGTCTGTGATGGCGGGCACAGGTCATCCACACCACTCCTTGGGGTAAATTTACTGAGATGGGAGTTCTATTTAAGATGGGAAGTTGCCCATAGCAACCAATCAGATTCCATTTATTATCTTCTAGAAGGTTCTAGATAAATGAGAAGTAGAATCTGATTGGTTGCTATGGGCAACATCCCATCTTAAATAGAACTCCCATCTTAGTAAATTTACCCCACTGTCTTCCAGGGACCATCTCCCTTGCCAAAATTCTGCAAACTACTCAAACACAGTAGTTTTGAAATTAGTATTTACTGCGCTATGTTATATGATAGCAGCTCATCTCAGTGGCGTCACAAGGTGGGTGCGGGGGATGTGGCCCGCACCCGGGTGTGACACCTGGAGGGGGGTGACACCAAATGTCAGCTCCTCCGCAGTGTCAGGAGCCAGGTGCTGCAGTGAGAAAGTCTCCTACAGCACCCGGCTCCTGTCAGAAGAGGAGCGACAGCGCACGGAGACTGTCTCTGGGGGAAGCCCAGCATCTCCAGAGATGCTGATCATGCCCCCAGAGTGACGATTCCGTAATCCCCGCGAAGCAACGCCCCCTATGTGTAAGACCACGCCCCTTTTTTGCTGCCAGGGGGAGATCAGGGGATCCGGTGTCACAGGGTCTCCTGATCAGGGGAGATCAGGAGACCCGGTGACACCTCTGGCTCATCAAAGTATATAATTGTGGATTTGTATTGCAACAGAAAGTGCTATGTGTTATGGGTATGTTAACAGTGGCATCTGTGAAAAAAAGGGGTTAATTCAATGTTTACAGCCGTTTTGGGCTGAATTAGGTGATGATATAATATAAGTGGACTGGTTCATCACCTAATTCAGCCCAAAACAGCAGTAAACATTGAATTAACCCTTTTTTTTCACAGGTGCCACTGTTAACATACCCATACCCGGTAGCAACTCAAACACAGTAGTTTGGGACAGTGATTCTTCCAAAAAAGCATCTCAAGTCGCTCAAAATTTGCTGACCACTCTTGTAGTTGTAGAAGATTATGACTCTTCCGTGGTATCTGTTGAGCTCCATAACGACTTTGTGAAGGATGTAAACATGCTGACTTCTTTGGTGTGCAGTGCTGCTTATATACTGTGATGTGCCTTGAACTTCAGTTAGACATTACAGTTCACCTACCAGATAGTCAGATTGTGGCGAGACAATGTTGGGACATATGTCCTTTGCTGACATGGGGGGTAAATGTATTATAGCGGCACGATAACACTTCCTGCTTTGCCTCATTACCTCCAAATTTGTACCCCCTTCACCATGTTCAGGGATTAAGATAATCTCGGATTTAATGCTGGGATGCAAATAAACTGGTGTATACCACAGCATCAAGATTGGATTTATTTTGTGAAAATCTCGTGGGTTTCTTTTTTTTTATATTTTATTGCATTTTTATTTACATATTTTGTAGCAGATGTCTTATTTTTGTTTTTCACAGCTCCTAGTTACACGCATTTGAGCATACCTGTGTGTCTTGTTTCATTTTGTTTATTTTATTCATATTTTATTTTTAGATTAAGCAGCCCCTTAGATGTTTTAGCAGCCCCTCCTGAGCCACCCACAGCAGCCCCAGATGGGGCAAGTTGAGTTCTGGTGGGTTCGGTAAAGTACTAAGCAAGACTGTGCAGTGAATTTTTTTGTTATTGAGCCCCTGCCCTATTGGTGCTTACCACTCTACAGTCGAAACTCATTTCATACTATAAGTAGGACTGTGGGAGTGTCAAGATCCGGGTAACTGGACGCCATTATTTACCTTTCAAGTGTCTCCTGAGGCTGGCTCAGCGTTCCAGGGCCGGATCCCAGCTGCATTGCTGATATCCTCACTTCACATCTCCTCCCTGCGATCCCGCAGCGCTGCCACAGCAGTTTCATAAATCTGATTTGTTAATGGTGCCTCCAGCCCTTTGCGGCCTCCGCCGCCATCCCTGTGGCTCCAGTGTGTTGATAATCAAATATGGTATCTCCTGCCATCCGCGGCCTCCGCCGCCATTACTATCATTTCTCCACGTTTTCCCAAACTGGCTTTCCCTCCAAATGCCAAACATGGGCGCAGCCATGTTTTTCCAGTCACATGCTATCTCTGCACCTATCCGCTGCACTGCTGAACTCTGCATAATTGATTAGCCAATGCCTGCCTCACAGCAGGTATAAATATCCTGTGCCTGGACCAGGAAGTTGTCAGTGCTTTGGTTGTCCTACCCAGAGTATCCAGTCTCTCCTCTCTGTGATCGATTTGCTAAGCTCCAGGTATTTCCAACTCCTATCTGCATTCCACCAGAGACCCACACCAGTTACCACTTTGCGGTGCAGCCTGACTCTGCAGTGTCCTCATTGCACCCTGCGACTAGCAGTTCCATAACACTGGCTTCCAGCATCTGGCTTTCAGCAGTGTTCAGTTTCCTGATTCCATCGGTGCTCTGCCATCGGTTTCCAGATACCATCGGTGCTCTGCCATCGATTTCGGATAATCATCGATCTCTAGCATCTCCACAGTTCATCATCTAGTCTGGTTCTATCCGGCATACTCGGCAGTCCATTGGTGTTTACAGTATTACCGCTTCCAGTATAACATCAGATGGTCAGTTCCTGTGCTCATTTCATCACTCTGTGGATGGGTGGTGGTTAAAGGGACTTTCCATCTCCTGGTCTCTCAAGACTGTCTTGCTAGCATACCACACCCAAGGACATTCCTACCACAGCTGCATTTCCTAGGAACTGTATATTATATTTGTCCATCTTTCATACCTGAATACTGCAACCGCCAATGTACTATCTGAACTGTGCTAAATAAACTCATTTTATTTTACTCCTGTTGTCGTGGTCATGCCTTGGGGCACTGGTACTGCAAGCTCATCTGCATGCCTAAGAGTCCCATATTGCCGCCCAGGTTTACTTATACCTCAGCCCCTACAACTGAGGCCTCCCTTGGTCAGCACCAGTCCTCAGTTGTGACAGGGAGGAAGCAATGCTAACCTCTGTGTCCACAGCATGCCTCATCTCGGCAAGCCAGACATCTTCCTGGCTGTAAGCCACCATGAGACTCCGTACTGGGCCCTTATTAATTAACTGTTTGTGCCTCACAGGTGCTCTTGGCCCATCTAGTGCTGCAGTGCAATGGAAAGCTGATGCATCACTGAAACTCTTCGCAGCCCTTAGGAAAAGAAGACCCCTGTACAACAAATGCGCATCTTCTAAATAAATAATCCCAAAATGTGGAACATCAATAATAAATCAAAATTAAGGTTGACTAAGTGGAGCCATTCATTTGAGTGAGCCCCTAACATGAAATAATTGAGAAGAACCTCTCTCTAATGCTCTGGCAGAAAATATCACTTTTACCTCTACGGTAGTTGCGCTGGATTATGATTCAGTCTCTTTTGAGTCACACTGACTTTGGCCACAAATGTGGTCTCTCCCCACTTTATTTAAGAACACTTAGTCAAAATAGCAATTTCCATTTCTACCTTTGCGGCTATGTTTTCACAAATCTGTTTGTGATGTTGAAGCTTGTTTCATATCTGCTCTAGGCTTTCATTTAAACCTTGGATCAAGTACAGCAGCACTCCTTGTATTATACGGCAGCACCCCTGGACTTATACACCATGGGAAGCACACCTGGAGAATTACACAGCACAGCAAACAGGCAACACAGCCCTGGACTTAAACGGCAGTGGGGCAGCCCTCCTTCCCACCCACCCTTATGTTGTATAAACAGTACATGCACACTTTAACTAAACAATCATTTTAGCGACAGGGTCTGCCACACATCTTTGGCTGAAATGATTGGTTTGTTTGGGCCCCCACCAAAAAAGAAGCAATTAATCTCTCCTTGCACAAATTGGCTCTACAGTGGCAAGATGTCTTCCTCATCCACAGATTCCCCCCGTCAGTGTTTACATCCTCATCCTCAGAAATAATATTCAAACAAAACGTCATCATTTAGGTGTCAGTGGACTGCTTATGCTATTACCCTAAGTTTCTGAACTTGACAATGACTTATGATGAATTAACTGCAGGTGACATATAAGGATTGACAAAGGCAACAAATGGCTTGACACCTGTTTGGATTTATGGAGAAATAATTCCACACTGAGGAGGTGGCTTTTTTGGTATTTTGCCCAGGCATCACAATGGGCTTTTTCATCCCATGGCCAACAACTGTCTTCACTGGTGCCTTATTCAAAGAAACCACATCACCATAAGAATCCTCATCATCATTTTCCTGTGCAGCACCAGCTACACCCATATCCTCTTCATCCTGGTGTACTTTGTAAATACCAAATTGCTTTCTAACAAATATTTGAAATGCCTGCTCTAATATATACTGTAGCATCTTATTACCATATACGATAAAAGTGCGCTGTACATCGCAAAAACACTGCATCCCATAAGAGAAAACAATACACTCACACATTATCTGAGTTCCAAAGCTCATTGATGTATATATTTGTTATTAAAAGGATATGTATTCAATATATCAAAATGTACAGTATATATATATATATATATATATATATATATATATATAGTTACATGGTTACAATTTATACAGTAAGCAGTTAATACAAACTAAATCAAATACATACAGTTACAGGCCAGCAAATACATCACCATATCTTTCTCATATAAAAGTCTTCCCTCCATATCACTTGCTCTCTCTCTGTAAAATCATGTAGGCACTGGTCTGGCAGCATCTCTACCATCGTCTGGGCCAAAAACAGCAACTCCTGTGTGTCTGATCAGCAATGTGCTATATAGTTTGGGGGAGTGCACACATCTAGTCTAAGGGAGTGAACTTTCTCATTCATGATGAGTCACTGGTCAATTCATATGCAAACCAGGTTCAGCCTTGAAGACATCAAAAGGGCTGGCCTGAGTTTCCTGTCCACCACCTGTTTGGAATGTCCACTGTCCTAATAAGAGTGACTTTAGCTTTCATACATTTAATCATAACTACTCATAGCAATGAGCTACAACTTAATAAATAGTATCAAATTGATATACACATTAATCTGGTTGCTTTAATACCAAATATGACATGTCTATCTTGCTCTGCTCCAATAATACACATACATGACGTTACTCCATTTTATAATTTTAAATCATTATGATGTCTGGCGCTTGATATTATTATAATTATGTGCTGTATGAAATATGTGTCGAATCCATCTCTGTGGCATGTCTGCGTAAATGCGTATGTTACCATATATTGCTGTGCTCGCTGCGCGTATTTGCAAGCATAGCGACTTATAATGTGTGGAGTCTGTATGTTCTCTCTATGTAATATTTTTGACTTCGACAACTTCTACAGTGACATCAATCTCATTATCAGCAACTGGACTGGTGGTGCTCCTCCCAGCACTTGCAGAGGGTGTGGTACAAATGGTGGTGGGAGCATCCTCTTCCCATACAATGTTGTGAAGGTCAGGCATCGACATCACAACCATGGACAGTGCCAGCACCCTTGTATTTTCACAACACCCCTGTAATTTTACAGCATACAAGACAAGACCAGTGCACATTTATTTTCACTTCACCCATATATTTTTACAGCATACAGGACCAGTGTACTTTTATTTTAACAACAGCACCCCTGTATTTTTACAGCATACAGGGCCAGTGTACATTGATTTTCACTGCACCCCAGAGTTTTTACAGCATACAAGACAGGGCCAGTGTGCATTTATTTTATTGCACCCCAGAATTTTTTGCAGCATACAAGACAGGGCCAGTGTGCATTTATTTTACTGCACCCCAGAATTTTTGCAGCATACAAGACAGGGTTAGTATACATTTATTTTACTGCACCCTAGAATTTTTGCAGCATACAAGACAGGGCCAGTGTACACTGATTTTCACTGCAACCTAGAATTATTACAGCATACCAGACAGGGCCAGTGTACATTTATTTCACTGCACCCTAGAATTATTACAGCCTACAAGACAGGGCCAGTGTTCATTTATTTTACTGCACCCTAAAATTATTACAGCATACAAGACAGGGCCAGTGTACATTTGTTTTCACTGCATACAGGAGGACAGTGCCCCTGCCCCCTGTACAACACAGTGACAGCCAGGACAGCAACACCCATGTACAGCTGCAGCACTCGGTTCTCTGAGAACTGAACCTGCTCATCTCTAGTAGAAACATAGTGTAGCAATAAATATAAATAATGTAGTAGGTACATTATTTATACCAACCATAAAATGTTGAGGGGCAACACTTTCAAAAGTTAATGTAGATAAGTATTTAACAAATTTTCTTTTATTTCATTTAAGTAAAGTGTTTAAAACCAATTATGTTGTCATATTACTTAGCACACATTCTCTGTGGGGAGACATTGTCACTGTAGTGGGACTTTACGAACTCCCTGTATAAATAGCGTTAGACATCATTTCACAATAATAAATGACAATCTTTTTTAAGTTTTAACATACTGGGCTGGATGTAATAACGCTGGAGTTCAGCGTCTGTGCAAGATGCTGACCGAACTCGGACATTTTTTTTAAAGGGGCAATCACTTTCAAGGCAAAACCATACCTTGTAAGTGATTGTTCCTTTAAAAAGATATTCGACAGGCATCCAGCGCAGCCGCTGATCTCGGGTGTCATTACATCTGGCCCACGATGTTTTTTAGGGGGTCCTGATTTAGTTTGACAGTCCCTGCTAACAGTTGAAGTTTACAGCAGTGACGATAGTCTGCATGCTTGTAAATTCTAAATGGAATAAATGAAGTTTGGCAATTACCAAAGTTATAATTCTTGTTATAAACATGCAAAGTGTCTATGCAATATAAATTAAAACAATCAGAGACAAACAATACGTAAAAAAGAGAACCTGCAGATAAATTATTATGCAGTACAGCTCTTCACAGACAACTGTATGTGCAACATATAGGACAGTTTTATACAAGCACAGAGCTCAACTATTTGTGCAAAAGTGCCCCAATGGCTAGCATTGCTGCCTCATAACATTGAGGCCTGGGCATAGGCGTGCGCAGCACATTTTGTTAGGGTGTGCACTGACAGAGGGGCATGTCAAGCACCGCCTATTGGGTGCAGCTAGCACCACCTATTGGTCATGGCCATGGCTGCCATCAGAAATTATGGGGGCAGGGACTGATAAAATAGGCAGGCCCCCTTCCCCCTGGAAGTGGGTGGGTAGTCTTGTGAATAATGTGGGTGGAATTACAACAGGGGTGGGGCTTTAATTGGTGCATAAAAACAAACAAATAAAAAATTTACAAAAAAAATGCAGCTGGTCTATAACATAACTTTGTCAAAAATAGGATTTTAATTACCTACTGGCAAATCCTTTTCTCATAGTCTGTAGAGGATACTGGGGTCCAGTTAGTACCATGGGGTATAGATGGGTCAACTAAGAGCCATGGGCACTTTAAGAATTGGGCTGGCTCCTCCCTCTTTACCCCTCCTACCAGACTCAGTCTAGGAAACTGTGCCCGAGGAGACGGACATACTTCGAGAGAAGGATAGATAAGGATAGTGGTGAGCTTCCGAACCAGCACACACAACAAGAGGAAAGCCAAGCTAACCAAACTTGAAACAGGAAAAGCAACGGCTGAACCAACATTACTTAACCAAGTAACCGTACAGGAAGAACGAAGCACTGGGCGGGCGCCCAGTATCCTAGCTGCTCGGCAGAGCTGTAAAGCAGAGACACCCCGGGCAGCCGCCCAGGAAGAACCCACCAACCTAGTAGAGTGGGCCTGTACAGATTTTGGACATGGCAAACTTGCCGTGGAATAAGCATGCTGGATAGTTAGTCTGATCCAGCGTGCAATTGTCTGCTTTGAAGCAGGACACCCAATCTTATTGGGATCTTAAAGAACAAACTGTCCGTCTTCCTGTGACGAGCTGTTCTTTTCACATACACCTTCAAAGCCCTCACGACATCCAAAGACTTTGAAGTAGCAACCACAACAGGTTGGTTGATGTGAAACGCAGACACCACCTTAGGAAGAAATTGCTGACGAGTTCTGAGTTCAGCTCTATCCGCATGGAAAATTGAATAGGGACTTTTGTGAATAGGGACATTTGTGAGACAAAGCCCCTAGCTCCGGCACACGTCTTACTGAAACCAAGGCCAACAGTGTGATGGTCTTCCACGTAAGATATTTTACGTCCACCTCCTGTAACGGTTCAAACCAGTCCGATTGGAGGAAATGCAGCAACACATCAAGATCCCAAGTTGCCGTGGGAGCCACAAAGGGAGGTTGGATGTGCAGAACACCTTTCAAGAATGTCTGGACCTCAGGGAGAGAAGGTAATTGTTTCTGAAAGAAAATGGACAAGGCCGAAATCTGGACTTTTATGGAGCCCAGACGTAGGCCTACATCCACTCCTGCTTGTAGAAAAAGCAGGAAACGTCCCAGATGGAATTCCACCGAAGAATATTTTCTGCTCTCACACCAAGAGACGTATTTCTTCCAAATACGATGGTAATGCTTAGACGTTACCCCCTTCCTGCCATGGATCATTGTCGGGAAAACCTTGTTAGTGATCCCTCTCCTGGCTAGAATCAGCCGTTCAACTTCCATGCCGTCAAACGTAGCCGCGGTAAGTCCTGATAGATGAACGGGCCCTGTTGCAGAAGATCCTTGCAAAGAAGAAGCCACGGATCTTCGAGGAGCATCTCCAGAAGGTCTGTGTACCATGCCCTTCTTGGCCAGTCCGGAGCAATTAGAATTGCTTGAACCTTTTCCCTTTTTATTCTCTTTAGAATTCTTGGGATCAGGAAGTGGAGGAAACACGTACACCCTCTGATAGACCCATGGAGTCGTCAGGGAGTCTACCGCCACCACCTGTGGGTCTCTCCACCTGGAACAATACCGCTTGAGCTTCTTGTTGAGACGAGAGGACATCATGTCGATCTGTGGATATCTTCGTCGACTTGTCAAGCACCTGAACACTTCCGGGTGAAGGCACCACTCCCCCAGGTGCAGTTTGTGTCTGCTGAGGAAGACTGCTTCCCAGTTGTCTACTCCCAGAATGAAGACCGCTGACAATGCCACAGCGTTTCTCTCTGCCCAGAGGAGAATTCTTGACACCTCTGACAATGCTGCTCTGCTTTTCATTCCGCCCTGTCGGTTTATGTACGTTACTGCTGTCACATTGTCCGACTGAACCTGAATGGCCCGATCTTGAAGAAGATGTGAGGCCTGCAGAAGGGCGTTGTATATTGCCCTGAGTTCCAGAATGTTGATTGGAAGAACGACTTCCTGACTGGACTATCTTCCTTGAAACTGCACTCCCTGAGTGACTGCTCCTCAACCTCTGAGGCTTGCAACCGTGGTTAACAGAATCCAGTTCTGTATTCCGAACCTCCATCCAGCAATTAGGTGAGAAGACTGTAGCCACCACAGAAGGGAGATCCTGGCTTTTGGTGACAGACAGATCCTCTGGTGCATGTGAAGATGCGATCAGGACCATTTGTACAACAGATCGAGCTGGAAGGGTCTTGCGTGAAACCTTCCGTATTTAAGAGCCTCGCAAGAGGCAACCATTTTCCCCGATTGGATCACTGATGCCTTTTCCAACAGAAGGAACACCTTCTGCGACTCCATATCTAGTATCATTCCCAGGAATGGTAGCCTCCGTGTTGGCTCTAGGTGAGATTTCGGAAGGGTCAGAATCCACCCATGATCCTGGAGAAGTTTGGTTGAGAGAGCAATGGTGTCCAGCAACCTTTCCCTGGATGGTGCTTTTATCAGGAGATCGTCCAGGTACGGAATTATATTCACTCCCTGTTTGCGGAGTAGAAACATCATCTCTGACATCACCTTGGTGAACACCCTCGATGCCGTGGAGAGACCAAATGGCAGGGCCTGGAACTGGTAGTGACAGCCCTGCAATGCAAACTGTAGGTGAACCTGATGAGGCGGCCAGATCGGAATGTGGAGGTACGCATCCTTGATATCCAGAGATACTAGGAATTCCCCTTCCTCCAGACCTGAGATCACCTCTCTTAGAGACTCCATCTTGAATTTGAACAATCGTAAGTACAGGTTCAACGACTTGAAGTTCAAAATTGGTCTTACCGAACCGTCCGGTTTTGGTACTACAGACACGTTGGAATAGTACCCCTTGTGTAGCTGATGAGGTGGAACTGGAACAATGATGTGAGTCTGTACCAGTTTCTGGATGGAATGTTGTAAAGTTATACTTGCCTCTTGTGAAACTGGCAAGCCTGATTAGACTCTGAAGTGGGAGCTCTTGGAACTCCAGTCTGTAGCCCTGGGAAATTAGATTTATGACCCAGGGATCCTGGCACAAATTTTACCAGATTTGACTGACGAATGGTAGGCAAGCTCCCACCTGACAGCCTTCCAGGCATTGCGGTCCACCGTCAAGCTGAAGTCTTTGAGGAAGCAGAGCCTGAGCTCTGTTCCTGAGCACCTGCTGTTGCTGGTTTGCGTGGTTTACCTCTTGCACCGCTGGAGGACGTAGAAGCACCTCTGGATTTGTCCTTGAATTTTGCAGCCCGAAAGGACTGTAACGTAGAAGCTGAATAAGTCTTCTTAATTGGGGGGGCTGTGGAAGGAAGACATGTAGACTTACCCACAGTAGCTGTGGAGATCAATTTGTCTAAATCATCTCCGAACAAGGCCTCTCATGTGAATGGTTGGCCTTCCACGCCTTTCCTGGAATCCGCGTCAGCACACAGCCGGGAGATACTCATGAAGTACAAATGCTTCGCCGCTGTGTGATGCTTTTGTATTTCAGCGACAGGGCAGGGATTGACATGCGGGGCGGGCTAGCCCAGTGCTGGGTGTCCCCCTGCATGTCTGTGTTCCTGATCGTAGCTGTGCTAAATTTAGCACAGCTACGATCAACTTGGAATGACCCCCATGGTTTTGCCCATTTACTAACAAATTTGCTGCTGCGATCAGATCTGAATTAGGCCCTATGTTATATATTATACATACTTTTCTGCACCCACCTCACATCGACAGACCTCCAGGTGGGTACATACCCTCCTGCATCCACCTCACACTGACCTCCAGGTGGGTACATACCCTCCTGCACCCACCTCACACTGACTGACCTCCAGACGGGTACATACCCTCCTGCACCCACCTCACACTGACTGACCTGCAGGTGGACACATAACGTGGGTACATACCCTCCTGCACCCACCTCACGATGACTGACCTCCAGACGGGTACATACCCTCCTGCACCCACCTCACACTGACTGACCTGCAGGTGGACACATAATGTGGGTACATACCCTCCTGCACCCACCTCACGATGACTGACCTCCAGTCGGGCACATACCTTCCTGTACCCACCTTACACTGACTAACCTCAGAGTGGGTACATACCTTTGTGCACCCACCTCACACTGACTGATCTCCGAGCGGGTATATACCCTCCTGCACCCATCTCACACTGGCTGACCTGAAGGTGGGTACATACCCTCCTGCACCCACTTCACAAAGACTGACCTCCAGGGAGGTACATACCCTCCTGCACCCACCTCACACTGTCTAACCTCTCGGAGGGTGCATACCCTCCTGGACCCACCTCACACTGACTAACCTCTGGGTAGGTAATATAATCCCCAGCATATAGTTACATAGTATAAAGCAGACCTGACATGGCGCTAACCTATGTGTAGTTTCTCTGCACTTAACACACCTCTGAGGTAAATAAGGCTGGGACACTCAACATGGCGGCAGGGAAAGAATGCTTCAGTTCTACAGGAAAAACATTTTCCGTCACCTGCGGGTAGTAATAGCAACACCCTAACCACATCCTGGGCCTGATTACTGAGACCAGGGGAGAGCCAGAGCCTGAGACCAGGGTACAGAGAGTGATCTTGATACTGGGGGGGGTGGGGGGGGAAGACCTGCAGCCTGAAATGCACAGTGCATATAGATAAACAGTGCAGGCATTTTTTATGATCTGGTGCCCACGACGGAGCTCACAGGCCGGCAGCCAGTCAGGAGCAGCCAGTCAGGGACCGACAGCTGCTGGCTGTCGGTCCCCGAGTCTTGATTGGCTTGCACCTGGCGCTGTATACCCGCTGCCTGCTGGTGCTCCTAGTCCAGGCTGAAACTGGCTGGTGCCAGACATTAGGGGGTGCCTGTGCGCACCAGGCACCCCCCATGCGCACGCCTATGGGCCTGGGATACAACCAGTGCAATATCTGTATGGTGTTTGTATATTCTCCCCAGTTTCACCTGTTTTACCTCATCTGCTGTAGCGCCCCTACATTCCGAAGACCTGCAGTTATGCTAACTGGCTTCTTAAAACATTCATCCTAGTCTGTGTGTCTAATACCACTTTTACACTAAAAACCCAGGTCTGACCCAGGTTTCAGGACATGGTTCCAGTCTGGGTCCCTGTTTACACTGAACCTTGGATCCAAGTTATTCAAAGGTCAGTCCTGTTTACACTGAAACTGGGTCTGTCCTGCATTTCACTCACAGACACTCCCTTGAGGCGGGCCTCGTCATACACAGCCAATCAGCAGCTTTTAAGCATAACCTGGGTTGGATAACCCAGGTCGAGCTGCTTACACTGCACCATTACCTGGGTCCAACCCTAGTAGCTACCATGGTCAGTGTCAGGGCTGTCTTCTTAACAGCAGTGTAGGCTCCTGGGCAAAGCAATGCACTGAGTTCCCTACCCATCCTCCCGTGATAGGGGGTGTTCTATATTCCACTTGGCATGTAGGACCTGGAGCAGTAATTTTGTCCAATTACTCCTTACTGCACAGATGATGGGAGATGGGGTGGGAATGAGAACACTTAACTGTAGAATGGGGCATTGGGCTGAAAGAAGGGGCCCCAATACATGACTTTCAGGGTGGTAGGGGGTGTTCAATATGCAGTGGAGGGGTGGAGTGGACTTAATATTCATCATTTTCCAGTAGGAGGGCAGCTTGCCTGACTGCAGATATCTCCAGTTCCTGGAAATAGATTCCTTAGCTTTCTATGGGATTAAAAAAAAACTGGAAAGTCCCACCTCTTCAGGAGGTACTGGGGACTTGGGGATCAGATTTCAGGAGGCAGAGCAATTCACCGACAAAAATATAAAACTGCATACCAGTGGAGCTGGAGCTGGGGCCAGCTGCTAGATGGCTGATATCTCTGGTCCTGGGCATAGTAGAGACATGCTGCCAGTGTCCACCTAAAGGGGATAGTCACAGCTTTTGGAATATACCTTCAGAAAAACTCTAAGTCAGAGAGAGACCGAGATATCTGGCTGGGAAGAGAAATTAACTTAAATGGCTCAAATGGGGACCACTGCTTTGAATTCCGATATCTCTGGTTCCCCAGGGCCAATTTTCAAAAACCTGGTGCCCCATTAAAAAGGGGAACATCAGCTATCAACCTATGGCCCTTATGCTCCTGCCCATATGAAAAGACAGGGCCATATGCCCATACGAAAAAACAGCCCTGGTCAGATTTCCAGGTCACTCAACCTGGGTTATTTTTCAAGGACCCTTTTACACCAAGATGTGACCTGGGTAGACCTGGCAATAACCCAGGTTATTGTGGCAGTGTAAAAGGGGTATCTGGTAGAAGACTGAGAACAGGACAAATAATAATGATGAAATATTCCCTGCAAAATCTTTTGTAATATGTTGATGCTATACAAAAAAAGCATAAGAATATTAATAGGCTGTAAGCCAAGCACAATCATAGGTGTTTAATATCAATATGGTTTTGGAACATGCCTCTAGAAAATCAATCTGCAACTATTTTCCATGATTGTCAATCCAACTGTAAGTGCTCATCATTTAAAATATGAAAACATCACTTCAACATATTTCCTACTACCTCTTTAGGGCCAGCCCACTTCTAGGAAAGGTCATTATGTTGACTTGGTCTGAATGCATTGTGGGGATGATGATGACGATGATGATCTATATATTTGAATAAGTCTGTCATGCCTGTCACGTCTTTCCTTCTTCCGACCATTGCCACTGCATATGAAACATGACAGATGAGGAGTCAGCCAGAGTGTAGGGCTGGGTACACACTACTGTATGTCAGCGAATCCACTGACTGCTGAATGGGCAATTTGGTAGGCATACACACTTACCAATTGTCACGGCTGTGGTTATTTGTGAATCTGGTCTAAGTCTGGTCTCTGGGTCTTTACTTGAGAATTGTGGACAGAATTGCGCAGGCTTAAAATATGATCTCTTCATGAAGACGTGGCTGTTGGCTGAGGAACGTAGGAGAGGAAGTGACCAGCTATTTGGGTACTGAAACACTGGTGGTGTGAACCACCAGTGCAATAGTTAGCTGGATGGTCTATGAAGACTAGCAGTTGGAATGCTGGGAGTCACCAGGAAACAGATTTGCAAAAGGCTGGGTGGAACCAGCACGGCAGGTTTTCCGGAACCAGCGGAGTAGATTTGGCTTTCCGACAAGGCAGGTTTTAAGATGTCGGGATTGGCTTTCCGACAAGGCAGGTTTTCCAGATGTCGGGATTGACTTCCGACAAGGCAGGTTTTCCAGATGTCGGGATTGGTATTTCTGACAAGGCAGGAGTTCAGAATGCTGGATGGAACCAGCAAGGCAGGTTTGTAGAATGCAGGATGAAGACAGCAATGCAGGTTTCTGGAATGCTGGACGGAACCAGCAGAGCAGGTTTGCTGTGAATTCTGGATGAAGACAGCAATGCAGGTTTTCTGGAATGCTGGACAGAACCAGCAGAACAGGTTTGCTGTGAATGCTGGATGAAGACAGCAATGCAGGTTTTCTGGAATGCTGGATGAAGATAGCAATGCAGATTTTCTGGAATGCTGGATGAAGACAGCAATGTAGGTTTTCTGAATGTTGGGCGGAACCAATCAGGTTGGTATTCAGAATGCTGGACAGAACCAACAAGGCATAGATGCTAGGGAGGGGCCTTAGACTGCACACCTATAGCTGCCAGTAATGTGAGGTGCTACCTACTGAGACTTGTAGTTCTACAGAAGAAAAGGGGGGGTGTTGTAGGTGCACTGTCTCTAGCATTACTGATATCATACAGCTTAGCATATAATAAATAGTGGAGTTTAGTTATGAATTGATCAATGCATGAAGCTGCAGCCCTGCGGCAAGGGACTCCACTCTGCTGCAGTACCTAACACTATAGGGGTTCAAACCTAGGGCACGAGACCCCTCAAAAAACCACAGCCAAGCAACCCCAGGGCATCGCAGGGAATAATTATGTGTAGTGAGAAGGATTAAGGGATAGGTGAGAAAAAAAGGAGTGCAGTCTAAGGCCCCTCCCTAGCAAACTAAAAGTGTTTTGTATAGACACACCTGAAGGAGTGAGACACCTTCATTCTTAGACTTGCACCCACCCGCACCTGACCCTCATTTATTTTAACTAGGGTACCTAGCATGACTGCACTTGTGAATATGGCACAATTCTAGGTAAGTCCAATTATTCAGAACAATAGGTCAGAAATGGGGTGGCTCCTGGGGTACGGGGCCTCCTGGACTGCCGTGGCTGGGCGACAACAGGGCATCGCAGCATTACATTTAATTTGGCACTTTCACAGTTTGTTTATTATACAGGTTACACATTTTTTTCACTTATATTAATTCACCCCATAACACCCTTTTTTTCTCACCTATCCCTTAATCCTTCTCACTACACATAATTATTCCCTGCGATGCCCTGGGGTTGCTTGGCTGTGGTTTTTTGGGGGGCCCCGTGCCCTAGGTTTGAACCCCTATAGTGTTAGGTACTGCAGCAGAGTGGAGTCCCTTGCCGCGGGGCTGCAGCTTCATGCATTGATCAATTCATAACTAAACTCCACTATTTATTATATGCTAAGCTGTATGATATCAGTAATGCTAGAGACAGTGCACCTACAACACCCCCCCTTTTCTTCTGTAAGGCATAGATGCTGCGATGGAATGCAGAACAGTCTTTAGGTACACTGGGATGGCACACCAGTGTACTTGGACACGCTGTGATGGAATAGCGGTATGGCCCTTTAAGATCAGCCAGAGAGTCAGGTGGTGCTAAGATGGTAATAGCAAGCTGTATAATACAGCTGAAGATGCAGGAACTTACTACAGACTGAGAGACAACAAAGCACTGACAGCTTGCCAGTGCTGGGACTTGGAACTTATACCCCTTTCTCACTGCTGACTGGATGAGGGATACACATGACAAAGAAGTGATTCCGGATTGGGCCCAGGAAGGTCAGCTGACCAGGAACTGTCATAACGACGTCCATAGCTGATTTTGGAGGAACTCCAGCCTGGTGTAGTTTGCAGAGATTGACAGTAATGGCCACAGGCCTGAGAGCACAAGGAGTTGTATCTGGTGACCACTGGACTTATGGATGCTCGCACGGAGGCATAGGACTGCATGAAGAGACTTGCTGAATTCAGCATTCGCACAGAAGGTTAATCAAGTGTAGCTTGTTAGCAAGTCTCACTTTCCAGATAGAGAACTCAGCACTCAGGGAACTCATGGTACTGATGAGCTGTTTATCCCAGCCAGCAGAAAACACACAGGATACAAGACAGATGGCAAAGGTAAGTCACCAAATGATGTGATTTTAGCCAGGATTGTGACACCAGTCGGTTGCTTGATAGCCATGCACATAGCCAGACATGACAAATATCTGCAAGATATATCTGCATCAGTTGTGCTGCACATTGGGACATATTGGGTGTACACACCTGCCAATAAACTACCAATGTATTGTTTATCACTTGAATGATATATCGTTCAACTAACTATGTACCCAGCCTAAGTATAAGAGGCCTGGACTGGAGATTATTCCAAACTCTACATTGACTATCCATGACAATTCAATATTCTGTCATCAAAAGAAGCATAATTACCGCTATTGTTACGTTCTCTGTACTCGGAACCCAAGAGACAGGGTGGCAATCGATGAGCTCCGAGTACAGGAACGTGATGCTGCAGTTTGTGCTGAGTTCAGCGGCAACCCCTAAGGAAACCCTGACTCTGTTGTCTCCCCCAAGTGGTCGGTCAACGCTTGCGAGACTATGGTTTCTTGGGCCCACGGAAGCTGCGTTTGACAGGCGTATTAGGTCTGCCCGACTCCGATGCCCCCCGGTCTTAGTAGGTGACAAGGCATTAACCGAGATAGAGAGATAACAAGGGGAAACCTAACTAAAAACTGACACACAAAAGAAAAGAGGAAACTACTGAAAACTATAACCAAGTTTATGTGCGGCGCACTCGCCAAGAAAAACCGTAACAAAATCAACGCTTCTCAAACGCCAAACACGACACCGTCGTATCTCGGCGAGAACAGTAATAGCGGAAACCTCCTCAGAAAACACAAAAGCAAGAAAGTAAGAAATAATACGGCTACGGATGTAAAATGCAGCAGAGCCGCTACTCACGACACCGGTGAAGGTGCATGCAGATGGAACAGGAACCCCAAGCCTGCAGATACAGGGTCGCAGGACTGGAAGGCTAGATCAGATTCCAAATGACCAGGCTCCGGCCACCAGGACTCAGGATGCAGGGTCACAGAACTGGAAGGCTGTAAAGTTTCCCAAAGATCAGGCTCCGGACACCAGGACTCAGGATACAGGGTCACAGGACTGGAAGGCTGCACAGGAACTCTGCAGGGACAGGAAGCTATCACTGGCGAGGCTGCCTGATCCTGGCTCCCATAAAAAGGTCCTGCTGACCTATCATGGGAGAGCCAGCAGATCAGCCCCCCAGACCTAATTGTCCAGCTGTGCAGTGTCCCGGCTGCTGGTAGAAGCTGGGACTGGAGTGCAGGGCGGCCGCAGAGTGTCCCCGGTTGCTAGGCAACCGGCCGGAGACGGACGCTACGCGGCAGAAGTGATGCGCCGGCCCTGTTGCCTGGCAATGGCTGGGAGCCGGCGCGTCTTACACCCGCCACCGCTGACAGCTATTTTGCAAACTACTCTGTGTGTTTCTTGTAAAAGTTAGCACATTTTTGCAAATACAGGGCAATTGGCATAAATACTAAGGGCAGTATATGTTTAGGTTTTTTTTTACCTGATATTGTAGAGCAGTGATCTCCAACCCGTAGCTCGCGAGCTACCGGTAGCTCGCCGTAGTATTTTCGGTAGCTCACAGAGCGCACGGGCTTGGGCAGTCACTGGCACTCCTCCTCCCTTCATTTTTAATATGGTGCCAGCGTCAGCCAATCAGAGCTCGTGGACTGGCAGTGGCGGCACTTGATTGGCTGCCGGACCGCAAGTTTTGATTGGCTCACTTACTGGCACCATACCATATTTTAAATGCCTGCCGCCATTGGAGACTGTCACCCTCATCGCAGCCGCTCTCCGGACTTTACAGGAGAGGCGCGCGCTGTGCTCTCCTCCCCTTCCGTCCCTCATACAGGAGGAGCAGCACAGACGGCAGTAGAAGCCAGCAAGGGTTAGCACTTTGTGGGGCATTTTATCTGGCGCTGCGAGGGGGGAGGGGGGGCATTTTATCTGTCGCTGCAGGGGGCATTTTAAATGGCACTGCGGGGGTAATTGTATCTGGCACTGGTGGGGGCATTGTATCTGGCACTGCTGGGGCCTATTTTTGTTATACGTGGAAGTTTGCACACATATTTCTTTTCTTTAGGAGTGATAGAGGGTGCCACCCTTCGCCTTGACCCCTATGTGTGCTTTGGGCAACCTCTTGTGGCATCCTTGCGGTGCTCTTTTTGTTTTCTTACCTGTTTTGTTGTTTCCCTATTGGTCTCTATATTTGATCCCATTATTATTTTACCCATTTGTGCCCGGTTATACATATTTACACACCTATCTATCTTGCTCCAGATTTTACTGCAACTTTCTCCCTGTAATAACTAATGGCTAATGTACTGTCGCTAAATGTTAAGGGTTTGAACTCACCTAACAAAAGAAGATTGGCCTTGAATAATTTCGCTAAATGTAAAGGCCATGTGGTTGCTTTGCAGGAAACCAATTTTACATGTACAGCGCCACCATCTTTTACAAACAACAAGTTCCCATGCTATTACATGGCCAACATTTTAGGAAGAGACTATAGGGGTAATTCCGAGTTGATCCTCGCTATGGATTTTCGTTGCTCAGCGATTATGGCAGAACGGGACTAATCTGAGCATGCGTATGCACCGCAATGCGCAGGCGCGTCGTACAAGTATAAAGAGCTTTGTGGTTTTGCACAGGTTCTAGCGATGCTTCCAGTCTCAATGACAGACGCAAGGAGATTGCCAGGAAGTGTCAACTGACTGTTTTCTGGGAGTGTTTGGAAAAACACAGGCGTGACCGGGCGTTTGCTGGGCGGGTATCTGACGTCAATACCGGGACCTTCGTCGCAGCAATCATCACACAGAATAAGTAACTACAGGGCTGGTCTTGTTCTGCATA
Source organism: Pseudophryne corroboree (assembly GCF_028390025.1). Classification (NCBI taxonomy): domain Eukaryota; kingdom Metazoa; phylum Chordata; class Amphibia; order Anura; family Myobatrachidae; genus Pseudophryne; species Pseudophryne corroboree. Next base: position 424,807,047 of record NC_086448.1, read on the forward strand.
AAATGTGTTTGCTGCCGCTCGGCTGCATAGGCGTTCGCACTCCTACAAAGTGAGAATACACTCCCCCATGGGCGGCGGCAATGTGCTTGCCCGGCTGCTAAAAGTAGCTAGCGAGCGATCAACTCGGAATGAGGGCCTATGTCTCTTCCTAAAACATAAGGAGGCTTGTCGTACCCTGATCTGCACTCTTATCAATTAGCTTGCATCCTTGCTCAGATGGGAGCATGGTATACTCAAGATGATCTCAAGTCATGGTGTCAGAATGAGGTATGCTGTCCTAATTTCCTCTGTCACAATCCTGTCTAAAATCATATCATTTGGTGACTTACCTCTGCCATCTGTCCTGTATCCTGTGTGTTTTCTGCTGGCTGGGATAAACAGCTCACCAGTACCATGAGTTTTCTATCTGGAAAGTGAGAGATGCTAACAAGTTGCACTTGTGTTGATTAACCTTCTGTGTGAATGCTGAATTCAGCAAGTCTGTTCATGCTGTCCTATGCTTCCATGCCAACATCCACAAGTCCAGTGGTCACCAGATACAACTCCCTGTGCTCTCATTACTCTATCTATGCACACACCACGCCGGAGTTTCCTCCAAAACCAGCTATGGACGTCACCATGACAGTTCCTGGTCAGCTGAACTTACTGTGCCCAATCCGGAATCACTTCCTCATCATATGACTCCCTCATCCAGTCAGCAGTGAGCACAGGGTATAAGATTCAAGTCCCCGCACTGGCAAACTGTCAGTGCTTTTTTGTCTCTCAGCCTGGAGTGAGCTCCAGTATCTCCTGCTGATAAAGACTTAGTGCAATATCCATCTCTAGCACCACCTGACTCCCAGGATGATTTAAAGGGCCACTACTGCAATAATGTAGCCGCATTTCCAGATTTACGCCTATGTCACTCCAGCCAGTTCCCCCATGTGTATTTGGCTCCCTCAGTTCTCAGTCTACGTAGTGCTGCTGCATGTCTGGCTGGAGTGCAGCGGTTTACAGATCTCTTGTGGTCACATGACTTTGAGTGTTGGGAGCCACATTTGAATAAAGAAAAAGCCGCATGTGGCTCAAGAGCCACGCGTTGGCCACCACTGCTCTAAGTGATATATTGTAGCTGCCTGCAAATGAGGGTAAATTTGTGACCATCAAATCATATGTAGTGCAATCGATCTGGAAAGCATAGCTGGAATTGGTGTACAAATTGGAGAATATCTCCCTCCCCTCCTCTGTTCTTACAGAAACGGTGCTTGCTTGCCTCATTCCAGATATGCAGTTTGATATTTGGAGTGATATCACCTCTCAATGAGGTCACTGTGGCAGGGTCTCTACTATCATTTGCTCAAATTCAATCACAGTTTTCCTTATCACATAAGGAGTTTTATAAATTTATAAAATTAAGGCACTGGCTGATGGAGACCCCTCATAGAATATCCCCAATTCCTAAGTATATCCGAGATCTAATAACTAAAAAGATAGTGGTATTACCAGGTGGTACAACTTTGTTAATTCTCAAACCCCACGGAAACTGATCTTTTGTGTACCGTTTCAGAGGAGGAGTGGGGATTAGTTTTCAAGCATCTTTTTATCATTCGATGTATATGTCCCATATAGAATCATTCTATAAAATTCTACATTGCTTATATATTACACCTGTGCGTTTACACCCAATGAAACCCTCTACTTCTAATCTATGCTGGCGCAACTGTGGCAGTGTGGGAAATCTACTTCATATTTTCTGGTCATGTCCTGCAGTTATCAACCTTTGGGAATCTGTGTTTTCTCTTATCTCCAGAGTTTGAGGATTCTATGTGGTCCCACATCAAAAATTAGCTTTCATCCACCTACACTGTTGTGATCTTTTATTTAGCGATCGGTACATAATGGGCCATATTCTCATATTAGCAAAATTACTAATCGCTCGCCATTGGTGCACTCCAATAGTCCTGACTCTAGACACTATTGAAAATGCAGTACATTCCCACTACCAGTTTGAAACAGCTGGTGCAGTACTCTTCAGCTTCTTGCCCTCTTCTGCGTTGGTATCCTTGGAGTGACTACAGGCTTCGTAGATCTAATGTTACAATTGATATACATTTTCACTAGACTAAACCACTTAGGTATCTATGATTTGGCCCAGTGGTTCTCAAACTGTGTGCCGTGGCACATGCGGTGTTTCAGGGCACTTGCAGGGGTGCCATGGATTGGTGGTCCAGGAACAGTTCAAATTATTTATGATTAATGTAATAGGCAAAACCAGTGCTGGTGGCTGTCAATCATAAAGTATGTGGACAACCAGGAGCAAATCTTGTCCCTCACCACATAACTCAACCTAAGGATGACATATAGACATAATTTACTTAATTTAAGATTTCTTTCTTAATTTCTCAATAAGAAACTTTTGGCCCAGGGGTTCTTGGGATGCTCTAGGGCGCCGTGATTCAGAAAAGTTTGGGAACCACTGATTTAGCCTATTTCCAGATTCTTTGTGCATGTTGATTGTTATTCTATTTAAATAGCCTATATACAACTTTCTAAAACCACAAGCCTGTACTTGACAATTTTGTGAACTATCTCATATTAAAATGTGTGTACCTCCCATTCCTCTCCCCTTTTCTTTATTCTGTACCCTCCCCTTGTTCTTTTGCTAAACCTTAATAAAAATCAATATAAAAAAAAAGAAACTGAAATAATCACAACCAGTGTCACAACCCTCAGTAAAATCTACCAACCCCCAATAAAATCTACCACCTCCAGTGAGTCAGTTGAAGTCTGTGCTCCACTGAAGCACTACCGTCTAATCACACACAGGTCAGGCAGTCACTGAGGGAGGTGTTTTCTCCCTGTGGGACTGCAAGTCCAGGCTGCAATTAATACCACTTTCATACAGAAAATCTCAAATTCCCGGGTTTTTTCCGGTTTCGTGAAGCCAGGAAAAACCCAGGTTACAGTTCTTAACCCTCTTTCACACAGCACATTTAACCTGGATTATTCCCGGGTCGACCCCTTTCAGACAGAACCCGTGTCAGCCCTGCAATAGACTTGTGTGTCATAAGAAATGGACTGTTTTTATGGCACACAGAGATTAGGTCATGAAAAGTGGGTGGTGACTGCTCACAGCATTGCATTAACCATGGCTGACGAGTTACTGCTGAGTTCTTGCTGTTTTTTGCTGTTTCACACAGCAAATGAGAGCCTGATGCAGCTGATTGCACTGTGCTACCTGGCACAGTCTTATGCCAAGAGAAAAAGGGAGCAATTTCTGGCGGAGAGGGCTAATACTCGATGCCGGTATTTTCGCAGGAGGAGAGCCCTGATTTTGGGCAGCATTACATCTACTCTGAGATTTACCAGCGCGACTAATCGATCGTTGTGGACCAGAGACCGCAGGCATGGACAAGCTTTCTGGGTGACCGTGGAAGCTTATCAGCCAGAGCAGTGGATGGCACACTTTTGGATGTCGCGTGAAACATTTTACTATCTGCTGGAACTTCTCATTCAAGTACTCACCAGGGGAAGCACCAACTACTGCAAGACCATGGAGCCATGCAGGAGACTGGTGAATGTGTTGTGGTGGTATGCAACACCGGGGGAATACTGCACCATCTCCTGCTTATTTGGTGTTGGCATATCGACAGTGTGTGTGCTAGTGAGGGAAGTGACCCAGGCATTGCTGGAATTCCTTTACCACCGCTTCATCTCCTTACCGCAAGGTGCCCGGCTGGATGATACCATAAAAGGTTTCATGCAACGTAAATATCCCCAGTGTGCTTGAGCCATAAATGGGATCCACATACCCATTATTGCCCCCAGAGACCACCCAGCCGATTACTATAACCGGAAAGGCTGGCACTACATCATCCTGCAGGCTGTAGTGGACCATAAGTATTGGTAAGTAGTATGGTGTGTTAATGTCAGTCATATATTGGGCCCATGATGTGTATTGTTAAACACAGCTAAAACATATACTGTTCAATTTCACAGATGTCTTCATTGGCTGGCCGGGTTGCGCTCACGACTGCTGGGTACTTGGCAACTCTGAATTGTTCCAGATTGCAGAGGAGAACCAACATGGCTGGTTGTTCCCTAGAGAGGTAAATATATCTCTTTTGATTGGTTATATTTTTCACAGAAGAATAATAATGCAATAGATTGCAATTATGTGTCACAATCCATGCAGTTTCTCCTTCGTGCCTGGGATGGCGCCCTCTGCTCTGGTGCGCAGCACTCTGCTCTGTATCTGCAGCTTGGTAATTAGCTGTTACCACAGCGGAGAGCAGCACCTGAACTCTCTATATAGGCCAGCCACACAGGCTCCCAGTTGACAGTTCATCGTGTCAAGGTTGTCTCAGTTCTTGTTCCTGGTTATGCTGGTCTCTACTGCTAACATCATCCATAGTACTGCCAGGCTCCAACAGCTGTCCTGTGTAGCTACCCTGCTACAGTGCAATCCCGTTATCCTGATACATTGCATACTCTACTGCATTGCTATCCTGTGATCCTGCTATAGTGCAATCTCGTTATCCTGCTACATTGCATACTCTACTACAGTGCTATCCTGTGATCCTGCTATAGTGCAATCTTGTTATCCTGCTACATTGCATACTTTACTACAGTGCTATCCTGTGATCCTGCTATAGTGCAATCCCATTATCCTGCTACATTGTATACTCTACTACAGTGCTATCCTGTGATCCTGCTATAGTGCAGTCCCGTTATCCTGCTACATTGCATACTCTTGTACAGTGTAATCATGCAATGCCGCATATCTGCTAAAGTGCATCCTGCTGCGGTGCTAACCTTCTATTGTGCAATCCTGCAATGCTGCATCTCTGCTCAAGTGCTAATTCTGCTACAGAACAATCCTATTACAGTGATTCCACAGTCTACAGTGTTTCAATGTCTTCACAGTCTTTAGCGTCTCAAGTGTGATCAGACTACAGCGTCTTCATGTAATCACAGTCTTCAGTGTGTCTGTGTACTCACAGTCTCCTGGCGTCCCCGTGTACCCACAGTTTCCAGCGTCTCTGTGTTCCCTCAGTCCCCAGCATCACAAGTGTGTTTCCAATCCCAACATCAGAAGTGTGCAGTCAGGGGAGTGCCTCCCCTGTGATTAATTATTAAAAGAATATAAAGAAGATACTTATGACACATATTCTGTGTCATAAGTATCTTCTTTATTTAATTCTAATAATTTTCCTGGATTAAATGTGTTTGAGAGGCACTGATAGCAGTGCCTCCCATACCTAATGGAAATGGGACAGAGCGGGGGGCGGGACCAAGCAGTGGGCTGTAAAAGCCAATTCAAAAAGATAGGGAAAGCAGCACTGAAACAAGTGCCTCGCTGACAGGGACACCACCCCCATGTCAGCAAGGCACCTGTGATTGGCCAGCGGATCCAGTGCTGGATCCGCTGTCCAATCACCCACACGCGGCACTGGAGGCGGCGGGTCCCGGCGGTGAGTGGCGTCTGTAGTGTATGCGGCTCTCCCCCCGGTCCTCCTCCACCGACTCCGTCCTCCCGCTGACAGGAGCGGCGTTGTGTGGCTCTCCCCCATGCAGCTCTCTCCCTGCTCCGTCCTTTTACTGACACGAGCGATGTTGTGCGGCTCTCCCCCTCCTCCGCCGGCTCCGTCCTCCCACTGACAGGAGCAGTGGCATGGCCCTGCAGTGTGTGCGGCTCTCCCCAGCAGCAGCAGGTTAGTCTCTCTCTCTCCCATTTTGTCCCCCCTCTGTAAGTATTTATTTTCATTTCTACAGGTGCTGGGTGCCCCTATTGGATTCTACTGGACAAGTGGACGTGATCGGCGTGGGATGTAGGTAAGTAATCTGTCTCTCATTTTTACAGGTACCCCTATTGATTCTACTGGGCAAGTGGACGTGACCGACGTGGGATGTAGGTAAGTATGTGTGACAGTGACGTGCGGTGGGGTGAGGCAGAGCCTTTCCTGTCATACTTACGTTTCTACTATATGAAAAATACAAAGAATATGTTTGAAATATCTTTTTTGCATTATTCTAATAATTTTTATAGCCAAAACTCTGGAGTAAAAAGTTTATGGCAGGTGAGGCAGTGCCTCATCTGCTTATCTTTTCCGTACATCTCTGATCAAAACTCACCAAATTTCCAGGAGTTTATACTGCTGCACCTGTGTATAATGCCCAGATGTACCCTTTGGCTCATATTTTGTGTGTAAATCTGGCTCTGGTGCTAGCTAGTGTCCCCTTAGCCTTTTAGCTCACCGCACGTCCCTGATGTGTGAGTGTGTAAGTGTGTTTTAATACATTTTTACTTTCACGGTGTGTTTGTTGTGTTTTTATTTGGGTATTTTCTCTTACGTCCTAGAGGATGCTGGGGACTCCGTAAGGACCATGGGATATAGACGGGCTCCGCAGGAGACATGGGCACTACAAAGAACTTTAGATTTGTGTGCACTGGCTCCTCCCTCTATGCCCCTCCTCCAGACCTCAGTTAGATCCTGTGCCCAGAGGAGACTGGGTGCATTACAGGGGAGCTCTCCTGAGTTTCTCTGAAAAATAATTTTGTTAGGTTTTTTATTTTCAGGGAGCACTGCTGGCAACAGGCTCCCTGCATCGTGGGACTGAGGGGAGAGAAGCAGACCTACTTAAATGATAGGCACTGCTTCTTAGGCTACTGGACACCATTAGCTTCAGAGGGTCGGAACGCAGGTCTCACCCTCACTGTTCGTCCCGGAGCCGCGCCGCCGTCCTCCTCACAGAGCCGAAAGATAGAAGCCGGGTGAGTATAAGAAGAAAGAAGACTTCACAGGCGGCAGAAGACTTCAGATCTTCTCTGAGGTAACGCTGCGCGCCATTGCTCCCACACACAACACACACAGCGGGCACTGATGGGTGCAGGGCTCAGGGGGGGCACCCTGGGCAGCAATATTAAACCTCTAGGGACTGGCTATATAGATATATGGGCTGCGGAGGCAGTATATATAATAATCCCCCGCCAGTATTGGGAAATTGAGCGGGACCGAATCCCGCCACTGAGGGGGTGGAGCTTGATCCTCCAGCACTAAACAGCGCCATTTTCTCCACAGCACACTACAGAGAAGCTGGCTCCCCGGACTCTCCCCTGCTGAACACGGTGACAGAGGGCAAAAAAAGAGCGGGGGGGGGGGGGGCACTTTTTAATGGCGCAGTGAGTGTATAGATATATATATTGATATAAAAGCGCTGTTTATCTGGGAAGTTTGTTTCCAGTGTCAGTTGGCACTGGGTGTGTGCTGGCATACTCTCTCTCTGTCTCTACAAGGGGCCTTATTGGGGAACTGTCTCCATATAGATATTTTCCTGAGTGTGTGGGGGTGTCGGCATGTCTGAAGCGGAAGGCTCATCTAAGGAGGAGGTGGAGCAGATGATTGTGGTGTCTCCGTCGGCAACTCCGACACCTGATTGGTTGGACATGTGGAATGTTTTAAATGCAAATGCGGCTTTGTTACATAAGAGATTAGACAAAGCAGAGTCCAGGGATAATACAGGGAGTCAATCAATGGCTTTGACGGTGTCACAGGGCCCTTCAGGGTCTCAAAAACGTCCCCTATCCCAAATAGCAGACACTGATACCGACACGGATTCTGACTCCAGTGTCGACTACGATGATGCGAGGTTACATCCAAGGGTGGCCAAAAGTATTCATTATATGATTATTGCGATAAAAGATGTTTTGCATATCACGGATGACCCCTCTGTCCCTGACAAGAGGGTACACATGTTTAAGGAAAAGAAACCTGAGGTAACCTTTCCCCCATCTCATGAGCTGAACGAGTTATTTGAAAAGGCTTGGGAAACTCCAGACAAGAAACTGCAGATTCCCAAAAGAATTCTTAAGGCGTATCCTTTCCCTGCGCAGGACAGGGTACGGTGGGAATCCTCACCCAGGGTGGACAAGGCGTTAACGCGCTTATCCAAAACGGTCGCACTACCGTCTCCAGACACGGCAGCCCTCAAGGACCCTGCTGATCGCAGACAGGAAACTACCTTAAAATCAATTTATACACATACTGGGGCCTTGCTCAGACTGGCAATAGCGTCGGCTTGGGTTTGTAGCGCTGTAGCAGCTTGGACTGATACCTTGTCAGCTGACATTGATACCCTAGATAGGGATACCATTTTAATGACCTTAGGTCACATTAAAGACCGCAGTCTTATATATGAGGGACGCTCAGAGAGACGTTGGTCTGCTGGGTCGAGAGCCAACGCCATGGCGATTTCGGCTAGGAGAGCCCTGTGGACCCGCCAATGGACGGGTGATGCCGACTCAAAGAAACATATGGAAGTTTTACCTTACAAAGGTGAGGATTTATTTGGGGAAGGTCGCGCAGACCTGGTTTCCACAGCTACCGCGGGTAAATCTACCTTTTTACCATATGTTTCTCCACAGCAAAAGAAAACGCTGCAATATCAGATGCAGTCCTTTCGGTCACATAAGTCCAGAAGAGGCTCTTCTTTCCTCGCCAGAGGTAAGGGTAGAGGGAAAAAACAGCCGGCTACGGCTAGTTCCCAGGAGCAGAAGTCCTCCCCGGCTTCTACTAAATCCACCGCATGACGCTGGGGCTCCACTGAGGGAGTCCGCGCCGGTGGAGGCACGTCTTCGACTCTTCAGCCACGTCTGGGTTCAGTCAGACGTGGATCCTTGGGCAATGGAAATTGTATCCCAGGGTTACAAGCTGGAATTCGAAGACGTGCCTCCTCGCCGGTTTTTCAAATCGGCCTTACCAGCTTCGTCCCCAGACAGGGGGATAGTTTTAGCTGCAATTCAAAAACTGTGTCAACAACAAGTGGTTGTCGAGGTTCCCCTAGTTCAACAGGGGAAGGGGTACTATTCAACCCTATTTGTGGTCTCGAAACCGGATGGCTCGATCAGACCCATTCTAAATTTAAAATCCCTAAACCTGTACTTAAAAAAGTTAAAATTCAAGATGGAATCGCTCAGGGCGGTTATCTCCAGCTTGGAAGGGGGGGATTTTATGGTGTCACTAGACATAAAGGATGCATACCTTCATGTCCCCATATATCCCCCTCATCAGGCGTACCTGAGATTCGCTGTACAGGACTGTCATTACCAGTTTCAGACGTTGCCGTTTGGGCTTTCCACAGACCCGAGGATTTTCACCAAGGTAATGGTGGAAATGATGGTGCTCCTGCGCAGGCAGGGAGTCGCAATTATCCAGTACTTGGACGATCTCCTGATAAAAGCGAGATCGAGAGATCAGTTGCTGAAAAGCGTGTCGCTCTCTCTGAGAGTGCTGCAACAACATGGCTGGATTCTAAATCTACCAAAGTCACAGTTGGTTCCATCGACTCGGCTGTCTTTCTTAGGCATGATTCTGGACACGGAAAAAAAGAGTGTTTTTCTCCCAATGGAAAAAGCCCAGGAACTCCAGAACATGGTCAAAGACCTGTTAAAACCGAAAAGTCCATCAATGCACTCGAGTACTGGGGAAAATGGTGGCGACCTACAAGGCCATCCCCTTCGGCAGGTTTCATGCGAGGACGTTTCAGTGGGACCTTCTGGACAAGTGGTCCGGGTCCCATCTTCAAATTCATCAGAAAATAAGCCTGTCCCCCAGGGCCAGGGTGTCTCTCCTGTGTGGCTGCAGAGTGCTCACCTTCTAGAGGGTCGCAGGTTCGCCATTCAAGACTGGGTTCTGGTGACCACGGACGTGAGCCTCCGAGGATGGGGAGCAGTCACACAAGGAAGAAACTTTCAGGGGATATGGTCAAGCCAGGAGGCTTGTCTACACATCAACGTACTGGAATTGAGGGCCATATACAACGGCCTACGTCAATCGGAGAATCTTCTTCGCGACCTACCGGTTCTGATTCAATCAGACAACGTCACAGCCGTGGCTCATGTAAACCGCCAAGGCAGAACAAGGAGCAGAGTGGCAATGGCGGAAGCCACCAGGATTCTGCACTGGGCGGAAAATCACATAAGCGCTTTGGCAGCAGTCTTCATTCTGGGAGTGGACAACTGGGAAGCAGACTTCCTCAGCAGACACGATCTCCATCCAGAAGAGTGGTTACTTCATCAAGTAGTTTTTGCAGAGATAACAAGTCGTTGGGGACTTCCTCAAATAGACATGATGGCGCCACGCCTCAACAAGAAGCTTCGGAGGTATTGTGCCAGGTCAAGGGACCCTCAGGCAGTAGCAGTGGACGCCCTGGTGACATCGTGGGTGTTTCAGTCGGTCTATGTGTTCCCTCCTCTTCCACTCATCTCAAAGATATTGAGAATCATAAGACAAAAAAGAGTGCAGACAATACTCATTGTTCCAGATTGGCCTCGAAGGGCCTGGTATTCAGATCTTCAGGAAATGCTCACAGAAGATCCGTGGCCTCTTCCTCTCAAAGAGGATCTGTTGCAACAGGGGCCCTGCGTGATCCAGGACTTACCGCGGTTACGTTTGACGGCATGGCGGTTGAACACCGAATCCTAGCTGGGAAAGGCATTCCGGAAGAAGTCATCCCTACTCTGATAAAGGCTAGGAAGGAGGTGGCGGCGAAACATTATCACCGTATCTGGAGAAAGTATGTATCTTGGTGTGAATCTAAGAATGCTCCTACGGAAGATTTCCATCTGGGCCGTTTTCTCCACTTTCTGCAGACAGGTGTGGATATAGGCCTTAAATTAGGCTCCATTAAGGTACAGATTTCGGCCCTATTAATTTTCTTTCAGAAGGAATTGGCTTCTCTCCCAGAAGTCTAGACTTTTGTAAAGGGCGTGCTGCACACACAGCCTCCTTTTGTGCCTCCAGTGGCACCATGGGACCTTAACGTGGTGTTACAGTTCCTAAAATCTCACTGGTTTGAGCCCCTTCAAACAGTGGAATTAAAATTTCTCACTTGGAAGGTGGTCATGTTGTTGGCCTTGGCATCTGCAAGGCGGGTGTCTGAATTGGCGGCTTTGTCTCACAAAAGCCTCTCTCTGATTTTCCATGTGGATAGAGCAGAGTTGAGGACTCGTCCTCAATTTTTGCCTAAGGTGGTTTCATCGTTTCATATGAACCAACCTATTGCGGTGCCGGTGGCTACGAGTGACTTGGAGGATTCCAAGTCCCTGGATGTAGTCAGGGCCTTAAAAATTTACGTAGCCAGGATAGCTCGGGTTAGGAAAACAGAGGCGCTGTTTGTCCTGTATGCAGCCAACAAGGTTGGCGCTCCTGCTTCTAAGCAGACTATTGCTCGCTGGATTTGTAACACAATTCAGCAGGCTCATTCTACGGCTGGATTGCAGTTACCAAATTCGGTAAAGGCCCATTCCACTAGGAAGGTGGGCTCTTCTTGGGCGGCTGCCCAAGGCGTCTCGGCATTACAGCTTTGCCGAGCGGCGACTTGGTCGGGTTCAACACTTTTGCAAAATTCTACAAGTTTGATATCCTGGCTGATGAGGACCTCATGTTTGCTCAATCGGTGCTGCAGAGTCATCCGAACTCTCCTGCCCGGTCTGGAGCTTTGGTTTAATCCCCATGGTCCTTACGGAGTCCCCAGCATCCTCTAGGACATAAGAGAAAATAAGATTTTAAACCTACCGGTAAATCTTTTTCTCCTAGTCCGTAGAGGATGCAGGGCGCCCGTCCCAGTGCGGACATATTTCTGCAAGACTTGTATATAGTTATTGCTTACATAAGGGTTATGTTGCAGTTAAGATCAGTCTTTCGCTGATGCTGTTTTGTTCATACTGTTAACTGGTTGCGTATATTCCAGGTTATACGGTGTGGATGGTGTGGGCTGGTATGAATCTTGCCCTTAGATTAACAAAAATCCTTTCCTCGTACTGTCCGTCTCCTCTGGGCACAGTTTCTCTAACTGAGGACTGGAGGAGGGGCATAGAGGGAGGAGCCAGTGCACACCCATCTAAAGTTCTTTGTAGTGCCCATGTCTCCTGCGGAGCCCGTCTATACCCCATGGTCCTTACGGAGTCCCCAGCATCCTCTACGGACTAGGAGAAAAAGATTTACCGGTAGGTTTAAAATCTTATTTTTTGTTGTTGTAGAACTACAGGTACCAGCGTGTGTCCCCCGGCTGTGGCATTATGTCCCTGGCTAGTGGAGCCCGGTGCTGGTTTTAAAAATACGGGGGACCCCTACATCTTTTGTCCCCCATATTTTTGGAACTAGGACCAGACTAAGAGCCCAGTGCTGGTTGTCTAAATACGGGGAACCCCTGTCCAATATTTTTCCCAGTATTTAAACAACCAGGACCGGCTCAAAGAGCCCGAGGCTGGTTATACTTAGGAGGGGGGACCTCACGCATTTTTTTAAATTTTTTTAACCCATTCAGACCCTTCTCCATTAGGTTAATGGAAGCCCTGGACAACAAAATTGCATTCATGTCCTCCTCCCCCTCCCTTCCCAGTCCCAAACACTATTTTTTTTTCTATAAAAATTTACAATATATAACAAGTATGATGAGCAGGCAGGCAGCGGGCATTGGCGGCATCGGACTGAGATGCAAATATAGTGGTGGAGGGCTGGGTCAGTTGATGGTGGGCGAGTTTGTAAGCCATTGGCGGTGGCAGCGGGCATCGGCTCAGAGGCAGTAGCGGGCATTGGCTTGGCGGTGGTAGGGGTCATCGGCAGGATTCGGCAGACATTATGGCTGTAGTGCCTCACCAGCCACTGACCTCATCGCACGCCACTGGTTCCCAAGTATACAGCACTGCCAAGTACTTCCCAGCATTGCAAATGCAATTTCAGTTCTTTCTTTCATTTTGAGTTCTCCAATCATTCCTGGTTTTTACTTATTGTTTACAGTTGTATACTGCTTTACCCTGTATAAATAAACCTGCTATTGTATCGAGAACATCAGTCCCTGTGAATATGTTCCTACAGAGGAAATTCCAAATGGATTCTGACAGAATGAACTGGCCTAAAAGAAACAATAGCAGGGAAGGTAATTGCAGTCTGCCTGAGGGAGTTTTCTCACAGCTTGTTAACTCCTCAGCTCCCGAGACATCACTTTCTTTAGATTTCTTACGACTGGGGATTTTGAAGTGAAAGTTAGACCAGCTACAGACTTTAGTATCCAGTATTCTATGCATTCTACCTGAATTCCTGGGGAGACTGGTGGACCCCAGTAAAATAGCTCCAGAAAAGGAGTTTTCTTCTGACCCAGCAACTAGGTATGTTAGGGGTATCTCTCCTCCACAGACAAGAGGCAGGTTCCAAAGTTTCCCTTGACCTAGTCTCTCAGAAACGGAATGCCAGCATCACAGAGACATTAAAATTTGCCTGTATTGTGGGGGTCATGGACATTTTATTCTAACTTGTCCCATTTGAAAACCAAGAAATGGGGGAAGTGTGCATCTCCAATCTTTAAATACCATCTGTCTCAAAACTGGTCTTCCGCCTAAGGTTTCCGAGCCTGTCGCTCCAGGAGGGGTTTCCGAGCCCGTCGCTCCAGGAGGGGTTTCCGAGCCTGCCGCTCCAGGAGGTGTTTCCGATCCTGTCACCCCAGGAGGGGTTTCCGAGCCTGTCACCCCAGGAGGGGTTTCCGAGCCTGTCACCCCAGGAGGGGCTTCCGAGTCTGTCGCCCCAGGAGGGGTTTCCAAGCCTGTCGCCTGTCAGGTCTCTGGTTTTGTCTGTCCCCGGAGGGGGCGCTAGTGGGTCAGTGTTGGTGCGATGCATAAAACGTGGAGGCAAAATAAAAGTCCTGCGCATATGCACTGATGTTTATTAAACACAGAGGAGCAATGGCATGGTAATAGATGGTAACTTAGAATCGGCAGTAACAGAAATGAAATAATGAACGGTAACTGAATCCAAGGAAATAATCAGAAAGTCTCTGGTAACACAATATGAAATTACTTGGTAACTGGATGCAAAACGGATTTGTAAACAGAACTCCGGTATTACTTGAAAAGCACACAGTCTCTGTATCAAACAAGTTCTTTATAGCCACACTAGGCCCAGACAGGAGACAGTCCCAACACAGCAAGTGTTGTTAAATGCTGAATGCACAGAATGATATACTGATAATGAGGTGCACAGGTAGGCAGTGAAATAAACACCTGAGGAGAGTCTCTTACTGCCGATGAGCTGTGGCAGGCTGTGGCTGGAGTTTGGAGCAAACAGGAGAATTGTAGAGTGATGAATGGAACGATGAGAAGATCCACGGGGAACCATTGGAGACAGGAACACAGGAACCAGGAGAACTTGACACACCAAATGTGACTCGTTGTCCGAGTCGATGTGACTGAGCCACGGACTGGAACATATACCCCTTGCTCTGCGGTGATTGGTTGCTGAACTCTGAGTGGAAGCACAGCATTGGATTGGATGCCTGGGTCAGCTGTGTGCAGGCGTCATGGCGGCGCCCATACAGACCGGACGCCGGCACACAGCAAGGCACACACGTAACTTGACTCAGGGGTACTAGCGGCACTGAAGATGACGCTCGCGGTCAGCACATCCATGCAGCCGCGACTGGGGCCATGACCTCCGGAGGCCTGCGCACCAGCGCACAGGAGGGGTTTCGGAGCCTGTTGCCCCAGGAGGGGTTTCTTCAGAGTGTCCTGCCCCAGGAGGGGGTTCTTCAGAGCGTCCAGCCCCAGAAGGGGGTTCTTCAGAGCGTCCAGCCCCAGGAGGGGGTTCTTCAGAGCATCCAGCCCCAGGAGGGGGTTCTTCAGAGCATCCAGCCCCAGGAGGGGGTTCTTCAGAGCGTCCAGCCCCAGGAGGGGGTTCTTCAAAGTGTCCAGCCCAGGGAGGGGGTTCTTCAGAGCATACAGCCCCAGGAGGGGGTTCTTCAGAGTGTTAAGCCCCAGGAGGGGGTTCTTCAGAGTGTCAAGCCCCAGGAGGGGGTTCTTCAGAGTGTCCAGCCCCAGGAGGGGGTTCTTCAGAGCGTCTATCCCCAGAAGGGGGTTCTTCAGAGTGTCCAGCCCCAGAAGGGGGTTCTTCAGAGTGTCCAGCCCCAGGAGGGGGTTCTTCAGAGCGTCCAGCCCCAGGAGGGGGTTCTTCAGAGCGTCCAGCCCCAGGAGGGGGTCCTTCAGAGCATCCAGCCCCAGGAGGGGGTTCAGAGCATCAAGCCCCAGAGAGTCTTTACAGTGCTGCTCAACCAGAGAGGCTTTACAGTGCTGCCCAGCCAGGGAGTCTTTACAGTGCTGCCCAGCCAGGGAGTCTTTACAGTGCTGCCCAGCCAGGGAGTCTTTACAGTGCTGCCCAGCCAGAGAGTCTTTACAGTGCTGCCCAGCCAGAGAGTCTTTACAGTGCAGCCCAGCCAGAGAGTCTTTACAGTGCTGCCCAGCCAGAGAGTCTTTACAGTGCTACCCAGCCAGAGATGTTGCATGAAGAGGTTGCTCCTGCCTTAGTCCAGCCCCATGAAGAGGGTGCTCCTGCCTTAGTCCAGCCACATGAAGAGGGGGCTCCTGCCGTAGTCCAGCCCCATGAAGAGGGGGACCCTGCCTTAGTCCAGCCCCATGATGAGGGAGCTTCTGCCTTAGTTCAATCCCATGTAGAGGGGGCTCCTGCCTTAGTCCAGCCCCAAGAGGGGGCTCTGAGCATTATGCCAATCTCAGAAGAGGAATTTAGCACCCTTGTTTTTCACAACACAGGCCATATATCTAGGCACGTAGGCACTGCTGTAGTCCTGGGTTCCAATCCTACTACTAACTTGTTGGCTCATGATTTGGGTACAGCTCAGTCTCCCAGGACTTCCAGGAAGGACCAAATCCAAAAAGTGCCATCCAAATCTCTAGTCAAAGTTTGGTTAGGATCATCATATATTTCTGACCAGTCTGCTGAAAGTCTGTTCCCTCCTCAGTGTCCTGATGCTCCATTTTTTATTCCATCTCCAGTGCTTCCAGAGAATCAAGATTCTACTTCATAGAATTCGTCCAACGCTCCATCTTTGGATTACTTCGAGGGAGATTTAGCGCAATACTGCGCACTGGTTAACCGATATCTTACCATAATGGAGACAGACCCTTCCCTTGGAATTACTTCCTCCAACATAGTTAAATGGTTATTCCTGACCTTCAGAAAAGAAGCTTTGGAATGGGTTAACCCACTAATTGAAACCAATGACCCATTTCTTCTGGATCTTGTGGCCTTCAGTGAGGTGGTAATTAAGAAATTCAACTCATGCTCTTATCAGTCTTCAGGGAACCAGTCTATTTCAGTTGAGGTTTAGTCTGCCCTTGCTTTCAGGCATGAGGAATCGTCTGCCCTTGACTTCGGGCACGAGAAATCATGTGTCTTGCCAGAGTTTCGAGAGGGGTCCACTTTGTCCGAGGTTTCTGCCCAGCCGGGCCATCCAAGGTTTCTGCCCAGCCGGGGCCATCCGAGGTTCCTGCCCAGCCGGGGCCATCCGAGGTTCCTGCCCAGCCGGGGCCATCTGAGATTCCTATCTATCTTGGTTCATCCGAGATTCCTGTTGCCACCTCAGAGGCTCCAGCAATCAGCTTACCTGTTGGATTTCTTCAGCTTCAGTCTACTTTTCCTGCTGGGAAATCTACAAAAAGGAGAAAGAAGAAAAAAAGGAAAAAGTCTAAGTTGAAAGCCTCTGTTGGACTTCCTTGGCAGCATGAGGATACCCTGATATGCCATCTACCTTTTGATTCAGACTCTGACATGTGTTGAGCGTCTGGAATCCGCTCCTTAGGGAGGGGGTACTGTCACGATTAATGCAGTTTCTCCTTCATGCCTGGGTGGCGCCCTCTGCTCTGGTGCTCAGCACTCTGCTCTGTATCTGCCGCTTGGTAATTAGCTGTTACCACAGCTGTGAGCAGCACCTGAACTCACTATATAGGCCAGCCACACAGGCTCCTAGTTTCATCGTGTCAAGGTTGTCTCAGTTCTTGTTCCTGGTTATGCTGGTCTCTACTGCTAACATCATCCATAGTACTGTCGGGCTCCAACAGCTATCCTGTGTAGCTACCCTGCTACAGTGCAATCCCGTTATCCTGCTATATTGCACTCTACTACAGTGCTATCCTGTGATCCTGCTATAGTGCAATCCTGTTATCCTGCTACATTGCATACTCTTCTACAGTGCAATCCTGCAATGCCACATCTCTGCTTAAGTGCATCATGCTTTGGTGCTAACCTTCTACAGTGCAATCCTGCTAACCTTCTACAGTGCAATCCTGCAATGCCGCATCTCTGCTAACGTGCATCCTGCTATGGTGCTAACCTTCTACAGTGCAATCCTGCAATGCTGCATCTCTGCTAAAGTGCATCCTGCTACGGTGCTAACCTTCTACAGTGCAATCCTGCAATGCCACATCTCTGCTAACGTGCATCCTGCTACGGTGCTAACCTTCTACAGCGCAATCCTGCAATGCCGCATCTCTGCTAACGTGTATCCTGCTACGGTGCTAACCTTCTACAGTGCAATCCTGCAATGCTGCATCTCTGCTAAAGTGCATCCTGCTACGGTGCTAACCTTCTACAGTGCATCCTGCTACGGTGCTAACCTTCTACAGTGCAATCCTGCAACCGCGCATTCTCTGCTCAAGTGCATCCTGCTACGGTGCTACTTCTGCTACAGAACAATCCTATTACAGTGTTTCCACAGTCCACAGTGTTTCAATGTCTTCACAGTCTTTAGCGTGTGATCAGACTACAGGGTCTTAATGTAATCACAGTCTTCAGTGTGGCCGTGTACTCACAGTCTCCTGGCATCCCCGTGTACCCACAAGTGAGTTTCCAATCCCAGCATCACAAGTGTGTTCCCAAATATCCAGCACTGACAAATACATCCCAGACTCCCAGCATTGCAAGTGCAATTTCAGTTCTCCCTTTCATTTTCAGTTCTCCAATCATTCCTGGTTTTTACTTATTGTTTACAGTTGTACACTGCTTTACCCTGTATAAATAAACCTGCTATTGTACCGAGAACATCAGTCCCTGTGCATATGTTCCTACAGAGGAAATTCCAAATGAATTCTGAAATTGTGATATAGGGACGGCCTCTTATGCTGTGTAGCAGGTGTGTTAAACTATAGCTGCTGTGGAACTAAACCTCCTTTTATTTCACCATGGAATATGGGAAAGGTTTGCAGTGAGGATCCTCACAGCTGTGACCCTGAAGGTGGGTATGGATGGATGGAGAGTACGGTTAGGCTGCAAAAAGGGAGGGTTAGGTGGTAGGGGAGGGTGGGAGGGTTTAGGATACTTGTCTAACCCATGTCAGGATTAGATTGTTGGAATTCCTAATTATTCCCTGTACTTTCCTGAACATTATGTATGCCACCTATACTATATATTTTTTTTTTTCCCCATTATAGAAATCAAAGTTTGTTGATGGGGTGGAGATCCTGGTGCACCTTATTGGAGATGCCGCGTACCCCTTGAGGCATTGGCTTATCAAGGGCTTCACACAGCATCTCCCACTCTCTCCGGAACAAGTGCATTTCACCCACACTCTCAGCTCGGCCAGGATGGTGGTGGAGAATGCCTTTGGGAGACTGAAGGGGCGCTGGTGGTGTCTACTAAAGCGCAATAACATTGCCATCACCCTTGTGCCGGATGTGGTTGCTGTTTGCTGCATCCTCCACAACTTTATCGAGATACAGAAGGAACACTTTTTACTGGAGTGGAATTTTAAGGACTCGGAAGTGTGCGATACTGCAGTAGAAGCAGCAGAAGCAGCCTACGAGGGAGAGATACTGTGAGTAGTGGCAGTGCTGAGGAAATCCGCAACACCCTCACTGCTAACTTAACTACTATGACACAGTAGAGGACAAAAGGGATATGTTGCAAAAAAAGTTTTGTTTTTATTGTTTTTGACAAAAAGTTTTGGTTTTATGGTTTCTGAAAAAGTTATGTACATGTTACCTCACATGTATCATTTTAAATATAACATCTTTACAGTTTAAAATGCTACTTACATTTTTGAACATAAATAGGCCATAATGTGTGTAGACATTAGACACATAAATAAAAGGCATAATGGGGGTCATTCCGACCCGATCGCACGATGCAGTTCGCAGAGCAGCGATCGCCTCTGCCTGATTGACAGGCAGAGGTGTTCGCTGGGTGGGAGGGGGCAGCACGGCGGCATTTAGCCGCCGTTGTCCGGGCACGGTCCGGCCAACGCAGGCTTGGCCGGACCATGTGGGGGATGGGCCGCAGCGTCTGCCTGACTTCACACGCAGCCACTGCGATGACCCGCGGGCAGCGACAAGTAACTCCCAGCCAGCCGCAGGAGTTGTGCTGGCCGGGAGTTACTCTTCGAGTACAAAAGCATCGCCGCTGTGTGATGCTTTTGTACTTGTGCAGGGGGGCCGGACTGACATGCGGGGTGGACTAGCCCTGTGCTGGGCGTCCCCCGGCATGTCTGGGAGGAAGATCATAGCTGTGCTAAATTTAGCACAGCTACGATCAACTTGGAATGACCCACAATGTGTGTAGGTAACAGGCAGGTATGGCTTGGGCACTTGACAGGCCTGTAAATTGCTGAATACACATGAACAATTTGAAAAAGACAAAAGACAAAAAATAAAGATAATTTGCCACTGTAGGCACATAAATAGAGGGCATAATGCTCGTACATTTAGCCTAACGTAGAAGTGGCTGAGGTAACACTTGACAGGCCTGTAAAGTGCTGAATACACATGAACAATTTCAAAAAGACAAAAGACGGAGAATAAAGATTATTTACAACTGTCTGTAAGAAGTGCTGCCCAGTGGACGGTTGTGAGTAGTGCCATCTGGATAATTATACTCAGTGCCATGTGGAGGATTATTCCCTGTGCCATCTGGATAAGAATACACAGCGCCATGTGGAGTACTATTCCCTGTTGCATCTGGACTATTATGCACAGTGGCATGTGGACTGCTACGCACTGTACCATCAAGACTGGTCTGCTTATTGGCATGTGGACTGCTATGCACTGTACCATCAGGACTGGTCTGCTTATTGGCATGTGGACTGCTATGCACTGTACCATCAAGACTGGTCTGCTTATTGGCATGTGGACTGCTATGCACTGTACCATCAAGACTGGTCTGCTTATTGGCATGTGGACTGCTATGCACTGTACCATCAAGACTGGTCTGCTTATTGGCATGTGGACTGCTATGCACTGTACCATCAAGACTGGTCTGCTTATTGGCATGTGGACTGCTATGCACTGTACCATCAAGACTGGTCTGCTTATTGGCATGTGGACTGCTATGCGCTGTACCATCAGGACTGGTCTGCTTATTGGCATGTGGACTGCTATGCACTGTACCATCAGGACTGGTCTGCTTATTGGCATGTGGACTGCTACCACTGTACCATCAGGACTAGTCTGCTTATTGGCATGTGGACTGCTACCACTGTACCATCAGGACTGGTCTGCTTATTGGCATGTGGACTGCTATGCGCTGTACCATCAAGACTGGTCTGCTTATTGGCATGTGGACTGCTATGCACTGTACCATCAGGACTGGTCTGCTTATTGGCATGTGGACTGCTATGCACTGTACCATCAGGACTGGTCTGCTTATTGGCATGTGGACTGCTATGCACTGTACCATCAGGACTGGTCTGCTTATTGGCATGTGGACTGCTATGCACTGTACCATCAAGACTGGTCTGCTTATTGGCATGTGGACTGCTATGCACTGTACCATCAAGACTGGTCTGCTTATTGGCATGTGGACTGCTATGCACTGTACCATCAGGACTGGTCTGCTTATTGGCATGTGGACGTAGGGCTGTGTGAAAAATGATTCCGTGTGCCATCTAGATAACTATGCACTGTGCTATAGTGAATAGTATTCCCTGTGCCATCTGGACTATTCTGCACAGTGCCTTGTGGAGTAGCATTAGGCGGATTTGAGGGGTTTGTTTCCATATACTGTATGCCTCTGCTATGATGCTGGTACTTGGAAAAATGGCCCTCAGAATAGTGAGGAGGATACACTGGATAAGGGTGTGGAGGGTGCGGATTGTGTAATCTAGACACCACACCATTAAGAAAGGACATCTGTGCCTCTCTGTTTTCCCTAGAAATGTGTTCATGCATACCCACAAGTTGCATGAGAAATGAATTTTGTAACTCTTTCTCATTGTCAAAAAAGCATTGGAGTCGGGCATACTCCTGTGCCTGCATTTCAGCATCGGAATCTCGCAGCTGATTGACCAGGATTCTTGTCATTATGCGCGTAGCTTGCTCCATCTTTTAAGTTTTTTTTCTTCCGTTCAGAAACGGAGGGAAAACAACAATTTAAAAAAATCGGATAGCAGTGATGTCAGCATATATGAGCTTGAGGCCTTCTTCCTCCTGCTCACTAACTACACACCTCCCAAAATGACCCTCTCCAGGAGGGACAGAATGCTCTGCTCCCGGACTTCCCTCTTAATGTATGATTGACAGCACCTGTACTGAAACACCTTTCTTATCCACTAACCTGTTCCAAACAGGTGTCATCAATCATAAATTAAGAGAAAAGTCCAGAAGCAGAGCATTCTGTCCCTCCTGGAGAGGGTCATGTTGGGAGCTATGTCACTGCAACATATACATTTTGAGTATCGGTCAAGACAAAGATATGTATGATGGAAGTGCGCAATTGTACAAACACTGCATGCTATGCAGACACTGCAAACACTGCATGCTATGTATGATTTATCCTTTCTAAAGGATAATGTGTGCTATTTGTGCAGGTGTGTACAGGCATATGATGTTGTCAGCAGTCGTTATTACTCATAAATGGTACAACACCCAATGTGGCCTTCTGAGATTGATGAAATACATGATAGTCAGGAACTGAATGTGTAACGCAGTATTTAAAAATAATAACAAGTGCAAACAACATCATTGTGGAATATGGCCCATACTATAAACTGGATTTAAATAAAACTAAAATCTTAAGTGTACACAAAATAAAAACAAAAACAACTTACTGTTCCTATGCAACTTTGGGGTCTCACTCTGCGCAGAAGTCAGTGTCCTAGCTGGAGTCCCTGTGCTGCTTTCACTGGCATCGACCTCAATAGTATTGGTGACTGGGTCCCCCACAGCAGCCATCGGATCAGTGTCGCTGATCTCAGTGATGTAATCACAGAACATTGGTGGCGTCGGTAGAATGGATTGGCTGTTCTCTGGGGTAGCGCTTCGTGAGGACGCACAACTGGACGATGAAATGGCAATGGGATTAACCAGTGTAGAATTGCCAAAAACTTAATTGCACTGATCATAGTAAGCCCACTCCATTCTAGCAGCACCACTTTTCCTCCTGTTGTGGTCGTGAACTTTGTTGAGCTTTTAGTTTATTCACTACCTGCTGCTGTGTCCGCTCAATGCCCCTTGAGGTAAGTATCTTGGCAATGTTGGTGTACACTGTGGTGTCCTTCCATGTCCCAGTAATCTGCTTCCGAATCTCCTCTTCCCCTCTAACAGAGAGCAGCTCCCTGATCTCTTCCTCCATCCAATGGGCCATGCTGTCTCTCTCATCCGTCTCCCCTGGCACCTGTTGTGACCTCAGATGCCAGCACCAGTGCCACGCCTTCTCAGCCAATCAGAGAGACCCTGCTGCTCAGCCAATCGCCAGTGCCCCGCGAGCTCAGCCAATAAGCGCTGTTAACCGCGACCCATTTCTAAAATCCCGATTCAGACCCTTTCAGACAGCCGGCAACCCGTGTAAGATCTGGGAAAAACCCAGGTAGAACTAGAAATCTGTGTTGAAGTCCCGGGAATTCAGTCCCATGTTGACCCTTTCAGACAGAAAAAAATCTCGGGTCGACCCTTCCCGAGCAGGAAAATTACCGGTTCTTTTCTCTGTCTGAAAGGGGTATTAGAGAGATCGCTTCTGATAGGTAGCAACTCCCCTGTCTTACCAACAGCCCTATCCAGCTTCTAGGGGCTGCAGTAGATGTTTATGCACATGTGCAGATGTTTATGTAAATGCTCTGGTCTAGGCACCTGCCAAATTTATTGTGCAGGAACAATGACTCTCTCAGAACGGCATCATGAACACCCCCCTCGTGCAAGAAGATAGGAGCTGCCACTGATTACAACAGTGGAATGCACAGCACTTTTAATCTTGAAGTGGATGGGCCACAGCAGCAGAAAATCACACCAGGGGGTGTTTTTACTAAAAGCTGATTTGGGTCGATTTTTAATTAATTTTGTGTTTCAGGTTCTAAATCACACATTTACTAACATAAAATAATGTAAAAAATCATCTATTAGTAAATGTGGAATTTAGACCCTGAAATACAAAATTGACCAAACATTGGCCAAACATTAATAAAAATCGGTCCATATCGACTATTAGTAAATGCAACCCTAAAACTCACATTTACTAACAGATACATTTTTACATACTGTATATTTTATTTAAAACATTGTAAAAAATCATCTCTTAGTAAATGTGTGATTTAGAACCTGTAACACAAAATCAATATAAAAAAATCGACCCAACATCGACAAAATAAATAAATGAAAAAAAAATCAATCAACATTAAACCAAATTGACTTTTAGTAAATATAGCCCCAAGTCCCACTCCTGTTGGCTGAGAACAGAAAATTGATTCTACAGTGGCCAAAGGCTCACCAAAACTGCACAGGTGAAGTTCAGGAAAATGCCTAATGTGCTGAGCAATCTAGCTTTTAATAAAATGTAACAAGTAGAAAGACAACATATGAGTTAGACCTTGGGAACAATGATAAGAATTTTCATATGCCCTTGTGTAACAAAATATTTTTGCCTTTCGCTGGGAATAAAAGCTTGAAAAGTAAGCAATACACTTTAGCTAAAAATACTGTATCATGCCTGTTAGCAGGGCTCAAAGTGGTCCTAGAGAGGTGATGGAACTCATCTACCCCCCTCCTATTAGGCAGAGCCCTACCTCCCATACCTTACTAAGGGACAGTGCACGCCAAAGGGGTGTGGTCACAAGAGGAAGGGGCATGGCCACACAACAGTGCTCCCAATTAAAATTATGCCACACAATAGTACAATCTTTTTCACATTATGCCGCATGTAGTACCCCTGATTAATATTACACGGCATATAAGTGCCCCTTATTGATATTATGACACACAGTAGTGCCCCCTATTTACAATACATCCCTTAGTAGTGCCCCTTATTTACATTATGCTAAACATTAGTACCCCTTATACATGTTAGACCGCACATTAGTGCGTCTTATATACATTGCCCAAAGTAATAAAGCCATCAATACCCAATGCCCACAGAAGTAGTGCCCCTTACACATCAGTGATCACAAAAACACACTATAATGTGTATTTTACACACTATAGGCAGCGGAGGACTCAGTTTTGAAAAATGAGGGGGTCCTGCAGGCTGCGCTGTTACTCCCCAACCAATCACTGCAGGCAGTATCCCCTGCAGTGGCGTCACAAGGGGTGTGAGGCCCGCTCCCGGGTGTCACCCGCCGAGGGGTGACACCAAAATGCCGGCTCCTGCAGAGTGACAGAAGCCGAGTGCTGCACTGTTATATTATGTGCAGCACTCGGCTCCTGTCACTTTGTAGGAGCCAGCACTGTAGGGACAGCACCTCCCGAGAGTCAGCCCTCACCTCCCACACCCCCCAGTGGAAAAAAAAAACGGGTGTCGGGACGCGAAGCCCCGCCCCTCCGCAAAGCCCCGCCCCCTTTGCGTGCCTGCAATGGTTTAAAACGGGTTCCGCCCGCGAAGCCACGCCCCTTTATTTAAGCCCCGCCCATTCCCGCGAAGCCCCACCTCTTTTATAATCGCTGCCGCACCGGGTGTCACAGAGGTGAGTGACGCCTCTGATCCCCTGTCTCCTCAACCAATCATTGCCAGCAGTGTCCCCAACCAATCACCGCTGGCAGAGTCTCCTGTCTTCTCATCCAATCGCAACCTCCGTCTGGGTAACAGGATCCTCAAGCTAGGGATGGACATCGAAAGCAAACCATCATATGATGGCAATGTTCCACCATTGAAACTTTTGATGCAATGGTTACTAACCATCACATCAAAGGTATTCGATAGTAAAAAATATTTATATGACTAGTTCATGCGCGAAAGCCTGCATTTTCGTTTGCAATGTGGGAATTGGGATCGGGGGCAGGGCCAGACTCTGAGCAACATATTACTTTATCACTGGACATTGTGTGTATAATATACATATATAATATACACACACAATGCCCAATGATGAAGTAACATTACCCCATCAGTGCCAAATATACAATGCCCCCACTGTGCCAGATATACAATGCCCCCACAGTGCCAGAGATACATTGCCCCCACTGTGCCAGAGATACAATGCCCCCACAGTGCCAGATATGCAATGCCCCCACAGTGCCAGATATACAATGCCCCCACAGTGCCAGATATACAATGCCCCCACAGTGCCAGATATACAATGCTCCACTGTGCCAGATATACAATGCTCCACTGTGCCAGATATACATTGCCCCCACTGTGCCAGATATACATTGCCCCCACTTATACATTGCCCCCACTGTGCCAGATACACATTGCCCCCACTGTGCCAGATATACAATGCCCCCACAGTGCCAGATATACAATTCCCCCACAGTGCCAGATATACATTGCCCCCACTGTGTCAGATATACAATTCCCCCACTGTGCCAGATATACAATGCCCCCACTGTATCAGATATACAATACTCCCCTGTGGCAGATATACATTGTCCCACTGTGCGCTCATTGCCCCCCACCCCTTGCCGCTGGCTCTGTTTCTTCTATGTGAGGGGAGGAGAGCGTAGCATAGCGTCTCTCTTGCCCCTCAATTATCTTTGATGCCCGGTCTCACTCTCCAACGGCGGCGGGGTCAATCTGAAATGATGCGCCGGTTCGTTAGCCAATCAGAGCTCGCGGACCGGCAGCCAATCAGGAGCCGCGGCTGCCGGTCCATGAGCTCTGATTGGCTAGTAAACAGGTGCCTTATTCAGATTGACCGCGCCGCCGCCGATGGAGAGTGAGACTGGGCATCCAAGAGAATTGAGGGGCAGGAGAGGCACTGCGCTGCGCTCTCCTCCCCTCACACAGAACGAAGCCAGCGGAATGCAGTATTGTGGACGACCCAGCGGTACGGCGTACCGGCTGGGAATTTCTTACAATAATGTGGATGGCAACTTGCTCAGTGCGCGGTTTGCTTTGCTGTCTCACATGGGACCAATTCTGATGATTATGGTGTGGAGTTTGTATGTTCTTTCCATGTTTTTTGTGTTTTCTCTTGGTTTTTCCCACAGTACAAAACATACTCAAGCAAGGACTTTGTCCATAGCCCTCCTAAATTATTCCCCCTGATCAGTGGTGGTGTATAGCTGGAGTGATATAAAGATCAGTGAGGTCACTCTGTCTCCTCTGAATCCTCCTGAGCTCCGAGTGTCTGTGGCTTCTGCTGCTGCAGGGTAAGTAAGGTCTGGGATCTGATTGGCTCTCTGAGTCAGTGAGAGCCAATCAGAGCTTGCAGTGGGCCCTGTTGCCTAGCAGCAGTCTAGAGAGGGAAGGGGGTGAGGGGACTGGCTGAGCAGGCTCATGTCTGAAACAGACAGCCTCCAACGGACTTAGGAAGTTTCCCTGATAGACACAGCAGCAAGGGGAGGCATAGCTATTTGGAATTAGAAAAAAAACAAGCCACCATCGGAAGACCATCGAATGACTATCATTCGATGGTGAAAAACATCGGGAGGGCACCATTAAATGCTAAAAACACTACCATCGAAACGAAAACATCGATGGTTCTGAAACATCGACCATCGATTCCATCCCTACCTCAAGCTCTTTTATTCAGCAGTGTGCTCTGTACTGGCTGCAGGGCGGACTCCTGGGCTCAGCTGCATAACCTACAACTGTGATTTAGCAGACAGAGGCTCCCTCTCCCTGGGAACTGAGTAGCAGTGTGAAAGGAATTCAGCCTCTTGTTTTAGCCCTCGATGTGATGGCCTACTGACGTCAGTGAGAGCAATCCTTAACGTTACAGATAATACACGACACCATGTAGTTAAGAATCACTCTGCTTTATTGAATGTTTTAACATTGGTATAAAAAGAGAACACATAAGGGTGTAACTGATAAGTGTAAAAGGGCTCATTGGCTTAGGGGTGGTGCCCTAGTGGGGTACGTAGGGGTGGTTAATACTTGACATAACATAATTGGATATAGCAGTTGCTAGGCAGATGTTATATACGTTGCATCAAACGGAACTTAACACAAGATCTTTTAGTAACACACAGAAGTAGAAAAAGCAGGTTTCATCTGGTATAGAACTGACCTTGGATGCCAGACCCACACAAGCCTGGTATCTGTATGAGAGACAAAGGCACCTAGCACAGGGCAGCACGCATCCATGCAAACACATAAGAGTTCATATAGCATGTTTTAACCCTTCACTAGGGAAATAGAAATATTCACTTTTACACTGTAACCACCACAAGGAAACTGATCATATAAAAAGTAATATGTACAAAGACAGAAGAGGTAACCCTTCAATCCCCTCTTAGAATCATGATTATTGTATGACATGATTCTGGAGTGAGGCTCCTTTCTTGTTTCTCCAGTTCTTGAGATATTGGACATAATCGTCGGGTCCCTCACTATCAGAGGAGGTGACAGGACTGGTAGTTATATCATAATACATCAGGGCCTTATCAATGCCTTTGGAGGTAAGTTTCTTTCCACAGGGAATTACACAATAAACTATAATGCCTAAAAGAATTAAAGTTATGAGTATAAATATGCTTATTTGCACAAGAGCCTGTTTCCAATTTTCAAACCACCCAAAATATTGGCTCCATGGGTTATCAATACCTGAATTTTTCTTAAGTTCTATGGATAAGGTTTCTAACTTGTTTATGGCTAAAGTAACCTTACCATTGGGACCAGTGTTGTCAGGAATATATGTACAACAGCCTTCCACCTTACTAATGTAAACACATGTACCGCCTTTTTCTGCTAGAATCATGTCAAGGGCCATTCTATTTTGAAATGTCATTTGGGAAGTGGCTTCTAGCTGTTCAGCTATACCTTTAAGAGCATCTTTGGTATCATTAACAAATCTTTGTTGATTATAATATATATAATTAATCCAGGCTACGTTTTTATTTACAGTTACTATAGGAAACAATGATTCAAAACCCGCAGCCACTTCATCTCTAGCTTTGAACTCATTTGGAACACCTCTTGGGACCCCTATAGCATCAATGTATACGTGGGGGTCAAAGCTACCTCCTGGGAGTGCTCTTTTCTTTCGATTAGCAGGAGTATTAGAGGGAGGAGTGGGGTCATCGGTGATCATTAGGAGTGGCATTATGACTTTGGCCAGGGCACACTCACCATACCATGGTGTGTCTAATTTAATTCTAAGTTTCATATCCCCACATATGTAATAAATGTCGCCTAATGATCTAGTTTGGTTGACTAAAACAGTTGTTCTTTTATTTGCACAATACCCTGGTGGGAAGGTTTTTAGATTTCTCCCTGTGGTGGTGTTAGATGTATAACAGGTATAGTTTCCAGGATATATGGTTATGGTGCTTCCTGGGTTGGGATTTTTTGACAATATGGGATATTCCCTTTTCCACATTTCGCACTGACTATCATTTGTTTTGGTGTCATTAAAAAGGCTGAAAAAACAATTTTCCTGTTCTAGGGGTATATTAAGGGGCACTGTACCGAGGTGGGGCCTAGATTTGCCACAGACATAACAGTTGCTTTTATTGTGTTTGTTAGCACTATACTTCATCCATTCCAACCAGAAATTGATGTCAGAGAAACCAGTTTCAATAGCTAGGGTGTCTTTAAAGGTGGGATTGTTAACGGCCATCATATCCTTGAAGGTGGTTATATGAGGTTTCAAGAGGTTGGGGCGTGGTTTAGAGGGCTTGAGCTGGGCATACTTTTCATTGTTAAACATATCCTGTAACAAGAATGGTGTAAGGGATGGGTTTAAAAAAAAAGATTCACCTAGGACATAGGTGCCTGCATCAGTAGACTGGGGATGTTTTATGCTTAATATGAATTTACTATCACATCTGTTTTGTCTATGAAGGGTAAGACGGGTAAGCAGGGACTCACCATATTTGTCTTTACTTGAGAGAGCCTCTTTGGGCTGGTATCCATAACCATGGCCAGAATTCCATCCCACTGATCCCCAATACGCACATTTATTTCCCCAATATTTACTAGTAACACAAATATAGGCTTCAGTGGGGGTATTACGTGTACCATACTGATCACACTGCCAGGAATAATATTTGTTAAGACAGGGAGCAATGGTACAGAAATCTATTTTGTAGGTGGCAACCTCAGTATTGGAGGAGTTATACCAAAATGTGTAGGTGCCGGATTTTTGTGTAATGTCTACTTCAGCTGTAGCTTGGCAAGTGAGGACCATTAGGATTATCAACATAGTCCCCAGGATAGAGGTAGGGGACAGGTTCCTCATCTTCCTCTGTTCTTCTGTCTTCGCTAGGTGGGAGGTCAGGGCTGTCTGCCCCCGTTCGTACCTCGCTGGAATCACTTGCTTCCCTCTCTAGGTCTGGTCTAGGAACCTTTTTCACTCGGGATGCATGGATCCAGGTGGGGCTTTCCTCTGTCAGGACTGCTGTTCTGGTTACTGCTACGACCTCTGTCTCTGGACCGTAGGTAAAGTCTCCTGGGCTCTTGTTCCTGGGGAGCACCTTCACCACGACTCTGTCTCCGACTTTAAAGGGGTGTGTAGGTTCCTGTGGATTCAAAGGGTTTTTACAAACAACCTCATGTTCAATTTCATTCAGTTTTATTATCAGGGACCTGACATACTCTTCTCTGATAAGTTCTAGATCTCCCTCCTGTATTACTAATGGTTTCTTAGCCCAAGGTGTAGGGAAGGGCCTACCCATTAATATTTCAAAGGGGGAGTAACCCAAAGTCTTTTGTGGTGTCATTCTAATTTCTGCCAAGATAATGGGAAGGACTTGCTTCCATTTGTGGAAGGTGCCTCCTGTGGCCTTCCTAAGCTTGTCTTTGAGGGTCCTATTCATGCGTTCTACGACCCCTGAACTCTGCGGGTGATACGGGATGTGGAACTTCCATTCCACCTGCAGGGCCTTTACCAAGGCCTGTGTAATTTTTGCTGTAAAGGCGGAGCCTTTATCACTATTGATTTGCAATGGGCACCCCCATCTGGGGATGATTTCCTGAGTTAGGATCCTAGCAACTGTCTTTGCATCCTCAGATTTAGTGGGGAATACCTCTGGCCATCGAGAGAACATGTCTACAATGACCAGGGCATACTCCTGTTTACCAGTACCTGGGATATGGGTGAAGTCAATTTGCAGGTGTGTAAAGGGTGTGGTGGGGTATTCAAGATGCTGATGTTTTGCCTTGTCAGGGTTGTTGGGGTTGTTTCGCAGGCAAGTGATGCATCTACTGACATACTGATCTACTAATGACTTGGCATCCGTGACATAGAAATCATTACGTAAGAGTAAGGTAGTTGTTGCCTTACTGTGGTGTCCTATGCCATGGTAGTGGGCAATAAACAAGGGTGCACTGGACTGGGGTATACAAGGTTTCCCCTCTTTGCAGATTAATCCTGTTTTAGGATTCTTCTGCAAAACTGGGTAAATCCAGTCAGCTAGGTCGGCATTGGAGGCTGAGGCCTGTAACTGGGTGATCAGGTAATGGTTGTCGAGAGCTGGGGGGGTCATGATGGACATGTGGGCCTGAGTGATGGGCTGTGAGGCCGCATGTTTGGCAGCAGAGTCAGCAAGAGCATTTCCAAGGGAGACTGCATCCTTCCCCCCCGTGTGTGCCCTGCAATGGAGGATTGCAATGTCAGAGGGCAGGGTTATGGCATGCAGAAGGTCAGAGATGAGTTGGGCATGTGATATGCCTTTTCCATCAGCTCCAAGGAAACCACGGCGTCGCCAAATGACCCCATGGTCATGCACGACGCCGTGCGCGTATTTGGAGTCAGTGTAGATGGTGACTGGTTTATTCTGGTAAAGGTGACAAGCCCTTGTGAGAGCAATGAGCTCTGCAGCCTGTGCTGACTGGTAAGGAATGGGCTGTGCTTCCAGAATAATGTCAGGGAGAGTGACAATAGCATAACCCGCTTGGTACGTGGTGTCATTGGGTCTGCTACAGGAACCATCTACAAAAATGACATCCGCGTCGGGGACAGGGACAGGGGACATGTCCAGTCTGGGGGATGTTTCTGACTCAATGGAAGCTGAGCAGTCATGGGGTTCAGGAGGGTGGTCTTCAGGACCTTTGAGCCCCAGTAGAGCGTTGAGAATGGGTGCAGGACCTGAAGAGTTGGTGGCATACTTAATGGTGAGTGAGGGGTTGTTCAAAAGGAGAACCTCATATCCACTGAGGCGCTGAGCTGACATGTGTTGTGTGTGTAACCCTTTTAAAATGGTTAGAACATCATGAGTGGTGTGAAGTATTGTTGTGTGGCCTAGGGTGAGTGTGGTGGCCATTTCAGTTACCATTGCACAGGCTGCAAGTGCCCTGAGGCAAGCAGGCATACCTTGCACTGAGACAGGCATTACTTTGGAAAAAAATGCCACTGGGCGCAACTTTCCTCCATGAAACTGTGTGAGCACCCCCGCCATGGTTTTACAATTGTCCCTTGCAAACAAATGAAAAGGTAGTACATAGTTGGGGAGGCCAAGTGCCGGACTTTTCATTAACATACACTTTAAGCTTTCATATGCAGTTAACATTTCTTGTGACCATTGTACAATATTAGGTTTGTCTTTCAGTGTGGCTTGTCTCAAAATGTTATCATAATAGGAACAATCAGATATCCACTGTCTGCAGTAATTTACCATACCCAGAAAAGACAGCAGTTCTCTCTGGGTAGTTGGGGTGACCAGGCCCAATACAGACTGAATGCGCTGTGGACTGACTTTCCTTTCCCCCTGAGTGAGCACAAAACCTAAGTAATCCACATGCTTCTTACACCATTGCATTTTTGTTTTGGACACCTTGTGTCCACATTCACAGAGCCAGTTTAACAGTGATATACCATCCTCCCGGCAGGCCTCCTCAGTTTGACTACAGAGCAGCAGATCATCTGCATACTGTAGCAGGACTGAACCATGGCGAGGTTGCCAGGGCCCCAATGTGGCCTGGAGTACAATGCTATACACAACAGGTGCGTCAATGTAGCCCTGGGGTAAACGACACCAGGTGAGTTGCTTGCCCTCAAAAGAAAATGCAAAAAGTAACTGTGTCTGTGCATCCACTGGAATGCTAAAAAATGCATTTTTTAAATCAATCACAGAAAAAAATGCAGCATCTGCAGGGATAGCTGAAATGAGTGAGTTAATGTCAGGTACAATGGGTGCTATAGGCACAATGAGTTGGTTAATTGCCCTAAGGTCTTGTACAAACCTTACACTGCCATCTGACTTAGCAACTGGGTTGACTGGTGTGCAGTAAGGTGAAATTACGTGTCTGAGAATGCCTTGTTGGAGAAACTGTTGTATCATTGGTCTAAGACCTTCAATCTTCTCTTGTGACAAGGGGTATTGCTTTTGATAGACAGGTTGTGTGTCAGGTTTCAGGGTTGCTCTATATGGTGTGCAAGGAATGAGGCCAGTGTCATAGGGACCCTCCGACCATAGAGCAGGGTTTACTTTGTCAAAATCAGGTGTAATGTCTGTTGCTTCCCACACCGGTAGGTGTGGGGACTCGACCTCCAGGCCGCTGCTAGTGGGTGAAGGGAGAATGGAGATTTCGAGTTTGCTAAGAAGATCCCTTCCCAGAAGATTAATTGGACATTCAGGTATTACAGTGAAATTGTGTTTACCCATATATGTGCCTCCCGTGGTTCTGACACTAAGGGCATCTGTCAGGTAAGCATCTGTGGGTATCCCATTGATTCCCATTGAAGGAGCAGTCTTTTCCAAGTGACCGTCGTACAGGTCGACACACAAAACACTAGTAGTTGCCCCGCTATCCACCAGGAAAGGGATTGCTCTCTTTCCTATAATCAAGGTTAGTAGCGGTGGGTCCTTCCAGTGTCTGGTGAGTTGGGCAAAGGCTGGGATACCCTCCTCCGGGCCCCGTCAGTGGGAGGGATCCTGCCAGTCAACTCGGAATCGGACATGATCCTGAAAGGGGTTGTTGTGTGACTGTCGGGGATGATCCCGGGAGGGAGCCGGAGCTTGGGGCTGTCGCTGGTTTTGTGAGGGACAAGGGCAATCCCTTGCCCAGTGATCGTCCCTTCCACAGTTGAAGCAGGAGGTTTGTTTCCTGCTGGCAGAGTCAGGGGGGTGGGGTGGCCTGGCTTGTGGGTTTTGATATCGGGCTGGATTGCGGGGTGGGCCAGTAAAGTGCTGCTGGCGTCTATCTCCCCGGTTTCTCTGATTTTGGTAATTATGAGTTGGGGCATTCTGCAAGGGTTTTTTAACATCAAAGCATCCTGCAGCTTCCTTTTCATATAAGTGCTTTTCAAATTCCTTAATATTATCAGAGGTCCAGGAAGAAACACCTTGCTTAACAGGGACCATAACAGATGGCAACAAGTTATTTACAAAGGTAGAAATTAGTAAATGGTCTGTATCTACAAGAGTGAGACCTGCATCTTCAGACCAACACTTTTTAAACCTCTTCCAAAACTCAGTGACAGTTTCAGTAGGTTTTTGCTTGCATGCTACAGCAATGGGAAGGGAGGCACGGGTCTTAAAGATTTCTTTCATGTGTTCTCCAATTTCCTTCCACATTTGCTTTACACCTTCCTCGGTATTGAGGGGGTAATTAGTGGCATTGTTTAGGACTGCAGGAGTGTTGATAGAGGGAATCATTTTCCAATCCCACCCGTTGTAATGGTCTATAACCCCATCTATGATCAGCTTCATATCTTCTTGAGTATAGCTGCGTCCTGTGCAAGCCTTTTTCAAGTAAGCTATGCAGCCGTCAGGTGCAACAGTGGGTTTGGGACAGTTCTTAACAATTCTGTCTAAATCCTCTATTTCAATGGGTTTCTTTAACAATTGATCCCCTACTGTCATGAAGGGCAGGTGTGTAGCGACACCGCTGGCACCAGCACTGTTTTCAAGGAAACCAGTGCCGGATCGCGTTATGGAGGGGGTAAGAGGGTGGTTAATGACAACAGTTGAGTCAGCGTTACGGCGGGAGGTGATTTGTTTGCTAGGAGTCTGGACTGTAGTTTCAAGCTGGGTTACATATATTTGATCATGGCCCGAGCGGCCACCACCTTCAATAGGAATGTCAGAGTCGCCACCCACAATAGCTGCGTCAGGGGCACTAGGGGCGGGGGTGGTTATGCCTGTGTGGAGGGTACTGTCAGGGGGGACTGTTCCTCCTGCAGAGCCTCCTGAGCCTCCTTCCCCTCCTCCTCCTCCCCCTCCCCCTTGCATCGGCATTCGTGACAAAGCAACTGCAGCTAAAAGATCTGTGTCTTTTAAGGAGGGATATAGGGGAGTGTAGGGCAGGGGAGAAGAGTTTTTTAGAAACTTGTTGCTTCTAAATTCCTCAGCTTTATGTAGTCTGGAAGTTACAGTTTTTATTCTACGCTGTTTCTGCTTGATATTCTTGTCATACCAATGAGGTGCTATCGTGAGCCATTGCTCTCCTCCAGCACGCATATATGTCATGTCCCATTGTGGGTCATGATCATACCACGGCCAGGCTTCCTTGTCTTCCAGACAAAGACCTTTGACCATGTCCATATAAAATGGATAATTAATACCATCACGGGGGAATGGGCTGGGGCTGCCAACTTTCTCTGTCCACCCTGCTAAGTTATCCACCCAAGGGTTAACTAAATAATAATCTGTGGTGGAGTTACGAGCAACATACTCCTTACATGTCTCCCCTGGTAAAGGTGGAGGATAAATGACTGTCTTACTCTGACCCCCTCCCATAGTAAAGAATACAATCTACACCAGCTTTCTACGCAATTTCCACAACAACTTACAACAACTGTCTATGCAATATCACAACAAAAATGCAGTTTACACAAAAAAAAAACCTTCTATGCAATTTCACAACAAAAAGACTTTCTATGCAATTTCACAACAAAAAATGCAATTTACAAAAACATTCTATGCATGCATTAGCTAACACCAGTTAATTAGTCATTGACAATATCACAATATTATCTGTATAATGAGAACATGAAATCTTTTGACGGGTACGCTTACCATTCGTACAAGATGTCAGAAAAATACAGCGTTTTAAACAGGAAGCAAGAAAAGTGTTTGAGTAAAGATATCTGGCAGACGAAAACTTACCAGCCGTCTGAACCAAATATAAGAACTTATCTCACTACAAACATACAAGAATATATTGGCGATCAAATCGGGGTATTCTCTACGTTACGTATAGACCCCAGGTCTATTTTTTTCTTTTTTTTTTTTTTTTTTTTTAAGTATCCCAGATACTAACGTCTTTGGAGAATTGCGCTTGGACTCCTGGTCCTTTCTCAGACGTATCTTTAAGTCCCAGACATTAAAGATTCTATGGTATCCCTGATACCTGTTTTATGCCTTTACATAAAACTACGTAATATTAAGTCCCGGACTTAAATATTACCTTATCACGTGTTCCCGGAACACGGAGTGAGTTCAAATTCAGTGTTTGAACGCAATCCCTTACGGCAAAGACAGACAATAAATTCTCTATCTTACCGGTCCGGGGGCGATCAACTGAATCCAGGACTGAGCCCCCACTTTGAAAGGAATTCAGCCTCTTGTTTTAGCCCTCGATGTGATGGCCTACTGACGTCAGTGAGAGCAATCCTTAACGTTACAGATAATACACGACACCATGTAGTTAAGAATCACTCTGCTTTATTGAATGTTTTAACATTGGTATAAAAAGAGAACACATAAGGGTGTAACTGATAAGTGTAAAAGGGCTCATTGGCTTAGGGGTGGTGCCCTAGTGGGGTACGTAGGGGTGGTTAATACTTGACATAACATAATTGGATATAGCAGTTGCTAGGCAGATGTTATATACGTTGCATCAAACGGAACTTAACACAAGATCTTTTAGTAACACACAGAAGTAGAAAAAGCAGGTTTCATCTGGTATAGAACTGACCTTGGATGCCAGACCCACACAAGCCTGGTATCTGTATGAGAGACAAAGGCACCTAGCACAGGGCAGCACGCATCCATGCAAACACATAAGAGTTCATATAGCATGTTTTAACCCTTCACTAGGGAAATAGAAATATTCACTTTTACACTGTAACCACCACAAGGAAACTGATCATATAAAAAGTAATATGTACAAAGACAGAAGAGGTAACCCTTCACAGTGCATACTAAGCTAGCCCCACACGATACTGACCATACACCGAGACCAGCATCGTACTGACACAGCTCCCGCCTACCTGCTCACAGTAGATCTGCAGACATGTTATGCATAAGTGAACTCTCACTACATACAATGTAATGCCTCATGTACGACGTGCAGCACAAGATCCCCCTACGCAGCCCTTTACCAACCACTAGGCTGCTGCATGGGGGCCAGAGATTGAAAGAGCCGCAGCCCAACCCTCTGGGTACAAAGTAGCCAGACCGGTC
The DNA here is from genome assembly GCF_028390025.1 of Pseudophryne corroboree. Taxonomy (NCBI): domain Eukaryota; kingdom Metazoa; phylum Chordata; class Amphibia; order Anura; family Myobatrachidae; genus Pseudophryne; species Pseudophryne corroboree. The sequence continues at coordinate 424,843,516 of NC_086448.1, forward strand.
CTGCACAGCTCACCTCAGAGGTGCTCCCATGTCTCACAGTGGGACATTGTTGTCAGATGTCAGTGTAGAAGGATTGACCAGACTGCAAGGAAGCTGCAGAGCAAAGATGAAAGGGTTGAATTTCAAGGTGAGAACATGCTGTGCAGCACTGCACTGGCTGCTGAGCGGGGTTATTTTTAATTTTGTTTTTAAACAAGTGCTTAGTGTGGTCTCGGGTGTGGCACATCCATGCCCTGTGCTCATCACTGTACTTACTATGTGACTGATATGTGTGGGCACTTCGGGATTAGGTGAAAACCGGACCGGACTCAATTCCGGAATGCCGGACCGGATCAGCTCCCTGCAGCGATTTCTGCCGCTGGGGAGCTGTGAAAGCGCGTCCCCGTCCGGGGGGCGGGTCCGCGGACGGGCTGTCAGTGGGGAGGGAGAAATCACTGCAGGCTCCCGCACGAAGCTGCTGCACTGCTAGGAGGCTGCTGTGCGCTGCTGTCACACAGGGGAACCGCTGTGCAGGGCTGACAGCCTCCCACCTACCCCGCTGGTACTACACTCGGGCAGAGGGATGGAGGGGGGAGAACGGACATAGCTGCTGGTGCTGCAGCTCATCTATTTCACACACTGGCTGTATAGGGAGGTATTTTTTCTTTTTTAGAGCAGTATAAATATATAAATAAATAAATAATAAATGACCACTTGCCCATTGTTTTTGTTGGGAGGGTAGGGGGTGTGACCACGCCGCCTTTATAAAAAAATATAATTAAAACTAATATATATGAGCAGCGCCACATGCAGTGGTGCCAAGAGGCGGGTAATCAGCTATTAATTACCCTGTCCCAGGCTTCTGGAGGGGCCCGACAGGGGAGTCCACATCCCCCTTCCCAAATATACTTACGCTTGGCGGTACTGGGCAGCGTCCTGTAGTGCACATGCGTCATGTTCCCAGATGTCACTGGGCAGATGGCGCCGTCGGCCGAAGAGGAGGGGCCTGCTTCCGATTAAGCAACCTGGCCCCTTTGAATAAATTGCACACAATTAATACTTTAATTAATCATATCTTTCAGAGGTGTAGATACGCACCCAATTTAGGCCACACCGCATTACATTATTGGGGCCCAGCATGGCTTTCCACGCCCCTGTGGGGTGGGGCGCCGTTATATCCATTCCGGTTGGTAGAATTGGGTGCAGAACACCCAGACAAACATATGCTATGGGTGCCGAAATAGGACATCCTTACATATCAGTACCAGGTCCCGGAATGGGGGGCAGACCATCTTAGATACCTGTTTCGGGTTCCGGAACAGGATGCATACCACCTTTAATAGCTGTTTCATGTGCCGGAATTGTGTGCAGGACACCCAGACAACCTTAGATAGCTGTTCAGGGTGCCGGAATAGGGCGCAGACCACCTTAGATACCTGTTCCGGGTGCCGGAACAGGGCTCAAACCATCTTAGACAACCGGTCCGGATGCCGGAACAGGAGGCAGACCACCTTAGATAGCTGTTTCAGGTACCGGAATGGTGTGCGAGACACCCAGACAAACTTAGATAGCTGTTCTGGGTGCCGGAATAGGGCGCAGACCACCTTAGATACCTGTTCCGGGTGCCGAAACAGGGTTCAAACCATCATAGACAACCGTTCCGGGTGCCGGAACAGGATGCAGACCACCTTAGATAGCTGTTTCATGTGCCGGAATGGTGTGCAGGACACCCAGACAAACTTAGATAGCTGTTCAGGGAGCCGGAATAGGGCGCAGACCACCTCAGATACCTGTTCCGGTTGCCGAAACAGGGCTCAAACCATCTTAGACAACCGGTCCGGGTGCCGGAACAGGATGCAGACCACCTTAGATAGCTGTTTCATGTGCCGGAATGGTGTGCAGGACACCCAGACAACCTTAGATAGCTGTTCAGAGTGCCGGAATAGGGCGCAGACCACCTCAGATACCTGTTCCGGTTGCCGAAACAGGGCTCAAACCATCTTAGACAACCGGTCCGGGTGCCGGAACAGGATGCAGACCACCTTAAATAGCTGTTTCATGTGCCGGAATTGTGTGCATGACACCCAGACAACCTTAGATAGCTGTTCAGGGAGCCGGAATAGGGCGCGGACCACCTTAGATACCAGTTCCGGCTGCCGGAACAGGGCTCAAACCATCTTAGACAACCGGTCCGGATGCCGGAACAGGAGGCAGACCACCTTAGATAGCTGTTTCAGGTACCAGAATGGTGTGCGAGACACCCAGACAAACTTAGATAGCTGTTCAGGGTGCCGGAATAGGGCGCAGACCACCTTAGATACCTGTTCCGGGTGCCGAAACAGGGTTCAAACCATCATAGACAACCGTTCCGGGTGCCGGAACAGGATGCAGACCACCTTAGATAGCTGTTTCATGTGCCGGAATGGTGTGCAGGACACCCAGACAAACTTAGATAGCTGTTCAGGGAGCCGGAATAGGGCGCAGACCACCTCAGATACCTGTTCCGGTTGCCGAAACAGGGCTCAAACCATCTTAGACAACCGGTCCGGGTGCCGGAACAGGATGCAGACCACCTTAGATAGCTGTTTCATGTGCCGGAATGGTGTGCAGGACACCCAGACAACCTTAGATAGCTGTTCAGAGTGCCGGAATAGGGCGCAGACCACCTCAGATACCTGTTCCGGTTGCCGAAACAGGGCTCAAACCATCTTAGACAACCGGTCCGGGTGCCGGAACAGGATGCAGACCACCTTAAATAGCTGTTTCATGTGCCGGAATTGTGTGCATGACACCCAGACAACCTTAGATAGCTGTTCAGGGAGCCGGAATAGGGCGCGGACCACCTTAGATACCAGTTCCGGGTGCCGGAACAGGGCTCAAACCATCTTAGACAACCGTTCCGGGTGCCGGAACAGGATGCAGACCACCTTAGATAGCTGTTTCATGTGCCGGAATGGTGTGCAGGACACCCAGACAAACTTAGATAGCTGTTCAGAGTGCCGGAATATTGCGCAGACCACCTCAGATACCTGTTCCGGTTGCCGGAACAGGGCTCAAACCATCTTAGACAACCGGTCCGGGTGCCGGAACAGGATGCAGACCATCTTAGATAGCGGTTTCAGGTGCCGGAATGGTGTACAGAACACCCAGACAACTTAGATAGCTGTTCAGGGTGCCGGAATAGGGCGCAGACCACCCTAGATACCTGTTCCGGGTGCCGGAACAGGGCTCAAACCATCTTAGACAACTGGTCCGGGTGCCGGAACAGGATGCAGACCATCTTAGATAGCGGTTTCAGGTGCCGGAATGGTGTACAGAACACCCAGACAACCTTAGATAGCTGTTCCGGTTGCCGGAATAGGGCGCAGACCACCTTAGATACCTGTTCCGGGTGCCGGAACAGGGCTCAAACCATCTTAGACAACCGGTCCGGGTGCCGGAACAGGATGCAGACCATCTTAGATAGCGGTTTCATGTGCCGGAATGGTGTACAGAACACCCAGACAACCTTAGATAGCTGTTCAGGGTGCCGGAATAGGGCGCAGAACACCTTAGATACCAGTTCCGGGTGCCGGAACAGGGCTCTAACCATCTTAGACAACCGGTCCGGGTGCCGGAACAGGATGCCGACCATCTTAGATAGCGGTTTCATGTGCCGGAATGGTGTACAGAACACCCAGACAACCTTAGATAGCTGTTCAGGGTGCCGGAATAAGGCGCAGAACACCTTAGATACCTGTTCCGGGTGCCGGAACAGGGCTCTAACCATCTTAGACAACCGGTCTGGGTGCCGGAACAGGATGCCGACCATCTTAGATAGCGGTTTCAGGTGCCGGAATGGTGTGCAGGACACCCAGACAACCTTAGATAGCTGTTCAGGGTGCCGTAAAAGGCTGCAGACCACCTTAGATACCTGTTCCGGGTGCCGGAACAGGGCTCAAACCATCTTAGACAACCGGTCCGGGTGCCGGAACAGGATGCAGACCATCTTAGATAGCGGTTTCAGGTGCCGGAATGGTGTACAGAACACCCAGACAACCTTAGATAGCTGTTCAGGGTGCCGGAATAGGGCGCAGAACACCTTAGATACCAGTTCCGGGTGCCGGAACAGGGCTCAAACCATCTTAGACAACCGGTCCGGGTGCCGGAACAAGATGCAGACCATCTTAGCTAGCGGTTTCATGTGCCGGAATGGTGTACAGAACACCCAGACAACCTTAGATAGCTGTTCAGGGTGCCGGAATAGGGCGCAGAACACCTTAGATACCAGTTCCGGGTGCCGGAACAGGGCTCTAACCATCTTAGACAACCGGTCCGGGTGCCGGAACAGGATGCCGACCATCTTAGATAGCGGTTTCAGGTGCCGGAATGGTGTACAGAACACCCAGACAACCTTAGATAGCTGTTCAGGGTGCCGGAATAGGGCGCAGAACACCTTAGATACCAGTTCCGGGTGCCGGAACAGGGCTCTAACCATCTTAGACAACCAGTCCGGGTGCCGGAACAGGATGCCGACCATCTTAGATAGCGGTTTCAGGTGCCGGAATGGTGTGCAGGACACCCAGACAACCTTAGATAGCTGTTCAGGGTGCCGGAATAGGGCGCAGACCACCCTAGATACCTGTTCCGGGTGCCGGAACAGGGCTCAAACCATCTTAGACAACCGGTCCGGGTGCCGGAACAGGATGCAGACCATCTTAGATAGCGGTTTCATGTGCCGGAATGGTGTACAGAACACCCAGACAACCTTAGATAGCTGTTCAGGGTGCCGGAATAGGGTGCAGAACACCTTAGATACCAGTTCCGGGTGCCGGAACAGGGCTCTAACCATCTTAGACAACCGGTCCGGGTGCCGGAACAGGATGCCGACCATCTTAGATAGCGGTTTCAGGTGCCGGAATGGCACCTGAATGTGATTCACTGATGTGAATGGCCAAATATTCTCTGGAAAGCGCTGCGGAATATGTGTGCGCTATATAAATAACTGGTAATAAATAATAAATAAATAAGAACACCCAGACAACCTTAGATAGCTGTTCAGGGTGCCGGAATAGGGCGCAGAACACCTTAGATACCAGTTCCGGGTGCCGGAACAGGGCTCTAACCATCTTAGACAACCGGTCCGGGTGCCGGAACAGGATGCCGACCATCTTAGATAGCGGTTTCAGGTGCCGGAATGGTGTGCAGGACACCCAGACAACCTTAGATAGCTGTTCAGGGTGCCGGAATAGGGCGCAGACCACCCTAGATACCTGTTCCGGGTGCCGGAACAGGGCTCAAACCATCTTAGACAACCGGTCCGGGTGCCGGAACAGGATGCAGACCATCTTAGATAGTGGTTTCAGGTGCCGGAATGGTGTACAGAACACCCAGACAACCTTAGATAGCTGTTCAGGGTGCCGGAATAGGGCGCAGAACACCTTAGATACCAGTTCCGGGTGCCGGAACAGGGCTCAAACCATCTTAGACAACCGGTCCGGGTGCCGGAACAGGAGGCAGACCATTTTAGATAGCTGTTTCATGTGTCGGAATGGTGTGCAGGACACCAAGACAACCTTAGATAGCTGTTCCGGTTGCCGGAATAGGGCACAGACCACCCTAGATACCTCTTCCGGGTGCCGGAACAGGGCTCTAACCATCTTAGACAACCGGTCCGGGTGCCGGAACAGGATGCCGACCATCTTAGATAGCGGTTTCAGGTGCCGGAATGGTGTGCAGGACACCCAGACAACCTTAGATAGCTGTTCAGGGTGCCGTAAAAGGCTGCAGACCACCTTAGATACCTGTGGCGGGTGCCGGAACAGGGCTCAAAACATCTTAGACAACCGGTCCGGGTGCCGGAACAGGATGCAGACCATCTTAGATAGCGGTTTCAGGTGCCGGAATGGTGTACAGAACACCCAGACAACCTTAGATAGCTGTTCCGGTTGCCGGAATAGGGCGCAGACCACCTTAGATACCTGTTCCGGGTGCCGGAACAGGGCTCAAACCATCTTAGACAACCGGTCCGGGTGCCGGAACAGGATGCCGACCATCTTAGATAGCGGTTTCAGGTGTCGGAATGGTGTGCAGGACACCCAGACAACCTTAGATAGCGGTTCAGGGTGCCGTAAAAGGCTGCAGACCACCTTAGATACCTGTTCCGTGTGCCGGAACAGGGCTCAAACCATCTTAGACAACCGGTCCGGGTGCCGGAACAGGATGCAGACCATCTTAGATAGCGGTTTCAGGTGCCGGAATGGTGTACAGAACACCCAGAAAACTTAGATAGCTGTTCAGGGTGCCGGAATAGGGCGCAGAACACCTTAGATACCTGTTCCGGGTGCCGGAACAGGGCTCAAACCATCTTAGACAACCGGTCCGGGTGCCGGAACAGGATGCAGACCATCTTAGATAGCGGTTTCATGTGCCGGAATGGTGTACAGAACACCCAGACAACTTAGATAGCTGTTCAGGGTGCCGGAATAGGGCGCAGAACACCTTAGATACCTGTTCCGGGTGCCGCAACAGGGCTCAAACCATCTTAGACAACCGGTCCGGGTGCCGGAACAGGATGCAGACCATCTTAGATAGCGGTTTCAGGTGCCGGAATGGTGTACAGAACACCCAGACAACCTTAGATAGCTGTTCTGGTTGCCGGAATAGGGCGCAGACCACCTTAGATACCTGTTCCGGGTGCCGGAACAGGGCTCAAACCATCTTAGACAACCGGTCCGGGTGCCGGAACAGGATGCAGACCATCTTAGATAGCGGTTTCAGGTGCCGGAATGGTGTGCAGGACACCCAGACAACCTTAGATAGCTGTTCAGGGTGCCAAAATAGGGCGCAGAACACCTTAGATACCAGTTCCGGGTGCCGGAACAGGGCTCAAACCATCTTAGACAACCGGTCCGGGTGCCGGAACAGGATGCAGACCATCTTAGATAGCGGTTTCAGGTGCCGGAATGGTGTACAGAACAGCCAGACAACTTAGATAGCTGTTCAGGGTGCCGGAATAGGGCACAGAACACCTTAGATACCTGTTCCGGGTGCCGGAACAGGGCTCAAACCATCTTAGACAACCGGTCCGGGTGCCGGAACAGGATGCAGACCATCTTACATAGCGGTTTCAGGTGCCGGAATGGTGTACAGAACACCCAGACAACCTTAGATAGCTGTTTAGGGTGCCGTAAAAGGCTGCAGACCACCTTAGATACCTGTTCCGGGTGCCACAACAGGGCTCAAACTATCTTAGACAACCGGTCCGGGTGCCGGAACAGGATGCAGACCATCTTAGATAGCGGTTTCAGGTGCCGGAATGGTGTGCAGGACACCCAGACAACCTTAGATAGCTGTTCAGGGTGCCGGAATAGGGCGCAGAACACCTTAGATACCTGTTCCGGGTGCCAGAACAGGGCTCAAACCATCTTAGACAACCGGTCCGGGTGCCGGAACAGGATGCAGACCATCTTAGGTAGCGGTTTCAGGTGCCGGAATGGTGTGCAGGACACCCAGACAACCTTAGATACCTGTTCCGGGTGCCGGAAAAGGGCGCAGACCACCTTAGATTCCTGTTCCGGGTGCCGGAACAGGGCTCAAACCATCTTAGACAACCGGTCCGGGTGCCGGAACAGGATGCAGACCATCTTAGATAGCTGTTTCATGTGCCGGAATGGTGTACAGAACACCCAGAAAACCTTAGATAGCTGTTCAGGGTGCCGGAATAGTGCGCAGAACACCTTAGATACCTGTTCCGGGTGCCGGAACAGGGCTCAAACCATCTTAGACAACCGGTCCGGGTGCCGGAACAGGAGGCAGACCATTTTAGATAGCTGTTTCATGTGCCGGAATGGTGTGCAGGACACCAAGACAACCTTAGATAGCTGTTCCGGTAGCCGGAATAGGGCGCAGACCACCTTAGATACCTGTTCCGGGTGCCGGAACAGGGCTCAAACCATCTTAGACAACCGGTCCGGGTGCCGGAATAGGATGCAGACCACATTAGATTGCTGTTTCATTTGCCGGAATGGTGTGTAGGACACCCAGGCAACCTTAGAGAGCCGTTCAGGGTACTGGAATAGGGCGCAGACCACCTTAGACACCTGTTCCGGGTGCCGAAACAGGGCTCATAGATGGAATAGGATGCAAACCACCTTAGATACCATTTCTGGTTCCTGGAACGGGGCGCAGTCCACCTTAGATAGCAGTTCTGGTTGCCGGAATGGGCTGCAAACCACCTTACATAGTCGTTCTGGGTGCTGGAAGGAGGTGCATAACACCAGGACCACCTTACACAGCCAGAACGGGTGCTGGAACGGGCTGCAGACCACGTTTGATAGCCACTCCGGGTGCCTGAACAGGCAGCAGACCACCATAGATTGTCGTCCCGGAAGGGGGTGAAGAACACAGTCAGAAGGGGTGTTGGAATGGTCAGGAGATTACTGTAGATAGCCAATCCAGGTGCTGGAATGGGCCGCATACTACCATAGATAGGCATTCCTGGTGACGGAGCAGGCACAGACCACCATAGACAGCCATTCCGGGTGCCGGAATGGGGTGCAGACCACATTATATAGCCGTGTCGGTTACCGGAACGGGGTGCAGAACACCTAGACCACATTACGCAAAAAATCTGGGTGCCGGAACCAGCAGCAGATCACTCTAGATAGCCATTCCGGGTGCCGAAACAGGGTGCAGTCCACCTTAGATAGCCGTACCGGGTACCACAACAGGGTGCAGAACACCCAGACCACATTACGCAACCATTCCATGTGCCGTAATGGGCAGCAGATCAACGTAGATAGCCATTCCGTGTGCCGGAATGGGGCGCAGGCCCCCTTAGATGGTCATTCCGGGTGCAGGAAAGAGGTGTTGAAAACCCAGACCACATTACACAGCCATTGTTTGTGACGGACCAGGCAGCAGATCACCGTAGATAGCATTCCGGGTGCCGGAATGGGGCACAGTCCACCTTAGATAGCCGTTCCGAGTGCCAAAACGGGGCGCAGTCCACCTTAGATAGCCGTACCGGGTACCAGAATGGGGTGCAGAACACCCAGACCACATTAAACAGCCATTCCCGGTGCGGGATCAGGCAGCAGATCACCGTCGATAGCCATTCCGGGTGCCGGACCAGGCAGCAGATCACCGTAGATAGCCATTCCGGGTGCCGGAACGGGGCGCAGTCCATCTTAGATAGCTGTTCCGGGTGCCGGAACAGGGCTCAAACCATCATAGACAACCGTTCCGGGTGCCGGAACGGGGTGTAGAATATCCAGACCACATTACACAGCCATTCCGGGTGCCAGAACAGGAAGCAGATCACTGTAGATAGCCATTCCGTGTGTCAGAATAGGGCGCAGGCCACCTTAGATAGCCGTTCCAGGTGCCGGAATGGTCCACATGCCACCTTACATAGCCGTTCCGGGTGCTGGAAGGAGGTGCAAAACACAGAGACCACATTACACAGCCATTCCGGGTGCCGGACCAGACAGCAGATCACCATAGCTAGCCATTCCGGGTACCGGAATAGGGCGCAGGCTACCTTAGATAGCTGTTCCGGGTGCCAGAATAGGATGTAGACCACCTTAGATACCCATTCAGGGTTCCGAAACGGGCAGCAGACCACCTTAGATACCCATTCTGGGTACCATGCTGGTGTGCAAAACACAGAGACATCTTTAGATAGCCCTGCTGGGTTTCAGAATTGAATGCAGACCACCTTAGATAATCATTCTGTGTGTCGGAATGGGGTGCAGAAACACCCATACATCCTTAGATAGTCAGCACCCCCACAGCCGCGTTCCCGCCGCCGCCAGGCAACCGGGCATTGGCATGCTGCAGTGACTGCATTATTCTGTACAACCTACGCTCTGCCCCTCCCCGAATCCCAATGTCCGCAGTAGGAGAAGAACACAGCGTGGGTGACAGGCCCGTAGCCAGGTGGAAGCAGCTGCTCTGGAGGCTGAAGTAAGTATAACACACACACACACACACACACACAAACCAGGGCTGTCTTAACAGCAGTGTAGGCCTCTGAGCACAGCAGTGCACTGGGGCCCCTATCCATCCTGCAGCAGTAGGGGTGGGGGATTGCTATCAGCAGGTGCTTTGATGTGCCATGGGCGGTAGGGGGTGTTCTATGGGCCCGATTCAGGTTGGATCGCAATATGCGATCCAACAGCAAAAATTACTAAAAAGATTTGGGCGCATGCGCAGGGCACGTCCTGTGCATGCGCTCGAATTTTCTGTGGGTGCCTGCAGAAAATGAGACCGCCTCTGCCTGTCAATCAGGCAGAGGTGTTTGCGGGGCAGGGGGCGGCAACGCTCCTTTTCCAAAGCAGGGATGGAGCATTGCGGGGGCGTTGCTTAGAAACGGGAGCGTGCCAGCGTGAACCGGTGGGGCGTGATCGGGGCTGCTGCGTTACAAGAGCCTGCCCTAACCAATATGATGCCCTAGGCAAGATTTTGGCTGGTGCACCCTAGCACCACCGCTAGTTCCGCCTCTGATCCTGCAACCCTTTCCCAGCACCATCACCCCTTACCCATAGCAGTCCTCATTTTGGTGCTCCTACCCACTATATTTTAAATAGGAACACTTTGCACATTCGGCGCACAGCCCAAAGAGGGGTGTGTTCTTTCTGGGAAGGGGCATGACCACACAATAGTCCTCCCAATTCAAATTATGTCACACAGTACTGCAACTTCATTCACATTATATCATGCGATAGAGGGCCTAATTTAGATATGTTCGCTCGCAGGCTATTTTTTGCAGTGCTGCGAACAGATAGACGCTGTGTATTTTAGCTTTGCAAGTGTGCAAACGCGTGTGCAGACGCCCTGTACCAAAACAGCTTGTGCAGTTTCTGAGTAGCTCTGACCTTACTCAGCCGCTGCGATCACTTCAGCCTATTCAAGCCCGGAATGGATGTCAGACACCCACCCTGCAAATGCTTTGACACACCTGCGTTTTTCCAAACACTCCCAGAAAACGGTCAGTTGACACCCAGAAACTCCTCCTTCCTGTCAGTCTCCTTGCGAACGCCCGTGCAAATGGAATCGACACTAGAACCTGTGCAAAACATCGATGCTGTTTGTACCCGTACGGCGCACCTGTGCATTGCTGTGCATACGCATGCACAGTAGTTACCTGTTCGCAGTGCAGCGAAAATCGCTAGACAGCGAACAGATCTGAATTAGGCCCATTGTCTCTAATTCACGATACATCACACAGTAGTACCACTTACATTACTCCTCACAGTAGTGCCCCTTATTCACATTACACCACACCATATTGCTCTTTATTCACATTAGACCACACAGTAGTGCCACTTTATATACGTTACTCCTTACAGTAGTGCCCCTTATCCACATTACACCACACTGAATTGCTCCTTATTTTCATTACACCACACCATATTGCTCTTTATTCACATTAGACCATATGCCCCTTTCTACATGTTATGCCACACAATAGAGCACCTTATACACATATTGCCACACATTAGTAATGCCTTTATACACATTATATAACACAGTAATACCCCTTACACATAATGTGCCTAACATATTATGCCAAACTTTATTAATGCCCTTATACACATAATGTCCCTTTAACATTTGCCTCACATTATTAATGCCCTTATACACATAAGTACACACATTGGGGGTTATTCAATTGTTTGAAAAGTCATTTGGGTGTCTGTTTTTTCCTATCTAATAGACAGGAAAAAACAGACAACCAACTGACTTTTCAAACATTTGAATTCCCCCATAATGTCCCTTACACATATGCCACACATTATTAGTACCCTTATACACATAATGACAAACATAATGTCCCTTACACATATGCCACACATTATTAATGCCTTTATACACATATAAAACACATAACATTCCTTACACTTATACCGCACATTTTTAATGCATTTATACACATGACACACATAATGTCCCTTACACATATGCTGAACACTACTGCACAACCAACCCACCTGCACACAGCACTCACAAGGTTGCTAACACTGTGACCTCTGCCTCTGCTTGGATACAGGTGTGTCCTCCTATATCTTGCCTCAGTACGCGATGCAGCAGGAGATGCCTGGTGTGAGTCAGCTGGCTACGATGCACAAGCAGCTTCTGCTGATTAAAATGATATGCTGCATGCCTATAGTCTGTGTGCGACTGTGGCTGTATCTGCCTATGAAATGCTACGTTACACTGATTTCCAGGAATACACTCTAATGTAGCATATTGTATGCAGATACAGCTACAGTCACACACAGAATATAGGCATGATGCATATCATTTTAATCAGCAGAAGCTGCTTGTGCCCCTAGGCATACTAAATGCCCTATGCATTTTTCTAGTTTGCCTATACCTAGGGCCGGCTCTGTGCCTTACGTCACACGCAGCCGCCATGATCAAAGAGACGGAGGCTGGACCGCTGCAGGTGCAGCCAGGCTGCACCGGCAGGAGTATTCCTTAATTTTAGCGATCAAGCAGAAATTGTGGTGCGATCGCAATTTTTGCTTGATAAAGGGATGGGGAGTGGAACCTGAACCAGGCCCTATGTTCTGCTCAGCATGCAGGACCTGGAGCAATGATTTCTGCTAATTACTCTTCTACTGCACAGAAGGGGCAGGGATAATGTGCTGAATGAAGGGGCCCTGGTACATGACTTCCAGGGTGGTAGGGTGTGTTTAATATGTAGCGGATGGGTGGATAGTGGAGTGGGCATAATGGCCCTCATTCCGAGTCGTTCGCTCAGTATTTTTCATCGCATCGCAATGAAAATCCGCTTAGTACGCATGCGCAATATTCGCACTGCGACTGCGCCAAGTAATTTAACAATGAAGATTGTATTTTTACTCACGGCTTTTTCATCGCTCCGGCGATCGTAATGTGATTGACAGGAAATGGGTGTTACTGGGCGGAAACACGGCGTTTTATGGGCGTGTGGATGAAAACGCTACCGTTTCCGGAAAAAACGCAGGAGTGGCTGGAGAAACGGGGGAGTGTCTGAGCGAACGCTGGGTGTGTTTGTGACGTCAAACCAGGAACGACAAGCACTGAACTGATCGCACAGGCAGAGTAAGGTTGAAGTTACTCAGAAACTGCAAGGTAGTTTGTAATCGCAATATTGCGAATACATCGGTCGCAATTTTAAGAAGCTAAGATACACTCCCAGTAGGCGTAGGCTTAGCGTGTGTAACTCTGCTAAATTCGCCTTGCGACCGATCAACTCGGAATGAGGGCCAATATTCATCATTTTCTGGTGGGAGGGCCGCTTGCTTAACTGCAGATATCTCAAGTTCCTGGAAATAGATTTCTTAGCTTTGAATGGGATAAAAAAAAACTAGAGATTCTCCCCCTTCAGGAGGTGCTGGGTACCTGGGCATCAGAGTTCAGGAGCCAGAGCAATCCACCAATGAATATATACAAATATATTATAATATATATTAGGCGTGTGGAGCTGGAGCCAGCTGTTAGAAGGCTGATATCTCTTGGTCTGGGCATAGTAGAGACAAGCTGCCAGTGTCCACCACATGGGGGGAAAGCCACAGCTTTTCGGGTACACCGTCAGAAAAACTCAAAGTCAGACAGAACCCGAGATATCTGGCTGGGAAAAGCAATGAATAAGCTTGGATGGGGACCACAGCTTTAAAGTCGGATCTCTCTGTTTCCCCAGGGCAGATTCTAAAAAATCTGGTACCCCTGGAAAGAGGGGACCATCAGCTATCAGACTAGGGCCCTTATACACCTGGTGCAATGTGTAAAAGGAAAGTCGGCTCTATCTGGTGCAATGTGTTAAAAATGGGGCTCTAACTGGTGCAATGTGTAAAAGGAATGGGGGCTCTTCCTGGTGCAGTGTGTAAAAGGGAGCTCTACTTGGTACAGTGTGTAAGAGGGCTCTACCTGTCATTGTATAAGGGAACTGTACCTGGCATAATGTGTAAAAGGGGCTCTACCTGGTGTAGAGTATATGAAGGCTCTCCCTGGTACAATGTGTATAAGTGGGACGACTGTGTGGCGTAATTTGAATAATGGAGACTACTGTGCGGCATTATATGAATTTGTATTATTTTGAGACCATGCCACTTCCCGCTGAAGCCATGCCCCTATATTTTTCCAGCGCACCTTTGTGGGGGGCACCAATTTTATTTCTGGCACCAAAATGTATAGTTGTGATTCTGGGATCCAGTATGATATGCCAGCATTCAGAATACCCATGCTGGCATCCCGATTTCTCTTACATCCTAGAGGATGCTGGGGTCCAATTTAGTTCCATGGGGTATAGATGGGTCCACTAGGAGCCACTGGCACTTTAAGAGTGTAATAGTGTGGGCTGGCCCCTCCCTCTATGCCTATCCTACCAGACTCAGTTTAGAAAATGTGCCTGGAGGAGCCGGTCACAGCTAGGGGAGCTCCTAGGAGATTTCTTAGTTTGTGGGACTTAGTTTCTGCTTCGTGGGACTTAAGGGGGGAGTAGGAACCAACTTAATAGAGAGTTAATGGTTCTCTATCTGCGCTGACAGGACACTGAGATCCTGAAGGTGATGATCGCAAGCCCATGAGGCAACTGCTCACTCCCACAGCACGGCCGCCACCCCCTAACAAAGCCAGAAGATAGAAGAGTGGTGAGTATGGTGCCAGCATCACGGTTAGTGGGTCGCCGGCGGGTATGGTGGCACAAGGGTTGGAGCACAGCTCTGAGGGGCTGTGCTCCGGTATGGCTCAGCAACATCTCTGCATGTAGATGCTGGAGGGGAGTTCCCAGTCAGCAGGTTAACCCTACACTGGTCATAGCATTTACAGGGGCTAATCCCACTGTTAACATATAAAATCCTGAAGCCAGTTTAAATAATAAGTGCGGGAAGCCACGCACCAGGTCAGGGCGCGGGGCTTCCCCTCAAAGTGGATCCAGCATTCAACAGCGCCATTTTCTCCCTGCAGATTACACAGAACGCTGACAGGGAGCGCTGCCCTCCACATAACTCCAATGCCTCACGGTACCAGGGTGGAGTGTGATAACAGTACTAACTGTTCTATTAACTAACTGTTCTGTTCTGTGTGCCAAGTGGGCTTGGCACACAGCGCAGTTGCCCTGAGGGCGCACGGCCAGCGGCATGTAATGAGTCAAATTGACTCATTACATGCCTCTGAAGTCTGCGCCGTGCTCCGTCGCCGCGCTGTGGAGGACAGCTACAGCACCAGGCAGCAGAGAAGGAGGAGGAGGGAGGGGGAGCAGGGAGCCGCAGCAGCGCTATTTCATTGGTAGTAAGCGCCGCTGCAGCATCCCCCTCTCCTTCCGTATTGGCTGCCCGGCGCTGCTGTGGATGCTGGGATGCGGTTCCTCCATCCCAGCATCCACAGCAGCGCCGGGCAGCCAATACGGAAGGAGAGGGGGATGCTGCAGCGGCGCTTACTACCAATGAAATAGCGCTGCTGCGGCTCCCTGCTCCCCCTCCCTCCTCCTCCTTCTCACCTGCCTGCACCGAGGAAGCTGCACGAGGAGCCTGTCAGTGGGGAGATGGTAAGTATCTCTCTCTCTCTCTCTCTCTCTCTCTCTCTTTTAGGAGGACACCGTCTGCCATAATGTGTAAAAAGGGGACTGGCTGCCGCAATGTGTAAAAAGGGGACTGGTTGCCGCAATGTGTAAAAAGGGGGACTTGGCTGCCGCAATGTGTATAGAGGGGGACACCGTCTGCCGTAATGTGTAAAAACGGGGACGCTGTCTGCTGTAATGTGTAAAAAGGGGACGCTGTCTACCGTAATGTTAAAAAAGGTGACGCTGTGTGCTGTAATGTGTAAAAAAGGGGACGCTGTCTGCCGCAATGTGTAAAAAGGGGGACTGGCTGCCGCAATGTGTATAAAGGGGGACACCGTCTGCCGTAATGTGTAAAAACGGGGACGCTGTCTGCTGTAATGTGTAAAAAGGGGACGCTGTCTGCCGTAATGTTAAAAAAGGGGACGCTGTGTGCTGTAATGTGTAAAAAAGGGGACGCTGTCTGCCGCAATGTGTAAAAAGGGGGACTGGCTGCCGCGATGTGTTAAAAGGGAGACTGTCTGCTGTAATGTGTAAAAAGGGGGACGCTGTCTGCTGTAATGTATAAAAGGGGCTCTACCAGGTGTAGTGGTGCTACTGTGCAGCGTAATTTGAATAATGTAGACTACTGTGCACCGTAGTATGAATTGCTATTATTTTGTGTCCACGCCCCTTCCCCATGAAGCTATGCCCCTATAAATTTTTTGCGCGCACACGGCGCGCACTGCCCCTATCTTACATGGGGGCAGGGGGCCACTGTCGTTTCTTGCACACACCGCTAAAATGCCTAGTTACGGCACTGCCGGATGGTTTGGTAAGGCCAATGTTGAACCTAAAGTCATTGAACCCATACTTACAAGTGATCAAGTTCAAGATGGAGTCTCTGAGAGTGGTGGTCTCAGGTCTGGAGGAGGGGGAATTCCTGGTATCCCTGGATATCAAGGATGCGAACCTTCACATTCCGATCTGGCCGCCTCACCAGGACTATCTAAGGTTTGCGATACAGGACTGTCACTACCAGTTCCAGGCCCTTCCATTCGTCCTCTCCACAGCACCGAGGGTGTTCACAAAGATCATTGCAGAGATGATGCTCCTCCTCCTCCGCAAGCAGGGAGTAAACATTATTCCATACCTGGACGATCTACTGATAAAGGCATCTTCCAGGGAAAGGCTGTTGCAGAGTATTGTTCTCTCAATTCAACTACTCCTGGATCATGGGTGGATCCTAAATCTTTCAAAGTCACACTTAGAACCAACAAGGAGACTACCCTTCCTGGGGATGATCCTTGACACGGAGGTGCAGAGGGTGTTTCTACCAGTAGAGAAAGCGTTGGTGATCCAATCAATGGTCTGGGATGTCTTGAAGCCAGCCTGGGTGTCGGTTAATCAATGCATTCACCTTCTGTGAAAGGTGGTAGCCTCCTACGAGGCTCTACAGTATGGCAGATTCAATGCACAGTCCTTCCAGCTGGATCTCCTGGACAAGTGGTTGGGATCGCATCTTCACATGCACCAGCGGATACGCCTATAGCCGAAAGCCAGAATTTCACTCCTCTGGTGGCTCCAAACTTCTCACCTGCTCGAGGGCCGCAGATTCGGGATTCAGAACTGGATCCTTCTAACCACGGATGCAAGTCGCAGAGGTTGGGGAGCAGTCACTCAGGTGGAAAACTTCCAAGGAAAGTGGTCCAGTCAGGAATCTCTCCTTCCAATAAATGTTCTGGAACTGAGGGCCATTTACAATGGCCTTCTACAGGTGGCATATCTTCTGCAAGCTCAAGCCATTCAGGTTTAGTCGGACAATGTCACAGCGGTGTCCTACATAAACAGGCAGGGTGGATCGAAGAGCAGAGCTGCAATGTTAGAGATAACAAAAATCCTCATCTGGGCAGAAAGACACGCGGTGGCGTTGTCGGCGATCTTCATTCCAGGAGTGGGCAACTGGGAGGCAGACTTCCTCAGCAGACACGATCTCCATTCAGGAGAATGGGGAATCCACCCAGAGGTGTTCGCAGAGGTAACAAGCCAATGGGGCGTACCTCAAGTATACATGATGGCCTCTCGCCTCAACAAGATGCTTTGGAGGTACTGTTACAGGTCACGCGACCCACAAGCAGTGGCGGTGGATGCTCTGGTAACTCTGTGGGTGTTCCAGTCGGTGTATGTGTTCCCTCCACTTCCACTCATCCCAAGGATTCTCAAACTAATAAAAAGAACAAGAGTTCAGGTGATCCTCATTGCTCCGGACTGGCTAAGAAGGGCTTGGTACGCGGATCTTCTGGAATTACTACTGGAAGATCCGAGACGTCTTCCTCTTCACGAGGACCTTCTTCAACAGGGGACGTTCGCTTATCAAGACTTACCACGACTGTTTGATGGTATGGAGGGGTATTCCGAACAAGGTTATTCCTACCCTGATACAGGCTAGGAATGGAGTAACGTCTAAACATTACCATCAACTTTGGAAAAAGTACGTGTCTTGGTGTGAATTCAAGAAGTTTCCTATGGTGGAGTTTCAACTTGGACAGTTTCTCCTCTTACTGCAAGCAGGTGTGGCTATGGGTCTGCGTTTGGGATCCATAAAAGTCCAGATTTCGGCCTTATCCGTTTTCTTCCAGAAACAACTGGCTTCCCTCCCTGAGATTCAGACATTCTTGAAAGGGGTTCTGCACATCCAGCCTCCCTTTGTGCCTCCTACGGCACCCTGGGATCTTAACGTGGTGTTGGTTCAAACCTTTAAAGGAGGTTGAGGTCAAGTTTCTCACATGGAAGGTTGTCACGCTGTTGGCCTTAGTTTCAGCTAGGTGTGTGTCGGAATTGGGGGCTTTGTCTTGTAAAAGACCCTACTTAATCTTCCATGAATATAGAGCTGAACTCATGACACGTCAGCAGTTCCTTCCAAAAGTTGTGTCAGATTTTCATATCAACCAACCTATTGTGGTGCCAGTTGCTACTGGCTCCTCAATTCCATCAAAGTCATTAGATGTTGTAAGGGCTCTGAAGATCCATGTGAAGAGGACTGCTCGTCACAGAAAGTCGGACTCTCTGTTTGTCCTGTATGATCCCAAGAAAATTGTGTGTCCTGCTTCTAAGCAGACGATCTCTCGCTGGATCAGGTTCACTATCCAGCATGCATATTCTTCGGCAGGATTGCAGTATCCAAAATCCTTTCAGGCACACTCTACTCGTAAGGTGGGTTCTCCCTGGGTGGCTGCCCGGGGTGTCTCGGCTTTTCAACTTTGCCAAGTGGCTACTTGGTCAGGGTCGAACACGTTTGCTAAGTTCTACAAGTTCGATACTTTGGCATCTGAGGACCTACAGTTTGGTCAATCTGTTCTGCAGGAGCCTCCGCGCTCTCCCTCCCGTTCTGTGAGCTTTGGTACATCCCCATGGTACTAATGTGGACCCCAGCATCCTCTAGGACGTAAGAGAAAATAGGATTTTAATCGCCTACTGGTAAATCCTTTTCTCGTAGTCCGTAGAGGATGCTGGGCGCCCGCCCAGTGCTTCGTTATCCTGCAGTAGCTATTTGTTTCAGTACTGTTTTGTTCTTGGTTAAGTACTGTGTTGTTACTTGGTTAAGTAATGTTGTTCAGATGTTGCTGAGTTTTCAAGCTCCAATATAGACAGTGGGCGCTTGTATACTGACTGTTAGACACCTATAAAAACACTTTATTAGTGACTGCAGCTTCACAATTAGGGGTGCTGAACCTCAAATAAAAATGGATATACAAACAAAAAAACAATAGGAAGCGCTGTCACCAAAAGTATCAAATTTAATAAAAGTTGTTTTTACATTATTCATAATAACTCACACAATATTATAAAACCAACTCTCCTGGTAGTTTTAAACCATTCTACTGACTCAATGCTACAGATACAATGTTACTTTAGATTTTATACAGTAACTTTTTAGTGTCCACGCTAGGAGGCTCTCTTTGATATACTGTATCAATATTGAATTGATCTTTAGTAAGATCCTCAGAGAAGTCTCTAAAATATGCAGGCTCCACGCGTGGGCTAATTAAATGAATGAGCTCACTAATGCCCTTGATTTTTATAACAATTGTAGGATGCACATTTTAGATGATTTGTGATCAATTATGCCACAGTGTTCGGTTCAGTTCTACAATGAATTAAAGCATGCTACTCTTGTCACAGCTCGCCTGATTGTGTGGCCGGAATTTAAGAGACTTTGCTAGGGTGATATTGATACAGTGTATCAAATAGGCCCTACACACTGGCCGATATTCTGAAAGATATGAACGATCTCGTTCATAAATGAACGAGAACTCGTTCATATCTTTCAGTGTGGAGACTCCAGCGATGAACGATGCGCGGCCCCGCGCTCGTTCATCGCTGATCTCCCGTCGGCTGTGCATGCAGGCCAATATGGACGATCTCGTCCATATTTGCCTGCACTTCAATGCAGCCGGGTGACGGGGGGAGTGAAGAAACTTCACTCCCCCGTCACTGCCCCCCCGCCGCCGGGTTGCTCGTCGGCCGTATCGGCCGTCGGGCACCTCGGCGGCGCATCGCCGAGTGAGTAGGGCCCTATAGAGAGCCTCCTAGCGTGGACACTAAAAAGTTACTGTATAAAATCTAAAGTAACATTGTATCTGTAGCATTGAGTCAGCAGAATGGTTTAAAACTCCCAGGAGAGTTGGTTTTATAATATTGTGTGTGTTATTGTGAATAATGTAAAAACAACTTTTATTAAATTTGATACTTTTGGTGACAGCGCTTCCTATTGTTTTTTTTTTTTTTTTTTTTTTTGAGTTTGCAAGTTGGTTAGCTTGGTTTGCCTTGTATGTGTGAGCTGGTGTGAATCTCGCCACTATCTGTGTAATTCCTTCTCTCGAAGTTGTCCGTCTCCTCGGGCACAGTTTCTATACTGAGTCTGGTAGGAGGGGCATAGAGGGAGGGGCCAGCCCACACTATTAAACTCTTAAAGTGCCAGTGGCTCCCAAAGGACCCGTCTATACCCCATGGTACTAAATGGAACCCCAGCATCCTCTAGGACAGGCCTGGCCAACCTGTGGCTCTCCAGCTGTTGTAAAACTACAAGTCCTATCATGCCTTGCCAAAGTTTTGCTATTAGGGAATGCTAAAACTGTGGCAGGGCATGCTGGGATGTTTAGTTTCACAACATCTGGAGAGCCACAGGTTGGCCAGGCCTGCTCTAGGACGTAAGAGAAATAGGCTTAATAACCGTATACAATGTCAAAGTGCAGCAAAGAAGGCAAGTAAGGTGCTAGCGTGCATAAAACGGGGCATTGAGACAAGGGACGAGGATGTAATCCTGCAGCTGTACAAATCATTGGTACGTCCGCACCTGGAATATTGTGTTCAATTTTGGGCACCACATTATAAAAAAGATATCTGTGAACTCGAAAGGGTTTAAAGGCGTGCTACTAAATTGATAAAAGGCTAGAGGGACTGGATTACGAGGAAAGGCTTACTAGGTTGAATATGTATACACTGGAAAAGAGGCATCTAAGAGGAGACATTATTAATATCTTCAAATATGTAAAGGGACATTACAAAGAGTTATCAGAGGAATTGCTTATTAAAAAAAACTTTGTATAGGACACGAGGACACTCGCTGAGGATAGAGGAGAGAAAATTCCGTACGCAGCAGAGGAAAGGGTTCTTCACTGTTAGGGCAATAAGGATTTGGAATTCCCTGCCAGAGAAGGTGGTAATGGCGGAATCTGCAAATGCAGTTAAAAATGGATTGGATACATTTCTGACTGAAAAAGATATCCAAGGTTATAGAATTTAAAATATCAACTTTGATAATCTGGGATTAACATGATTTATAGTTGTTAACTAGACATAAAACATTACTTCAGCAGGGACATTATAATGAACTCGGCTTAATACAGAATACAGGTTGAAGCCGATGGGCATCTTTTCAACCTCATTAATTATGTTACTATGTTACAGTCCCTTTATACATTGCCAGGTAGAGCCCCTCTTACACACTGCACCAAGTACAGCTCCCTTTTACATACTGCACCAGGAAGAGTCCCCATTCCTGTTACACATTGCACCAGGTAGAGCCCCCTTTTACACATTGCACCAGATAGAGCCCCCTTTCCTTTTGCACATTGCACCAGGTGTATAAGGGAGCTAGGCTGATAGCTGAACGTCCCCTCTTTCCAGGGGGTAACAGATTTTTAAAATTGGCCCTGGGGAAACTGAGATATCTGACTTCAAAGCAGTGGTCTCCATCCAAGCTTATTAATTGATTCTCCTAGCCAGATATCTCAGGTTCTGTCTGACTTTGAGTTTTTCTGACAGTGTATCCCAAAAGATGGGATTCTCCCCTTTTGGTTGACTCTGGCAGCTTGTCTCTACCATACCCAGATCCAGAGATATCAGCCTTCCAGCAGCAGGCTCCAGCTCCACATGTCTAATATATACTATAATATATTTGTATATTTTTGTTGGTGGATTGCTCTGGCTCCTGAACTCTGATCCCCAGGTCCCCAGCACCTCCTGAAGGAGGGGGGTGGGGGTGGGGGGGGGGGGGGGAAAGGGGGGATAGCTACTTTTTTAATCTCATTCAAAGCTAAAAAAAAATCTATTTCCAAGAACTTGAGATATCTGCAGTCAAGCAAGCTGCCCTCCCACCAGAAAATGATGAATATTAAGCCCACTCCACTATTCGCCACTCCCATACATATTAAAAAACCCCTACCACCCTGGAAGTCATGTACCAGGGCCCCTTCATTCAGCACAATGTAAACTTTCTACAGTTTAGTGTTCACCCTCCCACCACATCACTGACCACCTGTGCAGTAGAGGAGTAATTAGCAGAAATTACTGCTCCAGGTCCTACATGCAGAGTGGAATATAGGGCCTGGTTCAGGTTCCACCCCCCCCCCCCCCTTTTCCAAGCAGAAATTGCGATCACACCGCAGGGGGCCTGCCTCCATCTTTTTGATTGCGGTGGCTGCGTGTGACGTCACGCAGCCGCCCCGATCATGCCCCTGTCATGTCCACCCCATTCATGCTGGCACGCCCCCCAATTCCAAGCCACGCCCCTGCAAAGCTAAGTCTCTGCCTTGGAAAAGGAGCGTTGCCGCACCCTGCCCCACGAACACTTCATTTGCATTTTCTGCGGGCGCACACAGAAAATGCGGGCGCAGGACAGGCCCTGTGCATGCACCGCATCCTTTTAGTAATTTTTGCGTTTGGATTGCGTATTGCGATCCGTCCTGAATTGGGCCCATAAAACACCCCCTACCACCCACGGGACACCAAAGCTGCCGCTGATAGCACCCCTTCCACTAGAGGATGGGTAGGGGCCCCAGTGCATTGCTGTGCCCAGGGGCCTACACTGCTGTTAAGACATCCCTGGTTTGTGTGTGTGTGTCTGTGTGTGTTATACTTACTTCAGCCTCCAGAGCAGCTGCTTCCACCTGGCTGCCGGTTTGTCAACCGCGCTATGTTCTTCTCCTACTGCGGACATTGGGAATTGGGAGGGGCGGAGCGTAGGTGGTACAGGATGCTGCAGTCACTGCTGCGTGCCAATGCAGGCTGTCTGTCACTGTGTGAGCAGGAGCCGGTATAGTACAACACTGGCGGGGCAGCGACGGAAGCACAGCTGTGGGGGTGCTGACTATCTAAGGATGTATGGGTGTTTTTGCACCCGGTTCCAACACCCAGAACGATTATCTAAGGTTGTCTGCGTCCAATTCTGGCACCCAACAAGGCTATCTAAAGATGTCTCTGTGTTCTGCACACTAGAACGGTATCCAGAATGGGTATCCAAGGTGGTCTGCTGCCCGTTTCGGAACCCAGAATGGGTATCTAAGGTGGTCTACATCCTATTCCGGCACCCGGAACAGCTATCTAAGGTGGCCTGCGCCCTATTCCGGTACCCGGAATGGCTATCTAAGGGTGTCTGGGTGTTCTGCACACCATTTCGGCACATGAAACAGCAATATAATGTGGTCTGCACCCTGTTCCGGCACCCGGACCGGTTGTCTATGATGGTTTGAGCCCTGTTCCGGCACCCGGAACAGGTATCTATAAGTGGTCTGCCCCCTATTCTGGCACCCTGAACAGCTATATAAGGTTGTCTGGGTGTCCTGCACACCATTTCGGCACATGAAACGGCAATCTAGTGTGGTCTGCATCCTGTTCCGGCACCCGGAACGGTTGTATAAGCTGGTCTGCACCCTGTTCCGGCACCTGGAACAGGAATCTATGGTGGTCTGCCCCCTATTCTGGCACCCTGAACAGCTATCTAAGGTTGTCTGGGTGTCCTGCACACCATTCCGGCACTGAAACCGCTATCTAAGATGGTCTGCATCCTGTTCCGGCACCCGGACCGGTTGTCTAAGATGGTTTGAGCCCTGTTCCGGCACCCGGAACAGGTATCTAAGGTGTTCTGCGCCCTATTCCGGCACCCTGAACAGCTATCTAAGGTTGTCTGGGTGTTCTGTACACCATTCCGGCACATGAAACCGCTATCTAAGATGGTCTGCATCCTGTTCCGACACCCGGACCGGTTGTCTAAGATGGTTTGAGCCCTGTTCCGGCACCCGGAACAGGTATCTAAGGTGGTCCGCGCCCTATTCCGGCTCCCTGAACAGCTATCTAAGGTTGTCTGGGTGTCACGCACACAATTCCGGCACATGAAACAGCTATTTAAGGTGGTCTGCATCCTGTTCCGGCACCCGGACCGGTTGTCTAAGATGGTTTGAGCCCTGTTTCGGCAACCGGAACAGGTATCTGAGGTGGTCTGCGCCCTATTACGGCACTCTGAACAGCTATATATGTTTGTCTGGGTGTCCTGCACACCATTCCGGCACATGAAACAGCTATCTAAGGTGGTCTGCATCCTGTTCCGGCACCCGGAACGGTTGTCTAAGATGGTTTGAGCCCTGTTCCGGCACCCGGAACAGGTATCTAAGGTGGTCCGCGCCCTATTCCGGCTCCCTGAACAGCTATCTAAGGTTGTCTGGGTGTCATGCACACAATTCCGGCACATGAAACAGCTATTTAAGGTGGTCTGCATCCTGTTCCGGCACCCGGACCGGTTGTCTAAGATGGTTTGAGCCCTGTTTCGGCACCCGGAACAGGTATCTGAGGTGGTCTGCGCCCTATTCCGTCACTCTGAACAGCTATCTAAGGTTGTCTGGGTGTCCTGCACACCATTCCGGCACATGAAACAGCTATCTAAGGTGGTCTGCATCCTGTTCCGGCACCCGGACCGGTTGTCTAAGATGGTTAGAGCCCTGTTCCGGCACCCGGAACAGGTATCTAAGGTGGTCTGCGCCCTATTCCGGCACCCTGAACAGCTATCTAAGTTGTCTGGGTGTTCTGTACACCATTCCGGCACCTGAAACCGCTATCTAAGATGGTCTGCATCCTGTTCCGGCACCCGGACCGGTTGTCTAAGATGGTTTGAGCCCTGTTCCGGCACCCGAAACTGGTATCTAAGGTGGTCTGCGCCCTATTCCGGCAACCGGAACAGCTATCTAAGGTTGTCTTGGTGTCCTGCACACCATTCCGACACATGAAACAGCTATCTAAAATGGTCTGCCTCCTGTTCCGGCTCTCCCCCGGTTGTCTAAGATGGTTTGAGCCCTGTTCCGGCACCCGGAACAGGTATCTAAGGTGTTCTGCGCCCTATTCCGGCACCCTGAACAGCTATCTAAGGTTGTCTGGGTGTCCTGCACACCATTCCGGCACCTGAAACCGCTATCTAAGATGGTCAGCATCCTGTTCCGGCACCCGGACCGGTTGTCTAAGATGGTTAGAGCCCTGTTCCGGCACCCGGAACTGGTATCTAAGGTGTTCTGCGCCCTATTCCGGCACCCTGAACAGCTATCTAAGGTTGTCTGGGTGTTCTGTACACCATTCCGGCACATGAAACCGCTATCTAAGATGGTCTGCATCCTGTTCCGGCACCCGGACCGGTTGTCTAAGATGGTTTGAGCCTGGTTCCGGCACCCGGAACGGCTATCTAAGGTGGACTGTGCCCCGTTCCGGCACCCGGAATGCTATCTACGGTGATCTGCTGCCTGGTCCGGCACCCGGAATGGCTGTGTAATGTGGTCTGGATGTCCTGCACCCCGTTCCGGTACACAAAATAGCTATCTAATGTGGTCTGCGTCCCGTTCCGGCACCCAGAACGGCTATCTAAGGTGGACTGTGCCCCGTTCCGGCACCCGGAATGCTATCTACGGTGATCTGCTGCCTGGTCCGGCACCCGGAATGGCTGTGTAATGTGGTCTGGATGTCCTGCGCCCCGTTCCGGTACACAAAATAGCTATCTAATGTGGTCGGCGTTCCCTTCCGGCACCTGGTACGGGTATCTAAGGTGGTCTGTCTGCCCTATTCTGGCAACAGGAAAGTGCTCCCACTTTTCTGGGTTTTTTTAATAGTCCCCTCATCTCCGGTCCTTTTTTTGGTTACAGTGCCAACCCCTGTACCTCTGCCACGGACCCCTTGCCTCTATCTCTCAAAATCTTGCAGCCTTCTGTCTTCTCCCATCTCTTTTGTCAGGCAGCATTGTGACTTCATTATAGCAGAGGCACGATCAGTGTCGGACTGGGACATGAAGGGCCCACTGGGGGGATGCAGTTATAGGGGCCCATACTTAGGGGTGTGGACAGCCTACAAAGGGTGTGTGACCAGCATCCACAGGGGCTTGAAATACACAATAGTTTAGTGCAGTGTAATGCAACTTATCTACCATGTATAACACAAGTGCACAGTCTGGAACCTGATCTATAAAGGAAGGGTTGGGCCCTCAGGCAGTGGGGCCTACCGGTGGTTTCCCTGGTACCACTGTGGGCCAGTCCAACCCTGGGCACGATGCTGCCAGGAGCCAGGAATTGGCGCTGCTATATCAGTGCTTATTTCTGCAGGGGCAACGGCAATACACCACTGGCTACTATGTGGGACATACGAGGGGACAATGTGGCCGGTGCTCAGCTCCGACCATGTAAGCAAGCCCGCCAACTGACTCCTCCGACACATACCCCGCTTGCCCCACCCTTATTACGCCCCTAATTGTTGTAGGCTGTGGGAGCTATTCAGAGTTGGTCGCAGAATTTTTTCACACACAGCAAAATCTGCGACCATAGACTTACATGCTGGGGGCCGCCCAGGATAGGGCAAGGCCGCCCAGCATGAGTGGCGCCAAACTGCGATGTGCTCACAATTTAATTGTGAACGCATCGATTAGAGGCCGACCCCTGCTTGTGCAGCCTGGCTGTGTAGACAGGGGCACTGCAACCATTTTTCCATAAGCAGGAAATGCAGGAGACATCATAGACCTGCCCCCAAAACGTCCATGACACGTCTGCGTTTCCCGATGTCGTCTCCCGCAATGCCGCGTCGCCACCAATCACCTAACGATCGCGTTCTTCTGAGTGAAGGGTCGCGCACGCGCATTATGTCTGTTGTGCATGCGCAGACCCTATGGACGTGGCCCAGTGATCAGTCATAGCGGCCCGGGAGGGGGGGAGATGGGGCACAGCAGGAACCACATCCTGGCGACCCCCGTGCTATAATGGAAGCAAATAACAAAACTATTTTTCTTTTCTAAACTAAATGGAGGGGGGGGGCGACATGTACCTGTGTGCCCTCCCCCCCTTCAATGGGTAAGGGGTAATTCATAACTTAGCATATATCATACAGTATTTCAGACTGTACATGCCCCCCCCCCTCCATATGCAGCAAGTGGCTATATATATATATATATATGTATGTGTATGTGTATATATATATATATATATATCCACACACCACTCGGCGGCACTCCGGACAAATAAAATGAAGACTACAAAGTCATCTTGGATTAAATCGACGTTTCAGTGCTCGACGGCACTTTGATCAAGATTATCAGACAACATAAGAAACCATTGTGTATACACCATATATATAGCATCAGTGAAACCACACATTGCACGTCAGGTCCCACCCCACTACCAATCAATGTGGTGTCGGGCGTGGCGTGCAGGCAGCTGAATCAAGTTCACAATTACAAGAAATGCACATTATAAACATCACAGTGATCAAAAATGTATAAATCACAGAACTCACACATACATGTGAAAAAACATCTAGATAAAAAAGGTGAAAAAATGACCATATTAAAAACCAACAACAAGCACTAGACTTTTTAGAACAAGTATTTCCTCATGTAGCTATATACAAAAGTAGCTACATATCCAACAGAACGGAATGCCTGTGCTAATAAACACTCCATAGTCTAAGACAATTCCTTACCTGGAGATAGCTTATAAAGTAACATGCTGTGTGTCCATCTATAATAATGTATTAAAGATGCAACAATCTTATTATCACAAGAAACAGTGTAACCCTAGTGATTCATTTAACCCTCGAGGGGAAAGTGTACCAAGCCTTTCAATCCACTGTATCTCCCGCTGTAAGAGCAGTTTTTTTCTATCACCTCCTCTGCTAAGGACAGGAATATGATCGATCATTCTATATTTAATTGCTGTTAAGCTATGTTTAGCAGTAGCATAGTGGCGAGCTAAAGGCTGATCACTAGTGCCTTTGAGAATTGCGGCTTTAATCGCCGATCTATGAAGTGCCATTCTCTCTTTAAATTGGCGCTCCGTTTTCCCCACATATTGTAAAGAGCAAGGGCAAGTGATCACATAAATCACATATTGGCTTGAACAGGTAAGGTGGTGTCTAATGAAAAACTTTTTTCCAGAATAGGGATGATTGAATACAGCACCTGTTTGTAAAAAGCCACACGTCGTGCAGTTCGGGCAACGAAAACAGCCATGTTTAGGGGATCCCCAAAAGGTTGTGCCCCGTACTGTATCACCTCCCATACCTGTAATATCCGTCCGAACCAGAAAGTTTTTAAGATTCTTGCCCCTGCGATAACAAGGCATTAATGAAGAATCAGACAGATTTAAATCCCTGTCAGTCTGGACAAGAGGCCAAAGTTTCTTGGCAGTTTTAGTCACAAAAGGACTTAAATGAGTATATGTGTTGGGCCACGCAAAGGGTTTAGTGGCCTTAGTTGCCTTCTTATTGCCCACTAGTAGCTTATCAATAGGTACTGCTAAAGCTTTACGTTTCATTAACTCAAGGTTCTTGGGACAATAACCTCTCTCCAAGAATTTTTTATACATTAGATCAACCTGCATCAGAGCTTCAGTCCTATTGCTGGAAATACGTAACACCCTTAAAAATTGACTATAAGGCAAAGAATCTTTTAACGCCTTAGGGTGTGCACTAGAAGCCAACAAAAGATTATTTCTGTCAGTAGATTTAGTAAATAATGACGTATCCAAAACGTCACCCTTTCTTGTGATGGTTACATCAAGATAATTGACTGTATCTCTGCTAATCTGGTAAGTAAATTTAACAGGGCTGTTAGACTGGTTATGTTCTTCCATTAAAGCCACAAATTCACATTCCAAACCCTGCCACAAAATGAGCACGTCATCTATATAGCGAAAATATGCAAATATTTTACTAGCAACTGTGGGGTTGGTGAAAAATACATCCTGCTCGATCATAAACATAAAAGAATTTGCTAGCGACGGAGCCACTGAGGACCCCATCGCCACACCGGATGTCTGCAGGTAATATTTCCCATCAAAATAGAAATAATTTTTGGATAAAATCATTTCTAACAAAGACATAAATAACTCTATATCTGGACCCACATATTTCACATTATTAGCCAGCAGCAACCTCACAGCCAACAGCCCCTGTGTATGGGGAATACATGTGTATAAATTACATACATCAACAGAAATAAGCAACAAATCAGTAGGTAATGAGGGTAACTTTCTCAACGACATAAGCAATGACGTGGTATCTTTCAGAAAAGTAGGTTTAGATTGAATTAGTGGCTGCAGAAAACCATCTAAATAAACTGATACCGGCTGGAAGATCGATCCCCGTGCAGATATAATAGGTCGCCCCGGTGGTCTAGTGGGGTGTTTATGCACCTTAGGCAACGTGTATAGAATCGGTTTAATGGGACAGGTATAAGCTATCTCCAGGTAAGGAATTGTCTTAGACTATGGAGTGTTTATTAGCACAGGCATTCCGTTCTGTTGGATATGTAGCTACTTTTGTATATAGCTACATGAGGAAATACTTGTTCTAAAAAGTCTAGTGCTTGTTGTTGGTTTTTAATATGGTCATTTTTTCACCTTTTTTATCTAGATGTTTTTTCACATGTATGTGTGAGTTCTGTGATTTATACATTTTTGATCACTGTGATGTTTATAATGTGCATTTCTTGTAATTGTGAACTTGATTCAGCTGCCTGCACGCCACGCCCGACACCACATTGATTGGTAGTGGGGTGGGACCTGACGTGCAATGTGTGGTTTCACTGATGCTATATATATGGTGTATACACAATGGTTTCTTATGTTGTCTGATAATCTTGATAAAAGTGCCGCCGAGCACTGAAACGTCGATTTAATCCAAGATGACTTTGTAGTCTTCATTTTATTTGTCCGGAGTGCCGCCGAGTGGTGTGTGGATATTGTGGGCCGTTGCAACACGGCCGTCACGGAGGGCACCTGGCAAGTTTCTACACTGGGACAATAGGAGTGCCGGATCTGGTGGATGTATATATATATATATATATATATATATATGTGTATATATATATATATGTGTATATATATATATGTATATGTGTATGTATATATATATATATATATATATATATGCATATATATACATATATATATATATATATGTATATATATATATATATATATATGTATATATATATATATATATATATATATATATATAAAAATAAGTAATGATCTGTATGCAGCACAGCCAGTGGCGGATCTTGCCACGGGCAAGCAGGACTTTTGCCCGGGGCGCCGCCTTCCGGAGGGCGCTGGCGCCATCCGGAGGGCGCCGCACCGTGGCAAGATCCGCCACTGCTGCCCGCTGTGTCCCTGTCCGCCTCCGCTGCCGTCCCCGTCCCCGTCCGCCTCCTGAAGGGAACTAGACGCTATGCGTCTAGTTTCCCTTCCTGGAGAGTAACTTTGCTGAGCGGTGCGCGATGACGTCATCGCGCACCGCACAGCAAAGGTCCTCTCTACGAAGGGAACTAGACTCATAGCGTCTAGTTTCCCTTCGTGGAGAGGACCTTTTGCTGTGCGGTGCGCGATGACGTAATCGCGCACCGCTCAGCATTCAAGCAGCGCTTTTAATGTACAGGGGGCGTAATTGACCACGCCCCCTGTATTAGGCCACGCCCCATTTCCTGCCCGGGGCGCAGAGCGCCCTTGAACCGGCCCTGAGCACAGCACAAGTATCTGCTGCTCCCCCCTCCCTCCCTATGTCCGGGCAGAGCAGCAGCAGCCGGGTCTGGAGACTGTAATGTCTCCCCGCACACAGCAGCGCACGGACCCGTTCGCCCGTCCTCTGTGTGTGCAGGGCAAAGTCACCCGGGAGCAGCAGCCGCAGCTTCTTGAAAGGAGCCGGCTCTAAGCTCTCGCTCCCCGTCTCCCCGCTGACAGCCTGTCAGACACGCCCCCCGGACGGACGCGCGCACACAAAACTCCTCAGCGGCAGGGGTCGCTGCAGGGAGCGGGTCTCGTCCGGCATTCCGGAATTTGGTCCGGTCCGGCTTTCACCGATACCCGGGCACTTCAGCTGCAGTAATACCATTGTGTGTCGATCATTTCAAATGTAGTCACAACTGCCCCACAGTGTGATGTTTGCAAATTTCCACAGTCCACACTCCCACATACATGCATCCACAGTATTCACAAAGTTTACAAACACATTTATAACACTATGGGGTCAATTTACTGATAGATGGCAACATCTATCGCTAATTACTGCAGAAATGGAAAACTACCTTTCACTGTGATTTAAGAGTATATTTACAAAGCAGTGGACTTTTAAATTCCCCAATCTTGCACCCTCCCTTCCCCAATACTGCCCCAGTATTGTCTGCCCCTAACTCGTTCCATGCCCCCACCCGTACTGCCCAAGCTGCTATCTACCCCTATCCCCAGTACTGACCCAGTAGCAATCTATACATATCACCTTCCTACCCCCAGCATTGCACTAGTACTGCCTATCCCCAGCCCACTTATTGCCTCAGCTGCTGTCTTCCCATGTCCCCTCCCTACCCTAACTGCTGCATGCCCTTATACCCCTCTACCCCAACTGCTACCTGGTCACAGAACTTCCCAAACTGCTACCTGCTCTTATCCCCTCCCTACCCCTAGTACTGCCTGCCCTTAACCTACTCTGCACCCTCTCTGCCCCTAACTCCCTCTACACCCTCCCTACCCCAAGTGCTCCCTATCTCAACCCCCAGCTCTACCCCAACTGCTAACTGTCTCAATGCCCAGCTCTACCCCAACTGCTGCCTGCCACCTGTTACCAGCACTGCCCATAAAGCATAAATTGTGATGGTACCCAGAAACAGTGAAGTAATACCTCACTTTTTAAAGTGAGGCATCCATGGGACCCACATATTATTCTGCTCAGAGCAATCACTGCACATAAGGTCCACAGTAGTAGTGCCGCTTATACACATTAAGCTCACAGTAGTAGTGCCCCTTATACACATAAAGCTCACTATAGTAGTGCCCCTTATACACATAATGCCCACAGTAGTGCCCCTTATACACATCTCTGCCTCTGTTACTTCAGCAGCTCCCTGAGCTTCCTCATATCTCTGTGTCCCTCCAGCTCCCACTCACTTTTTCTTTAGCATGCAGAGAGCCTGCTCCTATTTGTGGCTCTTCTTCACTTCAGCAGCAGGGATTGCGTGACCTCAAATATGCCGTGCTGGAAGCTGCTGGGACATGAGTAGGGCCAACAGGCACAGCGAGTGTGAATACCAGAAAGAGTGGGCCGCAAGTGGAGGAAGACCAATGAGCCGGCATGACATAAGGATGGGGGAGGCGAATGCAGCTTCTCAGTGTCACTAGTGCCACATGCATAATCTATTGAAGTGGGTGGACAGCTTCACTGTTGGAATTACTGTGCAGGGCCGTGCGTGGCGGAGGCGGAACTACTGTAGTTACCACTAACATTAAAGGTGATGGAACTCAGTTCCACCTCATTCCTGCACACTTTAAGCCCTGCTTGATAGTATTTTGAAGATCATATATGAGAGTATACCAGTCATAAACATACAAACCCTGTAACCATTGTTAAATGGTATGTTCTGTACATAATTATGCTGACTGTACACTGTAATTATGTATCTATGTGAATTTATATACTAAGTAATATACTAGTATGTGAGTATTTACTTGTTTCAGCACTGGAATTCCCAAATAAAAACCACAGTGCATTACCCTAATTCATACCAAAAACAAAGTTGTGTCAAAGAAATATGAAGTGATCTTCCTTCTTCCGCATACTGGGCATAATTCAGAGTTGATCGCAGCAGCAAATTTGTTAGCAGTTGGGAAAAACCATGTGCACTGCAGGGGGGAGGCAGATATAACATGTGCAGAGAGAGTTAGATTTGGGTGGGGTGAGCTCAAACTGAAATCTAAACAAACTGCAGTGTAAAAATAAAGCAGCCATTATTTACCCTGCACAGAAACAAAATAACCCACCCAAATCTAACTCTCTCTGCACATGTTATATCTGCTCCCCCCCCCCCCGCAGTGCACATGGGCCCTCATTCCGAGTTAATCGCTCGCTAGCTACTTTTAGCAGCCGTGCAAACGCATAGTCGCCGCCCATGGGGGAGTGTATTTTCGCTTTGCAAGTGTGCGAACGCCTGTGCAGCCGAGCTATGCAAAAACATTTTGTGCAGTTTCTGAGTAGGTCTGGACTTACTTAGCCCTGACAATCACTTCAGTCTTTTAGTGCCGGAATTGACGTCAGACACCCGCCCAGCAAATGCATGGACACGCCTGCGTTTTTCCAAACACTCCCAGTTGCCACCCACAAACACCCTCTTCCTGTCAATCTCCTTGTGATCGCCTGTGCGAATGGATTCTGCGTTAAATCCAGTGCTCAACAACGATCCGCTGTGTACCCGTACGACACGCATGCACATTGCAGTGCATACGCATGCGCAGTAGAGACCTGATCGCTGCAAAAAACGGCAGCAAGCGACCAACTTGGAATGACCCCCATGGTTTTGCCCAACTGCTAACAAATTTGCTGCTGCCATCAACTCTGAATTACCCCCACTGTGCATGTAAATAGGAGATCCACATCTGAAAGAATCCACCTTTTCAGGTGAGGATTAAATAAATACCATTACTTTAAACTTTTAGAGCATATCTTTCTCTTCCCCCCTTTCCACTCATGAATGACGTTGTCGCACAATTGCCATAAAAAGAAGGTGAAAAAAATTGAATGCAACATTGTATATATCTTAATATACAATACAGCAAAGTGTTTCTATAACAGTGCCATATTAGTACTCTGATTCAGCATTGTCCGTCTTGTTATAAGTCATTTCTAAATTCTAGGATAAAGCTTTATAATTTGTCTCAAACTTTCATTTTGTTCTCCTTGATATCTTAATTTCAAAGCACTGAAACTCAGTTAATTTTTTAAGGTGATATTGTTTTATGCTGCAGAAATATTTTACAGAAAAAAATGAAACATGCTGTTTGTGAAAGTAATAAATCCCTGTATCATTATTTAATAAAAGCACTGGGTCTGGTTCAGAGTAGAGATGAGCGCTGGAAATTTTTCGGGTTTTGTGTTTTGGTTTTGGGTTCGGTTCCGCGGCCGAGTTTTGGGTTCGACCGCGTTTTGGCAAAACCTCACCGAATTTTTTTTGTCGGATTCGGGTGTGTTTTGGATTCGGGTGTTTTTTTCAAAAAACCCTAAAAAACAGCTTAAATCATAGAATTTGGGGGTCATTTTGATCCCAAAGTATTATTAACCTCAATAACCATTATTTCCACTCATTTTCAGTCTATTCTGAATACCTCACACCTCACAATATTATTTTTAGTCCTAAAATTTGCACCGAGGTCGCTGGATGACTAAGCTAAGCGACCCTAGTGGCCGACACAAACACCGGGCCCATCTAGGAGTGGCACTGCAGTGTCACGCAGGATGGCCCTTCCAAAAAACACTCCCCAAACAGCACATGACGCAAAGAAAAAAAGAGGCGCAATGAGGTAGCTGTGTGAGTAAGATAAGCGACCCTAGTGGCCGACACAAACACCGGGCCCATCTAGGAGTGTCACTGCAGTGTCACGCAGGATGTCCCTTCCAAAAAACCCTCCCCAAACAGCACATGACGCAAAGAAAAAAAGAGGCGCAATGAGGTAGCTGTGTGAGTAAGATAAGCGACCCTAGTGGCCGACACAAACACCGGGCCCATCTAGGAGTGTCACTGCAGTGTCACGCAGGATGTCCCTTCCAAAAAACCCTCCCCAAACAGCACATGACGCAAAGAAAAAAAGAGGCGCAATGAGGTAGCTGTGTGAGTAAGATAAGCGACCCTAGTGGCCGACACAAACACCGGGCCCATCTAGGAGTGGCACTGCAGTGTCACGCAGGATGTCCCTTCCAAAAAACCCTCCCCAAACAGCACATGACGCAAAGAAAAAAAGAGGCGCAATGAGGTAGCTGTGTGAGTAAGATAAGCGACCCTAGTGGCCGACACAAACACCGGGCCCATCTAGGAGTGTCACTGCAGTGTCACGCAGGATGTCCCTTCCAAAAAACCCTCCCCAAACAGCACATGACGCAAAGAAAAAAAGAGGCGCAATGAGGTAGCTGTGTGAGTAAGATAAGCGACCCTAGTGGCCGACACAAACACCGGGCCCATCTAGGAGTGTCACTGCAGTGTCACGCAGGATGTCCCTTCCAAAAAACCCTCCCCAAACAGCACATGACGCAAAGAAAAAAAGAGGCGCAATGAGGTAGCTGTGTGAGTAAGATAAGCGACCCTAGTGGCCGACACAAACACCGGGCCCATCTAGGAGTGTCACTGCAGTGTCACGCAGGATGTCCCTTCCAAAAAACCCTCCCCAAACAGCACATGACGCAAAGAAAAAAAGAGGCGCAATGAGGTAGCTGTGTGAGTAAGATAAGCGACCCTAGTGGCCGACACAAACACCGGGCCCATCTAGGAGTGTCACTGCAGTGTCACGCAGGATGTCCCTTCCAAAAAACCCTCCCCAAACAGCACATGACGCAAAGAAAAAAAGAGGCGCAATGAGGTAGCTGTGTGAGTAAGATAAGCGACCCTAGTGGCCGACACAAACACCGGGCCCATCTAGGAGTGGCACTGCAGTGTCACGCAGGATGTCCCTTCCAAAAAACCCTCCCCAAACAGCACATGACGCAAAGAAAAAAAGAGGCGCAATAAGGTAGCTGTGTGAGTAAGATAAGCGACCCTAGTGGCCGACACAAACACCGGGCCCATCTAGGAGTGTCACTGCAGTGTCACGCAGGATGTCCCTTCCAAAAAACCCTCCCCAAACAGCACATGACGCAAAGAAAAAAAGAGGCGCAATGAGGTAGCTGTGTGAGTAAGATAAGCGACCCTAGTGGCCGACACAAACACCGGGCCCATCTAGGAGTGTCACTGCAGTGTCACGCAGGATGTCCCTTCCAAAAAACCCTCCCCAAACAGCACATGACGCAAAGAAAAAAAGAGGCGCAATGAGGTAGCTGTGTGAGTAAGATAAGCGACCCTAGTGGCCGACACAAACACCGGGCCCATCTAGGAGTGTCACTGCAGTGTCACGCAGGATGTCCCTTCCAAAAAACCCTCCCCAAACAGCACATGACGCAAAGAAAAAAAGAGGCGCAATGAGGTAGCTGTGTGAGTAAGATAAGCGACCCTAGTGGCCGACACAAACACCGGGCCCATCTAGGAGTGTCACTGCAGTGTCACGCAGGATGTCCCTTCCAAAAAACCCTCCCCAAACAGCACATGACGCAAAGAAAAATTAAAGAAAAAAGAGGTGCAAGATGGAATTGTCCTTGGGCCCTCCCACCCACCCTTATGTTGTATAAACAGGACATGCACACTTTAACCAACCCATCATTTCAGTGACAGGGTCTGCCACACGACTGTGACTGAAATTACGGGTTGGTTTGGACCCCCACCAAAGAAGAAGCAATTAATCTCTCCTTGCACAAACTGGCTCTACAGAGGCAAGATGTCCACCTCATCATCATCCTCCGATATATCACCGTGTACATCCCCCTCCTCACAGATTATCAATTCGTCCCCACTGGAATCCACCATCTCAGCTCCCTGTGTACTTTGTGGAGGCAATTGCTGCTGGTCAATGTCTCCACGGAGGAATTGATTATAATTCATTTTAATGAACATCATCTTCTCCACATTTTCTGGATGTAACCTCGTACGCCGATTGCTGACAAGGTGAGCGGCGGCACTAAACACTCTTTCGGAGTACACACTTGTGGGAGGGCAACTTAGGTAGAATAAAGCCAGTTTGTGCAAGGGCCTCCAAATTGCCTCTTTTTCCTGCCAGTATAAGTACGGACTGTGTGACGTGCCTACTTGGATGCGGTCACTCATATAATCCTCCACCATTCTT
The DNA here is from genome assembly GCF_028390025.1 of Pseudophryne corroboree. Classification (NCBI taxonomy): domain Eukaryota; kingdom Metazoa; phylum Chordata; class Amphibia; order Anura; family Myobatrachidae; genus Pseudophryne; species Pseudophryne corroboree. The sequence goes on from NC_086448.1 coordinate 424,880,548, forward strand.
TCAATGGTGAGAGAATCATATGCAGTGACAGTAGACGACATGTCCGTAATCGTTGTCAGGTCCTTCAGTCCGGACCAGATGTCAGCATCAGCAGTCGCTCCACACTGCCCTGCATCACCGCCAGCGGGTGGGCTCGGAATTCTGAGCCTTTTCCTCGCACCCCCAGTTGTGGGAGAATGTGAAGGAGGAGATGTTGACAGGTCGCGTTCCGCTTGACTTGACAATTTTCTCACGAGCAGGTCTTTCAACCCCAGCAGACTTGTGTCTGCCGGAAAGAGAGATCCAAGGTAGGCTTTAAATCTAGGATCGAGCACGGTGGCCAAAATGTAGTGCTCTGATTTCAACAGATTGACCACCCGTGAATCCTTGTTAAGCGAATTAAGGGCTCCATCCACAAGTCCCACATGCCTAGCGGAATCGCTCCGTGTTAGCTCCTCCTTCAATGTCTCCAGCTTCTTCTGCAAAAGCCTGATGAGGGGAATGACCTGACTCAGGCTGGCAGTGTCTGAACTGACTTCACGTGTGGCAAGTTCAAAGGGCATCAGAACCTTGCACAACGTTGAAATCATTCTCCACTGCGCTTGAGACAGGTGCATTCCACCTCCTATATCGTGCTCAATTGTATAGGCTTGAATGGCCTTTTGCTGCTCCTCCAACCTCTGAAGCATATAGAGGGTTGAATTCCACCTCGTTACCACTTCTTGCTTCAGATGATGGCAGGGCAGGTTCAGTAGTTTTTGGTGGTGCTCCAGTCTTCTGTACGTGGTGCCTGTACGCCGAAAGTGTCCCGCAATTCTTCTGGCCACCGACAGCATCTCTTGCACGCCCCTGTCGTTTTTTAAAAAATTCTGCACCACCAAATTCAAGGTATGTGCAAAACATGGGACGTGCTGGAATTTGCCCATATTTAATGCACACACAATATTGCTGGCGTTGTCCGATGCCACAAATCCACAGGAGAGTCCAATTGGGGTAAGCCATTCCGCGATGATCTTCCTCAGTTGCCGTAAGAGGTTTTCAGCTGTGTGCGTATTCTGGAAAGCGGTGATACAAAGCGTAGCCTGCCTAGGAAAGAGTTGGCGTTTGCGAGATGCTGCTACTGGTGCCGCCGCTGTTGTTCTTGCGGCGGGAGTCCATACATCTACCCAGTGGGCTGTCACAGTCATATAGTCCTGACCCTGCCCTGCTCCACTTGTCCACATGTCCGTGGTTAAGTGGACATTGGGTACAACTGCATTTTTTAGGACACTGGTGAGTCTTTTTCTGACGTCCGTGTACATTCTCGGTATCGCCTGCCTAGAGAAGTGGAACCTAGATGGTATTTGGTAACGGGGGCACACTGCCTCAATAAATTGTCTAGTTCCCTGTGAACTAACGGCGGATACCGGACGCACGTCTAACACCAACATAGTTGTCAAGGCCTCAGTTATCCGCTTTGCAGCAGGATGACTGCTGTGATATTTCATCTTCCTCGCAAAGGACTGTTGGACAGTCAATTGCTTACTGGAAGTAGTACAAGTGGGCTTACGACTTCCCCTCTGGGATGACCATCGACTCCCAGCAGCAACAACAGCAGCGCCAGCAGCAGTAGGCGTTACACGCAAGGATGCATCGGAGGAATCCCAGGCAGGAGAGGACTCGTCAGAATTGCCAGTGACATGGCCTGCAGGACTATTGGCATTCCTGGGGAAGGAGGAAATTGACACTGAGGGAGTTGGTGGGGTGGTTTGCGTGAGCTTGGTTACAAGAGGAAGGGATTTACTGGTCAGTGGACTGCTTCCGCTGTCGCCCAAAGTTTTTGAACTTGTCACTGACTTATTATGAATGCGCTGCAGGTGACGTATAAGGGAGGATGTTCCGAGGTGGTTAACGTCCTTACCCCTACTTATTACAGCTTGACAAAGGCAACACACGGCTTGACACCTGTTGTCCGCTTTTCTGTTGAAATACCTCCACACTGAAGAGCTGATTTTTTTGGTATTTTCACCAGGCATGTCAACGGCCATATTCCTCCCACGGACAACAGGTGTCTCCCCGGGTGCCTGACTTAAACAAACCACCTCACCATCAGAATCCTCCTGGTCAATTTCCTCCCCAGCGCCAGCAACACCCATATCCTCCTCATCCTGGTGTACTTCAACACTGACATCTTCAATCTGACTATCAGGAACGGGACTGCGGGTGCTCCTTCCAGCACTTGCAGGGGGCGTGCAAATGGTGGAAGGCGCATGCTCTTCACGTCCAGTGTTGGGAAGGTCAGGCATCGCAACCGACACAATTGGACTCTCCTTGTGGATTTGGGATTTCGAAGAACGCACAGTTCTTTGCGGTGCTTTTGCCAGCTTGAGTCTTTTCAGTTTTCTAGCGAGAGGCTGAGTGCTTCCATCCTCATGTGAAGCTGAACCACTAGCCATGAACATAGGCCAGGGCCTCAGCCGTTCCTTGCCACTCCGTGTGGTAAATGGCATATTGGCAAGTTTACGCTTCTCCTCCGACAATTTTATTTTAGGTTTTGGAGTCCTTTTTTTACTGATATTTAGTGTTTTGGATTTGACATGCTCTGTACTATGACATTGGGCATCGGCCTTGGCAGACGACGTTGCTGGCATTTCATCGTCTCGGCCATGACTAGTGGCAGCAGCTTCAGCACGAGGTGGAAGTGGATCTTGATCTTTCCCTAATTTTGGAACCTCAACATTTTTGTTCTCCATATTTTAATAGACACAACTAAAAGGCACCTCAGGTAAACAATGGAGATGGATGGATACTAGTATACTTATGGATGGACTGCCGAGTGCCGACACAGAGGTAGCTACAGCCGTGGACTAACGTACTGTGTCTGCTGCTAATATAGACTGGATGATTGATAATGAGATGAAATCAATATATATATGTATGTATATATAATATCACTAGTACTGCAGCCGGACAGGTAGATAATATATTTATTAGGTAATGATGACTGATGACGGACCTGCTGGACACTGTCAGCTCAGCAGCACCGCAGACTGCTACAGTAAGCTACTATACTATAGTAGTATGTACAAAGAAGAAAGAAAAAAAAAAACCACGGGTAGGTGGTATACAATTATGGATGGACTGCCGAGTGCCGACACAGAGGTAGCTACAGCCATGGACTAACATACTGTGTCTGCTGCTAATATAGACTGGATGATTGATAATGAGATGAAATCAATATATATATGTATGTATATATAATATCACTAGTACTGCAGCCGGACAGGTAGATAATATATTTATTAGGTAATGATGACTGATGACGGACCTGCTGGACACTGTCAGCTCAGCAGCACCGCAGACTGCTACAGTAAGCTACTATACTATAGTAGTATGTACAAAGAAGAAAGAAAAAGAAAAAAACCACGGGTAGGTGGTATACAATTATGGATGGACTGCCGAGTGCCGACACAGAGGTAGCTACAGCCGTGGACTAACGTACTGTGTCTGCTGCTAATATAGACTGGATGATTGATAATGAGATGAAATCAATATATATATGTATGTATATATAATATCACTAGTACTGCAGCCGGACAGGTAGATAATATATTTATTAGGTAATGATGACTGATGACGGACCTGCTGGACACTGTCAGCTCAGCAGCACCGCAGACTGCTACAGTAAGCTACTATACTATAGTAGTATGTACAAAGAAGAAAGAAAAAAAAAAACCACGGGTAGGTGGTATACAATTATGGATGGACTGCCGAGTGCCGACACAGAGGTAGCTACAGCCGTGGACTAACGTACTGTGTCTGCTGCTAATATAGACTGGATGATTGATAATGAGATGAAATCAATATATATATGTATGTATATATAATATCACTAGTACTGCAGCCGGACAGGTAGATAATATATTTATTAGGTAATGATGACTGATGACGGACCTGCTGGACACTGTCAGCTCAGCAGCACCGCAGACTGCTACAGTAAGCTACTATACTATAGTAGTATGTACAAAGAAGAAAGAAAAAAAAAACCACGGGTAGGTGGTATACAATTATGGATGGACTGCCGAGTGCCGACACAGAGGTAGCTACAGCCGTGGACTAACGTACTGTGTCTGCTGCTAATATAGACTGGATGATTGATAATGAGATGAAATCAATATATATATGTATGTATATATAATATCACTAGTACTGCAGCCGGACAGGTAGATAATATATTTATTAGGTAATGATGACTGATGACGGACCTGCTGGACACTGTCAGCTCAGCAGCACCGCAGACTGCTACAGTAAGCTACTATACTATAGTAGTATGTACAAAGAAGAAAGAAAAAAAAAAACCACGGGTAGGTGGTATACAATTATGGATGGACTGCCGAGTGCCGACACAGAGGTAGCTACAGCCGTGGACTAACGTACTGTGTCTGCTGCTAATATAGACTGGATGATTGATAATGAGATGAAATCAATATATATATGTATGTATATATAATATCACTAGTACTGCAGCCGGACAGGTAGATAATATATTTATTAGGTAATGATGACTGATGACGGACCTGCTGGACACTGTCAGCTCAGCAGCACCGCAGACTGCTACAGTAAGCTACTATACCAGGGGTGGGCAATTATTTCAGCTGGGGGGCCGCTTAACACTTCCAGCAAATATTCGAGGGCCACACACAAAATACTCAAGAGTCCCCTTTTTACACATTATGGCAGACAGCGTCCCCCTTTTTATACATTACGGCAGACAGCGTCCCCCTTTTTACACATTACGGCAGACAGCGTCCCCCTTTTTACACATTACGGCAGACAGCATCCCCCTTTTTACACATTACGGCAGACAGCGTCCCCCTTTTTACACATTACGGCAGACAGCGTCCCCCTTTTACACATTACGACAGACAGCGTCCCCCTTTTTACACATTACGGCAGACAGCGTCCCCCTTTTACACATTACGGCAGACAGCGTCCCCCTTTTTACACATTATGGCAGACAGCGTCCCCCTTTTTACACATTACGGCAGACAGCGTCCCCCTTTTTACACATTACGGCAGACAGCGTCCCCCTTTTACACATTACGGCAGACAGCGTCCCCCTTTTTACACATTACGGCAGACAGCGTCCCCCTTTTTACACATTACGGCAGACAGCGTCCCCCTTTTTACACATTACGGCAGACAGCATCCCCCTTTTTACACATTACGGCAGACAGCATCCCCCTTTTTACACATTACGGCAGACAGCGTCCCCCTTTTACACATTACGACAGACAGCGTCCCCCTTTTTACACATTACGGCAGACAGCGTCCCCCTTTTACACATTACGGCAGACAGCGTCCTCCTTTTTACACATTACGGCAGACAGCGTCCCCCTTTTTACACATTACGGCAGACAGCGTCCCCTTTTTTACACATTGCGGCAGACAGCGTCCCCCTTTTTTACACATTACAGCAGACAGCGCCCCCGTTTTTACACATTACGGTAGACAGGAAAAAAAGAAAGAAAGAAATCCATCATCCCTCCAGTACATAACAGTGGCCAAAGAGATACCCCCTGTCAGTATAGCTGCAGCCAGAGAGACCCCCCACCCACTGCATTTGACAGCCCCCTCTCCCACTCCACATACAACAGCTAGCATCCGACACTCCCTCCCCCACTCCACACACAGCAGCTGGCATCCAACACCTGCCTCCCGCACTACACACACAGCAGCCATCCACAAACCCCCTCTTGCCCATCCCACCCCACAGTAGCAGCTGCCGGCTGCCGATACATCCATATGTGCCTGCAGCCCGCCCCAAACAAACTCCTGGAGAACAGAGCGTGCCTGCAGCGCACATACTTACCAGCAACACACAGCCGCTGCTAATCAGGCTCCTTGTGATGTCTCCGAAACAAGCTGCCAGCCTGCCTGAGTCCCGCTCCTCCTTGGCCACTCATGCTCCTCACAACTGAAGGGGAGGACTCGGAGAGCTCAGGCTGCAACTTGCAACTAGTACTCCGAGGCCTAAGCAGACAATCACAAAATATATTATTATACTGGTGGTCAGTGTGGTCACAACAATGGCAGTGTGGCACTGACTCTGGCAGCAAAAGTGTGCACTGTACGTTATATGTACTCCTGAGTCCTGCTCTCAGACTCTAACGGGCTGCTTGTCATTGCACTCTGATGGAGCACAGCGGGCCAGGCAGGATCGGTCCGCGGGCCGCATCCGGCCCGCGGGCCGCATGTTGCCCACCACTATACTATACTATAGTAGTATGTACAAAGAAGAAAGAAAAAAAAAAACACGGGTAGGTGGTATACAATTATGGATGGACTGCTGAGTGCCGACACAGAGGTAGCTACAGCCGTGGACTAACGTACTGTGTCTGCTGCTAATATAGACTGGATGATTGATAATGAGATGAAATCAATATATATATGTATGTATATATAATATCACTAGTACTGCAGCCGGACAGGTAGATAATATATTTATTAGGTAATGATGACTGATGACGGACCTGCTGGACACTGTCAGCTCAGCAGCACCGCAGACTGCTACAGTAAGCTACTATACTCTATAGTAGTATGTACAAAGAAGAAAGAAAAAAAAAAAACCACGGGTAGGTGGTATACAATTATGGATGGACTGCCGAGTGCCGACACAGAGGTAGCTACAGCCGTGGACTAACGTACTGTGTCTGCTGCTAATATAGAGTCTAGACTGGATGATAAATAATTGATAATGAGATGAAATCAATATAATATCACTAGTACTGCAGCCGGACAGGTACTATATATATTTATTATGTAATGACTGATGACGGACCTGCTGGACACTGTCAGGTCAGCACAGCACCGCAGACTGCTACAGTAAGCTACTATAGTAGTATGTATAAAGAAGAATGAAAAAAAAAAACCACGGGTAGGTGGTATACAATATTATATATATATATATATTATATACAATTATATATATATATATATATATATATATTAAACTGGTGGTGATTGATTATTAAACTGGTGGTCACTTCAGGACAGGTCACGTTGCAACTTGCAACTAGTACTCCGAGGCCTAAGCAGACAATCACAAAATATATTATTATACTGGTGGTCAGTGTGGTCACAACAATGGCAGTGTGGCACTGACTCTGGCAGCAAAAGTGTGCACTGTACGTTATATGTACTCCTGAGTCCTGCTCTCAGACTCTAACTGCTCCCCACTGTCAGTGTCTCCCCCACAAGTCAGATAATACACTTACAGTCACACTATCTAATCTATAAATATCACTTCAGCAAGTAGTATAGTAGTATACAGTAGTACTCCTCCTAATAATGCTCCCCGAAAATACTGTGTCTCTCTCTTCTCTAAACGGAGAGGACGCCAGCCACGTCCTCTCCCTATGACTCTCAATGCACGTGTGAAAATGGCGGCGACGCGCGGCTCCTTATATAGAATCCGAGTCTCGCGATAGAATCCGAGCCTCGCGAGAATCCGACAGCGTGATGATGACGTTCGGGCGCGCTCGGGTTAGCCGAGCAAGGCGGGAAGATCCGAGCCTGCTCGGACCCGTGTAAAAAACCTGAAGTTCGGGCGCGTTCGGATTCAGAGGAACCGAACCCGCTCATCTCTAGTTCAGAGAAGTACGCTTATGCAGCTGCAAGTGCGGTTTTATATGCAAGGCAACTGTAGATATCAGCAAGTGAAGCTGCTGCCCAGAAACTAAAAGAAACACTCACTGGAGTGGCCATAACTCATTCTGAATTGTGTACTCATACGCAGCCTATATGCAAGAACAGCTGACATCAGACGCGTGTCCCGAAAATAGCCATTTTATGCCTGTGTTTTTATGACCACTCCCCGCTAACACCATGATAACACCCCGAAATGGTCATTTCCTGTCAATCATTTTGCGCATGAATCCTCACAGTGTGCGGGTCTGCAGCGACATATTGATGCATGTGCAGTGCAAATGAAACACTTGTGCAGTCTGCCAATAATCGCTCAGTTCCATGGAACTTTGGCTTTGCGTACTTCTCTGAATCAGGCCTACAGTTTGTAACTGTAAGTATGATTTACCATCGGTTAGAGCACAAAGAGTCATAGAAACATAGAATTTGACGGCAGATAAGAACCACTTGGCCCATCTAGTCTGCCCCTTTTTTATTTTATCCTTTAGGCAATCTCAACCCTTTTTTAACCTTAATTCTTTGTAAGGATATTCATATGCCTATCCCAAGCATGTTTAAATTGCTTTACAGTCTATGCCTCTACCACCTCTGATGGGAGGCTATTCCACTTATCCACTACCCTTTCTGTGAAGTAATTTTTCCTTAAATTTCCCCTGAACCTCCCCCCTTCCAGTCTCAATGGATGCCCTTAAGTACTAATACATCTTTTCCTTTGAAGAATGTTTTCCTCCAGAACTTTGTTAAGACCCTTGATATATTTGAAAGTTTCTATCATGTCCCCCCTTTCCCTTCTCTCCTCCATACTATACATGTTAAGATCTTTTAGCCTTTCCGGGTAAGTTTTGTGATGTAGGCCATGCACCATTTTAGTTGCCCTTCTTTGTACACTCTCTAATGTATTTATATCCTTCTGGAGATAGGGTCTCCAGAACCGGACACAGTATTCCAGATGGGGCCGTACCAATGACCTATACAGTGGCATTATCACTTCTTTTTTCCTGCTACTGATTCCTCTCCCTATGCAACCAAGCATCTGACTTTCCTTTCTCATTGCTTTATTGCATTGCTTTCCTGCCTTCAAGTCACTTGAAATAATGACTCCTAAATCTCTTTCCTCCTCAGTAGTTTCCAGTATAGTACCCTTGATACTATACTTAGCCTTTGGGTTTTTGAGCCCCAAGTGCATGATTTGGCATTTTTTAGCATTAAACTGTAGTTGCCACATTTTTGACCATTTCTCAAGCCTACCTAGGTCATTAATCATTTGTTTGACCCCTCCCGGTGTGTCTACCCTGTTGCATATCTTTGTATCATCTGCAAAAAGGCATATCTTCCCTTCAATACCATCTGCAATGTCACCAACAAAGATATTAAAGAGAACTGGACCAAGTACAGATCCCTGGGGTACTCCACTGGTAACATTTCCCTCCATAGATTGCACTCCATTAACTACTACTGTCTGTTTCCTATCCTGCAACCAGGTTCTTATCCATTTAACTGATTTATAATCCACCCCCAGGCTTTCAAGTTTATTTAGCAGTCTGCGATGTGGGACAGTGTAAAATGCCTTACTAAAGTCTAGATATGCTACATCTACAGCTCCCCCTTGATCTATTATTTTCATCACAGAGTCAAAAAAGTCAATAAGATTTGTTTGGCATGATCTCCCACCAGTAAATCCATGCTGTTTTGGATCCTGTAAGTTGTTTGATTTAAGATATTCCACTACTCTTTCTTTTAATAGTTTTTCCATTACTTTCCCTACTACTGATGTAAGGCTTACTGGTCTGTAGTTACTTGCTTCTTCCTTGCTTCCACTTTTGTGCAGTGGAACTACATTTGCTCTTTTCCAGTCCTCTGGAATAGCACCTGTATTTAGTGTATTTAGTCATCTTGCAGGCTTGCTGCACTCACCACACTGCGGGCTCGGTGGCTCACTGAGCTCACCAAAGGATCTATTCCCACTCTACAGGTATCGTGGAACCCACGAGTAGGAATAGTCCTGTTGCACAGGGATTCCGGCTGACAGCATTGTAGGCTGGTGGAATTCTGGGGCCGGTATCCTGACCACCGGGAACTCCACAGCAGGCAAATTGAATACATCCCTTCGGGATAACTATGTACCAGCTTTAGACACTAAGCCTATCTTCCAGACAGATTTGATTCAGGATGGGGGAACAATGTAAGTACACCACCACCATATATTGCAGGATGTTAACCATTTTGGACTTGAGCCACCACCAGGTTCAGGTTTTACCAAGTTGCATAAATGTGGGCAGGAAGAGCATACATTTTATGTAAATGGGAATGTTTGCGCACACTCACACAATAAGGGTTCAGTATGTTTGACTGGACAGGATGCTGGCGGTCACAACAGCGACACTGACAGGGGAGAGGGAAGTACAGTATGTTCTCCCCTTCCCCTAATACTCCTTTTCTGCAGCAAAACCCTAACCTCCCACTTTATGCCTAACCCTAACCTCCCCCCTGGCGGTGCCTAACCCTAACACCCTCTCCCCGCAGACTAACCATAACCGCCCCTCCTCCCCCCGCGCCTAAACCTAACATTCCCCCTCCCCCCCGGCACCTAACCCCCAAACCCGCTCCCTATGCTGGCTGTCAGGATTCCAGCGTCGGCCTCCTGACCATAGCCAGATTCAGATGGTGATGCAGGGCATACTGTACCCCGGGCCTCCTCTGTCAGAGGAGGGCCTGGGCTACCCCCCCAAGCCAAATCACACTGATATCAGTGTGGCTCTCCCTTTTGTGCAGCAGCCAGAATGGTGGTCATTCTGAGTTGTTCGCTAGCTGCATTCGTTCGCTGTGCAGCGATGAGGCAACGAAACGGCAGTTCTGCGCATGCATATGCGGCGCAAAGCGCACGCGCGGCGTACTATTACAACGAACGATGTAGTTTTACACAGGGTCTAGCAAGGCTTTTCAGTCGCACAGGCAGCCGTAGAGTGATTGACAGGAAGAGGGTGTTTCTGGGTGTCAACTGACCGTTTTCAGGGAGTGTTCGGAAAAATGCAGGCATGCCAGAAAAAACGCAGACGTGGCTGAGCGAACGCAGGGCGTGCTTGTGATGTCAAATCAGGAACTGAATGGTCCGAAGTGATCGCAAGCACTGAGTAGGTTTGAAGCTACTCTGATACTGCACAGAAATATTTTGTAGCCGCTCTGAGATCCCTTCGTTCGCACTTCTGCTAAGCTAAAATACACTCCCAGTGGGCGGCGGCATAGCGTTTGCACGGCTGCTAAAATCTGCTAGCGAGCGATTAACTCGGAATGACCACCAATGCAAGCAGGATAGTCTGCAGTGCAGAAGAGACACAGGAGTATCAGGTGTCATGACCTACCAATGGAGCTACCCGACCAGGGCATAGATAGGTGAGCGGAGAGAGCTCTAAGTGTCCCAGGGATACCAGCTTCTCCTCCTCCCCGCCTGGCTCTAAAGACAGCATTTAGGTCTAAAGAGAGAGACACACCGAGAGTGCTAGGCGTACCCAAGCGTTTTCAGGGAGGGTGTGTGACGTCAGCTCTGGCCCCCGATAAGCCTGATTTTATCGCACTGTAGGAGTAAGTCCTGTGCTATGCACAGACTGGAAAAAATATTCGATGGTGAGTGAGTTGCGTATGGATTTGCAGCTGACTGCCGTTGCAGAGATTTTCGCAAGGCGTACGCAGACTTGCATGGGTCAAGTTTTCAGTCTGTCTGGGTGGCGACTATAAGATTGAAAACCTCTGCAAATCCGCAGAGGAGCAATCAGGTCTGAATTACCCCCATAGTTCAGTGTGTATAACCGATATTGGTGGTCATTCCGAGTTGTTCGCTCGGTAGCTGCTTTTAGCAGCATTGCAAACGCTAGGCCGCCGCCCTCTGGGAGTGTATCTTAGCTTAGCAGAATAGCGAACGAAAGATTAGCAGAACTGCTACTAAATAATTCCTTGCAGTTTCTGAGTAGCTCCAGACCTACTCCTAGACTGCGATCACCTCATTCCGTTTAGTTCCTGGTTTGACGTCACAAAAACGCCCTGCGTTTAGCCAGCCACTCCCCCGTTTCTCCAGCCACTCCTGCGTTTTTACCTGGCATGCCTGCGTTTTTTAGCACACTCCCTGAAAACGCCAAGTTGCCGCCCAGAAACACCCACTTCCTGTTAATCACACTACGATCACTCGAGCGTTGAAAAAACGTCACTCTAGCTTGTGCAAATATCCAAAGTTTTGTGTTAAATGACTTAGCGCATGCGCTCTGCATACCATGCGCATGCGCATTTTCCACCTAATCGCTGCGTTGCGAAAAATGGCAATGAGCGAACAACTTGGAATGACCACCATTGTTTGCAGAGAAAATCTTGCACAATGTCACATCTGATGTGCATCGGTAAGTGTGTGCCCAGCCTAAGTTAAGTTGTTAGTGTAAATTGGTATTTTATTTGGGTTGGATAGACACAACTTAGGTCGACAGCCATTAGGTCGACCATGGAAGGTCGACATACATTAGGTTGACAGAGACAATAGGTCGACAGGTCAAAAGGTCGACATGCATTTTTTGACTGTGTTTGGCGTTGTTTTCTTCGTAAAATGACGGTGAACCCCAATTAGTGCACCATGTTCCGTCGCATGGCTCACTTCTCTCGCTATGCTTCGGGCAAGGTGCCTCGCTCCACTACCGCTTCACTCGGCACAGGTTACCATTCCAATCGTAGTTCACGTGGATCATTAAGTTTGAAAAAAATCTAAAAAATGAAAAAAGAGAGAAAAACTCATGTCAACCTTTTGACCTGTCAACCTAGTACATGTCGACCCAATGACCATGTCAACCTAATGCATGTCGACCTTCAGTGGTTGACCTAATGACTGTCGACCTAAGCTGTGTCCACCTAACAACTGTTTCCCTTTTATTTTTGGTAATGTGTTATTTTTATTATAGACGTAGGTACACTATTTAGGGGGTACATTAATGTAAATGAGTTTGTGTAATGTATTTTTTACAGTTACATGTTAGCACACTATTTTTAAGGGTTAAATTATTCTAAAAGTGATTTTTAAGTTAGATATATATTTAGATATGTTTATTTATTGTAAATATGCCTTTACCCTGTATTTTATTTTTTTCCCCCAAAGTGTGACATACATCTCACCTATGTAAACCACCTCTATGTTTTTAAGTTTTTTTGGTCATGTTTTAGGTGTGAGTTTTAAACTCGCATCCTGTTATATTGGGTGAGCTGTATGTAAAAAAAATGGGAAAATATCTGGATGCGAGTTTGAATGGTGTGAGTCGCGGGAGTCCGAGAAACATGCAAATTTGCATGTTCTCTGATCCTATTACATTGGTCAAGTTTAGAAAATGTGTGAGTTTAGCTCTAAACTCGCACATTTACTAAACTGGGACTTTGTTGCATTTGTCCCTATATCTTGTTTGGAATGAAAAAGTGTGTGTTATTTTGTAAACAAGACATATAGGGAAATTTACTAAGCTCCTGATTTTGACCGAGATGGTGTTTTTTCTTCAAAGTGTCATCTCGGGAATTTACTAAACTCAAATCACGGCAGTGATGAGTGCATTCGTATTTTTATTACGGCTGTGTAGTAAAAATACGAATGAATACACCATCGGTCAAACGCAGCTGTTTAGATCTAGAACTCGGTCATTTACTAAGCATTCGTATTTGAAATCTCTACCGTGAAAATGGATTTGCGGCCGGGAAAAATTACTAATCGTACAAAAAGCCTAAAAAAGAGTAGACCTGCTTTTGAGAAGCGTGTTTACATGTGTTGTTAATTCTACATTAGTCACACCTGACTTTTTGGACCTTTAAAAGGGGCCCAAGCACATTTTTCACCACTCTCAATCTGAAATGGCTGCTACTGTGTGTAGTACTGCTGTCTTGTTTGCTGGGGGATACCTGACACTGCTCCATGAGGCTACAATAAACCCTGGCCAGGAAACTCAACAGGGTAAGCAGGTTGTACATGTTCCGCGTTGGCAGGCCATGGCTTGTTTTTTTTTAAGGGACTTTAAACGATATCAAATTTGCTGATGACCATGTTATACAGATGCTCAGACTAAATGTAATTAATTTTTTCACTCTGTATGACCTTGTCAAACTGACCCTAGACCCTGAGACAGTACGCTCTCGCTCTGTCTCAGGCCTGCACAAACTCCTGCCTGTGTTGCACTTTATGGCTACCGGCAGCTTCCAACCTGTGACTGGCAATGTAATTAGTATCTCACAGGCCACCTTTTAAAAATAGTTAATTCAGGTGAGTTAAAACATACATACACGTCTGTGTCTAAGTGGTGCTTCTGTAATGTAAGAGAAAACAGTATTGTATTGATTACAGGTCATGACACTCACCTTTAATTTTTGAAGGGCCACTCAGGTTTTGGATGTCTTGGATGGCTACATAGATGCCTCTCTCTGCTTCCCTACCCAGGAGTCGCAGTGGTATGCAGTCAGGGTAGCTTTATCTGATCTTGCGGCCATGGACAATGTGCTGGGTGACATAGCTTAGACACATGTTGAGTTGAGGACACCTAGGGGCAGGCAATATATTTCTAACAATCCACATCTGGCCCAAGACACTAATGTGCATGTGGAGCTAATTAAACAATACACATATTGCGTGTTCACAATTTATTAATTTAAACACACAACTTTTTGAGACCAATCTAAAAGAAAAAACACTGTAATGGTCAATATATTCTGACCGAACATTATTAATGGGTTTTTTTTTTGTGTGCTGGGTGCCGAGGATTGTGCTGGCTCGTTGGTGCGGGTTCGACTTGAGCGTCGGACTGGGGAATGAACTGGGGTGTGGCTTGGTGTCGTTGTCCCAGAACTAGATGTGGCATGGTGTGATGCCAACACACTAAGGCTTTGGCTTAGATTGTTCAAGTTTGCTGTGAGCTGAGTGTTAGCGGCAGTGTTGTTAGCTATCATGCGTGAGAGGTTGTCGTTGATCATTTGGTTGTGTTGTATTATCTGTATAAGTGATTGTTGCTGCCGCTGCTGATCATTCAAGATGCATTGGAGGTTTGACTGCATTTGGGTGTTGTCTGCCCTCATCTGTTCCATGGAGTTAGCGATGTGGCCCACCTGCACTATAAGTCTGCCTGAGTTGCGACTCAGTCTAGGCAAATGATGGGGCAGACTTGACAGGTATTGGCTGTGGGTGTTGAGGCTTGCGCAGTATTGCGCCTGTTGTGACGACCAACGGCTCCAAAACTCAGGGCCCATTTGTGTGTCAACTTGTGTTGTGCTTAATTGGGGGCTGTGGGATGTTTGGGGTGGTTGGGGTATGTCCTGCGGCGTGGTTGTCTGAGTCGGATCGATGGGCTGCAGGTGGAGTGTGAAGGTCTCCTGGTCACGTTCCTGCTGGGCATCCTCGGTGAGGATGCCTGGGTCTGTATGGGGTTGAAGATAGCCACTATTTAGTAAATATGTAGCATTGGTCTTACTATAGCTTTACCTAAACATGCATTACTTCTTAATATTAATGTTGAAATTGCTAAATAGATTGTGGCATAAACTTAACTATGTTGCTCACCTTTTTTAAAAAAAATATGTGGCTTCTAACGTTCACTACTCATTTTTTTTTTTTTTTTTGTTAAAGGGGGAATAGTAGGATTCTGAGCCATAATTACTGTTTAAACACGAAGAACTCTAACAAATACAAAGTACTACATTTACATATTGGGTATGAAGCTTCCTTTGGAACAACACACACAATACAATAAATGTGTTGGCCAATACACTAATACATTGTTCAAGGCAGTCAGTGGTCTGCCAAAATAGATAAAAAATATAGTGGCCTAAAATGTACACATTAACAATGGATGAAAAAGTATTAAGGTGCCCTATGTTTAGAAGTGGTGTTGTTGGCCATGCAAAACAATTGGATGAGACTTAACATTTCTGTTGTTTTTTTACTTCAACAATTATGTTTCAAAAATGTGTTGATATGGCCTACATCCCATCTGACAAATATCCATCTAAAAATACCTTAACACCATCTGCTTGTTGTTGTTGATTATTGCAAGGATGACTGGTCATTAGTGCATTATAATTTTCGATGTACTAACAGTGGGGCAGATGTATAAACCTGGAGAAGGCATAAGGAAGTGAAAAACCAGTGATATGTGCAAGGTGAGAAAGGCACAAGGCAAACAGATCCAATATGTACATTAACAGTTGTGTTGTGTGCTGCCTTTATCACCTTGGACATATCAGTGTTTTTTCACTTCCTTATGCCTTCTCCAGGTTAATAAATCAACAACACTGTTTGTTTACTTATTTACACTTAATTGTTATGTTTACTCACCAGACAACTGAGGGGATTGTGGATCCTCACTTTGGGGGCTGGCCAATAGAGCTAGTGGTGGCACGGCCGACACTGCGGAGATGCGCCGTTGGGGTGGTGATGTTGGTGCTGGAGCAGGAGCCTCAAGACGGCGTCTCTTGGGTGGCCTCGTTGCCACAGTAACCGAGCCCTGTGATGGGCGCCTTAGTGTCGGTGGATTTGCCGAAGAAGAACCTGTGTGATAAGATAATCATTAAAATTTTGTGTTTCTATGTGTTTGCAGAATATGTGTATACAGTTAAATCTTACCGGCATTGCCACCATCTGCATCTCTTGGCAGTGTTGGCTGTGGCCTGGCTGTGCTGCTTCTCTGGCGTACTGTAGAAATATGAAGAATGTCCTTATGAACATACTATTTTGGTGATATGTTTTTACAAATTCATTATTGTGATGTAAACATATGTGGTACCTGATGATAATTAAACTAAACGATGCTTATGCATTTCTGCCTGACGTCATTGGGTGCGTAATCTTTAAATTAGCATAAATTATGGAAAAAATACAATACACAAAGGCGCATAATGCAAACAATTATACTACTTAAAAACAAAACGTCGTAGCTTGACACAACCACAATATTGCACGCTAAGGACCCAATTTTGGATAATAAAAATAAAACACTAGTCAAAAATATCTTGTAAAAATTGGAAACATCACAACCAAATATGCAATCTAAAACACATCAAGCACACAAAGGGCAACCCATAACAACACACAATATTCATAAATGATATGAAATGTATTTACAAAAAACCTTTGTTTGAAATTAAAAAAATTAAAAGCATGAAAACACACCTATAAACATTTACTTTTGACTTCCAACACCAGAAAAACTCAAAGGAAACCAGTAATAATTAAAAAAAAATACAAACAGTACATCAGGCCTGGCCAACCTGTGGCTCTCCAGATGTAGTGAAACTACACATCTCAGCATGCCCTGCCACAGTTTTAGCATTCCCTAATAGCAAAACTGTGGCAAGGCATGATGGGACTTGTAGTTTCACAACAGCTGGAGAGCCACAGGTTGGCTAGGCCAGCACTACATCACCAACACATTAGAAGAATGAACAAACTGACAACCACAATTAGCTAGAAGACATTTCAGACAACTAAGGACAAAGCACAAATGCTTAAATTGTTTATAAAAAAACACAAATAACTCACCATCCTGCCTTGGCCGATCCGAATCCCGGACATAAGTGGCACCAACCACTTCTTGAGGAATGAGTGCACGCACAGGCTCCTCCCAATCACGGTAAGATGCACGGAAGGGGGGGTCCACCCCCGGTTTGGCGGGCCGATTTAGCCTCCTTGGCCATTTTTCCCTTGACACGGCGCTTTTTGTCGTAAAAACGCTTACGGCACGTGTCCTCGGTCCGCCTCACCACACCCTCACTATTCACAGCCGCAATGACCTTCCCCCACAGAACGCTCTTCCTGCGTGACGACACCTTTGCAGCATCATGGCCAAACAACTGCCGATGATGCCTTATCAGCTCCCGCACCAAAGCCATATTTTCAGCATAGCTAAATTTGACATTGCGGCCAGTCTTTGTAGTGGTGCGTGGCTGCGGAGCCACAACACCATCACTATCACTGGAGGCCGCAGCAGCAGCCACCCCCTCCTCCTCACTAACCTCCTCCACCTCACTAACCTCCTCCCTCTCACTCACCTCCTCCCTCTCACTCACCTCCTCCACCTCACTCACCTCCTCCCTCTCACTCACCTCCTCCACCTCACTCACCTCTGACTGGGACATAATCAGGACAAACAACAAATAACACTGAGAAAAAAAACCAATAAACACACTCCTCCACTACCACTACACAACACACACCAAACACGCACACACTCACTCACTCACAAACAATGACAATAGACGTTAAATAAAAAACTATGACAAAAAAGTAAACAAACTTTTAAATAACTACACAACAAGTATGACAAGACTACTTACACACACAGTACAGCACTCAACAATCGCAAAAAAGCTCCTCAAATCCTTCACAAACTCCAAACAACTCTCCAACTCCTAACACACCTTCCTCTCACCTCTCCACTAGCTAAACCCACGAGGTGCTGACGGTTTGGGGCTTTTTTATAGTAATGTGCACAGACACTCCTCCATCACGAATCAAACCAATCACGGACGAGTGACAAAAACGAAACTTAGAAAAAAACCGCGGCCGTGAACGGACAAACACTGCCATAACCAAAATGTGATGCAGTCGTAAAAAAAACACATAACACGGCCGCAAAACCAATAAATCGGCCGCATTCTAACTTACAAAACTACGAATGACATCGACATCGGAAAACACGAAAAAGAAAAATACGACAGCTTAGTAAATTAGTCATAATAAATTCAAAAAGTTGCAAAATTACACATTCGATGTCATTCGTGATGAATCTCACTCCAAATCGGTACTAATACGAATTTTAGTAAATATACCCCAGTGTATCAGTTTACTTTCCAGTCTCACTATGGCTGCTGAGCTGGGGCGAATGGTCTGCAGAAGAGAACATGTATTAGTTAGATGGTGGTGTGAGAGAATGTGTTAAAATGACACAGTCAGACAATTACTGCTGTCATGTAATCAAAGGGAAGAGATCCTATGATGAAAGTGAACATAATCACTTCTGAATGCCTGCACTGGTACAACACAGTCTTATGCAGTGATAACAACAGTAAATGAAAGTGCTGTCACTTTACTTTTTCATTAAGCCTCTCAGTACTTAGGATATTAAAAAATGACATTGCAGCATTTCATTGTTTTGTGTTAAGTCACTCATTATCATTGTAATGTAGTTATTAATAGCATTGACCGAACTTTTCTGTCATTCTCCCTGATAACATTATATGTCTGCTAATGGTACTGTAAATAATCACAGCGACTATTTATTAGAGATGAGCGGGTTCGGTTCCTCTGAATCCGAACCCGCCCGAACTTCAGTTTTTTCTTCACGGGTCCGAGCGACTCGGATCTTCCCGCCTTGCTCGGTTAACCCGAGCGCGCCCGAACGTCATCATCCCGCTGTCGGATTCTCGCGAGGCTCGGATTCTATCGCGAGACTCGGATTCTATATAAGGAGCCGCGCGTCGCCGCCATTTTCACACGTGCATTGAGATTCATAGGGAGAGGACGTGGCTGGCGTCCTCTCCGTTTAGAGAAGAGAGTGAGACAGTAGAGAGAGACACAGTAGTAGTAATTTTGGGGAGCATTATTAGGAGGAGTACTACTATACTACTACTACTTGCTGAAGTGATATAGATTAGATAGTGTGACTGTATTAATTATCTGACTTGTGGGGGAGACACTGACAGTGGGGAGCAGTTAGAGTCTGAGAGCAGGACTCAGGAGTACATATAACGTACAGTGCACACTTTTGCTGCCAGAGTCAGTGCCACACTGCCATTGTGACCACACTGACCACCAGACCAGTATAATATATTTTGTTATTGTCTGCTTAGGAGTACTACTTGCAAGTTGCTGATAGTGTGACCAGTGACCTGACCACCAGTTTAATAATCAATCACCACCAGTTTAATATATATATATATATATATATATATAATTGTATATAATATATATATATATATAATATTGTATACCACCTACCCGTGGTTTTTTTTTTTTTTCATTCTTCTTTATACATACTACTATAGTAGCTTACTGTAGCAGTCTGCGGTGCTGCTGAGCTGACAGTGTCCAGCAGGTCCGTCATCAGTCATTACATAATAAATATATATACCTGTCCGGCTGCAGTACTAGTGATATTATATATACATATATATTGATTTCATCTCATTATCATCCAGTCTATATTAGCAGCAGACACAGTACGTTAGTCCACGGCTGTAGCTACCTCTGTGTCGGCACTCGGCAGTCCATCCATAATTGTATACCACCTCCCCGTGGTTTTTTTTTTTTCTTTCTTCTTTGTACATACTACTATAGTATAGTAGCTTACTGTAGCAGTCTGCGGTGCTGCTGAGCTGACAGTGTCCAGCAGGTCCGTCATCAGTCATTACATAATAAATATACATACCTGTCCGGCTGCAGTACTAGTGATATTATATTGATTTCATCTCATTATCATCCAGTCTATATTAGCAGCAGACACAGTACGTTAGTCCACGGCTGTAGCTACCTCTGTGTCGGCACTCGGCAGTCCATCCATAATTGTATACCACCTCCCCGTGGTTTTTTTTTTTCTTTCTTCTTTGTACATACTACTATAGTATAGTAGCTTACTGTAGCAGTCTGCGGTGCTGCTGAGCTGACAGTGTCCAGCAGGTCCGTCATCAGTCATTACATAATAAATATACATACCTGTCCGGCTGCAGTACTAGTGATATTATATTGATTTCATCTCATTATCATCCAGTCTATATTAGCAGCAGACACAGTACGTTAGTCCACGGCTGTAGCTACCTCTGTGTCGGCACTCGGCAGTCCATCCATAATTGTATACCACCTACCCGTGGTTTTTTTTTTTTCTTTCTTCTTTGTACATACTACTATAGTATAGTAGCTTACTGTAGCAGTCTGCGGTGCTGCTGAGCTGACAGTGTCCAGCAGGTCCGTCATCAGTCATTACATAATAAATATACATACCTGTCCGGCTGCAGTACTAGTGATATTATATTGATTTCATCTCATTATCATCCAGTCTATATTAGCAGCAGACACAGTACGGTAGTCCACGGCTGTAGCTACCTCTGTGTCGGCACTCGGCAGTCCATCCATAATTGTATACCACCTCCCCGTGGTTTTTTTTTTTCTTTCTTCTTTGTACATACTACTATAGTATAGTAGCTTACTGTAGCAGTCTGCGGTGCTGCTGAGCTGACAGTGTCCAGCAGGTCCGTCATCAGTCATTACATAATAAATATACATACCTGTCCGGCTGCAGTACTAGTGATATTATATTGATTTCATCTCATTATCATCCAGTCTATATTAGCAGCAGACACAGTACGGTAGTCCACGGCTGTAGCTACCTCTGTGTCGGCACTCGGCAGTCCATCCATAATTGTATACCACCTACCCGTGTTTTTTTTTTTTCTTTCTTCTTGATACATACTACTATAGTAGCTTACTGTAGCAGTCTGCGGTGCTGCTGAGCTGACAGTGTCCAGCAGGTCCGTCATCAGTCATTACATAATAAATATATATACCTGTCCGGCTGCAGTACTAGTGATATTATATATATATATATATATATTGATTTCATCTCATTATCATCCAGTCTATATTAGCAGCAGACACAGTACGGTAGTCCACGGCTGTAGCTACCTCTGTGTCGGCAGTCGCTCGTCCATCCATAAGTATACTAGTATCCATCCATCTCCATTGTTTACCTGAGGTGCCTTTTAGTTGTGCCTATTAAAATATGGAGAACAAAAATGTTGAGGTTCCAAAATTAGGGAAAGATCAAGATCCACTTCCACCTCGTGCTGAAGCTGCTGCCACTAGTCATGGCCGAGACGATGAAATGCCAGCAACGTCGTCTGCCAAGGCCGATGCCCAATGTCATAGTACAGAGCATGTAAAATCCAAAACACCAAATATCAGTAAAAAAAGGACTCCAAAATCTAAAATAAAATTGTCGTCGGAGAAGCGTAAACTTGCCAATATGCCATTTACCACACGGAGTGGCAAGGAACGGCTGAGGCCCTGGCCTATGTTCATGGCTAGTGGTTCAGCTTCACATGAGGATGGAAGCACTCAGCCTCTCGCTAGAAAACTGAAAAGACTCAAGCTGGCAAAAGCACCGCAAAGAACTGTGCGTTCTTCGAAATCCCAAATCCACAAGGAGAGTCCAATTGTGTCGGTTGCGATGCCTGACCTTCCCAACACTGGACGTGAAGAGCATGCGCCTTCCACCATTTGCACGCCCCCTGCAAGTGCTGGAAGGAGCACCCGCAGTCCAGTTCCTGATAGTCAGATTGAAGATGTCAGTGTTGAAGTACACCAGGATGAGGAGGATATGGGTGTTGCTGGCGCTGGGGAGGAAATTGACAAGGAGGATTCTGATGGTGAGGTGGTTTGTTTAAGTCAGGCACCCGGGGAGACACCTGTTGTCCGTGGGAGGAATAGGGCCGTTGACATGCCTGGTGAAAATACCAAAAAAATCAGCTCTTCGGTGTGGAAGTATTTCACCAGAAATGCGGACAACATTTGTCAAGCCGTGTGTTGCCTTTGTCAAGCTGTAATAAGTAGGGGTAAGGATGTTAACCACCTCGGAACATCCTCCCTTATACGTCACCTGCAGCGCATTCATAATAAGTCAGTGACAAGTTCAAAAACTTTGGGCGACAGCGGAAGCAGTCCACTGACCAGTAAATCCCTTCCTCTTGTAACCAAGCTCACGCAAACCACCCCACCAACTCCCTCAGTGTCAATTTCCTCCTTCCCCAGGAATGCCAATAGTCCTGCAGGCCATGTCACTGGCAATTCTGACGAGTCCTCTCCTGCCTGGGATTCCTCCGATGCATCCTTGCGTGTAACGCCTACTGCTGCTGGCGCTGCTGTTGTTGCTGCTGGGAGTCGATGGTCATCCCAGAGGGGAAGTCGTACTCGTAAGCCCACTTTTACTACTTCCACCAAGCAATTGACTGTCCAACAGTCCTTTGCGAGGAAGATGAAATATCACAGCAGTCATCCTGCTGCAAAGCGGATAACTGAGGCCTTGGCATCCTGGGAGGTGAGAAACGTGGTTCCGGTATCCATCATTACTGCAGAGCCAACTAGAGACTTGTTGGAGGTACTGTGTCCCCGGTACCAAATACCATCTAGGTTCCATTTCTCTAGGCAGGCGATACCGAAAATGTACACAGACCTCAGAAAAAGAGTCACCAGTGTCCTAAAAAATGCAGTTGTACCCAATGTCCACTTAACCACGGACATGTGGACAAGTGGAGCAGGGCAGGGTCAGGACTATATGACTGTGACAGCCCACTGGGTAGATGTATGGACTCCCGCCGCAAGAACAGCAGCGGCGGCACCAGTAGCAGCATCTCGCAAACGCCAACTCTTTCCTAGGCAGGCTACGCTTTGTATCACCGGTTTCCAGAATACGCACACAGCTGAAAACCTCTTACGGCAACTGAGGAAGATCATCGCGGAATGGCTTACCCCAATTGGACTCTCCTGTGGATTTGTGGCATCGGACAACGCCAGCAATATTGTGTGCGCATTAAATCTGGGCAAATTCCAGCACGTCCCATGTTTTGCACATACCTTGAATTTGGTGGTGCAGAATTTTTAAAAAAACGACAGGGGCGTGCAAGAGATGCTGTCGGTGGCCAGAAGAATTGCGGGACACTTTCGGCGTACAGGCACCACGTACAGAAGACTGGAGCAACACCAAAAACGCCTGAACCTGCCCTGCCATCATCTGAAGCAAGAAGTGGTAACGAGGTGGAATTCAACCCTATATATGCTTCAGAGGTTGGAGGAGCAGCAAAAGGCCATTCAAGCCTATACAATTCAGCACGATATAGGAGGTGGAATGCACCTGTCTCAAGCGCAGTGGAGAATGATTTCAACGTTGTGCAAGGTTCTGCTGCCCTTTGAACTTGCCACACGTGAAGTCAGTTCAGACACTGCCAGCCTGAGTCAGGTCATTCCCCTCATCAGGCTTTTGCAGAAGAAGCTGGAGACATTGAAGGAGGAGCTAACACGGAGCGATTCCGCTAGGCATGTGGGACTTGTGGATGGAGCCCTTAATTCGCTTAACAAGGATTCACGGGTGGTCAATCTGTTGAAATCAGAGCACTACATTTTGGCCACCGTGCTCGATCCTAGATTTAAAACCTACCTTGGATCTCTCTTTCCGGCAGACACAAGTCTGCTGGGGTTCAAAGACCTGCTGGTGAGAAAATTGTCAAGTCAAGCGGAACGCGACCTGTCAACATCTCCTCCTTCACATTCTCCCGCAACTGGGGGTGCGAGGAAAAGGCTCAGAATTCCGAGCCCACCCGCTGGCGGTGATGCAGGGCAGTCTGGAGCGACTGCTGATGCTGACATCTGGTCCGGACTGAAGGACCTGTCAACGATTACGGACATGTCGTCTACTGTCACTGCATATGATTCTCTCCCCATTGAAAGAATGGTGGAGGATTATATGAGTGACCGCATCCAAGTAGGCACGTCACACAGTCCGTACTTATACTGGCAGGAAAAAGAGGCAATTTGGAGGCCCTTGCACAAACTGGCTTTATTCTACCTAAGCTGCCCTCCCACAAGTGTGTACTCCGAAAGAGTGTTTAGTGCCGCCGCTCACCTTGTCAGCAATCGGCGTACGAGGTTACTTCCAGAAAATGTGGAGAAGATGATGTTCATTAAAATGAATTATAATCAATTCCTCCGTGGAGACATTGACCAGCAGCAATTGCCTCCACAAAGTACACAGGGAGCTGAGATGGTGGATTCCAGTGGGGACGAATTGATAATCTGTGAGGAGGGGGATGTACACGGTGATATATCGGAGGATGATGATGAGGTGGACATCTTGCCTCTGTAGAGCCAGTTTATGCAAGGAGAGATTAATTGCTTCTTTTTTGGTGGGGGTCCAAACCAACCCGTCATTTCAGTCACAGTCGTGTGGCAGACCCTGTCACTGAAATGATGGGTTGGTTAAAGTGTGCATGTCCTGTTTATACAACATAAGGGTGGGTGGGAGGGCCCAAGGACAATTCCATCTTGCACCTCTTTTTTCTTTAATTTTTCTTTGCGTCATGTGCTGTTTGGGGAGTGTTTTTTGGAAGGGCCATCCTGCGTGACACTGCAGTGACACTCCTAGATGGGCCAGGTGTTTGTGTCGGCCACTAGGGTCGCTTATCTTACTCACACAGCTACCTCATTGCGCCTCTTTTTTTCTTTGCGTCATGTGCTGTTTGGGGAGTGTTTTTTGGAAGGGCCATCCTGCGTGACACTGCAGTGCCACTCCTAGATGGGCCCGGTGTTTGTGTCGGCCACTAGGGTCGCTTATCTTACTCACACAGCTACCTCATTGCGCCTCTTTTTTTCTTTGCGTCATGTGCTGTTTGGGTAGGTTTTTTGGAAGGGCCATCCTGCGTGACACTGCAGTGCCACTCCTAGATGGGCCCGGTGTTTGTGTCGGCCACTAGGGTCGCTTAGCTTACTCACACAGCTACCTCATTGCGCCTCTTTTTTTCTTTGCGTCATGTGCTGTTTGGGGAGTGTTTTTTGGAAGGGCCATCCTGCATGACACTGCAGTGCCACTCCTAGATGGGCCCGGTGTTTGTGTCGGCCACTAGGGTCGCTTATCTTACTCACACAGCTACCTCATTGCGCCTCTTTTTTTCTTTGCGTCATGTGCTGTTTGGGGAGTGTTTTTTGGAAGGGCCATCCTGCGTGACACTGCAGTGCCACTCCTAGATGGGCCCGGTGTTTGTGTCGGCCACTAGGGTCGCTTAGTCATCCAGCGACCTCGGTGCAAATTTTAGGACTAAAAATAATATTGTGAGGTGTGAGGTATTCAGAATAGACTGAAAATGAGTGGAAATTATGGTTTTTGAGGTTAATAATACTTTGGGATCAAAATGACCCCCAAATTCTATGATTTAAGCTGTTTTTTAGTGTTTTTTGAAAAAAACACCCGAATCCAAAACACACCCGAATCCGACAAAAAAAAATTCGGTGAGGTTTTGCCAAAACGCGGTCGAACCCAAAACACGGCCGCGGAACCGAACCCAAAACCAAAACACAAAACCCAAAAAATTTCAAGTGCACATCTCTACTATTTATAATTGATTTCTTTAGAGTGATTGGGGTGTAAGTCCAGGGCCCATATATTCCCTAACTACTTCCCTATTAACAGAGTATTTACTTGTGTGAGATAGACAATAAACCTTAAAATTTTGCTGGCACCTACTGTAAGTTTGGATGGGTTGGGTATGTTATGCCGGCTGTCGGGATCAACAAAGTCGGGAGTGCAACAAAGTCTCTTGCATGCACGGTGGCTCGCTGCGCTCGCCACAGGTTCTATTCCCACTCTGTGGGTGTCGTGGACACCCACGAGTGGGAATAGATCCTGTGGGTCGGCATTCCGGCTGCCAGCATTTTTACCGTCTGGGATCCCGGCGTTGGCATGCTGACCGCCGGGATCCCAAGTGCCGGTAACATAACCTCATCAACTTTGGATGCCAGTGAATGATATGTGAAATTCCATTATTTTAAATAAACATTTAAATACCAGTGTTATTATATACTGAAGACGCAAGTTGCATCTAATTACCATATACGATAATAGTGCACTAAATGTCACAGCATTATGTCCCTTAAGAGAAAACAAGTAGTCGTACACATGGTTTACTGAGGTCCAATGCTTTATATATATATATATATATATATATATATATATATATATATGTATGTGTGTGTGTGTGTGTGTGTGTATTTGATATTAAAAGGTATGCATACAAAATAACATATGTACAGTATATCAATCAGTATAACATATACAGGTTGAGTATCCCATATCCAAATATTCCGAAATACGGAATATTCCGAAATACAGACTTTTTTGAGTGAGAGCGAGATAGTGAAATCTTTGTTTTCTGTGGCTCAATGTACACAAACTTTGTTTAATACACAAAGTTATTAAAAAAATATTGTATTAAATGACCTTCAGGCTGTGTGTATAAGGTATATATGAAACATAAATGAATTGTGTGAATGTACACACACTTTGTTTAATACACAAAGTTATTAAAAATATTGTATTAAATGACCTTCAGGCTGTGTGTATAAGGTGTATATGAAACATAAATGCATTCTGTGCTTAGACATAGGTCCCATCGCCATGATATCTCATTATGGTATGCAATTATTCCAAAATACGGAAAAATCCGATATCCAAAATACCTCTGGTCCCAAGCGTTTTGGATAAGGGATACTCAACCTGTATAAGCCTGAGTAAGTGGTACAGAGTTACAGTTACATAAGAAATAGTTACAGTTACATAAGAAATAGGTACAATTACATAAGAAATAGTTACAGCCAGTATACATCACCCTTAGCTCAGAGGACAGTCATCGCCAGATAGAATCAGCAACACTGAGCGTCCTGGACAAGGGAAAGTACTTATATACTGTGTATGGAGAAGGTACACATCTGGGGCTGGGTCTTCTGCTATTGGTCCAGGAGAGGGAGGTTTCTCATTCACTGTGTGTTATTGGTCTGTTTGAACACTGGGCGATACATAATCTTGTGATGTGATTACAGTTGTTTACCTCTGGGCTCCCACCTGAAGACCAGTTCAAACCGACCACAGTATCATACAGGAATATACATGAATCCGGTATCGCTAATAACTTGTTGCCGCAATAGGTGACAATATCCTTGCAACCACCAAATTATTACTTATATGACCCTGAACAATTTGATCCCACACACGGTGTCCTTATGCAGACAAAACAAATGTGTGCTCACACTCTCAAAAGTGCTTCACATATAATACCATGAATACCATATTCCAATCTGAATAAAAAACAATAAGAAAACCGTCTCTTATGTCTGGTCTTTTTCTTCTCCAATGAGTGGTTAGTTCTTGAATATCCATGAAGGGGGATATGTAATACAAAAAGGATATATGGGACGTCTTAGTATATACTCTCTATAGTCTTATGGATATGAGTGCAACTTGAAGATCCAAATTTTCTCCCGTATGGGTGGTGGTATTAAGCTTTAGGGGTTCACCTCTGTGTTGGCTTATCACTGGATGCTCACTTTATTCTTACATAATATGTGTAAGTGATGAGCTCATAAAGGCATCTTTTTAATTCCTTCCTGGAAATGATGTATATAGTGCTCACTTGTATGCTTACACAAATATGGAAATTCTTGTACACATCAAGGTATCTTTTGGTCCTTCTTCTGAATCTTTTATCCCCCGCTCAATTGTATGCTTAATTGTATGCTTACATATGTGGTGTGGATTCTTCCTTATAAAGGTATATTTTCCCTGATGCAGTAGGTTATTCCCAATGGATTCTAAAAAGTCCACTTCTTTAAAATCTTCAGTATTTATTCCACATAAAACATGACATAAAATTCAACATAAATGGACTTTGTCACATAATCCATCATAGGATACCCTCGAGACCGAATGCGCAGATGGTAAACAACAAGCTTTAGGAGAAGAGAATAAACCCGGGTTTCTCACCCCACCGGTTCGTTGTGGCAACAGTCTTTAAGGTATGGATATCCTTTCAGCTCCTCACCAACGCGGTTTGACCGTGAGTGTGGTCTTTTTCAAGGTGTATGGAGGAGAGCTGAAAGTGGGGCTTTTTATACTCTATTTCCTGGGTTGTACTTCCTGTATGGGTGTGTCCAATAGTGAAAGCGAAACTTTAATAATTTTACATGTATATGGTATTCTCTATTGTATATTTATAATATATTTGTAAGGGGTTGAATTAAATGACCTCACTGAAACAATTATAACTTTTAATAAAAATATTGCTTACAGCACTGTGTTGCTGTTTCCGCTGGAAGTGCGAATTCCGGTGGAACGCATGGTGGAATGCATCAATTTGCGTCCGATGTTGTCCTTATGCAGTCCCGTGTCTGTACTACACGTATGGCTTGATATTTAATGAAACAATACCTATATATATATATATATATATATATACACACACAGTTAATCAATTGTGTAAAGGCTATGTATAACTCATTGTGTAGGGGACAGGTCAGTGCTGTGTAAACCATAAAGCCAGAATACATAATACATATGACATATCACTATTAATTCAAGTATCAATATCTGGTCTGTATTTTATTGAATTGAGTATAACTTCATGGTCACCTGGCTTCTTGTTTGTTAGAAACAATGACAACAATTGAGGCAAACAATGGTATTTACACAATCAGTCAAAGGTCTATCTTCCACAATGCCTGTTTGGACAATGCCTGTTTGGACAAGACAATCTGATATGTTTAAGACACTATCTGATTTGTGTTTTTATTGGATGTAACACATTTGAGTGTATGTAAGAATTATTTGCTATTGTGTTACAGTATGATATTTATTAACAAATGCATCTTCTACCGTAATGCGCACAGTAACTTGCCGTTACGGTCATTTGCGCCCTACCGTATTAACTCGTGCATCGTAGATGCCTCCATTAGTAAATGCCATAGTGTATTCTAAATATTGAAATATGCAATTTGGCTTTGACAGACCACCCTTTGATAGTAAACAAAAACTATCACACTTTTCTAATATTAATACATACAAATACAATTGGTGATGCAGATATATGTATACATTATTTGGCACATGTATGCATGGTATTGTTATCTGATTATAGTTTCAATTTCTGGATCGTATGCTAGTTTCATTATTGTACAAGGGTTATTATTTCAGGTAGTATCCTTCCTAGATAACATAAACCTTCGGAGTTCGGGGAGAACCACTCACACACTTTTCTTTCACATATAACAATCTTTTGTACAGTCATTGTATTAATTAGCTCTTTATCTGTTCTGTGTGAATAGGCCATTGTCTGATTGTTCCTGATTACCTCCCAATTACCTGATTTCCTGAAATTGGTGAGATTTAAACATACCAGGGATCTATCTATATGGTACTGGTGGATCTTAAGACTAGGGGCTCTAGTTATATTATATTCTTTGTCCACCAGTCCCCCCTCCGTGTAATTCAAGTACCTCAGCTAATTTTAATGGATATGGCACTAATCCCGCATCATTTTGTTTTTGAGGTACCTGTGAGCACACCCAACATTCCGTTTACTTTAAAACCTTACCCACTAATGAATGATAATCACTCAAAGGAAGTCTGTCAAATTCAACCTTACTACTTGACTGACATCTCTGGATGCACTCATTTTCAATTATAGGGTCACAATAAGTACAAAATACAGTATTCCTCAGACAATAGCCTATCACGTTACCTCCAAACTTCGTAACTACTAGACCTCTAATTTTACTTTGGCTTTAAACAAAGTGATAGGCTGATCCTGGGATCCTATAAAGACATTACTCCTTTCTCTAGAACCAGTTCCAGTCCCACGCTCGACTCCTCAGGTACCCTCACAAAAATAGAATGTCCTGGAAAAAAAATGTTTATCAAAAGAAAAAAAGAAAGATAGAATAAAACAAATCTTGCTTATAGCAAATCCATCATACAACAACTGGTCTTTTTCTAATCCTTTAGTACGTTCAGGTAGTGTTCAACAGTGCCGCCTCTCAGTCTCCACAGTACAGATTCTCAAGTGATATTTCTGCGATTTCACTCCCTTTACGAGTTCCTTCCGGACTAGCGACTTTCTTGCAATGGGAAGCATGGTCCCAAGTCTCTCTCGGCTATTTTCACTGAAATCGTGCTGGTCAACAAAAACTTGATATGGTCCTTCCCACCTGTCTATTAGGCAACCTGAGTGTAAGAATAATCACATAGTCTCTTGGTTCACAATAAAGACAGTTAGTAGTTGGCATATCAGGAATCAACAGTTTCAAGTTATTTTGCTAAGTTCTCAAATGCTGGCTCATCTTGATAAGGTACTGTACTGTCACCTCATTGGTGTATTTCAGATCATGGTGTGGATCGATCATGACATGAGGTTGTCTTCCAAAAAAAAAAATTCAAAGAGGGTGATACGTTAAGTGGGGATCTGGGAGTGGTTCCGATGCTACAGGACACTAGTGGCAGTGTCTTTGACTACAATAATCACTTTGCTCCTAATCCTAGGGATACCATATCTATAACCAAATTCTTGCATGATTTTCTTTACAGTTAAAACAGTATTGCCAGTGGCATCTGGAAATGTTTCTACCAAACTTAAAAATACATCCAGTGCATATACCAATACATTTTAAAATTCCTACAGGGTGTTAACTGTATGAAGTCGATTTGTATTACCTGAAAAAGGTCAGTCTGCAGGAGGAATATGGGATCGCTCTGTTTGTACTACCTTACCAAATGTTGTTCCTCATGCAAGTAAGACAGGACATTGCTTTCCTGCTCACCTGAGAAGAGAACCTTGGCACTTACCAATTTGCACATACCTTCCTTACCCTAGGTGAGTCAGACCATGTGTAGCCTCAGCTAAGCTTAGGAGGTATGCTCTGAGGGCTACTGGTTTACCTTGTCCATCTCTCCAGAGACCGCAGGACTCTTGGCCATTTCCCTTCACCTTCCAGACCTCCTTTTCCTGTAGGGAACATAAATTTTGCATCTCAATTTAATTGTTGTGTGTTTGCAATGTAGAGTACCATGAGCATCACTCCAAAAACATCTCTAGAGTCTGTATATATATTGGTTGACGCATCTTCTGCCAACTCGCATGCCCTGGTCAGTGAGACCAGCTCAGGGTTTCAGCTTCTATAATACCTCAGTCGTCTACAACAGCATATCCTGTGCATAAGTCTCCTGAGTCCGTCTGTCTGTGGTAACTACCATCAGTCTAGAAAAAAATCAGGTCTGCATTCACTAATGGGCTGTCAGTTATGTCTGGTCTCGTAGTAAAAGTCTGATTCAGATATTCCATACAATCATGCATATCAGTGTCCATACAAAATTTTCCTTCACCAGTATTCTCATCCTGCATGTGCATTACAAGGCACATGCAGTAATATACTGGTGTCATCAGTGACAGCTCCCATTTTGTAACTCGTGCTGATGAGACATGCTGGGTTCGGGCAGAATTTGAAGGACCGATACGACATGTGATGTATGAACTGTCAAATCATGTACCAGTACTACATCCTCACTTTTACTTACCAACAACACTATTTTGGCTACATTTCTTCTACAAGTGGGGAGTGCACATGCCACAGTGTCCAATTGGGCACTGTGGTACGCTCCTGGTCAGCTGGCATCACCATATCTCTGTGCTAAAACCCCTACTGCGCACCTAGCAGTCTCTGTACTGTGTAACTCAAATGTTTTTTTGTAATCAGGCATTCCCAGCACAGGGGCTCTTGTCAAGCACTCTTTTAGCTTCTCAAACACCAGTTCGGATTCCGCAGTATGAGAAACCTGTTCTGGTTTGTTTGATGAAACCATTTCCTGTAATGACAATGCCAAAATAGAGAAACCTGGGATTAAAGTGGGATTAAGCGTCATGTCCTGTATCCTGTCTTTCGTTAAATGTCTGAGTCTTCATGTGTGTCAGTGTCCTAAGTATTTGACCCTTGACCTACACAAGTGCAGATTATCCTTTGAGACCTTGTGTCCTTTCTGGATGAGATGAAACAAAAGTTTTTTAGTATCCGCCAGTGAAGACACAAATGTATCGGAGCACAGTAATAAAGTCATCTACATATATCAATACCAATCTCTTATCAGGCTAAAAGAATAGTAAGCAGTCATGCAAGGCCTGGGAGAAAATATTCAGGCTGTCAATGAAACCTTGGGAGAGTCGGGTCCATGTATTGTACCCCCTTTGTGAACGCAAAGATGAAGAGAAAACAGTGAAGAAAACAGAATAGAGGTTGGTGACAGTAAAGTAAGTAGAGGTGGAGAGGATTTTATTAAAATGACAGCTGGGGAGGCGTGGCCACAACGGCTGAGGAGTAGGCAGCAGGTCTCGGGAGCTCCCCGGCTACCAAACTCCTGATACCCATCCTGACTCCCCCTGGTGCTTCTACCCGGCCGAAACGCTCACCCCGTACTGCTGGGCACTGACGGGAGTCCCTCTCCGTGGTCTCCGGGTCCCGTAGAGGCGGCTCTCACCGACGTCCGGCCCTGCGGCCTACAAATCCTCCGGATCCCCGGCCTCGATTTTGGCGGCCTCAGCCGCGGGACACCCGGAGCTCGAGCGGCGGGCTGCTGCTGCTGCTGCCAGACGCCGCAAAAAGACTGTGGGGGGGAGCTAGCCTCTTCTCTGCCTCTCGGGCTGTGACCTGGGACCCTGAAGAGACCCTGAAGATAGGAGGATAAGCAGGTACTCCTGGGGAAGGGGAAGGGACACTGCGGCCATTTTGGGAGTGGATTATAAAGGCTGCTGCTCATGCCTGCACATCTGATGGGCTGCCTGATGGGATTCTCCTGTGACCAGTGAACTGTTTTTGATCTCTGAGACCTTACTGTCAGTTGCTCTCATTCATTCTCAGCCTCTCAATATCTATATTACCTATATTAACTCAACATACCGTTGGAAGCACAGTCGGGTGTTCCCGCTGCGCAGCTCTCCCATTCTACCACATAGGAGCTGCATATAAATTGGAACTGACTACATTGCTGTACTGCACTAATATCCTTCAGTGTACTACACACCAACATCCTGCCCCTGCCTCCCGAAATTGCTGCAGGATATTCCCTCTCCAATATTCCTGTCCGTATTGCTGCTACTTCTACACAAGCCTGTATTTTCTATCCATTGATATTTTGACACAAAGACCGGGCACGGTTGCTTCCCGCCACTAATTGTGTGCGTCCTTGCTACTACCGCCTTCTCATTACACTTCTATACAGAAAACCCTGCCCTAGGGTGGATGTGACTGCTCCTGTCCAATATGGTTAAGGGAGGCCAGAGTGCGGCCACGGCCAAACTAGAAAGATATGCCAGGCAATCCATTCCCAAGGTGTCATCGGCTCCTTCTCAGGGAGCCTCTCCGACCCACTCGGATTCCCCCTCTGTGTCTGCGGCCGGCTCCCCGGGGGTGGCGGAGGCGCCGTCTATTCAGCAGGTGCTGGAGGCTATAGCTGGCAGTGAGCAGCGTCTCTCCGATAAGATGGAAAAGGTGCAGTGCGACCTCTCCTTACTCCGACTAGATGTTCAGCGTATCCGTGAGAGAGTGGGTGAGGCGGAAACATGGGTCTCCAACCTGGAAGATATGTGTGGCCCCCTGAAGCAGTCCGTGTCCACAGTGACCCAGCAGGTTTCCTCCCTTCAGACCAAGCTCTTAGACATGGAGGGACGGCTGCGCAGGAATAATGTAAGATTTGTAGGCTTGCCTGAAAGAGAAGAGGGCTCGCAGCCGGAGGACTTCCTCGAATCTTGGCTTAAGGAGATGTATGGCGCTGAGTCCTTTACGGCTCAATTCACGGTGGAGCGTGCACATAGGATACCATCTCGGCCGCTACCTCCTGGTGCCCCTCCTCGCACCTTCATCGCCAAATTCCTGCATTATAAGGACCGGGACTCAGTTCTCCGCCTAGGTCGTACGAAGGGCCCGTTGGTCCGTAATGGAGTCAAGGTGTCTGCCTTCCCGGATTTTGCCGCAGACGTCCAGAAGGACCGAGCCCAATTTATGCCCATTAAACGGCGTCTGCGAGACCTCAACATCTCATATTCCATGCTGTTTCCTTCAAGGCTCCGAGTTGTGGCGGATGGGGAGACCAAGTTTTTTAATTCCCCTAGAGAAGCGGCACAATGGCTGGACAGATTTGCACCGGGTGCTCGGCAGCTGGCTCCGGACTGATCTCCTGCGTTGCAGAAGTTGGGGCCTAGACTACCGGAGGGAACGATCATAGATCGGGGAGCCCCCCTCCTTTGCATTGGTGGCTCAAGACTTTTACGTCCCAGTGGTGTTGATTAGAGAAGGGTTGGAGGTTTAGTTGAGGATCTAGGCTTTCTTAACACTTGGAAGTTTGGGTTGTTGGTTTGGGATATAAGTATGCCGATGTTCGGGGGGGGTGTACGGGGAGGGGAGGGATAATTGGGAAACTGCTGGTTGCAGCTTCCTTTGTTGCTGTTTTTGTTTTTTTTCTTTAGTTTGTTATTTTTCTTACCTAAGTTTTTTCTGAAGCAAGGATGTTTAATGATTCAGACGCTATTGCTTATAGCGCGGGGCT
This sequence comes from Pseudophryne corroboree, assembly GCF_028390025.1. Classification (NCBI taxonomy): domain Eukaryota; kingdom Metazoa; phylum Chordata; class Amphibia; order Anura; family Myobatrachidae; genus Pseudophryne; species Pseudophryne corroboree. The sequence continues at coordinate 424,915,383 of NC_086448.1, forward strand.
TATATACGTCAAGTGTTGCTGGTATTAATACTGTTGATTCTCAGTCATATTTTGGGAAATGTCTATCCGGAAGATACATAGAATCTACATGGGGTTATGATTAACCTGAAAATTCTGGCATGGAATGTCCGAGGTCTGAATAACAAAATCAAACGCTCCTTGGTTCTAAATATGATTAAGAAATATGACCCGGAAATTGCATGTCTCAGTGAGACCCACTTAGAGGGAAATAGGTTATTGTCTTTACGACGGGCCTGGGTGGGATGGGCTTACCATGCCTCTCATTCTTCCTTTTCTAGGGGTGTCTTGGTTCTGATTAAAAAATCAGTGCAATTTGAATTGTTGTCGATCAAAACTGACCCATATGGAAGATTTGTATTTATGGAATGTAAACTGAGTTCCCAGCCCTATTACATTTTAGCGGTGTATGTCCCCCCTCCTTTTTCATATGCTGTGCTGCAGCAGGCTGCCTCCTTTATTGCTCCTTCTCCTACCACCCCAGTGATATGCCTGGGCGATTTTAATAATATCCTAGATTTATCCTTGGACCGATGGCACTCCCCGAATGTTGCGCTAGCGGGTGGTGGCCCTACCAAATTTGCTAACTTCTTGGATAGTTTGCAGTGGGTAGATGCGTGGAGACTCCGTCACCCTGCGGCCCGTCAGTTCTCCTGTTTTTCCAGTACTCATGGCTCCTTCTCCAGGATTGACCTGATGCTGGTGTCCCCTGCCCTTGTCCCTAGGATCATTGACATCCACTATGAGGCTCGAGGGGTCTCTGATCACTCCCCTCTGTTGATGACTATTGCTGTAGAAAGTCAGAAGGGGCACTCTTATTGGAAGCTGCACCCCTCATGGCTAACCCAACTAGGTGACTGTAGTGACCTGGAGACTCAGTGGGGGGGTACTTTAACGATAATGTAGGGTCAGCCCCGGGTACGGTAGTTTGGGATTCATTTAAGGCGTTTTTGAGAGGTTCCTATATTAGACGCATAGCGGCTCATAAAATGTCCTCAAGGGAAAGAGAACAGGCCCTTGAAAATGACGCCAGGGAACTAGAGTCCTAATACTTGCTAGATGGTGCCCCCGCGACGAAGGTACGCTGGCTAGTGGCTCAGTTGGCTTGGATGGCCCACCTGTCCGATAAAAACTAACGTTCCCTCCTTTTTAAAGCTACTAATATTTATATGCAGGCTGATAGGGCGGGGGGACTCCTGGCCCGTCTGATACATTATGATCGTCCTGGGTCTACGATCACCCAGATGTCTGATGGGGATGGCTCCTTTGTTGACACCACGCCAGACATTGCGCAATTATTCAGATCTTATTACTCTGAGATATATAGCTCAAAATTGACGTGCTCTACTCTAGATCTCTCATATTACCTGAGGGGTATTGCGCTGCCCGCACTTTCCTCTGGAGCTTGTGAGCTGCTGGAGGCGCCCTTGACGCTCGAGGAGGTGACTGCGGCCATTGGTATGTCCCCTAATGGCAAGGCTCCGGGGTGTGACGGGATTCCCTCCGAGGTCTATAAGAATCATATCGATTTTTTGGGGCCCAGACTCCATGCCCTATACTTAGATATATTTGCCAATAACGAACTTCCCCCTTCTATGTCAGAGGAGATTATAATAGTGATTCCAAAGCCCGGTAAGGACCCTGGGTCTCCAGACTCCTATAGGCCGATTTCCCTGATTCCCACCGACGCTAAGGTCCTGGCAAAGATATTGGCAGTAAGGCTTAACACAGTGATCACCTCCCTCGTTCACTCGGACCAGACTGGCTTCATGCCAGGGAAGTCCACATCTATTAATCTACGTAGATTATATACCATTTTGCAACTCCCACATGGCTCCCCTTCTGATTCGGCTATGGTCTCGCTAGACGCGGCCAAGGCCTTTGACAGCATTGAATGGGCTTATTTATGGGAGGTGATGACTTGTATGGGCTTTGGACCCAACTTTATCAGATGGACTAAATTACTGTATCAACATCCGAGTGCCAGGATCTTGGTGAACGGCTATGTATCCCCCTCTATTCAACTGTCCCGTGGTACTAGGCAGGGCTGCCCCCTATCCCCCGCACTGTTTGCCCTGGCCATCGAGCCCCTGGCCTGTTTGATAAGGTCGCACCCAGATATTGTAGGAATCGGTATGGGTTCACGTGAGGATAGAATAGCTCTTTATGCCGATGACATGTTGTTGTTTTTACAGGATTATACCAAGTCAATGCCCACTCTGCTCCGTGTGATTGAGTGCTTTGGCAATTACTCAGGTCTTAGAATTAACTGGTCTAAATCATACATTATGCCAGTCATAGGCCCCCCCCCCCTACTATTCCCAAAATCCCCCTGCCATTATGTTGGACGATACAATTTAAATACCTCGGGATTCAAATAACTAATGACCCTTCTGATTTTGTCCCTCTGAACCTGGACCCAGTTATGCGGTGGGTCGTGGATAAATCCAAGGCCTGGTGTAAACTTCCACTGACGGTGTCTGGCAGGGTTAATCTCATTAAAATGATTATACTGCCCAAACTTTTATACATTATTCTTCAGTCCCCGGTATATATTTATCCGCCATTCTTTAGGAAATTGAATAGTGTCCTATCCTCTCTGATGTGGGCTAACAAGCGACCTAGGATACAACTAAATACCCTTACCAGGCAGCGCTCTGACGGTGGCCTGGCTCTGCCTAATTTTCAGATATATTACTACGCTGCTCAGTTGACTCATATTAGTGTGTGGGCGCTGGATTCTGAGGTTAACTCTTTACATTGTGAGTTCATTCGCTGTTACTTCCCTCACCTCTCCCCTATGCAAGTGCTGCTGAGTGGGAGCATAGCTCGGTTTCTTCCCCCTATTATTTTCCAGGCCTTAAAGATATGGTGGGCCCTGAGAGTCCTCTTGCGATACGATGGTATGGACCCAGATACCCTCCTTTGGTACTCTGACTGGCTCCCAGAATTGCATGCGCTTGAGGGGCGGGAGGTATGGGCCCCTAGATTGGTGGTTTCTATTTCTCAACTCTACCTAGATAATGTACTCAAATCCTTTCAACAACTGAAGGATGAGTTTGACTTACCCAATTCCTATTTTTTCAGATATCTCCAGCTCCGTCACGCCCTCCGGTCCCAGTTTGCTGAGTCCCCCCCACGAATCCTCCCATTTCCCATCAAGACCTTTGTGGCTACTTTGCGTCGAGCTAAGATGGTCTCCCTGGCGTATGGATATTTGCTTACTAAGCTCCATGCGGACCCTCTGACACGTCTCCGTGGAAGGTGGGAGGAGGATATGGGTTTAATAGCTGAGGAGGACTGGGCCCTTGCTCTGGAATACCCTGCCAAGGTTACCAAGTCTCTCAGATTTCAGCAAATTCAATTCTTCATTTTACACAGAACATATATGACTCCAGCTAGACTGGCTACTTTTGGTACAGGCGGATCTGGCCTTTGTCCTAAATGCGAGGGGAAGGTGGGAACATTTTGGCATCTACTGTGGGATTGCCCGAGGCTGAGGGTGTTCTGGTTGGGGGTTAGGTCAATTCTGGAGAGTACGGGAGTGACTGGCGGACTGCTTACCCCTCAATTCTGTATTCTGCGGATGGGATGCTCTACTTCTATGTCTGTTTCGTTGGGTCTTTATGCTCACAGTGTATGTGCCTTGGCTAAGGTTTGCATTGCGAGGCTATGGATGGCCCCTAGAGTCCCTTTGGTTTCTGCGCTTCAGACCTTAATCAATGATACAATAATTAAAGAAAGATATGTATATATGAAACAAAACGCATCAGCCAAATTCGAGAGGGTCTGGTCTACATGGCTTGACTCCCCCCATTCTCACCCGATCCAACAACTATAGAGGATACTGAAGTGCTAATTTTCCAAGATTTACTGTTTCATGATGTATTTGAGACGCTTGGCGGCTGAGCCCTGCGTGGTCGTCTATTCAACAGCACGATTAATGTGGTCCTGAGTCAGGATATTCCTTCTCACTTTGCTTCTGTTTTTTGTTTTTGTTTTATTTTTATTTTTATGTTTCCTATTGGTTAGTTTAAGGGCGTTAATATAAAAGTTAAATGTGGATTTATATATATATGGCTACTGATTTTGCAGACCTAACTGATCTGCACAACAGGACATTTTCTGTACTATACCCTCATAGACATGTCCTGATACTCCACAGTTGTGAAATTACTTCAATAATGAGGTTCTGATTCAAAGTTAACTGATTTATTTTTTGTGATGTGCTAATGCTCTGCAATGTCTGTACCTTATTCTCCAGACTGTTGAATAAAAATTACTTTATTAAAAAAAAAAATGACAGCTGGATTGGGCACTACGGGGAATCGATTTCTAATTACTTGGGTTTACCCCCCTTAAGTCTTGCGCTTACTGTGTCACTACTGGGACTACCTCAGCCATCAATCCAGTATCCTGTCCATCCTAAATTCATAGGAAACCCGGTATCTGCGAGATAATTTCCTCTACCAGTGATGGACATGAATCTACAACAGTGGAATGCAACATTAGTCTTTGAGGAGTATCTAACACACCTTGTACTTCCTGAGCGGGAGTACAATATATGTATTACACATTTAAATTTACACAACAAGATCTCTATCGAGGAAGTTAGTCAGGGCCACTGCTGCCAGGAGAAAAGAAAAGAGTTTAGCATCATAGAGGCCCAATCGTAACTTCTGCAGGTTTTGTCAAAGGGTAATGTTGCACTTTTCCGTTACTCCCATTTGCTGAAATAGTGTTTACCAGTGATCTTCAATCCTAATCCCAACAGAGAATTTTCTAGTTCTACAAAAAGCTTCTAGGTCATGCAAAGTATTCATTTAATCCTTCTCATCCCTTATTAAGGGTCTGTTCATGTTCCAACTAACATTACCGAGCTTTTCTAGACAAGGGCATTCCTAGCTGCCCTCATCTCCATGACCTATTTCCTAGAAATGAATACTTCTTAAGTGATGGTCAAAAAGAAGCACCCTGGGGGTTACCACTTCTCTGTCCGCTTTCCTACTAGGAACCACTAATGTGCGGACAGGATATTCTCCATTTATGTCAATGTCACCATCTCCTCCTGAATAAAACTTTTGACATGCGTTAGTACATAGTATAGGTTACATTTCTTTTTCATATTTTTTTCATTTTCTATAGTTCATATACTGGCTGGAACTGCTTCCACATACACATATGGAGGTGGTGGTGGTATACCTGCTTTCCCTTTTTTCTTCTTATTGTTGCCACAAGTTCAAACAGTTATTATGTTTTTGTTCTTATCTTATATGACTTTGGTCAAACATATTTGTTTTCATACTACATGCAATACCTCAGGATCAAAATCACCAATCATTGGAAATTATATTTCACTCATTCATCGTCATTTTTACACAATCATTACCATAAGCCAATGCATACTTACCCTTCCGCATTACCTTCAGACCCTCTAAGACCTTCACCAACCTGAAATATGGTTGGGTCACTCAAATTTCACAGGGAGATGATTTCACAAGGCTACGTCCCTACCACCTTGAACCCGGCAGACTCTTTGGGTCTGTCTTGCTCCTGATCTCTATGTAGCAAGGTCTCCCTGCGTGAATCTCTATTTCCCATTGTGATGAGATAAGAAGTTCCCTGTCAGCAGAGCCGGTGGGCGATTTTCTGAGGACCCCCAAAGACTCCTTCCTCAGTAGGCACAGCTAGTCCGACAACTAAGTGAGCAGCGCACGCTATGAGGGAATTGTATTTCTCAATCACGTCCGTAACTCACCTACAGCCACAGACCAATCGTACAGCACAAGGACACTTGTTCTCCTTGTACCCTGCGATTGGGGAAACTGTATGAACTCGGCAGACCCTCTGGTTCTGCTTTGTTCCTGAACTAGTGTCTCTTAACCAACACTATCGATTTGGGAGACAATTTAACTAGGCTATGCCCCCTGCACCTGGCTAATCGGTTTCAAATGGTCTACGATTCCAACACCCTCATATTTTAAACCTCACTATCGCTTCTTAATTAGGGTCACTTCACTACCGCTTCTTAACTAGCATCACTTCACTACAGCTTCTTAACTAGCGTCACCTCTACCTTCTACCATTAACTTTCAATCTTCACACAAACAATATTTTTCTGTACAGAAAAGGAATAATTTACCAGTGATCGGTAGCATCCCCCTAGAGGTTTTACAGTTCAATTCATTTTTGCTATTAACTATTATTTAAATGCTATGATTCAGATTGGATAACTATCTTGCAAAACAACTATCAGGAATATGTTAGGGTCCGTCAGTGCAATTGCCCCCCTGTATATAAAATGTGTGATCCCTTAGAAAAAGAGGATGTTCTATTCTAGAGTGACCATCATCTTATTGATATTGTAGCCCATGTGTAGTATCCTAGGGCAAAATGTTTGAATCATAGGTCACAGGTTCAAAAATATAAATTGTTAGTTTTGGTTGAATCCCCTAAAAGAAGGTATGAGGCACTTGTGCCTTAGATGCTGCTTTCTCCTAAAAAAGCAGAAAGCACCTATATCAGGTAGTCATATGGTAAATATAATTACATCCAAAACAAATAATTTCAATCACGCAGTGGAGGTATGAGGCACCAGTGCCTCAAAATAGCAATATGTGCCTAATGTACACATTCCTCCTAACAAAACGATAGATGTTATATCAAATAGCAATAGATACAAATATAGCTCTTAAGTGGTAGATGCTCTTATCTAGGGTACAATTTAAGTGCCCAATTTCTGGGTTCCCAGCCTCTTTTAGTAACCAATAAATAATTGTAATTATTTCAACATAATCCTAATGAAAAGTATAGCAGGGAATAATTGTGGCTAAGGTACAGGATGTAACCCCCCTTCTGCTGTTCTCCCGTCTTGCCTAAGTGGTATAGGATGAGGAATGAGAGAGGATGGGTTCCCCCAACCTAGCCAGAAGAAAGAAAGATGAGGTATCAAGCAATGAGACTGAGGGAACTACCCTTTGATGCCTGATGCCTGATATCAGGTAGCGCAGAGGGTTAAGTTGCATTTAACCCTGTCAAAGAGTGCTTTATGATTTGCTGCATAACCCACTGAACTTGAGATATTGTGGCTGCTTATTTTAAACATCCTGGAGTATGAGCCTGCACTCTATAACAATACACTTAATTTGTGGGGATCACAGTGTTTAAATCAATTACAAGTTAAATAAATAAAAAATCTGTCAATGGGTGAGATTCATGAAGCATCACACTTTGAATGTGTTGCATCCCACCATTCATCACATGCATATCAACATTTATTAACACTGTATGCATGAAGATTTTAGCAAAGGAGAGCTTTCCTGATGCGAGCTGTCCATTGCGGTGTGGGGACTTCTGGGTTTAGGACCCAGTAGTCCGTCTGTGCCTGCATCCTATGACGCGTGTGCCATGGCGTATGCTGAGTGGGATCTGATTGGATCACTCTCAGACAGCAATGCAAATAGAAGCCCATAGGCTTCTATTGGGTAATGCCATCTAAAGATGGTTTTACCCATCGGGTCCAAGCTCCAGAATGTATCGCATTCTGGAGCTTGGTGCATATGTGAAAAAGTGGCCAAACCTCCAAAAACGACATTTTTTTCAGAGGTTTGACCGCAAAATGCTGTTTGATGCATCCCGCCTTATATGAGCAGAAAGAGTCAATTACTTATGTTTCCTCTGTGCTTGAAAATAGACAAATGGGGGGGAATAATGCACCTATGCAGATATGAGTAATTCTGGAGAGTCAGGCTGGGAGTACAGGTCAATAGGTTTAAACTGGCACAGAGAGCCATATATGCACCAAAAAGCTGTATCCTGTGTGGTTTGTCAAGGGCAGGTACAAATACATGATAACGATGATGAAAAATTGAACTGCTTCTAGTTGGCTGATTGGCATAGCCTGATAGGTGCTTTCTTTATTTATAAAAACATACATTAGTCTTGCCATAATATCTGGGACACCTATGATTTACACAGCTTCTGTGGCTGACTAAAACCAGGTGAAATGCAGGCTTGAATTTATCCAGCCACAGAAACTGTGCAAATCATAGGTGTCCTAGATTAAAGGGATAATATGGCAAGACTACTCATACATATATTGTTTGTTTTATGTAATTAATCATAATAATAACAATTGATCATTTTATTTATATAGAACTCTTTCTACAATAGGACTCAAGGCGCTTGACATTATAGGAACAGAATTAAATATACTAATATATCAAAATATATATACATATATAAATATACAAATTCAATGAACACAATAAAGGGAATTTAGTTATGCAAGAGATAGAGAGAACTTGGACTCACCACATGTGGCAGCCATTTTGGGTCATCAATTGCAGGGATTATCCATCCCACCCATGATGAATCCATATAAGGCAGCCATTTAAAGTGCACTACATAGGATTACATTGGGTAAAGCAAGTAATGCCCACAACTGATAACAGATAATGAGCAAGATAAAATTAAATGGCAAGATCATTGCAAGATCAACAGAACCATACATTTTTCATTCAACACTAGATGAGGCAGCCATGTTGGGTGCACTACATTGGTTACAATGTACAAATAAGCAATACATGGAAGAAGGTCATGGAAGGATAAAATGAGCAGTGAATAAACAGAATGCCGACTGCGTAAATAATTTATGGATGCCCATCCTGATCTTGAAAGTACCAAGCGTTGCAGCCATGTAGGGTACACTATATAGGTAATAGTTGGCAGGATGACCAGTCCTTAGAAGTGCAACATGCAGTGGAAAATTGCAGAGAGAGAAAAGAATAATTGCAGTGAGAGGATATCAGATGGCAGTATCAGCACAAGGTCATCAAAAGTACAACAGAATTTAAGCAGAAATAAATATTTCCTATTTAATACTGTATGTTGCAAATGGTAGCTTCAGCAATTGCACAATGCAGGACGTGGACAATACAAAGGGGAGTCCAGACAAATTAGAGTTCACAGAAATGAAGTCCAGAAAGAAGAATAGAAAGAATCTGTCGCTCCATTGTAGTTGGATCCCAATACAAAGCCATCCCAGCCTGTGCTGGCGCATGGAGAGAGGAGTCTACTGGTGTCTGGGCAAGAGATGCAGCCACTGAGCAGGGAGGTGCCTGGGTAGGGAAAGTGAGGCAGAATGGCTGTCAGACAGACTTTTTCCTCCCGCACAATCTTGCAGAGATCTGGCAGCAGAGCCAAATGGAAGACAACTGTGAATGGTAGCCTCTCAAAAATGGAAGCAAGAACACAGCAAGATGTCTGCTGTGGCCCGGTCTCGGTGCTCTCTCTCTCTTCAGCTCCCTGCTCACCTGAAGGGGTAAAGTCCACTGGTTCCACAGCACATCCCTCAGAGACACTGTGTCCCCTTGTAGACTGATAGGAGGTGGTGGAGGCCCCTGGAAGGTGTGAGTAGGCAGACGAGAGTTGTGGAATGGGTCCTGATCCTTCTGTGGCAATAATTGGTGTAACTGGTGCTGTTCTGGTCTCAGGTTGTGCCTGCAGCCTCGGACAGAACTGGTCTGTAAATCAAGGATTTAACCAATTTGTATGAACAACAGTGTCACGACACTGCTGGCCAAATCTACAAATACACCAATTTGAGAATTGCCACAGGCGACGTGGGGGTCACTTTTGACACACAGGATTAATCAAACACAGTACACTGCCACCAGCCGAAGGAACAGTATTATATTTGAAGGCAAACTTCGGCCCTTGCCTTCATACACAATTATTAATATTTCGAGAAATCGGTAACATGCCACATGGGGCTTTGGTTCATAAGAAACACAGAAAATCAGAACCAGAATTTTAAGTTTTAATACCAAGAATACTTCAGAGCTTTAGTTATAAAAAGGTGTACAAAGATTATTAGGAATATTTTAAAAATACACAGTAATCTCAAACAAATGAAAAGAAATAAAGATACAGAAAACCTAACTCAATTACTCAAATGAACTTAGGTGGTTCTGTTGTGGGGGAATTTCACAGAATAGACAATGGTCATCTCCAGCGTGTAACTGCTGTATACCCAAGAGATGCACTCTCTGTCCCAGTGAGAGGGACAGATATAGCCCCCAGCTGCAGCAGCCCCCCACCCTTGGGATATATAACCACTTCCCTGCTGGACACTAAACATACACCAATTTTGCATACTGTTGGTGATAGAAAAGAAAAACAAGATGAGAGGGGTGTAGCACAAAGGCATTGGAATCTCTTTCAAAGAGTGAGGATCTGTACCTTGTCACTCCTGGAAGATTTTATGACTAGCCAGGAAGTTTAGTGCTTAGTCATCTAAACATGTGCAATTCCTTTACTTTCCATGAGGTGATTGATATGGACATCTTCCACTGATCAGTATTTTTAACACAGTGACGTGTGATGAGGTCAGAGACTGGGGAGGCACAAATGTTGGAGGCTCTCAGTGCCAGGAGCCTTTCTTACCCCGTACACAATTTATCTGTTATGTCCCTGCACTACATCCATGCAAACACAGGGACAACATACATACAGTAATAGCCAGGTCACAGCCTTCACCCTAGTGTTGTGAGTAAACTGGTGTGGTGAGGTGCCCCCCATTGGCCCTCACCTGCAGAAACATATCTGGCCTGGTGCAGCAGGTTACACAAGGCAATACAATTATCAGTGATATTGTTAGCAGCACCTGGGGAGGGAGAGCACTTCCCACAGATGCCACACACACACACACACACACACACACACACACACACACACTCATACACAGAGAGTCCTGTCCCCACACTCACTACAGATTACACACACACAGTCCTGTCCCCACACTCACTACAGATTACACAGACACACACACACACACAAACAAACAAACACACAGTCCTGACCCCACACTCACTACAGATTAGACACACACACACACACAGTCCTGTCCCCACACTCAAAACAATTATTACGCACACACACTCACAGAGAGTCTAGGTACTGGTAGCTACTCACCCCAGTCACTGTGCACAGGTGGCTGCTGCTGACACTGCGGGTCCCCATTTCCATCCTACCCTGCCAAGAAGCTCAACTCCGGTGTCTGCCTTTCTTCTCTCCCTGGATTGGTCACATGACCAATCCGAGCTGTCCATCAGAGCTCACACACACTCCCACTGTAAGGCATGCCTCACATTTCTCTGTTCTATGTGGTCTGATTGGCCGCTGTGTAACCCAGCCCATCTGTACAGGCAGTGTCCGACAGTGTGAGAGATGAGGCTGAGCTGCCACTTCCTCATCTCTGTCTCTCCCTGCAGTTCCAGGAGCTCTGCAATTCTGGTAAGTTTTATCTATAATGATGATTGTATTACTACAAAGAAGATGCTTATACTGTAAGGTATAAATATCTTCTCTGTTCTTCCAATCATTTTTATAATGAGGACTCTGAGTATGATAGGGAGCATGACACGGGAGGCAGAGCCTCCCTTGACTGAACGTCTCTGTTATAAACTCTGGTCTGGTCATTGCACATGGAGCATTGCTTTCATCCCTAACTTTAGGGTCTGTAGATAAGGGTTGATTCCAGGAAGACAGAATCTCTCTCCCCCAGCCTAGATACACATAGGTCAAATGCAGGACATCGCCTGTCAGCCATTTTGTCACATCTAAGCTGAAATAATACAAAATTATATATATATATATATATATATATATATATATACATACAGTAACTGAAATCATTATTGGTGATTATTTCTGCAGGTAATCACCACACCTTAGATCACATATAATTTGTGATTCTACTTTCAGCGTTTAAACATGACAGACAGTTTCTGTTTGTTTCCCAGGGTTTGGGAGCTAATGGTGGACTGTCATTTGCTCTCATCTGTCAAAGTCAGAAAAATATCACGCTACACACTGCCATATTTGCACCTCATGCGAGTGCCTGTTGCACGTTCATGAGCCCTGCCGTGCGTGCGCATACTCGCCGCTGCGGGCACCCGCAGGCGCACGGTGTGCGCATTTACGGTAAAGTTTATGTGCGTCTAGCGGGTGACTCGTTCGTTACATATTTTAACTATATAATGTATTTTGTAGATCATGGTCCCCTTGATAGATTCTGAAAGTTTAGTTAATATAGCATGTTCATGGACAAAGAGATCCCTCTTTGTTTGATACAAAGGGTCAGACATGGGTCATAAAGTGGTGTTTAGTATCCATCGGAAGAGTATTTAATTAGCAATATTCCGGTGTTGGTTTGAAGCGGATTAATCGCTCGTGCGAATAGTTATGGACATAAGAAGTTTATGTACTTTTACTATTATTTGCACTTACTTATCCATGCGGCGGGAAACCTAGTTTCCCACCCACCTGAGCAGTTGGAAATGGTCTCAGCCCACCTGTATGAATCAACCTATGACCTTTTGTTATAATGCGAAGAGGAATTCCTGTGTCCAATGAACAATGAGATTGTAGGGACCATTGAATTGTATTGTGTGTGGGGCATAAATAGACAAGCCGACCTGATCCAGCTCACTCTCTTCAACGGTTCTCATCACTGATAATCGGGAGCTGGATATTCAGAAAGGCGCATGCGATCGTTCCCCTTGTGCGTAAGTTTTCTCCGCAATCATATTGTCTTTATTGTTATTGTGAGCCATATCTCTCTCTCTCTCTCTCCTCTTTCTCTCTCATTTTCCCTTAAACGTAATTGTATTGTATTGTATTTCCTGTGTAGTTATCTGGTTAGTTAGTCTATGTTATATTGTAGTGTATGACTTGTATCGTATTATTCTTTTTCAAGTATAACATTCATATAAGGCGTTAGACCCTAAGCCCGGTATTTGTGTATTTCTTATAGTGTTAAGTATTCTCAGAGCGTCGGTGACGCTCGAACAACTTTTAAGTTAATAAGGTTACACTGTGTTGCATCTACACTCTATCACTACACTAAGGTTTTCCTGTATAATACATTGTTCATGGTTTACATATAAAGGTTTAACATTGTGAGCGTCAGCGCTGCTGGTGATCTCCTCGTGGTCCCGAGCGTCCGCTACGCTATAGCGAACCATTACGTTAGTCGGCAGCCAATAGCGTGCCTGCCTGTGATCTCTTGGCCGTGAGCGAACGTGACGCTTGAGCGTCTCGACTATGGCTAAGCGATTGCTACGCAAAGTGCGTACCCTTACGGTACTTCAAACGTCAATAGCGTACAGTGTTCTTAGACCTCTTAAAGGGTTTAAAATAAGATAAATATTTAGCTTTATCAATTGGCGGCTCGTCCGTCCATCACATATCTGCACTAGGTAATTTCAGCAGACATCCATCAGCAAAGGGCGGGAGGTCATATTCCTCGTAGTGCTGTCTGGATAAGCGTCTGCTTTGCTTAGTAAAGGGTGCTGAGGGAATCCGGAACCGGAGGTAAGAACAACACGCTAGTGTCTTTTAAAACTGTTTATTTCTGTCTTGCGTACGCACACACGCATATCTGCATTTCTTTTATTCGTGTATTTTCATATATCACTCTCCTGTTTGCCATTTTATAATTGATAAACGTGCTAAGAGAGATTTGTCGCTATTTCATAGTTAAAGTGTAAAAGTAATACATTAAGGGATAAATTGCAAAGCACGCACGCAGCTCTACCTAAAGATACAAGGAGAGATTGGTGTGGTGTTCGGTAGATGATCGAGGATCATCTACATTGATAAACGTGTAAATTGTGTTACGGTGGATATTTGCTTTGTGTACACGTGTCTCTAACAAAGGGCTGAGACTCGCGTACGCAACTCAAAGGCCGACGCACGCAGCGTATATTACGCAACGGAGCGTCCGGGTACGCCCACGTAACTCAAATCACACGCTAGTGTTATTTTAACAGGCGAAAAGGTGGCAACGCGATAAATAGTGCAAGTCTATTTTAGTGTCCGAAATTTAGACTAACAGATCCTTCTCCAAATTTACAACACATCTGGTCTAAAGGAAAGAAAATTTCTGCGCAAAATAGAAATAGAAACAAAAGTGTACATGTGGTGAGTGAGTGTTTGCAATTATATAAGTTCTACAATTTTTGAGGTTGAACCACAAGAAGTCGAGTTCTCGTGAGGTACATGCATGTAAGTGACGTACATGGTGGCTAGGGAGGCATCCCTTGTTAAACATAAAATTTGAGCAGTAGAGTATAACAGACCAGGAGGTCTACTGTAGCACAGACCAGGAGGTCCGGAACAGACCAGGAGGTCTAGGTACAGCAGACTAAGAAGTCCGCTATAGAGAAAAGTAGCACAACACCAAGAAGGGTTGGTGCAGAACCCATATAGGCCATAAAGCTCTGGCTGAAGGAATTCGCAGCCGTAATTTTCGATTCCACTGGTCGCTCCGCACATAAGATTAGTTGCTTATGTGCAGAACGATTGTATCGCACGTAATTGTGTGCATTAGTTAGTAATCTGACCCAGTGCCATTTGTGTACGAAAAGGGTCATAAACGCTATTTGTACATTCTAACGTGATTTGTGTAATTTTTTATTTTAAGGGAGGTTCGCCAGTCACTTGGGAACTATCCAGCAACCAATAGTTACTGGAAAGAGTAAGTGCTCTGCGGATCACCCTCACATGTTCCAGTAAATAGCGGTTCAGGTCGCAGGGGCCCTGGGTCGAGTACGCCAGCACTAGGGCAGTGTGTAGGTCGTATTGGTCGGCGTGGGCGAGTGAGTGGGGTACTCGGTAAACCGCCACCGTCAGCCTATCTTGAACATTTTGGTTTTGTAAGGGTTCGCTGAAGAAAGCAACATCTACAGGTATGGGGGCCAATTGTTCAGGTAGGGGGCGATCAACCTCGGTTCGGGTTGATTCTATAAACCGACCAATCGGGTCGGCAAGGTACGTAATGTGTGAAAAATACGGTTCACACACAGAAATTTTATGTGATGAATGGGAAAGAATGACTGTATATGACGGGGAGAAGTTCCCAAAAGTAGGCAGCTTTAGCCCAGATGTGTTACTGAATCTAAGGAGGAGGATATGTCTCATTAAATCAGCAAAGAGACGAGTTAAACATTTTGATTGTTTACAGTTATGGCAACAGGAAAGTGAATTGCAAAGAGAGTTAACTGACATATCTGACTCTTATCTTGGGAGGAGAGACATGGCAATGGAGAGAATTATGGTTGCGGAGAAAGGCACAATGTCGAACAATAAAAACGCTCTTAGCAACTGTAGTATAGATGATAAGAATAAGTGTAATAAACATAACAATGATAATTGTAATACTGTTAAATGTACAACTATTAACCTATGCAAGTTGCACCCCATGTTAAACTTCCCTCAGGAATACAAACAAGAAAGTGAGCCCAGCCCGATGTCGGCACCTCTTCCAGCAGCCATCACACAAGACATCCAGGTGGACGCGACCAAATCGGTAAAGGCAATAATCAAACCCCCTAACGGAGGGTCAGGTGAGGTCGTGTCCACAGGTACGTACAATGTTTTATATCATGCACAAACAAATGTACCTCATAGTGTAGAACCAACGCAAGATGATGTAATTGAGTTTAGTCCTGTCAGGGTGATCACAGTCCCCAATGGGAAGACTGACGATCAGGGAATCATTCCCGTCAAGGGCAGTGCATTGCGCCGTCCCTGGTCCCGGATGGAATTGAGATCAATTATGTCTGAATTTCCTGATCCCAGGAAAAATCTAGTAGCATGTCAAAGGTTTGTTAAAGAACTAGGAAACTCCACAGAACCCACCAACAAAGAGTGGCGGACAGTGCTGAGGGCATGTTTGCCCTCCAGTGTTGACCCTGCGAAATTTATTGCTGATTGTAAATTAGACACGGAGGTACCTTGTACGGAGGAACACAATCAGGAATGTATTAAGCAGATCAACCGACAGTTAGAAGTATATTTCCCAGCCATTGTCGAGTGGAACAAAATTTTCTCCATAAGACAAAACGAAGGGGAAAGTACTTCTAATTATTTCCACCGGGCATTGCAGGACATGACTAGGTATACGGGTATAGAAAACATCGAAACAAGTGCACCGCACAGAGAAGTAGCAGTATCTGTGCTAATGGATGGTTTAAAGGAAGTGTTGAGAGCAAGGATACAGATCACCAATCCATACTGGAGAGATAAATCAGTAACTGCATTAAGGGACTCTGCTGTTGGGCATGAGCAAACCAGCATCAAGCAAGGGGAAACAAAGAAGCCTCAGATCCCTGTGGTTAAGTCAAAGGTGACAAGAAAACGGTTGATGGTGATGAGCATCCAAGCATTAGAGGAGACATCAAATCAACCAAAACCCCAGGCCATTGGCACATGGAGGAACTCAAGGATTTGTTATCGTTGTAAAAGAGAAGGGCATTATGCCAGTAACTGTAACATCCCACGTAAGGTCAGACCCCCTAGACAATGAATATGACACATCTAATTATAATCAGGGATCATATAGGAAGAATTTTGAGCCACACCCATGATATGTAGTCAGGAAAGGTGATCATTAGGACTGATGGTAAGCCTGAGGTAACAGTTAATAAATTGGGAGGTCATTCCCTGAAGACACAGGAATGACCGGGTGAAACGTTGTAAATGTATCTGTGAAATGTTTCTTTTCTCTCCCCATCTCTGACGATTATTGGTAGGACTCAAACATTGCATATCTACTTGGTCTTTGCAGAAGTCTACCAAACCCCAGCATGACCTATCCGCATCAATGTATCCTGGCCAGATACAGAGGGTGGAGTATGGAGGTGCTGGTGGGGGGGGACCGCGCAAGGAAACCATTGGACATGAAGATATGACAGCCTGATGATCTGACAATGTTTTAAAATGTTTGAAAGAAAATGTTTTTTTTCCCTGTTGTTGTTTATTGTTGGTTTATGTAATATATATTTTTATGAATTGTTCTCTCTCTTTTGTTTTTTGTTTTCTCTCTTCTCACTCATGTTTTCATGTTTTAAAGATGGTATGTCACCCATCAGTTAGACAAATGGTAATGCAAGATTTTTGCTCCTTACAGAGAGATCGCTGATTTGGAAGGAATATTGCATCACTGGAATGTTCGTTTGGAAGACTGAGAGACAGCACCTTTGAGATGACAGCAGAACAAGAAGAACGACAAGACTAGAGAACTAATTATCGTAACAAGTTTCTCTCCCCCTCAAACTGTTTTTCTGTACCCCCATTACAAATTTCTTCTTTTCTCCTCCTGTAAGATGGACTTGCCCCAAGAGACTGTGATATGGATTTTCCTGTTGACCATGATGTTGACCAGAGCAGTCTGTTCCGGCGAGAGTACCATGGAGGTCGAGAAAGGATCCAGAAAGGTTCTGATGATAAAGATGGAGGCGTAGTTTTCCAAGAACAACTTAACCAACAAGCAAAGGCGAGTACCGGAAACGATCTAGCAGCCATGTTATTTGTAAACATTGTGAAGGATTGTTAGCTGAAAAGAAAACTGTATCTGTAGGCTCTGTGACAATGTAGTTGAGGATGGGTGCATTAAGAAATGCCAATCCAGTTTTAATATCCACATGGACCGGCATCCATTGAGTGACTATCACTCCTTAGTGGGTAGTGTGTTAAATCAAACAGATTGTTGGGTATGCTCTCAAGTACCTCAAGGTCATAGCAAATCAGGACTAGTACCATTCCCTTTAACGGTAGGAGAGGTACTTGAGCTAAAGGGTGGGAGACCGGTGGACAGGAGGTTTAATATCTCCAGTCCTCCTAGTTTGAAGCTCCACCAATATCATGTGGATAGATCCCTAATATGTTTTAACATTACCAATCCCCGAAAGCCGGGAAATTGGGAAGTGTCATGGAGTAACCAAACCATGACCTTTTCATATAGAGCAGATAGAATGCCTACAGATACAGAGCTTATACGCCACATAGCCAGTAGAGAAAAATCTTTCCGATATAGGTATACCCTAGGAAGTAGGATTACGAGAGTTGGAGAGGTATCACCAGGATACTGTGCACATATCGTACAAACGGATACGTGTACTAGACAGATGGGAGAATTAGGGGTAGGAGATTTCACATGGAGGATGTGTAATATGGTTATGTCCTACTCCGTCCCATATGTTCTCCCCGATGATGCATATTTCATATGCGGGAGGAAGGCGTATAAGTGGCTTGCCCCAAACTCTGAAGGATTGTGTTATATTGGAAAAGTACTGCCTGAGGTAATGCCAAAATGAAAGATATACACCGTGGTGCCCAAGCTCCTTATACTCACACCCACTACGAGCACGTAGTTAAAAGGCAACTGACAGAAAGGACAGAGCATTCGGCCTCTGACATGATCCATGAATCCACCGGGATTCAGGTTCTACTTGCGCTAGATTTCACTCGCACCGCTAGAGGAGTGCTGAACTATAGGTATATCTCTGCGCTTGCAAATTTGTTAGACAATATCACAGAAATGTATGATGACACTTTTAGGTATACTGGAAGAGAGCTTCAAGCTTATAAAACAGAACTGGTTCAGCATAGAATGGTTCTTAATTATCTCACGGCAGTAACAGGTGGATATTGTGTCACACTGGCAACGCAGTACGGCGTGAAATGCTGCACATATATAACGAATAGTACCGAGGATCCGGTCGAGGTCATAGACCAAAAGATGGATGACATTCTCCAATTAAAGTGGGAATTTCGCAGGAGACACAATCTCACCCTTGCTGCTGTGGGTAATGAGCTGACTGGTTGGGTGTCATGGTTGAACCCGCGAAATTGGTTCTCTGGTTTAGGAGAATGGGCTCAAGGAGTCATAATGGATGTAGGGAAGTTTCTCCTATGTATCTTGGGTGTCGTCATAACGATTGGCTTGATATTTAGATGCGTTCAGGCTTTAACGAAGTGCAAACGTAGTACCAGGGTAATGAGTCTAAGGAGTGAGACAATGATGTGATGAAAATGCGATTATACGGTCCGTTTCTTTCACCTGTTTTTCCGTTTTCTCCAAGGTAAAAAGACCCACTTGGACAAGGAATTTGATGATCCTGTATACAGACAACTGATGGATTAAAGAAGAAGTTTTGACAACCTTATACACAGATAATTGATGAACTATGCCATAGACCCCCAGTTTCCCTAGAAATTTTAAAATTACGCTAGCCCAACACTTTTGTAAGTCTATGGACATTGACAAAGCTTTTTGCCCACACTTTTTGGCAAAAGCCCAAAGAAGACTGCATTCAACAGACACCGAACAAGACCTCAACCGACAAATGTACATTAACCTGACATAGAATACCACTGCATTTACCATAAGTGTTCTTTATCTTCATCTCTACAACCTTCAGGTAATGACACACATAGTCGATAGGGAATACAGGCACAGATATCAGCAACCACATATTCCCCCATTCATGTATCATCAACTAAAATGTGCTCCCCCATTTTGTTGCAACCAAAATCCGAAAAGAGCTCGGTAAAGTTTGACAGCCCATCCACAGACCCGTACCGCGGGATAAGAAGGAATTCAAATGTATACTTCGCAATACCTCGAAGCTTGATTTAAAACACGTACGGCACAATGATACATGACCCCCCAAACATGGATTCATACACACATGCTTCTGCTATCTCACTAGGTCATACCCTTTTCACACCTTCTTCTCTCCTCCCTTACCCAACCATGGAAATGTATTTACACCTGACATATATTTTTCTCGTTTTGAAATGTTTTAGGAAGTGGCAGTTATTGTTGACTGCCAAAGGGTGGACTGTCAAAGTCAGAAAAATATCACGCTACACACTGCCATATTTGCACCTCATGCGAGTGCCTGTTGCACGTTCATGAGCCCTGCCGTGCGTGCGCATACTCGCCGCTGCGGGCACCCGCAGGCGCACGGTGTGCGCATTTACGGTAAAGTTTATGTGCGTCTAGCGGGTCATACAGTGGTGTTTAGTATCCATCGGAAGAGTATTTAATTAGCAATATTCCGGTGTTGGTTTGAAGCGGATTAATCGCTCATGCGAATAGTTATGGACATAAGAAGTTTATGTACTTTTACTATTATTTGCACTTACTTATCCATGCGGCGGGAAACCTAGTTTCCCACCCACCTGAGCAGTTGGAAATGGTCTCAGCCCACCTGTATGAATCAACCTATGACCTTTTGTTATAATGCGAAGAGGAATTCCTGTGTCCAATGAACAATGAGATTGTAGGGACCATTGAATTGTATTGTGTGTGGGGCATAAATAGACAAGCCGACCTGATCCAGCTCACTCTCTTCAACGGTTCTCATCACTGATAATCGGGAGCTGGATATTCAGAAAGGCGCATGCGATCGTTCCCCTTGTGCGTAAGTTTTCTCCGCAATAATATTGTCTTTATTGTTATTGTGAGCCATATCTCTCTCTCTCTCTCTCTCTCTCCTCTTTCTCTCTCATTTTCCCTTAAACGTAATTGTATTGTATTGTATTTCCTGTGTAGTTATCTGGTTAGTTAGTCTATGTTATATTGTAGTGTATGACTTGTATTGTATTATTCTTTTTCAAGTATAACATTCATATAAGGCGTTAGACCCTAAGCCCGGTATTTGTGTATTTCTTATAGTGTTAAGTATTCTCAGAGCGTCGGTGACGCTCGAACAACTTTTAAGTTAATAAGGTTACACTGTGTTGCATCTACACTCTATCACTACACTAAGGTTTTCCTGTATAATACATTGTTCATGGTTTACATATAAAGGTTTAACATTGTGAGCATCAGCGCTGCTGGTGATCTCCTCGTGGTCCCGAGCGTCCGCTACGCTATAGCGAACCATTACGTTAGTCGGCAGCCAATAGCGTGCCTGCCTGTGATCTCTTGGCCGTGAGCGAACGTGACGCTTGAGCGTCTCGACTACGGCTAAGCGATTGCTATGCAAAGTGCGTACACTTACGGTACTTCAAACGTCAATAGCGTACAGTGTTCTTAGACCTCTTAAAGGGTTTAAAATAAGATAAATATTTAGCTTTATCACATCCATTACCAGATTTTCATTCCAACCAGTCAGATCTGGTAGATGATGTGCCAGATAATTGTATAGTGTATGCTCAGCTTAAGCAACAATATGTTTTGCATCATTATACAGTGATGGGCAGGCTAAGGCTGTTGTGATTCAAATGTATTTTCACACTCATTCCCTTCCACTTCTTCCACTATCTGGGAGAATGTACTTTCCTGAGAGTCTAGGAGATATCTCAGATATCCAGTAGTCTCATGGACATTCCAGCAGAGTACACTAATACCGCTTTCACTTTACAAATGCCGAATTGCAACCAGGAATTAGAAACGGGTCCTTCCCGGTTGCTACCCGGCATTGGACCCTAAACACCGCAATCCCGACCCGGCAATGTGCCGGGTTGGGTTGCCACCAGGGGGCGGGGACAGAGCCGGCATCGGGGGCAGGTGTGGAGGCGGCGCTGGGAGATGCAGTGAGAGGTAACCCGTTCACACTGCGCCTGACTCGGTAATTACCCTGGAATAACCCTTCTTATAACTCAGGTTGAATTACCGGGTCAAGCGACCCAGGAATTCGTCCATGGCCCCTTTCACACTGCACATGGTCCAGTTTCAACCTGGCAATATACCGGATCGAAACCGGGTTATTTGTGCAGTGTGAAAGGGGTATTAGATTGCTTTTTAATTCCTGAGGTGATATTTGTATTTTGATGCAAAGATTAATTTTAAAAATACATGTATGAAACGGATTGGACTATTTCTGGTTTTGCCGTGTAGATGATGCCACTTTGGAGAAAGCAGGAGAAGTCTCCCACGGTCTCTCACTTTCTGGTTCTCACACCCTATTACATTCCCCCCATAGTCTTTTGAGGGTAGTGTATCATTCACAAACAAATCCGGATGTGTGAGGTTCCTTTGCAAGTAGGGGCTCCTTTTCCACAGGTGTAGATTCCTGTCCCAGCTTAGTGAGACCGTTCGGTTCTGGCGTATGTTTACTGCTCTCCCTCTCTTTCCTTTTCTCTGGCACTGTTGACTCAGAAGATCCGGAGTTAGGTAGCAGCCTTTTGCACTGGGTGTTGGGAGCACAACTTGTGCTTGGCTTGCTGGTTTCTCATCCAGCTTCCTGGTTTGGGTCCACAGAGTACACAGGGGTGCATAATTTTATGTCATGGTAAAGCACTCATACTAGGCATGCTAATAAACTCTGGAATGCCCAACAATGTACAATAAGACTCTCCTCTAGTCTTCAAACCTTCAAGCTTTCCCTGAAAACTCACCACTTCAGGCAAGCATATCAAATTCCAGAACCGCCCACATAACTTTTATAAACCTTCCTATCAAATTGCATCCACTCTGCACAGTCCACACATATCCTCACATGTCTTCTCATGCTTCCTCTCAACCCCGGTTCATCATTGCTGTATGACCATATCTCATACAGCCCACCAAGAACCTTTGCAATCTGGTGGACAACTGTGCAATAGATAGCACCTATCCTTATGTATCCATGCCTATTTCCCTATAGAGTGTAAGCTTGTGAGCAGGGCCTTCCTACCTCTATGACTGTTTGTTATTACCCAGTTTTGTTATATCATTGTTTTGTTATATCATTTTTATTTCCAATTGTAAAGCACAACGGAATTTGCTGCGCTATATAAGAAACTGTTAATACAAAAATAATACAAATTTCTGGCAATACATGCTAATGAGATAAACAGCAAATACCCCAGGCCATATTCCACACCTGTAACATATGTTGTTGAATAATTAGTCTAACACAATGCTTAAATAAAAATCTTATTTGAAATATCTTTATTTTCCCTTAAATGAGCATTAAAACATATGGATAACGTTTATTGTAGATTGGGAATGTAGCTTCCAGGCATATTTACGTTTCTGTGTATCCTATACATGTTTTTATGAGCACTTTGGGAGTTTACATATTTGGAAAATATCTCACTTGTCAAACTAGAAGATTTCTTAAAAAAAACAAAAAACACCAGTCACAGAATCATCTTTGTGAGGAGAATGAGTGGAAATTACTTCTCCCATAATAAACATTCAGTAATTAATTGCTTGTTCCAACATTCTGTTTCATATACAAAAAATACACTAATTTTTTTTTTTTTTGCTATGGAAACATGGGGGTAAATTTACTAAGATTTGTGTTTGAGCTGATTTCAGCTAAGATCAATCTCTGCTGACACTGGCCATTTAAAATTTCCACTTTTTGAAAACAAATTTGGTAGTTTACTAAACTACTCTGTTCAATTCGAGTTTTCCGATGTCTATGTCATTTGAAATCTAGAGCAGCGTTTTGCGGGGGAGTTTTATAAAACACTGTTGATTATGACACCACGAAGCCTGGCCAGATCATGAGATCCGTGCAGGGCTTTATTGTGTATAGTGTCTGAAAAAGTAAAAAATCTGAAAAACTTTGCGTGGGGTTCCCCCTCCTAAGCATAACCAGCTGAATGCTCTGAGCAGATTCTGGTGCTTAAAATACCGGCGGAAGGGGGGGGGGGGGGATGCGTAGGGGTCCTCTAGTATTTTAAGAACCTGGTTCCAAAACTCCGGGGGAAAAAGTACATAGGGATCCTCCATATTTTTGAAACCAGCACCGGGATACATTAGTCAAAAAGGTAATGCCATAGCCGGGAGACACATTTATACAGGTGCCTGCGGCCGTGGCATGGCATTAACACCCCCCAACTAGTCAGTCCTGGCCGGGGTTCCCTGGGGGAGTGAGGAGCCCCCAATAAGGGGATCCCCCCTCCAGGCACCCAAGGGCCAGCACTGAAGCCCAGGGCTGTCCCCAGCACCCGGTCAGTGGGTGCCTGACTGATAGCCATTATGTTAAATTCAGATGAAATATTTTCTTTTACAGTGGAAATATAGGACCCAGGAAGTTTCCCTCCGCATGCTGGTACTTGGTAAACCACAAGTACCGGCATGTGAGGCATTAAAGGTCCCGCTGGTACCTGTAGTTCTACTGTAAAAGTAATATTTCAATAAAGACAAGACACACACACCTTAGATAGTATAACTTTAATAAAACATAAATGCACACTCACACTTACATACTGTACATCCCATGTAGCCATTTGTGTCTACTTATCTATGTAGATATCCATAGGTCACCTGTAAAAAAAAAAGATATATATTCACTTATTTCAAGTGTAGATTGGTCCTCATTGTTCAATGTAGGCATTCACAGAGTTAAAAATTAACAAACCGCAAAAATCCTGGTCCAAAATGGACAAGTACAAGTGTATGTTTTACACATACACTTATACTACATGACTGCCGGGCCTCCACGTAACTGTCACTAGAGAATCCCGGTAACTAATCAGAACCCACTGCCATAGCAACAGCTTCCTGATTGACTTTGCTCTCCCAGGGTCAGTCTATCATTGTTTGCCCACAGGAATGAATGGTGACGCTCGGCTCTATTCATTTCTATGGTGGTAACCACTTAATTGGTAAACCACAAGAGTCATCCGCTCAGGGTCCAGGTTGCCATGGAGCTGGCGGCCGGGGAGCAGACGTTCGCAAGTGCCCCGGTTGCCTGACGATGACCGGGCGCTGCGTGAAGCATGGGCTGTGGCCCGTAACAAAATCACCATTACAGAAGTCTCCGTACTTTTATGTAATTTGCCAGTAAAGGTCTTCCTTGTGGAATTTGTAGTTTATATGATGAACATCATCTTTTCCATATTTTGAGGAAGTAGCCCACTACGGCGATAACTGACAAGGTTCACGGTTCCTGGCTGTGCTGAAAACTCTTTCTGAATACACACTGGAGGGTAGACAGCTTAAGTAGTGCAAAGCGAGTTCGTACAAGGGCCACCAAATTGTCTTTTTTTTCATAACAGTAGTCACAGTAGACTACACCTACAGTACCTACTAATGTGTCCATCTACATCTTTGCAGGCTGAAAGTCATGGCACAACGTATTGTAGTGGGAGCGTGCATATGTATGCTCCTGCTACCTGAACAGGACAATGCACGGCAGCAAATGGAGGCAGCGGTGAGTGATGCTCCTGCTACCCAAACTGGGAGATGTACTAAGCAGTGATAAAAGTGGAGAAGTGAGCAAGTGGAGAAGTTGCCCTTGGCAACCAATCAGCATTGACGTAACATTTATAATTTGCATACTATAAAAGTATACAGAGCAGCTGACTGGTTGCCATGAGCAACTTCTCCACTGGCTCACTTCTCCACTTTTATCACTGCTTAGTACATGTCCCCCATAAATTTTAGGGGTCTATTCATGAAGCAGTGAAAAGTGTGGAGAAGTGAGCCAGTGAAGAAGTTGCCCATGGCAACTAATCTGCATTGAAGTAACATTTATAATTCGCATACTATAAAATTATACAGAGCAGCTGATTGGTTGCCATAGGTAACTTCTTCCCACTTTTCACTGCTTCATGAATAGACCCCTTAACCGTTTGCTGGTGGTGATATCAGGGAACGTGTCCGCTACCATATACATTCAGTGGAGATCTGGACGCTGCTGGAGGCCGCGCTTGTTAGGGGTGCCACCAGGATGGTACTAGGTGGCGCTGTTGCTCTTGCCCAGCAGTCCTGCAGCCAAAGACTTTGGTGGTCATTCCGAGTTGTTCACTCGTTGCCGTTTTTAGCAGAATAGCGATCAGGCTAAAAATGGGCGTTTCTGCGCATGCGTATGGGCCGCTAAGTATTTTCACACAAAACTATGCAATTTTATACAGGTCCGAGCGACGCTTTTCAGTCGCTCTGCTGATCGGTGAATGATTGACAGGAAGTGGGTGTTTCTGGGCGGAAACTGAACGTTTTCCGGGAGTGTGCTAAAAAACGCAGGCGTGTCAGGCAAAAACGCAGGAGTGGCTGGAGAAATGGGGGAGTGGCTGGCCGAACGCAGGGGCGTGTTTGTGATGTCAAACCAGGAACTAAATGGACTGAGGTGATCGCAGTCTGGAAGTAGGTCTGGAGCTACTCAGAAACTGCAGGGAATTATTTATTAGCAGAACTGCTAACCTTTCGTTCGCACTTCTGCTAAGCTAAGATACACTCCCAGAGGGCGGCGGCCTAGCGTGTGCACTGCTGCTAAAAGCAGCTAGCGAGCGAACAAATCGGAATGAGGGTCTTTGCCTGTAGCAGCCACCTTTCCCAGGAGGATTAGGTCTGCCCAGTACTCAGATGTCCCCAGGTGTTTATGATAGACAATAAATAGATGACTACTGCACTTGTGGGTGCTTGTTACCTATATCACATCAAATATATTATATATATATATATATATATATATATATATTAGTGCTGGGCAACGATTACAATTTTTAATCTCAATTAATCGCAGGATTTCATGCGATTAATAGCGATTAATCGTATTGTTAGCCGACTAAAGTCAATAATGAATTCAAAAGTGGTGTATTGCGCACTTTTAGTACTTCTATATGAACAACAGTGCAATAACATTGAACAACACTGCAAAAACATTTGGTTTGCAGTTTTCCCTTAACACAGTAGCATTTAAAAAACGTTAAAAATTTAAATTAAAAATAAAATATGTTTTCTGAGAATCTAAATCTATTTTCTTACCCAGATTTTTGTTCCCACCAGATTGGACAGATATATTTTAGGTGTGTAACCTATTTACTGCTCTGCACCAAGCCAGTTGCTAAGACACACAAGGTTATTTACATTTTCAGATGGTAAAGAAACTCTCTTCTTCTGTACAATATGACCAGCAAGAGAAAACAACCTTTCACAGGGTACTGATGTTGCAGGTGTGGCCAAGTACTTCTGTGCAATGGAGCCCAGCCTGCTGTGTGAGCCTGCATGTTTGGACCACCACTCTAATGGACAGGACTCTGTACTGATGGTGGGCTCCGCTCTGAATCGACGCACACTGTTCTCAACTGAATCTTCCTCCTGTTCAGAATCAGACTCTGATGAAGCAGCCAATAGGGCTAACTTTTTATTTGGTGGCTCTGATATTGTTGCTTCCACAGGTTTCTCTGCAACAAACCTCTGTTCCTTTAGTAAGTTGGTGACTAAGGCCCACACCTCACCCCTCTCAGCTCTGGGTATACACTTGAGGTCCTTGAATCTAGTGATGAGCGCCTGAAATTTTTCGGATTTTGTGTTTTGGTTTTGGGTTCGGTTCCGCGGCCGTGTTTTGGGTTCGACCGCGTTTTGGCAAAACCTCACCGAATTTTTTTTGTCGGATTCGGGTGTGTTTTGGATTCGGGTGTTTTTTTCAAAAAACCCTAAGAAACAGCTTAAATCATAGAATTTGGGGGTCATTTTGATCCCAAAGTATTATTAACCTCAAAAACCATAATTTCCACTCATTTTCAGTCTATTCTGAATACCTCACACCTCACAATATTATTTTTAGTCCTAAAATTTGCACCGAGGTCGCTGTGTGAGTAAGATAAGCGACCCTAGTGGCCGACACAAACACCGGGCCCATCTAGGAGTGGCACTGCAGTGTCACGCAGGATGTCCCTTCCAAAAAACCCTCCCCAAACAGCACATGACGCAAAGAAAAAAAGAGGCGCAATGAGGTAGCTGTGTGAGTAAGATTAGCGACCCTAGTGGCCGACACAAACACCGGGCCCATCTAGGAGTGGCACTGCAGTGTCACGCAGGATGTCCCTTCCAAAAAACCCTCCCCAAACAGCACATGACGCAAAGAAAAAAAGAGGCGCAATGAGGTAGCTGTGTGAGTAAGATTAGCGACCCTAGTGGCCGACACAAACACCGGGCCCATCTAGGAGTGGCACTGCAGTGTCACGCAGGATGTCCCTTCCAAAAAACCCTCCCCAAACAGCACATGACGCAAAGAAAAAAAGAGGCGCAATGAGGTAGCTGACTGTGTGAGTAAGATAAGCGACCCTAGTGGCCGACACAAACACCGGGCCCATCTAGGAGTGGCACTGCAGTGTCACGCAGGATGGCCCTTCCAAAAAACCCTCCCCAAACAGCACATGACGCAAAGAAAAAAAGAGGCGCAATGAGGTAGCTGTGTGAGTAAGATAAGCGACCCTAGTGGCCGACACAAACACCGGGCCCATCTAGGAGTGGCACTGCAGTGTCACGCAGGATGTCCCTTCCAAAAAACCCTCCCCAAACAGCACATGACGCAAAGAAAAAAAGAGGCGCAATGAGGTAGCTGACTGTGTGAGTAAGATAAGCGACCCTAGTGGCCGACACAAACACCGGGCCCATCTAGGAGTGGCACTGCAGTGTCACGCAGGATGTCCCTTCCAAAAAACCCTCCCCAAACAGCACATGACGCAAAGAAAAAAAGAGGCGCAATGAGGTAGCTGTGTGAGTAAGATAAGCGACCCTAGTGGCCGACACAAACACCGGGTCCATCTAGGAGTGGCACTGCAGTGTCACGCAGGATGTCCCTTCCAAAAAACCCTCCCCAAACAGCACATGACGCAAAGAAAAAAAGAGGCGCAATGAGGTAGCTGACTGTGTGAGTAAGATAAGCGACCCTAGTGGCCGACACAAACACCGGGCCCATCTAGGAGTGGCACTGCAGTGTCACGTAGGATGGCCCTTCCAAAAAACCCTCCCCAAACAGCACATGACGCAAAGAAAAAAAGAGGCGCAATGAGGTAGCTGACTGTGTGAGTAAGATAAGCGACCCTAGTGGCCGACACAAACACCGGGCCCATCTAGGAGTGGCACTGCAGTGTCACGTAGGATGGCCCTTCCAAAAAACCCTCCCCAAACAGCACATGACGCAAAGAAAAAGAAAAGAAAAAAGAGGTGCAAGATGGAATTGTCCTTGGGCCCTCCCACCCACCCTTATGTTGTATAAACAAAACAGGACATGCACACTTTAACCAACCCATCATTTCAGTGACAGGGTCTGCCACACGACTGTGACTGATATGACGGGTTGGTTTGGACCCCCACCAAAAAAGAAGCAATTAATCTCTCCTTGCACAAACTGGCTCTACAGAGGCAAGATGTCCACCTCATCATCATCCTCCGATATATCACCGTGTACATCCCCCTCCTCACAGATTATCAATTCGTCCCCACTGGAATCCACCATCTCAGCTCCCTGTGTACTTTGTGGAGGCAATTGCTGCTGGTCAATGTCTCCGCGGAGGAATTGATTATAATTCATTTTAATGAACATCATCTTCTCCACATTTTCTGGATGTAACCTCGTACGCCGATTGCTGACAAGGTGAGCGGCGGCACTAAACACTCTTTCGGAGTACACACTTGTGGGAGGGCAACTTAGGTAGAATAAAGCCAGTTTGTGCAAGGGCCTCCAAATTGCCTCTTTTTCCTGCCAGTATAAGTACGGACTGTGTGACGTGCCTACTTGGATGCGGTCACTCATATAATCCTCCACCATTCTTTCAATGGGGAGAGAATCATATGCAGTGACAGTAGACGACATGTCCGTAATCGTTGTCAGGTCCTTCAGTCCGGACCAGATGTCAGCATCAGCAGTCGCTCCAGACTGCCCTGCATCACCGCCAGCGGGTGGGCTCGGAATTCTGAGCCTTTTCCTCGCACCCCCAGTTGCGGGAGAATGTGAAGGAGGAGATGTTGACAGGTCGCGTTCCGCTTGACTTGACAATTTTCTCACCAGCAGGTCTTTCAACCCCAGCAGACTTGTGTCTGCCGGAAAGAGAGATCCAAGGTAGGCTTTAAATCTAGGATCGAGCATGGTGGCCAAAATGTAGTGCTCTGATTTCAACAGATTGACCACCCGTGAATCCTTGTTAAGCGAATTAAGGGCTCCATCCACAAGTCCCACATGCCTAGCGGAATCGCTCCGTGTTAGCTCCTCCTTCAATGTCTCCAGCTTCTTCTGCAAAAGCCTGATGAGGGGAATGACCTGACTCAGGCTGGCAGTGTCTGAACTGACTTCACGTGTGGCAAGTTCAAAGGGCATCAGAACCTTGCACAACGTTGAAATCATTCTCCACTGCGCTTGAGACAGGTGCATTCCACCTCCTATATCGTGCTCAATTGTATAGGCTTGAATGGCCTTTTGCTGCTCCTCCAACCTCTGAAGCATATAGAGGGTTGAATTCCACCTCGTTACCACTTCTTGCTTCAGATGATGGCAGGGCAGGTTCAGTAGTTTTTGGTGGTGCTCCAGTCTTCTGTACGTGGTGCCTGTACGCCGAAAGTGTCCCGCAATTCTTCTGGCCACCGACAGCATCTCTTGCACGCCCCTGTCGTTTTTTAAAAAATTCTGCACCACCAAATTCAAGGTATGTGCAAAACATGGGACGTGCTGGAATTTGCCCATATTTAATGCACACACAATATTGCTGGCGTTGTCCGATGCCACAAATCCACAGGAGAGTCCAATTGGGGTAAGCCATTCCGCGATGATCTTCCTCAGTTGCCGTAAGAGGTTTTCAGCTGTGTGCGTATTCTGGAAACCGGTGATACAAAGCGTAGCCTGCCTAGGAAAGAGTTGGCGTTTGCGAGATGCTGCTACTGGTGCCGCCGCTGCTGTTCTTGCGGCAGGAGTCCATACATCTACCCAGTGGGCTGTCACAGTCATATAGTCCTGACCCTGCCCTGCTCCACTTGTCCACATGTCCGTGGTTAAGTGGACATTGGGTACATTTGCATTTTTTAGGACACTGGTGACTCTTTTTCTGAGGTCTGTGTACATTTTCGGTATCGCCTGCCTAGAGAAATGGAACCTAGATGGTATTTGGTACCGGGGACACAGTACCTCCAACAAGTCTCTAGTTGGCTCTGCAGTAATGATGGATACCGGAACCACGTTTCTCACCACCCAGGATGCCAAGGCCTCAGTTATCCGCTTTGCAGTAGGATGACTGCTGTGATATTTCATCTTCCTCGCAAAGGACTGTTGGACAGTCAATTGCTTGGTGGAAGTAGTAAAAGTGGTCTTACGACTTCCCCTCTGGGATGACCATCGACTCCCAGCAGCAACAACAGCAGCGCCAGCAGCAGTAGGCGTTACACGCAAGGATGCATCGGAGGAATCCCAGGCAGGAGAGGAATCGTCAGAATTGCCAGTGACATGGCCTGCAGGACTATTGGCATTCCTGGGGAAGGAGGAAATTGACACTGAGGGAGTTGGTGGGGTGGTTTGCGTGAGCTTGGTTACAAGAGGAAGGGATTTACTGGTCAGTGGACTGCTTCCGCTGTCACCCAAAGTTTTTGAACTTGTCACTGACTTATTATGAATGCGCTGCAGGTGACGTATAAGGGAGGATGTTCCGAGGTGGTTAACGTCCTTACCCCTACTTATTACAGCTTGACAAAGGGAACACACGGCTTGACACCTGTTGTCCGCATTTCTGTTGAAATAGTTCCACACCGAAGAGCTGATTTTTTGGGTATTTTCACCAGGCATGTCAACGGCCATATTCCTCCCACGGACAACAGGTGTCTCCCCGGGTGCCTGACTTAAACAAACCACCTCACCATCAGAATCCTCCTGGTCAATTTCCTCCCCAGGGCCAGCAACACCCATATCCTCCTCATCCTGGTGTACTTCAACACTGACATCTTCAATCTGACTATCAGGAACTGGACTGCGGGTGCTCCTTCCAGCACTTGCAGGGGGCGTGCAAATGGTGGAAGGCGCATTCTCTTCACGTCCAGTGTTGGGAAGGTCAGGCATCGCAACCGACACAATTGGACTCTCCTTGTGGATTTGGGATTTTGAAGAACGCACAGTTCTTTGCGGTGCTACTGCTTTTGCCAGCTTGAGTCTTTTCATTTTTCTAGCGAGAGGCTGAGTGCCTCCATCCTCATGTGAAGCTGAACCACTAGCCATGAACATAGGCCAGGGCCTCAGCCATTCCTTGCCACTCCGTGTGGTAAATGGCATATTGGCAAGTTTACGCTTCTCCTCCGACAATTTTATTTTAGGTTTTGGAGTCCTTTTTTTACTGATATTTGGTGTTTTGGATTTGACATGCTCTGTACTATGACATTGGGCATCGGCCTTGGCAGACGACGTTGCTGGCATTTCATCGTCTCGGCCATGACTAGTGGCAGCAGCTTCAGCACGAGGTGGAAGTGGATCTTGATCTTTCCCTAATTTTGGAACCTCAACATTTTTGTTCTCCATATTTTAATAGGCACAACTAAAAGGCACCTCAGGTAAACAATGGAGATGGATGGATACTAGTATACAATTATGGACGGACTGCCGAGTGCCGACACAGAGGTAGCTACAGCCGTGGACTACCGTACTGTGTCTGCTGCTAATATAGACTGGTTGATAAAGAGATGTAGTATGTATGTATAAAGAAGAAAGAAAAAAAAACCACGGATAGGTGGTATACAATTATGGACGGACTGCCGAGTGCCGACACAGAGGTAGCTACAGCCGTGGACTACCGTACTGTACTGTGTCTGCTGCTAATATAGACTGGTTGATAAAGAGATGTAGTATGTATGTATAAAGAAGAAAGAAAAAAAAACCACGGGTAGGTGGTATACAATTATGGACGGACTGCCGAGTGCCGACACAGAGGTAGCTACAGCCGTGGACTACCGTACTGTACTGTGTCTGCTGCTAATATAGACTGGATGATAATGAGATGTAGTATGTATAAAGAAGAAAGAAAAAAAAACCACGGGTAGGTGGTATACAATTATGGATGGACTGCCGAGTGCCGACACAGAGGTAGCTACAGCCGTGGACTACCGTACTGTGTCTGCTGCTAATATAGACTGGTTGATAAAGAGATGTAGTATGTATGTATAAAGAAGAAAGAAAAAAAAACCACGGGTAGGTGGTATACAATTATGGATGGACTGCCGAGTGCCGACACAGAGGTAGCTACAGCCGTGGACTACTGTACTGTGTCTGCTGCTAATATAGACTGGTTGATAAAGAGATGTAGTATGTATGTATAAAGAAGAAAGAAAAAAAAACCACGGATAGGTGGTATACAATTATGGATGGACTGCCGAGTGCCGACACAGAGGTAGCTACAGCCGTGGACTACCGTACTGTACTGTGTCTGCTGCTAATATAGACTGGTTGATAAAGAGATGTAGTATGTATGTATAAAGAAGAAAGAAAAAAAAACCACGGGTAGGTGGTATACAATTATGGACGGACTGCCGAGTGCCAACACAGAGGTAGCTACAGCCGTGGACTACCGTACTGTACTGTGTCTGCTGCTAATATAGACTGGATGATAATGAGATGTAGTATGTATAAAGAAGAAAGAAAAAAAAACCACGGGTAGGTGGTATACAATTATGGATGGACTGCCGAGTGCCGACACAGAGGTAGCTACAGCCGTGGACTACCGTACTGTACTGTGTCTGCTGCTAATATAGACTGGTTGATAATGAGATGTAGTATGTATGTATAAAGAAGAAAGAAAAAAAAACCACGGGTAGGTGGTATACAATTATGGACGGACTGCCGAGTGCCGACACAGAGGTAGCTACAGCCGTGGACTACCGTACTGTACTGTGTCTGCTGCTAATATAGACTGGATGATAATGAGATGTAGTATGTATAAAGAAGAAAGAAAAAAAAACCACGGGTAGGTGGTATACAATTATGGATGGACTGCCGAGTGCCGACACAGAGGTAGCTACAGCCGTGGACTACCGTACTGTACTGTGTCTGCTGCTAATATAGACTGGTTGATAATGAGATGTAGTATGTATGTATAAAGAAGAAAGAAAAAAAAACCACGGGTAGGTGGTATACAATTATGGACGGACTGCCGAGTGCCGACACAGAGGTAGCTACAGCCGTGGACTACCGTACTGTACTGTGTCTGCTGCTAATATAGACTGGATGATAATGAGATGTAGTATGTATAAAGAAGAAAGAAAAAAAAACCACGGGTAGGTGGTATACAATTATGGATGGACTGCCGAGTGCCGACACAGAGGTAGCTACAGCCGTGATCTACCGTACTGTGTCTGCTGCGACTGGATGATAAATAATGATATAAAAAATATATATATATCACTACTGCAGCCGGACAGGTATATATTATATAATGACGGACCTGCTGGACACTGTCTGTCAGCAGAATGAGTTTTTTATAGAATAAAAAAAAAAACACCACACAAGTCACACGACGAGTGTTTAACTTTTTCAGGCAATCACAATATAGTATACTACTAACTATACTGGTGGTCAGTGTGGTCAGGTCACTGGTCAGTCACACTGGCAGTGGCACTCCTGCAGCAAAAGTGTGCACTGTTTAATTTTAATAATATGTACTCCTGGCTCCTGCTATAACCTATAACTGGCACTGCTCCCCAGTCTCCCCCACAATTATAAGCTGTGTGAGCACAGTCAGATATATACATAGATGATGCAGCACACTGGGCTGAGCAGTGCACACAGAT
Source organism: Pseudophryne corroboree (assembly GCF_028390025.1). Lineage (NCBI taxonomy): Eukaryota > Metazoa > Chordata > Amphibia > Anura > Myobatrachidae > Pseudophryne > Pseudophryne corroboree. The sequence continues at coordinate 424,949,677 of NC_086448.1, forward strand.
ATGGTATGTGACTGAGTCACTGTGTATCGTTTTTTTCAGGCAGAGAACGGATTATATTAAATAAAACTGCACTGTCTGGTGGTCACTGTGGTCAGTCACTAGTAAACTCTGCACTCTCTACAGTACTCCTAAGCTCCAGTAAATCAAGTGTCTCTGTCTCAAATCAATCTCACTCTCTCTCTTCTAATCTAAATGGAGAGGACGCCAGCCACGTCCTCTCCCTATCAATCTCAATGCACGTGTGAAAATGGCGGCGACGCGCGGCTCCTTATATAGAATCCGAGTCTCGCGATAGAATCCGAGCCTCGCGAGAATCCGACAGCGTCATGATGACGTTCGGGTGCGCTCGGGTTAACCGAGCAAGGCGGGAAGATCCGAGTCGCTCGGACCCGTGAGAAAAAACATGAAGTTCGGGCGGGTTCGGATTCAGAGGAACCGAACCCGCTCATCTCTACTTGAATCTAGGGTCCAATGCGGTAGCAATCTTCAGATATGCAATGTTAGCATTTTCTTTGCGTGTCTCCAGGTCTGTTCTGAATGTAGACTTAAATTTGACCACGTAGGCTGGGTCATCATCTGAACTCTCCATGACCCGAGAGAGATGGCAAAAAGCAGGCAGAACCACAGAGCATGAAACATACTTTTCTCCTCCCAGAAGTTCAGTCACATACCTGCAACAGTAAAAAAATATCAAACCCATTTCTTTGGGTACGGGAGAATGCTGGTGGTCAGAAGACCGACAGCGGCATCCTGGAATCCAGATACCCAAAAGTCCCCGGTAAGTATACTAACCCTCCCTACCCTTAACCCTCCCTACATAGTGCCTAACCCTAAAAGTCCGCTGGTGCTGCCTAACCCTAACTCTCCCTCCATGCAGCCAAACCCTAACCCTCCCTGCTCCCTACTAACCCTAACCCTCCCTGCTCCCTACTAACCCTAACCCTCCCTGCTCCCTACTAACCCTAACCCTCCCTGCTTCCTACCCACCACCAGTAAGTGCCTAAACCTACCTAACTACATCCCATCCATGCTATATTTTTTACAGACAGGACAGTGGAAAAATGAAATATATGAAGTATGTAAAATATACCTGCAGGGCTCCAGTAGTGTTTCCAACCTCTGCAGTTTGTCCATTTCAGCTGTAGTTGGCATGGCAATCTTGGTGCTGTGTGTGGTGAGGACATCCCTCAGTGGCTGTTCATTTCTACAGACACTTTTTATCATGTCCAGAGTCGAATTCCATCTGGTTGGAATAGCTTGTATAAGCGACTCCTTATTTTGTCTATGTTGAAATTGTTGTTTTTGTAATTCTGCAGCACTTGCTGGACTGTGTTTAAATTGGCCTACAACTTTTCTGCATTTGGCCAGGACATTGTCAAACGCACTGTTCTGCAGAGATACTGTGACAGAACGCTGGGGACTGTGCGCAGTGCAGGGGACATGTTCAAAAGGCAGGTGTCTTGCAGCAGCAGTCATATTTCTTGCACTATCTGTGCTAAGTATGCCGACTTTATCTGAAATGTTCCACTCCTGTGCAACATGAATAAAATGTTCAGCGCACGTTTCAGCAAAGTGTCTCTCTTCTGTTTTCATTACAGTCAGAGCATGTGAATGTAGCTCCCAGTGTTCATCAATATAATGCACTGTAACTCCGAGGTAATTATGGTTACCCAGCGATGTCCAGTAATCTCCAGTGAGAGCAACATGTGGTACACATTGTAACGCCATCGCTTTTGTAGTCCTCTCATTTTCATACAAGTCATGTATTCTTCTTGTGATGGTGCGTCTTGAGGGAGGCTCATACGTGCTGTCATTCGTTGCGATCCTAAGAACGTTCCTCAGACTGACATCTTCGACAATACTAATTGGCCTGCAGTTTGTAGCTATCCACTTCGCTATGTTATTTGTTAGCTTTTCTTGCTTTTGTTTATCTATACTTCTCCAATACGCTGTATCCAATGTAGTCTGCCGAAGCTTCCCTCCACTGTTTGTTTGAGTGGGTGAGTTGCTGGCATCAACGGTGTGTATTGCATTTAAGTGATACTTCAGACTCGAAGTACTCCGGTGATAAGAAAATTCAGCTTTGCAGTGTTTACAAATAACTTTGGTTTTATCAACTGTGCCATCTGGTAGAGATTTAAAATGAAAATGTCCATGTAAGATTTCGGTTCCTTTCTCCATTTTTCTGTGAAAACATTTTTAAATAAATAAAATAAAATTTATAAAAAAAAAAAAACTGTATTTTTTGTTTATAGCAGATTAGGCACCCCAGCAATAAAAGGGAGTATAATAGCTCAGCAGGGAGACCTTAATGAACGAAGGAGGCCCAAACTTCCACTAACTCTCCTGTTAATATAAGCAATATCAGCCCCAATGTACATAAACCCGTCACATCCAGTCCCACAGCGGCGTTGATAGAACTTGCGCGCACGCTGCGGGACCATTCTCATCCAGTCCCACAGCGACACCCGCCAGAGAAGAGAAGGGCTGCCCTGCTCGCTGCAACCCACGCGACCGAGGTTTCTCCTCAGCCGCGTAACTAAGTTACCCAGTTCCGGCCAGCGCGCGCTACGGGATCCCACTCACCCAGTCCCACCGCGGCGCAGCTCCCGCTTGTGTTCTAGCTTAGAACTCTTAGAGCTTAGAGCTTAGGCTCTGTATAAAAACCAGTACTCACAGAGATATTGTGAAGATGTCTCAGTCTCAAGAGGTTATGGTGGCTGGCGGCTTCCTCATCTCAGGCGGCATCCGGTGGCTTCCTCTTCTCCGGCGGCATCCAGCGGCTTCTCCATCAAGGGGGTCAGATGAATTACTGTTTCCGGCGGCTTCTTCCGGCGCAGCAGCGTTAACGGCATTGACAATATTATCGCCGTTATTGCCTAATGGCGTTAACGCGTTAGTAACGCGTTATCTTGCCCAGCACTAATATATATATATATATATATATATTTCTGTATAACCATTGGTCCTCAGAAATGAGTAAGTATTAAGAATATTGAGAAGGCCTGTATTTATATAATATCACATTTATTGTGCAATCACAATCAGAAATATGCATCAAAAATATACATCAATAAGCAACAATAAAATGGGAAAATTCCAAGGAGAGTGATTATTTAAATTATTTGTTCTCTCCTTCATATGCATACATTAAAACAAGTAATTTGATTCCTATGATAGTAAAAAATACTTTCCAAATAGTAACTATTGGCAAACTCCCAGACTTTATCCTCCTCCAAAGAATGAAAATAATGTATTTTAGTTAATTTGTAACAATGATGTTCACAGCAGCTGTTTGTGTCCAAATGGTATGAATAGTAGCTGATATGCACCACGGAGCTGGATGTATATAATAGTGCTGCAATTGCCGATGGTGATGCAAGCACCACTGGCGGGACTGCTGGCTAGTCACAGGTGCCTCCGTATGGCGTTTCCCAATAGCACCAGGTGATCTGACCGCGGATGCCGCTGTCCGCTCACAAGCGCCTGCTCGCTATGGCTTTCCGGGTGATGGTAATGATAGCTGCTACGGGAACAGATTCGGCTGTACAAACTTAGTCCAGCGGCAAGCTCTGTGTAAAGAACTGTGGTGGGCTCAATAGGTGGTAGGAGGAAGTCTGGAGGATAGCAATTGCTGCTCTGGTCAACGCGTTTCGTCCAACAATGCACTGGGACTATTTCAAGTCTTTCAATAGAGTTCATACATACATTTTGACCCGATCGCTCGCTGCAGTTTGTCGCAGCGCAGCGAACGGGTCGGAAATACGCATGCGCCGGTGCCGCAGTGTGCCAGCTCATGGCAGCCGTCAGTGCCTAGCGATCACCTCTGAGGCAGAGACGGTCGCTGGGCAGGAGGGGGATGGATGGCGGTGCTAAGCCACCGTTTAGGGGGAGCGTCACATGCAGCCGCTGTGGGCCAGGGAGCGATGAGTAGCTCCCGGCCAGCACGCTAAAGCTGCGCTGGTCGGGAGCTACTCTTGAAGTGCAAAGGCATCGACGCTGTGTGATGCCTTTGCACTTTTGCGGGGGGGGCATCACTGACATGCGGGGCGAACTAGCCCTGTGCTGTGCATCCCCCCGCATGTCAGTGTGAATGATCGTAGCTGTGCTAAATTTAGCACAGCTATGATCAACTCAGAATGATCCCCATAGTCACAGTACAGATTCAGATGCACGCACCAAGAACAGTATTAGAAATGTGTTGGGCATTCCTAGGCAGTAACAGGAAGTTGGCTAATCAGATGCAGATGTAAATAGTATGGGTGTGTTGCTGAGAGTGGTTGTGTACAGAGACTCTGAATTGCTCTGTCATGACTGTGGTTTTTGTGAACCCGGTGTTAGTGAAGTCTGTGTGGGCAACTGGAGGACTATGTGAATATTAGGCTGGTCTGTAGGAATCAGTGAGAAGAAGGAGCAATCCCTGACCGGGGATCGAACCCAGGCCTCGGCAGAGGAAGCCGTATCCTGACCACTGGATCACCAGGGACTTTGATAGCAGGATGATGAATTTATAGGTGAGACTGTACTGGATATAGTGTCACAGGAGTAGGTGCTTATGTACTCAAGGTTACTGGCAAGATAGTAAGACGGACTGGTTACCGGTGAGACTGGGATGCAACTGTAATGCGGGCTGGTACCAGATATAACTGGAAACGCAACTGAAAGTAGAACGATGACTGTGGCTGTAACTTTAGGACAAGGCTGAAGAACCCTGCGGCTGTGACGGTAGAATACTGCAGCTGTGGTTTTAAGTTGAGACTGTGGAATACTGTGACTGTGCCTTTAAGATGAAACACTGAAACTGTGCCTTTAAGTTGAGACTGTGAAATACTGTGACTGTGCCTTTAAGATGAAACTATGGAATACTGCAACTGTGCCTTTAAGATGAAACTGTTGTTAGGTTCCTGGTGCTCAGAACAAGGGAGATGTTATAAAGAGAGTCCAGAGCACCAGGACGTAATGCTGGGAAAGGGAAACGGAATGGGAATAGCCCCTGGCACCCTACCTCCGTTGTTTTACCCGTGCTGTCAATTCACTCTTGCGAGACTATGGTTTCTTGGGCCCATGGCAGCCGCGTTTGAAGGGCGGATTAGGTCTGCCCAACTCCGATGCCCCCTCAGGTCTTAAAGAGAGACAAAGCGTGAACTGAGACAGGGTAATAACAAGGGGCCCTCTAACTGGAACAACCAAAGCCAGGGGCTACTAACTAGCCTAAAACTAAATGTATGTGCGGCTTGCCGCCAAAGGAAAAGAACAACAAAGGAAATGCTGACCACACGCCGACACAATACTTTTGTGTACCGGCGGTGACAGCATACGCAGAACCCTCTGCAAAACACCAGTGACAGAAATAACCAAGGAATACAGCGGCCTAGGCCGACGGACGCGGCAGAGCCGCTACTCACGGAACCGGTACAAATACTGACAAACGGACAGGAACCCCCAATGCTGCCGACACAGACTCTCAGAACTGGAGGACAGGCAGAATCCCAAACGACAGACCGGTGGACACCAAGAAGCTAGAAACTCGACCAGGCACAGGCAAAGTCACAGGACTTCAGGACAGGAATGCTTCACGGCAGGACACGGGATCAGACACGGGAACTGACACAGGAATCGACACAGGAAGCAGCTAGTCAGACACTGCTAGACAGGAGCTCAGGAATTGGCAGGAACAAGCTCAGAACTCAAACACTCTGGAAGGCTGGAAACCTAGAAATATCACCAGCGTCTGTGAATTGCACACAGCCAGCATATAACAGAGAGGCCTAATTAATTATGTCATGCAGCTGCCCTGTTGCATGACTCCAAACTGACAAGATGCAATTAGCAGCCAGGTGAGGCTGAACACATGGGAACAAGCTGCAATTACACAGACTCGCCACCGGCAGCAAACAAGAGTATTCTTAAACAGAGCAACGGGAAATCCTGGCCTGCAAGACAACTTAAAAACATAAAATAGGAATGAACCACTACCTGTGGTTCATAACAGTATCCTCTCCTTGAGGGTGAGATCCGAGCACCCCATGACACCCACGGGGAACATAAACAGAAGTATAACATAAAATACATAACCAAAATGCAAAATGGAAATGAGCCACAGCCGTGGCTCATAACAACTGTAGAAATACTGGATATCAATGGTAACACAAATGTAATCCAAACTGGGTAGCAAAGGAACAGAGTTTTTACAGGAACTGAAGTACATGGGTTACCTTTAGGGAGCTCACCTTCAAAGCTCACACAGAGCTGTGTGTGACACGAGGAACTGGCAGAGTTTCCAACTCCAGTCTTCAGACTTATACTTCCTGGTCCTTGGTGATTGGTGAGCAGTGTCAGGTGATTCAGAGAGTCTCAGGCTGGCACAGGATTGGACAGCTCTGGGTCAGGTGAACAGTCACTGTCATGTGAGTACTCTAGACTAGGCTGTGAAGTGGAGCGAGGCCTAGCAGGCCGAGAGAACACTGAAGCCTGAACTTCTGCAAACAAACAGAGAATGCTAGCTTTTAGGCCTAAACTTCAGATTGCTGAATTCAGACTCACACCGAAGATTAATCACAGGTAGAGCTCGTTAACTATTACCTTCCAGGCAGAGAACTCAGGACTCAGGAAACTCATGGTGCTGACAAGCTGTTTATCTCAGTGAGCAAGAAGGCACAGGATCCAGGACAGATGGCAGGGGTAAGTCACCAAATAGGAGAACTACAGTCAGGATCGTGACAGTACCCCCCTCTTCAAGGGTGGACTCCGGACACCCATCTTTGGTCTTAGAGGAACTTGATGAATAACTTGTACATAAAGATTCAGAAAAGTGGAAACCAGAGGGTCCAGAAACAAAACTTAAGCTGGATTCTTCAGAAGTCTTCCTGATCTTCATCTTCTGAACAGGTAGACCATCCATCATTGACAAAACTGGAATTTCCTTCATCTGAAAGGACTGAGGAATAAACTGTAGAAGGTCCCTTTCCTAGATTAGTAGTATGAGAAGATTGTGCTTTTGAAGCTAGCACTCCACTGAGGCTTAAGTTAAATCTTGTTCTATAATGAGGACTTTTCATACAGAGACCTGTAGAGTTTTTTGGTAATTCTGGAACCTCTTCATGCGTTAAAGCATAACAGGAAAGAACGGGACCTCCCAGGAAAGGAGTAGCATCATAAACTGGATCAAATTCAGAGTCCAAGTCTATTGGAAGATACAAATCTTCTTTGGGAGTAACTACATCCGTTTTGTAAGCTGTATTAACAAGTTTAGAACAACACAAGGAACTTGGAGTGGAATCAATGGAAAAATAACCAACTCTTAAATCAACAGGCTGTTGTCTTTGTACTGTTTTCCAATTCTTGGCATTCCTGAAATTCCTAATGTATTGGTTCATCAAGGCATTATCTTGCTCAGAAAGCGATGGGTCAGAAAACGGAGCATTGGCTGAATGTTTTGAAGACTGAGTGGAGGATGAAATTGAACTCAAGGAAACAGATGCCACTGAAACAACATTAGACTGAGGTACACATTCAGACATTAGGTCAATAGCCTTGGTATTTTTCTTGACTTTAGATGCTACAGCAGAATTATCCCGACATCGATGAGAAGAGGTATTAGATTTCCCTGCAGAAACTGTGGACACAGTGCTGGAAGACGAGGAAACAGAATCAGAGACAGACTGAAGTCTAATTTTAGAACTAGATGGTGGAAGTCCTTTACTGGGACTAACTGACAAAAGTTCTTTACTCGGACCAATGCTTGGAATTGGTTTGAGTCCAGATGAGCTTGAACAGACTGAAACTGGAGAAATCTTTGGCTGGACGAGTAGGACCGGATTGGATCCGAGGATACTTGAATTGGCTGGAACCAAAGGAGCCTGACCAGGCTGGTCCTGGAGTATTGCTGGACCAGCTGGAACCGGGACGGGCTGACCAGGCTGCTCCTGGAGTATTGCTAGACCGGATGGAACCGGGACGGGCTGACCAGGCTGAGCCTGGAGTATTGCTGGACCGGCAGGAGCCGGGACGGGCTGACCAGGCAGAGCCTGGAGTATTGCTGGACCGGCTGAAACCGCAGGAGACGGATTCTGGCTGGAACTGGAGTGAGTAGAATCCAAGTGTTCAGAAGGTCCATCCTGGACCTGAACCATGCTGGATGCCAACATGGTGATGCTCTCAGGAGACGGCAAACAGGAGTTCATAACTGCATCTGCAGTTTCCCATCTGGAAACTTGACTCTGGATACTTCCCTTGGGTCTGAAACTGTGGTGACCCCTCCTGGGGTTGACGAATCAGACACCTCTCTCAGGGTTGTTATTTCCAGCACCCCTCCTGGGGTTGACAGATCAGATACTCCTTTTTGAGTAGAAGACTCATATGCCCCTACTAGAGCTTGAATATTTGATAACCCTCCTTGGGCTGCACACTCGGAAACCCCTCCTGGGGCTGGATGCTCTAACCACCCTCCTGGGGCCGAAGACACAGACGGCCCTCCTTGGGCTGTAGACACGGACGCCCCTCCTCGGGCTGTAGACACGGACGCCGCTCCTTGGGCTGTAGACACGGACGCCCCTCCTTGGGCTGTAGACACGGACGCCCCTCCTTGGGCTGTAGACACGGACGCCCCTCTTTGGGCTGTAGACACGGACGCCCCTCCTTGGGCTGTAGACACGGACGCCCCTCCGTGGGCTGTAGACATGGACGCCCCTCCGTGGGCTGTAGACATGGACGCCCCTCTTTGGTCTGTAGACATGGACTCCTCTGTGACTCTAAATGGCTTGAACATTCCTCTCTGGACACCCAACTTGGGATAAGGTCTTTTAATCACCGGACCCCAGTCATAAATTTGAGTCTCTTTCAGAGTAGCCTTCTTGACACCCCCATCAGCAGTAGCAGTATCGGCTACTGTGGATGACTTGTAGACATGAGCGCTATGATACTGAGATTTGTCACCATTTCCTGGCTTGAGAAGAATGCAATCTTTAACAAAATGACCAGAATTTCCACAGTAAAGACAGAGGTGTAGCTCCCTATGCTGCTGATGTTCAGCTTCAGAGAGCTTGGGCCGTGGATAACTCTGATGAACAACTTTTCCTTGCACAGAGGAAGAGACTTTAGTAACTGGATGGGACAAAACAGGATCAACAACATTGGTAGTATTCCTGAAGAGATCAGGCATCACAGAATGTCACGTCAAGCAGAGTTTGAGGATCCGGCAGCTGAAATTTGCCCGAGGAGGTAGCAGGCTGTGAATGAACCAGATGAGGGGGCTGGATATAGTTCCTTTGCATGGGACACAGAGCAATGAAGAACGTAGGCGGAGTTTGAGAGTCAATGGAAAGTATTTATTATGTACAGGGCTGAGGTAGAGAACCGAGGCTGGAGCATGATGGTTAAGACGTGGCTGGAGGCAAAGAACTGTGGACTGTGATTTGAAAGACGAGACTGTAGATGAAGAACTGTGGAACTGTGGATGATGGTTGAACATGTGGCTGGAGTCAAGGACTGTGGACCGTGGTTTGGAAAACGAGGCTGAAGAGAATAATCTGCAGGCGGTGGTCGCTGGTACAAAGGCGTCGCTGGTGAAGGAGATCTGTGGAGTGTGGCTTGAAAGACGAGGCAGAAGACCCGGGGCCGACTGTGCCCAAAGACTCTTACTGGACCAGGTTTTCCGGGGGCGCTTCCACAGGCAGTAGCAGGGTAGGAACGGCAGGGCTGCAGTAGCAACAGAGAACCGACCAAGCAGGATCAGTAGGAACCAGAATACAGCAGCAATCCTGGGAGCACAGGCTAAAGCACCTACAACAGGGTTGTAACTTGAAGCACTGGCATCCCTGTCCTAAACCAGCCCCCTTTTATAGGGAGAGCTTCCCCTGGATTGGCTGGAAGAGACAGGAAACAGGAACTATGCTCAAAACTTGGTCTCCAACATGGCGGTGCCCAGTAATGCAGACCTTTTTGCAAAGCCACATTGCTCACTGCCCCTGGTCTCCTAGCAATGGCTCAGCAAGAGCGACCCACTGTAGCGACGTCCCGCCGCCACAAGCGGACCCCCTCACCGCCGCTACTGCTGCCCACGGATCTGGCGCAGCAGCCCACCTCCGCCGCTGCCCGCACATCGCCAAGGAAGTCAGCCCCGCGGCCCCAGCGTACCATAAGACCCCAGACGCTGACAGTACCCTCCCTTTGCGGGTGGCCTCCGGACACCTATGTGGTTTAGTTGGAAACTTGGCATGAAATGTCCGAAGAAGCCTTGGAGCATGGACATCCTCTGCATCTACCCAAGATCTCTCCTCTGGCCCATACCCCTTCCAATCAACAAGGTACTGGATGCGACCATAACGTCTGCGAGAATCAAGGATCTTGTGAATCTCAAATTCGTCTCCATGTGCTGATTGGATTTTGGGTGATTTAGGCAGAGCGGCTCTGAACCGATTAAGTACCAATGGTTTTAAGAGAGAAATATGAAATGCATTAGGAATTCTTAACTGCGGAGGTAATTTCACTTTGTAAGCCACAGGATTCAACACTTTTTCGATTGGGTAAGGCACAATAAATCTGGGAGCAAACTTTTTTGTAGGAATCTTTAATCTTAGGTTATTTGTGGAAACCCAAACACGATCTCCTACCTTAAGGCTTGGTACAGCTTTTGTTTCAGATCTGCATAGGTCTTATATCTCTTGGAAGTCTTGAGCAAAGTCTTGTGAACTTGTTTCCAGGCTTCAGTAAGTTGTCGAAGTGTTGACTCTGCGGCAGGAACCTAGAGCGTAGGCAGAAGTTGGAAGTCAGGAACTCTTGGATGGTAACCATAGTTAATGAAGAATGGAGAAGATTTTGTGGCAGAGTGATAAAGATTGTTATGGGCAAATTCAGCGAATGGGAGGAAGTCCAGCCAGTTGTCCTGTGAGGAGAACATGAATAAACGCAGAAAAGTCTCCAGATCCTGGTTCACTCTCTCTGTTTGACCATCCGTTTGGGGATGATAGCCTGAGGAGAAGTTTAATTTCACGCCAAGAGCAGAACATAGGGATCTCCAAAACTTGGCCACAAATTGAGGACCTCTATCAGACACGATCTCCTGTGGTAGACCATGGAGTCGAAAGATCTCTGCTATAAACAATTTTGCCAACTGGGATGCAGATGGAAGGTTAGCCAGAGGAACAAAGTATGCCATTTTAGAGAATCGGTCAACTATGACTCATACGGTGTTCCGCCCACCAGACATAAGTAAATCTGTAATAAAGTCCATAGAAATATGCGTCCATGGTCTTAGTGGTAGCGGTAAAGGATGGAGTAACCCGGCTGGTGGACCTTTGGGACTTTTATGCTGAGCACATTTTGGACATGCAGCCACGAATTCCTGAACGTCAGTCCTGAGATGAGGCCACCAGTAGGAGCGCTGAATGAATTTAAGTGTCTTATGACTGCCCGCATGGCCCATGAAGGAGGAGGAGTGAGCCCATGTGAGAAGTTTTTTGCGCAGATTTGGTGCAACAAAGATCTTCCCTGGAGGAGGAAGTGGAGAGGTATTAGTTGCAGAAAAAGAGGTGGATTCCAGGATAAATAGCTCTTTTGAACGGTCAGAGGGTTCTTCTGAACTTAGGGAGCGAGATAAGGCATCTGCCTTTTTGTTGAGGGAACCTGGTGGGTAACTGAGTTTAAAATTAAAACGGGTAAAGAAGAGTGCCCATCTTGCTTGGCGTGGGTTCAGACATCGGGCTGACTGTAGATACAGGAGGTTTTTGTGATCTGTGGTTACCGAAATTGGATGCTGAGGTCCCTCCAACAAATACCTCCACTCCTCAAAGGCCAACTTAATTGCCAGTAATTCCTGTTCCCCAATAGCATAATTCTGTTCAGCGGGGGAGAATCTTCGCGAGAAGAACGCACAGGGATGGACCTTCTTGTCCTCGAAAAAGCTGGGATTATACTGCTCCCACTCCCACAGTAGAGGCATCAACCTCCACCAAGAACGGACGGCTGAGATCGGGTTGTCGAAGAACTGGAGCAGTCGTGAAGGCCTCCTTTAAAGATGAAAAAGCTTCCAAAGCCTCAGGAGACCACTTGGCAGGATCGGCTCCCTTCCTAGTTAATGCGGTTATAGGAGCTATGACAGAAGAATAATTTTGAATGAATCTTCGGTAGAAGTTAGCAAACCCCAGGAAACGTTGAATTCCTTTAAGGGTAGCTGGAAGTGCCCAATCCTGAATCGCCTGGACTTTAGCGGGGTCCATCTGTAACTTCTGCCCTGAAAGAATGTAACCGAGGAATGGAATTGTGGGTACTTCAAAGGTGCACTTCTCTAACTTACAGAATAACTGATTCCTTCGTAAATGAGTTAACACTTCTTTGACTTGTTCCCGATGGGTCTTCAGATCCTTAGAAAAAATTAGGATGTCATCCAGATACACTACCAAGCAGTCATAGAGAAGATCTCTGAAGATTTCGTTAACGAACTCCTGAAAGACGGCTGGGGCATTACATAGGCCAAAAGGCATTACCAGGTATTCGTAATGGCCATCGCGGGTATTAAATGCCGTCTTCCATTCGTCCCCTGGGCGAATACGTATAAGATTGTAGGCCCCCCGTAAGTCCAACTTAGTAAATACAGTAGCTCCTTTAACACGGTCGAACAGTTCTGGAATCAGAGGTAATGGATATCTGTTCTTAACCGTTATATCATTGAGACCTCTATAGTCAATACAGGGCCGCAACCCCCATCTTTCTTTTTGACAAAGAAAAACCCCGCTCCAGCCGGAGATGTAAAAGACCTGATGAACCCTTTCTCCAAGTTCTCCCGGATATACTCCGACATGGCCTGTGTCTCGGGAAGTGAGAGAGGGTAAATTCGACCTCGGGGAGGAGTCTTACCTGGTACTAGCTCAATGGGACAATCCCAAGTACGATGCGGAGGCAAGGTGTCCGCCCCTTGCTTACTGAAAACATCTTGAAAAGCTTGGTACTCCACAGGAAGGCTGGAAGGGCTGGAAGAACAGAGAGGTCTAACTGAAGGTAAACAGTTCTGAAAACAGTCTTGTCCCCAAGAGAGAACATCCATAGTTTGCCAATCTATGTCTGATTAACCATGGAAACCCTAGGATTAGTTCATGATAGGCTTTAGGAATTACAAGGAAAGAGATTTCTTCTGAATGGAGAACTCCGACCTTCATCTTGAGAGGAATAGTACGAAAGGATATAATACCCTCAGGGATATAACTTCCATTCACTGCGGTAACAGAAATGGTACGATCCAAAGGAACTGTTTGTATTCCAGATCCTTTGACCAGAGCTGACGTAATGAAGCTTTCGTCGGCTCCGGAGTCGAGTAGTGCAGGGATGAGAAGAGAAGAAGAAGGGAGCTCTAATTGGGTTAACAGGACAGACTCTTTCTTGGTATGTAATTCTGAGAATTCTCCTAGCTTGATCTCTCCAGCACAAACTAGGAGCGGGCATTTCCCGGACGTAGATTGCAAGTTTTAACAAAGTGATCAGATGCACCACAATACAGGCAGAGGTTCCCTTGTCGCCGTCTCTGACGTTCTTCATTGGAGAGGCGGGAACGATTAATCTGCATGGGTTCTTCCACAGTTGGTGATGATGGTGTTGGTGGAAGAACAAATCTAGGCTTAGGGCGATCTGACCGCAACCTCTCCATACAGCGTTCTCTGTACCTCAGGTCTAACTTATTGCATAAAGAAATTAGTTTATCCAACTTATCAGGTACGTCCTGAGTTGCGAGGTCATCTTTGATCTTTTCGGAGAGACCGCTCCAGAAAGCTGCAATAAGAGCCTCCTCGTTCCAGTTCAGTTCCGAGGAAAGGGTGCTGAAGTCCTGCCCGGTTCGTCGAAGATTTTTCGGAAGGTGGCCACGAATTCTAGATAGTTAGATAAGATGGGATCCATCCTCTCCCACAAAGGTGAAGCCCATTCCAACGCTTGCCCGGTAAGTAAAGAAATTATATAGGCTACTTTGGTTCGTGCCGATGGGAAGTTGGTCGACTGTAGTTCGAACTGGATTTCGCACTGGTTAAGAAACCCGCGGCATTGTTTTGGATTCCCATCAAATTTATTGGGATGTGGCAAATGCAACCGTGGAAGTGGTACTGGTACAGGAGGAAGCGGGACCGGAGGTGCTAATGTGGGAGCAGCTGTAGATACTTGAGAGGCCGTCATGGCAACACAGAGAGAATCGAGACGTTTGGACATACTCTGCATGAACTGCACGATTTGAGATTGCGTGGCCTCCTGCTTACTTAAGCGAGAACAGATATCTGTAGTTGAATCCCCTCCTGAGGCCTGATCACCCGTCGAATCCATTGGGCCAGTGCTTACTGTCACGTCTAGCAGAGTTTGAGGATCCGGCAGCTGAGATTTGCCCGAGGAGGTAGCAGGCTGTGAATGAACCAGATGAGGGGGCTGGATATAGTTCATTCGCATGGGACACGGACTAATGAAGAACGTAGGCGGAGTTTGAGAGTCAATGGAAAGTATTTATTATGTACAGGGCTGAGGTAGAGAACCGAGGCTGGAGCATGATGGTTAAGACGTGGCTGGAGGCAAAGAACTGTGGACTGTGATTTGAAAGACGAGACTGTAGATGATGAACTGTGGAACTGTGGATGATGGTTGAAGACGTGGCTGGAGACAAGGACTGTGGACTGTGGTTTGGAAAACGAGGCTGAAGATAATAATCTGCAGGCGGTGGTCGGTGGTACAAAGGCGTGGCTGGTGAAGGAGATCTGTGGAGTGTGGCTTGAAAGATGAGGCAGAAGACCCGGGGCCGACTGTGCCCAAAGAGTCTTACTGGACCGGGTTTTCCAGGGGCGCTTCCACAGGCAGTAGCAGGGTAGGAACGGCAGGGCTGCAGCAGCAACAGAGAACCGACCAAGCAGGATCAGGAGGAACCAGAATACAGCAGGAATCCTGGGAGCACAGGCTAAAGCACCTACAACAGGGTTGTAACTTGAAGCACTGGCATCCTTGTCCTAAACCAGCCCCGTTTTATAGGGAGAGCTTCCCCTGGATTGGCTGGAAGAGACAGGAAACAGGAACTATGCTCAAAACTTGGTCTCCAACATGGCGGCGCCCAGTAATGCAGACCTTTTAGCAAAGCCACATTGCTCACTGCCCCTGGTCTCCTAGCAATGACTCAGCAAGAGCGACCCACTGTAGCGACGTCCCGCCGCCACGAGCGGACCCCCTCACTGCCGCTACTGCTGCCCAGGGATCTGGCGCAGCAGCCCACCTCCACCGCTGCCCGCACATCGCCAAGGAAGCCAGCCCCGTGGCCCCAGCGTACCGGTAAGACTCCGGACGCTGACACAGAAAGAATACTAGACAAAAGTTCTTGTAACTGTAATAACATCTGGTAGAAAATCTGCAGTTGGTCAGGAGTCTTCGTGCAGAAAGTCCGAGAATCTCTGGAGAAGTTCCGCTGCAGACACTGTGCCAGTTGATGCTGAGTCAACTCCAAATCCTTCAAGCATCCTGCAATATTGCTTAGGAGGTGCTGCGTCAGACAAACACTTTCGGCCGGGTCCATGGGGCCAGTTCCTACTGTCATGACTGTGGTTTTTGTGAACCCGGTGTTAGTGAAGTCTGTGTGGGCAACTGGAGGACTAGGTGAATGTTAGGCTGGTCTGTAGGAATCAGTGAGAAGAAGGAGCAATCCCTGACCGGGGATCGAACCCAGGCCTCGGCAGAGGAAGCCGTATCCTGACCACTGGATCACCAGGGACTTTGATAGCAGGATGATGAATGTATAGGTGAGACTGTACTGGATATAGTGTCACAGGAGTAGGTGCTTATGTACTCAAGGTTACTGGCAAGATAGTAAGACGGACTGGTTACTAGTGAGACTGATAACTGGGCTGGTTACCGGTGAGACTGGGATGCAACTGTAATGCGGGCTGGTACTGGATATAACTGGAAACGCAACTGAAAGTAGAACGATGACTGTGGCTGTAACTTTAGGATGAGGCTGAAGAACCCTGCGGCTGTGACGGTAGAATACTGCAGCTGTGGTTTTAAGTTGAGACTGTGGAATACTGCGACTGTGACTTTAAGATGAAACACTGCAACTGTGTGTCACGGCGCCGCGGTCTTCTTACTTACCTCTCCGAGCGCTGGGTCTCCGTGCGGCCGTCCTCGCTGGCGGGTCCCGGCGTCCGGCGCTCCGTCTAGCCGGCGTCCACGTCCGACGTCCTCGGGAGCTGCGGGTGACGTCATCGGCCCGTCCTCCAATCAGGCCCTGGCGGGAAGTTTAAATTCAGACGACGGGCAGTGCTCCGGCGCCTGAGTATCATCGTGCTACTGTACCTGTGATCTCCAGTGCTCCGTGCCTCCAAGCACCTCCGTGCCTCCAGCACCTCTGTGCCTCCAAGCACCTTCGTGCCTCCAGCACCTCCGTGCCTCCAAGCACCTCCGTGCCTCCAGCACCTCCGTGCCTCCAAGCACCTCCGTGCCTCCAGCACTTCCATGCCTCCAAGCACCTCCGTGCCTCCAGCACCTCCGTGCCTCCAAGCACCTCGGTGCCTCCAAGCACCTCCGTGCCTCCAACACCTAGTATTTTCTGTGATTCACCAGCACCTGTCAAGTTCTCTCTTTCAGGAGACCTTCAGCATCCGCACGTGCCTCCTGTCCGCCGATCTGATCCTGCATGAGGAAGACTTACATCCGGCCATCTCTGCTGCGGCCCAGTTGCGGTTCCACTTCCCGGTCATCGGAAGAAACCCCGAGTCCACAACCTCCTCAAACCAGGTCAGTGATAGTATACTCAGGCCACATGGACCCGGGGAATCGGAACACGGACTCAAGTGCCATCCAGGACCTGGCTTCCCGTGTACAAAGTCAGGAAGCGGCACAAGGTCAGGTGATGCAGTACCTCCAGGAGTTGTCCGGACGTCTCTAACATCAGTAATTCCGGCACCA
This sequence comes from Pseudophryne corroboree, assembly GCF_028390025.1. Taxonomy (NCBI): domain Eukaryota; kingdom Metazoa; phylum Chordata; class Amphibia; order Anura; family Myobatrachidae; genus Pseudophryne; species Pseudophryne corroboree. The sequence goes on from NC_086448.1 coordinate 424,966,588, forward strand.
GTTCCGGTAGCTGCACCACTTGCCACCTCCAGCAATGTCCAACCATCGGCCGGTGCCACTCCGCGCCTTCAGCTGCCTACGCCATCCCGTTATAATGGGAATCCTAAGAATTGTCGTGGTTTCTTAAACCAATGCGAGGTACATTTCGAGCTACTAGCTCACAACTTTCCTACAGACCGGTCCAAGGTAGCATATATTATTTCTCTGCTGGAAGGATCTGCCTTGGATTGGGTGTCTCCATTATGGGAACGTTCTGATTCACTGGTTTCCAATTACTCCGAATTCATCACGTCTTTTTCAAACCATTGCCTCTGAACTTCGTTGGAATAATGAGGCTCTGAGAGCTGCTTTCTGGAACGGTCTTTCTGATCGCCTGAAGGACGAGTTGGTCACTCGAGAGCTTCCGGATTCTTTAGAGGAATTGATCTCTCTCTGTGTCAAGGTAGATCTCCGGATGCAGGAACGTGGAGGAGAACGTAGTCGATCGGATCGTTCTAGGTTCCGGCTTCCTCCTGCAAGACAAGCGGTGGTTCCAAGTCCGGACGAACCCATGCAGATTAACCGATCCCGATTGTCCCCGAAGGAGCGGCAGCGTCGTCATGAGGGTAAGCTCTGCCTGTACTGCGGAGCTGCGGGTCACTTCGTCAAGTCCTGCAAATCCCGTCCGGGAAACGAGAAGGCCTAGCTTGTTCCGGAGGAGTCAAGTTGGGGGTTACGACCAAATCTTCTCCCACTTCGGACTGTTTGCTTCCTGTAACGTTAATCACCAAGGCTACTTCCAAGTCTATTGAAGCCCTGTTGGACTCTGGAGCTGCGGGGAATTTCGTTTCTTCCCTCTGTGTCCAAAGCCTGAATTTGGAAGTACGGTCCATCGAACGGCCTATTTCCTTGACAGCCATCAATGGTACTAGGATATCCAAGGGTATCATAACAGAACGCACGGTTCCAGTTAAACTACAGGTCAGGGCTCTACATCAAGAATATTTGGAGTTCCTGGTGATCCCGGAAATGCATCACGATCTGGTTCTCGGAATACCTTGGCTCAAAAGTCACAATCCCCATATCGACTGGAAGACCGCACAGATTCGGTCTTGGGGTTCTTTTTGTCACGCTAACTGTCTCACCCCTGTCTGTCCGCTTCGTGTTTCTTCTAAGGCAGAGGAGGAACCTATTCCAGAGGCGTACCAAGAATTTAGAGATGTGTTTTCGGAACAAGCAGCCGACCAGTTACCACCCCATAGGGCTTGGGACTGCCCCATTGACCTTATCCCTGGGAAAATGCCGCCTCGGGGTCGCATTTATCCTCTGTCCCTCCCAGAGACACAGGCTATGTCTGACTATATCAAAACCAATCTTCACAAGGGATTCATCCGCCCCTCTACTTCCCCGGCTGGAGCGGGCTTTTTCTTCGTGAAAAAAAAGGACGGAGGGTTAAGACCATGTATCGACTACCGCGGCTTAAATGATATTACCATCAAAAATAAATACCCCTTGCCTCTAATCACAGAGCTATTTGATAGAGTTCGTGGTGCCCATGTTTTTTCCAAGCTCGATTTGAGAGGGGCCTATAACCTTATATGCATCAGAGAGGGAGATGAATGGAAGACCGCCTTCAATACCCGGGATGGGCATTATGAGTATCTGGTGATGCCGTTCGGTCTTAGCAATGCTCCTGCTGTCTTCCAGGGATTTGTCAACGAAATCTTCTGAGACATGTTATACCTAAGTGTCGTGGTGTATTTGGATGACATCCTGATTTTTTCAAAAGACCTTGCTGAACACAGAATACAAGTCAAAGAGGTACTCCGCCGTCTACGTGAGAATCATCTCTATGCCAAGATGTCCAAGTGTACCTTCGAAGTAACATCAATACCGTTCCTTGGTTATATTATCTCGGGGAAGGAGCTTCGCATGGATCCGGAGAAACTCTCTGCCATTCGGGACTGGGCACAGCCACTCTCCTTGAAAGCATTACAAAGGTTCCTGGGTTTTGCGAACTATTATAGAAAGTTCATTAGAGGTTTCTCCACCATTGTTGCACCCATTACCGCCCTAACGAGAAAGGGTTCCAACCCGGGGTTGTGGCCTCCCGAAGCCATAGAGGCCTTTTCCCACTTGAAATCAGCTTTTATGTCCGCTCCAGTACTCCAACAACCAAATTTCGAGGAACCTTTCTTCCTAGAAGTCGACGCATCCTCGGTCGGAGTTGGGGCTGTTCTCTCTCAGTATGCCTCAGATAAAAAATTACATCCGTGCGGCTTTCACTCTCGTAAATTCTCTCCGGCTGAACGGAATTACACTATTGGAGACCAGGAACTCTTGGCGATTAAATCTGCCTTGGAAGAGTGGAGATATCTCTTAGAGGGGGCCAAACATGTGACTACCATTTACACTGATCACAAAAATTTGTTGTATATCAAAACCGCACAGTGCTTGAATCCTCGCCAAGCTAGATGGGCACTCTTCTTCACTCGATTTTCTTTTGTTATCAAGTACCGAGCCGGGACTTTCAATACCAAAGCGGATGCACTGTCCCGTTCACAAACTCCCACAGATGATGAGGATTCCTTTGAACGGAGTTTAATTCTAAATCCAATTTCTGTCTCTGCTGCCTTGACTACTCCAGGCCCTCTTCCTGGAAGAATGTCCGTACCGGTCAAATTCCGGTCGAGGATACTTCAGTGGGCCCATATCTCCAAATTCTCTGGTCATCCCGTACCCAGAAGATGTACAAGTTTCTGCAAAGATCTTACTGGTGGGACTCCATGAGGAAGGATGTACAGGATTACGTTAATTCCTGTCCCCAGTGTACACAGCATAAATCTCCCCGTTTACCCCCTGCTGGGTTGCTTCGTCCTCTGTTCATTCCTATCAAACCCTGGTCTCATATTTCCATGGACTTCATCACTGACTTCCAAGGGTTGCAACACCGTTTGGGTAATCGTCGACCGTTTTTCGAAGATGGCACGCTTCGTTCCTTTAACTGGTCTACCGACAGCCCCGAAACTAGCTCTACTGTTCATCCAAGAACATTTTCGGTTGCATGGGTTGCCACAGGAAATAGTCTCTGATCGTGGGGTACAGTTCACCGCAAGGTTTTGGAAAGCCCTCTGTTCGACTCTACAGATTAAACTTAAGTTTTCGTCCGCTTATCATCCCCAAACGAATGGACAAACGGAACGAGTCAATCAAGATCTAGAGACTTTCCTCCGTCTTTATCTCTCCCCTTCACAGGACAACTGGGTGGAGTTGTTACCTTGGGCGGAGTTTGCCCATAATCATTCGTTTCATTCTTCCACTGGTGAATCTCCATTTTTCATCAACTATGGGTTCCACCCACGTGTTCCAGAATTACCAAGCCTTCCGATGGAAGAGGTTCCAGCCGTAACGTCCACTCTACTACACTTCAGACAAATTTGGAGTAAGGTTCATGCTAATCTTAAGAAGGTTTCAGTCCGGTACAAGTTCTTTGCGGATAAGAAACGGCGAGCCGCTCCACAATACAAGGTTGGCGACAGGGTATGGCTGTCCACACGTAATCTCCGGTTGAAGGTGCCCACCATGAAGTTTGCTCCAAGATTCATTGGTCCTTACCCTGTGCTACAAGTCCTGAATCCTGTGGTCTGCAAGCTGGGTTTACCTTCGAACCTACGTATACCTAACGCCTTCCATGTTTCTCTTCTTTGTCCTCTCGTCCTTAATCGTTTCCATTCAAAGACCTCTAGCCCTACCTCAGTGGAGACTGAAACAGGAACAGACTTCGAGATCAGAAATATTCTAGACTCGCGTTACCTTCACAAGAATCTGCAATATCTGGTGGAATGGAAAGGATATGGTCCTGAGGAGAGAAGTTGGATAAAGGCTTCTGAGGTCTCGGCTCCTCGACTAGTCCGGATCTTCCATGCTAGACATCCTACGAAGCCGGGAAAGTGTCCAGGGGCCACTCCTAGAGGAGGGGGTACTGTCACGGCGCCGCTGTCTTCTTACTTACCTATCCGGGCGCGCTGGGTCTCCGTGCGGCCGTCCTCGCTGGCGGGGTCCGGCGCTCCGTCTAGCCGGCGTCCACGTCCGACGTCCTCGGGAGCTGCGGGTGACGTCATCGGCCCGTCCTCCAATCAGGCCCGGGCGGGAAGTTTAAATTCAGACGCCGGGCAGTGCTCCGGCGCCTGAGTATCATCGTGCTACTGTACCTGTGATCTCCAGTGCTCCGTGCCTCCAAGTGCCTCCAGCACCTCCGTGCCTCCAGCACCTCCGTGCCTCCAAGCACCTCCGTGCCTCCAGCACCTCCGTGCCTCCAAGCACCTCCGTGCCTCCAAGCGCCTCCGTGCCTCCAGCACCTCCGTGCCTCCAGCACCTAGTATTTTCTGTGATTCACCAGCACCTGTCAAGTTCTCTCTTTCAGGAGACCTTCAGCGTCCGCACGTGCCTTCTGTCCGCCGATCTGATCCTGCATGAGGAAGACTTACATCCGGCCATCTCTGCTGCGGCCCAGTTGCGGTTCCACTTCCCGGTCATCGGAAGAAACCCCGAGTCCACAACCTCCTCAAACCAGGTCAGTGATACTGTGCCTTTAAGTTGTGACTGTGGAATACTGTGACTGTGCCTTTAAGATGAAACACTGAAACTGTGCCTTTAAGTTGAGACTGTGAAATACTGTGACTGTGCCTTTAAGATGAAACTATGGAATATTGCAACTGTGCCTTTAAGATGAAACTGTAGAAATACTGGATATCAATGGTAACACAAATGTAATCCAAACTGGGTAGCAAAGGAACAGAGTTTTTACAGGAACTGAAGTACAAGGGTTACCTTTAGGGAGCTCAGCTTCAAAGCTCACACAGAGCTGTGTGTGACATGAGGAACTGGCTGAGTTTCCAACTCCAGTCTTCAGACTTATACTTCCTGGTCCTTGGTGATTGGTGAGCAGTGTCAGGTGATTCAGAGACTCTCAGGCTGGCACAGGATTGGACAGCTCTGGGTCAGGTGAACAGTCACTGTCATGTGAGTACTCTAGACTAGGCTGTGAAGTGGAGCGAGGCCTAGCAGGCTGAGAGAACACTGAAGCCTGAACTTCTGCAAACAAACAGAGAATGCTGGCTTTTAGGCCTAAACTTCAGATTGCTGAATTCAGACTCACACCGAAGATTAATCACAGGTAGAGCTCGTTAACTATTACCTTCCAGGCAGAGAACTCAGGACTCAGGAAACTCATGGTGCTGACAAGCTGTTTATCTCAGTGAGCAAGAAGGCAAAGGATCCAGGACAGATGGCAGGGGTAAGTCACCAAATACGAGAACTACAGTCAGGATCGTGACATGCTCAAATTGGAGACCATACTCAGATGCTCCTAGCATAGTACTGGTGAAAGTTACTGGTGGCATCTAATGACGCAGTGACATAGTGGACGTCTCAGTCCTTGCATATTCGAATGCACAGCTGGGATGGGCACTGTAGCGCCATTAGCATAAAGTAGCAGACACAACTGAAGCAAAAGACACAAGGAAGCCCGCAACTGTGTCCAACTAAGAAACAGGTCTTATGAGGAGGGATTTCACCCAGGCCCGGCGTCAGCAGCTGCTCTCCGCGCCCCCTCCCTGTTCGGATCTGGTGAGATGGAGCAGGGCGCTGCAGTGTGTCCGGAGCCTGTCCCCGCCTCCCCCTCCTGCGTAGCTTGCTTCCTCGCATGGTGACTGGTGAAAGGATGCGCTCCCCATGCCAGGACCACAAGCCGCCAAAGGAGTTGCAGGCAGGAGCCCGGGGAGGAGGCAGTGGGTGGTATCTTCACTGGCTGGGGAGGCAGTAAGAAGTGCTGCACTGGCTTCCCCAACTGCCGGCTGATCCGACCTCCCTTTCAGCCGGTCCTGACTAGCGGCCCCTCATATGGAGCCACAGCCTCAACCAGAAGGTCAGTGCCTCGCACCTCATCTGGTTGTCATGTGACCAGGAGGAGTAGGTTCTGCAGCAGCTGCACCTCCCTACTGTCTGAAAGGTGTCAGCTGCCTGTAGAGGAAGCTACTACTACTTGGGGGAATTATGTATAAGGACGCTACCATTACTGGGGGGGCATTACGTATAACAATGCTACTACTACTGGGGGGGCATTACGTATGAGGATGCTACTACTAGGGGGGAATTACGTATAAGGACGCTTCTACTGGGGGTGCACTACGTATAAGGACGCTATTACTACTGGGGGGCATTACGTATAAGGACGCGTCTACTACTGGGGGTGCACTACATATAAGGGCGCTACTACTACTGTGGATGCATTATGTATAAGGATGCTACTACTACTGGGGGGGCACTACGTATAAGGACGCTACTACTACTGTGGGTGCATTATGTATAAGGACGCTGCTACTACTACGGATGGGGCATTACGTATAAGATGAATAAGATTGTGCTACATTGTGGCGTAATTTTAAATGGGGGTACTATTGTGTGGCCATGCCCCTTACTTGTGAGACCACACCCCTTTTCCCGGCGTGCGCCAAAGGAATATGTAGAGCGCAAATTTATAGTTTGCAGGGGGGCGCCGAACACCCTAGCACCGGCCCTGATTTCATCCCCCTCGACAGACTCCTATCACCCCAACAGACCCCGCCCCCATTAGGGCTGCTTCTATAATTTTCCCGGGCTGGTTTTCCATCCCAGTCTGCGCCAGTGACACCTTTCTAGGGTGGACATGAAAATGTGTGTTTGCTCTTCAGCGGCACATAATACAGGTAATGCACCCATAAATGCGCCATCTCTAACTATTAAATATCATTTTATGATCTATTCCCACAAAACAAAATGTATTTTCTTGCACATGGATGTAGCATGAGTCACTCTAGTGTGTCCAACTCACACTTTGATTTTAATGACATGATCCCTCTGGTCATCCCATCAGAGTGAGGTAAATACTGCGGCATGTCAACATTCACAATGTCAAAACCAGAATGTTGCCATGGTTAAAATGTTCACATGTTAACATCTGGAAAATGTCAGCATGTACATAAAGTTGACCAATGAAGTGTCAACATAGTGAAAATGTATAGAATAGCATATTAAAATTAGGTTTGGGGGTTAAGGATAGGGATAGACTTACCGCACAAACACATTGGGGTATATTTACTAAGCTCCCGATTTTGACCGAGATGCCGTTTTTTCATCAAAGTGTCATCTCGGTCAATCTCGGTCATTTACTAAACACTAATCACGGCAGTGATGAGGGCATTCGTAATTTTTTGCTAGTTCAGGTAAAAAATTACGAATGAATACACCATCGGTCAAATTACGCCTGTTTAGATACGAATCTCGGTCATTTACTAAGCAAAAAAACACAAAACACTGCCGTGAATAATTACAATTCGCAAAAAAGTCCTAAAAAAAAACAGACCTGCTTTTTTTTTTCGTGATTTGAGATGCATGCAGGGATCCATGAGATCCGTGCATGTATATCAATGGGAAGTGGTGGGAAAGTGCTTTTTGTTGTTAAAAAAAAATGCGTGGGGTCCCCCCTCCTAAGCATAACCAGCCTCGGGCTCTTTGAGCCGATCCTGGTTGCAGAAATATGGGGAAAAAAATGACAGGGGTTCCCCCATATTTAAGCAACCAGCATCGGGCTCTGCGCCTGGTCCTGGTCCCAAAAATACGGGGGACAAAAAGAGTAGGGGTCCCCCGTATTTTTAAAACCAGCACCGGGCTCCACTAGCTGGACAGATAATGCCACAGCCGGGGGTCACTTTTATACAGCGCCCTGCGGCCGTGGCATCAAAAATCCAACTAGTCACCCCTGGCCGGGGTACCGTGGGGGAGTGGGGACCCCCTCAATCAAGGGGTCCCCCCCCCCAGCCACCCAAGGGCCAGGGGTGAAGCCCGAGGCTGTCCCCCCCCATCCAATGGGCTGCGGATGGGAGGGCTGATAGCCTTTGTTGAAAAATAAAAGATATTGTTTTTAGTAGCAGTACTACAAGTCCCAGCAAGCCTCCCCCGCATGCTGGTACTTGGAGAACCACAAGTACCAGCATGCGGCGGAAAAACTGGCCCGCTGGTACCTGTAGTACTACCACTAAAAAAATACCCAAAAAAACACAAGACACACACACCGTGAAAGTATAATTTTATTACATACACACATACATACATACTTACCTTATGTTCTCACGCAGGTCGGTCCTCTTGTCCAGTAGAATCCAAGGGGTACCTGTTGAAGAAATTCTACTCACCAGATCCAGTGGTCCAGGCTCCTCGTCAAATCCAGGCATAATCCACGTACTTGAATAAAACAAAAAAACGCTTGCCCGACCACGAACTGAAAGGTGACCCATGTTTGCACATGGGTCACCTTCCCCCGAATGCCAGAAACCCACTTTGCCTTCTGGCTAAGTGGGTTTCTTCAGCCAATCAGGGAGTGCCACGTTGTAGCACTCTCCTGATCGGCTGTGTGGTCCTGGCCTCACTGACAGGCAGCACACGGCAGTGTTACAATGTAGCGCCTATGCGCTACATTGTAACCAATGATGGGAACTTTCTGCTCAGCGGTGACGTCACTTTAGGTCAACCGCAGGGCAGAAAGTTCCCAGCATTGGTTACAATGTAGCGCATAGGCGCTACATTGTAACACTGCCGTGTGCCGCCTGTCACTCAGTACAGGAGCACACAGCCGATCAGGAGAGTGCTACAACGTGGCACTCCCTGATTGGCTGAAGAAACCCACTTAGCCAGAAGGCAAAGTGGGTTTCTGGCATTCGGGGAAAGGTGACCCATGTGCAAACATGGGTCACCTTTCAGTTCATGGTCGGGCATGCGTTTTTTTGTTTTATTCAAGTACGTGGATTATGCCTGGATTTGACGAGGAGCCTGGACCACGGGATCTGGTGAGTAGAATTTCTTCAACAGGTACCCCTTGGATTCTACTGGACAAGAGGACCGACCTGCGTGAGAACATAAGGTAAGTATGTATGTATGTGTGTATGTAATAAAATTATACTTTCACGGTGTGTGTGTCTTGTGTTTTTTTGGGTATTTTTTTAGTGGTAGTACTACAGGTACCAGCGGGCCAGTTTTTCCGCCGCATGCTGGTACTTGTGGTTCTCCAAGTACCAGCATGCGGGGGAGGCTTGCTGGGACTTGTAGTACTGCTACTAAAAACAATATCTTTTATTTTTCAACAAAGGCTATCAGCCCTCCCATCCGCAGCCCATTGGATGGGGGGGGGACAGCCTCGGGCTTCACCCCTGGCCCTTGGGTGGCTGGGGGGGGGGGACCCCTTGATTGAGGGGGTCCCCACTCCCCCAGGGTACCCCGGCCAGGGGTGACTAGTTGGATTTTTGATGCCACGGCCGCAGGGCACTATATAAAAGTGACCCCGGCTGTGGCATTATCTGTCCAGCTAGTGGAGCCCGGTGCTGGTTTTAAAAATACGGGGGACCCCTACTCTTTTTGTCCCCCGTATTTTTGGGACCAGGACCAGGCGCAGAGCCCGATGCTGGTTGCTTAAATATGGGGGAACCCCTGTCATTTTTTTCCCCATATTTCTGCAACCAGGATCGGCTCAAAGAGCCCGAGGCTGGTTATGCTTAGGAGGGGGGACCCCACGCATTTTTTTTATAAAAATTACATTGTTTACTTTAAAAAAAAAAAAAAAAAAAACCCAGCACGGATCACACAAATCCGGCCGAGATTGATTGTAAAAAAAAACGGCAGTGTTTTGCTAATCACTGCCGTAAAATTAGGTAAAAAAACACGAATGACATCGACATCGGAAGCAAAGAAAAACACGAATACGACAGCTTAGTAAATTAGTCGTAATCCATTCAAAAAGTTGCAATTTTACACTGTCGATGTCATTCGTGATTGAACTTTGACCTTTTTTCGGAAATTACGAATCTTAGTAAATAAACCCCATTGTCAACATTCTGACAATGTCGACATTTCATCAGTGCTGACATGCTGAATGTCAACATGATGAACATGTTGATATGTTCACTGTAGACTTACCGACTATGCCGACATTCTCCTGATGACATTACAATACAAATGTCAACATAACGTACCTGACCCAATACTGCAGCTCTGCAAATAAATGATAGTGTTGTACGAATAGTAGATATTAAAGATTTCACCCCTAGAATCTCCGATTGGAATGTAGGTTTGGGTCATCACTTCTTATACAAAGAACAATTCAGTAAATGAGTCTTTACTTGTCTAAGCTCATACATTCCTAGTCTGTTAGTCCAACTGCCGACACCGCTCCCCCACTGACGCCTCCGTTACTGTTCCATAGAGATGTGCACTTGAAATTTTTCGGGTTTTGTGTTTTGGTTTTGGGTTCGGTTCCGCGGCCGTGTTTTGGGTTCGACCGCGTTTTGGCAAAACCTCACCAAATTTTTTTTGTCGGATTCGGGTGTGTTTTGGATTCAGGTGATTTTTTCAAAAAACCCTAAAAAACAGCTTAAATCATAGAATTTGGGGGTCATTTTGATCCCAAAGTATTATTAACCTCAAAAACCATAATTTCCACTCATTTTCAGTCTATTCTGAACACCTCACACCTCACAATATTATTTTTAGTCCTAAAATTTGCACCGAGGTCGCTGGATGACTAAGCTAAGCGACCCAAGTGGCCGACACAAACACCTGGCCCATCTAGGAGTGGCACTGCAGTGTCACGCAGGATGGCCCTTCCAAAAAACACTCCCCAAACAGCACATGACGCAAAGAAAAAAAGAGGCGCAATGAGGTAGCTGTGTGAGTAAGCTAAGCGACCCTAGTGGCCGACACAAACACCTGGCCCATCTAGGAGTGTCACTGCAGTGTCACGCAGGATGGCCCTTCCAAAAAACACTCCCCAAACAGCACATGACGCAAAGAAAAAAAGAGGCGCAATGAGGTAGCTGTGTGAGTAAGCTAAGCGACCCTAGTGGCCGACACAAACACCTGGCCCATCTAGGAGTGGCACTGCAGTGTCACGCAGGATGGCCCTTCCAAAAAACACTCCCCAAACAGCACATGACGCAAAGAAAAAAAGAGGCGCAATGAGGTAGCTGTGTGAGTAAGCTAAGCGACCCTAGTGGCCGACACAAACACCTGGCCCATCTAGGAGTGGCACTGCAGTGTCACGCAGGATGGCCCTTCCAAAAAACACTCCCCAAACAGCACATGACGCAAAGAAAAAAAGAGGCGCAATGAGGTAGCTGTGTGAGTAAGCTAAGCGACCCTAGTGGCCGACACAAACACCTGGCCCATCTAGGAGTGGCACTGCAGTGTCACGCAGGATGGCCCTTCCAAAAAACACTCCCCAAACAGCACATGACGCAAAGAAAAAAAGAGGCGCAATGAGGTAGCTGTGTGAGTAAGCTAAGCGACCCTAGTGGCCGACACAAACACCTGGCCCATCTAGGAGTGGCACTGCAGTGTCACGCAGGATGGCCCTTCCAAAAAACACTCCCCAAACAGCACATGACGCAAAGAAAAATTAAAGAAAAAAGAGGTGCAAGATGGAATTGTCCTTGGGCCCTCCCACCCACCCTTATGTTGTATAAACAGGACATGCACACTTTAACCAACCCATCATTTCAGTGACAGGGTCTGCCACACGACTGTGACTGAAATGACGGGTTGGTTTGGACCCCCACCAAAAAAGAAGCAATTAATCTCTCCTTGCACAAACTGGCTCTACAGAGGCAAGATGTCCACCTCATCATCATCCTCCGATATATCACCGTGTACATACCCCTCCTCACAGATTATCAATTCGTCCCCACTGGAATCCACCATCTCAGCTCCCTGTGTACTTTGTGGAGGCAATTGCTGCTGGTCAATGTCTCCACGGAGGAATTGATTATAATTCATTTTAATGAACATCATCTTCTCCACATTTTCTGGAAGTAACCTCGTACGCCGATTGCTGACAAGGTGAGCGGCGGCACTAAACACTCTTTCGGAGTACACACTTGTGGGAGGGCAACTTAGGTAGAATAAAGCCAGTTTGTGCAAGGGCCTCCAAATTGCCTCTTTTTCCTGCCAGTATAAGTACGGACTGTCTGACGTGCCTACTTGGATGCGGTCACTCATATAATCCTCCACCATTCTTTCAATGGGGAGAGAATCATATGCAGTGCCAGTAGACGACATGTCCGTAATCGTTGGCAGGTCCTTCAGTCCGGACCAGATGTCAGCATCAGCAGTCGCTCCAGACTGCCCTGCATCACCGCCAGCGGGTGGGCTCGGAATTCTGAGCCTTTTCCTCGCACCCCCAGTTGCGGGAGAATGTGAAGGAGGAGATGTTGACAGGTCGCGTTCCGCTTGACTTGACAATTTTGTCACCAGCAGGTCTTTGAACCCCAGCAGACTTGTGTCTGCCGGAAAGAGAGATCCAAGGTAGGTTTTAAATCTAGGATCGAGCACGGTGGCCAAAATGTAGTGCTCTGATTTCAGCAGATTGACCACCCATGAATCCTTGTTAAGCGAATTAAGGGCTCCATCCACAAGTCCCACATGCCTAGCGGAATCGCTCTGTGTTAGCTCCTCCTTCAATGTCTCCAGCTTCTTCTGCAAAAGCCTGATGAGGGGAATGACCTGACTCAGGCTGGCAGTGTCTGAACTGACTTCACGTGTGGCAAGTTCAAAGGGCAGCAGAACCTTGCACAACGTTGAAATCATTCTCCACTGCGCTTGAGACAGGTGCATTCCACCTCCTATATCGTGCTCAATTGTATAGGCTTGAATGGCCTTTTGCTGCTCCTCCAACCTCTGAAGCATATATAGGGTTGAATTCCACCTCGTTACCACTTCTTGCTTCAGATGATGGCAGCGCAGGTTCAGGCGTTTTTGGTGGTGCTCCAGTCTTCTGTACGTGGTGCCTGTACGCCGAAAGTGTCCCGCAATTCTTCTGGCCACCGACAGCATCTCTTGCACGCCCCTCTCGTTTTTTAAATAATTCTGCACCACCAAATTCAAGGTATGTGCAAAACATGGGACGTGCTGGAATTTGCCCATATTTAATGCACACACAATATTGCTGGCGTTGTCCGATGCCACAAATCCACAGGAGAGTCCAATTGGGGTAAGCCATTCCGCGATGATCTTCCTCAGTTGCCGTAAGAGGTTTTCAGCTGTGTGCGTATTCTGGAAACCGGTGATACAAAGCGTAGCCTGCCTAGGAAAGAGTTGGTGTTTGCGAGATGCTGCTACTGGTGCCGCCGCTGCTGTTCTTGCGGCGGGAGTCCATACATCTACCCAGTGGGCTGTCACAGTCATATAGTCCTGACCCTGCCCTGCTCCACTTGTCCACATGTCCGTGGTTAAGTGGACATTGGGTACAGCTGCATTTTTTAGGACACTGGTGACTCTTTTTCTGAGGTCTGTGTACAATTTAGGTATCGCCTGCCTAGAGAAATGGAACCTAGATGGTATTTGGTACCGGGGACACAGTACCTCCAACAAGTCTCTAGTTGGCTCTGCAGTAATGATGGATACCGGAACCACGTTTCTCACCACCCCGGATGCCAAGGCCTCAGTTATCCGCTTTGCAGCAGGATGACTGCTGTGATATTTCATCTTCCTCGCAAAGGACTGTTGGACAGTCAATTGCTTGGTGGAAGTAGTAAAAGTGGTCTTTCGACTTCCCCTCTGGGATGACCATCGACTCCCAGCAGCAACAACAGCAGCGCCAGCAGCAGTAGGCGTTACACGCAAGGATGCATCGGAGGAATCCCAGGCAGGAGAGGACTCGTCAGAATTGCCAGTGACATGGCCTGCAGGACTATTGGCATTCCTGGGGAAGGAGGAAATTGACACTGAGGGAGTTGGTGGGGTGGTTTGCGTGAGCTTGGTTACAAGAGGAAGGGATTTACTGGTCAGTGGACTGCTTCCGCTGTCGCCCAAAGTTTTTGAACTTGTCACTGACTTATTATGAATGCGCTGCAGGTGACGTATAAGGGAGGATGTTCCGAGGTGGTTAACGTCCTTACCCCTACTTATTACAGCTTGACAAAGGCAACACACGGCTTGACAAATGTCCGCATTTCTGTTGAAATACTTCCACACCGAAGAGCTGATTTTTTTGGTATTTTCACCAGGCATGTCAATGGCCCTATTCCTCCCACGGACAACAGGTGTCTCCCCGGGTGCCTGACTTAAACAAACCACCTCACCATCAGAATCCTCCTTGTCAATTTCCTCCCCAGCGCCAGCAACACCCATATCCTCCTCATCCTGGTGTACTTCAACACTGACATCTTCAATCTGACTATCAGGAACTGGACTGCGGGTGCTCCTTCCAGCACTTGCAGGGGGCGTGCAAATGGTGGAAGGCGCATGCTCTTCACGTCCAGTGTTGGGAAGGTCAGGCATCGCAACCGACACAATTGGACTCTCCTTGTGGATTTGGGATTTCGAAGAACGCACAGTTCTTTGCTGTGCTTTTGCCAGCTTGAGTCTTTTCATTTTTCTAGCGAGAGGCTGAGTGCTTCCATCCTCATGTGAAGCTGAACCACTAGCCATGAACATAGGCCAGGGCCTCAGCCGTTCCTTGCCACTCCGTGTGGTAAATGGCATATTGGAAAGTTTACGCTTCTCCTCCGACAATTTTATTTTAGATTTTTGAGTCCTTTTTTTACTGATATTTGGTGTTTTGGATTTTACATGCTCTGTACTATGACATTGGGCATCGGCCTTGGCAGACGACGTTGATGGAATTTCATCGTCTCGGCCATGACTAGTGGCAGCAGCTTCAGCACGAGGTGGAAGTCGATCTTGATCTTTCCCTATTTTTGGAACCTCAACATTTTTGTTCTCCATATTTTAATAGGCACAACTAAAAGGCACCTCAGGTAAACAATGGAGATGGATGGATACTAGTATACTTATGGATGGACGAGCGACTGCCGACACAGAGGTAGCTACAGCCGTGGACTACCGTACTGTGTCTGCTGCTAATATAGACTGGATGATAATGAGATAAAAATAAAATATATATATATATCACACTAGTACTGCAGCCGGACAGGCATATATATTATGTAATGACGGACCTGCTGGACACTGTCTGTCAGCACTGCAGACTCCTAAAGTAAGCTACTAGTATCAAGAAGATAGAAAAAAAAAACCACGGGTAGGTGGTATACAATTATGGATGGATGAGCGACTGCCGACACAGAGGTAGCTACAGCCGTGGACTACCATACTGTGTCTGCTGCTAATATAGACTGGATGATAATGAGATAAAAATAATATATATATATATATATATCACACTAGTACTGCAGCCGGACAGGTATATATATTATGTAATGACGGACCTGCTGGACACTGTCTGTCAGCACTGCAGACTCCTAAAGTAAGCTACTAGTATCAAGAAGATAGAAAAAAAAACCACGGGTAGGTGGTATACAATTATGGATGGACGAGCGACTGCCGACACAGAGGTAGCTACAGCCGTGGACTACCGTACTGTGTCTGCTGCTAATATAGACTGGATGATAATGAGATAAAAATAATATATATATATATATATCACACTAGTACTGCAGCCGGACAGGTATATATATTATGTAATGACGGACCTGCTGGACACTGTCTGTCAGCACTGCAGACTCCTAAAGTAAGCTACTAGTATCAAGAAGATAGAAAAAAAAACCACGGGTAGGTGGTATACAATTATGGATGGACGAGCGACTGCCGACACAGAGGTAGCTACAGCCGTGGACTACCGTACTGTGTCTGCTGCTAATATAGACTGGATGATAATGAGATAAAATTAAAATATATATATATATCACACTAGTACTGCAGCCGGACAGGTATATATATTATGTAATGACGGACCTGCTGGACACTGTCTGTCAGCACTGCAGACTCCTAAAGTAAGCTACTAGTATCAAGAAGATAGAAAAAAAAAACACTGGTAGGTGGTATACAATTATGGATGGACGAGCGACTGCCGACACAGAGGTAGCTACAGCCGTGGACTACCGTACTGTGTCTGCTGCTAATATAGACTGGATGATAATGAGATAAAAATAAAATATATATATATATCACACTAGTACTGCAGCCGGACAGGTATATATATTATGTAATGACGGACCTGCTGGACACTGTCTGTCAGCACTGCAGACTCCTAAAGTAAGCTACTAGTATCAAGAAGATAGAAAAAAAAACCACGGGTAGGTGGTATACAATTATGGATGGACGAGCGACTGCCGACACAGAGGTAGCTACAGCCGTGGACTACCGTACTGTGTCTGCTGCTAATATAGACTGGATGATAATGAGATAAAAATAAAATATATATATATATATCACACTAGTACTGCAGCCGGACAGGTATATATATTATGTAATGACGGACCTGCTGGACACTGTCTGTCAGCACTGCAGACTCCTAAAGTAAGCTACTAGTATCAAGAAGATAGAAAAAAAAACCACGGGTAGGTGGTATACAATTATGGATGGACGAGCGACTGCCGACACAGAGGTAGCTACAGCCGTGGACTACCGTACTGTGTCTGCTGCTAATATAGACTGGATGATAATGAGATAAAAATAAAATATATATATATATATATCACACTAGTACTGCAGCCGGACAGGTATATATTATGTAATGACGGACCTGCTGGACACTGTCTGTCAGCACTGCAGACTCCTAAAGTAAGCTACTAGTATCAAGAAGATAGAAAAAAAAACCACGGGTAGGTGGTATACAATTATGGATGGACGAGCGACTGCCGACACAGAGGCAGCTACAGCCGTGGACTACCGTACTGTGTCTGCTGCTAATATAGACTGGATGATAATGAGATAAAATTAAAATATATATATATATCACACTAGTACTGCAGCCGGACAGGTATATATTATGTAATGACGGACCTGCTGGACAGTGGACACTGTCTGCAGAATGCGTTTATAAAAACACCACACGACGAGTGTTTAACTTTTTCAGGCAGACAATCACAATATACTGGCATACCCTCCAACTGTACCTTTTTAATAGGTACAGTACCTTTTTTTCATGGTCTGTACCGATTTTTGGCTCTCCAAACTTCCATTGAAAGTATAGGAAAAGGGGCATGGTCACGCCCCCCTTTACCCGCGGCCACGCCCCTTTTTCGGGTTTGTACCGATTTTTCAGTGTAAAATGTTGGAGGGTATGTACTGGAGGTCAGCAGACAATCACAATATACTGGTGGTCAGTGGTCACTGGTCAGTCACACTGGCAGTGGCACTCTGGCAGCAAAAGTGTGCACTGTACTTAAAATATGTACTCCTGCTATAACTGCTCCCCAGTCTCCCCCACAATTAAGCTGTGTGAGCAGTGAGCACTATCAGTATTACATATGATGCAGCACACTGGGCTGAGCACAGATATGGTATGTGACTGTGTCACACTGTGTATCGTTTTTTTTTCAGGCAGAGAACGGATTAATTAAACTGGTGGTGGTCACTGGTCACACTATCAGCAAGTAGTACTCCGTCCTAAGCAGACAATCACAATATACTGGTGGTCAGTGTGGTCACTGGTCAGTCACACTGGCAGTGTGGCACTCTGGCAGCAAAAGTGTGCACTGTACTTAAAATATATTATTTATGTACTCCTGCTCTAACTGCTCCCCAGTCTCCCCCACAATTAAGCTGTGTGAGCAGTGAGCACTCAGCACAGTCAGATATACAGTATTACATATGATGATGCAGCACACTGAGGCTGAGCACAGATATGGTATGTGACTGTGTCACACTGTGTATCGTTTTTTTTCAGGCAGAGAACGGATTAATTAAACTGGTGGTCAATGGTCACACTATCAGCAAGTAGTAGTACTCCAGTCCTAATATGCTCCCCAAAATTAGTAAATACTAAATAGTGTCTCTAACTCTCTACTCTCTTCTCTATAAACGGAGAGGACGCCAGCCACGTCTCTCCCTATCAATCTCAATGCACGTGTGAAAATGGCGGCGACGCGCGGCTCCTTATATAGAATCCGAGTCTCGCGATAGAATTCGAGCCTCGCGAGAATCCGACAGCGGGATGATGACGTTCGGGCGCGCTCGGGTTAGCCGAGCAAGGCGGGAAGGTTCGAACCTGCCTCGGACCCGTGTAAAAAGGCTGAAGTTCGGGGGGGTTCGGATTCCGAGGAACCGAACCCGCTCATCACTACTGTTCCACCCTGCGAGAGTTCGGCTCAATCCCAGATCACAGTATACCAGTGTTCCCGCACCTCCCGGTGTAACCATCTCGGACCAGCTGACCTGTCACCGTCCTCCATTTCTTCTTTATCTTCGCTCTCAAATATGCAGATGGAGCCATCTTCATTTTAGCCTTTAATAGGATTAATTGAGCCAGGGCAGTCGGAGTTAATCCCCTGCTGTAATGAATTAATCCCCTGATGTATTGTTCTCTCTGTATTGTATTGCAGCTGAGAACAATAGATGAAAGGCTTGTGCTAATAAACCATGATGTCACTGGCGTTTCTATAATGGGTGCAGTGTGTGCGGTGCACACGGGCCCCTGAGACCTATTTTGTGAATACTCACCCCTCCGGAGTCCTGCGGCAACGTCCACGGCGGTGTTAAAACTCAGTGAAAATGGCCCAGCGGCCAGACTCTCCCCACTGCCGGCAGAGAGGAGGGGGCCCGAACGGAGGAGGCTGCACCCGGGCCTCCTCCTCTCTTAAAACACCGCTGCATGGTGTGCCTAGGCGCAGCAGAGAAGCCAAGATGAGCGTGGCTCCATGTGTAACACACTACACGAGAAGGAACTTTATACAGCCAGCTTGCTTCCATCTCGGAGAGACCATCTCCCAGTCTGAACTCAGTCCAGTAATTCCTATTTCAACCAACACCTTTGAGGACAATAAGAACTTGGGCCAGCCCACCCACTTCCATCCTGGAGAGTCCGCCTCCAAACCAGCTTGGAATTTGCACTGGCCCAATGGATCCCGCTGGCCCTCAGGCCTTGAATACGGACCACTTCCAGACAATTGCTGCTCGTTTGGAGGGATTGGAAGCGACCCAGCAACAACTAACCCAGTGCCTGCAAGAAATATCTTTGAGAAAGGATTCTTTGGAACGAGTGTGTCCCTCAGTTTAGACCAATTCTTCTGTCAGTCAGATCATCTCTCCGCCTGCTGTTCTGTCTCCGACTGTCTTACGTCTACCAAAGCCCAACAAGTATGATGGAAATCCTAAACTGTGTTGCGGCTTTTTAAACCAATGCGATGCACATTTTACACTACAGCCAGGCCACTTCCCGACTTCTAAGATGAAGGTGGCCTATATTGTTTCTTTGCTGACCAGATAAGCCCTGGAATGGGTTGCTCCCCTGTGGGAGAGGGACGATCCTATACTAAGTGACCACACCAGATTAATGTCCTTCTTTTGAAAAATCTTTGGGAACCTGGGAGAGTTTCTTCAGCTTCCTCCGAGATCATGCAACTCCGTCAAGGAAATAGAACGGTGGGGCAGTATGTTGTGCAGTTTCAGACTCTCGCTTCTGAGTTGGATGGAACGAGGAAGCCCTAGTTTCAGCCTTCTGGAACAGACTATCCAAGCGCCTGAAAGATGATCTGGGTACTCGGGATCTGCCCACTAAATTGGATGACATGATCTCGCTATGTAATAAATTAGACCTAAGGTTCCAGGAGAATGTCAAATTGAGAAGGGTTGGAATGAGCGGTTTAAGCCATGAGTTACTCCTCCTCCACCACCTCCATTAGCGGTTCCTGATTCTTCCGAGGAACCTATGCAAATCGACCAGGCCCGACTGACACCGGAGGAATGGACGAAGCGACGCAGAGAGAATTTGTGCATGTACTGCGGTGATTCCGGCCACTTGGTTGCCTCCTGTCCACGGAGTCCGGGAAACTTCCGCTCCTGACCGGTCCTGAAGAAGCTAGGTTGGGAGTAATAAATTATTCTCCATGAAATTCCGAGTCCGAGATTCTAGTTACACTCGAGTGTTCACAAGAAGTCATTTCTGTCTCTTCTCTTGTAGATGTTAGACTTTATCTCAGCAGAACTTGTCCAGAAACACTAAATTCCAACTCGATCCCTGGGCCAGGGAATAATTCTTACAGCGGAGGATGGTAACCGAATTTCCAGCGGGACAGTCTTTCTTCAAACCCTTCCCCTACATCTTCGGGGTAGGGGCTCTCCATGTGCAACAGATACTACTCCTGGTGATCGCCAAGGCCTCTCATGGAATTGTTCTCTGCCTTCCGTGGCTTCGGAGACACAATCCCAGGATTGACTGGGTTTCTTGTTTCTCGTCTTGTTTGGCCAAAAGTCGACCTATTTGAAGTATTAGTTGTGATCTGCTAGATTCCATTCCCACTGAGTACTCAGCATTCAAGGATGTTTTTAGTAAGCGAAATGCCGACATCCTATCTCCCCACAGGCCCTGGGATCAACCGATAGAACTAATGCCAGGGAAGGTACAACCCCGTGGACGTATATATATTCTTTATCTGTACCAGAAACTAGATCCATGTCAGAGTACATTCAAGAAAATCTGAGTAAAGGATTCATCCATCCAAATCTCCAGCTTGTGCTGGGTTTTTCTTTGTGAGTAAAAAGAATGGGGGTCTTCGCCCCTGCATCGACTACAGAGGCTTGAATGAGATCACTATTAAAA
The DNA here is from genome assembly GCF_028390025.1 of Pseudophryne corroboree. NCBI lineage: Eukaryota > Metazoa > Chordata > Amphibia > Anura > Myobatrachidae > Pseudophryne > Pseudophryne corroboree. Next base: position 424,987,208 of record NC_086448.1, read on the forward strand.
ACCGATACCCACTGCCGTTGATTACAGAGTCAAAGGGTCATCTCTCTACACCACACTGGATCTAAGAGGTGCCTACAACCTGATCAAAATCAGTGTCGGAGACGAATGGAAGACGTCGTTTAATACTAGGGATGGGCACTATGAATATTTAGTTATGCCATTTGGTTTCAGCAATGCCCCTGCCGTCTTCCAAAACATCATTAATGAGATCCTTCATGACATGCTTTACAAATCCGTGGTAGTCTATCTAGACATTCAGTCCTATCGGCAGCAGGTCTGTGAAGATCTTCGAAGTTTACGGGAGAATCATCTTTATTGCATGTTAGAAAAATGTGTTTTTGAAGTTACTTCAATTTCGTTCCTTGGCCATATAATTTCTGGCTCTGGTCTCCAAATGGATCCCGAAAAAGTTTTTGCCATTCTCAAGTGGGTCCAACTTACCACTCTATGGGGGTAATTCTGAGTTGATCGCAGCAGCAAATATGTTAACAAATGGGCAAAACCATGTTCACTGCAGGTGGGGCAGATATAACATTTGCAGAGAGAGTTAGATTTGGGTGAGGTGTGTTCAAACTGAAATCTAACTTGCAGTGTAAAAATCAAGCAGCCAGTATTTACCCTGTACAGAAACAAAATAACCCACCCAACTCATCTAACTCTCTCTGCACATGTTATATCTGCCACACCTGCAGTGCACATGGTTTTGCCCAATTGCTAACAAACTTGCTGCTGTGATCAACTTGGAATTACCCCCTCTGTGCCATACAAAGATTTTTAGTTTCTGCCATAGTCGCCCCCATTGTAGGCCTAACCTGTAAAGGAGCTAATCCTTCTCGTTGGTCACCTGAAGCAGTCTCCACTTTTCAACTCCTTAAGCCAGGCATGTCCAAACTGTGGCCCTCCAGCTGTTGTAAAACTACATATCCCAGCATGCCCTGACACAGTTTTGCTGTCAAAAAATGCTAAAGCTATGTCAGGGCATGCTGGGATGTGTAGTTTCTCAACAGCTGGAGGGCCACAGTTTGGACATGCCTGCCTTAAGCAATCTTCTACCCGGACCCCATACTCCTTCAGGCAGATGTTAACAAACCATTTCTTTTGGAAGTTAATGCCTCTTCTGAAGCGGTAGGGGCAGTTATTTCTCAACAGGCTCCAAATAACTCCCTACATCCCTGTGGGTACTTTTCGAGCCAATTTTTGCACGCTGAAATTATACCATTCGAGAACAGGAACTGTTGGCAGTAAAACTTGCTTTGGAGGAGTGGCGTTATCTTTTAGAGGGATCCTCACACCCCGTCACCATATGTACCGATCACAAGAATCTTGCATTTCTGAAGAATATTCATCTCAACCCTAGACTAGCTCGTTTTGGGTCTCTTGTTTTTCCATTTTATTTCATCTTGTCATATCGTCCAGGTTTGCAAAATAAAAAAGCTGGTGCTCTCTCTCGATCTCTTAGTTCTGAAGGGAATTCAGAAAGTCAACCTCCAAGTCCAGTCTTAAGCCCTACAGTCTTTGCCGCAACCAATGTTCAACCTCCTAAAAGGAAAACTTTTGTTTCACCTCATCTTCGGAAGAAACTCCTGAGTTGGGCAAATGCATCCTGTTTCTCCGGACATGTTGGAATCCATAAGACTCTAGAATTTATACAACGATCATACCGATGGAGACCAGAATTTTGAAAACTGCAATACATCACAAGCGCTCAAAAACCGTTAGTACAATATCACCAAAACGTTCCTTTTGGGTTGAATGTGGCGTTTTCTTTATCTGAATTTTTTCTTTAGTTCAGACCATTTGGATGTGAAGTCTCCAGCAGAGATAATATGAAATAAAACAGACGTAACAAAAAACACCAATGTGTAGTAAATCTTTGTTAACACTTGTAATAATGAAATATGTATTAATGCCTCTTAAAGACTAAAGAGGATTCAAAGCGTACCCCACTCACACTTTAAGCGGGGACATACGGAAGGAAAACATATGCAACAGCACATAAAACAATAGGATAAAAACGGCAAAGAGGAATGATAAAAACCACTTGCAAAAAGGTTATAAAAAAAAAAAGGCAAGAATAAAAAATCCGGATAGTAACAAGCTACTCACACTCCTGCTGTCTAAGAACTATAAAAGTCACAGCTCTTTTTGGTTGAATCCTTTGAGATCCACACCGGGTGTAAAAAAAAGTGGTAGAAGTCATCATCCCTATAAAAGAAACCTTGATGTGTTTATTATCCCCGCTTAAAGTGTGAGTGGGGTACGCTTTGGATCCTCTTTAGTCTTTAAGAGGCATTAATACATATTTCATTATTACAAGTGTTAACAAAGATTTACTACACATTGGTGTTTTTTGTTACGTCTGTTTTATTTCATATTATCTCTGCTGGAGACTTCACATCCAAATGGTCTCAACTAAAGAAAAAAATCAGATAAAGAAAACGCCACATTCAACCCAAAAGGAACGTTTTGGTGATATTGTACTAACGGTTTTTGAGCGCTTGTGATGTATTGCAGTTTTCAAAATTCTGGTCTCTGTTTGTATATCTAAATGTGGTGACATTTATTCGAAATCTGTTACATCTAAGCTGCTTGGCGCCAGTTCGGACTGCTCCCTAAACACATTTTTTCTAGCTAGATCATACCGATGGCCCTCCATGAGATCTGATGTATCCAATTTTGTATCTTCCTACATCAAGTGTTCACAGCATAAAATACCTTGTCAGGCTCCTCTAGGTCCACTGCAACAGCTTTCTGTTCCCCTTTGACCTTGGTCCCACCTGTCCATGCACTTCATCACAGATTTACCTAATTCTCAAGGTTTCACTACAATCTGGGTGATAGTTGATCGTTTTTCCAAAATGGCTCATTTTGTTCCCATCAAGGGTCTTCCCACTGCTCCGGAGGTATCCCGACTCTTCATTTCCACTATTTTTAGGTTACAAGGACTAGCTTCAGAAATCATATCTGACCATGGGGTTCAATTTGTGGCCAAATTTTGGAAATCCCTTTGTGCAGTGTTCCAGATCAAGTTGAAATTTTCCATGGCATATCATCCCCAGACCAATGGTCAGACAGAAAGAGTGAATCAAGATTTGGAAACTTTTCTACATCTTCATTTATCTTCCTCTCAAGATAATTGGGTCGATCTTCTTCCCTGGGCAGAGTTTTTCCATAATAATATGTGTCACTCCTCTTCCAAAACGACTCTGTTCCTCAATGTCTATGGTATGCATCTCCGGGTTCCAGAATTTTTAAGTCTACCTGCTCAAGTTCTTCCAGCAGTAACATCCTCTGTCCAGCAATTCTCGACTAACTGCAGGCAAGTACATGCTGCTCTTCGCAAGTCCTTTAACCAATATAACTTTTGGGCCAACAGGAAGAGACGTGCAGCAGCCAGTCTTAAGATTGAAGATCTGGTGTGGCTGTCTACTCGAAATCTGAGATTTTGAATTCCTTCTATGAAGCTCACTCCCTGATTTATTGGTCCATTCCCTGTAGAAAAGGTAATTAATCCAGTAGCCCTCAAACTCCCTCCATATTTGCGAGTTCCAAACTCCTTCCGTATTTCCTTGCTTAAACCCTTGGTGCTTAACCAATTCCAAAGAAGCCTTCCACATATCCCCAGAGTTCTTACTGAGTTGAGTTTGAGGTCAAACAAATTCTGGACTTCCAAAGACGTTATGGTCATCTGCAGTATTTGCTAGACTGGAGAGGTTATAGGCCTGAGGAACGGACCTGGGTCGATGCCACCAATGTTCATGCTCCTGCGTTAATTCAGAGATTTCATAATTGGAATCCTAACAAGCTGAGAAAGTGTCCGGAGGCCACCCAAAAAGGGGGGAGGGGGTATTGTCATGGCCAGTGGGACGTCAGCTGTGGGGAGCCGGCGTTTCCCCTTCTGGGCGCTGTGGACTCGCACTCTGCAGCGCAGCGTCAGGCAGAGGTGGCCGGTCGGAGTGGCGGCTGGTGTGCGGCAGGAAGTCTGGGAGGCAGAAGGGGGAAAGCTGACAGTGGAAGGAGCTCCATGCAGTCAGAGTCCCAGCGGTGCCCAATTTGGGTTTTGACACATTATCTGGGAAACCAATCAAGATTATTCCAGGTAATTCCAGCTGCACCAATCCCAGGAGAGGACCTGTGTCGACGTGATGGGGTCCTGCATCCCGGACCCATAACTAGTATAAGGAACCCCCAGTGACAGAGACGCCATGCCGATCGGCCTGGGGGCTTATCCCTACATCTGCAGATACACGCAACTAAGATCTCTGTATTATCTGATCATTATGTAGTGTTATTTTTCACTCAATGTGCATTAAGTATAACAAAATGCAGGGGCGGATTGGGAACGTAAAGTGGCCCTGGAAAATAAGATTTTACTCACCGGTAAATCTATTTCTCGTAGTCCGTAGTGGATGCTGGGTACTCCGTAAGGACCATGGGGAATAGACGGGCTCCGCAGGAGACTGGGCACTCTTTAAAGAAAAGATTAGGTACTACATCTGGTGTGCACTGGCTCCTCCCTCTATGCCCCTCCTCCAGACCTCAGTTAGGGAAACTGTGCCCGGAAGAGCTGACATTACAAGGAAAGGATTTGGAATCCAGGGTAAGACTCATACCAGCCACACCAATCACACCGTACAACTTGTGATAACTATACCCAGTTAACAGTATGAACAACAACTGAGCCTCATTAAACAGATGGCTCAGAACAAAAAACCCTATAGTTAAGCAATAACTATATACAAGTATTGCAGAAGTCCGCACTTGGGACGGGGTCCCAGCATCCACTACGGACTACGAGAAATAGATTTACCGGTGAGTAAAATCTTATTTTCTCTGACGTCCTAGTGGATGCTGGGTACTCCGTAAGGACCATGGGGATTATACCAAAGCTCCCAAACGGGCGGGAGAGTGCGGATGACTCTGCAGCACCGAATGAGCAAACTCAAGGTCCTCCTCAGCCAGGGTATCAAACTTGTAGAATTTTGCAAACGTGTTTGATCCCGACCAGGTAGCAGCTCGGCAAAGTTGTAAAGCCAAGACCCCTCGGGCAGCCGCCCAAAAAGAGCCCACCTTCCTCGTGGAATGGGCTTTGACTGATTTAGGATGCGGCAGTCAAGCCGCAGAATGTGCAAGTTGAAGCGTGCTACAGATCCAGCGAGCAATAGTCTGCTTAGAAGCAGGAGCACCCAGCTTGGTGGGTGCATGCAGGATAAACAGCGAGTCAGTTTTTCTGACTCTAGTCAATCTGGAAACATAGATTTTCAGGGCCCGGACTACATCCAGCAACTTGGAAGCCTCCAAGTCCCGAGTAGCCGCAGGCACCACAATAGGTTGGTTCAAATGAAACGCTAATACCACCTTAGGGAGAAATTGTGGACGAGTCCTCAATTCCGCCCTGTCCATATGGAAGATCAGATAGGGGCTTTTACATGACAAAGCCGCCAATTCTGACACACGCCTAGCCGAAGCCAAGGCCAAAAGCATGACCACTTTCCACGTGAGATATTTCAACTCCACGGTCTGAAGTGGCTCAAACCAATGAGATTTTAGGAAATCCAACACAACGTTGAGATCCCAAGGTGCCACTGGAGGCACAAAAGGGGGCTGAATATGCAGCACTCCCTTAACAAACGTCTGAACCTCAGGCAGTGAAGCCAGTTCTTTTTGAAAGAAAATAGACAGGGCCGAAATCTGGACTTTAATGGAACCCAATTTTAGGCCCATAGTCACTCCTGACTGTAGGAAGTGCAGAAATCGACCCAGCTGAAATTCTTCTGTTGGGGCCTTCATAGCCTCACACCAAGCAACATATTTTCGCCATATGCGGTGATAATGTTTTGCTGTCACGTCCTTCCTAGCCTTTATCAGCGTAGGAATGACTTCAACCGGAATGCCCTTTTCCATCAGGATCCGGCGTTCAACCGCCATGCCGTCAAACGCAGCCGTGGTAAGTCTTGGAACAGACAGGGCCCCTGCTGTAGCAGGTCCTGTCGGAGCGGCAGAGGCCAAGGGTCCTCTGAGATCATTTCTTGTAGTTCCGGGTACCAAGTCCTTCTTGGCCAATCCGGAACGATGAGTATAGTTCTTTCTCCTCTCTTTCTTATTATCCTCAGTACCTTTGGTATGAGAGGAAGAGGAGGGAACACATAAACCGACTGGTACACCCACGGTGTTACTAGAGCGTCCACAGCTATCGCCTGAGGGTCCCTTGACCTGGCGCAATATCTTTTTAGCTTTTTGTTGAGGTGGGACGCCATCATGTCCACCTGTGGCCTTTCCCAACGATTTACAATCAGCTGGAAGACTTCTGGATGAAGTCCCCACTCTCCCGGGTGGAGGTCGTGCCTGCTGAGGAAGTCTGCTTCCCAGTTGTCCACTCCCGGAATGAACACTGCTGACAGTGCTATCACGTGATTTTCCGCCCATCGGAGAATCCTTGTGGCTTCTGCCATCGCCATCCTGCTTCTTGTGCCGCCCTGTCGGTTTACATGGGCGACCGCCGTGATGTTGTCTGACTGAATCAGCACCGGCTGGTTTTGAAGCAGGGGTTTTGCCTGACTTAGGGCGTTGTAAATGGCCCTTAGTTCCAGAATATTTATGTGTAGGGAAGCCTCCTGTCTCGACCATTGTCCTTGGAAGTTTCTTCCCTGAGTGACTGCCCCCCAACCTCGGAGGCTTGCATCCGTGGTCACCAGTCCTGTATGCCGAATCTGCGGCCCTCGAGAAGATGAGCACTCTGCAGCCACCACAGCAGAGACACCCTGGCCCTCGGGGACAGGGTGATCAGCCGATGCATCTGAAGATGCGATCCGGACCACTTGTCTAACAGATCCCACTGAAAGATCCTTGCATGGAACCTGCCGAATGGAATTGCCTCGTAAGAAGCTACCATCTTTCCCAGGACTCGCGTGCAGTGATGCACCGACACCTGTTTTGGTTTCAGGAGGTCTCTGACCAGAGATGACAACTCCTTGGCCTTCTCCTCCGGGAGAAACACCTTCTTCTGTTCTGTGTCCAGAATCATACCCAGGAACAGCAGACGCGTCGTAGGAACCAGCTGCGACTTTGGGATATTCAGAATCCAGCCGTGCTGTTGTAGCACATCCTGAGATAGTGCTACTCCGATCAACAACTGCTCCATGGACCTCGCCTTAATAAGGAGATCGTCCAAGTATGGGATAATTATAACTCCCTTCTTTCGAAGGAGTATCATCATTTCGGCCATTACTTTGGTAAATACCCTCGGTGCCATGGACAGACCAAACGGCAACGTCTGGAATTGGTAATGGCAGTCCTGTACCACAAAACGGAGGTGCACCTGGTGAGGTGGGTAAATGGGGACATGTAGGTAAGCATCCTTGATGTCCAGTGATACCATGTAATCCCCCTCTTCCAGGCTTGCAATAACCGCCCTGAGCGATTCCATTTTGAACTTGAACTTCCTTATATAAGTGTTCAAGGATTTCAAATTTATAATGGGTCTCACCGAACCGTCTGGTTTCGGTACCACAAACATTGTGGAATAGTAACCCCGTCCCTGTTGAAGGAGGGGAACTTTGATTATCACCTGCTGGAGGTACAGCTTATGAATTGCCGCCAGTACTACCTCCCTGTCCTGGGGAGTAGCTGGCAAGGCTGATTTGAGGTAACGGCGAGGGGGAGACGTCTCGAACTCCAGCTTGTATCCCTGAGATACCACTTGTAGAACCCAGAGATCCACCTGTGAGCGAACCCACTGGTCGCTGAAGTTCCGGAGACGGGCCCCCACCGCACCTGGCTCCACATGTGGAGCCCCAGCGTCATGCGGTGGACTTAGTGGAAGCAGGGGAGGATTTTTGTTCTTGGGAACTGGCTGTATGGTGCAGCTTTTTCCCTCTACCCCTGCCTCTGGGCAGAAAGGACGCGCCTCTAACCCGCTTGCCTTTCTGAGGCCGAAAGGACTGTACTTGATAATACGGTGCTTTCTTAGGCTGTGAGGGAACCTGAGGTAAAAAAGTCGACTTCCCAGCTGTTGCTGTGGATACGAGGTCCGAAAGACCATCCCCAAACAATTCCTCACCCTTATAGGGCAAAATTTCCATGTGCCTTTTAGAATCAGCATCACCTGTCCACTGCCGAGTCCATAATACTCTCCGGGCAGAAATGGACATTGCATTAATTCTAGATGCCAGCCGGCAAATGTCCCTCTGTGCATCTCTCATATATAAGACTACGTCTTTAATATGCTCTATGGTTAGCAATATAGTGTCCCTGTCAAGGGAATCAATGTTATCAGACAGGGAATCAGACCACGCTGCTGCAGCACTACACATCCATGCTGAAGCAATAGCAGGTCTCAGTATAGTACCTGAGTGTGTATACACAGACTTCAGGATAGCCTCCTGCTTTCTATCTGCAGGCTCCTTTAAGGCGGCCGTATCCTGAGAAGGCAGTGCCACCTTTTTTGATAAGCGTGTGAGCGCCTTGTCCACCTTAGGGGATGTCTCCCAGCGTAACCTATCCGTTGGCGGAAAAGGGTACGCCATTAGTAACCGCTTAGAAATTACTAGTTTCTTATCTGGGGAACCCCACGCTTCTTCACACAATTCATTTAACTCATCAGATGGGGGAAAAGTCACTGGCTGCTTTTTCTCCCCAAACATAATACCCTTTTTTGTGGTAACCGGGTTAATGTCAGAAATGTGCAACACATTTTTCATTGCCGTAATCATGCATCGGATGGCCCTAGTGGATTGTACATTTGTCTCATCCTCGTCGACACTGGAGTCAGACTCCGTGTCGACATCTGTGTCTGCCATCTGAGGTAGCGGGCGTTTTTGAGCCCCTGACGGCCTCTGAGATGCCTGGGCAGGCGCGGGCTGAGATGCCGGCTGTCCCAAAGCTGCGTCATCGAACCTTTTATGCAAGGAGTTGACACTGTCGGTTAATACCTTCCACATATCCATCCACTCAGGTGTCGGCCCCGCAAGGGGTGACATCACACTTATCGGCACCTGCTCCGTCTCCACGTAAGCGTCCTCATCAAACATGTCGACACAGCCGTACCGACACACCGCACACACACACAGGGAATGCTCTGACTGAGGACAGGACCCCACAAAGTCCTTTGGGGAGACAGAGAAAGAGTATGCCAGCACACACCAGAGCGCTATATAACAGAGGGATATACACTATACACAAAGTGAATTTTCCCCCTATAGCTGCTTATATCACAATTTGCACCTAAATTTATGTGCCCCCCCCCCCTCTCTTTTTTACCCTTTCTGTAGTGTATACTGCAGGGGAGAGCCTGGGGAGCGTCCTTCCAGCGGAGCTGTGAAGAGAAAATGGTGCTAGCTGTGCTGAGGAAGATAGCCCCGCCCCTTCATCGGCGGGCTTCTCCCGCTTTTTATAACGTTAATGGCGGGGGTTTCTGCACATATACAGTGTTAAACACTGTATTATGTGCTTTTTTGTGCCAAAAGGTATATTAATTGCAGCCCAGGGCGCCCCCCCCCCCCCCCAGCGCCCTGCACCCACCAGTGACCGGAGCGTGTGGTGTGCTGTGGGAGCAATGGCGTACAGCTGCAGTGCTGTGTGCTACCTTATTGAAGACCGGAGTCTTCAGCCGCCGATTTTCTCCGGTTTCTTCCGTCTTCTGGCTCTGCAAGGGGGACGGCGGCGCGGCTCTGGGAACGGACGATCGAGGTCGGGCCCTGTGTTCGATCCCTCTGGAGCTATTGGTGTCCAGTAGCCTAGAAACACAAGCTAGCTGCAAGCAGGTGTGTTTGCTTCTCTCCCCTAAGTCCCACGTAGCAGTGAGTCTGTTGCCAGCAGATCTCACTGAAAATAAAAAACCTAACAAATATTTTTCTTTATAGTGAACTCAGGAGAGCCCACTAAGTGCATCCAGCTCAGGCCGGGCACAGATTCTAACTGAGGTCTGGAGGAGGGGCAAAGAGGGAGGAGCCAGTGCACACCAGATGTAGTACCTAATCTTTTCTTTAAAGAGTGCCCAGTCTCCTGCGGAGCCCGTCTATACCCCATGGTCCTTACGGAGTACCCAGCATCCCCTAGGACGTCAGAGAAATATATGAAAAGTGGCCTCTTGTAGGTTGGAGAAGTCAGCTATAAGCGGAGCCCAACACAAATTAGGCTTAAGCAAATTGTTAGCATTACCCACAGTGGTAGTAAGCAAGGCTAATGCAGCATGGTAGGCAGTCATCACCAGCAGTAGGATCATGTCACAGGAGGTGGCGATCACACCAGTGGGTGAGGCATTGCACTGGTAGGCAGTCACATCACCTGCAGGAGAATCATGTCACAGGAGGTGGAGATCACACAAGTAGCTGAGGCATTGTACTGGTAGGCAATCACAGCACCAACAGGAGGATTGTGTCAAAGGAGGTGGAGATCACACCAGTAGGTGAGGCATTGCACTGGTAGGAAGTCACAGCACCAGCAAGAGGATCTTGTCACAGGAGGTGGAGATCACACCAGTAGGTGAGGCATTGTACAGGTAGGCAGTCACAGCACCAACAGGAGGATCGTGTCAAAGGAGGTGGAGATCACTCCAATAGGTGAGGCATTACACTGGTAGGCAGTCACAGCACCAGCAGGAGGATCTTGTCACAGGAGGTGGAGATCACACCAGTAGGTGAGGCATTGCACTGGTAGACAGTCACAGTACCTATGGTAGCTACACCCCTATATATAATACATGTAACTGTGACAGGGAAGGTGGTCTCTCTCAGCTCTGGGCCCCATAGTAGCTAGCTGCACTCCCTGCACCTACGGTAGCTACACTCTTGTATATAACACATGTAGCTGTAACAGGGAAGGTGGCCCCTCTCAGCTGTGGGTCCCAAAGCAGCTGCACCTATGGCAGCTAAACCCTGCATATAACACATGTAATTGTGACAGGGAAGGTTGCCCCTCTCAGCTCTGCATAGCAGCTGCACTCCTTGCACTTATGGTAGCTACGTCCTTGTATATAACACATGTAACTGTGACAGGGAAGGTGGCCCCTCTCAGCACTGGGTCCCATAGCAGCTGCACTCCTCACACCTATGGTAGCTACACCCTGTATATAACACATGTAACTGTGACAGGGAAGGTGGCCCCTCTCAGCACTGGGTACCATAGCAGCTGCACTCCCTGCACCAAAGGTAGCTACACCCTGTATATAACACATGTAACTGTGACAGGGAAGGTGGCCCCTCTCAGCTCTGGGTCCCATAGCAGCTGCACTCCTCGCACCTATGGTAGCTACACCCTGTATATAACACATGTAACTGTGACAGGGAAGGTGGCCTCTCTCAGCTCTGGGTCCCATAGCATCTGCACTCTCTGCAACTATGGTAGCTACACCCAGTGGCGTCACAAGGCGGGTGCTGGGGGGTGCGGCCCGCACCCGGGTGTGACGCCTGGAGGAGGGTGACACCAAATGTCAGCTTCTCCGCGCTGACAGGAACCAGGTGCTGCAGTGAGAAAGTCTCCTACAGCACCCGGCTCCTGTCACAGAAGAGGAGCCGACAGCGGACGGAGACTGGCTCTGGGGGAAGCCCAGCATCTCCTGAGATGATGGGCACGCCCCCAGAGTGACGATTCTGGGATCCCCACGAAGCCACGCCCCCTAAATACAAGGCCACGCCCCTTGTTTGCCGCGATCGCGGCAGGAGATCAGGGGCGCGCACCGGGTGTCACCACACCCGGTGATGCCTCTGGCTACACCCTGTATATAGCACATGTAACTGTGACAGGGAAGGTGGCCCCTCTCAGCACTGGGCCCCATAGCAGCTGCACTCCCTGCACCTATGGTAGCTATTCCCTTGGCAAGCCCGCATGGGGCTCTGTTGCACTCGTACCCCCACCGGCAATCTGGCGGCCAGGATCCTGGCATCGGGATGCTGACCGCTGGGATCCCAACCGCCCGTTGCATGATCCCAACGCATGATAGATCATATGGCACTTGCCTATTCTCCCACAATGTCTTGGAGATTCCAGGAAAGCACGCACCATGGTGTAGGCATATCTTCAGTAACGCCTCCGTTCCACACGCTGATGCCCACTTCCCGTGTGTAGTGACCAGTCCAGGCGAGCTGATGACGCTATTCCTGCTGAATCCCATCATCATGGCCCCTTCCCCCGCTTTACAATGATGTAATCGTGGCTTTATATACTGTGCCTTGATGATGCGATTCTGCTGTCATGCCCCTGCACTGCCCACATGGTTGCGCCATACCCCTCCCAACTGGCAGCCAGGTACTTGGTAAGTGTGTGATATCTGGGCCCTGTAGCTCACCAGCAAAAAAGTATCTATTTTTTAACCATTTCATCACCCCCACATCCACTGCATACAATGGGGTCTATGTACTAAGCCTTGGAGAGAGATAAAGTGGATGGAGATAAAGTACCAGCCAATCAGCTCCTGTCATTTTCAAACCCAGCCTATAATATGGCAGTTAGCAGCTGATTGGCTGGTACTTATCTCCGTCCACTTTATCTCTCTCCAAGGCTTAGTAAATAGACTCCAGTATTTGTAATGAGCCCCAGTGCTTTAGCCTACCAAACACCCACCACCACCACCAATCTTGCAACTAAACACTGTAAAACATGAGAGGACATGGGCTGCTATCCGATGTCTCCCCTGTACAGCTGGCCACACGCAGGCCCATCCCGCCTCTGGAGCTGCGGCCCAGGATTATTGATCAATTTGACCTCACACTTGGATGGCCAAACCTGACATGGACCAGCCCCATGGGGTTTCTGGAGGATCTGTGGGGCCAATTCAGACCTGATTGCTCGCTAGCTGTTTTTTGCAGCCCTGCGTTCACATAGTCGCCACCCACCAGGGAGTGTATTTTTGCTGTGCAAGTGTGTAATCACATGTGTAGCCGAGTGGTACAAAAAGATTTTGTGCAGTTTCTGAGTAGCCCAGGACTTACTCAGCCGCTGCGATCACTTCAACCTGTCTGGGACCGCAATTCATGTCAGACACCCGCACTGCAAACGCTTGGGAACGCCTGCGTTTTTCCAACCACTCCCAGAAAATGGTCAGTTGACACCCACAAATGCCTTCTTCCTGTCAATCTCCTTGCGATCGCCCATGCGAATGGATTCTTTGCACAAACCCTTCGCAGAGCAACAAACCGCTTTGTACCTGTGCGACGTTCCTGCACATTGCGGTGCATACGCATGCGCAGTTCTGACCTGATGGCAGCGCTGCAAAAAACGCTAGCGAGCGATCAGGTCTGATTTAGGCCCTATAAACACTGTGTTATGCGCATATTAAGTGGTATAAATGAAAATGTATGGAACATGAGTAATTAACATGAATTAAAAACAAATCGTCACATTATAATGAAGTCCAGTAAATATGACACGATGGGAGTTATAGTGCACCAAGGTCCTCCTAGACAGATCCGCACATGATATTCCACCATGCACTGGGCTCAGCCACCAAGCATCCCTGGAACTTGTTATAAAATGTTGCCAAGTATGACAGTCACATATCAAAGTAACTCTAAGTGTATCTACTATATAAAAGCGAAAATCCGTCCTTCTGTCTTTCTATACAAATCCACAGTTTACAAGTGACGATCGTAAAATTTTACATACAAGTATATTAAAACACGGTGGAGACAACTAAAACAATTCGAAATCCCTAGCACCCCTAGGGGGGCAGACAGCAGCACAGAGTATATCAGGAGACAACATAACTTCGGAATTGCTGGAGCAATGTACTCAAAACTTGGTATACATATGCCTTACAATCTGGGAACAAACACTGTGGAAGGTAGACACCCCTAGCACCCCTAGGGGTGGCACAGCAGCACAGAGTATATCAGCAGACAGCATAACTGTGGAAGGCCTGGAGCAATTTACACCAAACTTGGTACACATCTGACTTACAATCTGCAAACACACTATGTGGGGGTTAGACACCCCTAGGGGTTGGACAGCAGCACAGAGTATATCAGGAGACAGCATAACTCCTGAATGCCTGGACCAATTTACAACAAACTTGGTTCACATATGACTTACACTCTGGGAACAAACACTGTGGGGGTAACACACCACTAGCACCCTTAGGGGTGGGCCAGCAGCACACACTATATCAGGACATGCATGATATCTCAATGATGACATGGCTGCATGTGACAGGGCCAGTGACATGATGTGAGGAGGGGAATGGAGGCAGCAGGAAGCCACAGACTGAGAGTTGTATAGTGGGAAGAGCAGGGTCCCTTGGGGGAACAAAAAGGGGTGCGACCACTACACAAAGTGCATCAGGGAAGCAAGATATGCCTAAATGCTAGATCTCCAATCAACGTAAATTAACAAACTATCATTCTAATTTACCATCCTCGTCCCATAGCAAAGCACGGGTATTCAGCTATCTACAATGTTATTTATACTGTGTGTTTAATATTTAAATTTATTTTTGTAAACAGACATTCTTTAAATCCATGGCAACGCCGGGTACTCCAGCTAGTATATACTAAATCATCTGTCACAGTAGCAATATTCTGAGCATATTGGATGTCTCGCAACAGAACATTTATAGATGAAGTTTAAGATCATACATGTTAACATTCAACAATATGCTATGTCGGCATGCCCTCTTATGGAGTCTATGTAAGACATTAGCAAAACCAAATACTCCGTCTACATACAGTACAGCGCAGGCACAAGGTCATCATGCAATAAGTGATATGCCGGCCAGACTCTTATATCTAAATTTCCTTTTGATGCTTGATCCAAATAATGTATCACTAACAATGACATTACTGTGAAGTGAAGGAGAGATGATTAGGATGGTCACCTGTAACACACATGCAATGTTTCTGTGACATGGAAAAACAATGGAAGAAATGTTATGGAGTCACCCTCATTGTTGTCCTAGTTGATAGGATAACCAGAAGAGTAGCTTTGGGTGGAATGTCATGAGATGAAATGAAAACCAAAAAGTTATGTACCCTCCAGGTTCCGTTCTCAGCAGTCCGACTGTCGGTACAATGGTGCCACGTGGTGCCACAGGGCACAGCCACGCTCACTGTCCACTCAACCTCTTTCCAACATGTCCAGCGGGTGTGAACAAGTCGAGTGGATGTCATTACCTATTCCCTGTGAATGTCACCTTGCGGGCCCGCCTTACAGTTTTATATACACTGATATTGAATAATACATTTCTAGTGCGCCACTAAAAAAGACAACTCTTAATTCTTCTCCTCTTTATACATTCATGGGTTACACAGGTTCTGTGTCTGATTAAACCAGGTGAAATGCAGACTTGAGGTTAGCCTGCCACAGAAACTGTATAATTCGTGAGTTTCCTAGTTTAATGGGATAGTATAGTTAGTATAGCTAGCTCTCTCTCTCTCTATATATATATATATATATATATTTATTCCACGCTGGAATTATATCTGTACTGTTTCCAATCTCCTGCATCCATCACTAAAACAATTTTTACTGATTTATAAGTTTATGTATATTTTATTAAGAGTATGACAAGAAGTGATGTCACCACTAGTCTGGCCATGTGTTAGACCCTCATATTGTGTATAGGTATAAATATGGCTACTCTTGTTCACTGACTCTATCCCCTTGATGAAGTCAAACTGCTGACGAAACGCGTTGGGACTGCTGCACCTGAGCAGGGCTGTTTCTAGCCAATTTGGCTCCCAAAGCGAGATTTAAAAATGCGCCCCCCATGACATAAAAAAGTGCCCCCCCCCACACACACACCTAGATTAAAAAAAAAACTTGCGCGCGCACCCGGCAAGGGGGAGTGGCCTCATCAAAATGGGTGTGGCCTCATTTAAATGGGCATGGCCTCGTCTGGAAATACTACCTCACAATCCAGTTTTTGACCACCACAGGAAAAAAAATTCTACCATATTAAGCCCCACACAGTAATGCCCCCTGCACCATATTATGCCACACACCGCAATGCCCTTGATACATTAAATCCCCACACTACGGAAGGCAAGAGTCCCCATTTCACACATACGGCAGGTGTCCCCATTTTACACATTAAGAGAGAGAGAGAGAATACTTACAGAGGCGATTACCGCTCTTTGGCCCGCCTCACCAGTCGCTCCTCGCGCCGGCCTTTCCCTCTTCCTAACTTGGATCCCCCTCTGTACTCCGCTCGGTAGGGGGAGTTTCGCTGAGTGACGGGGTTGCGTCGTGACGTAACGAAGCAACCGCGTCATTCCGTGAAACTCCGCCCCCTGAGCGGGTTGCTCGGGGAGAAATAGGAGGGGGAAGCAGGGAGCCACAGTTAGTGCCGTGGCCGGCCCCAAGAAACGGCCCTGCACCTGAGATCTCTTTATGGACAGATAAGCTCTTTTAATTTATCATTCCTGTACGTTTGCACTTTTACCATTATTGGATTAATATGGAAAACAGGATATATCCGATTGTATATACGGATTGCTAAACTTGGACAGATAAGCTGCTTTTATTTAAATTTCCTGTACGTGAGCACTTTTACCATTACTGGATTCATGTAGGAAACAGGATGTATCCGTTGGTATACACGGATTGATAAGCTTGAATTTTTGTTCTATTCTGTACGCTTGCATTTTTTACAATTTGTTTTTATTTGTTCTTATATGTTGTATTAAAATATGTGAAAAACCTTTAGATAATCCCTGCTGGTGATTTTTTATTGAGGATTTGCTTATCCTTAGAAGGATTTTTAGATACAAATACTATTTATGGTGAAACATGTTTTGAAAAAACTGTACGCGCTATGTTATTTCTGTTCTATTTTTCTTTCCACATATGTACATTGGTCATGTGACCGAAGACAATGTGTGTACCAGATAAGTGATGTCCACACATTACCACTTGGTTCACTTTATATTAGTATCTAAACACTAATATTAGGAGCCCTTATCTCCGCTAGCTCTATATATATATATATATATAAAGTCCAGAATGACCCGGCACTCTTATGCCCTTTGACTAAAAGTAATTTGCTCACGGTGCCTTCTTTCCAGGTGGCAGCCCAGGAATATATAGAAACAGAATGGGCGGCACTCCAAGTCTTGATTCAAGTAAAGTAAAGTGCAACGACTTTTATTAGTCAAACACACATGATCTACGTTTCGGGGTCGCAGCCCCGTCGTCAGGATAAGTGAAAAAGACATATAGTGCTGTAAAAATACCTTAAAACAGGATGACTCCTCCCGCCAGCATAGCCCACGCCGCCCGGATCCCGCCCGGATAATTCCACTATCAGTTTTCTAGATGTCAAAATCTCCATACAGGCAGGGATTATTAATACATCACTTTACGTTAAACCCACAGACAGAAACAATCTACTGAAGTTTGACAGTTTTCACCCACGAGCAACTGTCTCAAGTTTACCGTATTCCCAATATCTAAGGGTTTGTCGGATCAACAGCACTCCAGAGATCAGGGATCTCGAGCTGGCTAAAATGACAAATAAATTTCTGGAACGAGGGTACCCGGCAGATGAACTGCAGAAGGCTAAAATCAAAGCCCTTAAATTGACACGAGATCAATTACTGAGACCCAATAATAAGAAAACACTGGAGGGCAAGTTCCCGTGGGTTACTCAGTACAATTCGAGTAGTACCCACCTCTCTAGAAGAGCCAAACAACTGTGGCCTATAGTGGCTTCAGATAAAGAACTGGGTGAGGTGTTTAATTCTAGATTGCTAATTAGCCACACGAGAAATAAGAGTATTAGAGATTATGTTGTAAAAACCGACATCTCTGATTTCGAGAAGCCCAAACGACATTTTCTTAGTAAGCGGCAAGGATGTTTCAGGTGCAGTGGCTGCACGACATGTAGTTACCTCACCCAAGGCGACAAATTTAGACATCCGCATACAGGTAAAACATTTAAGATATTACATTCGTTATCTTGTGACTCTAAATTTGTCGTATACCTCCTCACATGCCCATGCGGGTTATCATATGTGGGCAAAACGGACTGTGCATTCAAGACGCGAATGGCACAACACAGATATGCTATACGAGAGGCCATTAAGAGCGGTGACAGTGAACAACCGGTGGCTAGGCATTTTGCCAAAGCCAAGCATAGCATGGCCACACTTAGATATAGGATAATCGACCATGTGTCACAGTCATTGCGGGGGGGGCGACAGATCTAAAAAACTACTGCAATTGGAGGCTAGATGGATACATAGACTTAATACTATCCATCCCAATGGCCTCAATGATTCTCTTAATCTAAGATGCTTTTTATAGAGTTGTTAATGGGGTGACACTCCGTGAATGACCTTTGCAAGGGCATGGGCTATATTTAAACCTAAAGAAGTTCGCTAGCTATTATAATCATCCATTTATTTATTAGGTCTTTTTATATGGATCGCCACATCCAGAATAAGTAGATTAGTTAAGGATGTGGAAGGAAATGTACTTATACTTGGTTTAGCTATAGAATAATCATGTTTTTATGCACCAGCATATTCTGTATTTTTTAACACGTTTTTACCTTTTGTTTTTCACATATTGCATTTGATTTGGTTTGCACACAGCACTGATTAGCTAGACACAGAATATGTATTAGTATGTGTTGAATATCATGACGGTATGTCCTATTTGAATTCACTGTTTACTAGTAACTATGGCAACCTTGGTTACAGCGTCAGCTGGACGGACCGGCGCTACGTCACTTCTGCAGAGACGGGGCGATGCGGCCGGGATCCGGGCGGCGTGGGCTATGCTGGCTGGAGGAGTCATCCTGTTTTAAGGTATTTATACAGCACTATATATCTTTTTCACTTATCCTGACGACGGGGCTGCGACCCCGAAACGTAGATCATGTGTGTTGGACTAATAAAAGTCGTTGCACTTTACTTTACTTGAATCAAGACTTGGAATGCCGCCCATTCTGTTTATATATATATATATATATATATAATACACACACAATCCACAATCACACACAAACATAACGGAAAATTATTAATTAAGCCTCTTAGATAAAGAGCTTTATTTCCTTATAAAATATAAGCAGTGATTTAGTCTAGAAATTCCTGTCACTTATGTTTTCCCTTTACCTATATATTGAGGCGCGCTGTACAACATTTCCTTATACTTCATTTTCTACACTAGTCTCATTTTTTTTAAACTAGAAACTCATGTATATCCAGTTGTAATTGATGTAGAAAATGTATATGTAAGATAGCTGTAACTCTGTAGCTTTGCTGCTGGTTACTGTGACATCACACCTATCCTGTGACATCACTAGCCCATGACATCACAATGCTTCTTCCTGTAACATTCTATCTACAGCTGCTGACGTTTCCAGTTTCCATGCAGGAAGACAGGTAGGAGGAGGTGAGTCCTACATAGCAGAGTATGGTGGAGGGGGGTAAGGAAGACAGAGTGCAGTATAGTCAGCTGAAAGGCAAGACAAGATACACAGAACAGGGAATACAGGTACAAGGACACATAAATAGGAGAAGCACAGGAAGGAATGACATATTTAGGAATAAAGAGGGCAGTATGGAGGATAAGCACACATACAGGGGATGCAGATAACCTGGGTCTCTATGAGGCAGGATCGTGGCTTTGGGATGAAAAAGTTAATAAAATAGATAAATGGGATATTGATAACTTTGAAAGTATCTTGTTTGGTTTAAGGAAAATTTGGGAAACTGGTTGACTCATGGACATTTTATTGTACTTAAACTAGTACTATGCTTAATGATAGTCTCTTGTGTTTTTTAGATCATCTGGCAAAGAGATTTGCAGAGTGTCGGGTGACGGGCAAAGAGATCTGCAAAGTGTCAGATGAAGACGATGGGAGGGGTCACAGAGGTAGCAATGACTGGAGTATAACATGCAGGAGGTACGTTACCATACTCTCTCTGCACATGTTACATCTGCCCCACCTGCAGTGCACATGGTTTTGTCCATTAGAGAACAAATTTGCTGCTGCGATCAGGTCTGAATTAGGCCCAGTGTATGATACTAACATGGTCCTAGCACTAGGGAAGATAAAACCTGGAGCAGATAACTTGGGTCTCTATGAGAAAGGATCTTGGGTTTTGGATAAAAAGTCAATAACATAGATAAATTGCAAATTAATAAAAATGAAAGTGCATAACAAAATATAGTAGTATAATTATACACATAGTATGTCTGACCAGGAAATTCTGGTTATTTAGATCATCATTTGGCAAAGTTCTGGCAAAGAGATTTGCAGAGTGTCGGGTGACCGGCAAAGAGATCTGCAAAGTGTCAGTTGAAGACGACGGGAGGGGTCGCAGAGGAATTAGTGACTGGAGAATAGCATGCAGGAGGTAAGTTACCATACTTGTGTAATTGTGTGTGTGGTGGGGGGTATTGAGAGCACAGTACAAAACATAGGGTCTATGGTGGGGGAGAGCGGACAATACAAAACATGCAGAAGGGGGCAACTTGGTATAGCACATACAGATGGTGTGGCATACTCTATAGGACATATATAGGAAGGACATACACTTTTGGGGGTTGCGAGATGTAGTACATACTGTAATACAGAAAAACAGAAAAGGTGGGGAGAGTAAAGAACGGGTGTAGTATGGAAGGTAGATAGTAACTAGCTCAACAGTGCCTAGGTCGACCACTATTGGTCGACAGTAACTAGGTCGACAGGGTCTAGGTCGTCAGGTGAAAAGGTCAACATGAGCTTTTTATGTTTTTTTGGTGTTGTTTTCTTCGTAGAGTGACCGGGAACCCCAATTAGTGCACCGTGTTCCCTCGCATGGCTCGCATCGCTTGCCATGCTTCGCTCGATTACCGTTCCAATCATAGTCCACGTGGATCGTTAAGTATGAAAAGGTCCAAAAAAAATAAAAAAACGTGAAAAAGTCATGTCGACCTTTTGACCTGTCGACTTAGAACATGTCGACCTAGAGACCCTGTCGACAAATAGTGGTCGACCTAGATAGCGTCGACCTAAATACTGTCGACCTAGAGACCGGATCCCATACAGAACATACAGATCGGGAGAAGAACAATACAGATCAGGGGATATAGTGAAATGGCTGACATTTACAGTATATCAATGAACTGGGGGCAGCTGTACAAAGCCTGGGAGAGTGATAAAGTGGAGAGAGATAAACTAACAACCACTCAGCTCCTAGTTGTCAATTTTTCAAACACGGCCTGTAACATGGCAGTTAGGAGCTGATTGGCTGGTACTTTACCTCTCTCCACTTTATCAGGGCTTAATACATCTCCCCTATAGAATAACCAAATGATGAAATGGTACAGAATGGTATAAATGATGTGAATTGGAGCTGTAACAAGTGACTGTTTCCCTATCTTTACATATAATAAAGGTGACATAGTCCTTTCCCTAAAGTCCTTCTCCTTACCGCTTAGGGGTCCTGATTCAGATGCGGACGCAGAGCTGCTGTTGCACCAAGTGGCTCAATGCTTTTTCACTGTGCATGCGTGTAAGCTGCACTGCGCACAAAATGAAATCAAGCTCACATAGAGGATCCCATCGCAAAGTGATTGACAGGAAGTCAGCGTTTGAGGTGGTAACGAGGGTGGCTAACTGTATACAGGCATGTCAGGTCCATTCAAACGCCATTCCATGGCCCTCATTCCGAGTTGATCGCACGCTAGCTGCTTTTAGCAGCAGTGCAAATGCTAAGCTGCCGCCCTCTGGGAGTGTATCTTAGTTTAGCAGAAGTGCGAACGAAAGATTAGCAGAACTGCTTTGAAAAAATTTCATGCCGGTTCTGAGTAGCTCCAGACCTACTCCTACCTTGCGATCAGTGCAGACAGTTTAGTTCCTGGTTTGACGTCACAAACACGCCCTGCGTTCGGTCAGCCACTCCCCCGTTTCCCCAGCCACACCTGCGTTTTTATCAGGCATGCCTGCGTTTTTCAGCACACTCCCTGAAAACGCTGAGTTGCCGGCCAGAAACACCCACTTCCTGTCAATCATACTACGAACACTGGAGCGACTGAAATGCGTTGCTCGAGCTTGTGTGAAACTGCATAGTTTTGTGTGAAAGTACTTCGCGCGTGCGCGCTGTGTACCATACGCAAGCGCAGAAGTGCCGATTTTTAGCCTGATCGCTGCGTTGCGAAAAAACGAGAGCGAGCGATCAACTCAGAATGAGGGCCTATGTGCATGCATAAATTACCCATTGCGACCTGTGTTGCTGCTGGAGAGCCCCCTGTGTCTAGCAGACTTGCTCAGCCTATGACTGCTCAGACTCACGATGCAATTGTGAATGGCAAGATTGCAGCAGCGATCGCTTCAACAACCATAACTGAATCAGGCCACAATTACACCATTATATTACTATTTTATCACATTTAACAACTAAGGGGTCAGTTTAATTAGGTGCCAGTTTGTCTTACAACAGCCGCACTTTTCGGTAGCCCCATAGGCTGAATCTGGCCACGAAGGGTGTGAGTTTGGATGCTGTTGAAACGTCGCAGCAATGGTAACTCGTACCTAATTGGATTGACCCCTAAATGTTAGCAAGTTATAGCTTTTATTATTTACTGGTCAAATTTCTTTTCTGAAGGTACCCACTAATTACTATAAGAGAGAACTTATCCCCCCAATGTGTGTATTGTATAAAAACAATGGGCCCTTTGGGATAATTGTCCTTATTTTAGGTATTTTCCATGTCCTCAGTAGTTAGAGTAACATATTTACATAGAGAGATTTTTCTCTCTACACAACCACACCACTGTTTGCAGTTTGTCTCTCTGCTTTTTCATCCACTAACAATGATTTTTCATCTCTTCCTCTTCGTCTGCACGCAGTGGGTGATCCCTGAATAGCTGCCCTGAGAGGAGAGCTGCGGACACATGCTCCAAATGTTGGGACATATGCATTACCTATTAGGAGATGCGGTAAAGATACCGGCTGTCAGGTTTACAGCAGTCAGACTCAGAATACCTACACTGGGTTCCCGACACTCTTCAGAATCTCGACGTTGGAACTCCGAATGGGCAAGGATACCGACGCCCGTATCCCCACGATCAGAGGTTTAGGGATGGGCAAGGGGGGTTAGGTTTAGGTATCAGGCACAGAGGAGTTGGTTAGGCTGTTGGTGAGGGAGGGTTATGTTTAGGCGTCAAGCGGGGGGTTAGGTTTAGGCATCAGGTGGGGGGGTTAGGGTTAGGCTGCAGGTGGGTGGAGGTTAGGGTTAGGCTGCGGATAGGGTGGGTTAGGCACCCCCGGGGGAAAGTTAGGCTGCGTGAGAGGGAGGGTTAGGTTTAGTAATCAGGCGGGAGGGTTAGGTTTAGGCATTAGGCAGAGGGGTTAAGTTTAGGCTGCAGGTGGGGGAAGCTTAGGGTTAGGCACCCCCGGGGGTGGTTTGGCTGCGGGAGAGGGAGGGTTAGGTTTAGGCGGTGGATTAGGTATAGGCGTCAGGCGGGGGGGTTAAGTTTAGACTGTGGGTGGGGGGAGGATAGGGTTAGGCTGTGGGTAGGGTGGGTTAGGGTTAGGCACCCCTGGGTGTGGTTAGGCTGCAGGGGAGGGAGGGTTGGGTTTAGGCATCAGGTGGGGTTTAGGTTTAGGCTGCATGTGGGGGGAGGTTAGCGTTAGGGTGCGGGTAGGGTGGGTAAGGGTTAGGCACCCCTGGGAGTGGTTAGGATGCGAGGGAGGGACGGTTTGGTTTAGGCAGCAGGGATGGAGGGTGGTGGTTAGGCTGCGGGAAAGGGAGGGTTAGGTTTAGGTAGCAGGGACAGAGGTTAGGATTAGGCACCTCCACGGGAAAGTTAGGCACAAAGGGGGGAGGTTAGGGTTAGACTGCGGACAGGCAGGTTTAGGGGGTTGGGGAAAGGGTTTGGCATCAGGCGGAGGGGTTAGGCTTCAGGTGGGGGGAGGATAGGGTTAGGCTGCGGGAAGGGTGGGTTAGGATTAGGGACCCCCGGGGGTGATTAGGCTGCGTGGGAGGGAGGGTTAGGTTTAGGCATCAGGTGGGTAGATTAGGTTTAGGCATCAGGTGGGGGGTTAGGTTTAGGCTGTGGGTGGGGGAAGGTTAGGGATAGGCAGCGGGCAGGGTTGGTTAGGGTTAGGCACCCAGAAGGGGTGGTAAGGCTGCGGGGAAGGAAGGGTTAGGTTTAGGCATCAGGCGGGGGGTTAGGTATAGGCATCAGGCGGGGAGTTAAGATTAGGCTGTGGGTGGGGGGAGAATAGGGTTAGGCTGCGGGTGGGGGGAAGTTAGGGTTAGGCTGTGGGTAGGGTGGGTTAGGAACCCCCAGGATTGGTTAGGCTGCGTGAAAATTAGGATTAGGCAGCAGGGACGTAGGTTAGGATTAGGCTCCTCTGCGGGAGGGTTAGGCACAAAGGGGGAAGGTTAGGGTTAGACTGCGGACAGGCAGGGTTTAGGGGGTGGGGAGAGGGGAGAACACCCCTTACTCACCCCTGTCGGTCTTTTCTGTACTGGGATCCCGACATCAGTTTGACAACCATCGGGATCCCATGCGCTGGGTTAGCATACTGACCCCTCTATTAGTATACCTCTTAATGCCCAGAGGGAAGGGCGAGCCGAAGGCCATGGTTCCCCAGAGGTTTTCCCCCAAGGGGGTTTTCCTCTCCTGAGTGCTGAAGGATGACTCTTTGTGAGTCCAGAGGTGTAGCTGTTATGCCATGATGAGTACCAATCTCATGCCCGTCCCTGCAATGTATAAGAAGTAAAATAATTGCTAATGCGATCACTTTACTTCTGGGTTTAAACCCCGGCTGTGCTAGTTCACATGTGCAATCGTCAGACTGCATATGTGAGAGCAGACAGTAATGCAGAGGGATCCCAAGTATCCTTCTCCTGGGAATTATTGCATAATGTAGGCCACAAAAGCCATTTAGAAATGGCATTAGCTGCCGGGCCACGCTCAGAAATGCTTTGCATTCTGGAGCTTGGTGAGTTTCACAGTTTACCATCTGCCGTAGAAACTTTTGGTGGCTGCTTTTGTGTTCAAAATAGGAGGAACGCAATAGATATCTCAAATATCCATTGCAGTCCCCAATACATACATTCAGGGGCTGGTTAATATTTGTGGGCAGCCCCCAAAACCGACTGTTTTTGGAGATGTCTCGCAAATATTATTTATTAAATATTCCACTTAATAAACTTTTTATATTTTAACATAAACTAAAAAATGTTTCATGTATTCATTGACTGAGTCTCCCGTCTTTACTGAATGCTAATTTCACAGGGTCCGCAAATTATTACTGATATGACTGTTACTCTACTGTCCTGCTGGTGCTCCTGGCCTGCTGTATAGCAGCCAGACATATATTTTATATACAGCACTCTTGGAGAGATGTATCAAGCCTTGGAGAGAGATAAAGTGCAGATGTCCAAACCACCCAATCATCTTCTGTCACTTATCTAGCACAGTACATGAAATGATACCTGTAGTTAGAAGCTTCATTTGATTTGGGCAAATACTCAACTTTATCTCTCTCCACGGCTTGATATATCTCCCGGAAAATATCATGTCTTCCTTTCACTTAATTAACAACTTAAATTAATTAATTGTATTGGAAACAGGGTAAGAAATTCACAGTATAAGATAATGTTATAAAGGCTCGTCAATACCTCCTGGAACATTTACATTGATTTATCATTCACATTTCTTCCATGCCAGACAGGGGCGGATTGGGAACGTAAAGTGGCCCTGGAAATATATGAAAAGTGGCCTCATGTAGGTTGGAGTAAGTCAGCTATAAGCGGGGCCCAACACAAATTGGGCTTAAGCAAATTGTTAGCATTACCCACAGTGGTAGTAAGCAAGGCTAATGCAGCATGGTAAGCAGTCACAGCACCAGCAGTAGGATCGTGTCACAGGAGGTGGAGATCACACCGGTGGGAGAGGCATTGCACTGGTAGGCAGTCACATCACCAGCAGTAGGATCGTGTCACAGGAGGTGGAGATCACACCAGTAGGGGAGGCATTGCACTGGTAGACAGTCACAGCACCAACAGGAGGATCGTGTCACAGGAGGTGGAGATCACAACAGTAGGTGAGGCATTGCACTGGTAGGCAGTCACAGCACCAGCAGGAGGATTGTGTCACAGAAGGTGGAGATCACACCAGTAGCTGAGGCTTTGTACTGGAAGGCAGTCACAGCACCAGCAGGAGGATCATGTCACAGGAGGTGGAGATCACACCAGTAGGTGAGGCATTGTACTGGTAGACAGTCACAGCACCAGCAGGAGGATCATGTAACAGGAGGTGGAGATCACACCAGTAGGTGAGGCATTGCACTGGTAGACAGTCACAGTACCTATTGTAACTACACCCCTATATATAATACATGTAACTGTGACAGGGGAGGTGGCCTCTCTCAGCTCTGGGCCCCATATTAGCTAGCTGCACTCCCTGCACCTATGGTAGCTACACCCTTGTATGTAACACATTAATCTGTAACTGGGAAGGTGGCCCCTCTCAGCTGTGGGTCCTAAAGCAGCTGCACCTATGGTAGCTACACCCTGCATATGACACATGTAATCGTGACAGGGAAGGTTGCCCCGCTCAGCTCTGCATAGCAGCTGCACTCCTTGCACTTATGGTAGCTACGTCCTTGTATATAACACATGTAACTGTGATAGGGAAGGTGGCCCCTCTCAGCACTGGGCCCCATAGCAGCTGCACTCCCTGCACCTATGGTAGCTACACCAGTGGCGTAACTAGAAATTTTTCTCCCCCAAGCCAAAAAATTCTCTGGCGTCCCCCCCCCCCCCCCCATAATTGGCACTAGTAAAGCGATGAATCTGCGCCTGCCGAAGGCACGTGCGTCGCAAAGAAAGGGGCATGGCTTTGTTGAAATGGGCGTGGCTTTTCAGAAAGGGGCGTGGCATTGCAGGAAAAGACTACCTTATACCCCAGTTTTGCAACCTGCACGCCCAGACTTTGGCCACCACAGGAAAAAAAAAATTATCCTGATTCATGCCCCTTACATTGTCATTTTTCCTCCTTATAGTAATGGCCAGTATACATTATGCCACATACTGTAATGGCCCTTAGACATTATGCCACACACAATAATGCCCATGACACAATATGCCACACACCATAATGCATCGCAATGCCCGTTATACATTACGTTGCACACTGCAATGCCCCTGATACATTATAGCACATACAATGCCTATGACACATTATGACACAATACCCGTGATATAGTAAACCACACACCATAATGCCTGTATCATATACCGCAATGCCCGTTATACCCTATGCCACGCACCGCAATGCCCGTTATACATTATGCCACACTGCAATGCCCCTGAGACATTATACCACATACCACAATGCCCATGATATAGTATGCCACACACCGTAATGAGTGTGACACATACCGCAATGCCGTTATACCCTATGCCACACACCGCAATGCCCGTTATACATTATGCCACACTGCAATGCCCCTGAGACATTATACCACATACCACAATGCCCGTGATATAGTATGCCACACAGCGTAATGCCTGTGACACATTATGACACACACTGCAATGTCCGTGATACATTATGCCACACACCGCAATGCCCATTACACATTAAGTCCTACAGTAAGGCTTCTAATTACTTTTAAATTACCTGCTCGTTGCCAGGGGTTTCATGCTCTTGGTTCCATGCACGGTGCCAGGGGTTTTCATGCTCAGGGTGTCATGCTCGTTGCCAGGAGTTTCATGCACTGGGTGTCATGCTCGTTGCCAGGGGTTTCATGCACTGGGTGTCATGCTCGTTGCTAGGGGGTAATGCTTGTTGCTAGGGCTGTGCTCCCAGTGCCACATATGCCCCCAGTGCCAGATATTCCCCCAGAGTGCCAGGTACAAACATGCCCCCAATGCCAAATATACCCCCCAGTGCCAAATATGCTCCCCCAGTGCCACACATGCCCCCTCAGTGCCACACATGCCCCCTCAGTGCCACATATGCCCCCCCAAGTGCCAAATATGCTCCCCCAGTGCCAGGTACAACTCACCCCCACTCCCCCGCTGTTTTGTGAAGGAGGGACACGGAGGGCACAGCGCGCGCCTCTCCTGTGTCCCTCCTGCGTCTCCGGCATGTCTGTTAATTGAAGTGCCGGTTCGTGAGCCAATCAGAGCTCACGAATGGGCACTTCATTTAATAGACACGCCGGAGACGCAGGAGCGACATAGGAGAGGCACGCACTGTGCCCTCCGTGTCCCTCCTTCACAGCAGAGATCAGTGGCGGCTAGGGCGCCCCGCAGCCCTGCACTCCCCCAAGCGAGCGCATTGGCTGCAGACCCATAGTTACGCCACTGAGCTACACCCTTGTATATAACACATGTAATTGTGACAGGGAAGGCGGCCTCTCTCAGCACTGGGCCCCAAAGCAGCTGCACTTTCTGCACCTATGGTAGCTACACCCTGTATTTAACCCATGTAACTGTGACAGGGAAGGTGGCCCCTCTCAGCTCTGGGCCCCATAGCAGCTGCACTCCCTGCACCTACGGTAGCTATGCCCTTGTATATAACACATGTAATTGTGACAGGGAAGGTGGCCCCGCTCAGCACTGGGCCCCATAGCAGCTGCACTCCCTGCACCTATGGTAGCTACACCCTTGTATATAACACATGTAATTGTGACAGGGAAGGTGGCCCCTCTCAGCACTGGGCCCCATAGCAGCTGCACTCCCTGCACCTATGGTAGCTACACCCTGTATATAACACATGTAACTGTGACAGGAAAGGTGGCCCCTCTCAGCTCTGCATAGCAGCTGCACTCCCTGCACCTATGGTAGCTATGCCCTTGTATATAACACATGTAACTGTGACAGGGAAGGTGGCCCCTCTCAGCTCTGGGTCCCATAGCAGCTGCACTCCCTGCACCTATGGTAGCTATGCCCTTGGCGAGTCCACATGGTGCTCTGTTGCACTCGTACCCCCACCGGCAATCTGGCGGCCAGGATCCCGGCATCAGGAAGGATGCTGACCGCTGGGATCCCAACCGCCGGTTACACGATCCCAACGCATGATAGATCATATGGTACTTGCCTATTCTCCCACAATGTCTTGGAGACTCCAGGAAAGCAGGCACCAAGGTGTAGGCATATCTTCAGTAACGCCTCAGTTCCACACGCTGATGCCCACTTCCCGTGTGAAGTGACCAGTCCAGGCGAGCTGATGACACTATTCCTGCTGAATCCCATCATCATGGCCCCTTCCCCCGCTTTACAATGATGTAATCGTGGCTTTATATACTGTGCCTTGATGATGCGATTCTGCTGTCATACCCTTGCACTGCCCACATGGTTGCGCCATACCCCTCCCAACTGGCAGCCAGGAACTTGGTACGTGTGTGATATCTGGACCCTGTAGCTCACCAGCAAAAAAGTATCTATTTTTTTTAACCATTTCATCACCCCCACATCCTCTGCATACAATGGGATCTATATACTAAGCCTTGGAGAGAGATAAAGTGGATGGAGATAAAGTACCAGCCAATCAGCTCCTGTCATTTTCCAAACCCACCAGTATTTGTAACGAGCCCAGTGCTTTAGCCTACCAAACACCCACCACCAATTTTGCAACTAAACACTGTAAAACATGAGAGGACATGGGCTGCTATCCGATATCTCCACTGTACAGCTGGCCACACGCAGGCCCATCCCGCCTCTGGAGCTGCGGACCAGGATTATTGATCAATTTGACCTCACACTTGGATGGCCAAACCTGACATAGACCAGTAAAACAGCCCCATGGGGTTTCTGGAGGATCTATGGGACCAATTCAGACCTGATTGCTCGCTAGCTGTTTTTTGCAGTCCTGCATTCACATAGTCACCACCCACCAGGGAGTGTATTTTAGCTGTGCAAGTGTGCGACCGCATGTGTAGCCGAGCGGTACAAAAATATTTTGTGCAGTTTCTGAGTAGCCCAGGATTTACTCAGCCACTGCGATCACTTCAACCTGTCCGGGACCGGAATTCATGTCTGACACCCGCCCTGCATACGCTTGGGAACGCCTGCCTTTTTCCAACCACTCCCAGAAAATGGTCAGTTGCCACTCACAAACGCCTTCTTCCTGTCAATCTCCTTGCGATAGCCCATGCGAATGGATTCTTTGCACAAACCCATCGCAGTGCAACGAACCGCTTTGTACCTGTGCGACGTGCCTGCACATTGCGGTGCATACGCATGCGCAGTTCTAACAATTTACACCAAACTTGGTACACATCTGACTTACAATCTGCAAACAAACTGTGTGGGTTAGACAACCCTAGGGGTTGGACAGCAGCACAGAATATGTCAGGCGACAGCATAACTCCTGAATGCCTGGACCAATTTACAACAAACTTGGTTCACATATGACTTGCAAGCTGGGAACAAACACCGTGGGGGTAAGACACCCCTAGCACCCCTAGGGGTGAGGCAGCAGCATAGAGTTTTTCAGCAGTCAGCATAACTCTGGAATGCCTGGAGCAATTTACACCAAACTTGCTACATATATGACTAACACTCTGGGAACAAACACTGTGGGGGTAACACGCCACTAGCACCCCTAGGAGTGGGCCAGCAGCACATACTATATCAGGACATGCATGATATCTCAGTGATGACAGGGCTGCATGTGACAGGGCCAGTGACATGATGTGAGGAGGGGAATGGAGGCAGCAGGAAGCCACAGACTGAGAGTTGTATAGTGGGAAGAGCAGGGTCCCTTGGGGGAACAAAAAGGGGTGCAGCCACTACACAAAGTGCATCAGTGAAGCAAGATATGCCTATATACTATACTAGTGATGAGCGGGTTCGGTTCCTCGGAAACCGAACCCCTCCGAACTTCACCCATTTTACACGGGTCCGAGGCATACTCTGATTCTCCCGTATGGCTCGGTTAATCAGAGCGCGCCCGAACGTCATCATCCCGCTGTCGGATTCTCGCGAGATTCGGATTCTATATAAGCAGCCGCGCGTCGCCGCCAGTTTCACTCGTGCATTGGAAATGTTAGGGAGAGGACGTGGCTGGCGTCCTCTCCGTTTATTAATCTTGAATTCTTGATGCAAAAAATAAGATTTTAAACCTACCGGTAAATCTATTTCTCCTAGTCCGTAGAGGATGCTGGGGACTCCGTAAGGACCATGGGGTATAGACGGGCTCCGCAGGAGATAGGGCACCTAAAAAGAACTTTGACTATGGGTGTGCACTGGCTCCTCCCTCTATGCCCCTCCTCCAGACCTCAGTTAGAGAACTGTGCCCAGAGGAGATGGACAATACAAGGCAGGATTTAGCAATCCAAGGGCAAGATTCATACCAGCCCACACCAATCATACCACGTAACCTGGAACATACATAACCAGTTAACAGTATGAACAAACGACAGTAACGGTCCAAGACCGATGTCAACTGTAACATAACCCTTATGTAAGCAACAACTATATACAAGTATTGCAGAGTTTCCGCACTGGGACGGGCGCCCAGCATCCTCTACGGACTAGGAGAAATAGATTTACCGGTAGGTTTAAAATCTTATTTTCTCTTACGTCCTAGAGGATGCTGGGGACTCCGTAAGGACCATGGGGTTTATACCAAAGCATCCAATCGGGCGGGAGAGTGCGTATGACTCTGCAGCACCGACTGAGCAAATGCTAGGTCCTCATCAGCCAGGGTACCAGGGTATCAAACTTGTAGAATTTAGCAAAAGTGTTTGACCCCGACCAAGTCGCCGCTCGGCAAAGTTGTAAAGCCGAGACGCCTCGGGCAGCCGCCCAAGAAGAGCCCACCTTCCTAGTGGAATGGGCCTTAACCGAATTTGGTACCGGCAATCCAGCCGTAGAGTGAGCCTGCTGAATCGTATTACAGATCCAGCGAGCAATAGTCTGCTTCGAAGCAGGAGCGCCAATCTTATTGGCCGCATACAGGATAAACAGAGCCTCGGTTTTCCTAATTCTAGCCGTCCAGGCTACATACATTTTTAAGGCCCTGACTACGTCCAGGGATCTGGAATCCTCCAGGTCACTTGTAGCCACAGGCACCACAATAGGTTGATTCATATGGAATGAAGAAACCACTTTAGGCAAAAATTGCGGACGTGTCCTCAATTCAGCTCAATCCACATGAAAAATCAAGTAGGGGCTCTTGTGTGACAAAGCCGCCAATTCTGACACTCGCCTTGCTGATGCTAAGGCCAACAACATGACCACCTTACAGGTAAGAAATTTCAACTCAACCTTGTTAAGCGGTTCAAACCAGTGTGATTTTAGGAACTGCAACACCACGTTCAGGTCCCATGGTGCCACTGGAGGCACAAAAGGGGGCTGGATGTGCAGCACTCCCTTTACAAACGTCTGGACTTCTGGAAGAGAAGCCAATTCCTTCTGAAAGAAAATCGAGAGGGCCGAAATCTGAACCTTAACAGAGCCTAATTTCAGGCCCATATCCACTCCTGTCTGTAGGAAGTGCAGAAGACGACCCAGATGAAAATCTTCCGTAGGTGCATTCTTGGTCTCACACCAAGACACATACTTTCGCCAGATATGGTGATAATGTTTTATCGTCACCTCCTTCCTAGCCTTTATTAACGTAGGGATGACCTCTTCCGGAATCCCCTTTTTCGCTAGGATTCGGCGTTCAACCGCCATGCCGTCAAACTTAACCGCGGTAAGTCTTGAAATACACAGGGCCCCTGCTGCAACAGGTCTTCCCTCAGAGGAAGAGGCCAGGGATCTCCTGTGAGCATCTCTTGTAGATCCGAGTACCAGGCCCTTCGAGGCCAGTCTGGGACAACGAGTATCGTTCGTACTCTTCTTCGTCTTATGATCCTCAACACTTTTGTGATGAGAGGAAGAGGAGGAAACACGTAGACCGATTTGAACACCCACGGTGTTACCAGAGTGTCCACTACTATTGCCTGAGGGTCCCGAGACCTGGCGCAGTACCTCTGAAGTTTTTTGTTGAGGCGTGACGCCATCATGTCTATTTGAGGAGTTCCCCAAAGACGTGTTACTTCTGCAAAGATTTCTTGATGAAGTCCCCACTCTCCTGGATGGAGATCGTGTCTGCTGAGGAAGTCTGCTTCCCAGTTGTCCACTCCCGGAATGAAGACAGCTGACAGAGCGCTTACATGATTTTCCGCCCAGCGAAGGATCCTTGTGGCTTCCGCCATCGCGACTCTGCTTTTTGTCCCGCCTTGGAGGTTCACATGAGCCACTGCTGTGACATTTGTCTGATTGAATCAGAACCGGTAGGTTTCGAAGAAAACTCTCCGCTTGTCGAAGGCCGTTGTAAATGGCCCTGAGTTCCAACACATTGATGTGTAGACAGGACTCCTGGTCTGACCAAAGACCCTGAAACTGTTTTCCCTGTGTGACCGCTCCCCATCCTCGGAGGCTCACGTCTGTGGTAACCAGGATCCAATCCTGAATTCCGAACCTGCGATCCTCCAGGAGGTGAGCACTTTGCAACCACCACAGGAGGGACACTCTGGCCCCTGGGGACAGTGTTATTTTCCGATGTAAGTGCAGATGAGACCCGGACCACTTGTCCAGAAGGTCCCATTGAAAAGTCCTTGCATGGAACCTGCCGAAGGGAATGGCCTCGTAGGCCGCCACCATTTTCCCCAGAACTCGAGTGCATTGGTGAACTGACACCCTTTTCGGTTTTAGCAGGTCTCTGACCATGTTCTGTATGTCTTGGGCTTTCTCTATTGGGAGGAAGACCTTTATTTGTTCCGTATCCAGTATCATACCTAGGAACGGTAGTCGAGTTGTCGGAATCAACTGTGACTTCGGTAGATTTAGAATTCAACCGTGTTGCTGGAGCACTCTCAACGAGAGCGCCACACTGTTCAGCAATTTCTCCCTTGATCTCGCTTTTATCAGGAGATCGTCCAAGTATGGGATAATTGTGACTCCATGCTTGCGCAGGACCACCATCATTTCCGCCATTATCTTGGTGAAAATCCTCGGGGCCGTGGAGAGTCCAAACGGCAACGTCTGAAATTGGTAATGACAATCCTGTACAGCGAATCTCAGGTATTCCTGATGGGGGGCATATATGGGGACATGAAGGTACGCATCCTTTATGTCCAGAGACACCATAAACTCCCCCCTCCTCCATGTTGGCTATTATCGCTCTGAGAGATTCCATTTTGAATTTGAATCTTCTTATGTACAGGTTTAGGGATTTCAGATTCAAAATAGGTCTGACCATACCGTCCGGTTTCGGGACCACAAATAGGGTTGAATAGTAACCTCTTCCCTGCTGGTGCAGGGGAACCTTGATTATCACCTGCTGTATACACAGCGTTTGAATTGCAGCTAACACTACATCCCTTTCCGATGTGGAAGCTGGTAGGGCCGATTTGAAAAATCGGCGCGGGGGCACCTCCTCGAATTCCAATTTGTAACCCTGGGAAACTATTTCCAACACCCAGGGAATCAGGTCCGAACTGACCCAGGCCTGACTGAAAAGTCAAAGACGTGCCCCCACCGGTGCGGACTCCCTCAGGGGAGCCCCAGCGTCATGCTGTGGGTTTTGGAGCAGCCGGGGAGGACTTTGGTTCCTGGCCACCTGCCGAAGCAGGTGCTCTCTTGCCTCTGCCCTTACCTCTGGCGAGGAAAGAGGATCCCCGACCTCTTTTGGACTTGTGCGACCGAAAGGACTGTATCTGATAGGGTGTTACTTTCTTTTGCTGTTGGGGTATATAAGGTAAAAAATTTGATTTACCTGCTGTGGCTGTGGAAACCAGGTCCGTCAGCCCATCCCCAAACAATACATCACCCTTGTAGGGTAGTACTTCCATATGTTTCTTGGAATCCGCATCACCCGTCCATTGGCGAGTCCATAAGGATCTTCTCGCTGAGACAGACATGGCATTGGCCCTAGAAGCTAGCAATCCAATGTCCCTTTGAGCATCCCTCATAAATAAGACTGCGTCTTTAATATGGGCTAGAGTTAGGAATATAGTATCCTTATCCATATTATCAAATTGATCTGTCAGCTCATCTGTCCAAGCTGCAATTGCGCTACACACCCATGCCGCAATTGTCGGTCTTAGCACAGCACCCGTATGAGAATAAATACACTTTAAGGTAGTTTCTTGCCTGCGATCTGCAGGGTCCTTAAGGGCTGCTGTGTCAGGAGACGGTAGCGCCACTTTCTTGGACAAGCACGTCAGGGCTTTGTCCACAGTGGGGGGTGATTCCCAAATCTCCCTGTCCTGCTTAGGGAAAGGGTATGCCATATAAATTCTTTTGGGGATCTGCAGTCTCTTATCCGGAGTCTCCCAAGCTTTTCCAAAGAATTAATTTAATTCATGAGATGTGGGAAAGTTAATAATCTGTTTCTTTTCCTTAAACATGTGTACCCTTGTGTCGGGGACCGAGGGTTCATCCACAATATGCAACACATCCCTTATTGCCACAATCATACACTTAATGGTTTTAGTCACCCTAGGGTGCAATTTTACTTCGTCAAAGTCGACACTGGAATCAGAATTCGTGTCGGTAGTAGTGTCTTGTGTTAAGGGACGCTTTTGAGACCCCGACGGGCCCTGTGAGTCGGTCCAATCTGAGGAGTGACCCCCTGATGTCCCCCCTAAATCAGCCTTATCAAGCTTTTTATGTAAAGATGCCACACTTGCATTCAACATATGCCACATGTCCATCCAATCTGGAGTCGGCACAACCGACGGGGACACACCACTCATTTGCTCCTCTTCCTCCTTGGAAAAGCCTTCCGCTTCAGACATGTCGACACCACGTACCAACACCCCACACACACAGGGATTAACCTATAAGGGGACAAAACCCCAACCAGGCCCTTAGGAGAGACAGAGAGAGAGTATGCCAGCACACACCCAGCGCTTAATTACACTGGAAAAATATGACCAGATAGCGCTTTTATATATATATAAATTGACCAGATTCCCACTCACTGCGCTCAAAATGCCCCCCTCCTCTTTTTTCCAGCCTGAATGTTCAGCAGGGGAGAGACCAGGGAGCCAGCGTTTTCCTCATGCAGCTTCTGTGGAGAAAATGGCGCTGGTTAGTGCTGAGGATCAAGCTCCGCCCACCCGACGGCGGGCTTCGGTCCCGGTGATTTTTTTTATAGAAAATGGCGGGGGGTCGTAGAATTACTGCCCAGCAGCCTAATCTACCTTGTCAGTGCCCAAATGTGAGGTTTATTGCTGCCCAGGGCGCCCCCCCCTGCGCCCTGCACAGTGCTGCTCTGTGTGTGTGTGAATGGGAGCAATGGCGCGCTGAAGATCTGATGTCTTCTGCCGCCTATGATGTCTTCTGCCTTCTCATACTCACCCGGCTCACAGCGGCGCGGCTCCGGGACGAACCCCAGGTGAGACCTGTGTTCCGACTCCCTCTGGAGCTAATGGTGTCCAGTAGCCTTAGAAACAGAGCCCAACTTGACAAGCCAGCTCTGCTTCTCTCTCCTCGGTCCCACGATGCAGGGAGCCTGTTGCCAACAGGACTCCCTGAAAATAAAAAACCTAACAAAACTCTTTTTCCACAGAAAACTCTGGAGAGCTCTCTGCAGTGCACCCATTCTCCTCTGGGCACAAGATCTAACTGAGGTCTGGAGGAGGGGCATAGAGGAAGGAGCCAGTGCACACCCATAGTCAAAGTTCTTTTTAGGTGCCCTATCTCCTGCAGAGCCCGTCTATACCCCATGGTCCTTACAGAGTCCCCAGCATCCTCTAGGACGTAAGAGAAATATTTGTGCTTATTGCTTAATTGTGGGGGCTGGGGAGCAGCTGTATTATATAGGAGGAGTACAGTGCAGAGTTTTGCTGACCAGTGACCACCAGTATACGTTGTCTGCCTGAAAAA
The DNA here is from genome assembly GCF_028390025.1 of Pseudophryne corroboree. Lineage (NCBI taxonomy): Eukaryota > Metazoa > Chordata > Amphibia > Anura > Myobatrachidae > Pseudophryne > Pseudophryne corroboree. The sequence goes on from NC_086448.1 coordinate 425,023,984, forward strand.
CACTCCATATCTGAGCTCAGTGTGCTGCATACTGTATATCTGTGCTCACACTGCTTAATTGTGGGGACTGGGGAGCAGCTGTATTATATAGGAGGAGTACAGTGTAGAGTTTTGCTGACAGTGACCACCAGTATACGTTGTCTGCCTGAAAAACACTCCATATCTGAGCTCAGTGTGCTGCATATATCTGTGCTCACACTGCTTAATTGTGGGGACTGGGGAGCAGCTGTATTATATAGGAGGATGATAATGTCGATATTATCTTAAACCATAAAGCTATACCTTTAAACACACTTTTACCATGGAGCCGCTGCGGCCGCTAGACTTAATATACACGCTACGCACTTTGGCCCTCATTCCGAGTTGTTCGCTCGCAAGCTGCTTTTAGCAGCTTTACACACGCTAAGCCGCCGCCTACTGGGAGTGAATCTTAGCTTCTTAAAATTGCGAACGAAAGATTCTCAAAATTGCGACCACACACCTCTTAGTAGTTTCTGAGTAGCTCCAGACTTACTCGGCATCTGCGATCAGTTCAGTGCTTGTCGTTCCTGGTTTGACGTCACAAACACACCCAGCGTTCGCCCAGACACTCCTCCGTTTCTCCAGCCACTCCCGCGTTTTTCCCAGAAACTGTAGCGTTTTTTCGCACACACCCATAAAACGGCCTGTTTCCGCCCAGAAACACCCACTTCCTGTCAATCACATTACGATCACCAGAACGAAGAAAAAACCGTGAGTAAAATTCCTAACTGCATAGTAAATTTACTTGGCGCAGTCGCAGTGCGGACATTGCACATGCGCACTAAGCGGAAAATCGCTGCGATGCGAAAAAATTTACCGAGCGAACAACTCGGAATGACCCCCTTTGTACGCTATTTGCGTACAGAGTCCCGTACGTCGTACGTACGTACGTACTTAGCGTACACACGCCACGCTGGGTGTACAGAGTTCGCACAGCGCGCGCACACACTCTTGATAAACTTTAAACCTTATTCGTAATGCAATGCAATGTTATTCTTACACTCTAAACCATGTGCCGCAAAGCACTGTAATGATATTACACCTTAAACCTTACGCAGCGCTGACGGTATAAAGTACTTGCTGTGCATACACACCTTATCAATACACTCTTAAACCTTATACAGTTAAATACACTTTTAATACACTTTTAACCCTAGCAGGGAAATGAGGACACAACACCGATTTGTAGTTAACCGCTGGGTTCTAACACCACAGTGGATTATTTGAAAGGGGATAACAGTACAAGTTATACACTACAAGGCTAACAAGATAAATCTACAACAGAATAATGGCTACAGTCAATGTACATACGTGAGAATTTTCGCTTGCGCAACCTGGACCAGTCCTCCGCTCATCAGGTAGATAGCGTTCAGAGTCTTCTGACCAGCCAGGCAGCAACAGGCTTTTTATACACTACTTCCATATACAATACAATGGTCACTGTAATCCCTTTGTCTATTGGACACAGAGATGCATCTTTACATTACAGGAGAGGTCATAGGTTGATTTAAAAAGGTGGGCGATGTCTTTCTCAACTGCTCTTGTGGGTGGTCTCCTCTAGATTCCCGCCGCATACATAATATACAGTAAATACAGTTTATATCTATATTCTACTTCTGCACATAACTATACGCAGGAACATGCGATCTTTCTCTAACCAACACCGGAATGTTACCCTTAAAATACCCTACAGCTGGATAATAGACATCACCTTATAACCTTTGTCTGTCCCTTCCTATCATGCAAAGGTGAATCCCTTAGTCCTGGAATCATTTAAACTGTTGATACTTGCTGACGTGGTGCAGGGGGGCTATGTGTACAAAGTGCACTATTTGGGTTAAATATGTAATGTTCTGATAACCCTTTATGCGCTTACAAACTCCGCCGTAAATACCCATACCACACGCGAACATACACAAATTGCGGATATGTGCACGCACGGCGGAACAAGTGAGCGCGCAGCGGGAATGTGTGTGTGGTTAGTACATGATGTATGCATTACAATATTTTTCGACTTTGACAGTCCACCATTTGGCAGTCAACAATAACTGCCACTATCTAAACACTAAACAGAAAAATATATAATACAATATCTACAAATGATTGGACGGTAGGAGGAGAGGTGTAGGTGGTATCACTGACCTGGTTTGGGAGTGTTGTGGACTCAGGGTTTCTTCCGGTGACCGGGAGGAGGAACCGCCGCTGGACCGCAGCAGAGATGGCCGAATATAGGTTTTCCTCATGCAGGATCTGGTCGGCAGACAGGAGGTACGTGTGGATGCTGGAGGTCTCCTGAAAGACAGAACTTGAAAAGGTGCTGAGGAATAAATGAGAAAGTACTGGATGCTGAGGACACCAACTACGCTTGTGAGTACTGGGTTCTTGGAGGCACAGAAGTTCTTGGAGGTACTGAGGTGCTCGGAGGCACTGAGGTTCTTGTAGGCACGGAGGTGCTTGTAGGCACGGAGGTGCTCGGAGGCACTGAGGTGCTTGTAGGCACGGAGGTGCTTGGAGGCACGGAGGTTCGTCTGGAAGCGCTGAAGTGCTCGGAGGCACAGAGGTACTTGGAGGCACAGAGGTTCATCTGGAAGCGCTGAAGTGCTCGGACGCACAGAGGTACTTGGAGGCACAGAGGTTCGTCTGGAAGCGCTGAAGTGCTCGGAGGCACAGAGGTACTTGGAGGCACAGAGGTTCGTCTGGAAGCGCTGAAGTGCTCAGAGGCACAGAGGTACTTGGAGGCACAGAGGTTCATCTGGAAGCGCTGAAGTGCTCGGAGGCACAGAGGTACTTGGAGGCACAGAGGTTCATCTGGAAGCGCTGGAAGCCACAGGGATTCGGGAGCTCTGGAGATCACAACTACAATAGCAGTAAAGATGATACTCAGGCGCCGGAGCTCTGCCCGGCGTCTGAATTTGAACTTCCCGCCAGCGTCTGATTGGGGAAGTGCTTGATGACGTCACCTGTTCCCCAGTGAACGCCGGGCGCACCCGCGACGTCCATACTACTAGAGCCAGACGGAGCGCCGGACGGAGCGCCGGGCGCCGGAGACCGCCGGCGAGGACGGCCGCCCAAAGATCCAGCGACCCGGAGAGGCAAGTACGGCGGCCGCGGCCGCGGCATGACAGTACCCCCTCCTCTAGGAGTGGCCCCTGGACACTTTCCTGGTTTTGTAGGGTGTCTAGAATGGAAAATCCGGATTAGTCGAGGAGCCGAGACCTCAGAAGCCTTTATTCAACTTCTCTCCTCAGGACCATACCCTTTCCATTCCACCAGATATTGCAGATTCTTGTGAAGGTAACGAGAGTCCAGAATAGTTTTGATCTGGAAGTCTGTTCCGGTTTCAGCTTCCACTGAGGTGGGGCTAGAGGACTTTGAATGAAAACGATTAAGGACGAGAGGACGATGAAGAGAAACATGGAAGACATTTGGTATACGTAGGTGAGAAGGCAAACCCAACTTACAGACCACAGGATTCAGGACTTGTAGCACAGGATAAGGACCGATGAATCTTGGAGCGAACTTCATAGTGGCCACCTTTAACTGGAGATTACGTGTGGAAAGCCATACCCTATCTCCAACCTTGTATTGAGGAGCGGCTCGCCGTTTCTTATCTGCGAATAACTTGTATCGGACAGAAACCTTTTTAAGACTAGCATGAATCTTACTCCAAATTTGTCTGAAGTGTAGTAGAGTGGACGTTACAGCTGGAATCTCTTCTGTCGGAAAACTTGGTAATTCCGGAACTCGTGGGTGGAACCCATAGTTGACGAAGAACGGAGACTCACCAGTGGAAGAATGAAATGAATGGTTATGGGCAAACTCCGCCCAAGGCAGCAACTCCCAGTTGTCCTGTGAAGGGGAGAGATAAAGACGGAGGAAAGGCTCTAGATCTTGATTGACTCGTTCTGTTTGTCCATTCGTTTGGGGATGATAAGCGGACAAAAATTTAAGTTTAATCTGTAAGGCCGAGCAGAGAGCTTTCCAAAACCTTGCGGTGAACTGTACCCCTCGATCAGAGACTATTTCCTGAGACAACCCATGCAACCGAAAATGTTCTCGGACGAATAATAGAGCTAATTTAGGAGCTGTTGGCAGACCCGTCAATGGAACAAAGTGCGCCATCTTCGAAAAGCGGTCGACGATCACCCAGACGGTGTTGCAACCCTTGGAACAAGGCAAGTCAGTGATGAAGTCCATGGAAATGTGAGTCCAGGGTTTCATAGGAATAGGCAGAGGACGAAGCAACCCAGCAGGAGGCAGGCGAGGAGATTTATGCTGTGTACACTGTGCGCAAGAACTAACGTAATCCTGTACATCCTTCCTCATGGTGTCCCACCAGTAAGATCTTTGCAGAAACTTGTACATCTTCTGGGCGCTGGGATGACCGGAAAACTTGGAGATATGGGCCCACTGTAGTATTCTCGACCGGAATTTAGCTGGTACGGACATTCTTCCAGGGAGAGGACCTGGAGTAGTTGAGGCAGCGGAGACAGAGATTGGATTCAGAATTAAACTCCGCTCGAAAGAATCATCTTCGTCTGTGGGAGTTTGTGAACGGGACAGCGCATCCGCTTTAGTATTGAAAGTCCCGGCCCGGTACTTGATAACAAAAGAAAATAGAGTGAAGAAGAGTGCCCATCTAGCTTGGCGAGGATTCAAGCACTGTGCGGTTTTGATATACAACAAATTTTTGTGATCAGTGTAAATGGTAATCACATGTTTGGCCCCTTCTAAGAGATATCTCCACTCTTCCAAGGCAGATTTAATTGCCAAAAGTTCCTGGTCTCCAATAGTGTAATTTCATTCGGCCAGAGAGAATTTACGAGAGTGGAAACCACACGGATGTAATTTCTTATCTGAGGAGTACTGAGAGAGAACGGCCCCAACTCCGACCGAGGATGCGTCAACTTCTAGGAAGAAAGCTTCTTCGAAATTTGGTTGTTGAAGTACTGGAGCGGACATGAAAGCTGGTTTCAAGTGGGAAAAAGCCTCTATGGCCTCGAGAGGCCACAAACCCGGGTTGGAACCCTTTCTCGTGAAGGCAGTAATAGGCACAACAATGGTGGAGGAACCCCTAACGAATTTCCTGTAGTAATTCGCAAAGCCCAGGAATCTTTGTATTGCTTTCAAAGAGAGAGGCTGAGTCCAGTCACGAATGGCAGAGAGCTTCTCCGGATCCATGCGAAGCTCCGTCCCCGAGATGATATAACCGAGGAATGGAATTGATGTTACCTCAAAGGTACATTTGGAGAACTTAGCATAGAGACGATTCTTTTGTAAACGGTGGAGCACCTCTTTGACTTGAGTCCTGTGTTCAACAAGATCTTTGGAAAAAATCAGTATGTCGTCTAAATATACCACAACACTTCGATATAACATGTCTCGGAAGATTTCGTTGACGAATCCCTGGAAGACGGCAGGAGCATTACTAAGGCCAAACGGCATCACCAGGTATTCGTAATGCCCATCCCGGGTATTGAAGGCGGTCTTCCATCCATCCCCTTCTCGGATGCGTATAAGATTATAGGCTCCCCTCAAATCGAGCTTGGAGAAAACGCGGGCGCCACGAACCCTATCAAATAACTCTGTGATTAGTGGCAAGGGGTATTTATTCTTGATGGTGATATCGTTTAGGCCGCGGTAGTCGATACATGGTCTCAACCCCCCATCCTTCTTCTTCACGAAAAAGAAGCCCACTCCAGCAGGGGAGGAAGAGGGGCGAATGAATCCCTTGAGCAGATTGGACTTAATATAGTCCGACATAGCTTGAGTCTCAGGAAGTGACAAAGGATATGTGCGGCCACGGGGCGGCATCTTCCCTGGGATAAGGTCAATAGGGCAGTCCCAAGGCCTATGAGGTGGTAACTGGTCAGCCGCCTGTTCCGAAAACACATCCTTGAACCCTTGATACGCCTCCGGAATATGCTCTTCATCCGACTTAGAAGAGACACGGAGCGGACAAACGGAAGTGAGACAGTTAGCGTGACAAAAAGAACTCCAAGACAGAATTTGAGAAGACTTCCAGTCAATGTGGGGATTATGAATTTTGAGCCAAGGCATTCCGAGGACCAGATCATGATGCATTTCCGGAATCACCAAGAATTCCAGACATTCTTGATGTAGAGCTCCGATCTGCAGCTTAACTGGCTCCGTGCGCCACGTTATGAGACCCTTGGATATTCTAGTACCATTGATAGCCGTCAACGAAATAGGCCACTCGATAGGCCGTACCTTTAAATCCATGCTTTGGACACAGGAAGAAGAAACGAAATTCCCAGCAGCTCCGGAATCCAACAGGGCCTCACACGACTTGGTGATTAAAGACACAGGAAGCAAACAATCCAAAATCGGAGAAGATTTAGTCGTGACCCCCAACTTGACTCCTCCGGAACAAGCTAGGCCTGCCCGTTTCCCGGACGGGATTTACAAAACTTGAGGAAATGATCTGCGGCTCCACAGTAAAGGCAAAGTTTACCCTCACGACGACGCTGTCGTTCCTCCGGAGACAGTCGGGACCGGTTAATTTGCATGGGTTTGTCCGAACTGGGCACAGCCGCCGGCCTGGGAGGAGGATGCCGGAATCTGGAACGATCTGAACGACTACGTTCTCCTCCACGCTCCTGCATCCGAAGATCCACCTTGACGCAGAGGGAGATCAACTCTTCTAATAGATCCGGAAGATCCCTAGTGACCAACTCATCTTTCAGCCGGTCGGAGAGACCGTTCCAGAAGGCAGCCCGCAGGGCGTCATTATTCCAGTGAAGTTCAGAGGCAATGGTCTGGAAATGAACCACGTACTGACCCACGGAGCGGGAGCCCTGACGAACACGGAGCAAGTCAGAAGAAGCAGTGGTCATCCTGCCAGGCTCGTCGAAGATTCTTCGAAAGGACGTGATGAAATTGGTGTAGTTGGAAACCACGGGATCAGATCGTTCCCATAATGGAGACACCCAATCCAACGCTGACCCTTCGAGCAGGGAAATAATATACGCCACCTTAGACCGATCCGTAGGGAAATTATGAGAGAGAAGCTCAAAGTGCACCTCACACTGGTTTAGAAAACCACGGCAATTCTTTGGATTTCCATTATAGCGGGAAGGAGTAGGAAGCTGAAGGCGTGACCTGGTACCGGCCGGAGGTTGGACGTTACTGGAAACGGCAACTGGAGCAGTTACGGGAACTGAAACCGGAATTACGGAAGCTAAGGATGCTTGAATTTGATCCAATCGGCCGGACAATTCCTGGAGATATTGCATCACCTTGCCCTGTGTCGCCTCCTGAGTCTGAACTCGGGAAGCCAAACTTTGGATGGCGCTCGACTCTGTGTTCCGATCCCCTGGGTCCATGAGGCCTGGGTATACTATCACTGACCTGGTTTGGGAGTGTTGTGGACTCGGGGTTTCTTCCGATGACCGGGAAGAGGAACCGCCGCTGGACTGCAGCAGAGATGGCCGAATATAGGTTTTCCTCATGCAGGATCTGGTCGGCAGACAGGAGGTACGTGTGGATGCTGGAGGTCTCCTGAAAGACAGAACTTGAAAAGGTGCTGAGGAATTAATGAGAAAGTACTGGATGCTGGGGACACCAACTTCGCTTGTGAGTACTGGGTGTTTGGAGGCTCTGAGGTGCTTGGAGACACTGAGGTGCTTGTAGGCACTGAGGTGCTTGTAGGCACGGAGGTGCTTGTAGGCACGGAGGTGCTTGGAGACACTGAGGTGCTTGGAGGCACTTAGGTGCTTGGAGGCACAGAGGTGCTTGGAGGTACTGAGGTGCTTGGAGGCACTGAGGTGCTTGTAGGCGCAGAAGTGCTTGGAGGCACAGAAGTGCTTGGAGGTACTGAGGTGCCCTGAGGCACTGAGGTGCTTGGAGGCACGGAGGTGCTTGGAGGCACTGAGGTGCTCGGAGGCACTGCGGTGCTTGTAGGCACGGAGGTGCTTGGAGGCATGGAGGTGCTTGGAGGCACGGAGGTTCGTCTGGAAGCGCTGAAGTGCTCGGAGGCACAGAGGTACTTGGAGGCAAAGAGGTTCGTCTGAAAGCGCTGAAGTGCTCGGAGGCATAGAGGTACATGGAGGCACAGAGGTTCGTCTGGAAGCGCTGAAGTGCTCAGAGGCACAGAGGTACTTGGAGGCACAGAGGTTCGTCTGGAAGCACTGGAAGCCACAGGGATTCGGGAGCTCTGGAGATCACAACTACAATAGCAGTAAAGATGATACTCAGGCGCCGGAGCTCTGCCCGACGTCTGAATTTGAACTTCCCGCCAGCGTCTGATTGGGGAAGCGCTTGATGACGTCACCTGTTCCCCAGTGAACGCCGGGCGCACCCGCGACGTCCATACTACGAGCGCCGGACAGAGCGCCGGGCACCGGAGACCGCCGGCGAGGGCGGCCGCCCAGAGATCCAGCGTACCCGGACAGGCAAGTACGGCGGCCGCGGCATGACAGGTGGGAAATGTATGACCTAGTGAGATAGTAAAAGCATGTATGTATGAATCCATGTCTAAGGGGCATGTATCATCGTGCCGTATATGTTCTAGATAAGCTTCGAGGTATTGCAAAGTATACATTAAATCCTTCTCATCCCGTATTAAGGGTCTGTAAGTGGGCCAACAAACACTACCGTGCTCTTTTCGGCTTCTTGTTCCAACAAATGGGGTGCACATTTAGTTGATGATACATGGAGGGGGAACATATGTGAGTGCTAATATATGTGGATATCACCTGTCGACTATGTGTGTCACTAACGGAAGGTTGTAGAGATGAAGATAAGACACATATCTAAAATACATTCACATAACATTTGCGTAATCATTCTTGGGTGTTGATCGAAGTCTTTTCCGGATGGGTGTATTTTTGCTGAGGGGGAAACAAATGAAAAACGGGTGAAAGAAACTGGCCGTGGAATTCATTTGCAATCCTTATCACAACATCGTTTCTACAGATGGGTCGCAAATTAAATCTGTTGCTGTAACAATGCCCCCGCTCCTTAGACTCATCAATTTTGTGCCACGCTTGCGCCGCATCAGAATTCAAACACACCTAAATATCAAACCAATAATTATGACGACTCCCAGGATACAAAGGAGAAACTTTCCTACACTCATAATAACATTTTGAGCCCATTCTCCTAAACCTGAGAACCAATTGCGTGGGTTCAACCATTAGACCCAGCCGGTCAGTTCATTACTCACAGCTGTCAGGGTAAGGTTGTGTCTCCTTCGGAACTCCCACTTCAACTGCAAGATATCGTCCATCTTTTGATCGATGATCTCGGTTGGGTCATCAGTGCTGTTTGTAATATACGTGCAGCACTTCACACCATATTGAGTAGCCAATGTGACACAGTACCCACCCGTCACAGCTGTGATATAATTAAGGACCATCCTGTGCTGGATCAGTTCCATTTTGTAAGCTTGCAACTCCCTTCCCGTATACCTGAAGGTGTCGTCATACATCTCAGTGATATTATCTATCAAGTTCGCTAGCGCATGGATGTACCTATAATTTATAATACCTCTGGCAGTACGGTTGATGTCTAATACGAGAAGGAACTTAATCCCGGTGGATTCGTGGATCAAATCAGAGGCTACGTGCTCTGTCCTATCAATGAGGTGTCTCTTAACGATGTGTTCATAATGATTATGAGTATAAGGAGCCTGAGCACTGCGGTGAACGTCTTTCATCTTATCATGGGTTATGAACATGACCTCTGGCAACACTCTTCCAATGTAACAGAATCCCTCTGAGTTTGGGGCAAGCAACTTATACGCCTTCCTCCCACATATGAAATAAGCATCATCAGGGAGAACATATGGAACAGAATATGACATTACCATATTGCAAACTTTCCAAGTGAAAAATCCTATCCCTAACTCTCTCATCTGTTCAGTACAAGTATCAGGCTGTATGATATGAGCACAGTACCCTGGTGATACTTCTCCAACCCGCATGGTCTTGCTTCCTTGAGTATACCTATACCGAAAATACCTTCCACTGTTGGCTATTTGGCGCATAAGTTCAGAGTCTACAGGTATCCTATCAGCTCTGTGCGAAAATGCCATGGTTTGGTATTCCATGTCACCTCCCAATTTCCTGGTTTTCGGGAATTGGAAATGTTGAAACACACTAAGGATCTATCTACATGGTACTGGTGGAGTTTCAAACTAGGGGGCCTAGAAATATAAAATTTCTTGTCCACCAGTCTCCCACCCCGTAATTCGAGTACCTCATCTATTGCTAAAGGGTACGGTACTAATCCTGACTTGCTCTGACCTTGAGGTACTTGTGAGCACACCCAGCATTCTGTCTGGTTTAAGACCTTACCCACTAGTGAGTGGTAATCACTCAATGGATGACGGTCCATGTTGATTTTAAGGCTGGACTGACATCTCTGGATGCACCCATCCTCAACTATATTCTCACAATTTTTACAAATGCAATTTTCCTCAGCCAATAACCCTTCACAGTGCCTCCTAGTTCCCTGACTACCAGATCGTTTTCTGATACTCGCCTTTGCTCGATTGATGTGTTGCTCTTGGAATTCTACAAATCCGTCCTCGCCATCAGAACCCATTCCAGATCCTTTCTCGACCTCTCTGGTACTCTCACCGAAACAGACTGCTCTGGTCAACAACAAGGTTAACAGGAAAACCTGGAACGCAGTCTCTTGGGGTAAGTCCATCTTGTTAAGGGGAGAGAAAGGGAACAAGAAGGGGCAGGAAAAGGGAAGGAGAGAAGGAGGGTAGTAGGAGATGGAGAAAATAATAAAAAGAAAAACTGGTGCGACAACCGCCTCTGGTCTTGTTGTTCTCCATGCTCAGGTGCCGTCTCAATAGTACTGCCTCTCAGCCTTCCTGGAACAGACACTCCAGTGACATGATGTTCTCTACACTCTGCTCTTTGTCACGGGTTCTCTCTGGGTCAGCGACCTTCTTACAGTGGGACGAGTGGACCCAAGTCTCTCTTTCGGCAACCTTTAATGCTGTTGTGCTGGTTAGTAAGACTTGGTACGGTCCTTCCCACCTGTCAATGAGGCAACCTGAGCGTAGAAAATTTCGAATCATTACATAATCCCCAGGTTCAATGTCATGACAATTACTGTTTGGTAGGTCAGGAATCACCAGCTTCAGATTTCTGTTTTGATTCCTCAGCTGCTGGCTCATCTTAACCAAATATTTTACAGTCACTTCGTTATTGCATTTCAAATCATCCTGGGGGTCAATCATTACATGGGGTTGTCGACCAAAAAGAATCTCAAAGGGTGATAGGTTAAGTGGGGACCTGGGAGTGGTTCTGATGCTGTACAATACAAGTGGCAAAGCTTCTGGCCACAACAATCCAGTTTCAGCCATTACTTTGCTCAGCTTGTTCTTAATAGTGCTGTTTACTCTCTCCACCTTCGCACTCGCCTGTGGGCGGTACGGAGTATGCAGCTTGCTATTAATTCCCATCAGTTTACACATAACCTGAAAGACTTCACCTGTAAAATGGGTACCCCATCGCTTTCAATTATCCTAGGGATACCATATCTGCACACAAATTCCTGCACAATTTTCTTTGCAGTGAACGTAGCAGTATTTGTGGCGGCAGGGAACGCTTCTACCCAATTGGAAAACACATCAATACAGACTAACACATTTTAAATTTCTGCAGGGTGGTAACTGTATGAAATCAATCTGTATTACCTGGAAAGGGCCGTCTATTGGCGGGATATGGGATGGTTCTGTTGGTAATGACTTTCCAATATTCTTCCTCAAGCAAATAAGACATGTCATTGCTCTCTTACCCGCATGAGAAGAGAATCCTGGCGCACACCAGTAGGCTCTCACCAGCTTACACATACCCTCTTTACCCAGATGAGTCAGACCGTGTGCCGCCTCAGCTAAGCTTGGAAGATATGATCTGGGGGCTACTGGCTTACCCTGTCCATCTGTCCAGAGTCCTGAGGACTCCTGGCCATACACCTTTGACCTCCAGACTGCCTTTTCCTGTGGAGAACACAAATTTTGCATTTCACTTAATTTTTGTGTGTTGACGGTGTTGAATATCATCAGTGATGTGATATCTGTTTGTATGGGGGTGCTGGCTGCTGATTTAGCAGCTTTGTCTGCCCGGCTGTTACCAAGTGACACTGGGTCTTGACTGTAAGTGTGGGCTTTGCACTTGATAACAGCCACTCTGTCTGGTTCTTGTATCGCTGTTAGAAGCCTTTTTATGTGGGATGCATGCGCTACAAGTGTGCCAGCTGCCGTCATGACATTTCTGAGGCGCCATAGGGCCCCGAAATCATGCACCACTCCAAAGGCATACCTAGAATCTGTATATATATTGGCTGACTTACCCTTGGCCAATTCACACGCTCTGGTTAGAGCAGGCATGTCCAAACTGCGGCCCTCCAGCTGTTGAGAAACTACACATCCCAGCATGCCCTGACACAGCTTTAGCATTCACTGACAGCAAAACTGTGTTAGGGCATGCTGGGATATGTAGTTTCACAACAGCTGGAGGGCCGCAGTTTGGACATGCCTGGGTTAGAGCGACCAGCTCAGCAACTTGTGCTGAGTGCGGTGGGCCCAGGGGCTCAGCTTCTATGATACCTCTGTCATCTACGACTGCGTATCCAGTACACAGGTCTCCCGAGTCCGTCTGTCTGTGGCAACTACCGTCAGTGTAAAAAGTAAAATCTACACCTTCCAGTGGGTTGTCACTAATGTCGGGTCTTGCAGTGAAAGTTTGGTTCAGATATTCCATACAATCATGTGTGTCAGTGTCTGTACTAAATCCTCCTTCACCATCATTCTCATCCTCCACCCTTTGTGCCTGTCCAGGCACACCTGGCAGATAAGTTGCAGGATTTAGTGTGCTGCATCTCTTTATGGTGATGTTTACAGGGGCTATTAGTGCTAATTCCCACCTTGTAAACCGTGCAGATGAGACATGTCTGGTTTGGGCAGAGTTCAGTAAGGCTGACACTGCATGAGGTGTATGGATGGTCAGGTTGTGTCCTAACACTACGTCTTCGCTTTTACTCACTAGCAAAGCTATCGCTGCAACACTTCGCAAGCATGTGAGGAGAGACCGCACTACGGTGTCCAACTGTGCACTGTAGTAAGCTACCGGCCTGCTGGCATCACCATGTCTCTGGGTTAGGACACCTGCCGCGCACCCAGCACTTTTCGTACCGTACAACTCAAAGGGCTTCCCATAATCTGGCATGCCTAATGCAGGTGCCTGTGATAAGCACTGTTTAAGTCTCTCAAATGCCAGTTCGGACTCATCTGTGTGAGAGATCCGATCTGGTTTGTTCGAGGAGACCATTTCCTGCAAAGGTAAAGCCAGTATGGAGAACCCTGGGATCCAGTTTCGGCAGTACCCACACATTCCAATAAAAGTGCGGATTTGTTGCTGGGTTTGTGGCAGAGTCATGTCGCGAATCGCCTGTATTCTATCAGCGGTGAGGTGTCTAAGGCCTTGTGTCAAGCAATGTCCCAAATATTTTACCTTGGTCTGGCACAACTGCAACTTGTCCTTTGAAACCTTGTGTCCCGTTTGGGAAAGATGAAACAGAAGCTGTTTCGTGTCTTTCAAGGACGATTCGAGTGAATCAGAACACAGCAGTAAGTCATCTACATACTGTATTAATACTGACCCGCTCTCAGGTTGAAAGGATTGTAAACAGTCATGCAAAGCCTGGGAGAAAATACTTGGGCTGTCAATGACACCTTGGGGTAGGCGAGTCCAGGTGTACTGTACTCCCCTGTATGTAAATGCAAATAAGTATTGGCTGTCAGGGTGCAGAGGGACCGAAAAGATAGCAGAACAGAGGTCAATTACAGTGAATAATTTTGCAGTAGGGGGAATTTGCATGAGAATGACAGCTGGATTTGGCACTACGGGGAATTGGCTCTCAACTATCTTGTTTATCCCCCTTAGATCCTGCACTAGCCTGTAACCCCTCCCCCTACTCTTTTTCACAGGGAAGATGGGACTATTGGCAGTGCTGGACGTCCTAACTAGGATGCCCTGTTGTAGCAAGCGCTCTATGACTGGGTACACTCCTAATTCCACCTCTGGCTTCAGAGGATACTGTGGGATTTTTGGAGCTATCCTACCATCTTTTACTTGCACTACTACAGGAGCTACATTTGCCATCAATCCAGTGTCTTGTCCATCTTTGGTCCAGAGGGATTCCGGTATCTGGGAGATCATTGCCTCTACCTTGGATGGACACTTGTCTATAACAGCAGAGTGTGACATTAATCTTTGTGGGGTGTCTAACATATCCTGCACTTCCTGAACGTGATTCTCGGGTATATCTAAGAAGACACCCTCAGGAGTACAATATATGACACACCTCATTTTACACAATAAATCTCTCCCAAGTAGATTAGTCGGAGCCGATGCAGCTAGCAAAAAGGAATGCTTGGTCTGCAAAAGCCCTATCGTAATCTCCGCTGGTCTACTTAAAGGGTAGTGTTGCACTATTCCTGTTACTCCCATTGCTGAAATTGTTTTACCCGTGGTTTTCATACCTACCGTTGAATTTAACACTGACCTGGCCGCCCCTGTATCTACAAGAAAAGGTAGTGATCTACCAGCTACATCAACTGTGACTTCAGGTTCACTACCTAGGCTAGCAATTAACTTCACTGGCTGCAGACTACAGGTGTGGCCTAACCCCTATTGTATATTGTGACCCTCCCACAGCGCGCTGGCAGCTACAATATGTGAGGGGGGTAGCTGAGAATTTTCAGAGGTCTGCCAGTCCCTCCTAGGTGGGTACCTCCTTGTTTCCCCTGCATGTGGCTCATAACTCCTCCTATGCGATCCCTGGTCCCAATTACGTGTATCATAATGTGGTTCATATCCTGGTCTAGGGGGTCGGTATACCTTATGTGTGTCCTTATACCTACAATTCCGTGCATAATGTCCTTCCTTCTTACAGTTATAACATACTACTATATGCGACTTACCATCAGGGGTCTGGGGTTTTGGCTGATGCAGCTTCGTTGTAAGGGCTTTTATACTTACTGTCATCAGCTTATCCCCCTGTGACTCCCTGTGCTTAATGATGTTCCGATCGTGCTCGATAGCGGACTGTCTTAATGCAGCCACCGAGATACCTCTCCAGTTAGGTTGAGTGGTTTGTACCCTTGTTCTCAAGGTTTCTTTTAACCCGTCCATTAATACTGACACAGCTACCTCACTGTGGTGTACATTTTCCTTAATGTCCTCGACCCCAGTGTATCTAGCCATTTCCTGCAGTGCTCGATGGAAATATTCAGATGCCGTTTCACCTACTTTTTGTCTTATGGAAAAGATTTTATTCCATTTGACAACAGTAGGGAAATATACTCCTAATTGCAGATTGATCTGTCGTACATTCTCCTGAGTGTATTCATCAGTAAGAGGTACTTCTACATCTAATTTACAATCAGTAATGAATTTTGCGGGGTTAATATTGGAGGGTAAACATGCCCGTAGCACTGTTCGCCAATCTTTGTTTGTGGGTTCGGTGGCATTACCTAATTCTTTAATAAACCTCTGGCATGCGGCTAGATCTTTTCTGGGGTCGGGAAATTCAGACATAATTGTCCTCAATTCTGTCCGGGACCAAGGACAATGCATAGCAATGTTCCTGATGGGAGTGACTCCCTGTGCGTCAGTCCTCCCATTGGGGACTGCGATCACCCTGACAGGATTTAGTTCAATTACATCATTCTGAGTTGCTTCTACAATGTGAGGTGCAATTGTCTCTGCATAATGTACGGTACCGTACTTACCTGTGGACACGACCTCACCTATCCCTCCGCTAGGAGCCTTTGCTACTGCTCTTACTGGTTGGACCGTGCCCACCTGGGTGTCTTGTATGGTGGCTGCTAGAGAGAGTGCCGCAGTCCTGAGGGAAGTTTAAAATGGGATACAACTTGCACGGGTTAGCATTAGTACATTTATCAACTTTACTCTTATTATATACCAGTATGCCATTGTCTGTAGCCATTTCCTCCCCTTTAATATACGGTGGTGGTGGTGGTGCGGTTGCCATCAGTTTCCTGCTAGGTTTGGAACCGACTGCGTGAGCTAGTTCCCTCTGCATATCGCCCTCTTGCTGCCATAAATTTAAACAGTTTGTGTGTCTGACCCTTTGCTTTTGGGATTTTATCAGACATATCCTAAACCTTAAATTCTGCAACACCTCTGGTTCAAAACTGCCTACGTTAGGGAATGGTTCCCTATCTTCCGCAGTCATACGTTCCCATTCATTGCAAAAAACTTCAGTGTGTGATCCATGCTTCTCACACATTATGTACCTCGCTGACCCCCTGGGCCACGGAATGTCAACCTGAACCCTGGTTGCACGTGCCTTACTTGAGCAACTGGCCCCCATATTTTGCAGGTATTGCCTTCTCAGCTAATTCCCACAAAAAAACAAAATACTCAATATAAGGCAACGGTGAAAGTTCAACGAGTGCTCTCACCCACTCACACCCACGTTGACAAATACCCCCAAACACTGTCGTCAGCGCCGGTACGTACCCAACCTAGGGCCCCTATGTAACCTCTATTCACTGGAAGTATATGGGAGTGACTTACCCTTTCCAGTAAATATTGGTTGTTGGAGACTTCCTGAGTGACCAGCGAAACTCCCTTAAAACAAAAAATTTTTTACACAAATCACGCTTGCGTATGCTACACCCAGCGCTAATGATCCCGCGATTTTACGCAAAGCTCGTAAAAAGGGTATCACCTTGCACTAAGTATTGCACTCACGAACGCGCGGTCCAATCGCACAGCGTATAGGTAACTGTTACTTATCCGCCGTACGACCAATGGAATCGATTTTTCAGGCTGCGAAACCTCATCCAGAGCGTATCAATCAAATGGCCTATATGGGTTTCTTCGCTAACCCCCTGGGCTGCGGCACCTAAACGAAAACCTCGCTGACCTTTTGGTGTGCGGTACTCTAAACCTTTGCTGACCTTTTGGCCTGCGGTATCTGCTACCTTGCTCCTTTGTACTTTAATCTATGTTAACGTGAGCAAGCTAGTCTCACGCCACCAAGTCTCCACTCACCTGGTGTGGTCTCCTACGGGATCCCGAATTCCCTGGGTCCACAAAACCTTTATTGTTTGCACACTCACGCTCGTTCACTCAAATACACTTTGGTTTTTCTGTACAGAAAATTAACTTTCATTCAGATAAACAGCCTTAGTACAAGAGGTAATACAGTAAAAAAAGGTTTTATTTAAACTAAATCTTGGACACTGAGCAATTTGTGCTATTATAGCGTGGCTACCGTCTCGCGCCTAAACTAAACACTGCTATTGTGTAATTTGGACTTAGCGGTCGTACCCTTACGCACGTTGTGTAAACACGCGACCGTGCGTATGTCTTCACGTTGCGTACGCAGTCCCGTACTTTGTCCGAGACACGTGTACAAAGACCGTACGTCCGCAGTAGTACAAATCCCACACTTCTATAAATGTAAGCGATATTACCTATAATCGTTTACTTCACACAACACAGTATCTTTCTGTATAAACCTGTTTAACTAGGCCAGACTGTATTTGTGTTTTTACGTTTTACTCCTTTAATATCTAGTCTATGTTTTAACTAAATAGCAACACATTTCTCAGTACAGGTCAAAATGAATCTAATAATCACTACTTATGGCAACAATGCGAGCAGATATGCAAAGTACAAAATACAGGTGTATGCGTGTGTTGTGTGCGCATTTGGCGCCAAACAGAAATTCACAGACTTTAAAAATAGCTTTGCGTATTTACCTTACGGATCCCACCAGCATCCCTACAAACCATGCAGAGCAGACGCTTATCTTATCAGCAATTGAGACAGGGTTTACCAGTGTATTCTACGGCCAGGAAAAGGCTTACGTAGGATACCTGTCCGCCCTTTGCTGATAGATAAAGTCTACTGTAACCTGCTAGGCTGCGGGTATGAGGAAAAACCGGACGATGCCCCCAATTGATAATGTCGATATTATCTTAAACCATAAAGCTATACCTTTAAACACACTTTTACCATGGAGCCGCTGCGGCCGCTAGACTTAATATACACGCTACGCACTTTGTACGCTATTTGCGTACAGAGTCCCGTACGTCGTACGTACTCAGCGTACACACGCCGCGCTGGGTGTACAGAGTACGGACAGCGCACGCACACACTCTTGATAAACTTTAAACCTTATTCGTAATGCAATGCAATGTTATTCTTACACTCTAAACCATGTGCCGCAAAGCACTGTAATGATGTTACACCTTAAACCTTACGCAGCGCTGACGGTATAAAGTACTTGCTGTGCGTACACACCTTATCAATACACTCTTAAACCTTATACAGTTAAATACACTTTTAACCCTAGCAGGGAAATGAGGACACCACACCGATTTGTAGTTAACCGCTGGGTTCTAACACCACAGTGGATTATTTGAAAAGGGATAACAGTACACGTTATACACTACAAGGCTAACAAGATAAATCTACAACAGAATAATGGCTATAGTCAATGTACATACGTGAGAATGTTCGCTTGCGCAACCTGGACCAGTCCTCCGCTTATCAGGTAGATAGCGTTCAGAGTCTTCTGACCAGCCAGGCAGCAACAGGCTTTTTATACACTACTTCCATATACAATACAATGGTCACTGTAATCCCTTTGTCTATTGGACACAGAGATGCATCTTTACATAACAGGAGAGGTCATAGGTTGATTTGAAAAGGTGGGCGATGTCTTTCTCAACTGCTCTTGTGGGTGGTCTCCTCTAGATTCCCGCCGCATACATAATATACAGTAAATACAGTTTATATCTATATTCTACTTCTGCACATAACTATACGCAGGAACATGCGATCTTTCTCTAACCAACACCGGAATGTTACCCTTAAAATACCCTACAGCTGGATACTAGAAATCACCTTATAACCTTTGTCTGTCCCTTCCTATCATGCAAAGGTGAATCCCTTAGTCCTGGAATCATTTAAACTGTTGATACTTGCTGACGTGGTGCAGGGGGGCTATGTGTACAAAGTGCACTATTTGGGTTAAATATGTAATGTTCTGATAACCCTCTGTGCGCTCACAAACTCCGCCGTAAATACCCATACCACGCGCAGGATCGCGGGAGCGAACATACGCAAATTGCGGATATGTGCACGCACGGCGGAACAAGTGCACGCGCAGCGGGAATGTGTGTGTGGTTAGTACATGATGTATGCATTACAATATTTTTCGACTTTGACAAGGAGTACAGTGCAGAGTTTTGCTGACAGTGACCACCAGTATACGTTGTCTGCCTGAAAAACACTCCATATCTGTGCTCAGTGTGCTGCATATATCTGTGCTCACACTGCTTTATTGTGGGGACTGGGGACCACCAGTATATTATATAGGAGGAGTACAGTGCAGAGTTTTGCTGACCAGTGACCACCAGTATATATAGCAGTACGGTACAGAAGGCCACTGCTCTACCTACCTCTGTGTCGTCAAGTATACTATCCATCCATACCTGTGGTGCATTTCAGTTGTGCGCAGTATATATAGTAGTAGGCCATTGCTATTGATACTGGCATATAATTCCACACATTAAAAAATGGAGAACAAAAATGTGGAGGGTAAAATAGGGAAAGATCAAGATCCACTTCCACCTCGTGCTGAAGCTGCTGCCAACGTCGTCTGCCAAGGCCGATGCCCAATGTCATAGTAGAGAGCATGTAAAATCCAAAAAACAAAAGTTCAGTAAAATGACCCAAAAATCAAAATTAAAAGCGTCTGAGGAGAAGCGTAAACTTGCCAATATGCCATTTACGACACGGAGTGGCAAGGAACGGCTGAGACCCTGGCCTATGTTCATGGCTAGTGGTTCAGCTTCACATGAGGATGGAAGCACTCATCCTCTCGCTAGAAAACTGCAGTGCCACTCCTAGATGGGCCAGGTGTTTGTGTCGGCCACTTGTGTCGCTTAGCTTAGTCACACAGCGACCTTGGTGCGCCTCTTTTTTTCTTTGCATCATGTGCTGTTTGGGGACTGTTTTTTTGAAGTGCCATCCTGTCTGACACTGCAGTGCCACTCCTAGATGGGCCTGGTCAGACGTGTGTGTTGTGAGCTCCTGAGTTCCACTCGAGTGTCGGATTACACCCAAGATCCCTGGAGCCCTTCCCAGCTGGGATGGAGCCTCCCAGGGGTAAGGAGAAGCAGTTTCCCCCGGTTATGGAGCCTGACCCAGGGGAACCTATACTGTGTAAAGGCTCTGGTGCTGGGGATTCAAGTCCAGTGTCCCAGTCTGCTGTTGTTAGGCACCGGGGTCCGCTTGTCTGCGCGGCCCGGCGCCTAGCAACTAGAGACGCCGTGCGCGTACAGCCGCCGGCTCCCTAGCAACGCTAGACGCCGGGCGCGCTGAGCCGCACGGACCCTAGCAACGGGGACGCCACTGGCAGACCGCGTTCCCCGTTGCTAGGCTTTAGGAAATTAAGATATTCACCTGCTCTCTGGCCGTGCAGCAAGGCAGCTGCACGGCATTTATTCTAATCAGCCTTTAGCAGCTGATTGGAGGACTCCTTGTTAAATACACTCCCAGGGCTTCTCACAGACGCCGGTAATAGCTTCCTGCATGCTGCCTTTGTTTGCTGAGAGTCTGTTTCCAGTCCTGCTGTATCCGGTCATTCCAGTCCTCAGAAGTCCGGTATTCGGGAGTTGTCATCTCATCCCAAGAGGTCGTTTGGTTCCCTGGAGTCCTGACTGATCACCGTTTTATATCCAGTGGTGTTCGTGAGTTGCGGCTCTGCCGTGTGTTGCGGCTCAGCCGCTTTACCTTTTATATTTTGTGTTTGGAGCATTTGCGGAGGGTTCCGCTTCCACAAGTCCTCTCTGGTACTCGGCGGTGCCGGGTAGGAGAATTGGACAAGTGGATATTTTGGTTGTCCTTTTCCCTGGCGGTTTCTCCGCACATATTATAGTTTTGAGTTTGCTTAGCCCCTGGCCTGGTTGTTTAGTTAGAGGGCCTCTTGTTATCACCCTGTCTCGGGTTTCCCTTTATCTCTCATTAAGACCGGGGGGCATCGAAGTTGGGCAGACATAATCCGCCCTTCAAACGCGGCTGCCAAGGGCTCAAGAAACCATAGTCTCGCAGGGGATTTCTGACAACACGGGTGAGACAACAGAGTTAGGGTGCCAGGGGCTATTTTCCTGTCCTGCTCCCTTCCCCAGCATTCCGTTCCAGTGCTCCGGTCCTTGCCATAAGATCTCCTCTGACCAGAGTGCTGGAATCATAACATTATTACCGGCCATACCAAAACTTCAAATTAAACGGGGTTTAATTTTTTCTCATTCAGTTTTGTGAGAGTTTATCGGCCTCATGAATCCAACAGGTTTAGGGCCAAATCCTGGTCAGCTCTTAGTCAGCCAGATTCAAGAACTTACTCAGATGGTTCAGGATCTTTCTCTTCGGGTGAAGTCGCAGGAAGATCTTTTGCGAGCTTCCCCAAGGGTAGTCCCTGAACCAAAGATGCATTTGCCTGACCGTTTTTCTGGTGATAGAAAAGAGTTTTTTCATTTTAAAGAATCCTGTAAACTTTATTTTCGTTTAAGACCGACTTCCTCGGGTACTGAATCTCAGCGGGTCGGGACTATTATTTCTTTGCTCCAGGGGGATCCTCAGACCTGGGCATTTGGTTTAAGAGCAGAGGATCCGGCATTGTTGTCAGTTGACGCTTTTTTTGAGTCTTTAGGGCTCTTGTATGATGACCCTGATAGAGAGGCGTCCGCTGAAAGTCAGTTGCGCGCTCTCAGACAGGGTAGAAATCCTGCGGAGGTTTATTGTACGGAGTTTCGCCGTTGGTCGAACGACTGTGGCTGGAATGACCCAGCCCTGCGCAGTCAGTTTCGCCTCGGCTTATCAGAGTCTATAAAAGACAGTCTCCTTCAGTACCCCGCTCCTGAGACTCTCGATAAACTCATGGAGCTTTCTATTAAGATTGATCGTCGTCTCAGAGAGCGGAGGGCTGAAAAAGGAGCACCTGTAAGGTCAAGTCCGTGTGTATATTCCATTCCTGAAGACGTAGAGGAGCCCATGCAGATGGGTCTCTCCCGGCTGTCTCCTGAAGAAAGAGCCAGAAGGCAAAATTCTGGTCTTTGTCTGTACTGTGGGGGTAAGGGACATTTTGCTCGTAATTGTCCGAACAAGTCGGGAAACGCTTTGACCAGGTGTATTGTGAGGGGGTTCACCTAGGTCTGCAGCTTATCTCCTCAAATAACTCCCTTTTAGTCCCAGTTAAAGTTTCCTTTGGCAGCCTCAGTTCTTCGGTGTCGGCTTTTGTTGACAGTGGAGCTGCAGGAAACTTTATGGATTTAACTTGGGCTAAGGCCTTAGGCATTCCTCAGTTACCTTTGGGTAGGTGTGTCACCATGCATGGCTTAGATGGGAGTCCGCTGTCTAATGGGATTATTTCTCTCCGTACACCCCCTGTACTACTTACAGTAGGAGCTCTACATTCCGAGAAAATCGAGTTCTTTCTTACACATTGCCCAGCAGTTCCAGTTGTTCTGGGTCACCCTTGGCTGGCCTTTCATAATCCCACCATTGATTGGCGGTCGGGGGAGATTTCACAATGGGGTACTTTTTGTGATAAGGAATGTATCACGTTTCCAGTCAGAGTAGCAGCTATCATTCCAGAACTCATTCCGGTGGAATACCAGGAGTTTGCTGATGTTTTCTCCAAAGGCAATGCGGACATTCTGCCTCCCCATCGGCCTTATGATTGTGCTATTGAGTTAATTCCTGGTGCCGCATTGCCAAAAGGAAGATTATATGCATTATCCGGGCCAGAAACTGCGGCTATGAATGATTATGTAAAGGAGAGCCTTGAGAAAGGATTTATTAGACCATCAAAATCTCCTTTAAGTGCAGGCTTCTTCTTTGTGGAGAAAAAGGATGGCTCGCTTAGACCTTGCATTGATTTTAGAGCCCTGAATAAGATCTCAGTTAAAAACACCTATCCTTTGCCGTTGATTTCTGTACTCTTTGATCAGTTACGTTCTGCTGTGATTTTTTCTAAAATTGACCTTAGAGGAGCGTACAACCTCATCCGAATTAAATCTGGAGATGAGTGGAAAACGGCCTTCAGTACTCAGTCGGGTCACTACGAATACCTGGTGATGCCGTTCGGCCTGTCCAATGCTCCGGCAGTTTTTCAAGACCTCATTAACGATGTGCTCCGTGACTTCCTAGGGAAATTCGTGGTCGTTTACTTAGACGACATCCTGATTTTTTCTGAATCAATGGAACAACATGTTACCCAGGTGCGTCTGGTTCTTCAAAAGTTACGTGAGAATCATTTATATGCCAAGCTGGAGAAGTGTGAGTTTCATGTCACGGAAGTATCTTTTTTAGGGTACATAATTTCCCCTCAGGGATTTTCCATGGAACCAAAGAAACTCCAGGCCATCCTTAGTTGGGCGCAACCCACCAATTTAAAAGCAATTCAGCGCTTTTTAGGGTTTGCGAATTATTATAGGAGGTTCATTCATTCTTTTTCTGACCTGGTTGCTCCCATTGTAGCTCTGACAAAGAAAGGAGCGGATCCTACCAACTGGTCGCGTGAAGCTGAGTTGTCCTTCCGGGCCTTGAAACAAGCCTTTGTCTCGGCTCCAGTCCTCAGACATCCTAATCCGGAATTGCCCTTTGTGGTGGAGGTTGATGCCTCGGAGGTTGGAGTGGGGGCTATCCTTTCTCAAAAGGATCCGGAGTCTCTGGAGTTACATCCTTGTGCCTTTATGTCCAGGAAATTCTCCTCCGCTGAATCCAACTATGACGTTGGTAATCGGGAGTTACTGGCGGTAAAGTGGGCTTTCGAGGAGTGGAGGCATTGGTTGGAGGGAGCAAAACATACTATTTCGGTATTGACTGACCATAAGAACCTGCAATACATTGAATCGGCTAAGCGGCTTAATGCCTGGCAGGCACGTTGGGCATTATTTTTTACGCGTTTCAAATTTATAATCACTTTCAGGCCTGGTTACAAGAATACTAAGGCTGATGCCCTGTCACGTAGCTTTCTTCCGGTTCACAATAACAATCCTGTTACCCCCATACTTCCATCTTCGGTCATCTGGGCGGGCCTCACACAAGATTTATTTACCCAGTTAAAACAGCTTCAACACCAAGCTCCTAGAATTACTCCTGCTGGTCGTCTTTACGTCCCTGAGTTTTTGAGAGCTACTGTTTTAACGGAATTCCATGATAACAAAGTTTCAGGGCATCCAGGAGTCTCTAAGACATTGGAGTTAGTCTCTCGCTCAGTATGGTGGCCTGGTCTTTCTAAAGACGTCAAGGAATTTGTTTATTCATGTCAGGTTTGTGCACAGCATAATGTTCCCCGTTCCTTGCCCATCGGGCAACTTATGCCCTTAGGTGTTCCTCTCAGGCCGTGGTCTCATATTTCCATGGATTTTGTGGTTGACCTTCCCCTTTCAGCCGGATTCCGAGTCATATGGGTGGTAGTGGACCGTTTTAGTAAAATGGCTCATTTTATTGCTCTTCCCCGATTGCCTTCTGCCCAAGGGTTGGCAGTTTTGTTTCTCCGCCATGTATTCAGGCTTCATGGGTTGCCTACTGATATTGTTTCTGATCGGGGTCCACAATTCATCGCACAATTCTGGAAATGTTTTTGTGCCTCATTGAAGATGAAATTGTCGTTAACATCCGGTTACCACCCACAATCCAACGGGCAAACCGAACGAGTTAACCAATCATTGAAACAATATTTGCGCTTGTATTCAGCCAAACTCTAGAATGATTGGTCCGAGTTTCTTCCGTTGGCTGAATTTGCTTACAATAATTCTTGTCATTCCTCCACTAAAGAGTCTCCATTCTTTTCAGTTTTTGGTTTTCACCCCAGAGCTAATTCTTTTTTTCATCATTCCTCAGTCTCCTCGCTAACCTTAACCTCCCATCTCAGAGCCATTTGGAAAAAGGTGCACCTTGCTCTCAGAAAAGCGGCCTTTCGAGAGAAGAAATTTTCTGACAGGCTCCGACGTCCTTGCACTTTTAAGGTGGGAGATAGGGTGTGGTTGTCGACTCGCAACATCAGGCTTCGACAATCCTCGGCTAGACTGGGACCCAAATTTATTGGGCCATTTCTTATTATTAAAAGAGTCAACCCAGTTGCCTTTCGGTTACGTTTACCAAGATCTCTCAGGATTGGAAATACGTTTCATTGTTCCCTGTTGAAACAATACGTTTCTTCCAGTAGATTTCCTCGGAAGATCTCTCAGGGTAGATCTCCAGTGGATGTACAGGGACAACAGGAGTTCTTGGTAGAGAAGGTTCTCGATTCCAAATTGTCCCGGGGTCGGCTGTATTTTCTAGTTCACTGGAAAGGCTATGGTCCGGAGGAAAGGTCTTGGGTCCTGGATAAGGATCTTCATGCCCCGAGGCTCAAGAGGGCATTTTTTTGGGAATTTCCTCAGAAACCTGGCTTTAGGGGTTCCTTGACCCCTCCTCAAGGGGGGGTACTGTTAGGCGCCGGGGTCCGCTTATCTGCGCGGCCCGGCGCCTAGCAACTAGAGATGCCGTGCGCGTACAGCCGCCGGCTCCCTAGCAACGCTAGACGCCGGGCGCGCTGAGCCGCACGGACCCTAGCAACGGGGACGCCACTGGCGGACCGCTTTACCCGTTGCTAGGCTTTAGGAAATTAAGATATTCACCTGCTCTCTGGCCGTGCAGCAAGGCAGCTGCATGGCATTTATTCTAATCAGCCTTTAGCAGCTGATTGGAGGACTCCTTGTTAAATACACTCCCAGGGCTTCTCACAGACGCCGGTAATAGCTTCCTGCATGCTGCCTTTGTTTGCTGAGAGTCTGTTTCCAGTCCTGCTGTATCCGGTCATTCCAGTCCTCAGAAGTCCGGTATTCGGGAGTTGTCATCTCATCCCAAGAGGTCGTTTGGTTCCCTGGAGTCCTGACTGATCACCGTTTTATATCCAGTGGTGTTCGTGAGTTGCGGCTCTGCCGTGTGTTGCGGCTCAGCCGCTTTACCTTTTATATTTTGTGTTTGGAGCATTTGCGGAGGGTGCCGGGTAGGAGAATTGGACTAGTGGATATTTTGGTTGTCCTTTTCCCTGGCGGTTTCTCCGCACATATTATAGTTTTGAGTTTGCTTAGCCCCTGGCCTGGTTGTTTAGTTAGAGGGCCTCTTGTTATCACCCTGTCTCGGGTTTCCCTTTGTCTCTCATTAAGACCGGGGGGCATCGAAGTTGGGCAGACATAATCCGCCCTTCAAACGCGGCTGCCAAGGGCTCAAGAAACCATAGTCTCGCAGGGGATTTCTGACAACACGGGTGAGACAACAGAGTTAGGGCGCCAGGGGCTATTTTCCTGTCCTGCTCCCTTCCCCAGCATTCCGTTCCAGTGCTCCGGTCCTTGCCATAAGATCTCCTCTGACCAGAGTGCTGGAATCATAACAGCTGTAAAATCATCCTGCATGCAGTCTGCTATGGAGGTCACTGTGGAAAGCCCCAGCAGTGTGTCTAAAGCCTGTGGTTTAACTACAATTACTGACCTATCTACAACAGCTGGTTTATCTACACTAGTGTTCCCTGATCCTGCAAAGACTGCTCCTAGTTTGCCTACTAGTGGATCCTCTGCTGCATCTGTTAATGGCCGGAGCATGGAATCTTATGTGGAGCCGCTGCAGAGTACCGGGGGCTGTGCTCCCTTTTCAGCGGGTGCTAGCGGCGGAGTCCGGTGGTCAGGAGAGCCGGTGAAGACCTTAATAGGCAGCCCTGAGCTCCCCCGTGCAAGCGCTGTGAATGGCGTCGGGACCCGGCGTCTGGAAGTGAAGCCGCTGGAAGGAGAGTGTTCTGCCGCTGGAGCCCCTGCTGACGCGACGGTGAAGAGGTTAGTAAGTCCGGTCGTCGGCGGGTTCCCTGCGTGTGATCGTCGCTCTGTAGATGCAGGGGCTGGTATAGTGGCCTCTGGGTCTGCGGCACCAGTGTGCACTGCTGCCAGCCTTAATGTAAAAAATCAAAAGGAGGTGGAGGAGGTTTTGGATGGTGATAAGGACAATCAGGGAATAAAGCCCCCTGCTAGTAATGTTCCATCCATGCCAACAGGTGTTACTAAAGTGGTTCCCCCCATGTTAAGTTCGGCTGCCAATAAATCAGTGACAATGATTAAGGAAGGTGACGTTCAAGTGGCGCCTATTTCTACATCTGCTGTGCTTAAAAAAAATCCTGTGTGCCCAACTGGTGATGAAACATCTATGATTAAGGAAAAAGTGACTGGGGGCTCGGTTGCTGTGAAAATTGAGGGGTGTCTAGTGAAGATGACCCCCTGTACAGTGAATTTAAGTCCCCCCGTTTCCGTGCCATCTGGATCTGCTTTGTTGGTGTGTGAGGGAAAGTCTGTGGCTGCTACCGATGCTACCGTGGGACCGGTGACCAGGTCCAGAGCTGTTAAACCTGTGGTAGCCCCTGCAAAGTTTATTGTGGGTAGCTCAGGGATCGGTGCTGTCAAGAAACCAGCCACTGTGGCCTCTGTGTCAAAAACAAAGAAGCCGGGGCTGAAGTGTGATGCCTTGGTGGAGTCAGGTTCGTTGCTCGATGTGGTATCCTCTGACACCGAACAAACGCAAGCACAACTCTCATCCGCTGCAATTGGGGGTAATCTCCCTGCGACAATTAAGTTGGAGTGTAGGGCGGCTGGTGCCAGGAGTGTATCCTCTGACCTGCCTGTGGAGGTCCAGGACAAAGTGACAGAGCAGTCTGTCTGTGAGACGGGTTTGTCGTCTGGCGACTCCCAATCTTCTTGTGGGACTAGCATGGCAATTATTGATGAGGGTAGTAAGGAGATGGAGATGCAGGACTTTGCTAGCACTGGTGAATCGAGTATTAACATTGCTGAGTTGAAAATGTTAGTTGTTAAGAAGGGGATTTTGATTGCGGAGAAGAAGAGGAGGAGGAACACTTGTCCAAAATGGGAAAGGGAGAGGATGGAGGGGGACATACGCAGGTTGGAGCTTGAATGTATATGTTTGGAGGCCAGGATTCTAGCACTTCAGAAAGAGCTGGAGGAAGAGGAGAAAACTGAGTGTGTGCCAAGTGGATCGACCGTGCCTGAGGAAGAGGATCCAAGGTGTGATGGTGGTGCTTCTGCTGGTGAAGATGCTGTGGATTCTGCGATGGATCAGGGCCTGGAGTGTAATGTTGCTATGGTGGAGGAGGCGTTTCCTCTTTTGATTGTGGAACAGCGGTTGGATTGTGGTCTGGGAGGTGTCGCTGTTCAGGCTGGTGTTGCTTGCTCGGGGTCGACCTCCCAAGATCTGGCCTCCTCCACTGGGAAGCAGGTTGCGTCCATGGTGGGTCCGGCGCGTGCCGGTGAGATGGCTGAGGCGAATCTCCCCAATCTGCCTACGGGTGGTGGCGTTAGCAAGCCAAGCATGGTGGCAGGGGTGAGTGGTGCCAAAGACGCCACTGGCACTAATGTTGATGGTGTCACTTGCTCTAAGGCTAGGGCTAAAACAAAACATGTTGCCGAGACTGGTGTTAAGAGTGTGTCGGTGGGTCCAGTGTCATCGTGTGGACTTGCCCAAGGTCTTCCGGCATTAAGGAAAGAAGATTTATCTGCAGAGGAGCGGGCTATTGTTGATGGTCTATATGGTAGCTTGGGCGTACCTGTGAGATCCTTGCCAGCTATATCCGTATTTAGAACCTCTTTGGCCAATAAAAATGCTAGTTCTGTATCTGTTGGGCAGGGTGCGGGGCGGGGTAATGTTGTGGGCTCTATTGGGCAGGCCTCGCCTCAGGTAGTTCCTAAGCCGGGCTTGTCCTCTTATGCGGGTGCTGTCTCAAGTGGCAATAGGATTGTTGCTCCAAAGGTGTTTTTCGGCTTCTGATCAGGCTGGTAAGCGTCGCAAACGTAGTTTCACTTAAGTGGATAGGGGTTGAGGAACCCCCTTCTAAAGGGGATTTCCTGGAAATGGTGTTCTCATTGGGTTTCCATGCCCCTGATCTTTTTGCTTGCATCCACCCTGTAAAGACCCCTGACTACGACCTTAGTTTCATATCTTACCAAGGGCTGTGGGTGTTCTGGGAACAGTGGGAGCTAAAGAAGGGGTGTGAGCCGTATTGTCGCTATAAAGCGGCGGCTGTTACTCGCCAGGATAGAGTCCGTGCAACTGTATTGGTCAGGAATGAGTCCCTCCCTGCTGCAGATATTGGCTATTGGTTAAGTCGATATTGCGACATCTTGTCTCCTCTGGTGAAGATTGATTTCACGAAAGGTGTGTGGTGTGGAGCCTGGTCGGCTGTGATCAGGCTTAGGCATAATGGTCAGGTGCCTTGCCATGTTCCCTCTGCTGCTTTCATTGGGAGAGACAAAATCCAATGTTTTTATCCTGGTCAACCTAGACAGTGTCACCGCTGCGGAAACTTTCGTCACCTAAGCAGTGACTGTACTGTCCTGAAATGTGCCCTCTGTGGTAAAACCGGGCACGTGGCGAGGGATTGTGGCAACGTAACCTGCAACCTTTGTGGGTGCGAAGGCCATCCTTATAGTAGGTGCCCCAAGGCCTCCCATAACCTTGAGGTTATGGGGGAAGAGCTAGAGAGGGAAATGGGTCGTCTTTTTGAGGAGGAGCGACGGGAGGTTGTAGAAAAGCAAGTGGTGAGGGCGGTGGTAGAGAAGAACAGTGTGGTGAGGAAGGTGTCTGCTGAGGTGGATAAAGATGGCTTTCAGGTGGTTGAATCTAAGTCAAGGAAAAGGTTGGCCAAAAGAAGGGATTCAGACCCTGGTATTTTTTGTGTTAATAGATTTCAGTTTAACTCTGAGGAAGAGTCTGAGGTGGAGGACAGTGATATCGTCTTATCTGAAGGGCAGCTTGTCCAGGTCCCAAAGGATAAACCCAAGAAACAAAGAAGGAGGTCCTCTGTTAAGAGTTCCTTTGGGGAAGTAGCGTCCATGGTGGAGGGGAAGGGGTGTAGGAGGAGTGAAAGGAGGAGAAGAAGTAATGAGGTTGATAGTTCTGGTCATGTGTCTTCAAAAGTTAGATCGGTGGTAACCTCAGACACTGATGGGAAACCTCAGAGTTCAGTCGGGGAAGATGTGGGGGATTTTTCCTCCATGCCTTCCTGTACCCCTCAAATCCTTTCCTCGTTGCCCCAGGATCTCGTGGATCCTCCCCCTGTCCCTGTGGACCCTAGGTCCTTTCCCGCTTCTCCAGGAGCAGAGCCTCCTCATCCGGGTCCTCCTCATGATGATTTGGGCCGAGATATTTCTGCTGTTTTGGGGGAGGCTCGGGGCATGGACCTCTCTGTCTCTCCCACTGCAGGTGAGAGTGATACTGAGGAGGTGTTTGTTGGGGAGGATGATCCTCTTCCCTTGGGGACTAGTTTTAAAAGGTATGGCTCCGATGAGGAGTCAAGTAGGCAAGCAAAGAGAAAGTGATTGGGTCCTACCTTACAATCCAATGAAACATGGATCCCCAGCCTATACGATGTGCCACAATTAATGTGGCTTCCGTTTTGTCCGAACGTGCTCGTTTTATGGCCTTTGATTTTTTCAGCACAATTGAGGCTGATTTTTTATTTTTGCAGGAGACCAGGATTGGTGATCTGGCGGTTCTTCATAGAGCAATGCGTAAATGGATGCTTGGACCGTCTTTCTGGTCTCTTGCGGCCGAGCCGTACGGTGGGGTGGCGGTGCTTTTTACCGGTATGGTAACCGTGCACAGGATTGTAGAGTTACAGGTAGGTAGGTGTATGGTTTTGGATATCAACTTGAAGGGACAGAACCTACGGCTAATTAACATCTATGGGCCCCAGTCCCCAAGGGACAGGAGATGTCTCTTCACGGAGATAAAACCGTTTCTTTTTTCAGCCCGGCAGATTGTCTTTGGTGGCGATTTTAACGCTATCACTAGGCCAAAAGACAGGGGGGGCACAAAGACAACCCTGGGTCATGATTCCAATTTTTTAGCTAGCATGACTAGGGAGGCTGGTCTGGTGGATGTGCACGTTCGCCATTTTCCAGACCTCACGGGTTACACCTTCTATTGTGGTAGTCGTAGGTCTAGGATAGATAGGTTTTTTGTTAAGGAGTCCGCGAAAACTTTGCCTCCTGATGTGAAGCTAGTAGAGTTCTCCGATCACTGTATTCTGAGTTTTGCTTTGAATGCTTCGGAAACCCCTCAGAAAGGGCGGGGTCTATGGCAGCTGAATTCGGGGCTCCTGAAGGCGGAGATGGTGAGACAGTCCTTTAGAGATTTCTTTTAACTACAAGAGACTCTTTTGGAGGCAGGTTGGAGTAGATCCGAGTGGTGGGAGGAGTGTAAAAAGCGTACTCTGGGGTTTTTCCGTAGGCAGGTAGCCCGGAAAAACTTGAGAAAACAAAATGCCTACTATGACTTGCGAAGGAAACTTGATTTCTTGATCTCTGAGCGTGGAGATAGT
Source organism: Pseudophryne corroboree (assembly GCF_028390025.1). NCBI lineage: Eukaryota > Metazoa > Chordata > Amphibia > Anura > Myobatrachidae > Pseudophryne > Pseudophryne corroboree. The sequence goes on from NC_086448.1 coordinate 425,055,463, forward strand.
GGGGAGATCTCTCGGGTGAAGGCTCGGTTGAGGGAATATCAATACAGTCGCATGGCTTCCTTGATTTTGGAGAGGGATTATGGAGTTTACCACTCACCTGATCCCTGTCAGAATTGTAGAAAGTCGGTTGATCTGAAGGAGGTGCAGGGTTTGGTTGATTTTCGGGGTGTCCTTCGTGAGGATAGGGAGGGCATTCTGGGGGTCATCAGATCCTACTACTCCGATCTTTTGTCTGAGCAGCCACTCATCAGAGAAAGGATGGAAAGGTTTCTCAGGGAGACACCTGGGCTCGGGGGCCTTGATGCCTCTTTTGACTCTTTGGGAAGTGATGTGACGGCGGAGGAGATCAGGAAGGCCATAGACGGTTTGTCTATAAAGAAATCTCCGGACCCGGATGGCTTAACATCTGAATTTTTTAAGGCATTTTCGGACCTCTTGGTTCCTCATCTTGTGGAGGTTTTTAATGAGAGCCTGGCTGAGGGTTTGCTCCCTCCCTCCATGAGGTTGTCCGCCCTCATATTATTGTCCAAAGGTAAGGATCCATCTCGTGTTGAGAACTGGCGCCCCATCGCTCTTCTCAATACAGACAGGAAGATTTTGGCAAAGGTGCTCTTCAATAGGCTAATGGAAGTTTCCGGGCTGTTGCTTTCTTCTTCTCAGCATGGTACCGTGAAAGGCCGTAGCACCTTTAGTGCTGTCCTTGGCGTCCGGGAGGCTGTGGAGCGATGTCGTGCTGAGAAGTGGGGAAAGTACTTGCTGGCATTGGATCAGTCTAAGGCTTTCGATAGAGTCAATCATGAGTACCTGTGGGCCTTGCTTGAAAGGTATGGACTTCCAGTGAGGGTGGTGGATTGGCTTCGCGTTATTTATAATCAGGCCGAGAGTTTCCCGCTTGTCAATGGTTGAGTAGGTCCTGCCTTCGCGGTTAACTCCGGTGTCCATCAGGGTTGTCCCTTGAGCTCCCTTCTGTATGTGTTCGTAATCGACCCTTTCATCAGGAGGGTTGAAAGTGGTGCACTCGAAGGGGTGCAATTGGGGCCGGAGTGTCTGCTGAAGGTGGTGGCCTATGCAGATGACGTCACGATTGTCGTGTCGTCTACGACTGAGGCACGTGATGTGGAACACCTTATCTGTGAGTACTCTGGGGCCTCGTGCTCCATGATAAACCAAGACAAATGTGAAGCTTTCTGGATGGGGGAGGAAGGTGAGGAGTTCAGCCTTCCGGACAGCCTTCCCCGGGCCAATTCGTCAATCAAAATCTTAGGAATTTGGTTTAGTCGTGGTGATTATACCACTCTAAATTGGGTGAGTAGGCTGGAAGTTGCTGCCCGTAAAGTAGAGAGCTGGAGAAGATGGAAATTTTCTCTCAGGGAAAGGGTTGACCTGTGTAAGACTCACCTGATCCCGGTGTTTCTTTATGTCAGTTATGTGTGCTGTTTGCCTCAATCTTTGTGGTCCAGGATTTATTCTTTGTTCTTCCTGTTGTTGTGGGGGAACAGGATGAATCTCGTTAAGAGAGGCATCACCTACAGACCGAGGGCAGAGGGTGGACTTGGTATGGTCAACCCTGTGGAGTTTTTCACATCCACTTTTGTAAAGTTACATCTTGGGAGTCTGTTTTTGGAGGCCCTCCCTCGGTGGGTAGAAGGCTTTAGGGTTTGGGTGCACCCCTTCCTCAGGTCATGGATAGATGGCGGTCGGGTGAGAAACCTCCGAGTTGATAAATGCGGATACCTCCCGATCTACGTCATCTTGTGCTTGAAGGTGACAAGGCTATGGGGAATTTTGATGAGTGAAGTCAAAGGCTTCTCTAGAAGGGAGTTGGAGAGGAGCATTTTGCGATCTAATTTTTATGCCCAGCCATCGCTAAGGGACTGCCCGGGCAATGTGTACTCAGCTGGGTTGAATCTGATTAATTCTCGGAGGATCCCACTGAAGTTCAGGGACATTGCCTGGCTTCTTTTTCAAGGGAAGCTTTATGTTAAGGGGAAGATCGGGTTTCGAGGTGCCAGTGATCGTGTTTCCCCACGTGAGGAGTGTCCTGGGGTGGTGGAGACTGTGGACCACTTCTTGCTCGAGTGTCCCTTTAATGTAAAAATTTACAAAGCCGTTTCAGCCGCTTTACGCCTTCCGTGCCTTTCGGGGCTTAGTTACCCTGAGTGGGCGTATGGGGCGTTCAAAAAGAGGTTTGGGAGGTTTGATTTAGTCACCATTTACTTAGTTAGTTTAGCGGTCAGGTACCACACTTGGAGTGCACGGTGTCTAGTTTCCCTTAGAAGGTTAGTCCTTCCCTGTACTGAGGTGGTTGGTACCATTCTTCACGAGGTAAAGAGGATGATGGATATGGATCGAGGGAGGATGGATGCCGTCAGTTGGTCCAGGCTTTGGCGCCATCTGAGACCCCCTTGAGTGGGTGGCTGAAGTCTTTCCTTCCTTTCATCCTTCTGGCTTTCTTTTCTTTCACCCCCTGTAGATTTTGTGTTATAGGTTTTTATGCTATGGTTTTAACATACGACTAAAAGCTCACCTCACTTTCTCTATGTTTGGATTTTGTTGTGTGTTAAGGCTTGATTTTGTACATATTGGTCTGTATATTGCTATTGATTGTCTATTTGACAAACTATTATTAATCTTGCCAGTGCTATGGACTTTTGAGTTTATTTGGCATTGCCTCTTCATACACTAATCTGATATATTATGCCATCGTAGTCGGACTAAAGACTTTGGACAATATTAAGTATGGCTTTTGGCTGGTATCACCTTTGTTTATGTAAGTTATTTTTTTTTTCTCGTGTTTGTTGATTGCTTTGTTTTGTTGTTGCAATTTTTCTAATAAAAACATAGCCACTCCTAGATGGGCCAGGTGTTTGTGTCGGCCATTTGTGTCGCTTAGCTTAGTCATCCAGCGACCTCGGTGCAAATTTTAGGACTAAAAATAATATTGTGAGGTGTGAGGTGTTCAGAATAGACTGGAAATGAGTGGAAATTGTGGTTATTGAGGTTAATAATACTATCAAAATGACCCCCAACTTCTATGATTTAATCTGTTTTTGAGGGTTTTTTGTATAAAAAAAACCGAATCCAAAACACACCCGAATCCGACAAAAAAATTTCAGGGAGGTTTTGCCAAAACGCGCCCGAATCCAAAACACGGCCGCGGAACCGAATCCAAAACCAAAACTCAAAACCCGAAAAATTTCCGTTGCACATCACTACTATATACTAGATCTCCAATCAATGTAAATTAACAAACTATCATTCTAATTTACCATCCTCGTCCCATAGCAAAGCACGGGTATTCAGATATCTACAATGTTATTTATAAACTGTGTGTTTAACATTTACCGTATATACTCGAGTATAAGTCGACCCGAATATAAGCCGAGATACCTAATTTTACCACAAAAAACTGGGAAAAATGACTGACTCGAGTATAAGCCTAGGGTGGGAAATGTACGGTGCCAGGGGTTTTCATGCTCAGGCTGTCATGCTCGTTGCCAGGGGTTTCATGCGGTAGGTGTTATGCTTGTTGCCAGGGGGTAATGCTTGTTGCTAGGGTTGTGCCCCCAGTGCCACATATACCCCCAGTAACAGATATCCCCCCACAGTGCCAGATAAAAACATGCTGCCGTTGCTTTGCCCCCAGTAGTTATGCCCCTTCTTTGCCCCCAGTAGTTGTGCCCCTCTTTCACTGCCCCCAGTAGTTATGCACTCTCTTTCTTTGCCCCCAGTAGTTGTGCCCCCTTTCATTGCCCCCAGTAGTTGTGCCCCCTTTCATTGCCCCCAGTAGTTGTGCCTCCTTCTTTCTTTGCCCCCTGTTGCAGTGCCCCCTTCTTTCTTTGCCCCCTGTTGCAGTGCCCCCTTCTTTCTTTGCCCCCTGTTGCAGTGCCCCCTTCTTTCTTTGCCCCCTGTTGCAGTGCCCCCTTCTTTCTTTGCCCCCTGTTGCAGTGCCCCCGTCGCCGCTTACAAACACACAAACACACACAAAAACAATACTTACCACTGCCCCGCTCCTGCTTCCCGACCGCTTCTTCTGCTGCTGCGCTGCTCCGCTCCGTCCGTCCGCTCGCTCCATCCGGCCGCACGCTCCGTCCGGCCGCCGCTCCGTCCGGCCGCCCGCTCCCCGGCACCCGATCATCTCTATGGGAGAGACGTCATGACGTCTCTCCCATAGCAACGCGCACAGACACTAGAGGTCAATAATGACCTCTAGTGTCTGTCCTGGAGCCGGCTGCAGCGGACGCCCACACAGCCCACGGCGTCTGCTGCAGCCATTGACTCGAGTATAAGCCGAGGGGGGCTTTTTCAGCACAGAAAAATGTGCTGAAAAAGTCGGCTTATACTCGAGTATATACGGTACATTTATATTTGTAAACAGACAGTCTCAAAATCCATGGCAACACCGGGTATTTCAGCTAGTATATACTAAATCATCTGTCACAGTAGCAATATTCTGAGCATATTGGTAGGCTCGCAACAGAACATTTATAGATGGAGTTTAAAATCATACATGTTAACATTCAACAATATGCTATGTCGGCATGCCCTCTTATGGAGTCTATGTAAGTCATTAGCAAAACCAAATGCTCCGTCTACATACAATACAGCGCAGGCACAAGGTCGTCATGCAATAAGTGATATGCCGGCCAGACTCTTATATCTAAATTTCCTTTTGATGCTTGATCCAAATAATGTATCACTAACAATGACATTACTGTGAAGTGAAGGAGAGATGATTAGGATGGTCACCTGTAACACACATGCAATGTTTCTGTGACATGGAAAAACAATGGAAGAAATGTTATGGAGTCACCTTCATTGTTGTCCTAGTTGACAGGATAACCAGAAGAGTAGCTTTGGGTGGAGTGTCATGAAATGAAATGAAAACCAAAAAGTTATGTACCCTCCAGGTTCCGCTCTCAGCAGTCCGACTGTCGGTACAATGGTGCCACGTGGTGCCACAGGCCACAGCCACGCTCATTGTCCACTCAACCTCTTTCCAATATGTCCAGCGGGTGTGAACAAGTCGAGTGGATGTCATTACCTATTCCCTGTGAATGTCACCTTGCGGGCCCGCCTTACAGTTTTATATACACTGGTATTGAATAATACATTTCTAGTGCGCCACAAAAAAGACAACTCTTATTTCTTCTCCTCTTTATACGTTTATGGGTTATACAGGATCTGTGTCTGATTAAACCAGGTGAAATGCAGACTTGAGGTCAGCCAGCCATAGAAACTGTATAATTCGTGATTTCCTGGTTTAATGGGATAGTATAGTTAGTATAGCTAACTCCCTCCCTCCCTCTCTCTCTCTCTATTATATATATATATATATATATATATATATACATATATATACACATATATATATATATATATATATATATATACATGCATACATATACATACATACATACATACACACACACACACACACACACACACACACACACACACACACACACACACACATAACGGAAAATGATTAATTCAGCCTCTTAGATAAAGAGCTTTATTTCCTTATAAAATATAAGTGGTGATTTAGTCTAGAAATTCCTGTCACTTATGTTTTCCCTTTACCTATATATTGAGGCACTCTGTACAACATTGCCTTATACTTCATTTCCTACTCTAATCTCATTTTTTTTAAACTAGAAACTCATGTATATCCAGTTGTAATTGATGTAGAAAATGTATATGTAAGATAGCTGTAACTCTGTAGCTTTGCTGCTGGTTACTCTGACATCACACCTAGCCTGTGACATCACTAACCCGTGACATCACAATGCTTCTTCCTGTAACATTCTATCTACAGCTGCTGACGTTTCCAGTTTCCATGCAGGAAGACAGGTAGGATGAGGTGAGTCCTACATAGCAGGGTATGATGGAGGGGGTAAGGAAGCAGAGTGCAGTATAGTCAGCTGAAAGGCAAGATCAACATCTTTAGGAATAAAGAGGGCAGTATGGAGGATAAGCACACATACAGGGGATGCAGATAACCTGGGTCTCTATGAGGCAGGATCGTGGCTTTGGGATGAATAAGTTAATAAAATAGATAAATGGGATATTGATAACTTTGAAAGTATCTTGTTTGGTTTAAGGAAAATTGGGAAACTGGTTGACTCATGGACATTTTATTGTACTTAAACTAGTACTATGTTTAATGATAGTCTTTTGTGTTGTTTAGATCATCTGGCAAAGAGATTTGCAGAGTGTCGGGTGACCGGCAAAGAGATCTGCAAAGTGTCAGTTGAAGACAACGGGAGGGGTCGCAGAGGTAGCAACGACTGGAGTATAACATGCAGGAAGTAAGCTACCATACTCTCTCTGCACATGTTACATCTGCCCCACCTGCAGTGCACATGGTTTTGTCCTTTAGAGAACAAATTTCCTGCTGCGATCAGGTCTGAATTAGGCCCAGTGTATGATACTAACATGGTCCTAGCACTAGGGAAGATAAAACCTGGAGCAGATAACTTGGGTCTCTATGAGAAAGGATCTTGGGTTTTGGATAAAAAGTCAATAACATAGATAAACTGCAAATGAATAAAAATGAAAGAACATAACAAAATGTAGTAGTATAATTACACATACACATAGTATGTCTGACCAGGATATTCTGGTTATTTAGATCATCATTTGGCAAAGTTCTGGCAAAGAGATTTGCAGAGTGTCGGGTGACCGGCAAAGAGATCTGCAAAGTGTCAGTTGAAGACGACGGGAGGGGTCGCAGAGGAATTAGTGACTGGAGAATAGCATGCAGGAGGTAAGTTACCATACTTGTGTAATTGTGTGTGTGGTGGGGGGTATTAAGAGCACAGTACAAAACATAGTGTCTATGGTGGGGGAGAGCGGACAACACAAAACATGCAGAAGGAGGCAACTTGGTATAGCACATACAGATGGTGTGGGGGCACAATACAAAAACATAGAAATTGTGGCGTACTCTATAAGACATATATAGGAAGGACATACACTTTTGAAGGTTGCAAGATGTAGTACATACTGTAATACAGAAAAACAGTAAGGGTGGGGAGAGCATGATACAGAACGGGTGTGGTATGGAAGGTAGATAGTAAGTAGGTCGACCACTATTGGTCGACAGTAACTAGGCCGAGAAGGTCTAGGTCATCAGGTGAAAAAGGTCGACATGAGTTTTTTATGTTTTTTTGGTGACCGGGAACCCCAATTAGTGCACCGTGTCCCCTCGCATGGCTCGCTTCGCTTGCCATGCTTCACTCGATTACCGTTCCAATCGTAGTCCACGCGGATCGTTAAGTATGAAAAGGTCCAAAAAAAGATATATTTTTTTAAAAACTCATGTCGACCTTTTGACCTGTCGACCTAGAACATGTGGACCTAGAGACCCTGTCGACCTAGTTACTGTCGACCAATAGTGGTTGACCTACTCACTGTCGACCAAGGGAAAGGATCCCATACAGAACACACAGATCGGGGGAGGAACAATACAGATCAGGGGAGATAGTGAAATGGCTGACATTTACAGTATATCAATGAACTGGGGGCAGCTGTACACAGCCTGGGAGAGTGATAAAGTGGAGAGAGATAAACTAACAACCAATCAGCTCCTAGTTGTCATTTTTCAAACACAGCCTGTAACATGGCTGTTAGGAGCTGATTGGCTGGGACTTTACCTCTCTCCACTTTATCAATCTGCAGGGCTTAATACATCTCCCCCATAGAATAACCAAATGATGAAATGGTAAAGAATGGTATAAATGATGTGAATTGGAGCTGTAACAAGTGACTGTTTTCCTATCTTTACATATAATAAAGGTGACATAGTCCTTTCCCTAGAGTCCTTCTCCTTACCGCTCAGGGGGCCTGGTTCAGATGCGGACGCAGAGCTGCTGTTGCACCAAGTGGCTCAATGCTTTTTCACTGTGCATGTGTGTAAGCTGCACTGCGCACAAAATGAAATCAAGCTCACATAGAGGATACCTCGCAATGTGATTGACAGGAAGTCAGCGTTTGAGGTGGTAACGGGGGTGGCTTACTGTATACATGCGTGTCAGGTCCATTCAAATGCCGTTCCATGTGCGTGCATAAATTACCCATTGCGACCTGTGTTGCTGCTGGAGAGCCCCTGTGTCTAGCAGACTTGCTCAGCCTACGGCTGCTCAGACTCACGATGCAATTGTGAGCGGCAATATTGCAGCAGCGATCGCTTCAACAACCACAACTGAATCAGGCCACAATTACACCATTATATTACTATTTTATCACATTTAACAACTAAGGGGTCAGTTTAATTAGGTGTGAGTTTGTCTTACAACAGCCGCACTTTCTAGTAGCCCCATAGGCTGAATCTGGCCACGAAGGGTGTGAGTTTGGATGCTGTTGAAACGTCGCAGCAATGGTAACTCGTACCTTATTGGATTGACCCCTAAATGTTAGCAATTTATAGCTTTTATTATTTACTGGTCGAATTTCTTTTCTGAAGGTACCCACTAATTGCTATAAGAGAGAACTTATCCCCCCAATGTGTGTATTGTATAAAAGCAATGGGCCCTTTGGGATAATTGTCCTTATTTTAGGTATTTTCCGTGTCCTCAGTAGTTAGAGTAACATATTTACATAGAGAGATTTTTCTCTCTACACAACCACACCACTGTTTGCAGTTTGTCTCTCTGCTTGTTCATCCACTAACAATGATTTTTCATCTCTTCCTCTTCGTCTACACGCAGTGGGTGATCCCTGAATAGCTGCCCTGAGAGGAGAGCTGCGGACACATGCTCCAAATGTTGGGACATATGCATTACCTATTAGGAGATGCGGTAAAGATGCCGGCTGTTGGGTTTACAGCAGTCAGAATACTGACACTGGGATCCCGACACTCTTCAGAATCTCGACGTTGGAAATCCGAATGGGCAAGGATACCGATGCCCATATCCCCACGATCATAGGTTTAGGGATGGGCAAGGGGGGGTTAGGTTTAGGCATCAGGCACAGCAGGGTTGGTTAGGCTGTGGCGGAGGGAGGGTTATGTTTAGGCATCAGGCGGGGGGGGGTTATGTTTAGGCGTCAGGTGGGGGGGTTAGGTTTAGGCTGCAGGTGGGTGGAGATTAGGGTTAGGCTGCGGATAGGGTGGGTTAGACACCCCTGGAGAAAGTTAGGCTGCGTGGGAGAGAGGGTTAGGTTTAGGAATCAGGCGGGAGGTTTAGGCATTAGGCAGGGTGTTAAGTTAAGGCTGCAGGTGGGGGAAGCTTAGCGTTAGGCACCCCCAGGAGTGGTTTGGCTGTGGGCGAGGGAGGTTAGGGTTAGGCAGCGGGTAGGGTTGGTTAGGGTTAGGCACCCCCAGGGGTGGTAAGGCTGTGGGGAAGGGAGGGATAGGTTTAGGCATCAGGCGGGGGATTAGGTTTAGGCATCAGGCGGGGAGTTAAGATTAGGCTGTGGGTGGGGGGAGGATAGGGTTAGGCTGCGGGTGGGGGTAAGTTAGGGTTAGGCTGTGGGTAGGGTGGGTTAGGCACCCCCAGGAGTGGTTAGGCTGCGGGGAAGGGAGGGTTAGGTTTAGGCAGCAGGGACGTAGGTTAGGATTAGACACCTCCGCGGGAGGGTTAGGCACAAAGGGGGGAGGTTAGGGTTAGATTGCGGACAAGCAGGGTTAGGGGGGTGGGGAGAGGGGAGAACGCCCCATACTCACCCCTGTTGGTTTTTTCTGTACTGGGATCCCGGCATCAGTATGACAACCATCGGGATCCCATGCGCTGGGATAGCATACTGACCCCTCTATTAGTACACCTCTTAATGCCCAGAGGGAAGGGCGATCCTGAGGCCATGGTTCCCCAGAGGTTTCCCCCCAAGGGGGTTTTCCTCTCCTGAGTGCTGAAGGATGACTCTTTGTGAGTCCAGAGGTGTAGCTTTTATGCCATAATGAGTACCAATCTCATGCCCGTCCCTGCAATGTATAAGAAGTAAAATAATTGCTAATGCGATCACTTTACTTCTGGGTTTAGACCCCGGCTGCGCTAGTTCACATGTGCAATCGTCAGACTGCATATGTGAGAGCAGACAGTAATGCAGAGGGATCCCAAGGATCCTTCTCCTGGGATTTATTGCATAATGTAGCCCACAGGCTACAAAAGCCATTTAGAAATGGCATTAGCTGCCGGGCCAAGCTCAGAAATGCTTTGCATTCTGGAGCTTGGTGAGTTTCACAGTTTACCATCTGCCGTAGAAACTTTTGGTGGCTGCTTTTGTGTTCAAAATAGGAGGAACGCAATAGATATCTCAAATATCCATTGCAGTCCCCAATACATACATTCAGGGGCTGGTTAATATTTGTGGTCAGCCCCCAAAACCGACTGTTTTTGGAGATGTCTCGCAAATATTATTTATTAAATATTCCACTTAATAAACTTTTTATATTTTAACATAAACTAAAAAATGTTTCATGTATTCATTGACTGAGTCTCCCGTTTTTACTGAATGCTAATTTCACAGGGTCCGCAAATTATTACTGATATGACTGTTACTCTACTGTCCTGCTGGTGCTCCTGGCCTGCTGTATAGCAGCCAGACATATATTTTATATACAGCACTCTTGGAGAGATGTATCAAGCCTTGGAGAGAGATAAAGTGCAGATGTCCAAACCACCCAATCATCTTCTGTCACTTATCTAGCACAGTACTTGAAATGATACCTGTAGTTAGAAGCTTCATTTGATTTGGGCAAATACTCATCTTTATTTCTCTCCACGGCTTGATACATCTCTCGAAAATATCATGTCTTCCTTTCACTTAATTAACAAGTTAAATTAATTAATTGTTTTGGAAACAGGGTAAGAAATTCACAGTATGAGATAATATTATAAAGGCTCGTCAATACCTCCTGGTACATTTACATTGATTTATCATTCACATTTCTTCCATGCCAGACAGGGGCGGATTGGGAACGTAAAGTGGCCCTGGAAATATATGAAAAGTGGCCTCATGTAGGTTGGAGTAAGTCAGCTATAAGCGGAGCCCAACACAAATTGGGCTTAAGCAAATTGTTAGCATTACCCACAGTGGTAGTAAGCAAGGCTAATGCAGCATGGTAGGCAGTCACAGCACCAACTGGAGGATTGTGTCACAGGAGGTGGAGATCACACTAGTAGGTGAGGCAGTGTACTGGTAGGCAGTCACATCACCTTCAGGAGAATCATGTCCCAGGAGGTGGAGATCACACCAGCAGATAAGTCATTGTACTGGTAGTCACAGCACCAACAGGAGGATCGTGTCAAAGGAGGTGGAGATCACACCAGTAGGTGAGGCATTGCACTGGTAGGCAGTCATAGCACCAACAGGAGGATCTTGTCACAGGAGGTGGAGATCACACCAGTAGGTGAGGCATTGCACTGGTAGGCAGTCACAGCAGCAGCAGGAGGATTGTGTCACAGAAGGTGGAGATCACACCAGTAGCTGAGGCATTGCACTGGTAGACAGTCACAGTACCTATGGTAGCTACACCCCTATATATAATACATGTAACTGTGACAGGGAAGGTGGCGTCTCTCAGCTCTGGGCCCCATAGTAGCTAGTTGCACTCCCTGCACCTATGGTAGCTACACCCTTGTATGTAACACATGTAACTGTGACAGGGAAGGTGGCCCCTCTCAGCTGTGGGTCCTAAAGCAGCTGCACCTATGGCAGCTAAACCCTGCATATGACACATGTAATCGTGACAGGGAGGTTGCCCCGCTCAGCTCTGCATAGCAGCTGCACTCCTTGCACTTATGGTAGCTACGTCCTTGTATATAACACATGTAACTGTGATAGGGAAGGTGGCCTCTCTCAGCACTGGGCCCCATAGCAGCTGCACTCCCTGCACCTATGGTAGCTACACCAGTGGCGTAACTAGAAATTTTTCTCCCCCAAGCCAAAAAATTCTTGGGCGTCCCCCCCCCCCCCCCCATAATTGGCACTAGTAAAGCGATGAATCTGCGTGCGCCGAAGGCGCGTGCGTCGCAAAGAAAGGGGCATGGCTTTGTTGAAATGGGTGTGTCTTTTCAGAAAGGGGCGTGGCATTGCAGGAAAAGACTACCTTATACCCCAGTTTTGCAACCTGCACGCCCAGACTTTGGCCACCACAGGAAAAAAAAATAATCCTGATTCATGCCCCTTACATTGTCATTTTTCCTCCTTATAGTAATGGCCAGTATACATTATGCCACTTATTGTAATGGCCCTTAGACATTATGCCCCACACAATAATGCCCATGACACAATATGCCACACCATAATGCATCGCAATGCCCGTTATACATTACGTTACACACTGCAATGCCCCTGATACATTATAGCACATACAATGCCTATGACACATTATGACACAATACCCCTGATATAGTAAACCACACACCATAATGCCTGTATCACATACCGCAATGTCCATTATACCCTATGCCACACACCACAATGCCCGTTATACATTATGCCACACTGCAATGCCCCTGAGACATTATACCACATACCACAATGCCCATGATATAGTATGCCACACACCGTAATGCCTGTGACACATACCGCAATGCCCGTTATACCCTATGCCACACACCGCAATGCCCATTATACATTATGCCACACTGCAATGCCCCTGAGACATTATACCACATACCACAATGCCCGTAATATAGTATGTCACACACCGTAATGCCTGTGACACATTATGACACACACCGCAATGTCCGTGATACATTATGCCACACACCGCAATGCCCATTACACATTAAGTCCTACAGTAAGGCTTTTAATTACTTTTAAATTACCTGCTCGTTGCCAGGGGTTTCATGCTCTTGGTTCCATGCACGGTGCCAGGGGTTTTCATGCTCAGGGTGTCATGCTCGTTGCCAGGGGTTTCATGCACTTGGTGTCATGCTCGATGCCAGGGGTTTCATGCACTGGGTGTCATGCTCGTTGCTAGGGGTTAATGCTTGTTGCTAGGGCTGTGCTCCCACTGCCACATATGCCCCCAGTGCCAAATATTCCCCCACAGTGCCAGGTACAAACATGCCCCCAATGCCAAATATACCCCCCAGTGCCACACATGCCCCCTCAGTGCCACACATGCCCCCTCAGTGCCACACATGCCCCCCCAAGTGCCAAATATGGTCCCCCAGCAGTGCCAAATATGCTCCCCCAGTGCCAGGTACAACTCACCCCCACTCCCCCGCTGTTTTGTGAAGGAGAGACATGGATGGCACAGCGAGCGCCTCTCCTGTGTCCCTCCTGCGTCTCCGGCGTGTCTGTTAATTGAAGTGCTGGTTCTTGAGCCAATCAGAGCTCACGAACGGGCACTTCATTTAATAGATACGTCGGAGACACAGGAGGGACATAGGAGAGGCGCGCACTGTGCCCTCCGTGTCCCTCCTTCACAGCAGAGATCAGTGGTGGCTAGGGCGCCCCGCGGCCCTGCGCTCCCCCAAGCGAGCGCAGTGGCTGCGGACCCATAGTTACGCCACTGAGCTACACCCTTGTATATAACACATGTAATTGTGACAGGGAAGGCGGCCTCTCTCAGCACTGGGCCCCAAAGCAGCTACACTCCCTGCACCTATGGTAGCTACACCCTGTATATATATAACCCATGTAATTGTGACAGGGAAGGCGGCCTCTCTCAGCACTGGGACCCAAAGCAGCTGCACTCCCTGCACCTATGGCAGCTACACCCTGTATATAACCCATGTAATTGTGACAGGGAAGGCGGCCTCTCTCAGCTCTGGGCCACATAGCAGCTGCACTCCCTGCACCTATGGTAGCTATGCCCTTGTATATAAACATGTAATTGTGACAGGGAAGGTGGCATCTCTCAGCACTGGGCCCCATAGCAGCTGCACTCCCTGCACCTATGGTAGCTACACCCTTGTATATAACACATGTAATTGTGACAGGGAAGGTGGCCCCTCTCAGCACTGGTCCCCATAGCAGCTGCACTCCCTGCACCTATGGTAGCTACACCCTGTATATAACACATGTAACTGTGACAGGGAAGGTGGCCCCTCTCAGCTCTGGGTCCCATAGCAGCTGCACTCCCTGCACCTATGGTAGCTACACCCTGTATATAACACATGTAATTGTGACAGGGAAAGCGCCCTCTCTCAGCACTGGGTCCCATAGCAGCTGCACTCCCTACACCTATGGTAGCTACACCCTGTATATAACACATGTAACTGTGACAGGGAAGGTGGCCCCTCTCAGCTCTGGGCGCCATAGCAGCTGCACTCCCTGCACCTATGGTAGCTATGCCCTTGGCGAGCCCGCATGGGGCTCTGTTGCACTCGTACCCCCACCGGCAATCTGTTGGCCAGGATCCCGGCATCAGGATGCTGACCGCTGGGATCCCAACCGCCGGTTACACGATCCCAATGCATGATAGAGCATATGGTACTTGCCTATTCTCCCACAATGTCTTGGAGACTCCAGGAAAGCACGCACCATGGTGTAGGCTTATCTTCAGTAACGCCTCCGTTCCACACGCTGATGCCCACTTCCCATGTAAAGTGACCAGTCCAGGCGAGCTGATGACGCTATTCTTGCTGAATCCCATCATCATGGCCGCTTCCTCCGCTTTACAATGATGTAATCGTGGCTTTATATACTGTGCCTTGATGATGCGATTCTGCTGTCATGCCCCTGCACTGCCCACATGGTTGCGCCATACCCCTCCCAACTGGCAGCCAGGAACTTGGTAAGTGTGTGATATCTGGGCCCTGTAGCTCACCAGCTAAAAAGTATCTATTTTTTTTAACCATTTCATCACCCCCACATCCTCTGCATACAATGGGGTCTATGTATTAAGCCTTGGAGAGAGATAAAGTGGATGGAGATAAAGTACCAGCCAATCAGCTCCTGTCATTTTCCAAACCCAGCCTATAATATGACAGCAGCTGATTGGCTGGTACTTATCTCCGTCCACTTTATCTCTCTCCAAGGCTTAGTAAATAGACTCCAGTATTTGTAACGAGCCCCAGTGCTTTAGCCTACCAAACACCCACCACCACCACCAATTTTGCAACTAAACACTGTAAAACATGAGAGGACATGGGCTGCTATCCGATGTCTCCACTGTACAGCTGGCCACACGCAGGCCCATCCCGCCTCTGGAGCTGTGGCCCAGGATTATTGATCAATTTGAACTCACACTTGGATGGCCAAACCTGACATAGACCAGTAAAACAGCCCCATGGGGTTTCTGGTAGAGATGAGCGCCTGAAATTTTTCGGGTTTTGTGTTTTGGTTTTGGGTTCGGTTCCGCGGCCGTGTTTTGGGTTCGAACGCGTTTTGGCAAAACCTCACCGAATTATTTTTGTCGGATTCGGGTGTGTTTTGGATTCGGGTGTTTTTTTCCAAAAACACTAAAAAACAGCTTAAATCATAGAATTTGGGGGTCATTTTGATCCCAAAGTATTATTAACCTCAAAAACCATAATTTACACTCATTTTCAGTCTATTCTGAATACCTCACACCTCACAATATTATTTTTAGTCCTAAAATTTGCACCGAGGTCGCTGTGTGAGTAAGATAAGCGACCCTAGTGGCCGACACAAACACCGGGCCCATCTAGGAGTGGCACTGCAGTGTCACGCAGGATGTCCCTTCCAAAAAACCCTCCCCAAACAGCACATGACGCAAAGAAAAAAAGAGGCGCAATGAGGTAGCTGTGTGAGTAAGATTAGCGACCCTAGTGGCCGACACAAACACCGGGCCCATCTAGGATTGGCACTGCAGTGTCACGCAGGATGGCCCTTCCAAAAAAACCTCCCCAAACAGCACATGACGCAAAGAAAAAAAGAGGCGCAATGAGGTAGCTGTGTGAGTAAGATTAGCGACCCTAGTGGCCGACACAAACACCGGGCCCATCTAGGAGTGGCACTGCAGTGTCACGCAGGATGGCCCTTCCAAAAAACCCTCCCCAAACAGCACATGACGCAAAGAAAAAAAGAGGCGCAATGAGGTAGCTGACTGTGTGAGTAAGATTAGCGACCCTAGTGGCCGACACAAACACCGGGCCCATCTAGGAGTGGCACTGCAGTGTCACGCAGGATGTCCCTTCCAAAAAACCCTCCCCAAACAGCACATGACGCAAAGAAAAAAAGAGGCGCAATGAGGTAGCTGTGTGAGTAAGATTAGCGACCCTAGTGGCCGACACAAACACCGGGCCCATCTAGGAGTGGCACTGCAGTGTCACGCAGGATGTCCCTTCCAAAAAACCCTCCCCAATCAGCACATGATGCAAAGAAAAAGAAAAGAAAAAAGAGGTGCAAGATGGAATTATCCTTGGGCCCTCCTACCCAAACTTATGTTGTATAAACAAAACAGGACATGCACACTTTAACCAACCCATCATTTCAGTGACAGGGTCTGCCACACGACTGTGACTGATATGACGGGTTGGTTTGGACCCCCCCCAAAAAAGAAGCAATTAATCTCTCCTTGCACAAACTGGCTCTACAGAGGCAAGATGTCCACCTCATCTTCACCCTCCGATATATCACCGTGTACATCCCCCTCCTCACAGATTATCAATTCGTCCCCACTGGAATCCACCATCTCAGCTCCCTGTGTACTTTGTGGAGGCAATTGCTGCTGGTCAATGTCTCCGCGGAGGAATTGATTATAATTCATTTTAATGAACATCATCTTCTCCACATTTTCTGGATGTAACCTCGTACGCCGATTGCTGACAAGGTGAGCGGCGGCACTAAACACTCTTTCGGAGTACACACTTGTGGGAGGGCAACTTAGGTAGAATAAAGCCAGTTTGTGCAAGGGCCTCCAAATTGCCTCTTTTTCCTGCCAGTATAAGTACGGACTGTGTGACGTGCCTACTTGGATGCGGTCACTCATATAATCCTCCACCATTCTATCAATGTTGAGAGAATCATATGCAGTGACAGTAGACGACATGTCCGTAATCGTTGTCAGGTCCTTCAGTCCGGACCAGATGTCAGCATCAGCAGTCGCTCCAGACTGCCCTGCATCACCGCCAGCGGGTGGGCTCGGAATTCTGAGCCTTTTCCTCGCACCCCCAGTTGCGGGAGAATGTGAAGGAGGAGATGTTGACAGGTCGCGTTCCGCTTGACTTGACAATTTTGTCACCAGCAGGTCTTTCAACCCCAGCAGACCTGTGTCTGCCGGAAAGAGAGATCCAAGGTAGGCTTTAAATCTAGGATCGAGCACGGTGGCCAAAATGTAGTGCTCTGATTTCAACAGATTGACCACCCGTGAATCCTTGTTAAGCGAATTAAGGGCTGCATCCACAAGTCCCACATGCCTAGCGGAATCGCTCCGTGTTAGCTCCTTCTTCAATGCCTCCAGCTTCTTCTGCAAAAGCCTGATGAGGGGAATGACCTGACTCAGGCTGGCAGTGTCTGAACTGACTTCACGTGTGGCAAGTTCAAAGGGCATCAGAACCTTGCACAACGTTGAAATCATTCTCCACTGCACTTGAGACAGGTGCATTCCATCTCCTATATCGTGCTCAATTGTATAGGCTTGAATGGCCTTTTGCTGCTCCTCCAACCTCTGAAGCATATAGAGGGTTGAATTCCACCTCGTTACCACTTCTTGCTTCAGATGATGGCAGGGCAGGTTCAGTAGTTTTTGGTGGTGCTCCAGTCTTCTGTACGTGGTGCCTGTACGCCGAAAGTGTCCCGCAATTTTTCTGGCCACCGACAGCATCTCTTGCACGCCCCTGTCGTTTTTTAAAAAATTCTGCACCACCAAATTCAAGGTATGTGCAAAACATGGGACGTGCTGGAATTTGCCCATATTTAATGCACACACAATATTGCTGGCGTTGTCCGATGCCACAAATCCACAGGAGAGTCCAATTGGGGTAAGCCATTCCGCGATGATCTTCCTCAGTTGCCGTAAGAGGTTTTCAGCTGTGTGCGTATTCTGGAAAGCGGTGATACAAAGCGTAGCCTGCCTAGGAAAGAGTTGGCGTTTGCGAGATGCTGCTACTGGTGCCGCCGCTGCTGTTCTTGCGGCGGGAGTCCATACATCTACCCAGTGGGCTGTCACAGTCATATAGTCCTGACCCTGCCCTGCTCCACTTGTCCACATGTCCGTGGTTAAGTGGACATTGGGTACAGCTGCATTTTTTAGGACACTGGTGACTCTTTTTCTGAGGTCTGTGTACATTTTCGGTATCGCCTGCCTAGAGAAATGGAACCTAGATGGTATTTGGTACCGGGGACACAGTACCTCCAACAAGTCTCTAGTTGGCTCTGCAGTAATGATGGATACCGGAACCACGTTTCTCACCACCCAGGATGCCAAGGCCTCAGTTATCCGCTTTGCAGTAGGATGACTGCTGTGATATTTCATCTTCCTCGCAAAGGACTGTTGAACAGTCAATTGCTTACTGGAAGTAGTACAAGTGGGCTTACGACTTCCCCTCTGGGATGACCATCGACTCCCAGCGGCAACAACAGCAGCGCCAGCAGCAGTAGGCGTTACACGCAAGGATGCATCGGAGGAATCCCAGGCAGGAGAGGACTCGTCAGACTTGCCAGTGACATGGCCTGCAGGACTATTGGCATTCCTGGGGAAGGAGGAAATTGACACTGAGGGAGTTGGTGGGGTGGTTTGCGTGAGCTTGGTTACAAGAGGAAGGGATTTACTGGTCAGTGGACTGCTTCCGCTGTCACCCAAAGTTTTTGAACTTGTCACTGACTTATTATGAATGCGCTGCAGGTGACGTATAAGGGAGGATGTTCCGAGGTGGTTAACGTCCTTACCCCTACTTATTACAGCTTGACAAAGGGAACACACGGCTTGACACCTGTTGTCCGCATTTCTGGTGAAATACCTCCACACCGAAGAGCTGATTTTTTTGGTATTTTCACCTGGCATGTCAACGGCCATATTCCTCCCACGGACAACAGGTGTCTCCCCGGGTGCCTGACTTAAACAAACCACCTCACCATCAGAATCCTTCTGGTCAATTTCCTCCCCAGCGCCAGCAACACCCATATCCTCCTCATCCTGGTGTACTTCAACACTGACATCTTCAATCTGACTATCAGGAACTGGACTGCGGGTGCTCCTTCCAGCACTTGCAGGGGGCATGCAAATAGTGGAAGGCGCATGCTCTTCACGTCCAGTGTTGGGAAGGTCAGGCATCGCAACCGACACAATTGGACTCTCCTTGTGGATTTGGGATTTCAAAGAACGCACAGTTCTTTGCGGTGCTTTTGCCAGCTTGAGTCTTTTCAGTTTTCTAGCGAGAGGCTGAGTGCTTCCATCCTCATGTGAAGCTGAACCACTAGCCATGAACATAGGCCAGGGCCTCAGCCGTTCCTTGCCACTCCGTGTGGTAAATGGCATATTGGCAAGTTTACGCTTCTCCTCCGACAATTTTATTTTAGGTTTTGGAGTCCTTTTTTTTCTGATATTTGGTGTTTTGGATTTGACATGCTCTGTACTATGACATTGGGCATCGGCCTTGGCAGACGACGTTGCTGGCATTTCATCGTCTCGGCCATGACTAGTGGCAGCAGCTTCAGCACGAGGTGGAAGTGGATCTTGATCTTTCCCTAATTTTGGAACCTCAACTTTTTTGTTCTCCATATTTTATAGGCAGAACTAAAAGGCACCTCAGGTAAACAATGGAGATGGATGGATTGGATACTAGTATACAATTATGGACGGACTGCCACGGTTAGGTGGTATAAAAAAACCACGGTTAGGTGGTATATATTGTAATACAATTATGGATGGACGGACTGCCTGCCGAGTGCCGACACAGAGGTAGCCACAGCCGTGAACTACCGCACTGTACACTGGTTGATAAAGAGATAGTAGTATACTCGTAACAACTAGTATGACTGACTATGACGGTATAAAGAATGAAAAAAAAACCACGGTTAGGTGGTATATATTGTAATACAATTATGGATGGACGGACTGCCTGCCGAGTTCCGACACAGAGGTAGCCACAGCCGTGAACTACCGCACTGTACACTGGTTGATAAAGAGATAGTAGTATACTCGTAACAACTAGTATGACTGACTATGACGGTATAAAGAATGAAAAAAAAACCACGGTTAGGTGGTATATATTATAATACAATTATGGATGGACGGACTGCCTGCCGACTGCCGACACAGAGGTAGCCACAGCCGTGAACTACCGCACTGTACACTGGTTGATAAAGAGATAGTAGTATACTCGTAACAACTAGTATGACACTATGACGGTATAAAGAATGAAAAAAAAACCACGGTTAGGTGGTATATATTATAATACAATTATGGATGGACGGACTGCCTGCCGAGTGCCGACACAGAGGTAGCCACAGCCGTGAACTACCGCACTGTACACTGGTTGATAAAGAGATAGTAGTATACTCGTAACAACTAGTATGACTGACTATGACGGTATAAAGAATGAAAAAAAAACCACGGTTAGGTGGTATATATTATAATACAATTATGGATGGACGGACTGCCTGCCGACTGCCGACACAGAGGTAGCCACAGCCGTGAACTACCGCACTGTACACTGGTTGATAAAGAGATAGTAGTATACTCGTAACAACTAGTATGACACTATGACGGTATAAAGAATGAAAAAAAAACCACGGTTAGGTGGTATATATTATAATACAATTATGGATGGACGGACTGCCTGCCGACTGCCGACACAGAGGTAGCCACAGCCGTGAACTACCGCACTGTACACTGGTTGATAAAGAGATAGTAGTATACTCGTAACAACTAGTATGACACTATGACGGTATAAAGAATGAAAAAAAAACCACGGTTAGGTGGTATATATTATAATAATACAATTATGGATGGACGGACTGCCTGCCGACTGCCGACACAGAGGTAGCCACAGCCGTGAACTACCGCACTGTACACTGGTTGATAAAGAGATAGTAGTATACTCGTAACAACTAGTATGACTATGACGACGGTATAAAGAAAGAAAAAAAAATACCACGGTTAGGTGGTATATAATTATACAATTATGGATGGACGGACTGCCTGCCGAGTGCCGACTGCCGACACAGAGGTAGCCACAGCCGTGAACTACCGCACTGTACTGTGTCTGCTGCTAATATAGACTGGTTGATAAAGAGATAGTATACAACAATATACTACTATACTGGTGGTCAGGCACTGGTCACCACTAGTCACACTGGCAGTGGCACTCCTGCAGCAAAAGTGTGCACTGTTTAATTTTAAATTAATATAATATTATGTACTCCTGGCTCCTGCTATAACAACCTGCAGTGCTCCCCAGTCTCCCCCACAATTATTATAAGCTTTTATACATTGATGTGCAGCACACTGGGCTGAGCTGAGTGCACACAGACTGAGTCACACTGTGTGACTGCTGTGTATCGTTTTTTTCAGGCAGAGAACGGATATAGCAGAGAACGGATATATTAAATAAAAGTTAACTTAACAACAACTGCACTGGTCACTGTGGTAAACTCTGTCTGCACAATCTCTCTCTCTCTCTCTCTCTTCTAATCTATTCTAATGGAGAGGACGCCAGCCACGTCCTCTCCCTATCAATCTCAATGCACGTGTGAAAATGGCGGCGACGCGCGGCTCCTTATATAGAATCCGAGTCTCGCGAGAATCCGACAGCGTCATGATGATGTTCGGGCGCGCTCGGGTTAACCGAGCAAGGCGGGAAGATCCGAGTCGCTCGGACCCGTGAAAAAAAAAGTGAAGTTCGTGCGGGTTCGGATTCAAAGAAACCGAACCCGCTCATCTCTAGTTTCTGGAGGATCTATGGGGATAATTCAGACCTGATTGCTCGCTAGCTGTTTTTTGCAGTCCTGCATTCACATAGTCACTGCCCACCGGGGAGTGTATTTTAGCTGTGCAAGTGTGCGATCGCATGTGTAGCCGAGCGGTACAAAAATATTTTGTGCAGTTTCTGAGTAGTCCAGGACTTACTCAGCCGCTGCGATCACTTCAACCTGTCTGGGACCGGAATTCATGTCAGACACCCGCCCTGCAAACACTTGGGAACGCCTGCGTTTTTCCAACCACTCCCAGAAAATGGTCAGTTGCCACTCACAAGCGCCTTCTTCCTGTCAATCTACTTGCAATAGCCCATGCGAATGGATTCTTTGCACAAATCCGTAGCAGACGAACCACTTTGTACCTGTGCGACGTACCTGCACATTGCGGTGCATGCGCAGTTCTAACAATTTACATCAAACTTGGTACACATCTGACTTACAATCTGCAAACAAACTCTGTGGGGGTTAGACAACCCTAGGGGTTGGACAGCAGCACAGAGTATGTCAGGCGACAGCATAACTCCTGAATGCCTGGACCAATTTACAACAAACTTGATTCACATATGACTTGCAAGCTGGGAACAAACACTGTGGGGGTAATACCAGGGCTGCCACCAGAAATTGTGGGGCCCGGGACTGAAAAAATAGGCAGGGCCCTCCCCCCTCATGGAGGTAATAGCCACGTTAGTAAAGCAGTCCCCGCATCACAACCTACCAGCAGCAGCAGCGGTGGAGGGCGGTCTCTCACACTCAGTCAGTGCTGCTGCTGCTCGGACGGCACGGGCCGCGGAAGTACAGACGTGGACCCAGCGCCGCTGGCAGTGGCTTCAATTCTCAAATCCACCACTGACTAGCAGCAGGTCAGCTGCGGTCAGTGTCACAGGCGGCCAGTGGTGCAAGTAGAAAAAATGTCTTACATGTACTGAGTGCTTGCGCCGAAGGCCCGCGTGCCAAAAATGGGTGTGGCCAATGAAAATGGGGGCGTGATACACATATGGGGGGAGGAGCAGATACACATATGACCCTAATAGTGCCAGATACACGTTGCCCCACAGTGCCAGATATACATTGCCCCACAGTGCCAGATATACATTGCCCCACAGTGCCAGATATACATTGCCTCACAGTGCCAGATACACAAATGCTCCCAGAGTGACAGATATACATTGCCTCACAGTGCCAGATATACATTGCCCCACAGTGCCAGATATATATTGCCCCACAGTGCCAGATATACATTGCCTCACAGTGCCAGATACACATTGCCCCACAGTGCCAGATACACAAATGCCCCCACAGTGCCAGATATACCCCCAGTGCCAGATACACATGTCCCCCCAGTGCCAGACATGCCCCCAGTGCCAGACATGCTCCCACTGCCAGGTATACATGCCACCCCAGTGCCAGATATGCTCCCACTGCCAGGTATACATGCCCCCTCAGTGCCAGATATGCCCCCATTGCCAGGTATACATGCCCCCCAGTGCCAGATATGCCCCCAGTGCCAGACATGCTCCCACTGCCAGGTATACATGCCCCCCCAGTACCAGATATGCCCCCAGTGCCAGACATGCTCCCACTGCCAGGTATACATGCCCCCCCAGTGCCAGATATGCTCCCACTGCCAGGTATACATGCCCCCTCAGTGCCAGATATGCCCCCATTGCCAGGTATACATGCCCCCCCCCCAGTGCCAGATATGCCTCCAGTGCCAGATATACCCCCACTGCCAGGTATACATGCCCCCCCCCCAGTGCCAGACATGCTCCCACTGCCAGGTATACATGCCCCCCCAGTGCCAGATATGCTCCCACTGCCAGGTATACATGCCCCCTCAGTGCCAGATATGCACCCATTGCCAGGTATACATGCCCCCCCAGTGCCAGATATGCCCCCAGTGCCAGATATGCCCCCATTGCCAGGTATACATGCCCCCCCAGTGCCAGATATGCCCCCAGTGCCAGACATGTTCCCACTGCCAGGTATACATGCCCCCACAGTACCAGATATGCCCCCAGTGCCAGACATGCTCCCACTGCCAGGTATACATGCCCCCCCAGTGCCAGATATGCCCCCAGTGCCAGACATGCTCCCACTGCCAGGTATACATGCCCCCCAGTGCCAGATATGCTCCCACTGCCAGGTATACATGCCCCCCCAGTGCCAGATATGCCCCCAGTGCCAGATATGTCCCCATTGCCAGGTATACATGCCCCCCTAGTGCCAGATATGCCCCCAGTGCCAGACATGCTCCCACTGCCAGGTATACATGCCCCCCCCAGTGCCAGATATGCCCCCAGTGCCAGATATGCCCCCTATACATGCCCCCCCATTGCCAGATATGCCCCCAGTGCCAGATATGCCCCCTATACATGCCCCGCCAGTGCCAGATATGCCCCCAGTGCCTATACATGCCCCCCTGCTCACCTGTGTCTGTGTGAGGGGAGGAGAGCGCAGCCTGTGCCTCTCCTTCCCCTCAGTGTCCGGCGGGTGTGTCCGTTCAATTCAGCGCCGATCCGTGAGCCAATCAAAGGTCGTGGTCCGCAAGCTCTGATTGGCTCACTGGCGGCGCTGAATTGAAGACACAGAGGGACAGGAGATGCGCAGGGCTGCCCTCTCCTCCCCTCACATCAGCAGGAGGCGGTGAGCAGCAGATTAGGGGGGAGGGAGGGACGGGGAGTGGCGGCCCGTGGGTACGGCGGCGGCAGATGCTGCCGGGTATATCCACGGGTGGCTGTGTGTGCAGCCTGGGCCCTCCACTCTGTCAGAGTGGCCGGACCCGGGACAACTGTACACAGGGCACCCCCTTGATGGCGGACCTGGGTAAGACACCCCTAGCACCCCTAGGGGTGAGGCAGCAGCACATAGTTTTTCAGCAGTCAGCATAACTCTGGAATGCCTGGAGCAATTTACACCAAACTTGCTACCACATATGACTAACACTCTGGGAACAAACACTGTGGGGGTAACACACCACTAGCACCCCCCCCCCCCCCCACCCACCCCCCCACCCCCCCAAAAAAAACACAAAAAGAAGGATGTGCGCGCGCCAAAAAATGGGCGTGGCCACACACCAGGAGGGGTGTGGCCACGCTCCAGAAGGGGTGTGGCCACTGAAAATGGCCCACG
Source organism: Pseudophryne corroboree (assembly GCF_028390025.1). Taxonomy (NCBI): domain Eukaryota; kingdom Metazoa; phylum Chordata; class Amphibia; order Anura; family Myobatrachidae; genus Pseudophryne; species Pseudophryne corroboree. The sequence goes on from NC_086448.1 coordinate 425,080,372, forward strand.
GTGCCAGTTACATTGCCCCACAGTGCCAGTAACATTGCCCCACAGTGCCAGTTACATTGCCCCACAGTGCCAGTTGCATTGCCCCACAGTGCCAGTTACATTGCCCCACAGTGCCGGATACATGCCCCACAGTGCCAGTAACATTGCCCCACAGTGCCGTATACTTGCCCCACAGTGCCGTATACTTGCCCCTCAGTGCCAGTAACATTGCCCCACTCAGTGCCAGTAACATTGCCCCACAGTGCCAGTTACATTGCCGCACAGTGCCAGTTACATTGCCCCACAGTGCCAGTTACATTGCCCCACAGTGCCAGTTACATTGCCCCACAGTGCCGGATACATGCCCCACAGTGCCGGATACATGCCCCACAGTGCCAGATACATTGCTCCACAGTGCCAGATACATTGCCCCACAGTGCCAGATACATGCCCCACTCAGTGCCAGATACATGCCCCACAGTGCCAGTTACATTGCCCCACAGTGCCGTATACATGCCCCACAGTGCCGGATATATGCCCCACAGTGCCAGATACATGCCCCACAGTGCCAGATACATTGCCCCACTCAGTGCCAGATACATTGCCCCACTCAGTGCCAGATACATTGCCCCACTCAGTGCCAGATACATGCCCCACAGTGCCAGTTAAATTGCCCCACAGTGCCAGTTACATTGCCCCACAGTGCCAGTTACATTGCCCCACTGTGCCAGTTACATTGCCCCACTGTGCCAGTTACATTGCCCCACAGTGCCAGATACATGCCCCACAGTGCCCCAGATACATGCCCCACAGTGCCAGATACATGCCCCACAGTGCCAGGCCCCACTCAGTGCCAGTTACGTGCCCCATTTGGTGCCAGATACATGCCCCACTGTGCTGCCGCCGCCGACTCCCCCCCCCCCGGTCACTCACCGGCCGCCTTGTTGATGATATGTGAGGGGAGGAGTCCGCCTTGTTGATGATATGTGAGGGGAGGAGTGCGCAGCGCCTCTCCGTCCCCTCACCGCTCCAGGTCTCCGGCGGCTGTCTGGCGCCGGTTCGCTAGCCAATCAGAGCTCGGTGACCGGCAGCCAATCAGGAGCCGGTCCGCAAGCTCTGATTGGCTAACGCCGGAGACCGGACTGGCAGTGCTGCTAGTGCTGGCAGCGGTGGTGAGGGGAGGGAGAGACGCTGCGCTCTCCTCCCCTCACATTTAGGGTTGACGGGGGCAAGTGGGGCATGATGCCCTGGCCGCCGGCGGCGCCCCCCTCTCCTGGGCCTGCCAAGGCGCCCAGGGCACGTGCCCCACTCGCCCTACCCTAGATACGCCTCTGCCAGCAGCACACACTATATCAGGACATGCATGATATCTCAGTGATGACAGGGCTGCATGTGACAGGGCCAGTGACATGATGTGAGGAGGGGAATGGAGGCAGCAGGAAGCCACAGACTGAGAGTTGTATAGTGGGAAGAGCAGGGTCCCTTGGGGGAACAAAAAGGGGTGCGGCCACTACACAAAGTGCATCAGTGAAGCAAGATATTCCTATATACTAGATCTCCAATCAGCGTAAATTAACAAACTATCATTCTAATTTACCATCCCCATCCCATAGCAAAGCACGGGTATTCAGCTATCTACAATGTTATTTATACTGTGTGTTTAATATTTACATTTATTTTTGTAAACAGACAGTCTCAAAATCCGGGGCAACACCGGGTACTCCAACTAGTATATACTAAATCATCTGTCACAGTAGCAATATTCTGAGCATATTGGATGTCTCGCAACAGAACATTTATAGATGGAGTTTAAGATCATACATGTTAACATTCAACAATATGCTATGTCGGCATGCCCTCTTATGGAGTCTATGTAAGTCATTAGCAAAACCAAATGCTCCGTCTACATACAGTACAGCGCAGGCACAAGGTCGTCATGCAATAAGTTATATGCCGGCCAGACTCTTATATCTAAATTTCCTTTTGATGCTTGATCCAAATAATGTATCACTAACAATGACATTACTGTGAAGTGAAGGAGAGATGATTAGGATGGTCACCTGTAACACACATGCAATGTTTCTGTGACATGGAAAAACAATGGAAGAAATGTTATGGAGTCACCCTCATTGTTGTCCTAGTTGATAGGATAACCAGAAGAGTAGCTTTGGGTGGAGTGTCATGAGATGAAATGAAAAACAAAGTTATGTACCCTCCAGGTTCCGCTCTCAGCAGTCCGACTGTCGGTACAATGGTGCCACGTGGTGCCACAGGCCACAGCCACGCTCATTGTCCACTCAACCTCTTTCCAATATGTCCAGCGGGTGTGAACAAGTCGAGTGGATGTCATTACCTATTCCCTGTGAATGTCACCTTGCGGACCCGCCTTACAGTTTTATATACACTGGTATTGAATAATAAATTCCTAGTGCGCCACAAAAAAGACAACTCTTAATTCTTCTCCTCTTTATACATTCATGGGTTACACAGGTTCTGTGTCTGATTAAACCAGGTGAAATGCAGACTTGAGGTCAGCCTGCCACAGAAACTGTATAATTTGTGAGTTTCCTGGTTTAATGGGATAGTATAGTTAGTATAGCTAACTCCCTCTCTCTCTCTTTATATATATATATATATATATATATATATATACATACACATACACACACACACACACACACACATAACGGAGAATGATCAATTCAGTCTCTTAGATAAAGAGCTTTATTTCCTTATAAAATATTAGCAGTGATTAAGACTAGAAATTTCTGTCACAATAACTGTAACTCTGTAGCTTTGCTGCTGGTTACTGTGACATCACACCTAGCCTGTGACATCACTAACCCTTGACATCACAATGCTTCTTCCTGTAACATTCTATCTACAGCTGCTGACGTTTCCAGTTTCCATGCAGGAAGACAGGTAGGAGGAGGTGAGTCCTACATAGCAGGGTGTGATGGAGCGGGGTAAGGAAGACAGAGTGCAGTATAGTCAGCTGAAAGGCAAGAACAACATATTTAGGAATAAAGAGGGCAGTATGGAGGATAAGCACACATACAGGGGATGCAGATAACCTGGGTCTCTATGAGGCAGGATCGTGGCTTTGGGATGAAAAAGTTAATAAAATAGATAAATGGGATATTGATAACTTTGAAAGTATCTTGTTTGGTTTAAGGAAAATTGGGAAACTGGTTGACTCATGGACATTTTATTGTACTTAAACTCGTACTATGCTTAATGATAGTCTTTTGTGTTGTTTAGATCATCTGGCAAAGAGATTTGCAGAGTGTCGGGTGACCGGCAAAGAGATCTGCAAAGTGTCAGTTGAAGATGACGAGAGGGGTCGCAGAGGAATTAGTGACTGGAGAATAGCATGCAGGAGGTAAGTTACCATACTTGTGTAATTGTGTGTGTGGTGGGGGGGTATTGAGAGCACAGTACAAAACATAGTGTCTATTGTGGGGGAGAGCGGACAACACAAAACATGCAGAAGGAGGCAACTTGGTATAGCACATACAGATGGTGTGGGGGGCACAATACAAAAACATAGAAATTGTGGCGTACTCTATAGGACATATATAGGAAGGACATACACTTTTGGGGGTTGCAAGATGTAGTACATACTGTAATACAGAAAAACAGGAAGGCTGGGGAGAGCATGATACAGAACGGGTGTGGTATGGAAGGTAGATAGTAAGTAGGTCGACCACTATTGGTCGACAGTAACTAGGTCGAGAAGGTCTAGGTCATCAGGTGAAAAGGTTGACATGAGTTTATGTTTTTTTGGTGTAGTTTTCTTCGTAGAGTGACCAGGAACCCCAATTAGTGTCCCCTCGCATGGCTCGCTTCGCTTGCCATTCTTCACTCGATTACCATTCCAATCGTAGTCCACGTGGATCGTTAAGTATGAAAAGGTCCAAAAAAAGATTTAAAAAAAAAAAAAACTCATGTCGACCTTTTGACCTGTCGACCTAGAACATGTGGACCTGGAGACCCTGTCGACCTAGTTACTGTCGACCAATAGTGGTTGACCTACTCACTGTCGACCAAGGGAAAGGATCCCATACAGAACACACAGATCGGGGGAAGAACAATACAGATCAGGGGAGATAGTGAAATGGCTGACATTTACAGTATATCAATGAACTGGGGGCAGCTGTACACAGCCTGGGAGAGTGATAAAGTGGTGAGAGATAAACTAACAACCAATCAGCTCCTAGTTGTCATTTTTCAAACACAGCCTGTAACATGGCTGTTAGGAGCTGATTGGCTGGAACTTTACCTCTCTCCACTTTATCAATCTGCAGGGCTTAATACATCTCCCCCATAGAATAACCAAATGATTGAATGGTAAAGAATGGTATAAATGATGTGAATTGGAGCTGTAACAAGTGACTGTTTTCCTATATTTACATATAATAAAGGTGACATAGTCCTTTCCCTAGAGTCCTTCACCTTACCGCTCAGGGGGCCTGGTTCAGATGCGGACACAGAGCTGCTGTTGCACCAAGTGGCTCAATGCTTTTTCACTGTGCATGTGTGTAAGCTGCACTGCGCACAAAATGAAATCAAGCTCACATAGAGGATCTCATCGCAAGGTGATTGACAGGAAGTCCGCGTTTGAGGTGGTAACGGGGGTGGCTTACTGTATACAGGCGTGTCATGTCCGTTCAAATGCCATTCCATGTGCGTGCATAAATTACCCATTGCGACCTGTGTTGCTGCTGGAGAGCCCCCTGTGTCTAGGAGACTTGCTCAGCCTACGGCTGCTCAGACTCACGATGCAATTGTGAGCGGCAATATTGCAGCAGCGATCGCTTCAACAACCACAACTGAATCAGGCCACAATTACACCATTATATTACTATTTTATCACATTTAACAACTAAGGGGTCAGTTTAATTAGGTGTGAGTTTGTCTTACAACAGCCGCACTTTCTAGTAGCCCCATAGGCTGAATCTGGCCACGAAGGATGTGAGTTTGGATGCTGTTGAAACGTCGCAGCAATGGTAACTCGTACCTAATTGGATTGACCCCTAAATGTTAGCAATTTATAGCTTTTATTATTTACTGGTCAAATTTCTTTTCTGAAGGTACCCACTAATTACTATACGAGAGAACTTATCCCCCCAATGTGTGTATTGTATAAAAACAATGGGCCCTTTGGGATAATTGTCCTTATTTTAGGTATTTTCCGTGTCCTCAGTAGTTAGAGTAACATATTTACATAGAGAGATTTTTCTCTCTACACAACCACACCACTGTTTGCAGTTTGTCTCTCTGCTTGTTCATCCACTAACAATGATTTTTCATCTCTTCCTCTTCATCTACACGCAGTGGGTGATCCCTGAATAGCTGCCCTGGGAGGAGAGCTGCGGACACATGCTCCAAATGTTGGGACATATGCATTACCTATTAGGAGATGCGGTAAAGATGCCGGCTGTCGGGTTTACAGCAGTCAGAATACTGACACTGGAATTCCGATACTCTTCAGAATCCCGACGTTGGAACTCCGAATGGGCAAGGATACTGATGCCCGTATCCCCACGATCATAGGTTTAGGGATGGGCAAGGGGGGTTAGGTTTAGGCATCAGGCACAGTAGGGTTGGTTAAGCTGTGGCGGAGGGAGGGTTTAGGCATCAGGCGGGGGGTTATGTTTAGGCGTCAGGCGGTTGGGGGTTAGGGTTAGGCTGCAGGTGGGTGGAGATTAGAGTTAGGCTGCGGATAGGGTGGGTTAGACACCCCTGGAGAAAGTTAGGCTGTGTGGGAGGGAGGGTTAGGTTTAGGAATCAGGCGGGAGGGTTAGGTTTAGGCATTAGGCAGGGGGTTAAGTTTAGGCTGCAGGTGGGGGAAGCTTAGGGTTAGGCACCCAGGGCCGGATTAAGCCTTGGGGGTGCCCGGGGCACTTAAGACAAGGGGGCCCCAGTGGAAGGCGGGGGCGTGTATTTTAGATTGTGAATACCCCCCAACATGACCCATTCCAGGAGGGATAAAATGCTGTTTATCTGGACTTCCTTCTTAATATATGATTGGTGTCACCTGTGTTGAACTATTTCATAGATAAGAAAGGTGTTTCACCACAGGTGATTGCAATCATAACTTAATATAGCATGTTATCACTCCAGGACTGAGTCATGTTAGGGTGTATGAATTTTGCATATTAAATTTAATCAAATGGGGTATATTATATTTAAACTAATAGTTGAATAATGCCAAGCTACATAGAACCCAGACACCCAGGCAGGGTGGAGGAGAAGATGGGACCCCTGTGTCACTTACAGCTCTCTCCACCCTCCTATCTCTCCTCTGGTCGGAAACCTCAATCGGAAGCTCATAAAACCTGATACTCTGCCTGCAAAGCATACTGCCCAGCTCGCATTCTGGCTGTCTGGTTCTGCTACTGCATGAGAGGGAAAGCTTGCGATGTCGGTGTGCTCTGTCTTGGGGGCCCCCTAAAAATGTGGGGCCCGGGGTACTGTATGCCCTGTGACCCCCCCTTAATCTGGCTATGTAGGCACCCCCGGAGGTGGTTTGGCTGCGGGAAAGGGAGGTTAGGGTTAGGCAGCGGGTAGGGTTGGTTAGGGTTAGGCACCCCCAGGAGTGGTTAGGCTGCGGGGAAGGGAGGGTTAGGTTTAGGCAGCAGGGACGTAGGTTAGGATTAGACACCTCCGCGGGAGGGTTAGGCACAAAGGGGGGAGGTTAGGGTTAGATTGCGGACAAGCAGGGTTAGGGGGGTGGGGACAGGGGAGAACGCCCCATACTCACCCCTGTTGGTTTTTTCTGTACTGGGATCCCGGCATCAGTATGACAACCATCGGGATCCCATGCGCTGGGATAGCATACTGACCCCTCTATTAGTACACCTCTTAATGCCCAGAGGGAAGGGCGATCCTGAGGCCATGGTTCCCCAGAGGTTTCCCCCCAAGGGGGTTTTCCTCTCCTGAGTGCTGAAGGATGACTCTTTGTGAGTCCAGAGGTGTAGCTTTTATGCCATAATGAGTACCAATCTCATGCCCGTCCCTGCAATGTATAAGAAGTAAAATAATTGCTAATGCGATCACTTTACTTCTGGGTTTAAACCCCGGCTGTGCTAGTTCACATGTGCAATCGTCAGACTGCATATGTGAGAGCAGACAGTAATGCAGAGGGATCCCAAGGATCCTTCTCCTGGGAGTTATTGCATAATGTAGGCCACAGGCTACAAAAGCCATTTAGAAATGGCATTAGCTGCCGGGCCAAGCTCAGAAATGCTTTGCATTCTGGAGCTTGGTGAGTTTCACAGTTTACCATCTGCCGCAGAAACTTTTGGTGGCTGCTTTTGTGTTCAAAAAAAGGAGGAATGCAATAGATATCTCAAATATCCATTGCAGTCCCCAATACATACATTCAGGGGCTGGTTAATATTTGTGGTCAGCCCCCAAAACCGACTGTTTTTGGAGATGTCTCGCAAATATTATTTATTAAATATTCCACTTAATAAACTTTTTATATTTTAACATAAACTAAAAAATGTTTCATGTATTCATTGACTGAGTCTCCCGTCTTTACTGAATGCTAATTTCACAGGGTCCGCAAATTATTACTGATATGACTGTTACTCTATTGTCCTGCTGGTGCTCCTGGCCTGCTGTATAGCAGCCAGACATATATTTTATATACAGCACTCTTGGAGAGATGTATCAAGCCTTGGAGAGAGATAAAATGCAGATGTCCAAACCACCCAATCATCTTCTGTCACTTATCTAGCACAGTACATGAAATGATACCTGTAGTTAGAAGCTTCATTTGATTTGGGCAAATACTCAACTTTATCTCTCTCCACGGCTTGATACATCTCTCGGAAATATCATGTCTTCCTTTTACTTAATTAACAAGTTAAATTAATTAATTGTTTTGGAAACAGGGTAAGAAATTCACAGTATGAGATAATGTTATAAAGGCTCGTCAATACCTTCTGGTACATTTACATTGATTTATCATTCACATTTCTTCCATGCCAGACAGGGGCGGATTGGGAACGTAAAGTGGCCCTGGAAAATAAGATTTTAAACCTACCGGTAAATCTATTTCTCCTAGTCCGTAGAGGATGCTGGGGACTCCGTAAGGACCATGGGGTATAGACGGGCTCCGCAGGAGATAGGGCACCTTTAAAGAACTTTGACTATGGGTGTGCACTGGCTCCTCCCTCTATGCCCCTTCTCCAGACCTCAGTTAGAGAACTGTGCTCAGTGGAGATGGACAATACAAGGCAGGATTTAGCAATCCAAGGGCAAGATTCATACCAGCCCACACCAATCATACCATGTAACCTGGAACATACATAACCAGTTAACAGTATGAACAAACGACAGTAACGGTCCAAGACCTATTCCAACTGTAACATAACCCTTATGTAAGCAACAACTATATACAAGTCTTGCAGAGTTTCCGCACTGGGACAGGTGCCCAGCATCCTCTACGGACTAGGAGAAATAGATTTACCAGTAGGTTTAAAATCTTATTTTCTCTTACGTCCTAGAGGATGCTGGGGACTCCGTAAGGACCATGGGGTTTATACCAAAGCATCAAATCGGGCGGGAGAGTGCGTATGACTCTGCAGCACCGACTGAGCAAACGCTAGGTCCTCATCAGCCAGGGTATCAAATTTGTAGAATTTAGCAAAAGTGTTTGACCCCGACCAAGTCGCCGCTCGGCAAAGCTGTAATGCCGAGACGCTTCGGGCAGCCGCCCAAGAAGAGCCCACCTTCCTAGTGGAATGGGCTTTAACCGAATTTGGTACCGGCAATCCAGCCGTAGAATGAGCCTGCTGAATCGTATTACAGATCCAGCGAGCAATAGTCTGCTTCGAAGCAGGTGCGCCAATCTAATTAGCAGCATAAAGGACAAACAGAGCTTCTGTTTTCCTAATTTTAGCCGTTCTGGCTACATAAATCTTTAAGGCCCTGACTACATCCAGGTATCTGGAATCCTCCAGGTCACTTGTAGCCACAGGCACCACAATAGGTTGATTCATATGGAATGAAGAAACCACTTTAGGCAAAAATTGCGGACGTGTCCTCAATTCAGCTCGATCAACATGAAAAATCAAGTAGGGGCTTTTGTGTGACAAAGCTGCCAATTCAGACACTCGCCTTGCTGATGCCAAAGCCAACAGCATGACCACCTTCCAGGTAAGAAATTTCAACTCAACCTTGGTAAGCGGTTCAAACCAGTGTGATTTTTAGAACTGCAACTCCACGTTCAAGTCCCATGGTGCCACTGGAGGCACAAAAGGGTGCTGGATGTGCAGCACTCCCTTTACAAACGTCTGGACTTCTGGAAGAGAAGCCAATTCCTTCTGAAAGAAAATCAAGAGGGCCGAAATCTGTACCTTAACAGAGCCTAATTTCAGGCCCATATCCACTCCTGTCTGTAGGAAGTGGAGAAAACGACCCAGATGAAAATCTTCCGTAGGCGCATTCTTGGACTCACACCAAGACACATACTTTCGCCAGATACGGTGATAATGTTTTACCGTTACCTCCTTCCTAGCCTTTATTAAAGTAGGGATGACCTCTTCCGGAATCCCCTTTTTCGCTAGGATTCAGCGTTCAACCGCCATGCCGTCAAACGTAACCGCAGTAAGTCTTGAAATACACAGGGCCCCTGTTGCAACAGGTCTTCCCTGAGAGGAAGAGGCCAGGGATCTCCTGTGAGCATCTCTTGTAGATCCGAGTACCAGGCCCTTCGAGGCCAGTCTGGGACAACGAGTATCGTCTGTACTCTTCTTCGTCTTATGATCCTCAACACTTTTGTGATGAGAGGAAGAGGAGGAAACACGTAGACCGATTTGAACACCCACGGTGTTACCAGAGCGTCTACTGATACTACAAAAGCAATTAGAGTGATAATATGACAGATTGCGCAAAATAGGCTGCTCAATAAACAAATACCAGAAATAAGTGTCTCTCCAGTACACTTAATACAAACAGAAGAATAGGGTGGATGGTATAAGTTACACAGAGCGCCACATAGAGCCAACAATCCCAAAAGGGTGATGAAATACAAAGAATACTTAAGTACACATCCCTTTTTCATACGAAGGGTAATTCTTTCCAGTATTTTCCTCTACTCCCGTATGTTCAGCATATAGGGAGAAAACAGATGGTACAACATGTGTGGTACAGTACTTTTAATCACACAACAAACATAAAAACATAAAAATGAATGGTTTGTGCAAATAGCAAGAAAACTTCATAACAGTAATATCCTGAGTATTTGGAGACAATGTGGATAGGCTGTAAAATTACCAGAAAATATTGAGAACCGGTGGAAAACAGTTCTCAATATGAGTTCTTTATTTGTCACCAGTACGCTCCTCCCGGGTAGGTAGTCTGGGATAGGTTCCTGGCAATGATTAGGTTCTCCACTTCCCTCCAGTAAAACTCCAGGATGTGCTGTTCCAACAGGATCCAACGCGTTTCAACCCTGTACTTAGGGTCTTTCTCAAGGCAGTGAATTAAAATGTCTTTACTCTATTCTTCCTTATATGTATGGTAATGTCAAATCCCTCAGTCCCATGAATCCACCTGTTATATTTAACCAATCAGAAACGTCAATCTTGGATTCCTGTAGAAAAAAGACGTCCCATGTCTGAAGTGGCCGTCTTCGGCCCTCTGCGACGTCACTTCCGCATTCCAGCGGAAGTACGTCATCGGCGCCGTTTCCATGGAAACCTTGATGCTTTACGCGGCTCCCTCGGCCGCGACGTCGTTGCTATGGTTTTCCTTTGTTATCCCCGTGCTGTCAGCACAATCGTCTAGGAGACCAGGGCGCCTTCATTAGTTTATACTTCTGGCGTTTCCCGTCTCCATGTGATTGCACTCCTCCGCAAGGATTTAACCATGGTAGCCACGTCATTAGACCTTATTCCTTTAACCCTAAAAGAACATATAAAAACATCCTATAAGTTTCAGAATATCTTTAGTAAACAGTCAATACTCTGTTTTGTGCATATTAATATATATGGATAATAACAAAACAAAATTTCAGATAGGAGCAATTACATCTAAAAAAAAAAAAATTATTTATAAAAATGAAAACATATGAAAAAGAGTTTTTTACATCTCATGATTTTACTATAAAAACCATTTCAACTCAAAGTCATTGTTTAGTCCATGGGGATGTAATGTATTAAAATCATAAATATATTGCATTTCGCATTTAGCTAAAAGGGAAGATAAATCCCTCTGTCTAGAATTGCCTCTCACCAAACGTAAACCTGCAAATCGCACGATATCTTTTGTGGAACTATTATGGCACTTCTTAAAGTGGTTGGACAAAGCGTGAGTTTCCAACCCTTTGCGAATATTGCGACAATGTTCTCCAATTCTAATTTTCAATGCTCGTGATGTGCGTCCAATATAAAATAAGTGACATGTGCATTCGATAAAATAAACTACATTGTTCATATTGCATGTAATAAAATCAATAAGTTTAAAACTTTTCTCATTTATCACTATGCTGTCCAATTTTTTTGTGCCGTCACTTTTAATTTCTCTACACCCCAAACATGTGCCACAACGGTGAAATCCAGTGGTGGCAATTCTCCCTTCTCGTTTTTTTGGTTTTAAAAAACTATTAACTAGTTTTTGTTTAATATTGGGGGCTTTTTTATAAATAAATATTTGCCAATCACTGGATCCTTTTTCAGTAGACTCCAATTTTTTTTAAAGGATCTCTCTAATATACGATACTGGGAGTTGAAGCTTGTAACAAAAGCCCACTCGTAATTATTCTGTTTGGGCCTCTTATCTGTATTTATATTTAGGAGGTCCTTCCTTTCAATTCTATCAGTTTCTCGAATGGCTAGTTCCACCTTCTCTTTTTTATATCCATTGTTACTGAACCTGTTTTTTAATTCTATCGCCTGTTGTTTGTATACTGTTTCTTCCGTACAATTACACTTTAATCGTTTCAATTGGCCATAGGGAATAGAGTCCAGCCAGTTGGTATGGTGGCAACTGTCATACTCTATATAGGACCTCGAATCGGTTTGTTTGGTGAAAGTTTTGGTTTGTATTAAATTATCCTTTATAAAAACTGTAATATCTAAAAAAATCCACACTTGTTTCATCAATATTAAAGGTAAAATTTATATTAAGACTATTGCTATTCAGATATGTACAAAAATCATCTAGCAAATCCTTACTGCCTCTCCATATAAAAAAGACATCATCTATATATCTACGCCAGGACACCAGGTTTGCTCCGAAAGGGTTATTGGTCCAAATTGTATCTTGCTCCCATTGACCCATGAAAATATTAGCATAACTCGGAGCGAACCTGGTGCCCATGGCTGTGCCCATTCTCTGGATATAAAAATCGCCATTGAATAAAAAGTAATTGTTATGAAGAATAAAATGAACGCCCTCAATAATAAAGTTTTGAATCCATTCTTCTAAAGTGCTTCTTCTGAGGTAAGATGTTAAGGCTTTAATGCCTGCTTCGTGTTGGATAATGGAATACAATGACCTAACATCGGCAGTGATCATTATCATCCCCTCTTCCCATTGAACAGTTGTTAAGAAATTCAAAAATTCCTTAGTGTCTCTTAAATGTGACACATTTTCTAGTACTAACGGTTGTAAAAAGTGATCGATGTATTCTGATAGATTGGCCGTTACAGACCCGATACCAGATACTATGGGCCTGCCTGGAGGGTTAGAGGCGTCTTTGTGCACTTTAGGCAACAAGTATATTGTAGGTACCACTGGATGGGGATTGTAAAGAAACTTTGCCTCCCTTTGTTCTAATTCTCCTGAACTCTCATATTTTTCGATAAGTACCTGTAATTCTGAAAGAATCCTTCCAGTGGGATCCGACCGAAGTTTCGAATAAGTGTCCCTATCGTTTATATGGTTCTCTACTTCTTTAATATACCAATCGGCAGGGCCGTAACTACGTGTGTGCCAAGGGGGCTTGGCACACAGCGCAGTTGCCCTGGGGGCGCACGGCCAGCGGCATGTAATGAGTCAAATTGACTCATTACATGCCGCCTCTGAACTGCCCCGTGCGCCGCGCTGGAGGAGAGAAGACATGAGCGCCGGGCAGCGGAGGAGGAGGGAGGGGGAGCAGAGAGCCGCAGCAGCGCTATTTGATTGGTAGTAAGCGCTGCTGCAGCATCCCCTCTCCTTCTGTATTGGCTGCCTGGCGCTGCTGTGGATGCATCCCAGCATCCACAGCAGCGCCGGGCAGCCAATACAGAAGGAGAGGGGGATGCTGCAGCAGCGCTTACTACCAATCAAATAGCGCTGCTGCGGCTCTCTGCTCCCCCTCCCTCCTCCTCCTTCTCAACTGACTTCACACTGCACCGAGAGGGAGATGCACGAGGAGCCTGTCAGCGGGGAGAAGGTAAGTATATCCCCCCCCCCTCTCTCACTCTCTCTCTCTCTCTCTCTCTCTCTCTCCTGCAATGTGTAAAAAGGGGTCCCATCTGCTGCAATGTGTAAAAAGGGGTCCCATCTGCTGCAATGTGTAAAAAGGGGTCCCGTCTGCCGCAATGTGTAAAAAGGGGGACTGGCTGCCGCAATGCGTAAAAAGGGGTCCCGGCTGCCGCAATGCGTAAAAAGGGGTCCCATCTGCCGCAATGCGTAAAAAGGGGTCCCATCTGCCGCAATGTGTAAAAAGGGGTCCCGTCTGCCGCAATGTGTAAAAAGGGGGACTGGCTGCCGCAATGCGTAAAAAGGGGTCCTGGCTGCCGCAATGCGTAAAAAGGGGTCCCATCTGCCGCAATGCGTAAAAAGGGGTCCCATCTGCCGCAATGTGTAAAAAGGGGTCCCGTCTGCCGCAATGTGTAAAAAGTGGTCCTGGCTGCCGCAATGTGTAAAAAGGGGGACTGGCTGCCGCAATGTGTAAAAAGGGGGACTGGCTGCCGCAATGTGTAAAAAGTGGTCCTGGCTGCCGCAATGTGTAAAAAGGGGTCCTGGCTGCCGCAATGTGTAAAGAGGGGGACTGGCTGCTGCAATGTGTAAAAAGGGGGACTGGCTGCCGCAATGTGTAAAAAGGGGGATGCTGTCTGCTGTAATGTATAAAAGGGGCTCTACCTGGTGTAGTGGCGCTACTGTGTAGCGTAATTTGAATAATGGAGACTACTGTGCACCGTAGTATGAATTGCTATTATTTTGTTGCCACGCCCCTTCCCGTGAAGCCACGCCCCTATATATTTTTCGCGCGCCTACGGCGCGCACTGCGCCTATCTTGTACGGGGGGAGGGGGCGCCAATGTCAGTTCTTGCACACAGCGCTAAAATGCCTAGTTACGGCACTGCCAATCGGTATCCATTAAAACAACCCCACCCCCCTTATCTGCCGGTTTTATAGTGATCTCTTGATTCTTACTCAGATCCTTCAAAGCAGCTCTTTCTTTAAAACTAAGATTGAATTTTAGACCTGTGGGCTTAATCCTCCTTAGGTCATCTTGTACTAAGTCATAGAAAGTGTCTATAAATTTTCCTTTAACATGTGCTGGAAAAAATATGGACTTGGGTTTAAAGGGTGTTCTTGTAATTGAGTATTATTTCTTGGTTACTTTCCTCCTCTCTTGAGAGGAAGAATTTCTTGAGGCATAATTTTCTCGTAAATCTGTGGATGTCAACAAATGTCTCAAATTTATTTATTGTAGTGGCAGGGGCATATTTTAAGCCCTTCTCCAAAACCCTCTTCTCTGGTTCTGTTAATACATGTGAGCTTAAATTGAAAATCTTAACCCCCCTTTCGGGGATGTTATTGGGGACCTGAATTTGTGTATCACCCCCATTTTGTCCTATTATAACTTGTTCATCACGGACAATTTTCTTTGACCCACGTTTTTTCCTGGGTGGTCTTTTCCTTTGTTTCTTTTTATTATTCCCTCCCCCTCTCTTTCCTCTATGTGTCCTATTCTTTATCTCCATCGTAAATTCCTCCTCCCATTCTCTAAAAAACATACATCATCCCTATTCTCCTCCAATGTTTCATATCTATTGTTAGTACGTATGGGTGTTCTATATACTCTTCTATCCTTCGGGCTCATTTCTTGTCTCCCTCTATTATATCTATCACCTCCATATCTATTCTCCCTCTGTCTTTCAGTGGTGTATTGATTATTATATTCATTATTCCTCATCCTCCTTCTATATGTATATTGTGGTATTCTTTCCCTATACTCGACCTTCTTCTGTCTTTCAGATCTCATATTCTGTCTCCCTTCTACTCTGTCGAAGCCCCCTCTTCTTTTATCTTCCCTTTGTGCTGGTCTATCTCTAGTATTAGGGGAGGTCTTCTCCCGTCTGATAGGTGAATTGCTTAAAGGAGTTGTGTCTTCGTCTGCCTCCTTTTTATCCCTTATAAATTTCCTCATTTTTCTATCTACCAAAACTTTTTCATTTCTTTTAATATTAGACTCAATCCTATCCTCTAATTGTTTGTAGTCGGCCATATCTGCAAAGGGAACAACCAAATCCTTATATTTCTTTATTTCTTCGTCAAGATCGGCTAACTCCCTCCTTCTTTCATTGACGATGAGATTCATCAATGAAAAAGAACATTCATTAATTATTCTCTCCCATTCGTCTTTAAGAGTCAGATGCAGTATCAAATGAGGGTTTTTTGTTAATTTTTAAGCCTCTAGGGATAATTTCATGGGTTGTATATTTTTCTAACGTAACCATTTCCCACCATATTTTGTTTTCTTTTATAAGTGTATTCTCTAATTTTCGCATCACATTTTCTAGACTTTCATCTAGCAAATCAATGTGATTGCCTTCATCCTTAAATAGATTTTCTAATAGCGATTTTCTCTGATCTCTATATTTGAACATGTTATGCAGCAAAATATCAAAAAGTCACTCAGAAGGAGAGAACAAGACCTTATCTACAAAAGCAATTAGAGTGATAATATGACAGATTGCGCAAAATAGGCTGCTCAATAAACAAATACCAGAAATAAGTGTCTCTCCAGTACACTTAATACAAACAGAAGAATAGGGTGGATGGTATAAGTTACACAGAGCGCCACATAGAGCCAACAAACCCAAAAGGGTGATGAAATACAAAGAATACTTAAGTACACATCCCTTTTTCATACGAAGGGTTATTCTTTCCAGTATTTTCCTCTACTCCCGTATGTTCAGCATATAGGGAGAAAACAGATGGTACAACATGTGTGGTACAGTACTTTTAATCACACAACAAACATAAAAACATAAAAATTAATGGTTTGTGCAAATAGCAAGAAAACTTCAGAACAGTAATATCCTGAGTATTTGGAGACAATGTGGATAGGCTGTAAAATTACCAGAAAATATTGAGAACCGGTGGAAAACAGTTCTCAATATGAGTTCTTTATTTGTCACCAGTACGCTCCTCCCGGGTAGGTAGTCTGGGATAGGTTCCTGGCAATGATTAGGTTCTCCACTTCCCTCCAGTAAAACTCCAGGATGTGCTGTTCCAACAGGATCCAACGCGTTTCAACCCTGTACTTAGGGTCTTTCTCAAGGCAGTGAATTAAAATGTCTTTACTCTATTCTTCCTTATATGTATGGTAATGTCCAATCCCTCAGTCCCATGAATCCACCTGTTATATTTAACCAATCAGAAACGTCAATCTTGGATTCCTGTAGAAAAAAGACGTCCCATGTCTGAAGTGGCCGTCTTTGGCCCTCCGCGACGTCACTTCCGCATTCCAGCGGAAGTACGTCATTGGCGCCGTTTCCATGGCAACCTCGATGCTTTACGCGGCTCCCTCGGCCGCGACGTCGTTGCTATGGTTTTCCTTTGTTATCCCCGTGCTGTCAGCGCAATCGTCTAGGAGACCAGGGCGCCTTCATTAGTTTATACTTCTGGCGTTTCCCGTCTCCATGTGATTGCACTCCTCCGCAAGGATTTAACCATGGTAGCCACGTCATTAGACCTTATTCCTTTAACCCTAAAAGAACATATAAAAACATCCTATAAGTTTCAGAATATCTTTAGTAAACAGTCAATACTCTGTTTTGTGCATATTAATATATATGGATAATAACAAAACAAAATTTCAGATAGGAGCAATTACATCTAAAAAAAAAAATTTTATTTATAAAAATGGAAACATATGAAAAAGAGTTTTTTACATCTCATGATTTTACTATAAAAACCATTTCAACTCAAAGTCATTGTTTAGTCCATGGGGATGTAATGTATTAAAATTATAAATATATTGCATTTCGCATTTAGCTAAAAGGGAAGCTAAATCCCTCTGTCTAGAATTGCCTCTCACCAAACGTAAACCTGCAAATCGCACAATATCTTTTGTGGAACTATTATGGCACTTCTTAAAGTGGTTGGACAAAGCGTGAGTTTCCAACCCTTTGCGAATATTGCGACAATGTTCTCCAATTCTAATTTTCAATGCTCGTGATGTGCGTCCAATATAAAATAAGTGACATGTGCATTCGATAAAATAAACTACATTGTTCATATTGCATGTAATAAAATCAATAAGTTTAAAACTTTTCTCATTTATCACTATGCTGTCCAATTTTTTTGTGCCGTCACTTTTAATTTCTCTACACCCCAAACATGTGCCACAATGGTGAAATCCAGTGGTGGCAATTCTCCCTTCTCGTTTTTTTGGTTTTAAAAAACTATTAACTAGTTTTTGTTTAATATTGGGGGCTTTTTTATAAATGAATATTGGGCGTTCTGGGATTTCTTTGCCAATCACTGGATCCTTTTTCAGTAGACTCCAATTTTTTTTAAAGGATCTCTCTAATATACGATACTGGGAGTTGAAGCTTGTAACAAAAGCCCACTCGTAATTATTCTGTTTGGGCCTCTTATCTGTATTTATATTTAGGAGGTCCTTCCTTTCAATTCTATCAGTTCCTCGAATGGCTAGTTCCACCTTCTCTTTTTTATATCCATTGTTACTGAACCTGTTTTTTAATTCTATCACCTGTTGTTTGTATACTGTTTCTTCCGTACAATTACGCTTTAATCGTTTCAATTGGCCATAGGGAATAGAGTCCAGCCAGTTGGTATGGTGGCAACTGTCAGTATGACAGTTGCCACCATATCAACTGGCTGGACTCTATTCCCTATGGCCAATTGAAACGATTAAAGCGTAATTGTACGGAAGAAACAGTATACAAACAACAGGCGATAGAATTAAAAAACAGGTTCAGTAACAATGGATATAAAAAAGAGAAGGTGGAACTAGCCATTCGAGGAACTGATAGAATTGAAAGGAAGGACCTCCTAAATATAAATACAGATAAGAGGCCCAAACAGAATAATTACGAGTGGGCTTTTGTTACAAGCTTCAACTCCCAGTATCGTATATTAGAGAGATCCTTTAAAAAAAATTGGAGTCTACTGAAAAAGGATCCAGTGATTGGCAAAGAAATCCCAGAACGCCCAATATTTATTTATAAAAAAGCCCCCAATATTTAACAAAAACTAGTTAATAGTTTTTTAAAACCAAAAAAAATGAGAAGGGAGAATTGCCACCACTGGATTTCACCGTTGTGGCACATGTTTGGGGTGTAGAGAAATTAAAAGTGACGGCACAAAAAAATTGGACAGCATAGTGATAAATGAGAAAAGTTTTAAACTTATTGATTTTATTACATGCAATATGAACAATGTAGTTTATTTTATCGAATGCACATGTCACTTATTTTATATTGGACGCACATCACGAGCATTGAAAATTAGAATTGGAGAACATTGTCGCAATATTCGCAAAGGGTTGGAAACTCACGCTTTGTCCAACCACTTTAAGAAGTGCCATAATAGTTCCACAAAAGATATCGTGCGATTTGCAGGTTTACGTTTGGTGAGAGGCAATTCTAGACAGAGGGATTTAGCTTCCCTTTTAGCTAAATGCGAAATGCAATATATTTATGATTTTAATACATTATATCCCCATGGACTAAACAATGACTTTGAGTTGAAATGGTTTTTATAGTAAAATCATGAGATGTAAAAAACTCTTTTTCATATGTTTCCATTTTTATAAATAAAATTTTTTTTTTAGATGTAATTGCTCCTATCTGAAATTTTGTTTTGTTATTATCCATATATATTAATATGCACAAAACAGAGTATTGACTGTTTACTAAAGATATTCTGAAACTTATAGGATGTTTTTATATGTTCTTTTAGGGTTAAAGGAATAAGGTCTAATGACGTGGCTACCATGGTTAAATCCTTGCGGAGGAGTGCAATCACATGGAGACGGGAAACGCCAGAAGTATAAACTAATGAAGGCGCCCTGGTCTCCTAGACGATTGCGCTGACAGCACGGGGATAACAAAGGAAAACCATAGCAACGACGTCGCGGCCGAGGGAGCCGCGTAAAGCATCGAGGTTGCCATGGAAACGGCGACGATGACGTACTTCCGCTGGAATGCGGAAGTGACGTCGCGGAGGGCCGAAGACGGCCACGTCAGACATGGGACGTCTTTTTTCTACAGGAATCCAAGATTGACGTTTCTGATTGGTTAAATATAACAGGTGGATTCATGGGACTGAGGGATTGGACATTACCATACATATAAGGAAGAATAGAGTAAAGACATTTTAATTCACTGCCTTGAGAAAGACCCTAAGTACAGGGTTGAAACGCGTTGGATCCTGTTGGAACAGCACATCCTGGAGTTTTACTGGAGGGAAGTGGAGAACCTAATCATTGCCAGGAACCTATCCCAGACTACCTACCCGGGAGGAGCGTACTGGTGACAAATAAAGAACTCATATTGAGAACTGTTTTCCACCGGTTCTCAATATTTTCTGGTAATTTTACAGCCTATCCACATTGTCTCCAAATACTCAGGATATTACTGTTATGAAGTTTTCTTGCTATTTGCACAAACCATTCATTTTTATGTTTTTATGTTTGTTGTGTGATTAAAAGTACTGTACCACACATGTTGTACCATCTGTTTTCTCCCTATATGCTGAACATACGGGAGTAGAGGAAAATACTGGAAAGAATTACCCTTCGTATGAAAAAGGGATGTGTACTTAAGTATTCTTTGTATTTCATCACCCTTTTGGGTTTGTTGGCTCTATGTGGCGCTCTGTGTAACTTATACCATCCACCCTATTCTTCTGTTTGTATTAAGTGTACTGGATAGACACTTATTTCTGGTATTTGTTTATTGAGCAGCCTATTTTGCGCAATCTGTCATATTATCACTCTAATTGCTTTTGTAGATAAGGTCTTGTTCTCTCCTTCTGAGTGACTTTTTGATATTTTGCTGCATAACATGTTCAAATATAGAGATCAGAGAAAATCGCTATTAGAAAATCTATTTAAGGATGAAGGCAATCACATTGATTTGCTAGATGAAAGTCTAGAAAATGTGATGCGAAAATTAGAGAATACACTTATAAAAGAAAACAAAATATGGTGGGAAATGGTTACGTTAGAAAAATATACAACCCATGAAATTATCCCTAGAGGCTTAAAAATTAACAAAAAACCCTCATTTGATACTGCATCTGACTCTTTTAAAGACGAATGGGAGAGAATAATTAATGAATGTTCTTTTTCATTGATGAATCTCATCGTCAATGAAAGAAGGAGGGAGTTAGCCGATCTTGACGAAGAAATAAAGAAATATAAGGATTTGGTTGTTCCCTTTGCAGATATGGCCGACTACAAACAATTAGAGGATAGGATTGAGTCTAATATTAAAAGAAATGAAAAAGTTTTGGTAGATAGAAAAATGAGGAAATTTATAAGGGATAAAAAGGAGGCAGACGAAGACACAACTACTTTAAGCAATTCACCTATCAGACGGGAGAAGACCTCCCCTAATACTAGAGATAGACCAGCACAAAGGGAAGATAAAAGAAGAGGGGGCTTCGACAGAGTAGAAGGGAGACAGAATATGAGATCTGAAAGACAGGAGAAGGTCGAGTATAGGGAAAGAATACCACAATATACATATAGAAGGAGGATGAGGAATAATGAATATAATAATCAATACACCACTGAAAGACAGAGGGAGAATAGATATGGAGGTGATAGATATAATAGAGGGAGACAAGAAATGAGCCCGAAGGATAGAAGAGTATATAGAACACCCATACGTACTAACAATAGATATGAAACATTGGAGGAGAATAGGGATGATGTACGTTTTTTAGAGAATGGGAGGAGGAATTTACGATGGAGGTAAAGAATAGGACACATAGAGGAAAGAGAGGGGGAGGGAATAATAAAAAGAAACAAAGGAAAAGACCACCCAGGAAAAAACGTGGGTCAAAGAAAATTGTCCGTGATGAACAAGTTATAATAGGACAAAATGGGGGTGATACACAAATTCAGGTCCCCAATAACATCCCCGAAAGGGGGGTTAAGATTTTCAATTTAAGCTCACATGTATTAACAGAACCAGAGAAGAGGGTTTTGGAGAAGGGCTTAAAATATGCCCCTGCCACTACAATAAATAAATTTGAGACATTTGTTGACATCCACAGATTTACGAGAATATTATGCCTCAAGAAATTCTTCCTCTCAAGAGAGGAGGAAAGTAACCAAGAAATAATAGACTCAATTACAAGAACACCCTTTAAACCCAAGTCCATATTTTTTCCAGCACATGTTAAAGGAAAATTTATAGACACTTTCTGTGACTTAGTACAAGATGACCTAAGGAGGATTAAGCCCACAGGTCTAAAATTCAATCTTAGTTTTAAAGAAAGAGCTGCTTTGAAGGATCTGAGTAAGAATCAAGAGATCACTATAAAACCGGCAGATAAGGGGGGTGGGGTTGTTTTAATGGATACCGATTGGTATATTAAAGAAGTAGAGAACCATATAAACGATAGGGACACTTATTCGAAACTTCGGTCGGATCCCACTGGAAGGATTCTTTCAGAATTACAGGTACTTATCGAAAAATATGAGAGTTCAGGAGAATTAGAACAAAGGGAGGCAAAGTTTCTTTACAATCCCCATCCAGTGGTACCTACAATATACTTGTTGCCTAAAGTGCACAAAGACGCCTCTAACCCTCCAGGCAGGCCCATAGTATCTGGTATCGGGTCTGTAATGGCCAATCTATCAGAATACATCGATCACTTTTTACAACCGTTAGTACTAGAAAATGTGTCACATTTAAGAGACACTAAGGAATTTTTGAATTTCTTAACAACTGTTCAATGGGAAGAGGGGATGATAATGATCATTGCCGATGTTAGGTCATTGTATTCCATTATCCAACACGAAGCAGGCATTAAAGCCTTAACATCTTACCTCAGAAGAAGCACTTTAGAAGAATGGATTCAAAACTTTATTATTGAGGGCGTTCATTTTATTCTTCATAACAATTACTTTTTATGCAATGGCGATTTT
This sequence comes from Pseudophryne corroboree, assembly GCF_028390025.1. Taxonomy (NCBI): domain Eukaryota; kingdom Metazoa; phylum Chordata; class Amphibia; order Anura; family Myobatrachidae; genus Pseudophryne; species Pseudophryne corroboree. The sequence goes on from NC_086448.1 coordinate 425,102,717, forward strand.
TATATCCAGAGAATGGGCACAGCCATGGGCACCAGGTTCGCTCCGAGTTATGCTAATATTTTCATGGGTCAATGGGAGCAAGATACAATTTGGACCAATAACCCTTTCGGAGCAAACCTGGTGTCCTGGCGTAGATATATAGATGATGTCTTTTTTATATGGAGAGGCAGTAAGGATTTGCTAGATGATTTTTGTACATATCTGAATAGCAATAGTCTTAATATCAATTTTACCTTTAATATTGATGAAACAAGTGTGGATTTTTTAGATATTACAGTTTTTATAAAGGATAATTTAATACAAACCAAAACTTTCACCAAACAAACCGATTCGAGGTCCTATATAGAGTATGACAGTTGCCACCATACCAACTGGCTGGACTCTATTCCCTATGGCCAATTGAAACGATTAAAGCGTATTTGTACGGAAGAAACAGTATACAAACAACAGGCGATAGAATTAAAAAACAGGTTCAGTAACAATGGATATAAAAAAGAGAAGGTGGAACTAGCCATTCGAGAAACTGATAGAATTGAAAGGAAGGACCTCCTAAATATAAATACAGATAAGAGGCCCAAACAGAATAATTACGAGTGGGCTTTTGTTACAAGCTTCAACTCCCAGTATCGTATATTAGAGAGATCCTTTAAAAAAAATTGGAGTCTACTGAAAAAGGATCCAGTGATTGGCAAAGAAATCCCAGAACGCCCAATATTTATTTATAAAAAAGCCCCCAATATTAAACAAAAACTAGTTAATAGTTTTTTAAAACCAAAAAAACGAGAAGGGAGAATTGCCACCACTGGATTTCACCGTTGTGGCACATGTTTGGGGTGTAGAGAAATTAAAAGTGACGGCACAAAAAAATTGGACAGCATAGTGATAAATGAGAAAAGTTTTAAACTTATTGATTTTATTACATGCAATATGAACAATGTAGTTTATTTTATCGAATGCACATGTCACTTATTTTATATTGGACGCACATCACGAGCATTGAAAATTAGAATTGGAGAACATTGTCGCAATATTCGCAAAGGGTTGGAAACTCACGCTTTGTCCAACCACTTTAAGAAGTGCCATAGTAGTTCCACAAAAGATATCGTGCGATTTGCAGGTTTACGTTTGGTGAGAGGCAATTCTAGACAGAGGGATTTAGCTTCCCTTTTAGCTAAATGCGAAATGCAATATATTTATGATTTTAATACATTACATCCCCATGGACTAAACAATGACTTTGAGTTGAAATGGTTTTTATAGTAAAATCATGAGATGTAAAAAACTCTTTTTCATATGTTTCCATTTTTATAAATAAAAATTTTTTTTTTAGATGTAATTGCTCCTATCTGAAATTTTGTTTTGTTATTATCCATATATATTAATATGCACAAAACAGAGTATTGACTGTTTACTAAAGATATTCTGAAACTTATAGGATGTTTTTATATGTTCTTTTAGGGTTAAAGGAATAAGGTCTAATGACGTGGCTACCATGGTTAAATCCTTGCGGAGGAGTGCAATCACATGGAGACGGGAAACGCCAGAAGTATAAACTAATGAAGGCGCCCTGGTCTCCTAGACGATTGCGCTGACAGCATGGGGATAACAAAGGAAAACCATAGCAACGACGTCGCGGCCGAGGGAGCCGCGTAAAGCATCGAGGTTGCCATGGAAACGGCGACGATGACGTACTTCCGCTGGAATGCGGAAGTGACGTCGCGGAGGGCCGAAGACGGCCACGTCAGACATGGGACGTCTTTTTTCTACAGGAATCCAAGATTGACGTTTCTGATTGGTTAAATATAACAGGTGGATTCATGGGACTGAGGGATTGGACATTACCATACATATAAGGAAGAATAGAGTAAAGACATTTTAATTCACTGCCTTGAGAAAGACCCTAAGTACAGGGTTGAAACGCGTTGGCTCCTGTTGGAACAGCACATCCTGGAGTTTTACTGGAGGGAAGTGGAGAACCTAATCATTGCCAGGAACCTATCCCAGACTACCTACCCGGGAGGAGCGTACTGGTGACAAATAAAGAACTCATATTGAGAACTGTTTTCCACCGGTTCTCAATATTTTCTGGTAATTTTACAGCCTATCCACATTGTCTCCAAATACTCAGGATATTACTGTTCTGAAGTTTTCTTGCTATTTGCACAAACCATTCATTTTTATGTTTTTATGTTTGTTGTGTGATTAAAAGTACTGTACCACACATGTTGTACCATCTGTTTTCTCCCTATATGCTGAACATACGGGAGTAGAGGAAAATACTGGAAAGAATTACCCTTCGTATGAAAAAGGGATGTGTACTTAAGTATTCTTTGTATTTCATCACCCTTTTGGGTTTGTTGGCTCTATGTGGCGCTCTGTGTAACTTATACCATCCACCCTATTCGTCTACTGCTACTGCCTGAGGGTCCCGAGACCTGGCACAATACCTCCGAAGCTTTTTGTTGAGGCGTGACGCCATCATGTCTATTTGAGGAGTTCCCCAAAGATGCGTTACGTCTGCAAAGACTTCTTGATGAAGTCCCCACTCTCCTGGATGGAGATCGTGTCTGCTGAGGAAGTCTGCTTCCCAGTTGTCCACTCCCGGAATGAAGACAGCCGACAGAGCGCTTACATGATTTTCCGCCCAGGGAAGGATCCTTGTGGCTTCCGACATCGCGACTCTGCTTCTTGTCCCGCCTTGGCGGTTCACATGAGCCACTGCTGTGACATTGTCTGAATGAATCAGAAGCGGTAGGTTTCGAAGAAAACTCTCCGCTTGTTGAAGGCCGTTGTAAATGGCCCTGAGTTCCAACACATTGATGTGTAGACAGGACTCCTGGTCTGACCAAAGGCCCTGAAATTTTTTTCCCTGTGTGACCGCTCCCCATCCTCGGAGGCTCGTGTCCGTGGTAACCAGGATCCAATCCTGAATTCCGAACCTGCGACCCTCCAGGAGGTGAGCACTTTGCAACCACCACAGGAGGGACACTCTGGCCCCTGGGGACAGTGTTATTTTCCGATGTAAGTGCAGATGGGACCAGGACCACTTGTCCAGAAGGTCCCATTGAAAAGTCCTTGCATGGAACTTTCCGAAGGGAATGGCCTCGTAGGCCGCCACCATTTTTCCCAGAACTCGAGTGCATTGGTGAACTGACACCCTTTTCGGTTTTAGCAGGTCTCTGACCATGTTCTGGATGTCCTGGGCTTTCTCTATTGGGAGGAAGACCTTCATTTGTTCCGTATCCAGTATCATACCTAGGAAAGGTAGTCGAGTTGTCGGAATCAACTGTGACTTCGGTAGATTTAGAATCCAACCGTGTTGCTGGAGCACTCTCAGAGAGAGCGCCACACTGCTCAGCAATTTCTCCCTTGATCTCGCTTTTATCAGGAGATCGTCCAAGTATGGGATAATTGTGACTCCATGCTTGCGCAGGACCACCCTCATTTCCGCCATTATCTTGGTGAAAATCCTCGGGGCCGTGGAGAGTCCAAACGGCAACGTCTGAAATTGGTAATGACAATCCTGTACAGCGAATCTCAGGTATTCCTGATGGGGGGCATATATGGGGACATGAAGGTACGCATCCTTTATGTCCAGAGACACCATAAACTCCCCTTCCTCCATGTTGGCTATTATCGCTCTGAGAGATTCCATTTTGAATTTGAATCTTTTTATGTACAGGTTTAGGGATTTCAGATTCAAAATAGGTCTGACCGAACCGTCTGGTTTCGGGACCACAAATAGCGTTGAATAGTACCCTCTTCCCTGCTGGTGCAGGGGAACCTTGATTATCACTTGCTGTATACACAGCGTCCGAATTGCAGCTAACACTATATCCCTTTCCGATGTGGAAGCTGGTAGGGCCGATTTGAAAAATCGGCGCGGGGGCACCTCCTCGAATTCCAATTTGTAACCCTGGGAAACTATGTCCAACACCCAGGGATTCAGGTCTGAACTGACCCAGGCCTGACTGAAAAGTCAAAGACGTGCCCCCACCGGTGCGGACTCCCTCAGGGGAGCCCCAGCGTCATGCTGTGGGTTTTGGAGCAGCTGGGGAGGACTTTTGTTCCTGGGCACCTGCCGAAGCAGGTGCTCTTTTGCCTCTGCACTTACCTCTGGCGAGGAAAGAGGATCCCCGACCTCTTCTGGACTTGTGCGACCGAAAGGACTGCATCTGATAGGGTGTTACTTTCTTTTGCTGTTGGGGAATATATGGTAAAAAATTTGATTTACCTGCTGTAGCTGTGGAAACCAGGTCCGTCAGCCCATCCCCAAACAATACATCACCCTTATAGGGTAGTACTTCCATATGTTTTTTGGAATCCGCATCACCCGTCCATTGGCGAGTCCATAAGGATCTTCTCGCTGAGACAGACATGGCATTGGCCCTAGAAGCTAGCAATCCAATGTCCCTTTGAGCATCCCTCATAAATAAGACTGCGTCTTTTATATGGGCTAGAGTTAAAAATATAGTATCCTTATCCATATTATCAAATTGATCTGTCAGCTCATCTGTCCAAGCTGCAATTGCGCTACACACCCATGCCGACGCAATTGTCAGCCTTAGCACAGCACCTGTATGAGAATAAATACACTTTAAGGTAGTTTCTTGCCTGCGATCTGCAGGGTCCTTAAGGGCCGCTGTGTCAGGAGACAGTAGCGCCACTTTCTTGGACAGGCGCGTCAGGGCCTTGTCCACAGTGGGGGGTGATTCCCAAATCTCCCTGTCCTGCTTAGGGAAGGGGTATGCCATATAAATTCTTTTGGGGATCTGCGGTCTCTTTTCCGGAGTCTCCCAAGCTTTTCCAAATAATTCATTTAATTCATGAGATGTGGGAAAGTGAATAATCTGTTTCTTTTCCTTAAACATGTGTACCCTTGTGTCGGGGACCGAGGGTTCATCCTCAATATGCAACACATCCCTTATTGCCACAATCATACACTGAATGGTTTTAGTCACCATAGGGTGCAATTTTACTTTGTCGTAGTCGACACTGGAATCAGAATCCGTGTCGGTAGTAGTGTCTTGTGTTAAGGGACGCTTTTGAGACCCCGACGGGCCCTGTGAGTCGGTCCAATCCGAGGATTGACCCCCTGATGTCCCCCCTAATTCAGCCTTATCAAGCCTTTTATGTAAAGATGCCACACTTGCATTCAACATATGCCACATGTCCATCCAATCTGGAGTCGGCACAACCGACGGGGACACACCACTCATTTGCTCCACCTCCTCCTTGGAGAAGCCTTCCGCCTCAGACATGTCGACACGCACGTACCGACACCCCACACACACACAGGGATTAACCTATAAGGGGACAAAACCCCAAACAGGCCCTAAGGAGAGACAGAGAGAGAGTATGCCAGCACACACCAGCGCTTAAAAACACTGGAAAAAATATGACCAGACAGCGCTTTTCTATATATAATGTACCAATTCCCACTCACTGCGTCGCTAATGTGCCCCCCTCCTCTTTTTTCCAGCCTGTGAAGTTCAGCAGGGGAGAGACCAGGGAGCCAGCGTTTTCCTCATGCAGCTTCTGTGGAGAAAATGGCGCTGGTTAGTGCTGAGGATCAAGCCCCGCCCACCCGACGGCGGGCTTCGGTCCCAGTGATTTTTCAATTAAAATGGCGGGGGATCATAGATTTACTGCATCCGCAGCCTAATCATTCTGCATGTGCCCAAATGTGAGGTTTACTGCTGCCCAGGGCGCCCCCCCCCCCCCCCTGCGCCCTGCACCCTTCAGTGCTGCTCTGTGTGTGTGTGTGTGTGTGTGTGTGTGTGTGTGACTGGGAGCAATGGCGCGCCTTACCTCATGAAGATCTGATGTCTTCTGCCGCCTAAGATATCTTCTGCCTTCTCATCCTGCTTCTATCTTCGGCATCTGGGAGGAGGACGGCGGCGCGTCTTCCGGGACGAACCCCAGGTGAGACCTGTGTTCCGACTCCTTCTGGAGCTAATGGTGTCCAGTAGCCTTAGAAGCAGTGCCCAACTTGACAAGCCAGCTCTGCTTCTCTCTCCTCTGTCCCACGATGCAGGGAGCCTGTTGCCAACAGGACTCCCTGAAAATAAAAAACCTAACAAAATTCTTCTTCAACAAAAAACTCTGGAGAGCTCTCTGCAGTGCACCCATTCTCCTCTGGGCACAAGATCTAACTGAGGTCTGGAGGAGGGGCATAGAGGGAGGAGCCAGTGCACACCCATAGTCAAAGTTCTTTTTAGGTGCCCTATCTCCTGCGGAGCCCGTCTATACCCCATGGTCCTTACGGAGTCCCCAGCATCCTCTAGGACGTAAGAGAAATATATGAAAAGTGGCCTCATGTAGGTTGGAGTAAGTCAGCTATAAACGGGGCCCAACACAAATTGGGCTTAAGCAAATTGTTAGCATTACCCACAGTGGTAGCAAGCAAGGCTAATGCAGCATGGAAGGCAGCCACAGCACCAACTGGAGGATCGTGACACAGGAGGTGGAGATCACACTAGTAGGTGAGGCATTGCACTGGTAGGCAGTCACAGCACCAACTGGAGGATCGTGTCACAGGAGGAGGAGATCACAACAGTAGGTGAGGCATTGTACTGGTAGGCAGTCACAGCACCAGCAGGAGGATTGTGTCACAGAAGGTGGAGATCACACCAGTAGCTGAGGCATTGTACTGGAAGGCAGTCACAGCACCAGCAGGAGGATCTTGTCACAGGAGGTGGAGATCACACCAGTAGGTGAGGCATTGCACTGGTAGACAGTCACAGTACCTATGGTAGCTTCACCCCTATATAATACATGTAACTGTGACAGGGAAGGTGGCCTCTCTCTGCTCTGGGCCCCATATTAGCTAGCTGCACTCCCTGCACCTATGGTAGCTACACCCTTGTATGTAACACATTAATCTGTAACTGGGAAGGTGGCCCCTCTCAGCTGTGGGTCCTAAAGCAGCTGCACCTATGGTAGCTACACCCTGCATATGACACATGTAATCGTGACAGGGAAGGTTGCCCCGCTCAGCTCTGCATAGCAGCTGCACTCCTTGCACTTATGGTAGCTACGTCCTTGTATATAACACATGTAACTGTGATAGGGAAGGTGGCCCCTCCCAGCACTGGGCCCCATAGCAGCTGCACTCCCTGCACCTATGGTAGCTACACCAGTGGCGTAACTAGAAATTTCTCTAACGTCCTAAGTGGATGCTGGGGACTCCGTCAGGACCATGGGGAATAGCGGCTCCGCAGGAGACAGGGCACAAAAATAAAGCTTTAGGATTAGGTGGTGTGTACTGGCTCCTCCCCCTATGACCCTCCTCCAAGCCTCAGTTAGGTTTTTGTGCCCGTCCGAGCAGGGTGCAATCTAGGTGGCTCTCCTAAAGAGCTGCTTAGAAAAAGTTTTTAGGTTTTTTATTTTCAGTGAGTCCTGCTGGCAACAGGCTCACTGCATCGAGGGACTTAGGGGAGAGAATTTCAACTCACTTGCGTGCAGGATGGATTGGATTCTTAGGCTACTGGACACCATTAGCTCCAGAGGGAGTCGGAACACAGGTCTCACCCTGGGGTTCGTCCCGGAGCCGCGCCGCCGACCCCCCTTACAGATGCTGAAGATTGAAGGTCCGGAAACAGGCGGCAGAAGGCTCTTCAGTCTTCATGAAGGTAGCGCACAGCACTGCAGCTGTGCGCCATTGTTGTCACACACTTCACACCAAGCGGTCACGGAGGGTGCAGGGCGCTGCTGGGGGCGCCCTGGGCAGCAATATTTAATACCTTTATGGCAAAAGAATACATCACATATAGCCATTGAGGCTATATGTATGTATTTAACCCATGCCAGATATCTAAAACTCCGGGAGAAAAGCCCGCCGAAATAGGGGGCGGGGCTTATTCTCCTCAGCACACAGCGCCATTTTCCTGCTCAGCTCCGCTGTGAGGAAGGCTCCCAGGACTCTCCCCTGCACTGCACTACAGAAACAGGGTAAAACAGAGAGGGGGGGCATTTTTTTGGCGATATTTTGATATATTTAAGCTGCTATAAGGAACAACACTTATATAAGGTTGTTCCCATATATATTATAGCGCTTGGGTGTGTGCTGGCAAACTCTCCCTCTGTCTCCCCAAAGGGCTAGTGGGGTCCTGTCTTCGATAAGAGCATTCCCTGTGTGTCTGCTGTGTGTCGGTACGTGTGTGTCGACATGTATGAGGACGATGTTGGTGTGGAGGCAGAGCAATTGCCGATAATGGTGATGTCACCCCCCAGGGAGTCGACACCGGAATGGATGGCTTTGTTTATGGAATTACGTGATAATGTCAGCACATTACAAAAATCAGTTGACGACATGAGACGGCCGGCAAACCAGTTAGTACCTGCCCAGGCGTCTCAGACACCGTCAGGGGCTGTAAAGCGCCCTTTACCTCAGTCGGTCGACACAGACCCAGACACAGACACTGAATCTAGTGTCGACGGTGATGAAACAAACGTATTTTCAAGTAGGGCCACACGTTATATGATCACGGCAATGAAGGAGGCTTTGCATATCTCTGATACTGCAAGTACCACAAAAAGGGGTATTATGTGGGGGGTGAAAAAACTACCTGTAGTTTTTCCTGAATCAGAGGAATTAAATGATGTATGTGATGAAGCGTGGGTTAACCCAGATAGAAAAGTGCTAATTTCAAAAAAGTTATTAGCATTATACCCTTTCCCGCCAGAGGTTAGGGCGCGCTGGGAAACACCCCCTAGGGTGGATAAGGCGCTCACACGCTTATCAAAACAAGTGGCGTTACCGTCTCCTGATACGGCCGCCCTCAGGGATCCAGCTGATAGGAGACTGGAAACTACCCTAAAAAGTATATACACACATACTGGTGTTATACTGCGACCAGCCATCGCCTCAGCCTGGATGTGCAGTGCTGGGGTCGTCTGGTTGGATTCCCTGACTGAAAATATTGATACCCTGGATAGGGACAGTATTTTATTGACTATAGAGCAATTAAAGGATGCTTTCCTTTATATGCGAGATGCTCAGAGAGATATTTGCACTCTGGCATCGAGAGTAAATGCGATGTCCATATCTGCCAGAAGGAGTTTATGGACGCGACAGTGGTCAGGTGATGCGGATTCCAAACGACATATGGAAGTATTGCCGTATAAAGGGGAGGAATTATTTGGCGTCGGTCTATCGGATCTGGTGGCCACGGCAACTGCCGGAAAATCCACCTTTTTACCTCAGACCCCCTCCCAACAGAAAAAGACACCGTCTTTTCAGCCGCAGTCCTTTCGGTCCTATAAGAACAAGCGGACAAAAGGACAGTCATATCTGCCTCGGGGCAGAGGAAGGGGTAAGAGAGGGCAGCAAGTAGCCCCTGCCCAGGAACAGAAGCCCTCTCAGGGTTCTGCAAAGCCCTCAGCATGACGCTGGGGCCTTACAAGCGGACTCAGGAGCGGTGGGGGGTCGACTCAAGAATTTCAGCGCACAGTGGGCTTGCTCACAGGTGGACCCCTGGATCCTGCAGGTAGTATCTCAGGGTTACAGGTTGGAATTCGAGAAGTCTCCCCCTCGCAGGTTCCTAAAGTCTGCTTTGCCAACGTCTCCCTCAGACAGGGCGACGGTATTGGAAGCCATTCACAAGCTGTTTTCTCAGCAGGTGATAGTCAAGGTACCCCTCCTACAACAGGGAAAGGGGTATTACTCCACGCTATTTGTGGTACCGAAGCCGGACGGCTCGGTAAGACCTATTCTAAATCTGAAATCTTTGAACCTGTACATACAAAAATTCAAGTTCAAGATGGAGTCACTCAGAGCAGTGATAGCGAATCTGGAAGAAGGGGACTTTATGGTGTCCCTGGACATAAAGGATGCTTACCTGCATGTCCCAATTTGCCCTTCACATCAAGGGTACCTCAGGTTCGTGGTGCAAAACTGTCATTATCAGTTTCAGACGCTGCCGTTTGGATTGTCCACGGCACCTCGGGTCTTTACCAAGGTAATGGCCGAAATGATGATTCTTCTGCGAAGAAGAGGCGTATTAATTATCCCTTACTTGGACGATCTCCTGATAAGGGCAAGGTCCAGAGAACAGCTGGAGGACGGAGTAGCACTAACCCAACTAGTGCTGCAACAACACGGGTGGATTCTGAATTTTCCAAAATCTCAGTTGACCCCGACGACACGTCTGCTGTTCCTGGGAATGATTCTGGACACGGTTCAGAAAAAGGTGTTTCTTCCGGAGGAGAAAGCCAGGGAGTTATCCGAACTTGTCAGGAACCTCCTAAAACCAGGGAAAGTGTCTGTGCATCAATGCACAAGAGTCCTGGGAAAGATGGTGGCTTCTTACGAAGCGATTCCATTCGGCAGATTCCACGCACGAACTTTTCAGTGGGATCTGCTGGACAAATGGTCCGGATCACATCTGCAGATGCATCAGCGGATAACCTTATCGCCACGGACAAGGGTGTCTCTTCTGTGGTGGTTGCAGAGTGCTCATCTGTTAGAGGGCCGCAGATTCGGCATACAGGACTGGGTCCTGGTGACCACGGATGCCAGTCTGAGAGGCTGGGGAGCGGTCACACAGAGAAGAAACTTCCAGGGAGTATGGTCAAGCCTGGAGATGTCTCTTCACATAAATATACTGGAGCTAAGAGCGATTTACAATGCTCTAAGTCTGGCAAAACCCCTGCTTCAGGGTCAGCCGGTGTTGATCCAGTCGGACAACATCACGGCAGTCGCCCACGTAAACAGACAGGGCGGCACAAGAAGCAGGACAGCAATGGCAGAAGCTGCAAGGATTCTTCGCTGGGCGGAAGATCATGTGATAGCACTGTCAGCAGTATTCATTCCGGGAGTGGACAACTGGGAAGCAGACTTCCTCAGCAGACACGATCTACACCCGGGAGAGTGGGGACTTCATCCAGAAGTCTTCCACATGATTGTGAACCGTTGGGAAAAACCAATGGTGGATATGATGGCGTCCCGCCTCAACAAAAAACTGGACAGGTATTGCGCCAGGTCAAGAGACCCTCAGGCAATAGCTGTGGACGCTCTGGTAACACCGTGGGTGTTCCAGTCAGTGTATGTGTTCCCTCCTCTGCCTCTCATACCAAAAGTACTGAGAATTATACGGCAAAAGGGAGTAAGAACGATACTAGTGGCTCCGGATTGGCCAAGAAGAACTTGGTACCCGGAACTTCAAGAGATGCTCACGGAGGATCCGTGGCCTCTACCTCTAAGACGGGACCTGCTTCAGCAGGGACCGTGTCTATTCCAAGACTTACCGCGGCTGCGTTTGACGGCATGGCGGTTGAACGCCGAATTCTAAGGGAAAAAGGCATTCCGGAAGAGGTCATTCCTACACTGGTAAAAGCCAGGAAGGAGGTGACTGCACAACATTATCACCGCATTTGGAGAAAATATGTTGCGTGGTGTGAGGCCAGGAAGGCCCCCACGGAGGAATTTCAACTGGGTCGATTCCTACATTTCCTGCAAACAGGATTGTCTATGGGCCTCAAATTGGGGTCCATTAAGGTTCAAATTTCGGCCCTGTCGATTTTCTTCCAGAAAGAATTGGCTTCAGTTCCTGAAGTCCAGACTTTTGTAAAAGGAGTACTACATATACAGCCCCCGGTTGTGCCCCCAGTGGCACCGTGGGATCTTAATGTAGTCTTGGATTTTCTCAAATCCCATTGGTTTGAGCCGCTCAAATCGGTGGAGTTGAAGTATCTTACATGGAAAGTAACCATGCTACTGGCCCTGGCTTCAGCCAGGAGGGTATCAGAATTGGCGGCTTTATCATATAAGAGCCCATATCTGATTTTCCATACGGACAGGGCAGAACTGCGGACGCGTCCTCATTTTCTGCCTAAGGTGGTGTCAGCGTTTCACCTGAACCAGCCTATTGTGGTGCCTGCGGCTACTAACGATTTGGAGGATTCCAAGTTGTTGGACGTGGTCCGGGCATTGAAAATATATATTTCAAGAACGGCGGGAGTCAGAAAGTCTGACTCACAGTTTATATTGTATGCACCCAACAAGATGGGTGCTCCTGCGTCTAAGCAGACGATTGCTCGTTGGATTTGTAGCACAATTCAACTTGCACATTCTGTGGCAGGCTTGCCACAACCTAAATCTGTCAAGGCCCATTCCACAAGGAAAGTGGGCTCATCCTGGGCGGCTGCCCGGGGGGTCTCGGCATTACAACTCTGCCGAGCTGCTACTTGGTCAGGGGCAAACACGTTTGCAAAATTCTACAAATTTGATACCCTGGCTGAGGAGGACCTTGAGTTCTCTCATTCGGTGCTGCAGAGTCATCCGCACTCTCCCGCCCGTTTGGGAGCTTTGGTATAATCCCCATGGTCCTGACGGAGTCCCCAGCATCCACTTAGGACGTTAGAGAAAATAAGAATTTACTTACCGATAATTCTATTTCTCGTAGTCCGTAGTGGATGCTGGGCGCCCATCCCAAGTGCGGATTGTCTGCAATACTTGTACATAGTTATTGTTACAAACAAATTCGGGTTGTTATTGTTGTGAGCCGTCTGTTCAGAGGCTCCTACGTTTGTCATACTGTTAACTGGGTTCAGATCACAAGTTATACGGTGTGATTGGTGTGGCTGGTATGAGTCTTACCCGGGATTCAATATCCTTCCTTATTGTGTACGCTCGTCCGGGTACAGTATCCTAACTGAGGCTTGGAGGAGGGTCATAGGGGGAGGAGCCAGTACACACCACCTAATCCTAAAGCTTTATTTTTGTGCCCTGTCTCCTGCGGAGCCGCTATTCCCCATGGTCCTGACGGAGTCCCCAGCATCCACTACGGACTACGAGAAATAGAATTATCGGTAAGTAAATTCTTATTTTTTCTCCCCCAAGCCAAAAAATTATCTGGCGCCCCCACCCCACCCCATAATTGGCACTAGTAAAGCGATGAATCTGCGCGCGCCGAAGGCGTGTGCGTCGCAAAAAAAGGGGCATGGCTTTGTTGAAATGGGCGTGGCTTTTCAGAAAGGGGCATGGCATTGCAGGAAAAGACTACTTTATACCCCAATTTTGCAACCTGCACGCCCAGACTTTGGCCACCACAGGAAAAAAAAATAATCCTGATTCATGCCCCTTACATTGTCATTTTTCCTCCTTATAGTAATGGCCAGTATACATTATGCCACATACTGTAATGGCCCATAGACATTATGCCACACACAATAATGCCCATGACACAATATGCCACACACCATAATGCATCGCAATGCCCGTTATACATTACGTTACACACTGCAATGCCCCTGATACATTATAGCACATACAATGCCTATGACACATTATGACACAATACCCCTGATATAGTAAACCACACACCATAATGCCTGTATCACATAACGCAATGCCCGTTATACCCTATGCCACACACCGCAATGCCCGTTATACATTATGCCACACTGCAATGCCCCTGACACATTATACCACATACCACAATGCCTGTGATATAGTATGCCACACACCGTAATGAGTGTGACACATACCGCAATGCCCGTTATACCCTATGCCACACACCGCAATGCCCGTTATACATTATGCCACACTGCAATGCCCCTGAGACATTATACCACATACCACAATGCCCGTGATATAGTATGCCACACAGCGTAATGCCTGTGACACATTATGACACACACCGCAATGTCCGTGATACATTATGCCACACACCGCAATGCCCATTACTTCTAATTACTTTTAAATTACCTGCTCGTTGCCAGGGGTTTCATGAGCTTGGTTCCATGCACGGTGCCAGGGGTTTTCATGCTCAGGGTGTCATGCTCGTTGCCAGGGGTTTCATGCACTGGGTGTCATGCTCGTTGCCAGGAGTTTCATGCACTGGGTGTCATGCTCGTTGCTAGGGAGTAATGCTTGTTGCTAGGGCTGTGCTCCCACTGCCACATATGCCCCCAGTGCCAGATATTCCCCCACAGTGCCAGGTACAAACATGCCCCCAATGCCAAATATACCCCCCAGTGCCACACATGCCCCCTCAGTGCCACATATGCCCCCCCAAGTGCCAAATATGCTCCCCCAGTGCCAGGTACAACTCCCCCCCGCTCCCCCGCTGTTTTGTGAAGGTGGGACACGGAGGGCACAGCGCGCGCCTCTCCTGTGTCCCTCCTGCGTCTCTGGCGTGTCTGTTAATTGAAGTGCCGGTTCATGAGCCAATCAGAGCTCACGAACGGGCACTTCATTTAATAGACATGCCGGAGACGCAGGAGGGACATAGGAGAGGCGCGCACTGTGCCCTCCGTGTCCCTCCTTCACAGCAGAGATCAGTGGCGGCTAGGGCGACCCGCAGCCCTGCGCTCCGCCAAGCGAGCGCAGTGGCTGCGGACCCATAGTTACGCCACTGAGCTACACCCTTGTATATAACACATGTAATTGTGACAGGGAAGGCGGCCTCTCTCAGCACTGGGCCCCAAAGCAGCTACACTCCCTGCACCTATGGTAGCTACACCCTGTATATAACCCATGTAACTGTGACAGGGAAGGTGGCCTCTCTCAGCTCTGGGCCCCATAGTAGCTAGCTGCACTCCCTGCACCTATGGTAGCTACACCCTTGTATATAACACATGTAATTGTGACAGTGAAGGTGGCCCCTCCAGCACTGGGCCCCATAGCAGCTGCACTCCCTACACCTATGGTAGCTACACCCTTGTATATAACACATGTAACTGTGACAGGGAAGGTGGCCCCTCTCAGCTCTGGGTCCCATAGCAGCTGCACTCCCTGCACCTATGGTAGCTATGCCCTTGGCGAGCCCGCATGGGGCTCTGTTGCACTCGTACCCCCACCGGCAATCTGTTGGCCAGGATCCCGGCATCAGGATGCTGACCGCTGGGATCCCAACCCCCGGTTACACGATCCCAACGCATGATAGAGCATATGGTACTTGCCTATTCTCCCACAATGTCTTGGAGACTCCAGGAAAGCACGCACCATGGTGTAGGCACATCTTCAGTAACGCTTCCGTTCCACACGCTGATGCCCACTTCCCGTGTGTAGTGACCAGTCCAGGCGAGCTGATGACGCTATTCTTGCTGAATCCCATCATCATGGCCCCTTCCCCCGCTTTACAATGATGTAATTGTGGCTTTATATACTGTGCCTTGATGATGTGATTCTGCTGTCATGCCCCTGCACTGCCCACATGGTTGCGCCATACCCCTCCCAACTGGCAGCCAGGAACTTGGTAAGTGTGTGATATCTGGGCCCTGTAGCTCACCAGCAAAAAAGTATCTATTTTTTTAACCATTTCATCACCCCCACATCCACTGCATACAATGGGGTCTATGTACTAAGCCTTGGAGAGAGATAAAGTGGATGGAGATAAAGTACCAGCCAATCAGCTCCTGTCATTTTCCAAATCCAGCCTATAATATGACAGCAGCTGATTGGCTGGTACTTATCTCCGTCCACTTTATCTCTCTCCAAGGCTTAGTAAATAGACTCCAGTATTTGTAACGAGCCCCAGTGCTTTAGCCTACCAAACACTCACCACCAATTTTGCAACTAAACACTGTAAAGCATGAGAGGACATGGGCTGCTATCCGATATCTCCACTGTACAGCTGGCCACACGCAGGCCCATCCCGCCTCTGGAGCTGCGGACCAGGATTATTGATCAATTTGACCTCACACTTGGATGGCCAAACCTGACATAGACCAGTAAAACAGCCCCATGGGGTTTCTGGAGGATCTATGGGGCCAATTCAGACCTGATTGCTCGCTAGCTGTTTTTTGCAGTCCTGCATTCACATAGTCACCGCCCACCAGGGAGTGTATTTTAGCTGTGCAAGTGTGCGATCGCATGTGTAGCCGAGCGGTACAAAAATATTTTGTGCAGTTTCTGAGTAGCGCAGGACTTACTCAGCCGCTGCGATCACTTCAACCTGTCCGGGACCAATATTCGGGATCAGTACTAAATGCCGGTGGTCGGAATCCCGGCGGTCGAAATACCGACACCGGAATCCCGACCACACAATCCTGACAGGGGTGGCGAGCGGAACGCAGCCCCTTGCGGGCTCGCTTCGCTCGCCACGCTGCGGGCACGGTGCCTCGCTACGCTCGGCACACTATTATATTCTCCCTCTATGGGTGTCGTGGACACCCACGGAGGGAGAATATGTCGGGATAGCGGCGGTCGGGATTCCGGCGTCGGTATTTCGACCGCCGGGATTCCGTCCGGCGGCATCTTGACCGGATCCCCAATATTCATGTCAGACACCCGCCCTGCAAACGCTTGGGAACGCCTGCGTTTTTCCAACCACTCCCAGAAAATGGTCAGTTGTCACTCACAAACGCCTTCTTCCTGTCAATCTCCATGCGAATGGATTCTTTGCACAAACCCATTGCAGAGCAACGAACCGCTTTGTACCTGTGCGACGTGCCTGCACATTGCGGTGCATACGCATGCTCAGTTCTAACAATTTACACCAAACTTGGTACACATCTGACTTACAATCTGCAAACAAACTCTGTGGGGGTTAGACAACCCTAGGGGTTGGACAGCAGCACAGAGTATGTCAGGCGACAGCATAACTCCTGAATGCCTGGACCAATTTACAACAAACTTGGTTCACATATGACTTGCAAGCTGGGAACAAACACTGTGGGGGATAAGACACCCCTAGCAACCCTAGGGGTGAGGCAGCAGCATAGAGTTTTTCAGCAGTCAGCATAACTCTGGAATGCCTGGAGCAATTTACACCAAACTTGCTACACATATGACTTACACTCTGGGAACAAACACTGTGGGGATAACACACCACTAGCACCCCTAGGAGTGGGCCAGCAGCACACACTATATCAGGACATGCATGATATCTCAGTGATGACAGGGCTGCATGTGACAGGGCCAGTGACATGATGTGAGGAGGGGAATGGAGGCAGCAGGAAGCCACAGACTGAGAGTTGTATAGTGGGAAGAACAGGGTCCCTTGGGGGAACAAAAAGGGGTGCGGCCACTACACAAAGTGCATCAGTGAAGCAAGATATGCCTATATACTAGATCTCCAATCAACGTAAATTAACAAACTATCATTCTAATTTACCATCCTCGTCCCATAGCAAAGCACGAGTATTCAGCTATCTACAATGTTATTTATACTGTGTGTTTAATATTTACATTTATTTTTGTAAACAGACAGTCTCAAAATCCGGGGCAACACTGGGTACTCCAGCTAGTATATACTAAATCATCTGTCACAGTAGCAATATTCTGAGCATATTGGAAGTCTCGCAACAGAACATTTATAGATGGAGTTTAAGATCATACATGTTAACATTCAACAATATGCTATGTCGGCATGCCCTCTTATGGAGTCTATGTAAGTCATTAGCAAAACCAAATGCTCTGTCTACATACAGTACAGCGCAGGCACAAGGTTGTCATGCAATAAGTGATATGCCGGCCAGACTCTTCTATCTAAGTTTCCTTTTGATGCTTGATCCAAATAATGTATCACTAACAATGACATTACTGTGAAGTGAAGGAGAGATGATTAGGATGGTCACCTGTAACACACATGCAATGTTTCTGTGACATGGAAAAACAATGGAAGAAATGTTATGGAGTCACCCTCATTGTTGTCCTAGTTGATAGGATAACCAGATGAGTAGCTTTGGGTGGAGTGTCATGAGATGAAATGAAAACCAAAAAGTTATGTACCCTCCAGGTTCCGTTCTCAGCAGTCCAACTGTTGGTACAATGGTGCCACGTGGTGCCACAAGGCACATCCACGCTCACTGTCCACTCAACCTCTTTCCAACATGTCCAGCGGGTGTGAACAAGTCGAGTGGATGTCATTACCTGTTCCCTGTGAATGTCACCTTGCGGGCCCGCCTTACAGTTTTATATACACTGGTATTGAATAATACATTTCTAGTGCGCCACAAAAAAGACAACTCTTATTTCTTCTCCTCTTTATACATTCATGGGTTACACAGGTTCTGTGTCTGATTAAACCAGGTGAAATGCAGACTTGAGGTCAGCCAGCCACAGAAACTGTATAATTTGTGAGTTTCCTGGTTTAATGGGATAGTATAGTTAGTATAGCTAACTCCCTTTCTCTCTCTCTATATATATATGTATGTATATATATATATATACATACATACATACATACATACATACACACACACACACACACACACATACGCATAACGGAAAATGATTAATTCAGCCTCTTAGATAAAGAGCTTTATTTCCTTATAAAATATAAGCAGTGATTTAGACTAGAAATTTCTGTCACAAGGGCCCTCATTCCGAGTTGATCGGTCGCAATGCGAATGTAGCAGAGTTACACACGCTAAGCCGCCGCCTACTGGGAGTGTATCTTAGCTTCTTAAAAGTGCGACCGAAGTAATCGCAATATTGCGATCACAAACCTCGTAGCAGTTTTGGAGTAGCTTCAGACTTACTCTGCCTGTGCGATCAGTTCAGTGCTTGTCGTTCCTGGTTGACGTCACAAACACACCCAGCGTTCGCCCAGGCACTCCCACCGTTTCTCCGGCCACTCCTGCGTTTTTTCCGGAAACGGTAGCGTTTTCAGCCACACGCCCCTAAAACGCCGTGCTTCCGCCCAGTAACACCCATTTCCTGTCAATCACATTACGATCGCCGGAGCGATGAAAAAGCCGTGAGTAAAATTACTTTCTTCATAGCAAAGTTACTTGGCGCAGTCGCAGTGCGAACATTGCGCATGCGTACTAAGCGGATTTTCATTGCGATGCGATGAAAAATACAGAGCGAACAACTCGGAATGAGGGCCAATGTTTTCCCTTTACCTATATATTGAGGCACTCTGTACAACATTGCCTTATACTTAATTTTCTACACTAGTCTCATTTTTTTAGACTAGAAACTCATGTACAGTATATCCAGTTGTAATTGATGTAGAAAATGTATATGTAAGATAGCTGTAACTCTGTAGCTTTGCTGCTGGTTACTGTGACATCACACCTAGCCTTTGACATCACTAGCCCGTGACATCACAATGCTTCTTCCTGTAACATTCTATCTACAGCTGCTGACTTTTCCAGTTTCCATGCAGGAAGACAGGTAGGAGGAGGTGAGTCCTATATAGCAGGGTATGATGGAGGGGGTAAGGAAGACAGAGTGCAGTATAGTCAGCTGAAAGGCAAGACAAGATAGACAGAACAGGGAATACAGGTACAAGGACACATAAATAGGAGAAGCACAGGAAGGAATGACATATTTAGGAATAAAGAGGGCAGTATGGAGGATAAGCACACATACAGGGGATGCAGATAACCTGGGTCTCTATGAGGCAGGATCGTGGCTTTGGGATGAAAAAGTTAATCAAATAGATAAATGGGATATTGATAACTTTGAAAGTATCTTGTTTGGTTTAAGGAAAATTGGGAAACTGGTTGACTCATGGACATTTTATTGTACTTAAACTCGTACTATGCTTAATGATAGTCTTTTGTGTTGTTTAGATCATCTGGCAAAGAGATTTGCAGAGTGTCGGGTGACCGGCAAAGAGATCTGCAAAGTGTCAGTTGAAGACGACGGAACGGGTCGCAGAGGAATTAGTGACTGGAGAATAGCATGCAGGAGGTATGTTACCATACTTGTGTAATTGTGTGAGTTGTGGGGGGTATTGAGAGCACAGTACAAAACATAGGGTCTATGGTGGGGGAGAGTGGACAACACAAAACATGCAGAAGGGGGCAACTTGGTATAGCACATACAGATGGTGTGGGGGCACAATACAAAAACACAGAAATTGTGGCGTACTCTATAAGACATATATAGGAAGGACATACACTTTTGGGGGTTGCAAGATGTAGTACATACTGTAATACAGAAAAACAGGAAGGGTGGGGAGAGCATGATACAGAACGGGTGTGGTATGGAAGGTAGATAGTAAGTAGGTCGACCACTATTGGTCGACAGTAACTAGGTCGAGAAGGTCTCTAGGTCATCAGGTGAAAAGGTCGACATGAGTTTTTTATGTTTTTTTGGTGTCGTTTTCTTTGTAGAGTGACCGGGAACCCCAATTAGTGCACCGTGTCCCCTCGCATGGCTCGCTTCGCTTGCCATGCTTCACTCGATTACCGTTCCAATCGTAGTCCACATGGATCGTTAAGTATAAAAAGGTCCAAAAAAATAATTATTTTTTTTTAAACTCATGTTGACCTTTTGACCTGTCGACCTAGAACATGTGGACCTAGAGACCCTGTCGACCTAGTTACTGTCGACCAATAGTGGTCGACCTACTCACTGTCGACCAAGGGAAAGGATCCCATACAGAACATACAGATCGGGGGAAGAACAATACAGATCAGGGGATATAGTGAAATGGCTGACATTTACAGTATACAGGTTGAGTCTCCCTTATCCAAAATGCTTGGGACCAGAGGTATTTTGGATATGGGATTTTTCCGTATTTTGGAATAATTGCATACCATAATGAGATATCATGGTGATGGGACCTAAATCTAAGCACAGAATGCATTTATGTTTCATATACACCTTATACACACAGCCTGAAGTTCATTTTAGACAATATTTTTTATAACTTTGTGCATTAAACAAAGTGTGTGTACATTTACACAATTCATTTATGTTTCATATACACCTTATACACACAGCCTGAAGGTCAGTTAATACAATATTTTTAATAACTTTGTGTATTAAACAAAGTTTGTGTACATTGAGCCATCAAAAAACAAAGGTTTCACTATCTCACTCTCACTCAAAAAAGTCCGTATTTCGGAATATTCCGTATTTCGGAATATTTGGATATGGGATACTCAACCTGTATCAATGAACTGGGGGCAGCTGTACAAAGCCTGGGAGAGTGATAACGTGGAGAGAGATAAACTAACAACCAATCAGCTCCTAGTTGTCATTTTTCAAACACAGCCTGTAACATGGCAGTTAAGAGCTGATTGGCTGGTACTTTACCTCTCTCCACTTTATCAGGGCTTAATACATCTCCACCATAGAATAACCAAATGATTGAATGGTAAAGAATGGTATAAATGATGTGAATTGGAGCTGTAACAAGTGACTGTTTCCCTATCCTTACATATAATAAAGGTGACATAGTCCTTTCCCTAGAGTCCTTCTCCTTACCGCTCAGGGGGCCTGATTCAGATACGGACGCAGAGTTGCTGTTGCACCAAGTGGCTCAATGCTTTTTCACTGTGCATGCGTGTAAGCTGCACTGCGCACAAAATGAAATCAAGCTCACATAGAGGATCCCATCGCAAAGTGATTGACAGGAAGTCAGCGTTTGAGGTGGTAACAGGGGTGGCTAACTGTATACAGGCATGTCAGGTCCATTCAAATGCCGTTCCATGTGCGTGCAGAAATTACCCATTGCGACCTGCGTTGCTGCTGGAGAGCCCCTTGTGTCTAGGAGACTTGCTCAGCCTACGGCTGCTCAGACTCACGATGCAATTGTGAACGGCAATATTGCAGCAGCGATCGCTTCAACAACCACAACTGAATCAGGCCACAGGTTAAATGTGATAATAACAACTAAGGGGTCAGTTTAATTAGGTGTGAGTTTGTCTTACAACAGACGCACTTTCCGGTAGCCCCATAGGCTGAATCTGGCCACGAAGGATGTGAGTTTGGATGCTGTTGAAACGTTGCAGCAATGGTAACTTGTACCTAATTGAATTGACCCCTAAATTTTTGCAATTTATAGCTTTTATTATTTACTGGTCAAATTTCTTTTCTGAAGGTACCCACTAATTACTATAAGAGAGAACTTATCCCCACAATGTGTGTATTGTATAAAAACAATGGGCCCTTTGGGATAATTGTCCTTATTTTAGTTATTTTCCATGTCCTCAGTAGTTAGAGTAACATATTTACATAGAGAGATTTTTCTCTCTACAGAACCACACCACTGTTTGCAGTTTGTCTCTCTGCTTGTTCATCCACTAACAATGATTTTTCATCTCTTCCTCTTCGTCTACACGCAGTGGGTGATCCCTGAATAGCTGCCCTGGGAGGAGAGCTGCGGACACATGCTCCAAATGTTGGGACATATGCATTACCTATTAGGAGATGCGGTAAAGATGCCGGCTGTCGGGTTTACAGCAGTCAGAATACTGACACTGGGATCCCGACACTCTTTAGAATCTCAACGTTGGAACTCCGAATGGGCAAGGATACCGATGCCCATATCCCCACGATCATAGGTTTAGGGATGGGCAAGGGGGGTTAGGTTTAGGCATCAGGCACAGTAGGGTTGGTTATGCTGTGGCGGAGGGAGGGTTATGTTTAGGCATCAGGCGGGGGGGTTAGGTTTAGGCGTCAGGCGGGGTGGTTAGGGTTAGGCTGCAGGTGGGTGGAGATTAGGGTTAGGCTGCGGATAGGGTGGGTTAGATACCCCTGGAGAAAGTTAGGCTGCGTGGGAGGGTTAGGTTTAGGAATCAGGCGGGAGGGTTAGGTTTAGGCATTAGGCAGGGGGTTAAGTTTAGGCTGCAGGTGGGGGAAGCTTAGGGTTAGGCACCCCCGGGGGTGGTTTGGCTGCGGGAGAGGGAGGTTAGGGTTAGGCAGCGGGTAGGGTTGGTTAGGGTTAGGCACCCCCAGGGGTGGTAAAGCTGCGGGGAAGGCAGGGTTAGGTTTAGGCATCAGGCGGGGGGTTAGGTTTAGGCATCAGGCGGGGAGTTAAGATTAGGCTGTGGGTGGGGGGAGGATAGGGTTAGGCTGCGGGTGGGGGGAAGTTACGGTTAGGCTGTGGGTAGGGTGGTTAGGCACCCCCAGGAGTGGTTAGGCTGCGGGGAAGGGAGGGTTAGGTTTAGGTAGCAGGGACGTAGGTTAGGATTAGACACCTCCGCATGAGGGTTAGGCACAAAGGGGGGAGGTTAGGTTTAGACTGCGGACAGGCAGGGTTAGGGGGGTGGGGAGAGGGGAGAACACCCCTTACTCACTCCTGTTGGTCTTTTCTGTACTGGTATCCCGGCATCTGTATGTCAACTACCGGGATCCCATGCACTGGGATAGCATACTGACCCCTCTATTAGTACACCTCTTAATGCCCAGAGGGAAGGGCGATTCTGAGGCCATGGTTCCCCAGAGGTTTCCCCCCAAGGGGGTTTTCCTCTCCTGAGTGCTGAAGGATGACTCTTTGTGAGTCCAGAGGTGTAGCTTTTATGCCATGATGAGTACCAATCTCATGCCCGTCCCTGCAATGTATAAGAAGTAAAATAATTGCTAATGCGATCACTTTACTTCTGGGTTTAGACTCCGGCTGCGCTAGTTCACATGTGCAATCGTCAGACTGCGTATGTGAAAGCAGACAGTAATGCAGAGGGATCCCAAGGATCCTTCTCCTGGGAATTATTGCATAATGTAGGCCACAGGCTACAAAAGCCATTTAGAAATGGCATTAGCTGCCGGGCCAAGCTCAGAAATGCTTTGCATTCTGGAGCTTGGTGAGTTTCACAGTTTACCATCTGCCGTAGAAACTTTTGGTGGCTGCTTTTGTGTTCAAAATAGGAGGAACGCAATAGATATCTCAAATATCCATTGCAGTCCCCAATACATACATTCAGGGGCTGGTTAATATTTGTGGGCAGCCCCCAAAACAGACTGTTTTTGGAGATGTCTCGCAAATATTATTTATTAAATATTCCACTTAATAAACTTTTTATATTTTAACATAAACTAAAAAATGTTTCATGTATTCATTGACTGAGTCTCCCGTCTTTACTGAATGCTAATTTCACAGGGTCCGCAAATTATTACTGATATGACTGTTACTCTACTGTCCTGCTGGTGCTCCTGGCCTGCTGTATAGGAGCCAGACATATATTTTATATACAGCACTCTTGGAGAGATGTATCAAGCCTTGGAGAGAGATAAAGTGCAGATGTCCAAACCACCCAATCATCTTCTGTCACTTATCTAGCACAGTACATGAAATGTTACCTGTAGTTAAAAGCTTCATTTGATTTGGGCAAATACTCAACTTTATCTCTCTCCACGGCTTGATACTTCTCCCGAAAATATCATGTCTTCCTTTCACTTAATTAACAAGTTAAATTAATTAATTGTTTTGGAACCAGGGTAAGAAATTCACAGTTTCAGATAATGTTATAAAGGCTCGTCAATGCCTTCTGGTACATTTACATTGATTTATCATTCACATTTCTTCCATGCCAGACAGGGGCGGATTGGGAACGTAAAGTGGCCCTGGAAATATATGAAAAGTGGCCTCATGTAGGTTGGAGTAAGTCAGCTATAAGCGGGGCCCAACACAAATTGGGCTTAAGCAAATTGTTAGCATTACCCACAGTGGTAGTAAGCAAGGCTAATGCAGCATGGTAGGCAGTCACAGCACCAGCAGTAGGATCGTGTCACAGGAGGTGGAGATCACACCAGTAGGTGGGGCATTGCACTGGTAGGCAGTCACATCACGAGCAGTAGGATCGTGTCAAAGGAGGAGGAGATCACAACAGTAGGTGAGGCATTGTACTGGTAGTCACAGCACCAACAGGAGGATCGTGTCAAAGGAGGTGGAGATCACACCAGTAGGTGAGGCATTGTACTGGAAGGCAGTCACAGCACCAACAGGAGGATCGTGTCACAGGAGGTGGAGATCACACCAGTAGGTAAGGCATTGCACTGGTAGGCAGTCACAGCACCAGCAGGGGGATCATGTCACAGGAGGTGGCGATCACAACAGTAGGTGAGGCATTGTACTGGTAGGCAGTCACAGCACCAACTGGAGGATCGTGTCAAAGGAGGTGGAGATCACACCAGTAGTTGATGCATGACATTGGTAGTCAGTCACAGCAGGAGGATCGTGTCACAGGAGGTGGAGATCACACCAGTAGGTGAGTCATTGCACTGGTAGGCAGTCACAGTACCTATGGTAGCTACACCCATATACATAACACATGTAACTGTGACAGGGAAGGTGGCCTCTCTCAGCTCTGGGCCCCATAGTAGCTGCCAAGGGCGGATTGGGATCGAACACCAGCCCGAGAAATTTATGGAAGCAGACCTAATGGGGGCGGAGTCTGTTGAGGAGGAAGGGCCTGTCAAGAGGGCGGGGTCACTCCTCAGAGGCCCTGATTCTGAGATAGACACAGTTGGGGCCTCCTCTGCTTTACGTTATGCTAATGTTTAACTGTGACTGTGGCCCTCATTCCGAGTGATCGCTCGCTAGCTACTTTTAGCAGCCGTGCAAACGCATTGTCGCCACCCACGGGGGAGTGTATTTTCGCTTTGAAAGTGTGCATGTGCAGCCGAGCGACACGAACACATTTTGTGCAAAACAAGACCAGCCCTGTAGTTACTTATCCTGTGCGATGATTCTAGCGACGGAGGTCCCGGAATTGATGTCAGATACCCACCTTGCAAACGCCCAAACACTCCCAGAAACCGGTCAGTTGACACCCATAAACGCCCTTTTCCTGTCAATCTCCTTGCGATCAGCTGTGCGAATGGATTCGTCGCTAAAAGCATTGCACAACAACGATGCTCTTTGTACCCATATGACGCACGTGTGCATTGGGGTGAATACGCAGTTTTGTAGTTTTTTTACCTGATCGTAGTGCTGCAAAAATCGGCAGCGAGCGATCAACTCGGAATGACCCCCTTTAGGCATATGCTGCTACAATACCCTTCCCTGATGCACATCTGTACGTCTGAATATACAAGGACTGATATGTGCACTTTCATTGTCTACTGACACTGCTGTCATGCCTTTAATCTACTTCTGATTTTATTGATTTTTCATTCTACAAACCCCTTTTTTTAACCTTATATGTTTCAAAGTACAGGGAGGAGGAGCACACACTACATACAGCACAGTATAGGGAGGGAGCACACACACTACATACAGTACAGGGAGGAGGAGCACACACTACATACAGCACAGTACAGGGAGGGGGAACACACACTACATACAGTACAGGGAGGAGGAGCACACACTACATACAGCACAGTACAGGGAGGAGGAGCACACACTACATACAGGCCCTCATTCCGAGTTGATCGCTCGCAAGGCGAATTTAGCAGAGTTGCTCAGGCTAAGCCTACGCCTACTGGGAGTGTATCTTAGCTTCTTAAAATTGCGACCGATGTATTCGCAATATTGCGATTACAAACTACTTAGCAGTTTCAGAGTAGCTTCAGACTTACTCGGCATCTGCGATCAGTTCAGTGCTTGTCGTTCCTGGTTTGACGTCATAAACACACCCAGCGTTCGCCCAGACACTCCCCCGTTTCTCCGGCCACTCCTGCGTTTTTTCCGGAAACGGTAGCGTTTTTATCCACACGCCCCGAAAACGCAGTGTTTCCGCCCAGTAACACCCATTTCCTGTCAATCACACTACGATCGCCGGAGCGATGAAAAAGCCGTGAGTAAAAATACTATCTCCATTGTAAAATTACTTGGCGCAGTCGCAGTGCGAATATTGCGCATGCGTACTAAGCGGAATTTCACTGCGATGCGATGAAAAATACCGAGCGAACGACTCGGAATGAGGGCCACAGCACAGTACAGGGAGGGGGAACACACACTACATACAGTACAGGGAGGAGGAGCACACACTACATACAGCACAGTACAGGGAGGGAGCACACACACTACATACAGCACAGTACAGGGAGGAGGAGCACACACTACATACAGCACAGTACAGGGAGGAGAAGCACACACTACATACAGCACAGTACAGGGAGGGAGCACACACACTACATACAGCACAGTACAGGGAGGAGGAGCACACACTACATACAGCACAGTACAGGGAGGAGGAGCACACACTACATACAGCACAGTACAGGGAGGGAGCACACACACTACATACAGCACAGTACAGGGAGGAGGAGCACACACTACATACAGCACAGTACAGGGAGGGAGCACACACAAGTAGTGAAACACAGACACAGGGGACCAGTGCAGCAGAATCTGTCCCAGTTGCCAATCCGCCCCTGATTACATACATAGCCACCATATTACACACTGTCGAAGTCAAAAATATTTAGTGATGTACACCGGACATTTTTCGGGTTTTGTGTTTTGGTTTTGGATTCGGTTCCGCGGCCGTGTTTTGGATTCGGACGCGTTTTGGCAAAACCTCCCTGAAATTTTTTTGTCGGATTCAGGTGTTTTTTTTACAAAAACCCCTCAAAAACAGCTTAAATCATAGAATTTGGGGGTCATTTTGATCCCATAGTATTATTAACCTCAATAACCATAATTTCCACTCATTTCCAGTCTATTCTGAACACCTCACACCTCACAATATTATTTTTAGTCCTAAAATTTGCACCGAGGTCGCTGGATGACTAAGCTAAGCAACCCAAGTGGCCGACACAAACACCTGGCCCATCTATGAGTGGCACTGCAGTGTCAGACAGGATGGCACTCCAAAAAAATAGTCCCCAAACAGCACATGATGCAAAGAAAAAAAGAGGTGCAATGAGGTAGCTGTGTGACTAAGCTAAGCGACCCAAGTGGCCGACACAAACACCTGGCCCATCTAGGAGTGGCACTGCAGTGTCAGACATGATGGCACTTCAAAAAAATAGTCCCCAAACAGCACATGATGCAAAGAAAAAAAGAGGCGCAATGAGGTAGCTGTGTGACCAAGCTAAGCGACCCAAGTGGTCGACACAAACACCTGGCCCATCTAGGAGTGGCACTGCAGTGTCAGACAGGATGGCACTTCAAAAAATAGTCCCCAAACAGCACATGATGCAAAGAAAAAAAGAGGTGCACCAAGGTCGCTATATACTAGATATATACTGCGCACAAAAACTTAAATGCACCACAGGTGTCACGATCCGGGTATCTGGACGCCATTTCTTACCCATCAGATGCCTCCTAAGGCTGGCTCAGCGCTCCAGGACCGGATCCCATCTGTTATCCTAATGTTCACATTCCTGCATCCTCTCCTGTCTCTCTGAGACGCTGTCACAGTAACGCCTTATTACATCTGGCATGGCGTCTCCCGCGGCCTCCGCCGCCGTCCCTGAGCTTCTGCATGCAGAGTGTCAGAGTGGCGATTACGTCAGCCGCGGCCTCCGCTGTGTCCGCGTGGTTGGATGTGCACTTGTCAGCCTGGCGTCTCCTGTCTCCAGTGGCCGGCGCCGCCATTACTGTTTTCATTACCACATGGATTACAAACCAAACTTCCCTCCAAGTGTCTGCATGGGCGCAGCCATCTTGGATTCTGTCAGCTGATCATTTCCTCCAATCTGTTGTCAGTATTGTTAATCTGCATAATTGCCTAGCCAATCCCTTCCTTGCTGCAGGTATAAATACACTGTGCCTGAGCAAGGAAGGCGTCAGTGCTTTGGTTGTCAAACCTAGTTCCTGTTTGTCTCTCTCCTGTGATTGTCTTCCAGGTTCCAGCTCCTGTCTCAAGACTTCCACCATAGAGACCCGCACCAGCATTCCACCTGCGGTGTAGCCTGACTCTCCAATCCATTGTGGATTCATCTGTTTCCAGCTACAACATTACCTGCTTCCAGCTCAGCTTCCAGCAGAGTACAGCTTCTCTTAAAGGGCCGGTGTCCTTTCTACACTTTACCACTCTCCACCGGTATTATTATTTCTCCGCTCTCAAGTTCTACATTTCAGTTCATATTTCATCGCTCCCAAGTTCATTTATTATTTAACTGGTTCCAGCCAGTATCCACTCCGTGCTAACAACAGTCTGGTTCCAGCCAGTATCCACAGCAGCCGTTTTATCTTCAGCAACCCAGCTTTTCCTGGAACACCAGCTGGTACAATCCTGGGTTATCTCCATTGCTACAGTCGGGCCTGGTAAGGACTTTCCATCTAGAAGATTATAAGAACTATCTCACACTACCAGTGCCCTGTGGCTCCTGCCATCCTGTAGTACCCAGGAACTGTATTTATTCTTTGCTGACTTTTACGTTTTCTTTTACTGCTGCTGTGTTGCGGAGTTGTCATAATAAACATCATTGACTTTTATCCAAGTTGTCGTGGTCACGCCTTCGGGCAGTTATTATTCATGTTACTTACATGTCCAGGGGTCTGATACAACCTCCCAGGTTCCGGTACATCTCAGCCCCTACAACTGAGGCTGCCTCCCGCCAGCTCAGGCCCTCAGTTGTGACAGTAAGCACTGACCTAATGAATCCAGCCGGAGACCAGGATCAAGCGGCCAGGCCGATGCAAGAACTGGCAGCCCGACTAGAACATCAGGAGGCTGCACAGGGCCACATCATCCGCTGTCTCCAGGATTTCTCTACTCGGCTGGATGGGATTCAGACAACTGTCCGTGGATCAGGCGCGTCTGGTGCGTCAACCACAGTGACTCCAGCTATAACCCCACCCACCTTACCCATTTCTGCTCCACGTCTTCATCTTCCAACGCCAGCAAAATTTGACGGATCTCCAAGATTCTGCAGGGGATTTCTCAACCAGTGTGAGATTCAGTTTGAGCTACAACCTGGCAATTTTCCCAGTGACCGTACAAAAATTGCCTACATTATTTCTCTTCTCAGTGGCTCAGCCCTTGATTGGGCATCACCGTTATGGGAGAGGTCCGACACCCTGCTATCTTCCTACACTGCCTTCGTGTCAACATTCAGGCGCATCTTCGACGAGCCAGGCCGGGTAACCTCAGCTTCATCCGAGATTCTCCGTTTACGCCAGGGGTCACGTACTGTAGGACAATATCTGATACAGTTCCAGATCCTGGCATCCGAACTGGCATGGAACGACGAGGCCCTGTATGCTGCATTCTGGCATGGCTTATCTGAGCGTATTAAAGATGAGTTAGCTACCAGAGACTTACCTTCTAAGTTAGATGAGCTAATCTCACTCTGCACGAAAGTTGATTTACGTTTCAGAGAGAGAGCAACTGAGCGTGGAAGATCATCTGCTCCAAAATCTTCTGCTCCTCCTCCTCGTCAACTGTCACCATCTAAAGATGAGCCCATGCAACTTGGCCGTTCCCATTTAACTCCTGCTGAGCGCCGAAGACGTCTCTCCGAGTCTCTCTGTCTCTATTGTGCAGCTTCGTCTCACACCATTAATGCCTGTCCCAAACGTCCGGGAAACTCCAAATCCTAGCTCGCCAAGGAGAGGGCCGGCTAGGAGTAATGATCTCCTCTCCATCTCCTCAAGATTGTAATCTCCCAGTCTCGCTTCAAGTTGCTCAACGTTATCGGAACGTCATTGCCCTCCTTGATTCCGGAGCAGCTGGGAACTTTATTACCGAAGCCTATGTTAAACGGTGGTCCCTACCCACCGAGAGACTTCCTTCGTCCATTTCTTTAACTGCCGTGAATGGCAGCAAAATTTTTGATGCAGTTATTTCTTTAAGGACTCTACCAGTTCGTCTGAGAGTGGGAGTTCTTCATTCCGAACTTATTTCTTTTTTAGTGATTCCAAGAGCCACACATCCTGTGGTCCTGGGCCTTCCATGGCTCCGTCTTCACAATCCTACAATTGATTGGACGACTACGCAAATCCTGGCATGGGGTTCCTCCTGTGCTGAGACATGTTTGTTTAAGGTATTGCCTGTCTGTTCTTCCTCCCCCAGGTCGTCTGATGTTCCACCTCCTCCATATCAAGATTTCACGGATGTGTTCAGTAAAGCTTCTGCTGATATCCTTCCTCCTCATAGAGAATGGGACTGCCCGATTGATCTCGTTCCAGGGAAGGTTCCACCTCGAGGCCGAACTTATCCGTTGTCTCTGCCTGAGACGCATTCTATGGAGGAATACATTAAAGAGAACCTAGCAAAGGGGTTCATTCGACCTTCTTCTTCCCCAGCCGGCGCAGGCTTCTTTTTTGTAAAAAAGAAAGATGGTGGTCTGCGGCCGTGCATCGACTACAGAGGTTTGAACGACATTACCATCAAGAACCGTTATCCTTTACCCCTGATTACTGAGCTCTTTGACAGAGTTAGCGGAGCTACCATCTTTACAAAGCTGGACTTGAGAGGTGCATACAATCTCATCCGGATCCGTGAGGGTGACGAGTGGAAGACCGCCTTTAACACCCGTGACGGACATTATGAGTACCTCGTCATGCCCTTCGGATTGAGTAATGCTCCAGCTGTCTTCCAGCATTTTGTCAATGAGATCTTCAGAGACATTCTATACCGTCATGTCGTGGTCTATCTAGACGATATCCTCATTTTTGCCAACGATTTAGAGGAACATCGTTTTTGGGTTAAAGAGGTTCTGTCCCGTCTCCGTGTCAATCATCTCTATTGCAAATTAGAGAAATGCGTCTTTGAAGTCAAGTCCATTCCGTTTCTAGGGTACATTGTGTCCGGTTCCGGACTATAGATGGATCCTGAGAAACTACAAGCAATCCAAAATTGGCCGATACCCTTAACCCTCAAAGGGGTCCAGAGGTTCTTGGGGTTCGCCAATTATTACCGAAAGTTTATACGAGACTTTTCCACCATTGTGGCGCCTATTACTGCTTTCACTAAGAAGGGTGCTAACCCGTCCAAGTGGTCTGAAGAAGCCATGCAAGCATTTCATCTTTTAAAACAAAGGTTCATCTCTGCGCCTGTTCTGAAACAGCCTGACATCGACTCTCCTTTCATCTTAGAGGTGGATGCCTCCTCCGTTGGAGTAGGAGCGGTGTTATCTCAGAGGGCTAAAGATGGCCATTTACACCCTTGCAGTTTCTTCTCCCGGAAGTTCTCCCCAGCTGAGCGCAACTATGCCATTGGCGACCAGGAGTTGCTAGCCATCAAGCTCGCTCTAGAAGAGTGGAGGTATCTGTTGGAGGGAGCTTCTCATTCAATCACCATACTTACAGACCACAAGAACCTTTTATATCTGAAAGGCGCACAATGTCTCAACCCTCGTCAGGCCAGATGGGCACTTTTCTTTTCCAGGTTCGACTTTAAACTCCAGTTCTGTCCGGGCTCTCAGAATCGCAAGGCCGATGCCCTTTCCCGCTCATGGGAGCAAGAAAATGAGTCAGAGTCTTCAGACAAGCATCCTATTATAAATCCGTTGGCATTCTCCACGGTAGGGATGGACTCTACGCCCCCATCAGGGAAAAGTTTTGTGAAACCGATGCTAAGGAAGAAGCTCATGCATTGGGCCCATGCTTCCCGTTTTGCCGGACATACAGGTATCCAAAAAACCCTGGAGTTTATCTCTAGGTCCTATTGGTGGCCAACTCTGAAAAAGGACGTCTTGGAGTTTATTGCATCTTGCCCAAAGTGTGCTCAACATAAGGTATCCCGCCAGTCGCCTGCGGGGCAACTGGTTCCACTATCTGTTCCCCGTCGACCTTGGACCCATTTGTCGATGGATTTTATTACAGATTTACCCATGTGCAACAAGTTCAATACCATCTGGGTGGTAGTTGACCGGTTCACCAAGATGGCACACTTCATTCCTCTCACCGGTCTTCCGTCAGCTTCCAAGTTGGCTCAAGTATTCATACAAGAGATCTTCCGACTCCACGGTCTTCCTGAAGAAATTATCTCAGATCGAGGAGTTCAATTCACAGCCAAATTCTGGCGAAGTTTATGTCAAGTCCTTCAAGTCAAGCTAAAGTTTTCCACGGCTTACCATCCTCAGACCAATGGTCAAACCGAGAGGGTGAATCAGGACTTGGAGGCCTTCCTCCGCATCTATGTGTCCTCCTCTCAAGATGACTGGGTTCAATTACTTCCCTGGGCCGAGTTCTGTCATAACAACCAGTATCATTCTTCATCTGCTTCAACACCATTCTTCACTAACTTTGGATTCCACCCTAAAGTCCCTGAGTTCCAACCGCTTCCAGCAACTTCTGTTCCCGCAGTGGATATCACCTTGCATCAGTTTGCCAATATCTGGAAGAGCGTACGATCAGCTCTGCTCAAGGCATCGTTCAGGTACAAGAAGTTTGCGGATAAGAAGCGTCGAGCAGTTCCTGCTCTCAAGGTGGGTGATCGGGTATGGTTATCCACGAAGAATTTGAGGTTAAGAGTTCCCAGTATGAAGTTTGCACCTCGCTATATCGGTCCTTTCAAGATTGAACAAGTCATCAATCCTGTTGCTTACAGACTTCAGTTGCCTCCCTTCTTAAAAATACCCAGGACATTCCATGTTTCCCTGTTGAAACCGCTGATCTTGAATCGGTTTCATTCCTCACTTCCTCCAACTCCGAAAGTCCAAACTCAACGAGGCGTTGAGTATGAAGTGGCCAAGATCCTGGACTCACGTCACCGTTACGGTCAACTACAGTATCTTATTGACTGGAAGGGTTACGGCCCTGAGGAACGTTCATGGACCAATGCTTCTGATGTCCATGCTCCTGCCTTGGTCCGGAGATTCCATTCCAAGTTTCCTCAAAAGCCAAAGAAGTGTCCTGGGGCCACTCCTAAAGGGGGGGGTGCTGTCACGATCCGGGTATCTGGACGCCATTTCTTACCCATCAGATGCCTCCTAAGGCTGGCTCAGCGCTCCAGGACCGGATCCCATCTGTTATCCTAATGTTCACATTCCTGCATCCTCTCCTGTCTCTCTGAGACGCTGTCACAGTAACGCCTTATTACATCTGGCATGGCGTCTCCCGCGGCCTCCGCCGCCGTCCCTGAGCTTCTGCATGCAGAGTGTCAGAGTGGCGATTACGTCAGCCGCGGCCTCCGCTGTGTCCGCGTGGTTGGATGTGCACTTGTCAGCCTGGCGTCTCCTGTCTCCAGTGGCCGGCGCCGCCATTACTGTTTTCATTACCACATGGAATACAAACCAAACTTCCCTCCAAGTGTCTGCATGGGCGCAGCCATCTTGGATTCTGTCAGCTGATCATTTCCTCCAATCTGTTGTCAGTATTGTTAATCTGCATAATTGCCTAGCCAATCCCTTCCTTGCTGCAGGTATAAATACACTGTGCCTGAGCAAGGAAGGCGTCAGTGCTTTGGTTGTCAAACCTAGTTCCTGTTTGTCTCTCTCCTGTGATTGTCTTCCAGGTTCCAGCTCCTGTCTCAAGACTTCCACCATAGAGACCCGCACCAGCATTCCACCTGCGGTGTAGCCTGACTCTCCAATCCATTGTGGATTCATCTGTTTCCAGCTACAACATTACCTGCTTCCAGCTCAGCTTCCAGCAGAGTACAGCTTCTCTTAAAGGGCCGGTGTCCTTTCTACACTTTACCACTCTCCACCGGTATTATTATTTCTCCGCTCTCAAGTTCTACATTTCAGTTCATATTTCATCGCTCCCAAGTTCATTTATTATTTAACTGGTTCCAGCCAGTATCCACTCCGTGCTAACAACAGTCTGGTTCCAGCCAGTATCCACAGCAGCCGTTTTATCTTCAGCAACCCAGCTTTTCCTGGAACACCAGCTGGTACAATCCTGGGTTATCTCCATTGCTACAGTCGGGCCTGGTAAGGACTTTCCATCTAGAAGATTATAAGAACTATCTCACACTACCAGTGCCCTGTGGCTCCTGCCATCCTGTAGTACCCAGGAACTGTATTTATTCTTTGCTGACTTTTACGTTTTCTTTTACTGCTGCTGTGTTGCGGAGTTGTCATAATAAACATCATTGACTTTTATCCAAGTTGTCGTGGTCACGCCTTCGGGCAGTTATTATTCATGTTACTTACATGTCCAGGGGTCTGATACAACCTCCCAGGTTCCGGTACATCTCAGCCCCTACAACTGAGGCTGCCTCCCGCCAGCTCAGGCCCTCAGTTGTGACAACAGGTATGGATGGATAGTATACTTGACGACACAGAGGTAGGTAGAGCAGTGGCCTACTGTACCGTACTGCTATATATTATATACTGGTGGTCAGCAAAATTATGCACTGTCCTACTACTATATTTATACTGCGCACAAAAACTTAAATGCACCACAGGTATGGATGGATAGTATACTTGACGACACAGAGGTAGGTAGAGCAGTGGCCTACTGTACCGTACTGCTATATATTATATACTGGTGGTCAGCAAAATGATGCACTGTCCTACTACTGTATATATATACTGCGCACAAAAACTTAAATGCACCACAGGTATGGATGGATAGTATACTTGCCGACACAGAGGTAGGTAGAGCAGTGGACTACTGTACCATACTGATATAATTCTGGTGGTCACTGGTCAGCAAAATTCTGCACTGTCCTCCTACTATATCCTACAATGCAGCACAGATATGGAGCGTTTTTCAGGCAGAGAACGTATAATACTGGTGGTCACTGGTCAGCAAAACTCTGCACTGTCCTCCTACTATATAATACTGGTGGTCCCCAGTCCCCACAATAAAGCACACTGAGCACAGATATTTGCAGCGCACTGAGCACAGATATGGAGTGTTTTTCAGGCAGAGAACGTATAATACTGGTGGTCACTGGTCAGCAAAACTCTGCACTGTCCTCCTACTATATAATACTGGTGGTCCCCAGTCCCCACAATAAAGCACACTGAGCACAGATATTTGCAGCACACTGAGCACAGATATGGAGCGTTTTTCAGGTAGAGAACGTAGATATTTGCAGCACACTGAGCACAGATATTTGCAGCACACTGAGCACAGATATTTGCAGCACACTGAACACAGAAACTGAGAGAACGCCAGCCACGTCCTCTCACTATCATCTCCAATGCACGAGTGAAAAATGGCGGCGACGCGCGGCTCCTTATATAGAATACGAATCTCGCGAGAATACGACAGCGGGATGATGGCATTCGGGTGCGCTCGGGTTAACCGAGCAAGGCAGGAAGATCCGAGTCTGCTCGGAACCGTGCAAAAATGGGTGAAGTTCGGGGAGGTTCGGATCCCGAGGAACCGAACCCGCTCATCACTAAAAATATTACATACAGACTCCATACATATAAGTCGCTACACTTGCAAATACGCGCAGCGAGCACAGCAATATATGGTAACACACGCATTTACATGAACATGCCACAGAGATGGATTCAACACTTATTTCATACAGCACATAATTATAATAATATCAAGCGCCAGACATCATAATGATTTAAAATTATATAATGATGTAATGTCATGCATAAAACGGGGTATTGATGCTAGGGACGAGAGTATTATACTCCCGTTATATAAATCACTAGTGAGGCCACACCTTGAATACTGTGTACAGTTCTGGGCACCGTACTACAAAAAGGATATCCTGGAGCCTGAAAAGGTACAGAGGAGGGCGACCAAACTAATTAAGGGCATGGAGACGATGGAATACAAGGAAAGGCTTGAAAGACTAGGCATGTTTACATTGGAAAAGCGGAGACTAAGAGGGGATATGATCAACATCTACAAATATATAAGGGGACAATACACAGAGCTTGCGCGGGACCTGTTTTTGGTTAGATCAACACAGAGGACTCGTGGACACTCGCTCAGGTTAGAGGAAAGGAGATTCCGCACAATACGGCGTAAAGGCTTTTTCACGGTAAGGACAATACGTGTTTGGAATTCCCTGCCCGAGGGAGTTGTAATGGCGGAATCTGTCAACACCTTTAAGAATGGGTTAGATAAATTCCTATTGGATAAGGATATCCAGGGGTATGGTACATAGTCATGCATTATAGTAACTATAAATAGGGATAAAATGCAATGGCTGACAGCAGCATCAGTCAGAAATTTTAGTCAAATCATCATGCATAGGACACCACAAATAGGTTGAACTCGATGGACAATTGTCTTTTTTCAACCTCAGATACTATGTTACTATGTTACTATGTATTATTTGAACGAAGCAAGATACACCTGTCATATTTGGTATTAAAGCAAGCAGATTAATGTGTAGATTCATTTGATACTTGTTGTTAAGTTGTAGGACATTGCAACAAGGAGTTATGATTAAATGTATGAAAGCTAAAATCACTCTTATTAGGACAATAGACATTTACAGAAACAGGTAGTGGACAGGAAACTCAGGCCAGCCCCTTTGGATGTCTTCAAGGCTGAACCTGTTTAGCATACAAACAGAACAGTGACTCATCATGAATGAGAAAGTTCCCTCCCCCAAACTAGATAACACATTACAGAGACACACAGTTGGGAGTTGCTGTTTTGTGCCAGACGATGATGGAGGTGCTTTAGACCAGTTCCTATATTTATTTGCTGAGAGAGAGAGATATATTAAGAGGAAGATGCATTGAAGGAATGGTATGGTATGCTATAACTGTAACTGTATGTATTAACTGCTTACTGTATAAATTGTAATCATGTAACTATGTGTATACTGTGTGATATATTGAATACATATCCTTTAATAACAAATATATACATCAATGAGCTCTGGAACTCAGATAATGTGTGGGTGTATTGTTTTCTCTTATGGGATGCAGTGTTTTGCTATGTATAGCGCACATTCATGGCACATGGTTATAAGAGGTGCAGGCGTTTACAATATATATATTAGAGCGGGCATTTTAAATATTTGTTAGAAAGCAATTTGGTATTTACAATACATCCACCACATTATTACATGAATAGCACCACATTATACAAATAGCACTGCATAACACATATAGCACCACATTACACGTATAGCACCGCATTGAGGGGGTAATTCCAAGTTGATCGCAGTAGGAATTTTGTTAGCAGTTGGGCAAAACCATGTGCACTGCAGGGGAGGCAGATTTTACATGTGCAGAGAGAGTTAGATTTGGGTGTGGTGTGTTCAATCTGCAATCTAAATTGCCGTGTAAAAATAAAGCAGCCAGTATTTACCCTGCACAGAAACAAAATAACCCACCCAAATCTAACTCTTTCTGCACATGTTATATCTGCCTCCCCTGCAGTACACATGGGCCCTCATTCCGAGTTGATCGCTCGTTATTTTTCATCGCATCGCAGTGAAATTTCGCTTAGTGCGCATGCGCAATAGTCGCACTGCGACTGCGCCAAGTAACTTTGCTATGAAGATAGGATTTTTACTCAGGCATTTTCTTCGCTCCGGAGATCGTAGTGTGATTGACAGGAAATGGGTGTTACTGGGCGGAAACATGGCGTTTTAGGGGCGTGTGGATGAAAACGCTACCGTTTCCGGAAAAACGCAGGAGTGGCCGGAGAAACGGGGGAGTGTCTGAGCGAACGCTGGGTGTGTTTCTGACGTCAATCCAGGAACGACAAGCACTGAACTGATCGCACAGGCAGAGTAAGTGTGGAGCTACTCTAAAACTGCTAAGTAGTTTGTAATCGCAATAATGCGAATACATCGGTCGCAATTTTAGGATGCTAAGATACACTCCCAGTAGGCGTAGGCTTAGCGTGTGTAACTCTGCTAAATTCTCCTTGCGACCGATCAACTCGGAATGAGGGCCATGGTTTTGCCCAACTGCTAACAAAGTTCCTGCTGCGATCAACTCAGAATTACCCCCTACATATATAGCACTACACGTATAGCACTGCATTACACAAATAGCACCACATAACATGAATAGCACAACATTACAGGTATAGTACGCACTACACGTATAGCACCGCATTATGGCCCTCATTCCGAGTTGTTCGCTCGCTAGCTGCATTTAGCATCATTGCAAACGCTAGGCCGCCGCCCTCTGGGAGTGTATCTTAGCTTAGCCGAATAGCGAACGAAAGGTTAGCAGAACTGCTACTAAATAATTAATTGCAGATCCTGAGTAGCTCCAGACCTACTCCTAGATTGCGATCACCTCAGTCCGTTTAGTTCCTGGTTTGACGTCACAAACACGCCCTGCGTTCAGCCAGCCACTCCCCCGTTTCTCCAGCCACTCCTGCGTTTTTACCTGGAACGCCTGCGTTTTTTAGCACACTCCCTGAAAACGGCCAGTTTCCGCCCAGAAACACCCACTTCCTGTCAATCACACTACAATCACTCGAGCGATGAAAAAACGTCACTCGAGCTTGTGCAAATCTCCAAAGTTTTGTGTTAAATTACTGAACGCATGCGCGCTGCATACCATGCGCATGCGCATTTTCCACCTAATCGCTCCGTTGCGAAAAACGGCAATGAGCGAACAACTCGGAATGACCACCAATATGACTAGCACCACATTACATACATAGTCACCGCATTACGTACGTAGCCACCGCATTACGGCCCTCATTCCGAGTTGTTCGCTCACTAGCTGCTTTTAGCAGCCATGCAAACGCTAAGCCGCTGCCCTCTGGGAGTGAATCTTAGCTTAGCAGAAGTGCGAACGAAAGGATCGCAGAACGGCACCAAAAATTTTTCAAGTAGTTTCTGAGTAGCTCCAGACCTACTCCTAGCTTGCGATCACTTCAGACTATTTAGTTCCTGTTTTGACGTCACAAACACGCCCTGCGTTCGGCCAGCCACTCCCCCGTTTCCTCAGGCACGCCTGTGTTTGTGTCTGACACGCCTGTGTTTTTCAGCACACTCCCTGAAAACGGTCAGT
The DNA here is from genome assembly GCF_028390025.1 of Pseudophryne corroboree. Classification (NCBI taxonomy): domain Eukaryota; kingdom Metazoa; phylum Chordata; class Amphibia; order Anura; family Myobatrachidae; genus Pseudophryne; species Pseudophryne corroboree. The sequence continues at coordinate 425,142,048 of NC_086448.1, forward strand.
TACTGTTAGGGTCTCCTGCCCTGTGCTGCCACGTCGTCATGGCAACCGGGAGACAAGTGCTAGCGGAGTGACCTGAGTGCAGCTGATACTCCGGTTCGGGTCTTTTGCTGTGCAGTGGTTATAGGCTCTGTGCATGGCAGGGGATCCGGTGCTGGTTTTTGTGCTCACAGTCTGTGAGGTCTGAGTGGGGCGTGGACAGCACCTGCTTTATAAGGCCTCTTCTCAGGGTAAGCAGATGCTGCTGAATCTTTGTTGGTTAGTCAGTTTCTGAAAGTTAGCCAGTACTGTGTAGCTTTGTATTTGTTTGTTGCTTACTGCAAATAGGCCTGGGGATTTGGTATTACACTCTGCCAATCCAGACCTAGCAGTAAGACTGGAGTCAGTCGTTTAGCTTGCTGGGGTTCTGTTACTACTCTGTGAACTTAGCAAGTTTGCGGCTGTATTCTAAGACTTGCCTGTCTAATCCTGTCTCACTGTGCTAGGTGTCAGGGGTCAGTTTAGTGGCAGTAAGCTGAACCTGTGCACTGCAAGTGAGAATTAGGATTGTGGAGACTCTCCTTGTGTCTATCATTCCATCTCTGACAAAGGAGTTTACTGCCACACCCGTTGGTAACCCTTTAGGGTTTTGCTGTTGCCCTTAGCAACAGCATTTCGGGTTCTCTACGTATTAAAACACAACATCTTGCTTTTCCCATCTGAGCAGTTCTAATACAAGGGAGATACCCAGTTCCTTAGCCTCTGGGCTTCTCTGTTCACTTTGTGTGTATTTTGTTAACCTATCACCTTCTGTGTACGTTATGTCATATTCCCCAGTCTGTCTGTAAGTCCATTTGTTTTGCATAACAGTTCAAACACCAGTACATTCCTGCAGGCACTGGAGTGCATAACAGTCCTGACACCAGTACTTTCCTGCAGGCACTGGTGTGCATAACATATTCAGCAGCCTAATACTCCTGTTGAAATTTTGTGGGAATATGGAGCATACCCCTCAAAATACGTTGCAACAGGTGGTCGATCAGGTGCAGGTCCTGACTCGACAATTTAATGATTTGTCCATTAAAATGCACACCTCCCAGGCTGCTGGCGGAGCTCCCGCAGCAGCAGCACCTGCAGGGGTTAAGGAGCCGAAAGTAAATCTCCCGGATCGTTTTTCTGGAGATCGCTCGCAGTTCTTTTGTTTCAAGGAGAGCTGCAAGCTATACTTCCGGCTTAGGCCTCAGTCTTCTGGGTCGGAGATTCAGCGGGTGGGCATAGTGATTTCCTTGCTACAAGGAGACCCACAGGTCTGGGCATATGGGTTGCAGCCTGACTGTCCGTCGCTTAAAAGTGTTGATGCTTTTTTTACGGCACTGGGCATGTTGTATGATGACCCTGACAAGACGGCCTCAGCCGAGGCTCAGATTTCGATCCTTAAGCAAGGGCGAAGGCCAGTTGAGGTTTACTGTACGGAGTTTCGGAGGTTGGCCCATGATACCCAGTGGAATGACCCAGCCCTGAGACACCAGTACCGAAGAGGTCTTTCTAACCAGATAAAGGACCAACTGGTACAATATCCCTTGCCTGATAGCTTGGATCAGCTCATGCAGTTATCCATCCGGGTGGATAGACGGCTGAGAGAGCGTAGGCTTGAAAGGGAGACTGAGATTTCCTTCCTTCCCAAGGGAACCTCAGACTCTGAGGAATTTTCAGAGGAGCCTATGCAGATTGGGGCTACCCGCCTCTCCTCGCGTGAGAAGACGCGGAGGAGACAGCAGGGGTTGTGTTTGTACTGTGGGAATAAAGGTCATGTGGTAGTATCATGCCCAGAAAAGCCGGAAAACTTCAGGGCCTGAGGGTGATGGGAAATATCCTGTCAGGCCAGAAGTCAGAATTTCCCAAGAAGACTTTTATCATTCCGGTGACCTTGAAGATCCTCGGTCAAACTGTCAAGACTGAGGCCTTTGTGGACAGTGGGGCCGACGGGGTTTTTATGGACCGCCAATTCGCCCTGAAACACTCTGTTCCCTTAGTACCCCTGGCATCGGAAATTGAGATTTGTGGGTTAAACGGGGAACCATTATCCCAAGGTAAAATTACCTCTTGCACTAGCCAGATTTCTTTGTTTATTGGAGCCACACACTCTGAAAAATTGTCCTTTTATGTGACTGTCTGTACTTTTGCCCCATTGGTGTTGGGGTTACCCTGGTTAAGGGCCCACAATCCTCAATTTGACTGGGTCTCTGGGGAGATTCTTAGTTGGGGTACTGATTGTTTCAGGAGTTGCTTGAGCCTTCCAGTCAGGCTCTCGCAGCTAAGTTTGCCAGGATTGCCAGGGTGTTATGCAGATTTTGCGGACGTGTTCTCCAAAAAAGTTGCAGAGGTACTACCTCCCCATCGCCCCTATGACTGTGCCATTGATTTGTTGCCAAATGCTAAGCTTCCCAAGAGCAGGTTGTACTCCCTGTCACGTCCTGAGACTCAGGCTATGGCAGAGTACATTCAGGAGAACTTGGCTAAGGGATTTATCAGACCTTCACAGTCTCCAGTTGGGTCGGGGTTCTTCTTCGTGGGTAAAAAGGATGGTTCGTTGCGACCCTGCATCGACTTCAGGGAATTGAACCGTATCACGATTAAAAACTCATACCCACTGCCTCTCATTTCGGTCTTGTTTGACCAGCTTCGTACTGCCACCATTTTTTCTAAGATTGACCTACGCGGTGCGTACAATCTAATCCGAATAAGAGAGGGGGATGAATGGAAGACTGCCTTTAATACCCACTCAGGGCATTATGAATATTTGGTGATGCCTTTTGGGCTCTGTAATGCCCCGGCAGTCTTCCAGGATTTCATGAATGATGTGCTCAGGGAATATTTGGATAGATTCTTAGTTGTATACTTAGATGACATCCTAATCTTCTCCCATTCCCTGGAGGAACATCGGAAGCATGTACGCTTAGTCCTCCAGAAACTCAGAGACCACCGGCTTGGGGCGAAGCTGGAGAAGTGCGAATTTGAAGTTCAGCAAATCGCATTTCTAGGATATATTATCTCCCCAGAAGGTTTCCAAATGGAGGGTTCCAAAGTACAGGCAGTCCTGGATTGGGTGCAGCCCACTAGTTTGAAGGCGCTTCAGCGTTTCCTGGGCTTTGCGAATTTTTATAGACGATTTATCGCTGGATTTTCGTCTATAGTGGCGCCCTTGGTGGCACTCACTAAGAAAGGGGCGGATGTTGCTCACTGGTCTTGTGAGGCTAAAGCGGCTTTTGCCCGTCTCAAAAGGGCATTTGTTTCGGCCAAGGTGCTGCGACACCCAGATCCAGAGCGTCCTTTTGTGGTGGAGGTGGATGCCTCTGAGATGGGTATTGGGGCAGTGCTTTCTCAGATGGGAGTGTCTGATAATCGCCTTCATCCCTGTGCTTACTTTTCCCGTAAATTTTCGCCTGCCGAGATGAATTATGACGTGGGTAACCGGGAATTGTTGGCTATTAAGGATGCACTCGAGGAGTGGAGACACTGGCTTGAGGGGGCTAAGTTTGGGGTCTCAATTCTCACTGACCATAAGAATCTGGCATATTTAGAGTCAGCGAAGCGTCTCAATGCCAGGCAGGCACGATGGGCTTTGTTTTTTGCTCGCTTTAATTTTTTGATAACATATCGCCCTGGGTCAAAAAACATCAAGGCTGATGCGCTCTCACGGAGTTTTGCTCCAATCCAGGAGACCACCGAGGAGCCGTTGCCCATTGTTTCCCCATCATGTATTAAAGTGGGCATTACCCAGGACCTCTTATCATTAGTCCTTAGAGCACAGGAGCAGGCTCCTCCAGACCTTCCGGTAGGTCTTTTGTTTGTGCCTCCTAGGTTAAGACAGCGAGTGTTCCTGGAATTCCATGCCAAGAAGTCTGCAGGTCACCCGGGTATTGCCAGAACTCGGGAGTTGCTATCTAGGGCGGTGTGGTGGCCCTCGGTGGCTAAGGATGTGGATCAGTGGGTTCGGGCATGTGACATCTGTGCCCGAAATAAGACTCCTAGAGGGGTTCCGGTTGGCCCATTACATCCACTCTCTATCCCATCTAAGCCATGGACCCACATTTCAATGGATTTTGTGGTGGACTTGCCCAAATCCTCGGGGATGACAGCCATCTGGGTTGTCGTTGACAGGTTTTCGAAGATGGCGCACTTCGTTCCACTGGTTGGGCTGCCATCGGCCAGACGCCTGTCTGAATTATTTATGCTGCATGTTGTGCGTCTCCACGGGTTGCCACTTGATGTGGTCTCTGACCGCGGATCCCAGTTTGTGGCCAAATTCTGGAGGGCATTTTGTTCCGATCTCCAGATTTCTGTCAGCTTGTCGTCGGGCTACCATCCGCAGTCTAATGGGCAGACTGAAAGGGTGAACCAGTCCTTGGAGCAGTTCCTCAGGTGTTATGTCTCCAAGTGTCAGACTGACTGGGTTGCTCATCTGTCCATGGCGGAGTTTGCCTATAACAACGCGGCTCACTCTGCTACAGGGATCTCTCCATTCCTTTGTGTGTATGGGCATCATCCTAAGGCCAATTCTTTTGACCCCCTGGACTCCACGCCTGGTGGTTCCTCTGTGGTTTCGGTCCTTAGAGGTATTTGGCGGAAAGTGAAGAAAGCCCTTGTGTCTGTGTCATTAGTGACCAAAAGGGTTTTTGATAAGCGGAAAAGACCCTGCAGCTTCAAATTAGGAGACTTCGTCTGGTTGTCTACCAAGAATTTGAAGTTGAGACAGCCATCTCATAAGTTAGGCCCCCGGTTCATCGGCCCTTATAAGATCACCAGGGTTATCAATCCGGTGGCATTTCAGTTAGATCTGCCCCGTTCTTTGGGTATCAATAAAACCTTTCATTGTTCCCTTTTAAAACGGGCGATTAGTAATCCTTCTTCCAGTGGAAGACCTTCCCCTCTTCTGATACGTGGCCAGAGGGAGTTTGTTGTTGAAAGGATTCTTGACTCCAAGGTGGTTCGGGGTCGGCTGTCATTTTTGGTGCACTGGAAGGGGTATGGCCCGGAGGAGCGGTCGTGGGTGCGCAGTTGTGATCTTCATGCCCCCAGACTGATACGCTCTTTCTTCTCGCAGTTCCCCGATAAACCCGGTGGTAGGGGTTCTTTGACCCCTCGTCAGAGGGGGGGTACTGTTAGGGTCTCCTGCCCTGTGCTGCCACGTCGTCATGGCAACCGGGAGACAAGTGCTAGCGGAGTGACCTGAGCGCAGCTGATACTCCGGTTCGGGTCTTTTGCTGTGCAGTGGTTATAGGCTCTGTGCATGGCAGGGGATCCGGTGCTGGTTTTTGTGCTCACAGTCTGTGAGGTCTGAGTGGGGCGTGGACAGCACCTGCTTTATAAGGCCTCTTCTCAGGGTAAGCAGATGCTGCTGAATCTTTGTTGGTTAGTCAGTTTCTGAAAGTTAGCCAGTACTGTGTAGCTTTGTATTTGTTTGTTGCTTACTGCAAATAGGCCTGGGGATTTGGTATTACACTCTGCCAATCCAGACCTAGCAGTAAGACTGGAGTCAGTCGTTTAGCTTGCTGGGGTTCTGTTACTACTCTGTGAACTTAGCAAGTTTGCGGCTGTATTCTAAGACTTGCCTGTCTAATCCTGTCTCACTGTGCTAGGTGTCAGGGGTCAGTTTAGTGGCAGTAAGCTGAACCTGTGCACTGCAAGTGAGAATTAGGATTGTGGAGACTCTCCTTGTGTCTATCATTCCATCTCTGACCAAGGAGTTTACTGCCACACCCGTTGGTAACCCTTTAGGGTTTTGCTGTTGCCCTTAGCAACAGCATTTCGGGTTCTCTACGTATTAAAACACAACATCTTGCTTTTCCCATCTGAGCAGTTCTAATACAAGGGAGATACCCAGTTCCTTAGCCTCTGGGCTTCTCTGTTCACTTTGTGTGTATTTTGTTAACCTATCATCTTCTGTGTACGTTATGTCATATTCCCCAGTCTGTCTGTAAGTCCATTTGTTTTGCATAACAGTTCAAACACCAGTACATTCCTGCAGGCACTGGAGTGCATAACAGTCCTGACACCAGTACTTTCCTGCAGGCACTGGTGTGCATAACAGTTACCTCCCAGAAATGCCCCATTACTGTCAATCACTCAGCGATCAGCAGTGCGACTGAAAAGCGATGCTAGACCTTGTGTGAAACTGCATCGGCTTTTGTGAAAGTACGGCGCACATGCGCACTGCGTACCATACGCATGCGCAGAAGTGCTGATTTTTAGCCTGATCGCTGCGCTGCGAACAACGGCAGCTAGCGATCAACTCGGAATGACCCCCACATACGTAGTCACCGCATAAATAGGCCCATCATCATGGACAGACATTGGGCAGCTATAGGGCTGAAGGACGTTGCATTAGAGATTGTCCCAGGGCTGGCTGTGAGTGCTGCCTGGCCAGCTGGCATCCAGAGAACAAAGTACATCCTGCTCCTGTCCAGTCCCCAAACCATACACTGTGACCGGGGACACCCTATCCTTTACACCATCGTGATAGTGCAAATAATGTAATTAAAAATAACCTCTCTGCCGGATCCCCTTCAGTGCTCAGTCGCCGCTCTGGCCAGTTCAGTGAGAGTGCGGGAGCTGGGGTGGCTGTGGGTGTTGTGAACCCGGCTCCGACCATCGCTTTGCTGCTGCTCCTGGGCCGGGCTCGTTGAAGAGACCTTTGGCCGGGGCCAGGGAGAGCATGCTGCTGGGCTGGTTAACTTTCTCAAGGTCCCCCATTGGTAGAACAGCATCACCACTTTTCACGGCTAGCGGCACCTGAAATTCCTTTCTAGCCTAACTTCCGGATTGCATTCCAATGAACCACAAGTCCTGGAAGCAGTGTGAGCCAGCCCAGCCTGAGTGTGAATCGGCCTGGCTGAGAGGGATATGGGACCAGCCCATCGGAATCTGTCATGGTGTCCTGGTGGGCCAATCCGCCCCTGACAAAATGTTATTTCTGGGAGCAGCCCGGGACATTCTGACGTCAGTGCAACGTCTGCTGCAACCTAGTCTGCATGCTAGTGCTCTGTGCTCCCAGTTTCCAGAGTAACTCTTGTTCCTGGTTCCTGTAATTCTTGCAGTTTTGTTATCAGAGTCTTCGCTTGTCTAAGCTCATACATTCCTAGCCTGTAAGTCCAACTGCCGACACCACTCCGCCACTGATGCCTCCGTTACTGTTCCAGCCTGCGAGAGTAACCATCTCGAACCAGTTGATCTGGAACCATCCTCCATTTCTTCTTTATCTTCGCTCTCAAATATATCACACTACATGCGAAGGAACTTTATACAGCCAGCTCGCTTCCATCTCGGAGAGACCATCTCCCAGTCTGAACTCAGTCCAGTAATTCCTGTTTCAACCATCACCTTTGAGGACAATAAGAACTTGGGCCAGCCCACCCACTTCCATCCCGGAGAGTCCACCTCCAAACCTGAACCCAGCCATGAATCACCATCCCCAGCTAGAACCTTACTGACAGCTGCCAGTTGTATCAGGAAACACAGTGCAAGAGCCGCTCATGAGAGAACGGCATTATTTTTTATTTTATACTTTATTTTTATGTTTTTTCAAAGTGTCTAGTTATTTTTAAGATGTTCATTTGGTTTTGCTGAATATATTTTATTGGTTTAGGAAAGTTTTGCATTTTAGATTCATTATTATAAATTGTTACTAGAATTTTATTGTAAACATTATTCATACTGCATTAATGAGAATAAAGAGATTACCCCTCTCTACCTGTTGTAACCTGTTTGCATTATAACTATATCCTAGGAGTGAAAGATTAAACACCCCAGTTACTGTATAAAGTGACACTATGAGGGTAATTCAGAGTTGATTGCAGCAGCAAATTTGTTAGCAGTTGGGAAAAAGGGTGTAGTATGTTATGCTGGCGGTCGGGCTCCCAGCGGCCAGCATACCGGTGCCGGAATCCCGACCGCCGACATGCCGAAAGCTGGGCGAGCGCAAATGAGCCCCTTGCGGGCTCGCTGCGCTCGCCACGCTGCGGGCATGATGGTGCGGTACGCGCACCATGCTGCGGGCACGGTGGCGCGCTACGCGCACCACGCTATCTATTCTCCCTCCATGGGCGTCTTGGGCCCCCAAGAGGGAGAAAAGCTGTCGGTATGCCGGCGGTCGGGATTCCGGCGCCGGTATGCTGGTCGTCGGGAGCCCAGCCGCCGGCAAACTGAAGACCACCCGGGCAAAACCATGGGGGTCATTCTGACCTGATCGCACGCTGACGTTCATCGCAGTGCAGCGATCAGGTCAGAAGTGCACATGCGCTGGGGCATGCTAAACAGCCGATGGCTGTCGTTGCCCAGCGATCACCTCTGCCTGATTGACAGGCAGAGGCGTTTGCTGGGCGGGAGAGGGAGGTACGGCGGCGTTTGGCCACCGTTTTGTGGGTGCGGTCCAGCCAACACAGGGGTGGCCGGACTATGCGGGGGTGGGCCGCAGCGGCTGCGTGACATCACACGCAGCCACTGCGACCATTACAACGATCAGTAACTCCCTCCCAGCACGCAGTAGCTGCGCTGGTAGGGAGTTACTTTTCAAGTACAAAAGCGCTTTTGTACTTGTGCGATGGGGCCGGGCCTGACATGTGGGGCGGACTAGCCCTGTGCTGGGCATCCCCCCGAATGTCAGTGTGGATGATTGTGATCAACTCTAAATCACCCCCCATGTGCACTGCATGTGTGGCAGATATAACATGTGCAGAGAGAGTAAGAGTTGGGTGGGTTATATTGTTTCTGTGCAGGGTAAATACTGGCTGCTTTATTTTTACACTGCAATTTAGATTTCAGTTTAAACACACCACATCCAAATCTAACTCTCTCTGCGCATGTTATATCTGCCCCACCTGCAGTGCACATGGGGAGTCATTCCGAGTTGAGTAGCAGTTTTTAGCAGTAATGCAAACGTTAGGCCGCCGCCCACTGGGAGTGTATTTTAGCTTAGCAGAAGTGCGAACGAAAGGATCGCAGAGCAGCTACAATTTTTTTTTGTGCAGTTTCTGAGTAGCTCAAAACCTACTCAGCGCTTGCGATCACTTCAGACTGATCAGTTCCTGTTTTGACGTCACAAACACGCCCTGTGTTCGCCCAGCCACGCCTGCATTTTTCCTGGCACTCCTGCGTTTTTTCAAACACTCCCTAATAACGGTCAGTTGACACCCAGAAACGCCCACTTCGTATCAATCACTCTGTGGCCAGCAGTGCGACTGAAAAGCTTCGCTTGACCCTGTGTGAAACTACATCCTTCGTTGTAATAGTACGTTGCGCGTGCGCATTGCGCTGCATACGCATGCGCAGAAGTGTCTTTTTTTGCCTCAACGCTGCACAGCGAACGAATGCAGCTAGCGATCAACTTGGAATGACCACCATGGTTTTGCCCAACTGCTAACAAATTTGCTGCTGCGATCAACTCTGAATTAGGCCCTATATTCTAAATAAAATACTATTTTACTATTGGATGATCCCTCTATTATTTAATATCTCATTAAAATGAGTAGTGTATATCATATTTTGAAACATTATTTATTAGAAATGCCATGAAATTAGAGCCCTCACTTATTTAGGGTTCTCACTTTTTGGAGGGGAGGGGAGAATATCAAAATTAAATGAATACACTTTTCCTGTATTCGGCTTATGCTTCCTCAACTCTGTTCCACCAGTTTAAGTGGAAGGAGATGCAAGGCACTAATATGCAAAAAGCTATATACTGTATGAAGGCATGTGTCAAAAATGTGCACATCCAAACGTAAATAAGCCCCTTTGATTACAAAGCCGCCACCCAGGTGTGCGAAAAACATGCAAGCACTATGGTGCCTTATTACCACCATTTATTTATACTGTAAACCACCAACAATCATGCAGTGCTGTACAGAGGGCCTAATTCAGCATGGAACGCTATTTAGAGAAATTGCAAATTGAGCGATTATTGAACGACTACGCATATGTAGCATTCGCATTGAGCATGCACTTGGGGTAATAGCGACAGAAATTGCCTACAGATCATAATCGCAATGTAGCCGCTGATTGACTAAAGGCCGGTACTCACCGGCCGATGTGGGAGAGATGTGTGCTGAGCGAACCGCTCAGCACGCATCTCTCCCGCCGCTCAGCACAGCGCGATGTGTGCTGAGCGTGTGTGTGTGTGTGTGGGGTGGGGGGCGCTCATTTCACCCAGCGGGTGAAATGAGCGATCTGCTAGATTGAGACTGCATGCAGGCCAATCTAGCAGCAGGGGGTACACACGGAGCGATCTTGCTGAAAATCTGAGCAATCTAGTCAGATTGCTTAGATTATCGCTCCGTAAATACCCCCTTAACAGGATGCCGGCATTTCTGGCCAGAAACCTGCCGTTTTCTGGGTGTGTCAGAAAAAATGCAGGTGTGCCCAGATGTTTTTGGGGAGGGTCTCTGACGTCAGCGCAGACCACTTCCAGGCCGTCTCAGTCGCAGATTACTGGCAGCCTTAGACCTACTTACATTTGCTCAGACGGCAAAAAATCTTTGATGTTCCGGAAACTGTGTATGTATCTGCGAATCAGAGCCGGCCCTAGCCAATATGATGCCCTAGGCAAGATTTTAGCTGGTGCCCCCTAGCACCACCGCTAGTTCCACCTCTGTCCTTGCACCTCTTTCCCAGCACCATCACCCATCACCCATAGCAGTCCTTATTTTGGTGTTTGTACCCCCTATATTTTAAATAGGAACAGTTCGCACATTTGGCACACAGCCCAAAAAGGGGTGTGTTTTTGCTGGCAAGGGGCATGGCCACACAAGTGTAACCCAAATTCCAATTACACAACACAGTAATGCAACTTTATTCACATTTGATCATGCAATAGTTTCCATAATTCATATTACATCCCACAGTAGTATCACTTTACCTTATAAACGTTACTCCTCACAGTAGAGCCCCTTATTCATAATACATCACACTGAATTGCTCCTTATTCACATTACACCGCACCCTATTGCTCTTTATTCACATTAGACGACACAGTAGTGCCCTTTCTATATGCAATGCCACATAGTAGAGCACCTTGTACACATAATGTAACAGAGTAATGCCCCTTACACATGAGACACATTATTAATTCCCTTATAAACATAATTCACCTTATGCATTATGACAACCTTTATTAATGTCCTTTTACACATAATGTCTCTTACACATATGCCGCACATTATTAATGCCCTTATACACATAATGACACGCATAGTGCCCCTTACACATATGCTGCACATTATTAATGCATTTTTACATGACACACATAATGCTTCTTATACATATTCTAAACACTACTGCACAACCAACCCACTCACATGCACACAGCACTCACACTTCCACTAACACTGTGACCTCTGCCTCTGCTTGGATACAGATGTGTCCTCATAAATCTTGCCTCAATGTTAACGTCGGGCACCTTTTTTTTAATGAAAATGCATCTTATTTGCATTGCTATGTGGCTGGGATGCACAAGCAGATTCTGCTGATTAAAATTATATGCAGCATGCCTATATACTGTGTGAGACTGTGGCTGTATCTGCATATGAAATGCTACACACAGAATATAGGCATGCCGCATATCCTTTTAATCAGCAGAAGCTGTTGATGCCCTTAGGCATATCAAATGCCCTAGGCAATTGCCTAGTTTGCCTATGCCTATGGCCGGCTCTGCTGCGAATGGCTAGTGATCTGCGATGCATTTGCAAACTTGTATGGGACGTGTTTTCGGGCGGCGCCTTTCTACTCACAGACAACTTCAATTTCTCAGAATAGCGATCCATGCTGAATTAGCCCCAGAGAACATACAAACTGTACAGGTAGGGCTCTGGTCCATACCAAACTTATGACCCTGATGTGCATTATCTGCAATTCTGCGTTTGTACATCTGAGTACAGTACTTCTTACTCAGTTGTACAAACTGTATGTACAGTATGTAGTAAAGCCAAAGAATTGCTCTATATTTATCCATAAAATGCAATCTTTATGTACAGTATTTAACGTTTTTCTTTAATAAATGTGTAGCAAATGCTGTATTCCAGAGTTTCCCAAACTCCATCATTACAGTTCAGGTTTTCAGGATATCCATGCTTGAGCACAGTAATTAGTACCTCAGTCAATGTAATGTAATAATTTGGACTCAAGCATGGATAGCCTTAAAACCTGGTCTATAATGGTGGAGTTTGGGAAACTGGATTCTGTTATCTGAGTTTTGCTTTTTCAATAAACAACACTTATCAATGAAATAGTTCATAAAAGTATTATGTACTTTACAGCATGATTGCGGGGTCCATAGGCAAACGCAGGGGGGGTTTCCGGTTGCACGGAAACCTCCATCCTCTTTGAAAGTGGCTAAAATTATTACAATAGCAATGGTATATAATATGATTACTAGAACTGCTGCCATATTATGCAGTTTAAGGGACAGAGCAGAGCTGCTGCATATGCCCAGTGTAGCAGCTTCTTCTACCAAGTTTTCTGTGTGTGTGGATCTGAGAATCAATGTACTGGACCAGATAGTAGCTACCAGGAAGAAGAGACAGGAGCCTTACCATGAGGTGGGAGAATGTGTGCTTAGGGAGTGCAGTACTGGTTCTATTAGGTTTATGTATTTATTTCCTATGGTATGCTTTACCTTTTCCTGACCACTTATCTTATTTATATGATTTAAATATGTTCGATACAGCCAATACTATATAGACAAGTTATAGTTTTAAATATTAATGCTGCATTTAACACAGTATCAAGTGTGTAAAAAGACTATTGCATACCCTCCAACTGTACCTTTTTGGCAGGTACAATACCGTTTTTTTATGGTCTGTACCGGGCAAAAAGGGCTGTGTACCGATTTTTGACTCACTGCATCTCCATTGAAAGTATAGGAAAGGCTTACCCGCGGCCACGCCCCCTTACCTTATTTGTACCGGTTTTTACGTGTAAAATGTTGGAGGGTATGCTATTGTTTACATT